>NW_027507748.1:428914476-430135977 GCF_037356315.1 Lithobates pipiens
AATACAGCGATCAGAAAAACGATCGCTTATTAGGCTGGGTTCACACTGGAGCGATGCGGGAACGCCACGAATGCGCGGCGGGTTCCCGCATCGCATGCCTCCCGGCGGCAGTTCACACTGCCCTATGCGAACTGCTGGGAGTGTCAGTGAAATGTTACTGACACCCCCAGATCAGTTCGCATATCGCAGTGCGATCTGCAAACTCGGATCGCATGGTGTGAACACCCATGCGATCCGATTCTGCTGCGGGCCAAAAAAAGGGTCCCGTGCGAATTTGCGGCGGGTGCGGCGGGTGCGGCGAATGGCTGAACTCGAATCGCACAGAGATCGGATGTGATTTGCACTGCAGTGCGGTGCGAATCACATCCGTTCTCATAAACCGCTGCAATGTGAACCCAGCCTTAGTGACACTGGCGACGGGGGGTGATCACGGGGTTAAACCTTTATTGGGGGGGTTAGGGGGGTACCTTAGAACTAAAGGGGGCTAACCCTAACTGCCCTAACAGTTATTAGTCACAAATGACACCCGCCGGGTGATCAGGGGGTTAAACCTTTATTAGGTAATAAATGGCGGGTGCCCTGAAACTATAAAAAAATAACTAACCAACCAGCGTCACCTGTAACAGTTATATGGTGATCACTGGTGAAAGGGTTAACTAGGGGGCAATCAGGGGGCTTTATGCGGTAGTATATGGGGGTCCCTGGCGCTATAAAAAGCTGCGGCGAACCTAAATACCTACCTGCCTAACTAGCGTCACCTGTGACACTAATACGGCGATCAGAAAAATGATCGCTTATTAGGCTGGGTTCACACTGGAGCGATGCGGAAACGCCGCGAATCCGCGGCGGGTTCCCGCATCGCATGCCTCCCGGCGGCAGTTCACACTGCCCTATGCGAACTGCTGGGAGTGTCAGTGAAATGTTACTGACACCCCCAGATCAGTTCGCATATCGCAGTGCGATCTGCAAACTCGGATCGCATGGTGTGAACACCCATGCGATCCGATTCTGCTGCGGGCCAAAAAAAGGGTCCCGTGCGAATTTGCGGCGGGTGCGGCGGGTGTGGCGGGTGCGGCGAATGGCAGAACTCGAATCGCACAGAGATCGGATGTGATTTGCACTGCAGTGCGGTGCGAATCACATTCGTTCTCATAAACCGCTGCAATGTGAACCCAGCCTTAGTGACACTGGCGACGGGGGGTGATCACGGGGTTAAACCTTTATTGGGGGGGTTAGGGGGGTACATTAGAACTAAAGGGGGCTAACTCTAACTGCCCTAACAGTTATTACAGTCACAAATGACACCAATGCAAAAAAAAAAAAAAAAAAAAAAAAAAATGACATTGGTGTCACTGTGACTGGGGGGCAGGGGTAATTGGGGGGGTGATCGGGGGGTAAAGGGGGGGTGTGAGTGTGCCTGGCATGTTCTACTGTGTGTGTGAGTGTTGGTGCAACTTACTGATCCGCTCTCCTCCGTGTCGGAACGAAAAATACCGACACGGAGGAGAGAATACATCACTTCCTCTCCTGTGTTTACATTACAGGAGAGGAAGTGATGTCACCGGGGATTTCTATTCGTCGGGAGCGATCGCGAGGGGGTGGCCATGAATGAATGGCCGTCCCCTCGTCCGGGATCGCTCCCGAACGAATACCGACCGCCGCAGGCACCGGGCGGGGGCCCGATCGGGCCCCCGACCCGCGGGAGGCAAGGGACGTACATGTATGTCCTTATGCCTGCCCGTGCCATTGTACCGACGTACATCGGCGTGCGGCGGTCGGCAACTGGTTAATGTAGGCCATTTATTTACCTCATGAAGTCTCAAGAAGCCTGACTGGAATACAAGTCATTTTTCAGTATATTGGATTGTCAAAAAATAGCTATAGTTTGTATTGATATTACAATGCCGATGTTATAAAAATGAAAGCGTATGTTGTAACCATAGATCTTCTTCAAAAAGTGTTACCTGGAATTCGGCTTTAATTTGTTATTTAAGTGCATGTAAAACCGCTAGTGCATCAAACACTACCTTGTCCCCAAAATGACATCAATAGTCTCCAAAAGTGCTTCTCTTACACCTCAGTGGAGTGGAGACACTACAAAGGCTCATTCTGTCAGCCAGACAGAGGGCAATAAAAACAGGTGGTTGAGCCATGTTGCTCCAACCCCCTACCAAAACAAGCTGATACAGCCACTCAGGGCTGTACACATGCCGCTTTTCTTTGTGATGATTTGCTTTAAGGCCATGGCATGTTATGGTATGTTATGTTTGGTGGGCAGTTCTGCTGCAGAACATCAACCATTCAAGTAAACAGGGCCAAGATGGAACATCACCTTCAACCGTGTGCAATACACCAAGTTCAGGGGTAGTTAGTTGGCCATTTGAGGGTTAAAACCAGCAGTGAGGAAGCAACATAATGCCTCCTAGCAGGCTGTCAATTGCCCTCTGAAAATAAATACATCACAAACCACTCTTCAGAGGAGTGGAAAGGCCTGCCACCCCCACTGAACAAGTCTAAAGACAGGAAATATGTAACTGGTTAGATCACCAGGCAAAAAAAAAGGAAGCCTAAAATGTATTCATTTTCTTTAATAAAATTTTTGTTTTGGGATTTAATACTTCTTTAATGTCAATAGTTGTCATTGGCCAGTAATTATTAGTGATGCAGTGGTGCATTCTTTTTCTATTGATGATCTTTATAGCAGAAAGCTTAATAGCAAATGGGCACTGCAGTAGATGTGTAGCTGCAGACAGTTTTTCAAACATGCCCTCTTAAAATGAATGTGGTCATAGCTTAGTTAGGGCAAAATCTGTCCTTTATCCCCTCTGTACATTTTAACTATGCCACACTTAGACATATTTAATCATAAATCCAGGACATAAGGTTCCACATATTTTTAATTAGAAAATACTTTTTTACATGTTAGTGCTTGAGGTGATTATTCCTAATATTTTGAAGGCTGATGCCTCTGTTCTGGGGAAGCTGTTCTATGCATTGACAGACCTGTAATCTGTTGAGGTGCTATGAAGTTTATTTTCTGTATACATTTTATTATTTCCTTATAGTGAAGTTGTTCACACTTTTTTATGTTTTGATAATACATTGATGCTTTTATCTGTTTGCATATTTATTAGTTGTTATCAGTCCCCTGTAAGGTATATTAAACGTCCCATTTTTCTCACTTTGTTTTTGCATTAAGTACACCAATAGATCTACAGTACATAGGTGAGTTGGGGTAGTAATACATAATTACTGTGCAACACTACATAGGTGGCAGCACATAATGGAAAAGTCAAGAGAAATATGTTAGCTTCAGTGTTCAAATATTGTTTCAAACAATAAATAAATAAATTGCAGGGTTCCCCATAATATCCATACCAAAATTAATAAGGTTATACAGTGGAACCTTGGATTATGAGCACAATCCGTTCCAGGAGAATGCTTGTAATCCAAAGCACTCGCATATCAAAGCGAGTTCCCCCATAGAAGTCAATGGAAATGAAGATAATTGCTTCCGCATTGACTTTTATTAAATGCAATACCGCATGTGGGTAGAGGTGGGGGGGGGCACTGGAGAGCCTTGGCTGAACTCGGAAAGGCTCGGAAACACGCAGGAACAGAGTATTTCTGAGTGTTTTCGAGTATTTCCGAACAGCTCCGAATGGGTCAGAGTGTCCCTGTATCCCCACACCTCTGGCCAGATGCGGTACTGCACTGACCATTAGCTTGAATTATGCTCGTTTTGCGAGACAACACTGAGTCAGAATAAAAAAAAAAGTTGCTCATCTTTCAAAAAGCTTGTTAACTGTATTACTCGTAAACCAAGGTCCCACTGTACATATTAATAGGTAAAAAAAAAAGGTAGACATGAGCCTCATCCAACGGAATACATACAAAACTTTTAGTAAATTATTTATTGAACCAGTTTAAAATAAGGGATGAGCCAAACATTCCCTGTTCGGTTTGCACCAGAACTTGCAAACAGGCCAAAAATTTGGACGAACATACGGACACAGTTAAAGTCTATGAGACACGAACATGAAAAATCAAAAGTGCTAATTTTAAAGTGTCATAAAGTGTTTGGGGACCTGCAAATGCAAAAAAGTTTTAAAAACTGTAGTTTTTTCGGGAGCAGTGATTTTAATAATGCTTAAAGTGAAACAATAAAAATGAAATATTCCTTTAAATATCATGCCGGGGGGTGTCTATAGTATGCCTGTAAAGTGGCGCACGTTTCCCTTGTTTAGAACAATACCACAACAAAATGACATTTCTAAAGAAAAAAAGTAATTTAAACTGATACCGGCTGTAATGAATTGTCGGATCTCGGCAATAGAGATAAAACTCATTGAAAAAAACTGTATGGATTCCCCCAGTCCATTGCCAGGCCCTTTGGGTCTGGTATAAATATAAAGGGGAACACTGAACCCATTTTTAAAAAAAAAATACATGGGGGTCCCCCCAAAATCCATACCATGCTCTTCAGGTCTGGTATGGATATTAACCACTTAAGCCCCGGACCAATATGCAGCTAAAGGGCCAAGCCCCTTTTTGCGATTCGGCACTGTGCCGTTTTAACTGACAATTGTGCAGTCATGCGACGTGGCTCCCAAACAAAATGAGCGTCTTTTTTTCCCACAAATAGAGCTTTCTTTTGGTGGTAGTTGATCACCTCTGCGGTTTTTATTTTTTGCGCTATAAACAAAAACAGAGCGACAATTTTGAAAAAAACGCATTATTTTTAACTTTTTGTTATAATAAATATCCCCCAAAAATATATAAAAATACTTTTTTTTTCCCTCAGTTTAGGCTGATATGTATTCTTCTACATATTTTAATAAGCGATTATTGATTGGTTTGCGCAAACGTTATAGCGTTTACAAAATAGGGGATAGTTTTATGGCATTTTTATTAATATTTTTTTTATACTAGTAATGGCGGTGATCAGCGATTTTTATTGTGACTGCGACATTATGGCGGACACATCGGACATTTTTGACACATAAATGGGTGACTCCACCCCCTCTGACGCCATGTGACGGGCGGCATGAGATGGATCTACATTGCAGGACATTTTTATGTCCCAACGTGTCTCCTGTCATTTTTAAAAATTTTTACACTTTTTTTGTGAATTGGTAGAGGTACAATGTACCCATTACAAATTCACATGGGGGGCCAGGATCTGGGGGTGCCCTTGTTAAAGGGGGCTTCCAGATTGCGATAAGCCCCCCGCCCGCAAACCCCCACAACCACCGGGCAAGAGTTGTGGGGATGAGGGGATCAACATGGGGACAAGTTGCTTTGGGGTTACTTCAAAGCACTCCCCCATGTTGAGAGCATGTGGCCTGGTATGGTTCAGGAGGGAAGGCGCTCTCTCGTCCCCCCTCTTTTCCTGTGACTTGCCAGGTTGCGTGCTCAGATAAGGGTCTGGTGTAGATTTTAGGGGGACTCCCACGCAATTTTTTTCATTTGTTGCAAATATCCATACCAAATCTAAAGGGCCTGGTCTGGATTTTGGGGGGCCTCCCACGCAATTTTTTTTTTTATTATGGTTTGGGGTTTCCCCTAATATTCATACCAAACCCAAAGGGCCTGGTAATGGACTGGAGGGAAACCCATGCCATTTTTTATCAATGAGTTTTATCTATTTTACCGAGACCCGACAATTCATTACAGCCGCAAACAGTTTTAAATGACTTATTTTCCTTTAGAAATGAAATTTTGCTGTGGTATTGTTCTAAACACGGGAAAAGTGTGCTATTTTACAGGCATACTATAGACACCCCCAGACACTATATTTAAAGGAATACTGTATGTCATTTTTATTGTTTCACTTCAAGCATTATTAAAATCACTGCTCGAAAAAACTTCAGTTTTTAAAACTTTTTTTTGCATTGATACATGTCCCCTGGAGCAGGAACCAGGTCCCCAAACACTTTTCATGGCAAAAATTGCAAAATTAAAATTAGAACTTTTGGTTTTTCATATTAGTGTCCCATAGACTTTAATGGGATTCCGTAGCTTTTGAATTTGCCGTGACACCGCAAAATGTTCACTGTTCGGCGAACAGGCGAACACCCTTTTTCACCCATGTTCGACCCGATGTTCGAGTCGTTGTTGTTTGTACAGGTCAATGTTTCACCACTAACTTGGCTTCTTCTGGACCCAGATATATGACAGATTTTATAATGTAGTTGTACAACATATAACATATATGTATTACTAGCACTATGTTGTTCTAAGTAACTCTAAAATATGTCATATGTCTGGGTCCTGAAAAAGCCAAGTTAGTGCCGAAACATTGAATGTACAGACAACAGCATATGATACACTGTATGGATTGTATCATTATAAACTGTATATATTGATTTTATTGTGTGTATATTTTTGGTATTATTTCTCCCCAGTTGGTGTATCAAATCTTCCTCAAAACATTTTAAACTGGTTCAATGAAAATGTAATGATTTTATTCAACATGTCTTCTTTCTGTGCCTAGTATAGTCCATCATTATATGATACTGGGGTCTTTACTCCGGCTACTGCCTAAAAGTTTTGTATGTTAAAGTGGTTGTAAACCCTGTTATACCACTTATACCTACAGGTAAGCCTGTAGTAAGGCATAGCTGTATGTACTGTAAATATTTCCTAAACCTGCACGGTTTAGGAGATATTTACCATATACGTTTGCACTGACATCATCGGCGCATACGCACTGAAGAAATGGCTCAGTCACGCTGTTTCTAAAAGGCCTGCACCATGACGCATGCACGCGATTGATGTCATTGTGGCTATGGCCAATCACAGTGCCAGAGTCAGCAAACCCAGATATAACTCTGGTAGACATGTCACCAGTCACAGCGGTGTATGGGGACCGCTGCAGCAGCTTCGATCTAAAGTAAGTATTTCATAATGAGCTAGTATGTGATGCATACTAGCTCATCATGCTTTTGTCTTGCAGGTGGTTTTTGTTTTGTTTTTTGCTTGTTTTTTTATATGGGTTTACAACCACTTTAAAAGGTAGGCTTACTAGACTTTAAGAAAAAGCACACTTAGCGACTTTGTCTCGCCTTTCTGGCCTAAACTTCCAGTCAAAACCCCTAGCTGCTTACTTTCCTAGAAATTATAACCGCCTTTTTTTCATTGTCGACAGGACCTGTGTCATAAGGCTTCATAGATTTGCATTGGGGCTATTTCCTGTAACTGGAGACGCTCAGAGGATGATGCTATATGTCAATTACTAAAAAACAAACAAAAAAAATTATTTTAAATTGCATATATTTTCTTCTGCTCTTTTTAAGTTTTTAAATAGACCATGTGACAAGTTCTACCTGCTTGCCCGAAAAAAGGAGCTTCCCTCTGGTTTATCTTCATCAATGAAGCCCACGATTAAAGAGAGAATAACCCATTCATCTAAAATAGCTTGGATTTACTACATCAATCAATTAATATTCATACCTCTGATTCCAGACTATTTGCATGAGGATTAAATAAAAAAGAGTATGTGGTATTCAGCAACACGATGGTACTACATATGTCAGTAGCAGTTGGACACATAGGCAATGTAATTCCTTTAATATTTGTTTGATGTTGAACATAAATTACCATAGTAGACTATTTTTTTATATAAACACAAGAATCATCTAGCTTAGAAATTATATTTACACAGCAATATGTTGGCATTTATAATAATATGAATTTTCATCCTGCCAACTCAGTACCTTCTGAAGCAAAGTAATGTGTCACTCATATGCAAAGGGAATGCTACTAAAAGCATTATTGATTCCTAGTGAAGTGATCCGTTTCATTTATGGAGACTTTTCTCATTAAAAAATAGAAGGGAGGAAGATTAAGCAAGGTATTAAAAATGGCCTGGTGCTATCTGCAGAAGCCTTACAAAGAAATTATTTCTGTGCACTATGCTTGTGTACAGACTGCTTTACACCCAGTGTAAATAGTAATGAAAGACCTAATTTGGGTGTAACCCTAAAAAAAAAAAAAAATGCATCGATGGCTAGATATGACTAGATTTGCAAAACCTTGCTTTTTTTAAGGAAGAAAGAAAAAAAAATTATCGACAACACGGACAACAGGAAGAATGAGATTATAAATACCTTGGTTAAAAAATGTTGAGATTTCTGGAACATTAGGCTTCTTTATAGTGCTTTTAACTAATGGATCTACTAATAAATTTATAAATAAATCAAATAAATCTGCTACATACTATTTATATGTAAATAGGCAGCTTTAAAAAAACAAAAATGGATAATGGTCTCCCAGGAATCATGCACACAGACACCGGGTGTAAAAGCACATCCAACCTCTGGGAGGTTAGGCCTCTTCCCCTTACCATTTATTTCTCAGATGACTGTGGGCAGCAGTAGAGATATGCAAGTGAAGCGAAACTTTAGCCCCAGTGCACCAAAACTCCCAAACAGAGAAAATGTTCGGACCCAGGCCACAAACTCTATTAAAGTCTATGGAACCTAAACATTAAAAATCAAAAGTCCCCATTTTGAAGGCTTATATGCAAGTTATTGGCCATAAAAATTGGTATGGGGGCCCGGGTACTACTCTGAAGGACATGTATCAATGCAAAAAAAATAAAAAAAAAGATGTTTTTAAAGGAGCAGTTATTTTAATGATGCTTAAAGTGAAACAATAAAAATGAAATAAAAATTCCTTTAAATATAGTGCCTGGGGGTCTCCTTAGTTTAAAAACAATATATAGTTGCGCTACCAATGTGTCGGAAGTAAAAAGTGAAAAAATAGCAGCCAGCATCAACAATGATACAATTGTGAAACCAAAATAAAAACTAAAAAATGCAGCGCTAGTGAAATTGAACTTGCTATTGAAAATGGATTTCTAAAGCAGGATATATATAATGAATATATCGACAGTACAAGTGAATAAAACAAAATATGCAGTTGATATAGACCTAGCAAATGGCCTAACAAAGCTTGAAACAAAGTAAGACAACCAAAAATATGTGCAAATATCAAGTGTGCACTATAAAGTAGTAGTATGATCTACTTCAAACAAATGAAATAAATAATGAATGTGATATAACAATCACTAGTGAAATAAAAAATCAATAAAGTGACAAGGATAGTAAAATGTATAGCTCAACAGCATCCATTTGACAATAAATAAGTTCCTCCACAAGGAGATCGCCAAACTTCATACAGGGGAATTCAAGTGTGTGGAATGAATTAAAATTGCATATAGCTTCTCATCCAACATAAAGCAAAAGGAGGATTGGAGATATACAAAATAACATCAGATAAAGGTAATGGGTACTCTTACCACAAGATGTAGACCCACACACCGTAGTGGTGAGTCAATCAAGCATGAATATAATCAGCGGCGACCGCTCCTCCAGTCAGAGAGATGAAACGTCAAACAGTGTTCAGCGGTACGTCCATATAGGATGTCGAGTGTAAAATATCTCCATCCAAACTCCAACTCAGAGAGAAGTGTAGTCATCCACACATAAGGTAATTCATGGAGAAAAAAAATGACAATCTTCATTTGTTTTCTTCTTAGAGCAAAGGGTTTGCTCTAACACATGTAGTGTTTCTAATTTGCAAGTTCATGCTCACATTCTAGGATCTATGGAAGAAGATAGCATGCAGTGTAGCCTTCCAAGTCCCATCTATCTTCCCCCAGGCTCCTAAGGAAGCTCCAGGGAGCTTCCTGCATGTTGTCAGCACAGTGTTACTTCTCTGCACACTCCCAACAGCTAAAAGATGGCTCCTTTTAGTATACCCCATCTCACTTCATCCTATTCTCAGGTCTTCTGTACACACCCAACTCTCACCCCTACTCACATGTTCATTCTGTTTATGGCTACTTTTCACACACACTTGCACCATTCCAGCTCTTCCTCACAAAACTACCCCACTCCATGCCGTCCTGGTATCATTTCACACACCCAATCTAACTCTGTGCCAAATGAGGATTACACTCTTACCGACATCTCTCCCAGGGCCTAACTTCTTTCAAAAAGACATCCTTCTGAGCGCCTCATCCCCTCTAAAGGATGTCCCTCCCCAGTTGCCTCATTCCCAGCTCAAAGCGGATTCTGATGAACCAGACATGGAATAGGGATGAATAGAGATGAGCCCAATGTTCGAGCCGAACAGCGAACATTATGTGGCATTCACAGCAAATTTCAAAGCCGCGGAACGCCATTAAAGTCTATGGGACACTAACATGAAAAACCAAAAGTGCTCATTTTAAAAGCTTATATGCAAGTTATTGCTATAAAAAGTGTATAGGAATCTGGGTCCTGCCCCAGGGGATATGTATCAATGCAAAGAAAAGTATTTAAAACAGACGTTTTTCAGGAGCAGTGATTTTAATAATGTTTAAAGTGAAACAATAAAAATGAAATATTCCTTTAAATATCATGCCTGGGGTGTCTTAGTTTGCCTGTAAAGTAGGGCATCTTTCCCATGCTTAGAACAGTACCACAGCAAAATTATATTTCTAAAGGAAAGAATTTCATTTAAAACTGCTTGTGGCTGTAATGTATTGTCAGATCCTGGCAATATAGATAAAAATCATTGAAAAAACCAGTGTGGGGACCTGGGTCCTGCCCCATGTACCAATGCGAAAAAAGTTTTAAAAGCTGAAGTTTTTTCAGGAGCAGTGATTTTAACCACTTCCCGACTGGCACACGCCGATGTGGGTCGGCAGAATGGCACGGACAGGCAAATGGGTGTACAGGTACGTCCCTTTAAATTTGCAGCCGTGTCATCGCTGTGCACGCCGGTCGGGATCTCCGTGACTCTGATTGTGGGTCCCAGGGACTCGATCGCCACAGAGATACCCGCGATCATCTCACGGGAAGGAAGAATGGGGAGATGCTAAAGTAAACAAGCATCTCCCCATTCTGCCTAGCAACAGTGTCACTGATCTCTGCTCTCTGTGATTGGAGCAGAGATCAGTGACGTGTAAAACACAGCCAAGCCCCCACAGTTATCAACACGCCCCTAGGACACACTTAACCCCTATACTGCCACCTATCGGTTAACCCCTTCACTGCCAGTGTCATTTACACAGGAATCAGTGCATTTGTATAGCACTGATTGCTGTCTAAATGACAATGGTCCCAAAAATGTTTCAAAAATGTCCGATGTGTCCGCCATAATGTCGCAGTCACAATAAAAATTGCTGATCGCTACCATTACTAGTAAAAAATAAATATTAATAAAAATGCCATAAAACTATCCCCTATTTTTTAAACGCTATAACTTTTGCTCAAACCAATCAATAATCGCTTATTGCAGGGTTTTTTACCAAAAATATGTAGAAGAATACGTATCGGCCTAAACTGAGGAAAAATATGTTTTTTTATACATTTTTGGGGGATATTTATTATAGAAAAATGTAAAAATAATGCGTTTTTTTTTTCAAAATTGACGCTCTTTTTTTGTTTATAGAGCAAAAAATAAAAACTGCTATCCCTCAATTCTGCGAGTGATTCTAATTTATTATCGCTGTTTTCTACCTGGTCTAAAATCATATTTGATGTATAGGGACAGTTTTGGTTGCTATGGACAATCTCCAGTTTCCAGGCAGAAAGAACAGTTTTTATAATATAAAACTGCATGCAGGGCAGTGGACAGAACACTAGGGACAAAGGGGATGTGAAATAATTACATACAGCAATGTAATCTGTAAGATTACATTATACTGTATGTATATTGTGTTTCACTTTTTGAATTTGGCGCCGATCTCCATCCCCGTGCATCGCAAAGCTCCCAGGGAATGGAGATCGGTTCCGTGATAGATCGAGTGGAGCACGGCTTGCTCGTACAGCGGGGGGACATCGCTGGATCCAGGGGACAAGGTAAGTAACCTCTCTCTGGATTCAGCGATGCGGTCCCGAGTCTGGCTCGGGGTTACCACTTTTGGTATAAAATCTCCACCCCGAGCCAGACTCTGGAATACCACCAGGGGGGTTAAGGGGAACCCTGCACCAATATTTAAAAAAAATAGCCTGGGGGTCCCCCCAAAATACATACCAGGCCCTTCAGGTCTGGTATGGATTTTAAGGGGAATTCTGTGGCAAAATTTTAAAAAAATTGCGTAGGGGTCCCCAAAATCCATACCAGACCCTTATCCAATCATGCAACCTGGCAGGCTGCACGAAGGGGGGGATGAGAAAGCGCTCCCCCCAAACCATACCAGGTCATATGCCCTCAAAATGGGGAGGGTATTTTGGGGTCCCCCAAAACACCTTGTCCCCATGTTGATAGGGACAAGGTCCTCATCCCCGCAACCCTTGCCCGGCGGTTGTGGGAGTCTGCAGGCAGGGGCTTATCGGAGTCTGGAAGTCCCCTTTAACAAGGGGACCCCCAGATCCCAGTCTCCCCCCATGTGAAATTGTAAATGTACCCCTACTATTTCACAAAAAAGTGTCAAAATGGTAAAAATGACAAGACACAACTTGGGACAAGTCCTTTATTAAAAATGCATGGGGGGTGTGCCAGGTGTGCCTGGGCACACCCTAATCACTGCATTCGGGGGGCCGATTCCCCCTACTGCTTAAACATACCAACCACTCTTATACCCTCTACACTGCTCTTTTGCACATAATAACCAACATAATACCCTCCACACTCCTTTTCTGCACATACTACACACTCGTATTCCCTCCACACTGCTCTATTGCACATATTAACCACCATCATACACTCCACACTCCTCTTCTGCAATACTACCCACTCTTGATTCCTTTGTTTCCTTTGCACTGCTCTTCTGCACATACTGTCTGTATCATATTCTCCGTACTATTCTCCTATACATATTAACAAAGTTTTTACCCTCTGCCTTTATCTCCTATACATATTGCCCACATTTAGCCCTTATTCTTACCACTGAGACTTCTCATGCGACTTGCTGTGATGTGCGACACAGAAAATTGCATGACAAGGGCTTGCCCACCCTTGCCTCTTCTGAAATGGGCACACTTTTGGTAGCACATATTAAAAAAAAGTAATCATTTTTAAAAAGCCTCAAAGTTTGACACTAACAATAGATGGGTAGATTCCATTGAGATCACAGACAATTCATATCTCCCAACATTTTGAGATGGGAATGAGGGACACCTACTAGCAAATTTATGTAGGCATAGGACACGCCCCCTGCCACACTCCCTTAATGGAGAATTAACCAAAAACAAAAGGTTAATTAAATCCACAAAAAACACTATTACCGTATATACTCGAGTATAAGCCGAGATTTTCAGCCTCTTTTTTGAGGCTGAAAGTGCCCCCTCGGCTTATACTCGAGTCGCCGCTGTCTGACTGCTCGATCAGCGTATCGAGCAGACAGACGGCGGACATTAATTTTCAAAAGCCGCGCCTCCTTCTCCGCCTCCGCCTGTGATAGGCGGAACACTGAATTTCCCAGCAGGCAGTGTTCCGCCTATCACGGACATCCGCTCATTCTCATACTACGGACGAGTATGAGAGGATGTCTGTGATAGGCGGAACACAGGCTGCTGGGAAATTGAGTGTTCCGCCTATCACAGGCGGAGGCGGAATTTTCAATTGTAGAATGGCCGCCGAGAAGAGCGGCGATCCATCGGCACGGGACGGAGGAGGCACGGCACGGCACGGGACGGAGGAGACACGGGACGGAGGAGGCACGGCACGGGGGAGGCACGGCACGGGACGGAGGAGGCTCGGGACGACGGCGGCTCGGGACGGAGGCTTGGGACACAGGTAGGCTGGACACACACACAAGGCTGCACGGACACACACACACACACACACACACACACACACACACACACACACACACACACACACACACACACAGGGATGGATGGATGGATGGATGGATACACACACACACACACACAGGGATGGATGGATGGATGGATGGATGGATACACACACACACACACACACACACACACACACACAGGGATGGATGGATGGATGGATACACACACAGGGATGGATGGATGGATGGATGGACACACACACAGGGATGGATGGACGGACACACACACAGGGATGGACGGACACACAGGGATGGACAGCCATGTCTCACCCTCGGCTTATACACGAGTCAATAAGTTTTCCAGTTTTTTGGGGGTAAATTGGGGGCCTCGGCTTATACTCGGGTCGGCCTATACTCGAGTATATACGGTATTCCTTTATATTGGCTTTTAAAATTTACAAATGCAGCTATTTAGAATTTAGATTAGAAGGTTTAGCACTGGGGAACTCTTTTTGAAAGGAAAAAAGTGCATTTTATATACAACTCTATAGATCAGACCAAAATGAGGGACAAATGAGGGGGGGTGGGGACAGAGGGACATTGCTCCAAATCAGGGACAGTTCCTCAAAATCAAGGGCAGTTGGGTGCTATGGACAATTGCTTATCTCAAGTACCTTAGTGCTGGAACACACTGTAATGTAATATTGGTAACAGGACATTTTCACTTAATGGCTTGCTTTGGAAGCACACATTGTCACATAAGAAAAACCCTACACTTCTTTATCCCTGTCTGATTGTTTCCAGTGATGCTCAGGTCGAGTTCATTTTGTGCCAAGATCTGAAGTGTATGGATACCCTTAGGCTTGGTAAAAGCAGTTACTGGAAATATTAAATATACATTTGTGAATTTAGTTACTTCCATTGTAATTTGTAATTGTTTTTTTTGTCAGCTGGTTCTGCAAGCTTTATTTTTTACATAAGTACAATAAGCAAGGCAAGGAGTTGCTACAGAAAACTCTCTGCTACACAGCATCCCCTTCTATGAATACTATTTTCTACCTGGATTCATTGCACAGTTGTAGGAAATGTAATACCAGCCAAACCATATGAACAATCTGATGCATGTGCTGAGAACTGAAAATGTGATAAGAATGCATATTTTTGTTAGAAAAATATGGCGGGATGACATTTGTTAGCATTCTCTGTGCATTTTTTTAGAGCGGAAAATAACGGTCTCCAGTGTGGTACTATTTAACACTGTTAAACTATTAAAGTGTGCCATGGAAAATGTAAAGCATTAAGGTTTAGGAACAACTTTCATACCTTTCCATCTGTTGTTAAACAAAATGATAACTTATTAAATCGCAACATGGAAAAACGTATTTCAGTCCTTCAGATATAAGCATAAAACTAGCCAGAGGCTAAGCAAAGAGGGCAATATTGGTAACTGATATCTGTAATCTAAAGCAGACTTCCGGAGGATTTACTAAAAACAAATATAGACAGTGCACTTTGCAAGTGCATTTGCACTAATTTTCCTCAGAGATTAAAAAACGTGATAAAGCTTTTCTGATTTCCATCAGCCAATCATGTTCAAGAAAAATGCTGTTTTTTTTTTCCTTGCACGTTATTGGGTATTCTTTACAAAGTCAAAAAACTTATTTTAAAGTCTGTGCTTAGGTGAAAAAATAAAGGACAAGCAGCTAGCACTGTACCTTGATACCAAGCGCTACAAGAAATTAAACAGAAAAGCTAACTCCTTATTTAGATGTTGTGCAGATTAATTAAATACAACCAAATACATCAGAAATTATAAATAATAAATAAATACAGTTACCGTGGAAGACTTCAATGAGAAAAGTTACAGGCAGTCCCCTGGTTACAAACAAGATAGGTTCTGTAGGTTTGTTCTTGTATTTGTATGTTGTAACAGGTAAACTTTAGTGTGTAACTCTAGCCCAAAAAAAACATTTTTTGGATAGCATAGAGAAGGGTTAACACCCCCGTACTGTTTGTTTCGCTGTCTGTGCCCCTGTTCAGAAGATTTCACCTCACTTTCTGCCCCTGTGATAATTGGATTTTAAAAAAATGTCAGGAACCATGAATCAGATGGAGACAGAAAATGCAGTAAAAGTCACACCTTTTACTATAGAGGTAAAAATGGTGCAAATAGTAAAAGTAGTCAAAACATAGCCAGGGTTTGGTAATCAAAGCGGGTAGTCGGTACAAGCCAGTAAATCAAGAAGCCAGAGATCAGTATATATGAAGACAGCAAACAGGATCAGGAACCAGAAGGAACATCAGCCAGGCAAGTCTTTAACGGGAACATAGAGAATTTTCAGATATGTTGACCAAGGCGAAGGCATGGGAGATATGAACTAGGCAGTTTTATAGCCAGAAGGTGCTGGCTCACGAGCAGGAAATGATCACCAGGTGAGGCACTGAGTAACAATGAGTGCTGGCAATTAACCGACAGCTTAGCACTGCGAAGGGAGGGCTGAGACCAGCCCTGACAGGAAACAAGGATTGGTGATAAAGCTTCAGTGGAGACACCCTTTCCCAAGATAACTTTTACAGAAGTGAACTTCCCTTCCTAGGGGTAGATTTCTTCTCACTTTCTGTTGTCTCCCTCTGTTTGTAACTATGAGTCGTATGTAAGTTGGATGTTTGTAACTCGGGGTCTGTTTAGGTATGTGATAAAAAAAATGACTGTGCCAAAATATTCCCATAAAAGTTCGAAGTGCTTTGAGCATATGCAAAAAGCAAAACAAAGAAAAAGCATAAAGTTGCAGTGCATTTGCTGAGGATTTTTTTATCAAAGCATCTTTAGTGCTAGTGCAATAAAAATTGAATGCTGGACACAGACAACATGGATGCTGATCTCCATACACATTACAACTTTACATTTGTACAAACAATTTCTGATTTACCAAGACTATGTAATGTGAGAACCTACCTAAACCAATCAATCCATTTGTATCCAGTCAGGCAGATCATTGCACCATACACTTGCTGGAAGATATAACAATATACAATCAGATTGTAATATGGGATGGGGGGGGGGGAGTTTAGGCCTGCTGGATTTTACACATGCTCCCATCTTCAAACAAACACCAAAACTCACAGCCTTATTTTAATAAATAGCCATCTGGTAGGTACATGGGCAGGAACATGGATTATTGCTTCTATGTTCACTTTTCCTTCACAACACACATTAGCTACGAAATTGCAAAAACAATCCTGGCTTCAATGAGGTAACTATGCCTTAACTTGCTCTGCTTCTATACAAGCATACAAATGATATCTCATTACTAGAGATGAGCAAACAATTTAAAACCCACCATGCTGGCATAATAATTAACTGATAAAAAGTGGTCTAGAAAACAAATTTTCAGCTTGCTAACTGACAGAAAGCCCCCTACCCTGGCAGAGCACAAGCTACATGCTGCCTGGATGCATTATGGTCAGTCATTGGGATGCAATGGATATTCTACTTTTAACCCTTGGGGCTTATCAGACAAAAATCCTCACACTTGTGACACTGGCAACTTAATAAAGAATAGTATACTTTCTAATTCGGTACTACGCTCATATAGTACTTCTTTATTAGTACAGTGATGCAGCACAGCTTAAAGATGTTTCCATAAAGCCTACAGTAATTGGACTTTCTCAAGTTGATTAAGGGTCCTTTCACACGGGGCGGATCAGTTCTGATCCGCCCCGTGGATATCCGTTTGCTCAGCGGGGATCACTCCGCCGATCCCCGCTGAGCAGGGAGATGACAGGTCTGTCTCCGCACACTGTGCAGGGACGGACCTGTCACAGCGCCGCTCTCCCCTATGGGAGATCGGATGACGACGGACCGCAGTGCCCGTCGTCATCCGATCCGATCCGCAGACGGATGGAAAAATAGCTTTTTCCTCCGTCACACTTTTTCGGATCGGAGCGGGTCGGATGTCAGCGGACATGTCACCGCTGACATCCGACGCTCCATAGAGCTCTATGGAGCACCCGTTCAGGTCCGCCTGAAAAACTGACAGGCGGGCCTGAACGGGACGTTAGTGTGAAAGGGGCCTAACTGCAGGTGCATCAAAAAATAAGGGAAGTAAACTGTGTTTTTTTTTCCTTAACTGCAAAGTAAGGGCATAATGTGCTAGTAACAATTACCTGCAAACGAAGCCCTCATCGCCCTTGCTCAAGGCCGCATCCATCTTTGCAAGTCTTCCTTCTGGGTCCGCAGACTCCGGCTGTGTGACTAGCCGAAGCCGTGTGACGTCACGCACACAGGAGACGCCAGTCACGACACAGGCTTCTGTAGCAACGGCACTGGTGGCAATTCCTTCAGAGCACATGCGCCAATGACATAATCAATTCAGATTACAGTAAATATCTCCTAAACTGTGCAAGTTTAGGCGATATTTACAGTATCTATAGGTAAGTCTCATTATAGGCTTACCTATAGGTACAAACATTAGAGGGAAGTTTACTTCCTCTTTGACGTCCTACACTTTGTGGTTTGACCTATTACAGGCAAATAGGTTTCTCGTTTTGTAAGGGAATTTAGCCCAAAGCTCAGTGATTGTGATGATGTTTCATTTTGGAAAGAATACCCTAGCATGTGCAAGGGAAATAAAAAAAACAGCACATGATTGGATGATGGAAGTCAGCAGCGGTTCACCTCATTCACTAAGTTCTGATGCAAATTACCTTGCACAGGGTAACTTACCTTGCAAAGTGAAAAACCTGTTTGTCTTTAGTAAATCAGCCCCTTTGTTTTCTTTCTAAAGCATATCTGAGTAGAAAAGCCTGTTCCCCGCCAGCTTGCTGCAGAGAAAGACCTTTGGTTTCTATGGGGAAGTAATGATCCCTCTGCAGAGGTCCAACTGACCCTCTAAATCAAGGCTAGAGCACTCTAATCAGCAGGAAGCATGAACTTTGCTCATTTCAGAGCTATAGGTCTGACTCTGTAGAGGGTGTATTGGATCTCTGCAAAGAAACCACTGCTTCCCCACAGAGCAATACTCAGCCTGTATCTGTTTTAGAAAGAAAATAAACTGTAAGATTGTTTAACACCTTTTGTTTTGATACCCCTGGGATGTATTTAGCAGATTCAAAGCAAGAGTTCATTTTGATTTTCTGTACAACTCCGAAGGGAATGGAGACCATAAACCAGTACATCTATATTAAAATCTGGTATATAAAAACATTTGAATATTTTTTTTTTAACTCAGGTGTACAGTAGAGTGCAGAGTCTGCTTTAACATAATCATCCACCAAAAACTATTTAAGTTTTTCAGGATATAAATCAAGGAAAATCAAGGGAAATGTGTATGCATTTACTCAATGAGCCCTCTACTAGCTGTGTAACTTTCTACAAGAAAGTGCAGTCCCATTCATCAAAGTTCCTGCAATAATAATTGTCTACCTTGCCCAACAACAATACATATGCTTTGTTTTATTCTGCAACTGTCATTTTCCCATACAGTTACAATGACTGGGTGGTATGGTGTATTACAGAAAATTCTTTGTTTAGATTTGTAACTGAGATACATTGTCTAAAAGCTATTCAGGTCACTGGGCATGGCGCATATGCCATTGCTGGAGTGTCAATGTCAGCAAAGGCAGTAGCTGACCACTGGGGATTTGTGTAGTAGCTAAAAACAGGGCAACAGAGCTGAGTAAAGATCTGACAGAAATAAAAGTAATATTTACTGCTTATATTTTTAGTAAACCAGAATTCAAAAGCTGAGGTATTGTCATTAAGGATCTGTAAAGCCCCGTACACACGACCGGACTTTTCAACATCCAAAGTCTGACGGAATGATTCCGGCAGACTATTCGATCGTGTGTGGGCTGCAACTGACTTTTGATTCACAAAAGTCTGACAGACTTTAGAAATGAAACATGCTTCAAATTTTTCGGCCAGAACTCTGCCGGACCCAGTTCCTACCGAGAAATTCGCTCGTGTGTATGCTATTCCGACGGACTAAAACCGACGCTAGTGCAGCTATTGGCTACTGGCTATGAACTTCCTTATTCGAGTCGAGTCGTACGTCATCACGTTCGAATCCGTCGGAGTTTGGTGTGATTGTGTGTGGCCAAGTCCGCTCATTCGGAAAGTCCGTCAGAATTCTGCCAGAACTCCGTCAGAACTCCTTCGAAAGTCTGTCGGACTTAATCCCTCGAAGAGTCTGGTCGTGTGTACGCGGCATTAAAGTAATACTAAAGTATTTTGTTTGTTTTTTTGTTAAAAATTACAAACATGTTATACTTACCTGCTCTGTGCAGTGGTTTTGCACAGAGGATCCCTGATCCTCCTCTTCTCGTGTCCCTCACTGGTGCTCCTGCCCCCTCTCTCCTGCTGAGTGCCCCCCACAGCACGCAGCTTGCTATGGGGACACCCGAGCCGAGCCACTGCTCCATTCAGACACAAAGCCGCAGCTTGGCCCTTCCCCCTCTCTCCTCATTAGCTCACTGACTTTGATTGACAGCAGTGGGAGCCAATTGCGCCCTGCTGCTGTCTCAGCCAATGAGAAGGGAAAGTCCCAGACAGCCAAGACTCTCGTGCAACATCACTGGATTAGGATGGGGCTCAGATAAGTATGGGGGGGGGGGGGGGGGGGCTGCTGCACACAGAAGGTTTTTTATCTTAATGCATAGAATGCATTAAATACCTTCTGACTTTAGAACCACTTTAAGAGAATTGCCTTCAAAGTTACGCAAAGGATCCTAAAGGCATCATTAAATATATTTGCAATTGAAGCAACGGGGGAGATTTACTAAAACTAGAGAGTGCACAATCTGGTACAGCTGTGCGTAGAAACCAATCAGCTTGCAGGTTTTATTGTCAAAGCTTAATTTAACAAGCTGAAGGCTATCATGCACACCTGCACCAGATTCTGAGTGCTCCAATTTTAGTAAATCTTCCCAACTACATAAAAACTACAGGCTTAAAGTGGTAGTAAAGCCCTCTTTGTTATTTTTACCTACAGGTAACCTTATAATAAGGCTTATCTGTAGGTAAAATGAATATTTCGTAAATATGCACTATTTAGGAGGTATTCACCCTGCATGCCGCCGCTGACATCACCAGCGCATGCACTTAGAACATCCGGCATACCATGGTGGACCTTCAGAGCTTCTTGCCAGACCAGAGGGCTCCTGCGTGCATGGGTGGGGGTGACGCCATCGTGGCTCTGGCCACTCACAGTACTAGAGCCTGCCAACCCCAAAGAAAGGCCAGGGGAAGATGTCAGTCCTCTCAGCATTGACCGGGCACTACTGGAAGAGCATTCGTTCTAAGGTACATTTTTTATAATGTGCCAGTATGTGATGCATATTAGCACATTATGACATTATGTTTTTTTTAAGATGATGATGATGAAGATGATCTATAACACTTCTCTGCTCCCTTTAAACTGCACCTAAAATTTTTAGTAATTTCCTGTTGGTTCCTTTTGCATTAGAATTGTACAAGAATGAGGGTGATAAGACAATATTTAACATTTAATTAAACAAAACTCTAGACCAGAGTTGTTCAACCTTTTTTCAGTTTAATGTTATAGACAAACTCAAGGCACACTTTAAAATTATGGACACTCTCGAGGTACCCCATTCTAAAATGTAAAAAAACGATTCTAAACTATTCTGAAAGCTTTACATATTGCAACAACATTCACACATGTAGGACACCCAAAGTTAGAGGTGATTTTTTTTCTTCCAAAGCAAATACACTTTTGCACACTGGTACTGACTACGTAGTATTCCAATGTTTCTCTTCTCCCTCAATTTCTCTTTATCACTCAGCTAATGTCACCCAGTGCTGAGGGAGAGAGGCATAGGGTCAAACAAGCATGCTGTGGAGGCGACTGGCATCCTCCTTATCAACTGATGACATCATTGGTTAGGATGCCAGTGTCTAGAAAGTCGTTATGGTGCATAATGAAAACCTGTGGCTTTGTGTAACTAAAAGGCAGGCTTCATCCACCCGCTGGCTTGTATACAAATTTTTATCAATTTTTAGGCATTTATCCAAAGCACCCCTTAAGAAGCGTCAAGGCACCCCAGGGTGCCTGGGCACTCTGGTTGAAAAAGGCTGCACTAGACAATATAGATGTGAATATTGGTAGCACTAAAGGTGGAAATAATGTAAATTTATTTAAAGGTTATTATATTTTATGCGTTCTATATTTGTTTCTGTTTTTTTTGTAGACACAATAGAGAAATAAACACGGCCCTGGTGCATTTCCCATTTATAATGTTACAGAAACAGGACACGTCATTTACTTTGACAATAACAACATTCCAAACAGAAATATAAGATAAAACTGGTCTTAGATCTGTGATAATGCAATTTTACTATTTTTACTGTAAGGTTCTTGGGGGGAAAAAGATCTCGTTGAGTTCAACCCTCATCAGTGATAATTAAGTTTGACAGTGTGGGTTCTGCAGTAATTCACAAACCTGTACTTTATGCATCAGCATTGCTTATTATTCTAATTAAAGTGGAACATTGTGCCCTCGCCAGTCATTAGTGGGTTTTCATTCTGTAACTGACATTTGCAGAAATTAAAACGGGGGAGTTCATGTGAAGTCCAGAGGCATCCATGTTAAAATTAGCTTTGCCATGGCAACAGTCTTCAACAATTATAAAGAAATGATGTAGTTTCTTTTTCTGTTTTTCCTTTTTTTTTTGTTTTTCCCCCTCTTTTTATTTGAGACAAAAATGCAATGTGGTCCAGGAGAGATTTCGATATTGAGCTGGACAAGAAAGGTTTTGAACGTTCAGGAAAGAAAAAAAATAGGTAAAATAGGTAAAGAATATAATTTAAAAAATCTACAAAGTGTTCACAGTGTAGAGGAATCAGCTGTAAGAGCTATTTGTCTCAGCACATTATCTCAAGGAGGATCATATCTGGACAGTTATGTGTTGACTGCAGTACTAGAGAATACCATATCCTTGAAAATAAGGCTATGACTTGCCAAAACATGTGTTATAGCAAAAAGTGTATATGGGTCATTTTTCATTTATACAGTATATTCTGTGTTTGTGTATATATATATATATATATATATATATATATATATATATATATATATATATATATATATATATATATATATATATATTTGTGTAAAAAATCTATACAGTTTCCAGCGAGTCAGACACAGTTTCAATAAAGGCAGAGTGCGTCCCAAAAAAAATGCTAAAACTTTTCTTTTTTTCTTTTTTTTTTTTTTTAGATATGCAGAAAGTTTGACATTTAGGTGATATTCTTCAGTGGCTAACTTAAAGTGTATTTCCACTTTTGCTGTCAAATTTGAGAAACCCCCACTAGATGTCTGTTGCTATTCACACAGCATACCTAAACAATACATTTAAAAAAATATTTCTTACCTTTTTAGCTGTTTGCTTGGAGTATACATAAGACACTAAAGGCAACTTATATTGCTTTGAATAAATGGCAATGTACAGCTAGGAGACAAAAGTGAAGGACAGCTTTTCTTTGTTGTTTACAAACTTTTATTAAGTCAAAAATGGTGGTACAAAAAAAAAGCACAATTATACAGATTATATCAATTATACAGATATATAAAGACAGATTATTCTTGATTCATATATCCTGGTACAAATAACATTGATAAGACTGATGAAGCCATAAAATAGTTGGCAGACACATACAAAAATGCATCACAATATGTATAAGGCTCGGTTCACACTGCTGCTACTTGGGATCCGACTTGTGAGACCCCAAGTTGCGTAACATGTGAAATCCCATGTTAGTCAATGAGAGCCATCTTAAAGAGCACTACTGAAGTCGCTCCGACTTTAGAAAAGGTTCCTGTACTACTTCAAGGCGACTTCTATCCAGCGTGTGCCCATAGATTTTAATGGAAGTCGCAGCCAAGTCCGATCCTCATCTATATTGATGTGATTTGGATCCAACGTTACAGTAAGATTACTCAGGCATTCCCTGAGAGTCACTTAAAATTTTCATTAAGTTGCTAGCAAATCGCCAGGAAGTCACCTGGCAAAGCCGCACTGTAAAACGTGTGACTTTCAGGTCATGGCAGTGTGAACCGAGCCTCAAAGATAAGGCAAATGACTGTAACAAAAACATTATTGTCAATGTAAAATGCCAATGTCTGTATAGGAAGACATGGTCAGATTGTACAACAATTGAATAAAAAATCTAATAAATAAAAGGTTTAATAAAAAGAGCTACCAAAATATCAAAGAAAAAAAGGAGATCAAAGAAAGATATTACAATGTTCATATCAAGGATTCCATTTAGTACTGTAATACATGATTGAATTATATAAAGTATGGAATATTTTTTCCATGCGGCAAATGGAGGCTATTCTCATTTTAATTTTTAGTAATAGAGACAGAGGGAGTTTTCCAAGGCTTGGCTATAACCCAATGAATTGAAACACAAACAGTATGGATAAGTCTCATATGAAGGATAGTAATCTCTGGAATGGGAGCAAAAAGTCAACAATTATCTATTGTAAGGTGAAAGGATTACCAGCTACTTACACCAGACAGAGAAATTTTCTCACATTTCCAAAAAAATATGGGGAAAAGATCCCAGAGATCGGCATCTTCTAAAACAAATAGGTGAAACTCACAGGATGATAGAATGTAACTTAGCAGGGGTAAAAGACCATCTGGTAAAATGTTTAATTGCGGTCTCATGGATTAAGAATGACCTAGTACACTCCCGAAGGTTCACGATGCATTCTTCCTATTCTTCAGTAAAGAGAGCTATGCCACAATCAGATTCCCATTTGTTCATGTATAAGAGCTTACCTTGGGGGTCCGTACTTGCTAAATGACCATACATTTCTGAGATGAGACCTCTTCCTCTAGGGGTTTTGTGACATAAATGTTCATAAAGTGTTGGGTTTGTAACCTCAGTTGTCTTTAAGTGAGTAATGTAAAAAAAATGCCTGATTTGGAAAAAACAGAACTGTTGGGACAGCTTTTTTTTAAAGGGGCACTAACATACAATGGCTAAACCAGGCCTGGACATTTTAGAATTTTTGTTAGGACAGTTAAATTAGTCATCTAAGTTACAAGTGACAATGATACCTGCTAGCACAGTACCAACGGTGCTAATTCATGACAAAAAGAAGTCCCCAATTCCCAGAAAGAAAAAAGTATATCACATAGAGGACTTTTTGTCCTCTATGTGATATAAATAATGTTTTTGAGCCCCCCCCCCCCCCCACCTGCTTGTACACATAATTTTAAATGTATCTGTCAGGGGCGCCTATGTATAAAAACATCACTTATGAAACACAGGTTACATATCACCATGCATGCTGGAATGAAAGCAATAATTTTAGGGCATTTTTTTTATGGTTAACTTTAAAATTATGACCTGTAGGAGCTTTTAAAGTATCACCTATGGAAAATATCGAGTATAAACCTTTGTCGTTGTTTTGTCGCCAAGCGTAAATTTAAAGTTTGACATGTATCTATTTACTCAGCACAACATTATCTTCTATATTTTACCAAAAACAAACTGGGTTGTGTATCACGTTTTTGTACTATAAATAACCTAACTGCATATTTTTACTAAAAAATTTTGCACTTGATAAACCATTGCACATATATTGTTTAACATAAAAACTGTAACTACCACTATTTCTATTCTCCAGTCTTTGCGTTAAGAAAAATATATCATGTTTGGGGTTTTTTCTCAATCTTTAGACTGAAAATTATCTTCTTTTTTGTGTGTCCAAAAAGAGTAAAAACAGATCTGGCAGGGAAGGGGTTAAGTTATTAAAATGATTTAGATCATTCTGAAAGCTTTCATAGATTTCAGTTATATTTACTTAATCTTTATACAATTCTGATTAGAATAGAATGGTTCTGAAACCCACATATTTATACAAAGAGCTACAATGAGGAGCAATGAAATATAACCATTAAAAAAATACAGCTATTCTTTTTACACACTTGACATGGCAAGTCCTGTGAGTGCCCTGATCACAGCTTGTTATGTGAAAAAAGCTGACACTAAAAGGCTTAGTATACAAAAGTGCTAATTGCACTTGATTTGTATCACACTTAGCTACATCATAATTATAATGTATTTTTTCCTAGTGAGCACCCATGCACCAATGCAAAGCTAAAACCATTGGCTTTGCATACATTTCTGCATCTTAATGTGTATTTCTTCTTTTGCAGACAAATTAGCATAACGTTTACTTTATATTTGTTACATTCTTTGATAATGAGGGGAAACTTATGCCCCATACACACTATCAGATTTTCTGCTGATTTTTTCCTTCAGGTTTAACAAAACCATGTAGTGCAAGGGCCTGCCTAATTGTATACAAATTGAAACTCCGAAGGTTTGACCTCATATTATACGGTTTTGGTAAATCTGAAGGGAAAACTTAGCAGAAAAACTGATAGGGTGTATGGGGCTAGTGTGTCCCTTAGTAGGGACAGATTGAGTTCCTCTCATGTCCAGGTATGTGGGCGGATCCTGACTTCATTGTCATGATCTTAACTGAGCCTGGACTGGCTCTGTGATGTCAGCTGACAGCATGCTTCAGCCCGCTGTCTGCTGAAAGTGGGTCACAGGAGTGCAGAACGAACTGCACTCCTGTGATCCATAGGAGAAGTACAGCCAAACAAGCTTTGGCTGTACTTTTCCTATAATTGCCAAGAATGTACCGCACTTTACCAATTGCAGTTTTCCTTATTTAAAGCAGCTATGAAGGCTAAAGGTTTTTTTTATCCTAATGCATTCTCTGCATTAAGGTAAATACATTTTTTTAGATGCAGCACCCCCTAAATACTTACCTGAGCCCGATCTTAATCCAGTGATGTAACCGAGAGCAGCAGTGCAGAGTTTCTCTCACTTCAAATTGTTCAGAGTAGCTTGCAGTCTGCCTGAGGCCTGCTCTAAAAAAACACCTAGAAAACTAAGAAATATTTGTATTATTATTTTTAGGTTTGCTGAGTGAATGGGAATACCTAAGAAGCATACAGTAGAATTTTTTTTAAATTTTACTGCAAATTTGGAAATACAAATCTATGTTTATGAGCCTTGTAAGAACATTACACTATAGCAGAATATAAGCAAATGGGTAGAACTAGTTGGATAATGATGATTGGTTATTGCCTCTAAATGAATAATGTACAAAGGAAATCCCATTCAGACTATTCCAAACTCACAGCCCAAGAGATTATGGATCACAGAGAAATGGTATTCATTTATACAGAAGCAAATAGATTTCAAATTACAATATTAAGACCATGAAAGCAGATATCGGGCTTAAAGAGAAGTATGGCTTTTTTTTAAAAGAATCATACTTACCTAGGTCCGATGCTGCATCTGTCTCCCTCTGGCTCTAACACTGAGATCCAAGCAATCAAACACCACCGATCGCTCAGTTCTCACAGCTCCGTGAGCAGAGAGCTGGTGATTGTCAGTCACAGCTCTTTGCTCTGCCCACTCCTTGCTCACTGGAGCACTGGGCTGGGGAGGGGGCAGGAGCAGCCGGCTCACATTCTTAGCGACTTGGTGAGAGGCTGAGCCTGGTGCCCTGTCCAGGCATGTGGGCGGATCCTGAATTCATTGTCGTGATCTTGCCTGAGCCTGGACCAGCTCTTCAGCCGACAGCGGGCTTCAGTTGAAGCTTTCTGCTGAAAATGGAACGAACTGTACTCCTGTGATCCATAGAAGAAGTACAGCCAGAAAAGCTTTGGCTGTACTTCTACTTTAACTGCCAAGAATATACTGCACTTTACCAATTGCAGTTTGCCTTAATTAAAGCGGTTGTAAAGGCTAAAGGTTTTTTATCTTAATGCATTTTCTGCATTAATGTAAAAAAAACTTTTAGATGCAGCCCCCCCCCCAAATACTTACCTGAGCCAGATCTCAATCCAGTGATGTGACCAAGAGCAGTGTTGCTCTCTCTCTTCTCACTGGACTCAGTGAGAGCAGCAGGAGGCAATGGCTCCTGCTGCTGTCAATAACATCCAGGGATAAGGTGAGGGGGCAGGGCCAAGTTGCACTGTGTGCAAAAGTAGACACACACCGTGCAGCTCAAGACTGATACAGCACATGTACACCAATAGCAAGCAGCTTACTAGGAAACAGTCTGAAGAGGAGCCAGGAGTGCTAACGGTGACCCCAGAAAAGGAGGATTGGGGCTGCTGTGTGCAAAACCATTGAGCAGGTAACTATAACATGTTCATAATTTTTTTTTTTAAAAGATCCTTTCCAATAACTTTAAATAGTATATGTTTTGCATTCCCTTTTTTTTCATATGAAATTAAAATTATATTTCATTCGAGTCATCAAATGACCTTAAAATTTAGCATTTGTATCACCTTCCATACAACAGACACATTTCCTTTTTTTTCTTCCTTTTATGAGAAATCTTCTGAGGATTTGTTTGATGCTATCTAGATAGTATATTAAGGATATTATGGGTAATGCATAAGCTCATTCTCTACCTGACTTTATAAAGCTTGAAACAAGATTGTTGGTGTGGAACAACAGCTGTGTAGAACTGCGGTAATAAAATTTCATGGAAATTCCCACAAATCATTTTAATTAATTTTACCCTCAAAACTTTATGTACAAGGCATATGTGACCTTGATATTGTTTGACTGATGTTGTTCACTAAGACAATCATCACTGT
This sequence comes from Lithobates pipiens, assembly GCF_037356315.1. NCBI lineage: Eukaryota > Metazoa > Chordata > Amphibia > Anura > Ranidae > Lithobates > Lithobates pipiens. Next base: position 428,942,889 of record NW_027507748.1, read on the forward strand.
TATACAGTATAAGAATAAGCTAAGGCGCTTTGTCTTGGGTAGTACTCTGTTGTAGGGTATCCTCCAAACGTCCTTGAAACACTGAAAACCTAGGTGTTTGCACAGTATCAGTAAACACGGTACGCGTGGATCCCAATGGGTTATTTTGTCATATTCAGGTTATTTGGAAACATTTGTATGCAAGTCTTGTATGTCACCAGAATCTGTCATCAACAGCAGGGTATGGTTTTGTAACAGTTCACTGGCTATATATCGTGTTTACAAGGAGTTTGCCGGTATCTATATTTCCTGGCAGATTTCAGTTTTAAATAAAATTTAACCCTGTCTATCCTAACAAAGGGTTAAAGATCTGGAAACTAGGTTTCTGTAATGTAGGTAATGAAAGGATACTCAACCTGTCCTAAGCCTTTCTGTTTGGATAAGTTCACTCTGAACTTGCTAAGAAATCTTGCAGTCTGCCATGAGGCCTTTTTCCAAAAAAATTTAAATGTAAAAAATATATTTACTAAAACTTTTTTTAAGTAAGCTGTGCGAATGGAAACACAAAACAAAAATGTATTATTGGTACTTATATAGTGCCTTCAGTTTACATATACTGTATATAGTGCATTCACATCACTCCCTGCCCTCAAGGAGCTTACAATCTAAGGTCCCTGTCTCACATTCATATATACACATACTAGGGCCAATTTAGAGAAGAACTAATTTGCCTACCAGCATGTCTTTAGAGTGGGGAAGGAAACTCATGCAAGCACAGGGAAAACATGCAAATTCCAAGTAGGGAGTGCCATGCTTGGGATTTGAACTGATGACCCTGGTACTGGTAGTCAGAAGGGCTGGCCACTTAGCCACTGGGCTACACAAAAATATAGTAGGGTTTTGGTAGAGAAGATAGAGTTGGTCAAAGGGAGTCTCAAAGGCACTGCATCCCAAAGTAATGTAGAACAACACATATTAGGGATGCTCTTATATAAAGAGCTGGGATTTTTTATAGTGCCTAAATAATCCCGCCTCTTTTTGTAAGAGCATCCCCAATGTGTCATGTTCTATAGTAGGGTTTTCTCAAATTTGACTGGAAAAATGGGAATACAGTTTAAGACTACCCATAGACATGTGAGCAATGCAGGATTTTAATGCCAGCTTCCCTACACTTACTTTGAGTCTTTTAGTGACTGCCTGTGGATTTCTATTCATTTCTCTGATGAGCAGAGGTTACCACAATGCATTTCAGCACAGGTCTGCATATCAGTGGATTAAAGCTCCAAAGCGGCATTTTTGGTTGAATGATCAGAGAGATCTTCATGCCTGTCCTTTTCATTGCTAATTACACAACAATGTTAAAATAAAATTAAAAAATATCAAAGATTCATGATTTTACTTTGATTACATTTTTTTTTTTTTGCTTTGCATGTGTCAGTTTGTAAGTAAGTTGATGTGTGTCTAAAAAAAAGTATTTTATATTGTTCAGAGCAACCGGATTCCAACTGTAAGGTTTAAATAGAGAGGGATAATCTGAGTGGTTAAATTATGCAAGAGAGACCTTTATTATTTCAGACACTTTTGATTTTTTTTTTCATTATTCCTTTTAAACATTACTGAAAAATCTCAGTATAATATCTGAAACCGAGTGAACGGTGTGAAGTCTGTCATCAGTTGTAGCCTTGTGGCAGAAATGATACAGATTCAACACTCCAGGAAAGGGGTGAGCATGCAAAGACACGAATGAATGCTTTACTATTCATGATCTAATGTATCCATAGTTCATTCCAGTACATTTGTTTATATGCACAACTGAAAGGCTTCTACTAAGTTCCAGGTGCTTTCTTTATTTTCTCTTACACCTACACAAGTCTCCCACTCAGACATTTCAGTAGGAATCACTACAATGCTTCCAGTAGTGCCACTAGGCTTGGTTATTCGTAAACAGTGCCATTGTGTGGTGAACAACATAGTACTATGTACTTGTGTGTATATATATATATATATATATATATATATATATATATATATATATATATATATATATATATATATATATATATATATATATATATATATATATATATATATATATATATATATATATATATATATATATATATATATATATATATATATATTTTGAAATACTGCCAGTAATTTCAGAAACAAAAGGCTATATACAGTTTACAAGCTATGAACTAAGACTTTAAGCAAGACGTTTTAAAGTTTAGAAAATTGGTATAATCAAAATGCATAGACCTCTTTGTTGTGGTTTAAATATGGTGATCCTACATATATTACTATTTCTGTGGACTGTTGTTATAGCCCTTATTAAGGAGTATGGAGACAATGATTGTGCCTATTTTATGTGTGACCAGGTTCCAAAAGCCACTGGAAATAATTGAACAGGCTCTCTATGTTGCAGCCTCCTTACAATGAATGTACTGCTCCCCAGGTTGCTATGACACTGGGGGGTGATTTACTAAAGGCAAATAGACATTGCACTTTACAAAGTGCAGTTGCACTTAGCAAATACAGTTGCTACAGAGCTTAGTAAATTAGGTAAACCTTCACTTTGCAAATAATATCCAATCAAGTGGAAGGAAAGTTTAAAAAACAGGCTTTTTGCTAGCACGTGATTGGATGATGGAAGTCAGCAGAGCTTCTGCTCATTTACTAAGTTCTGGAGCAGTTGCTCTCTTGCGGAGTGAAACTGCACTTTGAAAAGTGCACAGTTTATTTGCCTTTAGTAAATCAACCCCTAGGTACTTCTTTAACCTCCTTGGTGGTATGATTATGTCAGATTTCTGATGCTGAAAGTGGTACAATTATTTTACACGGAAATTTGGTGTTTTATATTGTAGGCCTGTAATTCTTATTAATAACTCACTTAAATCTGTCCAAACAAGAGTCTAGTAGACATCCCGGGTATGATAAAGTTTGAAACACAAAATCATAAATTATAATATAATAAATAACTATAAATAATTCTAACAAATAATATTAAAAAATATTCAATAATGTAATTAAATCAAAAACATTGAAATGTGCTCAATTGCAGAATTGTTGTTGTCATTACTTTCAGTGTTTGAAGATGGATTTCCCCACTAATCATTATCACTCAATTCTGCAAGTGATTCTAAGTTTTTATCGCTGTTTTCTAGCTGGTCTAAAAAAACTTTTGATGTAAAGGGACAGTTATGTTTGCTATGGACAATCTCCAGTTTCCAGGCAGAGGAACAATATTTATAATATAAAACTGCATGCAGGGCATTGGACAAACCACCAGGGACAAAAAGGATGTACAATAAATTGATACAGTAATGTAATCTGTAAGATTACAGTGTACTGTATATGTATTGTGTTTTTTACTTTTTGAATTTGTCGCCGTTCTCCATCCCCATGCGTCATAAAACTCGCAGGGAACGGAGCTCAGTTCTGTGATGAATCGAGCGGAGGATGGCTCGCACACAGAACGGGGAGGACATTGCAGGATCCTGGGGACAAGGTAAGTGAGCTTTACCTGGATCCTGCAATGTGATCCTGAATGTGGCTCGGGGTTACCGCTTTTGGTGCTGAACATCCACCCCAAGCCACACTCGGGAATACCGTCAAGGAGGTTAACAAACAATTCAATTCTATCCAAACCATCACTTTGTAAAGTATATGTTCTTTAGCATAAATTTGTTAAAGTTATATTGAGCTCTAAAGCGACATTGAAATCGGGTTAAAAAAGATCTATTGAACTATATCTTCTTAACTCAAAAAGTATCTTCTAATATCCTCAGCCTCTTCCACATCTCCAAATTCCTTTTTTTGCTGCTGTGATCCAGCTTCCTGCTAGAAGGTGGCTAAATTCAGTCTCTTTGGTCCCACTGTATGTTGGAGTATAGCCTCCCTCACTTGCTCACTCCTAAAATGGACTATAGTCTATGAGATTTGTTGTGCGTTGTAGAGCAGCGATCGCAACTAATGTGCATTATTTACTCCAAACAAAGAAAGTGGAAGAAAAAGGAGAGTTTTGGGAATTCATAAAGGATAGAGGAAGCAGAAAGACACAGTAAGAAACAATTTCATGAAAAATAGATTACAGGGCCATTAATTAGGGGACGTGTATGGATTATATTTGAAAAAAAGTATATTGTTTAGTATCCCTTTAAACTTCACCTCCACTGTCACCCAATACTAGTGTATTATATGTGTAGAAATGTGTTTCTGTAACCCACAAAATATACAAGAGATGCTGTATTTGATGACCTTCAAAACCCATCTACATGCGTGTTTACAGCAGAAAGGAAGGTCGGCAAAAGTGATAACCTAAAAACATACATCTTGTGGTAACCTAGGACCTTTTGGGGTTTATAGGGGTTGAAAATAGACTGTAAACTTTGCAATTACAGTTGCTCCAGAGCTTAGTAAATGAGGTAAAGCTTAATTTTGCCAAGACAGCCCAATCATATGCAAGGGAACCCATTGAATTGCACACACCTTTAAGTTTTAGCATCTGTTTTTTCCACTACAAAACTCAGGTTTAGTATATAGTAATGTGCTTCAAAATAATCTTTTTCCTATTTTTCCACAAATCTTTTTCTACATTTTGTACGTGTTGCTTGGATTGGATTGACTTATTGGATTTCCTGGAGTGCCTCGTATCATTCAAGATTATAGGTCTCCAACTTTTCCCTTGCTGTCTCATTAAGGAAACATACAGGGTTGCTTTTTGCTCTGCACGGGGCTTTAGCCAGATGTCATAACGCTTCTGTTTACCTGCTCTAAAGTACAAGTGAAGACAAGTGGGATTCCTTGAGACCCCCACCTAAACGCTCAGAAGAAATTTTAAACTCAAGTGTGTGGATCATACTTGTAGATATTTTTTTACTGACCTTTATTGAAAAACACGGTAAAATGTACAGTGTAGAACTACATCATTAATCATTTCTTAGATAACGTGTTCTCTCGGCTTTTCAATAAAAGGAAGCACAGCACATGAAAATATATTCTTACACTGAAAAATGTTTACTAATATTTCCAATGGCTTCTGTTGAAAAATGCACTTATTGTCCTGCAAGCTAAGGATAATGCTAGTTTTACTGTCATTCCAAAACATATTGTACATGAAAAGGAACACAATAAAGTACTTAAATCTAGTAGTAATAATAATAAAATATAGAAAAAACATATATTTAAAATAAAAAGAATAAATGCATATGCGAACATGAGTATATAGTAAATAATATACAGTATAAGCCAGTTACCATTTCTCGACTAAAACATAATATATAATTCTATTTAAACATCCATAATTTCCATCTCTACATCAGGGATATACAATTCTTCAGTATTTTAAGATCCAGTCAGTCCCACCTAGAAGCCTACAGTTGGTTTTAAGAAGTAAGGGAACATTGCTTTTGTGAAAACAGCAAAAGCTAAAATTATTAAAGTATACGTTTGTTGTTTTTTTCTTTCTGATTGATATGAAAGTGTGTCATAAAACCCAAAAGCAAAAATTGTATATATTGCCAATTACAACTCCTTAAATGTGCTGGCTGCATTTGTTTTCTTGCATCTAGTGATTCTGCTAGTAACACACTTCCATACCAAATAAAACAAGTTCATTGTTAGGTTCAATGGCGGCCCATCCATCAGGGGCTCAGAGGCGCCGGCCACCTACTCCATGTGCCTGGCCCCTAATCTACATGCAAGGCACTGTCCGCTTGGATTTCAATGTTTTTTTTTTTTTAAAGCCTTAGGCTCTAATTGACTTAAAAAAAAGGTGGGCTCAGGGCGCAGAGCACTGTGCCCAAGCCCACCCACTTTAGAAAATGTATTAATATTTGCTGTCTTCTTGCTTTTCCTCCTGGCCAACCAGGAAGCAGATTCTGAGACCCGATTGGCCAGGGAGTTTTAGGACACCCGGTCATTCGGGTCTCAGGACCCACTTCATGTTCAGCCGGGAGGGGCTGAACTGTGTCCTAGATTGTGCAGACATTTCCATTAATTTCCTGTCCCATAGCCAAACAGGAAGTGACAGAAAATCCTGGCAAATTAAGGGAACCCATTGGGAAAATCACCAGAGCTAGTATCTCAATTAGAAGATTTCCCTTCTATTACTTTTCTGAGGACAAGCCAAAATTTGTGATTTCATTTTGTTTTTACTTTCAACATTAATGGTAAACAGGACAAATAGAGAGGGTTAACCTCCAAAACAGGAGCAAATATAGCAATAAAGCCTGACAGGAGTTCTAATCCCTCTCCACTCCATCCAAAACTAATATAAAAAGTTTTGACTTTAGTTATACTTTAAAGCTCCAAAACATTACTTTCTGCAAGCAAATTTTATGTCACATTATATTCACACCACTCTTTACCAAATCTATTTAAAAAAAAATTCCAATTAAATAAATGCGCACATAAACTTATTCGAGTAAAAAAGATACAAAATACGTCAAAATTGAAAAAAATTGTGCAGCTGCAAAATATTGACAAACTATAAAATCCAAAAGTTTCAAACGTGATAATTTAGTCCTGTATGTACCCAAATAACCCATATGGATCATTTTCATAGGTGAGTGCATGTGGGGAGTAAGGATGAGCTCAGGCATGTTCTCAACTCCACGTGCCCGCGCCCCCAGGAAGCTGACACTCTGCAGCGCTAATCACATTTCCTGATCTGTGCAGCCATGGGTCGGGAAATGTCTCACTGACTCTGATTAGTGCTGTGGAGTGTCAGCTTCCTGGCAGGCGTGGGGACCTGGAGTTGCTAACACGCCTGAGCCCATCCTTAGTGGGAAGAGAAGGGGCTATAAATGTTATATATAAGCCCTGGGGAAAAAAGGGTGGGAACTCCCACCCAAGATCAACTCCCCCACCAAAAAATAAAAATAAAAAAATGGTACGCTCATATGCACGAACACTTCAAAAGTGGTATTTTTCATCCAATTTTGGTATTGTGCGTATGAAGCTTAACTGTTAGTACATAAAAAAAACGATCCTCAATAAACATAAATACAGTATAATCAGCATTCATTCAATTGTGCTTCCATGCAAATGTGAACATCATGTTTTGATCTTTATTGGGGAATGTTATTTTGTATATAGAGTGTTTTTGTGGTGAGTTTACACTTTTCATTGAAAAGAGTTTGGATAACACAGGGTTAAACGGAAAGGTCATAAATTAACTGCACATTATCTGGACAGACTGCTTGGGGAGATAGTGATGTGTTGCTGCTTAGGAGATGTATGTTACGTTGGGGGGCTGCAAACTCTGCAGGGCTCCAACGCACACTCGCTGCTATTCCAACCCTTCATATATTTCCACATAAACTTCCCTCCTGGCATCAAACTTTGCCAGGTATTGTGCTCAGCTTACCAACCCAAACTGATGTTCCTCCCTCAGCTCACTTCGCTCCCTGCATATCTTGAGAGCAAAATAGCTGTGCCCCTTCCCTGGGTTCTCTCATCATAGGGCACTGAAGATAGAGGAGAGGGGATTCAGCAGGACACACAGAGCAAATATGCATGAGACTGGGGGATGAGGATGAGGAGACAGAAAATCAGGAGGGGCTGGTGGGGAGGAGTACATCATGAGAGGTCTGACTAAATACAATCTCTTAGCAGCAGGAACCTAATCTACCCATCAGCTAGCTGTGATCGACAGGTAGATCAAAAAGGAAGCTGTCATGGGGCCCCCTACTAGCAGTGCCTGAATGGTCAGTCCACCCCTGGTGTGCGGCACTCACTATTGCAAGCTGTGTCGGTGGCTGCTGGTGTAGCACCTGCCACACAGCTCGCATACTTCAAAGTCTTGAAGGACACGGCTGATAACGGGAACTTACGGCAGTGGCAGTAAAGAGTTTAAAACACACCTGTCACCAGAATAGTGAAAAAAAAGGAAGACAACTAAAAGTCTTTAAAACTGTCGACACTGTCAGCTAATAACCACTTCCTAGGGGATGGAGTTCCACATTTTTACTGCTCTATCAGTAAAGAACCATTTCATGGTCATGTGTCCTCTTCAGGGACCTTAGCCTAAACAGTGTCTTACATTCACTAGAGTCACCTTTGATATATTTGTACATTATCATATTTATAATCATATTTATCGCTACCTCTTCAGATTGACTGTAATCTATGTAATCAATCCTCAGAGCTGGGGTCCCTCTCCCCACCTTATTAATTATTAATCAGTTTCTGAACTCTTTAAAATTCAAGAACTTTCCTGAGGAATAGTGACTAAAACTGAACTCCATATTCAATATGAGGCCAAACCAGTGTTTTGTAAAGAGGTAAAATGGTTGATTTATCTCTTGAATGTATGTCCTTTTTCATTTCTGAAAGTATTTTTTTAGCTTTCATAGCGGCAACTTGCATGCCATTGCTAAGTCTTTGATCTACAAGCACCCCCAGATCGTTTTGCATCACTGATTCTCCCAGAGGAGTCCTTCTAATGCGCAATATGCATGTGTATTTTTGGCAACCAAGTACATAACTTTACATTTCACAGTATTAAACATTATCTACCATATAGCTGCTCAACCCCCTATTTTATCAAAATCTTCTTGTAATTATGTTGTATTCTGTGCTAAAATTATTTCCCTGCATTATTTGGCATCATCAGCAAACATCGAAACTGAGCTCTTGATTTCAACCTCTATATCTTTAATAAACAAACTGAACATCATTGACCCCAAGACAGAACCCTGGGGAACACCACTCCTTCATACACCTTTGGTGGTGTGCATAGCTAGGTGGTGCTGTTGCAGAGCTTTTTTGGTGCGGAAGTGCAGGAGTGTCAGACGCTGTGACAGCGTGGTGTGAGAGAGAGTGAGGAAGTGTGAGAATAGTGGACCAGACACACCCCCCCTCATGACCAAGAGTGGCAGCGGGTGACCCAGAGACCGAGAGTGGCAGCTGGTGGCCCGGGGACCAAGAGTTGTGGCAGGAGCGGGACTTTGTGGTGGTGGAGCGAAAGTAACTGGAGACAGTACCATCCCACAGACAGGGACAGAGGAGGTGGGAGTAAACCCAACGGGACCAGGAGGTTACTGACTGACTGACTACTGCAAGTATCAGGTTACAGGGGCAGAGACCCTGATCAGAGACCCAGAGAGACACAAATAATAAAAAAAACTGACTGACAGTGTATGGGAGTACCTGTGTATGTGAGTACCTATGTATGTAAGTATCTGTGTAGGTGAGTACCCGTGTATTGTGAGTACCTGTGTATTGTGAGTACCTGTGTTTTGGGAGTACACATGTATGTGAGTGAGTACCTGTGTATGTGAGTACCTGTGTATATGAGTACCCAAGTTATGTGAGTACCAGTGTGCTATGAGCCAAAAGAGTCAACTTCCATGAACTACTCTCTTTGCTATAAGATATTAAATGGGATAAAATCCTATGAACAATGAACACGGAGGAAAAATGGGAATGCTTTAAGAGCATATTAAATAAGGGTATTAGCCAGTGCATCACTATGGGTGGCTTAACTCCAATGTAAATATGAATAAAAAAGCAAAGAAGAAGGCCTTCAAAAAATACAGGACTGAGGGGTCATCATCTGCATTTCAACTTTACAAAGTATGCAATAAGAAATGTAAGGGTGCACTCAGGGCGGCTAAGATAGAATGCGAAAGGCACATAGCGGATAAGAGTAAACAAAAATCCCAAGAAATTATTTAAGTATATAAATAGTAATAGAGGGAGGTCAGATCATATTGGGCCCATTAAGAATGATGAAGTGAATCTAGTTACAAAAGATGGAGAGATGGCAAAGGTTTTGAATTAATTCTTCTCCTCAGTCTCCACGAGGGAAACGGGGGCTTCAGTAACCAAAACTGCAAGGTTTATCCTCATGACACATCACAAGAAGCACCCTCGTGGCTAACAGAGGATAGAATTAGGAATAGACTTGAAAAATGTAACATTAATATGTCACCGGGACCAGATGGCTTGCACCCAAGAGTCCTTAAGGAACTCAGTCAAGTATTTGCCAGACCAATGTTCCTAATTTTTACGAACAGTCTACTGACTGGTATGGTACCAGCTGATTGGAGAAGAGCCAATGTAGCACCAATATTTAAAAACCAAGATATATCTCTGGGAACTACAGACCAGGTAGCCTAACGTCAATAGTATGCAAGCTCTTGGAGGGGATGATAAGGGACTATATACAAGATTTTAGTAATGAAAATTGTATCATTAGCAGCAATCGGCAAGGATTCATGAAGAATCTTTCTTGCCAAACCAATCTATTAACCTTCTATGAGGAGGTGAGCTGCCATCTAGATAAAGGAAGGCCCGTAGACACGGTGTATCTGGATTTTGCAAAGGCATTCGATACAGTTCCCCATAAATGTTAACTGTACAAACTAAGGCCTGTCAACATGGACCAAAGGGTGAGTACATGGATTGAAAACTGGCTTCAGGGGCGAGTTCAGAGAGTGGTAATAAATGGGGAGTACCTGGAATTGTCCGATGTGGAAAGTGGGTCCTGGGACCTATGCAATTTAATTTATTCATAAACGATCTGGAGGATGGGATAAACTCAATCTCAGTATTTGCGGATGACACTAACTTAAGCAGGGCAATAATTTCTCTGCAGGATGTGGAAGACTTGCAAGAAGATCTGAACAATTTAATGGGGTGGACAACTACATGGCAAATGAGGTTTAATGTAGAAATGCAGAAAATAATGCATTTGGGTACCAAAAATATGATTGCAATCTACTCCCTTACCATTCCCTCAAATATCTTACATACTATTGATGTCAGGCTTATTAAGCCGTAGTTTCCTTTGAAATAACATGGCTAAAAATAAAGTTTACCAATGTCTGCCTACGTATGGTAATTGTCTCATGATGGGTATAAAGTTACATAATGGTTGCTTCACATACTTAATAGTAATATTAAAAAGTATACACCTTAATTTGGTATGCTTCATCACACATAGAGCGTCCTAACTGACTTTGGGCCTGCAATTAAATTGATACATACCTTTGTAAGATTTGCAAAGTACGGGCAATTATTTTTACATACAACAGCCTGTTTGTTTTTCCTTGCTAAGCATAAATAGCTAGCCATAAATTACTCTGAATACACATATTTTAAGAAAAATTACCCTTTCACATAGTATGTAAAATGGAGCACAGTTGGTGTGAAATCTCATTTATCAAAGAAGAAAAGTAATAATTTCATTGGAAAGGTCCACCACTGGGAACTGACTGGGATAATGCTGCATTACAGGTTAATGAAGAAATAAAAACTGGACTATTATTGCTATTAAGGAAGCATGGAATATTTTCTGTGCTAAAGTAATAATGGTGTGTGGATAATGGATTTGTCAAAATTATCTAATCGCTACATGGATAAAAAAATAGACCTATCATTATTGACATTTCTAATAGAAAATCATTTTTGGCACAAAAATAGCATATTGTATCCATTTGTATTTGCCTGTATTTGAAAAACAATTCCACTGATAAGCTGCTTCTAAGAAAGTATTTTTATGAAAGGAGCTGAATTATGAAAACTAGAACCACCGTAGAGCTATTAGCCACAGCAAGCAGGCAAGTTTTATTTTAAATTTTTGGGAAATGAAAAAAAAAAAAACTGTTGACCATTGGTAATAATTACACTTCAATCTCAGTTGCTAGTTTCCGTAACTTACTCCAATGCAGAATTCAGGGAGCCAGTGGTACTGTGACCAGCCCTTAGGGGAATATATGGAGAATGCACACTAGCAAGGGGGAAAAGGAAGTTCATCTCACAACACTGCCTTGGATGTCACTGTGGCAGAACATGGGGGAATATCAGAGAAGTAGCAAAAACTTGATGTAGGCTTTCGCCCTTCATTTTCTTTGAACGATAAAAATGTTTTAACCAGAGTTTTAGCAGATTACAGGAACACTGAGCGTGATCACACCACACATACAGTTTATTGTATGTGTAATACTCAACTGTGATTCACATTTCATTGGACACATTGATGCATTTTACTGAGAACTGTATCTCTAAACTAGGTCATTGTGTTCAGCTCTCAGTGAATATCAAAATATGGGCCTGATTACTGATAACTGGAAAGAAAGATAAACTGAATATATAACCTTTAAAAGGGCACTAGAAAAATAAATGTGATCGATTATTTCCTGTTATTGGTTATTATTAACGTATCTTTTTTTTTCCCCTATTTTAATCAGCCTCTTGGCACAATATTTGATTAAGTCCTTTTTTAGCTGATAGCTCATCTGTTTTGCAGAGCTTCTGTGGGCATCCAGATGTACTGTACACATGAAATTGCTGAGAAGTGTTTGTTAGATCACACCATTTATTTTATATTGCAGCTGCTTGTGATATCTGATGTTTTGCAGTACTATGTTGCCATTGCAAGACATCTGGGCTGTTTATAAGTATGTTAATAATGTTTTTTTTTTCCTACCCACACATTATAAATTGATGAGTTCAATAATACGCAAGCACAATGAGGAGGACGTAATGATTAAATGTACCTGTCCACACTTTTTGGGTTCACTAACCTCAAGAACTGCGAGCCAATGACAGGGTAGGTAGAACAGATTACAACATACACTATATGCCAGTTTCATTTTTCTTAAAGAACTTTGACAGAAGCCCCCATTCCTTCACCTCCACCAACATGACTGCTTATATTGGGAAACATTGTGAGAATACAATGATCATACAGTCATAAATATTTTCTATGCACTTGTATGTATTAAAATTGAAGGTCCACCCAAAAGTGATATTTCAGTTACAGAGCAACCTGGACACCCTTTGCACTACATGTCTTGATTATTCGTTAAAGTGTAAGTTCACCTTTACAGAAAATATGCGAGGTGAACTTACAATGAACCGCCTCCCCATCGCACCCGGTACCACTAACCTGGAGTGCGGCGATCTCCCGTTCTGATAGATCGTACAGCCGCTTTGCCAGTCAGGGGATTTGAAATCCCTGTGGCTTTCTCTCCTCTTCATCAGCAGTGAGAGGATGGGCTACGTGGGTTCTGACATGTGCCAGTGCCGACCAATTAGAATGCTCCTATACATACCCCCTGACGGGGTACGGTTAGGCGATTACAGAGAGGGAATTTCTAAGCTTCGGACCGGTTAGGCGGCTATACAAGAGTTCATAGCAGGAGATTGCCAAGCTCCAGATCAACAGGACTGGGGGGGGGGGGGGAGGTGAGGAGGGTGTACTGCGTAAATGACCCATTTTTCTGTAAAGGTGAACTTACCCTTTAAGTAATTACCATGGTTCTTATCACTGTACACATTGAGGTGATCAGTGTTTCTACTTACCTTCCAGATACTTATTTTCATTCCCCATAATAAAATAAAATTAAAAATCCATCTGGTAAAGTAAAATAATCATCTTGCAGATGTGCAAAGTGCCATTAAACCTAGAAATTGGAAAACTCTGGGTAGAATGAAATATACCTGGTTGGTCTTGCCTTCAGCTATCCCTCACATCTTTTCTGGGTCCCCACTGCAGGTTGAAATAGTGTAGACCAGCTGGAGTCCTCTACGGAGCATGCTCAATTTAATTTCCCTTCTAAGCACTTCATTTCCTCCTTTTTCTTATTTGTGCAGCTCACATGAACATTGGGGGGGGGGGGGGGTGCTTTACTAAAGGCAAATCCACTTTGCACTACAAGTGCACTTGGAAGTGCAGTCACTGTAGATCTGAGGGGGCATGCGAGGAAAATAAAAAAAAATTGTATTTTTGTTTGTACATGATTGCATGATAGAAATCAGCAGAGCTTCCCCTCATTTCAGATCTTCCCCTTAGATCTACAGCAACTGCACTTCCAAGTGCACATGCAGTGCACTTGCAGTGCACTTGTAGTGCAAAGTGGATTTGCCTTTAGTAAATCAACCCCTCTCATATGTGGGTGTATACACAGTGGTAAATGACACTCCCCTCTCTTCCTTCCTCCTCCTCCATGTCCTCCTATTGCTAAAAAATATGCTCGGGTCTGTTACCCATCACCTGATTGGCTGAAATGACAGGCACTGTGAGAGAGGACTGGAGGAGAGCATGAGAGAAGAAGACATTGAGGACATCGCAGGCCGCCCGCCTCCGTCATCCAGTTCCCCACCGAGACAGGGGGGAGAACAGTGGCAGCATTCAATGGGCACAGTGGGAGCATTTGATGGCACAGTGAGAGCATTTGATGGTGCAGTGGGAGCATCTGATGGGGCACAGTGGGAGCATTTGATGGCACAGTGGCTGCGTTTGATGAGCACAGTGGCTGCATTTGATAGGCACAGTGGCGACATTTGATAGGCACAGTAGCAGTGTTTGATAGCACAGTGGCTGTGTTTGATGGCACAATGGCTGAATTTGATGGGCACAGTGGCTGTGTTTGATGTGCACAGTGGCGGAAATTGATAGGTACAGTGGCTGCTTTGATGGTACAGTGTGTGCATTTGATGGCACAGTGGCTGCGTTTGATGGGCCCAGTGAGGCTGCAATTAATGGTTTTTTTTCCAAATTTTTCAGTTTGTTTGCCCCCCCCAAAACATTTTAAAACCATCTGCCACTGCATTGTAAGGTAAGAAACAAAATTTATATAATGATATAGGAGAAAGGAACAGCCATGCACACACAGTATGAATGAAACATGTACCCTTTCTTATAAAATGAGTATATCATTTTGTAAAACTGTCTATTTTCTAGGCACAATGGCATGGTTAACACACGTCTAAGCTAATATCACATGTACTATAATTTTTATGAAAATGGGGGAGATTTTATAAAACTGGAGCACTCAGAATCTGGCACAGCTGTGCATGGTAACCAATCAGCTTCTAATGTCAGCTTCTTCAGTTTTGACAATAAACCCTAGAAGCTGATTGGTTTCTATTCAGAACTGCTACAGATTTTGCACTCTCCAGGTTTAGTAAATCAACCCCTGTGTGTTATATGTGTATAGTTTATCTGTTAACCATTCTGATTGCGCCCAGAAAGATGCCACCTACCAGCTAGATTGGCTATTATGTGAAAAACAATTTAATTTTATTATAAAACACTCCCTATCCTTATATGGCTTCTGCTTAGCACTCAGGTGTACATTCACACCTGTGTGCTAAGCAGAAGTGCATCCAGAACCATATCTTGCCATTGCTCAGATAGCAAGCAACTGAGCTGTAAGTTTAAAAATGACTTGCTGAGCTATTGCTAGACTTGCCAGGCTTCACAAGTTTGTTGTACAATTGCAATAAGTCTGCATTGCATGACTCCAGATCAACTTTCTTTGCAAATATTATGCAAGTCTGCTGCAAGTTCTGGTTCATTTATGTTGTGCAATAGTCATCCCACCACAGGGATCACTGTGGCTGAATTTTCATCTTTGCTCCCTTCTGTTGATTTGCAGATTTCTTGCTGTAGACTCACCACTGCAACGTTGTTCTTGCTAGAGACTTGCCATGCCAATTTGCTACAAATTGGAAAAGTGTCAACTAGAACTTGTGTTTCAAGTGCTCTGCAAGTATACAAGTTGCCAGTGGAAATGTGCAGCCAGTTAACAATTCAAAACTGCCACAAATTTGTGGTATGTTATCTTGCTATTTGAGTTGCTGCTCTTGTTCTGCAGGTTTCTCTGTGTACAGTTGTGTTAGCCCTTGTACACATGGTCAGACATTCCGAGGGAAAATGTCCGATCGGACCATGTTGTCGGATAATCCGACTGTGTGTGGGCTCCATCGGACTGTTTCCAAATATCCGACGGACAAAGTTTTAGAGCTGGGCTATAAAACATTCCGACAACATGATCCGATCCGACTTTGTCCGATTGTGTGTAGAGAATTCCGATCGGAAAAAGTGCCACGCATGCTCAGATCAAATTCCTAGACCAAAGCTATTGGCTACTAGCCTGAAGGTAGTCCCGTCATAACGAAATAACATCATCACGTTACGTACGATCAGATTTTTGGACAACTTTGTCCGACCGTATGTATGCAACACAAGTTTCAGACAAAATGCGTCAGACAAAATCCGACGGATTTGGTTGTTGGAATGTCCAACCGTGTGTACAAGGGCTTAGTCTCCACTTGGGTTTCTTCCTGCACCTTTTGGAACAGAATCAAATGCAGTGCAGAATCACAAGGCATGACACTTTTCAAACAAGCTGGAGGTCAGAGCATGGTAAGAGAATAAGTTGAGGTTGGGACAGGCTATTACGGAAAGGGAAAAAGCTGAGGTAAGAACTGGCAAAATCAGTAAATTAGGGATGTCGGAGTCTATACTGAAGACTATTCCACAAGCATAAAACAGTCAGATGGATAGCAAGATACACCTATGATCAGGCACCAACTTAAACTACAATTAAACACACCTTATTGAGGATAGGTGTACTGCTGCAGCATGGAGTATTGACCAGCACCAGCTGCATGCTGGTTGTTAGAGCAACATTGTGAAAACATGCACTACTGAAGGTCTCTAGTGTTTGCAGCTTACATTAACAGTAATGCGATACAAACAAAGAGATCGATCTCACAAGTTTTAGTAGCATGCTGCTAAAATCTGTGCAGCCCTATCCTTAAAGTGTGCGTTTGCTGTGACTTTATACCAGCTTATGGAAGCAGGTTTTCCCAGTCAAAGACTGCCAAAAGCTTATTTTAAGTAACAACTAGCCCTTTCATTAGCGTTTGTTTTCAAGGTACCTGGGCTACATCTGAAAGGTTCTTTGAGGGTTTTAAAAGGCCGTCTGAAGTTTTCAAACACTTTGTAAATGCTTGCTGCAGCAGCTGATGCTGCTAACAATTGCATGTACAAGAAAAAAAAAATCAAAGACCATGTGTTTATAGATTTAAAGTAAAATCTTCTTGATAGACATAATGGGGGCTTCCACTGCCAACCTCCTTCTAAAGGTATTGGATGCCTGGCTAATAAGCTGACCCCCTGGCTTAATACTTTTTGTGTCAAAGCCTTGGAACATGTATGCATATCAGAAAAGTCGGAAGAGCTCATCTGAATACCTCTTCTGGGTTAAAGACTGAAATGATTGGAGCACAAGGGTCAGCATAACAGCCAGGAGACTAGTATTTGCAGACTGAAAAGTCAGGAATAGCAGCCTTGTGAAAGGTTTTCTTTAAAGAAAAGATTATATAAAAGAATAGTTTCATAAGCAGTTGTTCCAAGTAACAAGAATTAACTTTATTTCTAGGCTTGCATTGTTGAGGGCAACATATCTAAAAATCCTCCAATTCATTTTCTCTGTACGAGCCTGTTTTTGCATAACTTTACATCGGTAGTACTGCTTTTGTGCCTCGCAATGTAAATGAAATCATTATATTTAATAATAGAGGGAATCATGTGATCAATGGACTGTTCCTTCTCTACCCACATTACTGGCAGATCTTTCTACTGTATAATCTGCAACATTAACATGCAAATAGCTGGCATAATGAAAAAGCGCAAGTGTTCAAACACCATTACCTTTTCCATCTGTGGCCCAGCACTGTGCATTATTATCAAATGATCATTTTTATTGAATTAGAGATGGATACTAGCTTAGCTGTACTTTCATGTAATATATACCAAATGAATTAGCATTGAATTGGGTAATGACAGATGGAAGAAGAAATTCAAAATAACATCTCCCCATGATGGTTGAGCACAAAAGCAAAAGGTTCTATGGCCTACTAAAATCAATGGCTTGAAAATGAAAGCATGAAAATCAACTAGTGATGGCTTTCCATTTTACCTGTTTGTTTTTCCATCCATTACAGAAAAAAAGAATTTACATATTTTAGGTATATTTGAAAAAACAACATAAAAGTCACAGGAAAACACATTACTTCGCTTTAATGGCTGACATGATTCTAAAGGGCGTATTTAACAAAAGATCACAAAGTGTTAAAACAGTTAACACTTTGGTATCCACTTCTGTGTGGGTGCTTACCTTTAATAGAGAGTAGCAAGGCTGTCACTTAATGAACATGCCTTCTCCTAGTGGGTATTATTTGCAGACTCCAGTTTGTAGGCTTTTTTTTAAAACCAGCAATATATGATTTATTCATGAAATTACCTGTTTGACATTCTGTTTATGTATTGTTAACCACACAGTGTCACAGAACCCAATGCCAAAGCCTAAAAAACGAAAGTTAACAAATTAACCTGTCATCGGCAGGGTCTCTGGCTGTACGTTCACTTAAAATACACATATCTTGAGGTTGACTTCCTTCCCTATAGTGAAAATATTTTATATGGCATAATAATATCTTTGATACTTCCCTTGAGAGATTGTGTGGCTTGCCCTTCATGTTTTTCCTAGTTGCCCTATATGCCCCTACCGCATCCATGAATTCAACTGCATTCACTTCATAGAAAACCAATCCATATTTTTTAAGCCTGTTTCTAGGTATTCCACAAACAATAACATAACACATATATATGTTCAGGAGGTGGTCTCAGCGGGGAGCATCGATAGTTTAAAAAAACTATTCGATAAGCACCTGAACTACCACAACATACAGGGATATACAATGTAATACTGACATATAATCACACACATAGGTTGGACTTATTGGCTGGTCTTTTTTCAACCTCACCTACTATGTAACTATATGTGATTACACATGCACCACATTGCCTTTAATCAAAATATATGTCATTAGTTCAATGATCCTTGGTGTGCTGGCAACATATACTTTGGGTTATGATACTGGTTCCCAGCTGGCAGTTGCTGCAGCACCCATTTACTTCATGCTTTTTTCCAGGAACATGTGCGATGGAAATATTATATATGGTATACATTGCCTTTAGTGACTCAAAACACCCACCCATGGACAGCCTTATTTCAGCCCAATGAGCCTCATTTAGTCAGTAGCGCTGGGTAGCTTATTAAATACCACAAAAGTCACTGTGATTGATGTAGTTTATTCAGCATATGAAAATATTATGGAGTGTACACAGCAGTGGCCTGCTTAAATATACATCTCACGAGTAACTTTTCTTCCAAAGGAATAACCAATGCAAATACCTAAAGAAACCCAGCAGATGTCAATCATTCTGTCATGCACCATTTACTTAAACTTTCACTTGCTGTGCTTTAGCGGTTTTTGTATTTTCTATACATTTTTAATTTATGCAGTAGTATCAGAGAGGTACAGGAGGTTTCACTGCAGCTGAGAGCTGACAAGTGTGCAAATATAAATAAATACAGGCAGATACTTGATATATGCTTAGGATAAACAAATAATATGATCAGAACATGTATATGTAAATAAAATGACAAGGAGTTTTATATATATATATATATATATATATATATATGAGTATATAATTCATTTGGAAAAACACATGTACTGTATACACACTATGTTGTCAAAAGTCTGTCTTTACATGCACATGAACTTTAATGACATCCCAGTCTTAGTCTGTAGGGTTCAATATTGACCCACCCTTTGCAGCTATAACAGCTTCAACTCTTCTGGAACACATATGAAGAGAAGGAGAGCACGCACAGCTGCCCTAGTGTGATATCGCTTTATTGATTAAAATCATAGATAAAAAAAAGTTTTACTCACAAACGGAGATTGATTCTCACATTGACACCAATAGGACTCTGTCCATGTATTGGACACCTTACAGCATTACAAGTGGGAACCAGGTGACTTGTGGCTCTCTCTCGATGTGAGCTTGTTCTATACATCGATCCCTCATAATGGTGGAATGCAGGCAGTGGAAAATTTCTTGTCAGATCACAGTCACCCAACACAATCAGAGTTCATTTTCCAGTTTACTCTTTTTGCCCTGGAGAGGAATTATTTCTCTTTCTAAGGCCAGTTTTATAGATAGATATCAGGCACTGCCATGGGTGAATACTTTGCACCCTGCTATTCCAATTTGTTCATGGGATTCTGGGAGAAGTTTCACATCTGGTCCCAGAACCCCTTTGCCAAATATCTGGTATATTATGGGAGGTACATCGACGATGTCCTCATTATTTGGGATGGTTCCCTTGAAGCTGCAGGTAAATTTGTTTCTTATTGTAATTCCAAGCAATTTGGAATCCAATTCCCTCATGTAGTGGATGCCAAATCTTTGGTCTCTTTAGACCTGGAACTGGCTAGTGATGTACACGGTAACATCACATCCAAAACCCATTTCAAGGAGACAGCTGGCGATTTTTATCTCCATCGAGAGATTTGCCATCATCCAAAATGTAAGGAAAATATACCCTATAGCCAGTCCTGCCAGTTGTGCAGAAACTGCACCCACACTAGGGACTTTGATGATTAAGCTGTCATACTTACTAAAAAATTTCAAGAAAAAGGGTATTATCTTCAACATATCCAGAAGGCAGTTGATCGAGAGGGCATTACCAATAGGGATGGTCCAACATCTGATAAGGAACATCATGGTACTCTGTTTATCACTAATATTATGACCAACATTGGGCCATCAAGAAAGCGGTCCAAAAACATTGGCCTGTTTTGGGACCGGATAAAGCGCTAGGGAGAGTTCTGCCCAAAAAAACGTAGTATTTAGACAGCCAACAAATGTCAAAAGTCTTATAGCAACTAGTCGCATAGGAGAAAAACACACTTTAAAGGCTGACAATATCCCCCAATTTTTTTATATTACAGGGTGCCGTAAGTGCAAGCTTGGCAAATGCAAGGCGTGCAAGTTCATTTCCCATGGCAAAAAAACCTTTAGCGGTAGAGGTGGACATATTTTCCATATAAAACTGTTAATTTGCTGTAGCACCCAATTCGTTATATATGGGTTGAGGTGCCTTTGAGGGTTTCTCTAGGTAAGCATCCGGTAAGAGCCATGCGTATGCGGTTTGGTGAGCATCGTAGATTTATAGAAAAAAAAATTGAGCAACATAGCGTTTCATGCAATTTTAAATAACAACATGGGAGTACAGAGAGCTTGGAATTGTTTGTTTTAATTATTTGCATAGTAGTAGCTATTTTATTCACTTTATGAATTTATGGTAATGTGTTGAACATTTTTTGAAAATAATTTATTTGCATAGTTTGCATAGTAGCAGTTTGCACAGAAGCTAAATAATTGCATGCACAGCAGTAATTTGCATTAGGATTCACCAATAGTATTGATATAATTATTTATTTATTGCACATTATCTATGAAGTAGAATACATATCAAACAAAGATACACCAAAATGAATGCCACTATAATGGATTATGGATGAGTTTTTTCTGTAGATGTAAATATATGTGTGTGTGTTTGCTCTCAATGTATTTTATGTGAATCTTGTTGTTAATAATACTATTGCAACCTTGAAACGTGATGTTATATTTCACATTTCAAACTCTTTGGTAGGGTAAGTGATCGTTCTTATAAATTTTAAACCGTTTAATAAATTTGCTAATAATGTAATCCAGGGCTGTTTTTAATCATCTGCTCTCCCCCCTCCATATCTATCATTGTAAACTACATACTTCTGGTCTTCATGTTATCACTTGTTCCAGGGAGGGGCCTGAGGTTCTATACATAGTGAGGGTAGAGAGAGGTAGAAGGCGAGAACTGAAGAAGGAGGCCGAGCCTCCGAAACATATAGTCATAGCAACAGCCTGCTCAAGGAGATGATTCACTTCCACCACTCCCCCACTCCCCATCTCGGCCATGAGTGACATCACGCATAGTTGCCAACATTGTAAAAAACTAATTCGGGACACTTTTTTGGCAGTAGGCGGAGTTGTATTATAATTAGGCGAACCACGCCGCGGCAAAATATGGGTGTGATTTACGTAAAATAGTGGGCGTGGCTTACATGGGCGTGGCTCAAAGGGGTGTGGTTAGAGTCTGAGATGAATGTGGGGGAGAGGGAAAGGAGGGGGGAGAGGGATGGAGGGACAGCAGCCCCCCGATCCTACACCCCAAGCAATATGTGTTTTCCAGAGTTTGACAATCAGCAGATAAAGATACTCCAAATACCTGGTGTTAGTGCTTCAATCATCCCGGGCCATGATTGTTATGATGTCAGGATGATTGAAGCACATTATTTCTATTATTACATTGTAATATGAAATTAAATCATTCAACTCACCATAATGCAGAATCTGTGGGAGCCATGAGCGCGTCACTAGCCACGTTGCCTGCCACCAGATTCCATCAGGTGTCTCAAGCGGAGTCTGTCCTTACATCAGGTGCCCCATCAGAGGTACCTTCCTCACATCTGTGTCCATCAGAGGAGCCCCTCCTTACATCTGGTGCCCCTCTGACATGCAGACTGGCCCCCCCCACATTCACAGACCGGCCCCCACATCTACAGACTGGCCCCCACATCTCCAGAACGGGCCCCACATCTCCAGACTGGACCCCACATCCCCAGACTGACCCCCACATCCACAGACTGGCCCCGACATCCACAGACTGGCCCCCGCATTCACAGACTGGCCCCCACATCCCCAGAGTGCCCCCCATATCCACAGACTGGCCCCCACATCCACAGACTGGCCCCGACATCCAAAGACTGGCCCCCGCATTCACAGACTGGCCCCCACATCCACAGACTGGCCCCCACATCCCCAGACTGCCACCCATATCCACAGACTGGCCCCCACATTCACAGACTGGCCCCAACATCCACAGACTGGCCCCCACATCCACAGACTGGCCCCCACATCCACAGACTGGCCCCAACATCCGCAGACTGGCCCCCACATACACAGACTGGCCCCCACATACTGCACAGACTGGCCACCACATCTCCAGACTGGCCCCCACATAGCGCACGGACCGGCCCCTACATTATACTGCACGGACTGGCCCCCACATTATACTGCACGGACTGGCCCCCACATTATACTGCACAGACTAGCCCCCACATTATACTGCACAGACTGGCCCCGACATTATACTGCATGGACTGGCCCCGACATATGATCTCCTGTCCTCCAAGCCGTCGTTGCCGCGCTGACTTGAACTGTGGCGCCGCAGCATCTGAGCTCCATTGAAGACCAGCTTTTGGTCTTCTTTAAAATGGCGGCCGGCGGCGGCAAAAATACAGGACAAACCGAATTTCCTGGGACATTTCCTGGGACAAAATTAATTCGGGACAAATGTCCTAATCCCGGGAATGTCCCGGGAAATTCGGGACAGTTGGCAACTATGCATCACACAGCCCCGGCTGGTCCGGGCGCATGCATGGCTCTTTGAACCATTCAGCAGGACAGGATTCCAACAACATCCTACACTGCTCATCGGGTCTTGAAGCCCAACCATCCACACAGGCCAGGAGAGGAGGCTACCTATTGGTGTCAATGCAAGAATCAATCTCCGTTTGTGAGTGAAACATTTTTTTAGCTATGATTTTTTTCAATAAAACAAAATCACACAAGACATTCTCTTCATATGTGTTACAGATTTTAGTCCACCACCCAGTGTATTTCCAAGAAAGCTGCAACACTTAGATCAAGAGAACTTTACACAGACTGGTATTTAATTAAGAGGTGTTTGTGGGGTTTGCGTTGAATGTTTTTGTATGTTTGAACTCTTCTGGGAAGGCTGTCCACAAGGTTTAGGAGTGTGTCTATGGGAATGTTTGACCATTCTTCCAGAAGCGCATTTGTGAGGTCAGATACTGATGTGGACAAGAAGGTCTGGCTTGCAGTCTCCACTCTAATTAATCCCAAATGTGTTCTGTTGGGTTAGGATGAGGACTCTGTGCAGGCCAGTCAAAATCCTCCATCCCAGGCTCGCTCATTCATGTTTTTTATGAATCTTGCTTATGCACTGGGGCACAGGCATGTTGGAACAGGAAGGGGCCATCCCCAAACTGTTCCCACAAAGTTGGGAACATGAAATTGCCCAAAATGTCTTGGTATGCTGACGCCTTAAGATTTCCCTTCACTGGAACTATAGGGCCCAACCCAACCCCTGAAAAATAACCCCACACCATAATCCCCCCACCACCAAATAATTTGGAGGGATGGCAATATAGTGTGGATGAGCGAGCTTGGAGTGGAAGAACTTGACTGACCTGCACAGAGTCCTGACCTCAACCCGATAGAACACCTTTAGGATGAATTAGTGTGGAGCCTGCGAGCCAAGCCTTCTTGTCCAACATCAGTGCCTGACCTCACAAATGCGCTTCTGGAAGAATGGTCATACATTTCCATAGACACACTCCTAATACTTGTGGACAGCCTTCCCAGAAGAGTTGAATTTGTTATAGCTGCAAAGGGTTGACCAACTCAATATTGAACTCTATGGACTAAGACTGGGATGCCATTAAAGTTAGTGTGCGTGTAAAGGCAGGTGTCCTCATACTTTTTACAATATAGTGTATATATATTTGTGTTTATATTGGCATATCGCTGTCTCTTCTGGGACTGTGCATTTCAAGCTGGTTTCGGGTGCACTTCCACTGAAGTTATCCACAAGTCCAGGGTTGGTTGACAACAGCATGGCAGCTCCCTCACTGGTCTCCTGTCACACAGCTTCCCTCTGCTGGATGGCTGGGATACACAACACCATGCTGCAGACCTGACCTTTCCAGGTCTACCACTATTGCTGCACTCTTTTATATATGATGAGCCTTTTTATCACAACTTTGTAGTAAGTGTTTTGGTGTTATGCACTTAGAGGCGTCTTCCTTTTTATTTTGTTTCTTTAGAGTTGTTGCTTCCCTCTCGAAATGCTGCCTCGGTGTCCTGATTAGATGTCTGTTAGCCAGATTCACGCTTGCCCTGTTTGGGGGACACCTTCTCTGGCCAGATGACGCTATCCAGAAGCGCCCTTCATTTTCTTATCCAGGCTAACCCCCCACCCCTTCAACCTCTGCAGCAATACTGGCAGCATTCATATGTCTATTTCCCAAAGACAACCTCTGGATATGACACTGAGCACATGCACTCAACTTCTTTGGTCAACCATGGTGAGGCCTGTTCTGAGTGGAACCTGCCCTGTTAAACCGCTCTATTGTCTTGGTCACCATGCTGCAGCTCAGTTTCAGGGTTTTGACAATCTTCTTATAGCCTAGGCCATCTTTACGTAGAGCAACAAGTCTTTTTTTCAGATCCTCAGTGAGTTCTTTGCCATGAGGTGCCATGTTGAAATGTCAGTGACCAGTATGAGAGGGTGGGAGCGATAACACCAAATTTAACACACCTGCTCCCCATTCACACCTGAGACCTTGTAAGACTAACGAGTCACATGACACCGGGGAGGGAAATGGCTACTTGGGACCAGTTTGGACATTTTTACATAGGGGTGTACTCACTTTTGTTGCCAGCAGTTTAGACATTAATGGCTGTGTGTTATTTTGAGGGGACAGCAAATTGACACTGTTATACAAGCTGTACACTCACTACTTTACATTGTAGCAAAGTGTCATTTCTTCAGTGTTGTCACATGAAAAGATATAATAAAATATTTACAAAAATGTGAGGGGTGCACTGTTTGTTATATTTATGTAAGTCTTCCCCGATATCTTTTTTTAGATACATTACTGTATATTATGCAGGTCTAGTTAAATAAATGGAGAGTAATGTGCTGGCTACATCCTACAAATGTGTCAAATTGGGATAGTAATAGGAGTGTCTTTGGATGATTCCTTGCACTAAATGAATATGACTGGAGCAGCAATAGGACTATCTTCTAAAGATACCCTGTCCATGAGCAACTTTAACATGCTGGATTAGGGGCACTATAGGCACAACAGGACCCATTTGCTGCAAAATTGTGTAAAAATATATCTAATAGGAAAATGTCTCTCCTTTTACTTTAGGCCTCCAATACATTGTAACATTATAACCAAAAATGTGTTGCGCTAATAGTTCAAAATTCAAATAATCATGAAGGGCATATAGACAATTTGATATTGTAAATTACGTGCATATAAGTCCATTTATAAATCTCAACAATCTATAACCAACTTATAATAATAAATAATATGTGTATAAGAGTCCATACATAGATCTCAAAAGCCATGTGTTCACATATAGTAAATCAATTTTTCCACCGTGCTTTACAACTCCACCACCAAGAACCTTCCCCCAAAAGGGGTAATGGGGGGCATAGTTATCCCTTGACCACCTTAATTACAGCATGGTCAAAAAGTGCTTTGTGTGATTTCTCTGGGAGATAAGAAGATCCTCCACACAGCCTCTGAATTGGTCAGGACTACCGACACTCCTATATAAATATACCACAACCCTCAGTGTAGCATGTCAAGGAAAGCAAAAGAAAAAGGGCCTCTCCATAGTGTAAAACTGTTTTAAAACTTTAATGAATAAAAGTATCTCACTTACAATGTTAAGACCATGCGCATGTTAATTCCACAACAAACTGACATGGACATCTACTTCCTAGTACGCAATGACGTCAATAGAGGCTCCGCCTACTTTATGATTACTTGAATTTTGCACAATTAGCACAACACAATTTTGGTAATATATATATATATATATATATATATATATATATATATATATATATATATGAGGGGATATTTTATTGTGTTCGCTGCTTATTTCATTTATGGTAGTTTGTTTTGCACTTTGTGCAGTTTCTCTTTTAAACCATTGTTAACTGCATTGTAATATTAGATATGAAAATGAGTTATATTGTACGCTGAGGTTTATTTGAAAGGGATTTCACAGAAATTAGTACGTTATTTTGGCTAAAGAACTAGCGTGAGTCAACAATTTTTTTTTTTTTTAATTGGCAGACTTTGTAGCCTATAATGAATTGAATAGGAACATGCAATATAACTCTCATTAATATAATTATTCAAATTTACATTCTTGCAGCATTGACTAACAGGTACACTTCAGTTGGTTGGTAGAAATGGTTTAATGCTACAGTAATTTGCATAGACGCGGTACAGTTTTGTATCTGGCTACGACAAGGAAACAAAACCGACAAGGCAGAAATCCCCCACCAAAAAGCTGCTCTATTTCAGTGGCTGTGAGCAGTACTGAATTATCAGTGAGACAGAGAAAGTAATTATTCATCCAGGGGAGTTGAGTGAGTCCTAGGAGACTGTATTAGACAACTGCCTAGCAGAAATGATAAAGTACTCTCCTGAAAATACAAAGCTGCAAACAGTAACTGCATTTGAGAATTTTCTCCATTTTATTTGATGCAGCTTAAAAAAATGTTATTTGCCATCATTCATTATAACTATCAATTACATAATGCCATGTTGTTTGACATTTAATTAACATATATGATCAAAATGACGATGTGCACCTCCTTATCACTACATTACCACAATTCGAAGGAATCGTCTTTTTTTTCTGTATGTTCTTTTGCATCTTGGAAGACCTTGACAAATAGCTCAGCATTCTGCCCTGCTGTGCTGAAGAAGGTACACTTGTGCCTTATGCATTTTTTATACGTATACATACATACATTTCCGGAGAAAAAAAAATCAAATTCACGTTTTTTGTTTTTTTTACATTTTTTTTCTGCCAGTGTGCGCCAGAATTGCTAGAAATTTCATTATGAATATAGATCTAAACTTTGCTTGGGGTATTGAGCTTAAGATTGTGTCTGTAAAAAAGCATTTCTGAAAAGTTTCCTTCCTTGGAGAACAATTTGAAAAGAATTTAGACTAGACCCGGCTGCATTATAAAACACCGTTGTGCCAGTTAGATAGCGTTAGGCTATCATGAAACTTTAACAAATACAGACACTTTTACAAGCTATATTACTAAACAGGTGCCAAGATTATCTAGGGAGTATACTTCATAAGCCAATAATAGTGTTATTTAAACCATTATGGCTGATGTGTATTTTTGGCATGTTGTATGCACAAATGTTTCTCACCCAAGATTTCGAGCCCCAGTGCAGATGTTGCTAGCTCTCCAGCTAAACTTGTCTTGACAATCATTGTCAAGGGACGTAACTGCCAAGCCTTAAAGTAGCACAACAGATACATATTCTGCTAAAATGTTGTTTTCACTGCATTATCAGATGCACTTTGTTTCAGTGTTATATTATGATGGGTGTTTAATCATTTTGGGGGGTTTTGAGGCACTTTTATTAGGCACTTTTACTGAAAATTCTTCATTTACACATTCCCATAAGCCATTGTAAAGGGGAAAAAAACGAAACAATGAGTTGTAGTTCTCTTTACATCCGTTTGCTCATTTTGTGTTGACAGTTCACTGGCTGGAAAACAAACTGTTCCTGGCTAGCAATAGAGGGGGATCTTCAGAGACATGAGACTTGTCAATCTGTCCTCTATATCAGTGTTTCTCAATTTCAGTCCTCTAGGCACCCCAACAGGACATGTTTTGAGGCTCTCCATTATTTTGCACAGGTGATTTGATCAGTTTCACTGCCTTAGTAATTACCCCAGCCATTTCATCTGAGGGAAATCCTGAAAACGTGACCTGTTGGGGCGCCTTGAGGACCGGAGTTGAGAAACACTGCTCTATATAGTCATTCTGCTCATAACCTGCCTGGGATACTCCACGCTTATCTTTTTGTGTCTACTACTTTTAAATAATATATATAATATTGCAGTATGATTTACAGCCAATCAGCTGCTATATCAACAGCAAAGTCTTAGCTAGCCAACATTGTGTTTGTTTGATTTTTATATGTTTTTTTTTTTGGAGACTAAGTCAATAGAAGAAAAAGGTGCTACTACCCCAGATTGTAGAGATCCTCCTGAGCTATCGGGTGCAGGATGTGCAGTCACTCAGCTGCTAACCAAGTAAATTAATAGAAGACAATCGGCAACTCCATACATGCTCTTCAATAAATCTAAATTTATTGTAACTCTATAAAAGATAAATATGTACAGCAGACGTTAAGGCGTTTCAGCCATAATGGCCTTGTTCACAACCAAGGCCATTATGGCTGAAACGCCTTAACGTCTGCTGCACATATTTTTATTTTATGGAGTTACAATACATTTGGACTTATTGAAGAGCATGTATGGAGTTGCAGATTGTCTTCTATCTATGAGTAGAATAACTATTGCTAAATCGGAAACTAGCTGGACTACACTTTCAACAAATTATTATTGTTTAATGATGTGGTTCAAAGAGCAATCATGAAATGCAAACATTTCCTAGTTCAGAGCAGTCTAAGGCTGGCCATAGATAGATCTTGGCAGGTTCAGCAGGAACCATGTTAGCATAGTAACAGAAATCAATAGCTCAAGCTGAAATTTACACTCAAAACTAAATGAGTCACATACCAGTAACATTCCTCATTGAATGGCTCTAGCCGAGGTTTAAATCCAGCTTTGTGACTGGCCAGAGTCCTGTGATGTCACTCCCGCGCATTCACGTGGGAGCTACCAGTCACAGCATGACCCCCTTTAGAAATGGCAGGATCTGCCCCTTCTAAAGTGTGCATGTGCCGTAGACATTGGCACACGGCTTTATTGTAAATATCTCCTAAACCATGGAGGTTTAAGAGATATTTCCAGCACCTACCAGTAAGCCTTAATATAGGCTTACCTGTAGGTAAAAGTGGTTGTACAGGGTGTGCAACCACTTTAAAACATACACACATAAGAGAATTAAAATAAAAACTGACGCAAAATTAGTACACTTATCCTTTAGGAATGCTACTTTTGTCCTGTGCGTGTATACCGTAATTACATTTTCATTTCTCACCATTTACACAGACTACCTGGTGCTAGTCACTTGACCACAAGGTATGCCATCTTTCATGTCAAAATAGATTATGTACTAATGTTTTCCTCTACTAAACTTTGCTAAAAATTACCAATTTTAAAGACAGATTGTACTGAAATATACTCTTCCTAGATAAGACATTCCGGAACATTAATTGCTGCAGAAAATAAGTGGTAAAGCTTGATGTAGGGCCAATAACATGTGTATGTGTCAATAATTCATCGTCCTGTCAGCATAAAGCTGCATACGGCTGCCTGACTTTTTTCTAGTTTGTACAGTAAAGCAGAGCCAAAAGCAATGATAATGTGCGAAAGGCACTATCCCTTGGTAACCACTCAATTTCAGATTACTTAAATCAGATTAGTGCAAAAATAATTCTGATTGGTATGTCTGGGTTACTCCATGTATCACATTTTCTTATCCTTCTTAAAAAAAATAGTTCATATATAATTTTATATATATATATATATATATATATATATATATATATATATGTAGCACTGACTCCCGAAGGAGCGGCTGATTTAATTGGGCTTACCGTTACCTTCTTCACCTCGTGCGCGTCAAGGGGTTTCCAGAGGTAGATGGCCCAAGAACTGTCGAGACTGACGCCAGATCCACTTAAGGAATTTTTATTTGCAAAAAGGATAAACGAACACAGTCTCTCAAATTAGGGTTAGAGGGTTTAGGTAGGAAAGTCCAGGTACTTTTAGTACTAAGTCAAATAGGAAAAAGTCTCTCACACTAGGAAATCCAGAGAATAGCCATTCACAGCTGGATCCTCACCCTTATCGGATAGTCCTTCTCTCACCAGGCTTAGCAGCCAACAGGGTGTTTAAATCAAACCAAGTCTCTGCCACAGACTTTTTGTAAAACACTTGAATAGAACTGAAAGATTTAGATAACCCAGAGAACCCTTGTATGGTACCAGTATCTTGCAGCCGGTCCGGCGATACCACACGAGACCTGATTCACTTGGGGTCTTTCAACTTAGCCTCCAGGCTCCTTCTGAGAAGCCAACCTTTGCGTGGCCTTCCCCCTAAAGAGTCCTCCCCTGGATGCATCCACAGTTGCTGGGCCTCTCCACAAACCGAGATGGCACCGGACCACCTTTGAATCCTTCTTCCAGTTTCTTTGCCTTGGGCCAGCCAGCCCTGAGACTTGGAGTCAGGTGGATCCACATCTCAGGCCATGAGAGCCCTGGGGCCTGTTTAGAAAGCAGTTTTGGACCGGAACCCCGAAGCATGTGACGTCAGTACCTTAAGTACCCTCTCCCAGAATGCACAGCAAGAGTGACACTCCCACTGGGCTGGTTCCGAGAGAGAATAAACTCGTAATGCACCTAACTAGACTGCGTTCTAAACCCTGCCAGGGATGACAGCGCCACCTATGGTCAAGCAGAAAACCATGCAGTCCAGCCAGACTGGTACTGAGGTCAAAATTTAGGGTAATTAAACCCAAAACCAAACTGCGGTTCCAGGAAAAGTTAAATGACAAAACACATAGCGCGTGCTCTTCAGGAGCTGGTGTTACATATATATATATATATATATATATATATATATATATATATATATATATATACACAT
Organism: Lithobates pipiens; assembly: GCF_037356315.1. Taxonomy (NCBI): domain Eukaryota; kingdom Metazoa; phylum Chordata; class Amphibia; order Anura; family Ranidae; genus Lithobates; species Lithobates pipiens. The sequence continues at coordinate 428,974,059 of NW_027507748.1, forward strand.
ATATATATATATATGTATATATATATATATATATATATGAACTGGGGAGTGGAGATCTGGAGCAATATACTTGTCAATGTGTCTACATTTTATATACAGCCGTGGTCAAAAGTTTTGAGAATGACACAAAAATTTATTTTTTTACAAAGTCTGCTGATTTAGTGTTTTAAGAACTTTTTGTCAGATGTTACTATGGTATACTGAAGTATAATTACAAGCATTTCACAAGTGTCAAAGGCTTTAAATGACAATTACATAAAATTCATGAAGAGTCAATATTTGTAGTGTTGACCCTTCTTTTTCAAGACCTCACCCTGGCATGCTATCAATCAACATCTGGGCCACATCCTGACTGATGGCAGACCATTCTTTCATAATCAATGCTTGGAGTTTGACAGAATTTGTGGGTTTTTTTTTTGCTTACCTGTCTCTTGAGGAAAGACCACAAGTTCTTAATGGGATTAAGGTCTGGGGAGTTTCCTGGCCATGGACCCAAAATGTTGATGTTTTGTTCCCCAAGCCACTTAGTTATCAATTTTGCCTTATGGTAAGGTGCTCCATCATGTTGGAACAGGCATTGTTTGTCACCAAACTGATCTTGGGTGGTTGGGAGAATTTGCTCTCGGAGGATGTTTTTGTACCATTCTTTATTCATGGCTGTGTTCTTACGCAAAATTGTGAGTGAGCCTACTCCCTTGGCTGAGAAGTAACCCCACACATGGATGGTCTCAGGATGCTTTACTGTTGGTTTTTCTTCTTCTTCGGACAAGGTTTTCATCAGAGACAATAACTTTACCCCAGTCCTCAGCAGTCCAATCCCTGTACCTTTTACAGAATATCAGTCTGTCCCTGAAGTTTTTCCTGGAGAAAAGTGGCTCCTTTGCTGCTCTTCTTGACACCAGGTCATCCTCCAAAAGTCTTCTCCTCACCGTGCGTGCACATACACCTGCCTGTTGCCATTCCTGAGCAAGCTCTGTACTGGTGGTGCCCCGATCCCCCAGAGCAGAATCAACTGTAGGAGATGGTTTTAGCGCTTGTTGCACTTTCCTGGGCTCCCTGAAGTCTTCTTCACCAATGCAGTGGAAATCTTTTTTGGGGATTAAGTTCATTTTCTTGCCAAATTGGGACTTCACAATTAATTGCAATTCATCCGATCACTCTTCATAACATTCTGGAGTATAAGCAAATTGCCATAAGGCAGCAGACTTTGTAAAAATTCATATTTGTGTCATTCTCAAAACTTTTGGCCATGGCTGTACTCTGTTACTGGCTGTCTGCCTGCCGGTCTACTGGAACAATAATTTTTGCGATTTTAAAGCATGCGTTCTAATGCACTAAAGTGCATGTGTTGTGGTTCTTCCTAATAAATACAGTGCGGGTTATTTACGAAAGGCAAATCCACTTTGCTCTACAAGTGCACTTGGAAGTGTAGTTGCTGTAGATCCGAGGAGGACATGCAAGGAAAATAAAAAACAGCATTTTAGCTTGCATATGATTGGATGATAAAATCAGCAGAGCTTCCCCACATTTCAAATCTACCCCTCAGATTTACAGCGACTGCACTTCTAAGTGCACTTTCAGTGTAATTTCAAGTGCACCTGTAGTTTGCACTTGTAGTTCAAAGTAGATTTGCCTTTCGTAAATAACCCCCAATGTCTGTTCTCATCCCAGCACTGCAGTGCAATGCACATAGCATATGCTATGCCAAGTATACGTGCGGTTTAATCATATGCTGACATGCATTGTTCTAATGCATTTCAGTGCTCAATTTTTTTTCTATGTTAAATCTTAACACCAGGAATTCAGCCACTTTGTAACATGTGCAGGCATACTATGAGTTAGGTAAAACGAGGTGCATGCCACCTCCTGGATCTATTTTTTACATCTGACAGTTTTATGGCGCTCCAGGGGCACAGCTATTGCTACAATCTGGGGCTCTTAGAGGAGAGATACTGTGGTTGATTTACTAAACGCAAATAGTCTGTGCACTACAAGTGCAGTTGCTCTAAATCTGAGGGGATCGTGCAAGGAAAATGAAAAAAACAGCATTTTTGCTTGCACATGATTGGATAATAGAAATCAGCAGATCTTGCCCTCATTTCAAAACTTCCCCTCAGATCTAGCACAACTGCCCTTGCAGTACACTTGAAGTGCACTTGTGGGTGCACTTACAGTGCACAGTATGCCTTTAGTAAATCAACCTCGTTGTCTTCTCACACACAGCAGTTCTGCCGCCCTCTGCTGGTTATTCACAGAAGGCTTATGAATGGGTTCAAACAATACAAAATCCTCTGTGACAATGCAAGAGAATGGGAGGGGTTGGGCTTGGCCCCTTATGCCGCGTACACACGGGCGGACTGTATGGCGTACTTAGTTCGTCATACAATCCGACGGACAGTCCGTCGTACTTTCGACTGAACGGACTTGACCACACACGGATACCCAAACAGTCCGTCGAAAGCTTGCGCGATGACGTGTACAGCACGTACGACGGGACTAGAAATAGGAAGTCCAATACACAGCAAAGCACCCTTCCGCCGTGTAAATCCTTTCTGGGCATGCGCCATTCTTAGTCCACAGAAAAATCGGAAAAATCCGAAATACTTAGTACGCCGGACTGCACGCTGAAAAAGTCCGCTGAAGCCCACACACGAGCGGACTGTCCGCTGAAATGTGTTTCCACGGACTAAGTACGCCATACAGTCCGCCCGTGTGTACGCGGCATTAGTTCCAGTAAAGGGAACTCTTAAGGCCTGAACTTACCAAGACATTTTGGACAATTTTGTGATCCCAACTTCTTGGGAATAGTTTGGGGATGGCCCCTTCCTGTTCCAACATGACAGTGCACCAGTGCACAAAGCAAGGTCCATAAAGACATGGATGAGCGAGTTTGGAGGGGGGGGGTATTTTATTGACCTGTACAGAATCCCAACCTCAACCTGATAGAACACCTTTGGAGTGAATTAGAGCAGAGACTGCGAGCCAGGCCTTCTCCTCCACATCAGTGCCTGACCCTACAAAAGGGTGGCCAACTCAATATTGAACCCTACGGACTTAGACTGGGATGCCATTAAAGTTCATGTGTGTGTAAAGGCAGGCATCCCAATACTTTTGGCAATATAGTGTGTGTGTGTGTGTGTGTATGTGTGTGTGTGTATATATATACAGTATATATATATATATATATATATATATATATATATATACTATATATAGAGAGTATATATACAGTAATACCTTCGATTATGAGAATAATTTGTTCCAGAAGAATACTTGGAACCCGAAGCACTCGTATATCAAAGCGAGTGTCCCCATAAGAAATAACGCATACTCAGATAATCTGCTCCATAGTCACTGCTTGTCTATGCAGTACCGCATATGGGCAGAGGTGCGGGGCTCTGGAGATGCTCGGAGGCACTCTGAGACACTCTGAGACGCTCAGAGATGGTCTGAGATGCTAGGAGACGCTCTGAGACATTCTGAGATGCTCGGAGATGCTCTGAGACACTCTGTAACACTCTGAGACACTCTGAGACACTCTGAGATGCTAGGAGACACTCTGAGATGCTTGGAGACACTCTGAAATGCTCGATGACGCTCTGAGGCGCTCAGAGACATTCTGAGATGCTCTGAGACACTCTGAGACACTAGGAAATGCTCTGGGACACTCTGAGATGCTAGAAGACACTCTGAGATGCTCTGAGACACTCTGAGACACTCTGAGATACTCTGAGATGCTTGGAGACACTCTGAGATACTTGGAGACATTCTGAAACGCTCTGAGATGCTCAGAGATGCTTGGAGACACTCTGAAATGCTCTGAGATGCTTGGAGACACTCTGAGATGCTCTGAGATGCTTGGAGACGCTCTGAGACACTCTGAGATGCTAGGAGACGTTCTGAGACTCTTGGAGATGCTCTGAAACCCTTGGAGACACTCTGAGATGCTCTGAGGTGCTCAGAGACACTCTGAGATGCTCTGAGATGCTCGCAGGCACTCAGAGACACTCTGAAACACTCTGAGACACTCTGAAATGCTCAGAGACACTCTGAGACACTAGGAGATGCTCTGAGACACTAGGAGACACGCTGAGATACTTGGAGACATTCTGAAATGCTCTGAGGTGCTCGGAGACACTCTGAGATGCTCTGAGATGCTTGGAGGCACTCTAAAATGCTCAGAGGCGCTCGGAGATATTTGGAGATGCTAGGAGAAGCTTGAAGACACTCTGAAATGCTCTGAGATGCTCGAAGACACTCTGTGGCACTCTGATACACTCGGAGACGCTCTGAGATCGGGGATGCCTTGAGACACTATGAGATGCTCTGAGACACTCTGAAACACTCTAAAAAACTCTGAGATGCTCTGAGACACTCTGGAGCACTCCGATCATCACCGGCGCCCCTGCACCTCTGGTCAAAAGTGGTACTGCACACCCCAGTGGCTTAAATCCTGCTCACCTTGCGAGATAACACTCGCAATCCAGTAAGGATTTAAAAAAAAAATAGCTTGTATTGCAAAACACTCGTAAACACTGTATAGATACATAAACACACATATATATATATATATATATATATATATATATATATATATATATACACACACACACACACACACATACATAGTAGCTGAGGATTGCAGGTTTGATTTGAAAATCTTGCTGGGTTCACCATCCTCCTTGTCTGTTTTTAGCAGATGAACAGTGAGATACAAGCGTAATGAAGGAATGCTAGAAAGTCGGTGTAACAAAGGTACACATGCTGCAGGTACAGTAATGTTAAGGATAAAGGGAGCAGTGCAGGGAAGAAGTCAGCTGCAGAAGAGAGATAAATTATTGCTGCTCATTTTTAATCTCCCACCAGGTGAAGGTAGGAGGGGAAGCAATTGTTTATTTCCAGCAAGGCACACAGACAAAAGTGAACACTGGATTCCCCTCCCTCCGCCAAGTTTTAGATTAATTAGTTGAACAGTTCAGAGCTGATTCCTGAACACAAGTGCTTGACAATGGTTGCTGAGACTGGTGGAGCTGTGAGCTCGAACTGGTAAAGCTCTTCATGGGGCTCTGCTGCTAATCAGCAGACTTTCAGTGTGTGCGATGCTTCAAAGCCGCCCCACTGTTTCTAAATACTGTAGTAGCCGTTTCAGTGTTCACACTTCTGCCAAAACCAACTGGATTCGGCCTTAGTGACAGCAGACACTACTATGTAATTATAGGGAGACTACCAGAATGGTATTTCTTGGGGGGGTTTTTGTTCCTGTTTTTTAAGATTTCTTCATCCACCTGCATGACGCTTTAATTCTATTACCTCTGTTTTCACGCGCTGCTGTGTTTTTTTTTATTTTCAGGGACAGGTCTTGTTTTAGATGGACTGATCCAGATTCAAAAATGATTTATGACTCTATCCTTAGAAATTAAAATATGCGCACGTCTGATTAAAGTGGTATTAAAGCCAAAACCAAAAATGTGTTATATTGCAGCCATTAGATGTGGTGGTTGCATTGTTTTTTTTTTTCTTTGGCTTTTTTCCCCTCTGGTGATCTGGTCAGTAACCCACCTCTTGCATTAGTGAGACACAACTCTGGAGGAATGAACACAGCAGGCACAACAAACGGTCTGGGGGATAAGGGTAACTGTATCAGCAGATTTAACCACTTCAGCCCCAAGCCTATTTTTCAAACTTGTTGTTTACAAGTTAAAATCAGTTAGAAAATGACTTAGAACCCCCAAACATTATATATATTTTTTTTTCGAACACCCTAGAGAATAAAATGGCGGTCGTTGCAATACTTTCTGTCACCCCGTATTTGCGGATTTGTCTTACAAGCGTACTTTTTTGGAAAAAATACACTTTTTTGAATAAAAAAATAAGACAACAAGTTAGCCCAATTTTTTTTATATTGTGTAAGATGATGTTACGCCGAGTAAATTGATACCCAACATGGCACATTTCAAAGGACCATTAAAAATCTCCATATGCAACGTTAAAAAAATTCTACAGGTTTCATGTTTGGAGTTATAGAGGGCTAGCATTATTGCTCTTGCTCTAACCATCGCAGCGATACCTCACATGTTTGGTTTGAATGCCGTTTTCATATGCAGGTGCTAATCAAGTATGCGTTCACTTCTGCGCGCAAGTTTGGCGGGACGGGCGCGCTTACATTTTTTGTTTTCTTATTTATTTTATCATTTATTTTTTATTTTTACACTGTTCTTTAGAAAAATGGTGTCACTTTTATTCCTATTACAAGGAATATAAATATCCCTTGTAATAGAAAAAAAGCATGACAGGACCTCTTAAATATGAGATCTGGGGTTAAAAAGACTTCAGATCTCATATTTACACTAAAATGCAATAATAATAAAAAAAGTCGTTTGAAAAAAAAAAAAAAGGTTGCTTTAAGAGCTATGGGCGGAAGTGACGTTTTGACATTGCTTCCGCCCTATATTGGTATGGAGTCATATGGGAGCCATCTTCTCCTCACTCAGCTCCATACCTAACACAGAAGAGGACCCGATTGCTTCCGCCGCTGCCGGTGGCTACAGTAAGCCCCCCTCCCGCCACCGCTAAAAGTGATCTCGTGGCCAATCCGCCGCAGAGACCACTTTTATCTGAAAGCAGGCCGTCCGCTGAAGAAGACACTTCTTTTATTACCTGCGGGTATGGTGAGCTTTCAGAAAGTGCACCACACCTGCAGTATATAATAGAGTTCTATGACAAAGTACAGCTAACCCGCAGGAAAGCCACAGGTGCGCTGCACCCACGTTGTGGGTAAACCAGAGACCATCAGTGTAAAAGTAGCCTTAGGCCCCTTTCACACGATCGATCCGACTCAATTGGACCCTTCATTCACCTATAGAGCAGCATATGTAAACAGGCTTGCGTCCGGTTATACCACATTACCGCCAATCCAATCTGCTAAAAAACAGAAGTGGATCCGTCCCCTTCCATCTGACCGGTTCAGAGGGCCCGTGGAGTGGAGTGGGCTGTGTCTGTGTCCGCTATGCATATACAGAGTGTACACAGACCTGTCATCCACCCGCTCCACTCATTGTGGCCTACGAATGGTTACTAAGTCGCTTAAGTGGCCCTTGCTCATCAAAAGGTTGGGCACCCCTGCTTTACTGCCTTTACAGACTGATTTTACTGTTGTGGGTTTAGTAATACTTTAAATATACTAACAAATTGAAGCCAAATTCCAGCTCACACTTTATAATCTGTAACAGCAAACAGCTTGTTTTCCTTTTGGAAACAAGTTTTTACATGAATAAACAAAAGCTGATCATTTAAATCACCCCAGCCAGTGTTAAATGGTTTGTTTCATCCATGTAAACTGATACATTCTTCTGGAAAGCTTGTGCTTTTGAAAAACAACAGACTTGCCAGCTGGATCACCAGATGTACATATCAGAAAGTCTAAAAAGGAAACTAATACAACACTCACACCTAGGAATTGGGAGGCTGCAATGTAATAAATGTTTGCTTTTTGGTTAATACCACTTTATCTATTGACAGTTTATAACAGTGAATCATTTGTTCTTTTGTAGTGTGCAGGACAATTACCTTTGTTTAGTCAGCATGGTATTTAACCACAACCAAAAATGTCGGTGTACTTGTGTGCCAGAAGTCTTTCAATATTCTGCTTGTATGGCAGGTTGAAGAGAAAGTGGTACCTCCACGGGAGCCACTGCATAGGATGGGTCCTCTTTTCTTTGCATCTTCTCAAGAACCTCAGCCCATTTAACACACTAGGTTGAGTGTACAAACATACAATATCATAAGAAATCACTGAAAGAAATACTTAGTGCCCAATAGTAGTTCTATATCAAAGTAAACAGGCACCAAACCAGGTAGTAAAGGCAAACTTAAAATTTTGCCACCCAATATTGTTGGTAACTAGGCAAGCGTAAAATGGATTAATCACTTCAGCCCATGAAGGATTTACCCCCTTAATGACCAGGCCATTTTTTGTGATACAGCACTGCGTTACTTTAACTGACAATTGCACGGTCGTGCCACATTGTACCCAAACAAAATTTACGTTCTTTTTTTCCCACAAATAGAGCTTTATTTTGGTGGGTTTGATCACCTCTACGGTTTTTATTTTTTGTGCTATAAACAAAAAAACTGCCAATTTTGAAAAAAACAAAACAATATCTTTTACTTTCTGCTATAACAAATATACCAAAAAATGTGCTATATTCCAATCCTAATAAGCATATATTGATTGGTTTGCACAAAAGTTAAAGTGTCTACAAAATATGGGATAGATTTATGGCATACAGATCGGACACCTAAATTACACTTTTGACACTTTTTTGTGAACCAGTGACATTATTACAGTGATCAGCACTAAAAATATGCACTGACATTGTGCTAATGACACTGGCAGGGAAGGGTTTAACCTTGAGGGCGATCAAGAGATTAAATGTGTTCCCTATTTGTGTTTTCTAACTGTATGGGGGACTGTGTGACTGGGGAAACACACAGATCCATCTTTCTGCTTAGCATCCCCTTGTCTTTCTTGTTATCCCCTGACAGAACAGAGATCTGCCTTGTTTACTACGGCAGATCCCCATTCTGTCTCTGCGGGGAACGATCGTGGGCAGCCAATGGACATCGAGTCCACCGGACCCACTGATTAGCTCCCCTGCTGGCCAATCAGGGCGCGCTCACGCCCACCAAACCTAGTGCACGAATCTCCATACCGGTACGGCGCTTTGCACAGCCGAGCCACCCTGCCACAGTACATCCGCTGCGAATGGTCGGAAAGTGGTTAACAGTGGAATTATTGACGCAATTTATCATTTAACGTGATTAACAGTAAGGACTTGGCATAAGATAACATTTGGTATCCAAGTGCAGTGGTCAGCAGTAGTAAAGAAGTGGAGATGACAGGAGAACACAGGTGCCCTGCTGAATAATTATTACAGGTGGGGTAGTCCTTTGTAATATACTTCTGCAAGCTATCATTGGGGCCCTTTAAGAGCATCTTTGCACTTAAAGACAGACCCAGTTAACCTGCATGCAGTATAGGAGCCATATAGATACAATATAGTCTTGGCACAGGTACAAGGTATTTGTAGTTTAGATATTGTAAAGGTTCGGTATAATGTGGTATAGGTTTGGAATAATTGGGGTATAGAATGCAGCATGCATGTGGCATGGATTGGACACACTGGGTGTTCTGCTCTCAGTGGCTCCGTCTCTTTTAGCAGTATCAACAATGGGCGAATAGCCTTCTCACTAGTCCCTGGGGCTGCTGCAGTGACTTTTTGCTGTAGAAGGGGAGGCCCCCATAGTCTCTCCCCGAAAGCCTGCAGTGATCATCTGTGGGACACTGTAGTCTCCCAGCTGCAGTTGTGCAGGTGCAGTGATGTGGGCATTGCTGCGCTGCCCCTAGGTGTCCTCACTCCCAGTCTAAGACTCAGATCTCAGCTGGTGTGGTCTCCTGCTGGCAGATGAATATCCACACAAAGGTGCTCCCTCTTTAACTCCATTGGTGCCAAGAGCTTTCCTGGGCAGTTTAATAAAAAATCACCTCCTCCTGCTGCTAAGTGATTATTGAGATCTGTAGTGTGGCCATTATAGTGTAGTCATTATATGGCTGCCATCTCAAACCACCACTCCCAGGATTCTCAGCGTTCTGTATATAAGCCTATGGGCTTGCTTTGCTCTAGCTCTCTCCCTGCTGGCTGGAGGAGGATGGTGCAGCAGAAGAGGAAGAGAAGAATAAAGGGAAAAGTCTCCATCTCCATGTTGCTGTAGCCCAGCACCTGGCTACAGACCTTTTATGGTATTTAGAGGTATTTGCTTAGAAGAAACATTTTAAAGACTTTAATGTTGTCAGGCAAAGTACAATGGAACCATTTACATTATTTTGAAATCCTTTTCCTTAAGGAGCTTACAATCTCTCAACCAATCATACCACGTCAGCTTGGGAAGAAAACAATAATGTGTACTGTTTTGAGCTAAAGATCTTCAGAAAACCCTTCAAACACAGAGAGAGTGTACAAACATCATATAAAAATATATCTAAAGACATGGGTGCAGCAAAGTGAAGATGGTAGGGAGGTACCTACACTAGGTAATGAAATGAAAGAAGAAGGCCCAAAGTAGAGGTAGTTGGTAAACATAACATCTGTGCCTTTTTATGTTTAGCCCTGGGAGCGTGTCAAGGAGGTAATTAAGGAAACCTTGTACTTTCAATAAATTTACTAAACTAAATACAAAGCTGTTTAGTAGCACCATAGGGAGCCATATGTTACCTAAAGTCTTACATGGATATTCATCATACTTTGCTAGAGTTCTCAGAAGAATGCCTAATTCTGGGCTATGTGATAGGTAGGCGTCTGATTATTTAGCACAACCAGCATATGTAGTATGTCCTAAGTGCTGAATTTGTTAATGAATTTCCAAATGAAAATGCATTTACTAGAAGCTATAGGACTTAAACGCAGGGGTCCTCAAACTATGGCCCTCCAGCTGTTGCAAAACTACACATCCTATGAGGCATTGTAAAACTCTGACATTCATAGACATCACTAGGCATGATGGGAATTGTAGTTCCTGAACAACTGGAGGGCCATAGTTTGAAGACCCATGACTTAAAGTGTATGTATACCCAAAACTTTATTTTAGAGAAGAAAATAGTTGAAACACCTGCCTTTTTTGCTGTTTGCATACCTCCCAAAGTGAGACAGTTGTCCTTAGAACAGGTGTCCCTAATTGGAAGATTTCATCTTACCTCTTTTTCTGTAGACAACTCTAATATCCCCTTCACTTTTTGTCTCAAAAGTTGAATTTCTCCAAAATTGAAACAGACAGTAATAAAAACTTGTCAGGGGGTATAACCTTGCTAGATACTATCCAAAACTAAAAAAGTTCCCTTTGGTACTTTAATATAGGGTGCGTATAAGACTGATTCCAAGTGTTGTAGCTTCTCAATGAAAAGAGCAAAAAACATAGTGAAAATGAAAAGGTCACTGAATGCTAAATATAATTTGTTTTTTTCTGGATCATATCTTCTTGTTCTTAAGCAGTGATGTAAAGAACAAAGATAATCATGGATTTAAAGGAATATAGTAAATGTGTACATTACAAAAGGTCTGTAATATGCAGTAGGATTATTGTCTATTGTGTGATGCTATGTTTACCTGCTTGTGTGCACACAAGCATACAGTTTTAAACTGTTTAAACAGATACAAAGTATGACAGCTTCTAGCAATTGGAAATTTGAAAATGAAGAAGACAAGGGAAATGAATCACCTATTATGTATTGTCTTCTTGTCTTCTCCTGCTGCTGGTGGGTTACTGCCCTCTACAATATCTCCATTTAACATCCATAACCAGCACAAAGTTGGTCACTGGTATGTTCCCTTGCCCATCTGCTGTGATTGAATGAATTTTGCAAAAAAGAAACCTCACCCCAGGGAATCCTGGGATCTCTAGGATAAAAGTATTTGGTTCGCGTTAAAAGCATGCATAGTGATTCTCCTCTCCTCTTTATCCAGCCTGCAGATGGAGCTCTAGGCTCTTTTTCATGCCGCCATTTGTAAAAAAAAAAAAAATTTAAGGTGAGCATTGGCTAAAGCTAAAATTTCCCATAGAATTTCATTAATGAATCATTGGTGTACTTTATGTTATATCTCAGGTTTAAGTGTGAAATTTAGAAAAGCTTTATTAAATATGTATTTGCAAAATAAAGAATATCATTAATTTTATAAAAAATGTATTTCATTTCATTTTGGCACTAGGAGAACAGAAGCAGATGCATACATAATGCTGTGCCTCTGTTTCTGGTCCTCCTTTCAGGTCATTATTATTGTATTTATTTATTTATGTATCCACAGACTGCCAGATCAAGAGGGGGGGGTGGCACATTAGGGGAAGTTACGTCACTGGATAATGCCAGACTAAAAGCATGTCACTCAAGGTCAGAGAATACAGTGTCTGCCCTCAGATGCCAAAAAATCCTCTGCAGTCTATCCAGCTTGTAAGTCCATCCCCGCCTCCTAGGATCCCTGAAAAAACAGCAAGCAGGATAGCCATCCAGACCACAGCTACCTCCCCCCTGGCTCCTAAGCAAGCTCAACACCCACCCCCAGTTTATTTATCCCCTATGCAGTGTTTCCACTGTTCTGTACCCCCTCTCACAGCACATCCACCCCTGTCCACTACACACATCTACCTTCCCTTGATGGCAGTCACCCCCCCCAACTGTTCACAGACATTACTTTTGAGCTGCCTCACCCCACTCTAACAGACATTACCATTATCCTCCACTAAAAACATCTCCCCAGCACCTCACCCCTCTGGCAAGAATTCCCTCCCAGCACCTCTCCCCACTCCAACATGCCTCCCCAACCTCCTCATTTCCCATTCGCAATGTATTTGGATGGACCACAAGAGGAACAGAGAGAACTGGTGGAGAACAGCTTCTTGACATCATCTGCATCCTGGCCTATGGGGGATAGGAGATGGACCAGAAATAAGGCAAATGAGTGAGCATAGAAATGTTTAATGCCATCAAATGTTTGTGCAAAGGTGTACCACCTATCCTTGCAGTGTCTACACCTGACCCTGCACAGTTTCCACCATCTATCCACAGTCCCTTCCTCACCGGTGCATGCCTTTCTTTGTCACAAAGTCCACATTGCTCTACTGCACATTCAGCCCACTTCAACCCACTGCCAGAGCCTACTTACTCTTCTGCTTCCTATACATACTGCCTTCCATCATCTCCTCCACAATCTTCTTCCATATATATACGGCCCACTTTTATTTCCTTCGCAATTCTCTTCTGTACCTACTGGCCCCATCAAAACTTTTGTACTTGATTCCAGTACTCTTTGCTTGCTGTCATACCCTTCATACTTTTCTCCTGCACATACTCCTCTCCATTATACTTATTACCTCCTGCACATACTACCTGCTGACATGCCTTCAGCACTCCTATCCTACACATATTCCTTGCCATCATACCGTCTGCACTTCTTTCCTACACATACTGCACATTTGCATACCCTTCACACTCATATGCTTTGCAATTCTCTTCTGCACATTCTGGAATTTCCTGTTCACTCTTCTCCTGTTATTACTGTTCGCTGTTATACCCTCCATTCTTCTCTCCTGAATTTACTGCTCACTCCTATGAAAGAGGCTCCATAAGCTTCAGCCTTAAGCCCTCATGCACATTGCAGCAATTTGTCATGAGATTTGACAGGTCAAATTGCATGACAATTCGCAGCCTATTGCCAGCAATAGAACCGTTCCAATCGGGGCATTCCTGAATAAGTTTTACCATTTTCAGAAGCAACTTCAAAAGACATCCTTGCATGAAGCTGCATAGATGTCTTTCAAGTCACACCCGAATTCGCACTGACAGGCGGCTTTGAAATTGTGCGATTTTTGATGAAGTTGAAACTTTTTAAAGCCATGCTCAATGTGACTGAGTACTAAAGCACATATCTGTTGGCATTGCCACCACGCATGGCGCTATACGGTATTCTGTATGGTGCCATTCATTTAGAAATGAATGGTCTGCCTAATGCAATACACACTAACACACAAGATACTGCATAATATTGCTGAGCAACAGATTGGCCAAGTGAAGGGAGCCTAAATGTTAACTCTTAGAAAGATATTGATTTTAGAAAACGGTTGCATTTGTGAACTTTCCCTCCGTTTGTAAGATTAAAGCTGTCAGTATTTTCACTGGGGTATTGTATATTTCATTTCAAATTCTGTAAAAGCTGATACACTCCATCATGCTCCCTCTCCTCTCTAATTACTTTAAAACAGACAGCGGGAACAGGAAAACCACACATCCAGATAGGAGAGCTAAGAGGAAAGGATTCCTATTGTGAGTGTAAATTACACTGTGTCTGTAAAGAACAAGATGTAAAACACCTCTGGTCCCTTCATCAAGTGGATGTCAGATTTTCTAAAATATGACATATGTACTATCTGTAAGTTCAGCTTAGTTCACTTTGTTATTCTATTGAAGACTAAAATTTGAAGAAAAATTTAAAAAAAAACTGTATGGATGGATTTTTAAAGCACACTAGAAAATAGGGATGCTTACTGTCATCTGAAGTGTGATTGCATATACTGATTGCATTACATTCCATGGCTGATCACTGCATAGGCTGGGGACATGGGCATGACAAAAAGAGGCACAACTCAACTCCTGATAAGCAGGTAAATACACAGATGAAAAAAAAGAAAAAAAATATAGATAGATAGATAGATAGATAGATAGATAGATAGATAGATAGATAGATAGATAGATAGATAGATATCTATATATATAGAATTGGAGTATCCCCGCGCTATCATATATAACCTGAGTAAATGCTAGGAGCGGGTTGCAGCAGAACACCGACAGAGGTATAGACCCTACCACTGAAAGACGTGTATCAAAATCAAATGAGTGGTGCTGCGCTACCTTAAAATAAGTAAATTAATAAATTAATCTAAAGTGCCTGGTGCTTACTATTAATTACATACCAAATTGCATATAACTAAACAATAGTGTAACCCAGCTATCGTGACCAACCGTAATCAGTGAATAAAGTGTGAAGTGCTAAAATAAAACATACAATATATACACAATATTAAAGTGTCCAGTGCTTCATAGATTCACAATCACATAAACCAGTGAGGATATATAGTGCAAGCAAACTCTTTCCTCAAAAAAAAAAAGTTGACGCAACAAACTAGAAAACTGTATCAATAATGACACACACGTGACTCACACAGTGCAATTGAAACACATGAATAAAGTAGAATCGCAAAGTCTCTTAAAAAAAAAAAAAATTATAAAAAAATATATATATAAAGTGACGCGTGATTCATAAAGTGCTTCTGCAGGTACAGGGTGCCAGGAAAACCAGTGTGTACACACTCTTGTGCCTCTTCAGTGTTCCACACACATCAAGTGAAGTGACCCCTTACCTTACTGCTGTAAGGTAAACAGCAGAGAAAAAGAATCTCAAACAATCCAGGCGGTGTGTCCCTACTCCCGGATCATGGATCTTATCCCCACATCAATTGTTGGAATAACAGGGTCTCGTAAGGAAAAGGAAAGGAAGGCTCCAATGGTGAAGTACATATATACTTTTTATTAATAAAACCAGAAGAGTGGAGAGGTACTCACAAACAACAGATAGGTAATTCACAAAAACACAGTCGAGCGTTCTGTTCGTGTCTCGGACGTCACTTCCGGTGTCCTGATTCCTCCTATTCCGATGCGTATCGTCATGTGTCACATGACTTCATCAGGGAAATATAGATAGATAGATAGATAGATAGATAGATAGATAGATAGATAGATAGATAGATAGATAGATAGATAGATATGTATATAGCATTCACAAAAAAAAAAACTTGGCTTCACAGTTGTTTTCATTGCTTTACCTTTGATATGGTATGACGTACATAGTTAGGCACTGAAAAAGAGTACTTTCTCTGTTTCCCCTACCAACAAGTGGATTAAAAAATACTGCTACAATAATGTCAGTGCAACAAGTTCCACTGTAGAATGAGTTTTTACTACAATTTTTTAATCAAAATTAATCCATGTAAGCAGGTTAAACACTTTCTTTATCACAATGAATTGATAGTTTCAGTAATGGTAATGTGTGACTAATCATTTATATTAAAGCTATTTCATTTGAGTTGAGTTGAAAAGATAAACTATAAGGAGTTCCCTTTCTAATAAAAACAGCAATTCTTTTTCAGTAAAATGTTCCATTAACTAAATGATAACCTAATAACACGACATAACCGTATTGTTAGATTTTAAGAGAATGTTTTCACTATCCAGCCTCTCTCCTTGGCAATGTTTCTTTCAATATCCTCTGAGACAACTGCATTCCAGGATATTGTTTGTTCCCAGTCTTGGTAGCAGTTCTGTATTCAATTTTTGACCACTATTTAGTCAGAGTTGGTTTATGTTCTCTTTAATATATGATTCTCTTCATCAATCAATATGCCTGATATCATCACGCCCATAGAACGGCTCTGGACATGAAGACGTTAGAAACAGTCCACTGCTGGATGTGGGGGAGCACTGTTTTCTAGACATGGGTGCCGTCAATAAATTTGTTTCGTTCAGTTCCATTTCGATTCGTAATAAAATGAATTCGTACTTCGTATTTCGTAGTTCTGTTTCGTACGAAATACGAATTTTGTTAGGTTCGTTAACGTGTACGAACGTTCTTTACGATGAATTTAAAGGCAAAAATATACCTCAATATGACAGTCGATGCTGATGGAAGTTTGTTTTTTATCCGAAATACGAAATTCCGTTGAAGAATTTCATATCCGAAATACGAAGTTTCATTAGATGAGAAGCGGATTGTCTGCCATGCACCACTGGTCTGCGCCTGCTCCTCCTGGGGCTGCTTATTATGAGGGGCTCCCACCATCCCTGTGCTATGCTGACTTCCTCCTGGGGCTGCTTATTATGAGGGGCTCCCACCATCCCTGTGCTATGCTGATTTGTTCCGGGTGCTGTACCTCTGCTGTGCATATTATGAGGGGCTCCCACCATCCCTGTGCTGTGCTGACTTCCTCCTGGGGCTGCTTATTATGAGGGGCTCCACAGGGATGGTGGGAGCCCCTCATAATAAGCAGCTCCAGGAGGAAGTCAGCACAGCACAGGGATGGTGGGAGCCCCTCATAATAAGCATAATGACTGAGTCGTCGTCGATTCGACGACAACTGATCCGAAATCCGAAATTCGTAAACAAAAGTTCGTATTCCGTACAGAATTCGGACGCCCCGCAATTCGTATTTCGGATCCTCCCGAGCGTACGAATTTTGGGAAATTCGTACGAATTTGAGATTCGTACAAAACGAATCACACATGTTTACTGTTTTCTGGAGGATTGTGTGGTCACCCCTAGACACCCCTAGACAGAATGAGCAGTTAACTCATGTAGTGAGGGCACAGTCCCACTGGAAGGGAAAAATACACTTGAGTTGGGCTTTAAAATCCATACCTGGAATTCAGCTTTAAGTGTGGAGATCTGTTCAAGAGTATGCTCAAAAGATAAAAAGGTATGGTGGGTGAAATTAGTCCATATCTGAGAAAACACAAAAATGTAATTTTTGTATGGGATTTCAGACATTTTTACCTCTTGTAGGTAAAAGCCCTCAGAGCAGATGATGAAAGACAAGGGGGGTTATTTACTAAAGGAAATTCCACTTTACACTGCAAGTGCACTTTGAAGTAAAGTCTCTGTAGATCCGAGAGGGACATGCAAGGAAAGTAAAAAACAGCATTTTAGCTTGCACACGATTGGATGATAAAATCAGAACAGCTTCCCCTCATTTCAGATCTACCCCTTAGATTTAGAGTGACTGCACTTCCAAGTGCACTTTCAGTGCAAAGTGGATTTGCCTTTCGTAAATAACCCCCAAGGTTTCTTTCATTAACATTTTTATCTTTAAAACTCTGCTCTGTGTTCATCACCTAACCTATTTCTGTTTCTTACTGAAGGCCTGACCTCTCTGACTATACAGCTAAGTCCTGCCAACTGCCATCTCTCTCTTCAATGAGAATGCCTCAGATGCCAAAAAAACACTCTCATTGGACCGAGTCCTAAAATCAGGAAATTACAAACAATCAGGAGCCTTTTCTTCTATTATTGGCATCCAGTGTAGTGTCTTATTGATGACGTTTTGGACTTTCTAAAATCAGGGAAGTCAGTCCTTAGTAGTAGTAGTAGGAAAGTTAGATTATTTTAATTTAAAAACAAATAAACAAAGGACTGCTTTTTATGTAGGATTTGTATCTGGCGGGGTGACAGGTCCACTTTAAGCTGGACAGAAATGACAGATAAGCATTGAAGCATTTCTTACAATCATACTCGCCTTTAATAAACAAAAAATATTCCTGACATGTTGAATTGTTTAACAAAACTCCCAGAGCTATTTTGTTATTCAGGAGTATGTTTCAGTTGTAATTTAATGTGAAAATAGCAGTTAGCTGGCAGTAGAAACAATATTATCACTGTGTAGGTATTTACCAGTTCTGATGGCCATGTACTACGCAATTTTGGCAGCTCTCTAGCCAATCTATGAATTGCTAGAAATTGTCAGACAATACACAAAAAGAGCAAGATAAGAAGGGACTAACAGTAGGCATGCTGAAAAATCTGCAACTGACCATTTGATTATATCCTTAAAGAGGAAGTAAACCTCCCACTAATGTTTGTACCTATAGGTAAGTCTATAATAAGGCTTACCTATAGGTACAGTAAATATCTCCTAAACATGCAAGGTTTGGGAGATATTTACTGTATACTGTGCCGATTGGGTCATCGGTGCATACGCTCTGAAGAAACGGCCGCTGGTGCCATTTCTTCAGAGCTCTGGGCTGTGACCGGTGGCTTCCACATGCATGCGCGGGAGTGACGTCACCTGTTCGTGGCCAGTCACAGAGCCAGAGACCATGGACCCGGAAGGAAGATGGGTGAAGATAGATGTGGCCTGCGGCGGGGATGACGAGGGCTTTATTTGCAGGTAAGTGTCACTTAGCACTAGCATTGCATACTAGCACATTATTCCTTTACTTTGTAGGTAAAAAAAAGAAACAGCAGAGTTTACTTCCTCTTTAAAGTTTTTTTAAAGCCAAAACTTATATTTGGATAGTGTAGGGTAAACGTAAAACCTTTTTTGCCATTTGTTTCTCATTTGAGAGATTTCCCTTCCCTTCATTTCCTTTAGAGTCAACAGGAAGTGAGAGGATTGTTACTAATGTGGGGGATTTACCCTTTTACACAACTGTCAGGGGAACATGTGTTAACAAAAATCTCCCATTTAATCCTGTTCTGGTGGCAATTCAGTTTTGGATTTACCCTCACTGTGATAATGGTTATGGGGACAATTAGAGAGACTGAATCTACAAAATGGGGACACAGACAGTAATAAAAATATGACAGTAGTTCTATCCCCTCAATCTTGTATCCAAGTATAAATAAGCTGGACCTATAACTTGCACTGAAAAAATGTAAAAATTTACCAAATAATAGGATTTTTTTTCTTCACTAGCGTACACCTAGAGATGGCCCTTGGTAGATAGTTGCCCATTCCCAAATCTCTGAGCACAATAACAATATCTCCAGGCAACTATCTGCTGCATTTGTTGGCAGATATAAACTGCTAACTGATCTTTTTTTTTTTTTTTTGCCAACACAATAAATAAAATATTTCTGTAACTTCTAGATTTTTAGAATGATGTTAAAGTATAACTAAATACAAAAAGTTTTATTTAATTTTGGACAGAGTGGAGAGAGATTAGAACATCTGTCAGTTTTTTTGTTGTCTGTGCCACAGTTAAGGAGATTCATCCTCTCTATTTGTTCTGTTTACTATTATCATTGACAGTGAAAGTAAAAGAAAAGCCAAAATTTTGGGTAGTCCCCACAAAAATAATAGAGAGGAAATCTTCCAATGGGGACACTCGTTCCGGTGACCAGGGGGCCCCCAAGGAATTGTAGGGAAAGCTCCGTAATGGGACACAGATGGCGGGGAAAAACAATCTGGCATTGGTTTATAACCCTCTTATCCAAAATGGAAAAAAAAAGTTTTGCCTATAGTTCTACTTTAATGATCTCAGGCTCTGGAGACAGAGTTTATATTCTGGATGCTGGACTATTTCTTTAAATGCTTTTTACAGATTTGTGTTACTCTAAATTATTTAATTTATATTTAATTTTATTTAATTGTTTACTATACATTTGTGTAAAGACTGTGGCTAACAATTAGTATTTGTTGTAAGTGCCACAAAATGATACAGTAAAACTTTGGCTGGTCAGACATAAGATGGTAGGTAGTTGATTCTCCACACTCCAATGCTAAGATTTATTTAAAGCGTAACTCCACTTTTGTTGAGAAAAAACACCCCCCCCCCCAGGTGATCTACATACATTGCAAGGATTATAACAACCGTTGTTGCAGATTCCTACCTTTTATTATTCTGAAGAAATCATTGTTTGTTCCTCTGTGCCTCTGTGCTTAATGGGTCTAATGGAAGTGGTTTCATAATTATCAGTCAGCTGTGCAGCTGCAGAGCACTAATGAGGAAAGCTGCTGGGCCTTTGGTGAGTATCTCACCAAAAATGACCTTTTCGTTGCAGGGGATGCCTGAAATCTGACTTATATCTTAGGCAGACTTCTGGGAAAATTGGTGATCCAATCACACAAGCAGGAAATTAGGTTTCTGAGGTGTTCAGTACACATTTTGTGTACAGAACAACTACAGGTAGCCATATTACATTGCATTTTCAGAAAATTACAGCAGCTGCAGATTGAAAAGTTAAGGTAATTTTTTATATAATTCAATTACAATATGACTTGTGTTGCAATTGTATACACTATATTATTTTTAATTTATTTGCTATTTTGTTTCCCCCACGAAAGTGGAGTTACCCTTTAAGTAAATAAATTGGCATGTTCATGTCTCCCAATAGTACATGGCAATCTGCACACCTGTCCCCTGCCTCATCTCTAAACCCCGGTGCCCTGCCAGAAAAATGCTACCTGACCAATCAGCTTCTTTCAAGACAATAGCCAGTTAGTTGTGTATGTTAGGGCTGCTAGGCATATATAGACAAGGTGATCATCAGACTGCTATGGGTGCCTTTGGCCTCTAAAGTCTTCTTGACAGCTCCCGTTGTCTCCTTGTGGAACAAAAATAACAGTATGGAAAAGTTAAGGTATAAATAATATAGCTTATGTTCTTTAGCTAGAAGTATTACTTCTGGTTTTTCCAGATAGTACAAATAATGTTTTCATAAAATTTCATGGCTTGTCTCCTTTTGTGCACTTATCATGGTCTTCCAGGAAACAGGTGAGAGTGCAGACATTCCGCTTTTATTATTCAAGAAAAGTAAATTTGTATTCAAGTAATGTACCTGTTATTATTCGGTAAGTGAGGCTAGCACATTAACCTTTTAACTGTATTTTCATATAATGATTTTATGGAGAACATTAATGCTTTGTTAATTAGTATCTAATATGCTTATAACATAGCTTGTCATTATTTGATACAGGAAATCATAGGTCTACAAACAGATTTTTTTTTCGCACGGGCAACTTTGGTGTCCTCATTTGTACCCATCTAAAATTGCAGCTCTAAAAGTAGTTGCAATTAACTTCAGACCCGTTCATTATGTATAATACATTTATCTAGGCCTTAGTACTGCAGAAACATATAGGTGCATAAGAATATCATTTCTATAAACTACTTATAACCAGAAAGCTATAATGTGTACTTAGAGAGAATTGCCATGTCAATTTTTTGTTAGACTTAGTCCATTAAGCTACCCAGGAATGCAAATGAACCATATGGTAGTTTTGGATTGAATTAAAATGTCTCTTGATTACTGCCATTGACCCTTGAATAATATTGCCCAGTTGATCCAAGCAATTGAATAGTTACATATATGAATAACCATACAAGTTGATTTATTAAAGGAAACTAAGCCGTTCACTTTGCAAGGGAATTATGACTTTGGACAGGAATTTTCCCTTTAGCTTAGTGAATGGGGATAAAATAAATTTTACATAAAACTCCCAATCTTATCAAAGAAAATGTAAATAAAAGTATTTGTGTTTGCACAGGATTGAATTGTGGACATTAGCAGAGCTTCATCTCTTTCACTAAACTAGAGATAAATCCACTTGCAAAGTGCAAATTCCCTTGCAAAATGAACAATCTAATTACCTTTAGTATATTCACCCCGTCTCAGTCTGAATAATTTGAAAAAGAATAGAACGGTAATTCTATGCGTTTAGAGTTTTGAAAAATAAAGTATAGTGCTGGATATAGTCACAAAACAATGGTGGAAAACTGAAAATACTGAAATATGAAACATAGAATATGAACATGTAAACTCAATACCTCTTCCCTGGGCCAGCTGATAACCTCCCATAGCTTCCAATACCACCTCTATGCTGACGAGACCCAGATCTAGCTCCCCACTCCTCAACTCACCCCCTCGATCTCCTCTCGATGACATATCGATATGGATGTCACACCACTTCCTCAAACTCAAGCTTTCTAAAACTGAGCTTGTTATGTTTCCTCCTTCACGATCCCCCCTGTGACTTCACCATTAATATCAACAACACAACCATTGGTCCCTCCACACATGCCAGGGTCCTGGGTGTAATCCTTGACTCTGACCTCTCCTTCACCCCCCATATCCAATCACTGGCTAAATCCTGCCGCCTTCACCTCCGCAACATCTTCAGAATTCGACCCTTCCTGACTAATGACACCACTAAGCAACTTATTCACACCTTGATTTTTTCCCGCCTTGACTACTGCAACTCTCTCCTTAATAGCCTACCCTTAAGCAGGCTATCCCCCCTTCAGTCTATTATGGATTCTGCTGCTAGACTAATACACCTCGCTAACCGATCCATGACTGCTGCTCCTCTCTGCCAATCCCTTCACTGGCTCCCCCTACCCCACCGTGTAAAATTCAAATTGCTAACCATAACATACAAGGCCATTCACAACATCGCCCCCATCTACATCACCAACCTCATCTGCAGATATCGCCCAAATCGTCCCCTCCGCTCCTCCCAGGAACTCCTGCTCTCTAGCTTCCTTGTTACCTCCTCCCATGCTCGCCTTCAAGACTTCTCCAGAGCCTCTCATCCTCTGGAACTCCATTCCCCAGTATATTAGTTCAGCCCCTACCCTGTCCACTTTTAGGAGATCCCTGAAAACTCATTTATTCAGAGAAGCCTATCCCACACCCACCTAACTGTCCCCAAGCCACCCCATCAAATCATTCTCTGCAGCTATTACCTTTTGTACCACCACCCCCTCCTTTTAGAATGTAAGCTCTACGAGCAGGGCCCTCCCGTACCTTTTGTGTTAAGCTGTACTGTAATTGTGTTGTCCCCCCTATACATTGTAAAGCGCTTCGTAAACTGTTGGTGCTATATAAATCATGTATAATAATAATAATAATAATAATAATAATAATAATAATAATAATATGGATGATAAAATATGACCATGTGATATATGAGTACAATAATCACGTGTACAAGAAAAATGATCAGTGAAAATAAAGCCCAAAAAGTGAGAGGCAAAATGTAAACACCAAAATAGTGAACTTCCTAAGAAGTGTGTTCATTAAATAGTTGACTTTGAGATCCTCTACAGGCAGAGTAATGGTGCAGCAGACTGAATTGAAGCTAGCTATAAAGCTGTTAAAACAGGCAAGTCTTCTATTGGAAAGATGTAGATATATACTCTTACCAGACAAGGTGGACACACTTGCCTGTGGCAGTGGGTCAATCGAGCTTGTATTGGCCGAAAGCCTGGAAGTCAGAAGTGGTACCAACTCAAATACGACTGGATCCCGGAAGTAAGGCACTCCAAAAACTGTGGGTCCACTTGGCAGCAGGAATGGATCTGGAATGAAGCCCAGGACTCAAGCAATTCTCCAAACTAAATGGGACTATAAACCAATGAGGGGTCCGTCTTGCTGGAAGTGGTAACAGAGGGTTCCGTCTCGCTGCCACAATTTCACCACCCCTCAACTGCTCCCCCTTTAGCTGTAAAGGTTGGGGGTGTATGCATGCTGCAGATGTGATGCTTTACTTTGTGACTGCAGCAGGAATTATAATCCCTTTCACTTTTGATGGGCCTGCCACCTATTCAAGTGAATAGGGCTGTGCTGCAGCTGCCCCACAAACTGTGGCATGGTAGTCGGCCATTTAGGAGGTTAAAACAGGCTGATAAAGTGTTACAGCCTCTTTGTAGCCACTTTCTGTCCATATGTATTCCAGCAATGTAATAACAGAACCATAGACTGTGTGTCAGGACTTGTGTCAGTACCTGGGTCCCCTGCTGGTGGCACCATTGTTCCCAGAGTCAAAGAGCGCAGTTCCGGTGGCCATCAGCAGGTGTCTCCCAGCAGCCAGTCTGTCTGAAAAATTAGGCTGCACCTGATGTGGGCTGCTGGGAGGTATATAATCCCACCCTTTACTTGAAGTTCAGTCGTTCAGTGTTCTTCCTGTGAGCTGCGTCCCAGCCTGATCTTGATCCTGACCCTGATCCTGTGCCTTGCTTTGTATCTGCTCCTGTGCCTGATCGCCCTCCTTATTCCCAGTACCCTACTCCCTACTCCCCTTGTTTCCTGTCTTAGTCCTGACCCTGCACTCATTTTGTACACAGTTAGTTAGGTGATTGCTGGGTTCTGCACTGTCACCTTTATTTTGCCACTATATATTGTTTATGGTTTACTGGTGTTGGTGTTGGAAGATTGATATTTGTCTTAATAAATTTCATTTAACCTTAAGCTGGCCATACAAGTATAGAATTTCAGCCAAAACTGGCAGGTTTTGGAAAGATCGTTTTACCTTTGTGCAGTTAGTGGACTGTACCATCACATTCGACAGTAGGCCCGGCTAACGTCGATGGAGCCGAAGCCAAAAAGTTTTTTCAACCAAAGTGTATATGTGTTTGTTATATTTGAAATGGGGGAAAAAATCCTGTCTTGTATTGGGCATGTCCTTGCATAATTGGTAAACTGGAATCATATATGTTGTTATTGATCATTGAAATTATTTTATTTTATCAGTTAGTGGACAACTTGCTATCAATCGACGAATAGTCATTCGCACTGTAAACGGCTGAAATTCTATTTGTGTATGGCCTGCAGTATTCAGCCTTGTTCCTGATTTCTTAAAGTGTTACTAAACCCAGGACCCTGTATTCACTATATCTGGTCTCCCACAGTACACAGAACATGGAAATGCAATTAGTTTAGTAAATGTAAACTGCTAAATACCTTTCCTCATTAGCATTATATAGCATAACAGTGTCCAGCCAAGCACTGTTTTTGGAGGAGGAGTTTTCTGACTGTCCTATGAGACTGTAAGACCCCTAAACCCTCTGTCTGGACAGTACTGATTGCCCCTGTGTTGATCACATGCACTCTCCCAAGAAAAAAAAAACTCTCTAGCAATACACACCAAACTGAGCATGTGCAGCCTGACTCCATAGGCCGCGTACACACGGGCGGACTGTCCGCCCAACTAGGTTCGTCAAACAGTTTGACAAACAGTCCGTTCAAAATTAGCATGAACGGACTTGACCACACACGACGAACGAACAGTCCGCTGAAAACTTGCGCGATGACGTGAACGGCACGTACGACGGGACGAGTAATTCGGCGTCCGATACACTGCAATGCAACCTTCGCCGTGTAAATTCTTTCTGAGCATGCGCGAGACTTAGTTTGCCGAACAAGCCTACACACGAGCGGACTGTCCGCTCAAACCAAGTTTCAGCGGACAGTCTTACGGAAATTCCAAAAAACTTTGTTCGTCAGACTGTCCGCTGAAACTGTCCGCTGAAGCCCACACACGAGCGGACTGTCCGCTGAAACACTGTTCAGCGGACAAAGTTGGACGAACAGTCCGCCCGTGTGTACGCGGCCATAGACTCTGTGTTATAAAGAAATTATCAAGGGACAGGGAAATAAGGGGAGGATCTGAGAAGACAGGATCAAACAGCCTTCACACAATGCAGAGGATTGCCCCTTAAGTTCCACAGTGAGTATAACAAGCATGCTTTACTGCATATACAGGGTTTTATTATTGTGGGTTTAGTAACACTTTAAGGTACAGCCCACTGATCTGGTCGCCCTTGCTGGTTATCTGCATTAAGTATCCCTTAGACCATATGTGTCTAACACAAGGCCCGCAGGCTGCATACAGCTCTCCAGGCCATTTTATGTGGCCCTCTTGAATTCTCCTGGGTGGGGGTTGCTCTTGACATCTGATTTAAGGGGGTGGGGTGCCAAGGACATCTGCTTATCATTTTTATGAGAATAATACAATCTTATGCCAGCTGAAAAGGAGGGTCGCATACCACTGGTATTGTCCACAAGAAACTTTTAGAGACTGCTCAGACAGAACACGATGGCAGAACCATGGTCTGTCTCAGCAGTTTCCAATAAAGTTTCTTGTGGATGATACCAGCGGTGTGTGACCCTTCTTTTCAGACTTGGATCATCTGCTACAGGAGTGTGAGTGAGCTCCGTGTCAGTCTGCACCTTCACAGCTTAAGTCTTAAGTTATTACTTAAACCAGTAATAATCCAATACAGAGGCAATTATTTAATATAATAAAGAATAGATACATTTCCATAGTCTTACAGATACAACCAACCCTTTGAGGGCAACCATAATGCTGATGAGGTCCACGATTAAATTGAGTTTGACAGCCCTGCCTTAGACTGTGCTCTGAATGCAGGGTGGTGGAGCAAGCAGCACAGCTGAATGGCTAGCTGGCATGGCTATTTATTTTTTACACTCACACTGTACATCTATACATTTTACCGGGAGATCTATGGACTAATACTCATTGGCTCCTACTCAACAAATTGAACATTTCAATGTAGAGAACTAAAACTGACATGGAGCTCCCTACTGGCCTGGAGTCAAATGAAAATCAAAGAACCTACTGTCTTACTGTTTATAACAAAGGATAATGGATAGAAAGGAGTGGGTTATAGATTTATCTTCCCTTACACACCCAAGTTGTGTGATGAACTGTAAATCTCTAGAGCAATACAGTATGAGATCATCACACAACATGGATTAGCGAGATGTCTGAAAATACAAGGCTGTCTGTGGTTTCTTGCTTTAAACATTGCTGACAAGAGAGCTAGCTTTGGCATCTGTAATTAGCAAAGTCAGTGTATTACATTACAGCAAGAACAATAGCTCATCAAACTACTTTCCCATCACTTCTCAAGCATGAGAAGATGTCTTACACGATCTTCATGTACTGTACCTAGAAATACCCCGTAATATACTACAGATAGCATCTTTCTATTAAATAAATGTCAGAACTACGTTGATCCAATTTAAGCATTTAGATAATGCATACATTCTACAACATTACTTTAATGGCATAGATTAAATACTGTAGTAAGTGAGTCTAACTATTACAAGGTTACCTAGCTCCTAATAAAGCAGTTTTATAATTGTTCTAGAACCAAGTATGACAATTGTTTTCCTTAATGACGTCACTAGTGACTAGTAGTCAGCAACTTGTCTCCTATTTAGAAAAGGACCTGCAACAGGCTTTGTGTATATTAGTGACATGTGTAGTTATGCAAAGTTATGCATAAATCTGATTTTCACAAAAAATACACAACCATTTAAGAAGTGCTCAGTATGTCTTATAATGGCACAGGACATAGGAAAGGATGTTTATTATTCTGTCTCGCAGCAAGGCAATGCTAAACGGGAGCACTGAGACAGATTTTCTACAAGAGTTCAACGTCATTCATAAATTCTTTTAGCTGCTCTAAAGTAGCACGGCGACAAAACAAACCTGTCCCTAATCACTTCTTAAAGCTCAATTTAACTTGCATTTTAAATCAGTTAAACTAATTGCAGGTGCATCAAAATAAAAGACGTACAATGTCTTACAATGCTTTATCTTTAGAAAGCAGTCTGGGTACAAAAACTAGCATGCTGCAGAGAATGAATCTTGCTCTCTGTATGGAAGCAGTGGTCTCTATGCAGAGGTCCAGCATGCCCCCCTGCTCAGTCAGAGTTAGATCAATCAATAAATTTACTTATTACAGGTATTTATATAATGATGACAATTTACGCACTGCTTTATATTTATATATTGTACATTTACATAAGTCCCTGCCCTCAAGGAGTTTACAATCTAAGGTCCCTAACATACATTTACACATACACATACTGGGGCCAATTCAGACAGGAGCCAATTAACCTACCAGCATGTTTTTGGAGTATGAGAAGAAACTGGAGCATCTGGAGGAAACCAATGCAGGCATGGGGAGAATATGCAAACTCCAGGCAGATAGTGCCATGATTGGGATTCGAACCAATGACCCTAGCACTGCCATGCAGAAATTCTAACCACTTATCATGTCCAGTGCTGTGACAGAGCTATAGCTCTCCAATCAGCAAGGAGCATGAGCATTTGGTGGGCAACAAAATGGTACCACTGGGCCCAGTGGTCAGCAACCTTTTTCAATTTAAGGGCAAGATACAATGTACATGAATGCACGGAGGGATGAATTTACCTGCTAATAACTGAAGATATTCATCTGGACCTGTTTACATTACACAGCCCCAGCACCTCTGGACCCCTTTACATTACACAGCCCCAGCACCTCTGGACCCCTTTACATTACACAGTCCCAGCACCTCTGGACCCCTTTACATTACACAGCCCCAGCACCTCTGGACCCCTTTACATTCCACAACCCCTGTACCTCTGGACCTCTTTATATTGCACAGCCCCCTGCATATTACACAGCCCCCCTTGCACATCACACATCCCCCCACCCAGCCCCTTTGCATATTACATAGCCCCCCCTACACACACACACACCCTGCATGTTACACAGCCCCCCTTGCACATCACACTGCCCCCACACCCAGCCCCTTTGCCCCCCTACACACACACACCCTGCATATTACACAGCCCCCTCACCTGCGACTCCCCCCTTTCCTACCTTGCCCCATGCAGAGGGGGAGACAGAGCAGAGTGGAGCAGGGAGTAGGAAGCTGAATGAGCACACGGAAGAGACACACAGAAAAGCTGATAAGACAGCAGGAGTTTCCAGAGTTAATTTTTCATATCAACAAGCTGGTGATTGGTTGCTAGTACCACCTAGCAACCAATCCCCTGGAAAGTTAATTCAGGAAGCTCCCACTGTATTATCAGCACTGTTGTACGTCTCTCCCCTGTTGTCATTCAGCTTCCTGCTCTCTGATCTGCTCTGCTCCTACTTAAAATGTCCGTGGGGCAGGTGCACGTGAACTCATCATGTGCACTGATGGCCCAGTCAGTTAGTGGCGGTGGGTGTGGCCTCGCAGGCCATAGGTCGCCTGCCCCTGACTTAAACACTGTGCTGCCCAGCAAATGCTCATGTTCCTTTCTGATTGACAAACAATAGCTCTGCCTCAGCAGGGGGAATGCTGGACCTCTGCAGAAAGGCCACTGCTTCCCCAGAAAGCAAGGGTCCTGGCTTTGACTGCCTGCTAAAGAAAGCTACAGTGCCTTGAAAAAGTATGCATACCCCTTGATTTTTCCACATTTTGTTATGTTACAACCAAAAACGTAAATTTATTTTATTGGGATTTAATGCAATAGGCCGACACAAAGTGGCACATAATTGTGATGTGGAAGGAAAATGATAAATGGTTTTAATTTTTTTTTTACAAATAAATATATGAAAAGTGTGGTGTGCATTTGTATTTAGCCCTCCTGAGTCAATACGTTGTAGAACCACCTTTTGCTGCAATTACAGCTGCTTTTTTGGGGGGATGTCTCTGCAAGCTTTGCACATATAGAGAGTGACATTTTGCCCATGTTTCTTTGAAAAATAGCTCAAGCTCTGTCAGATTGGATGGAGAGTGTCTGTGAACAGCAATTTTCAAGTCTTGCCACAGATTGTCAATTGTATTTAAGTCTGGATGTTGACTGGGCCATTCTAAAACATGAATATGCTTTGATGTAAAGCATCCCATTGTAGCTCTGGCTGTATGTTTAGGGCCATTGTCCTGCTGGAAGGTGAATCTACACCCCAGTCTCAAGTCTTTTTCAGACTCGGGGAGGGGCATGGGTGCATGGGTACCCCCATAGCACATGGCTTGCTATGGGGG
The DNA here is from genome assembly GCF_037356315.1 of Lithobates pipiens. Lineage (NCBI taxonomy): Eukaryota > Metazoa > Chordata > Amphibia > Anura > Ranidae > Lithobates > Lithobates pipiens. The sequence goes on from NW_027507748.1 coordinate 429,003,764, forward strand.
CACCGGCAAGAAGGGGGAGCAGACAGTGCCAGTGGGGAACTCCAGAAGAGGAGCTCAAGGCTGCTTTGTGCAATATGGTTGTACAGAGCAGGTAAGTACAACTCCTTTTTCAGTTTAGCAAAAAAATAAAAAAGAGCCTTTAATATTACTTTAATTGTGTAACTGTTTGGAGTGAAACATTTGCATGGCTGATTCTGTCACAGAACTTTATAAATCTGTTTCAGTTTACTGCCCAGGATTCTACAGTAGGTACAGGGCTCACAAATACAAAGTATAACTGTCACATAGAATTTGCTAAATAAGAAGCAGCCTTATTTGTGTCACTAATTTGTTTAACAAATGTCTCCCATAATCAGTCAGTTTTGCACTGCTTTGCCTTGCGGTAAGATTCTTAATTTTTTTGTTAGTTGTTCCATGAGCTAAATAAGAATACTCATCCAGAACAAGAAACTCACCTAAAAATTTGACAACCCCAAAATTGCTGTATTGTTACCATAACTGCATCCATAAAATCCAACTGCAGGCAAATAAATAATATTTCCCTGCAGCTCTAGGTCGTTTTTTCTAGGGGAGAGGAAAAACAATTTTACTTACTTGATCCTCCAATCCCCCATATACTATACAGGGATTTTAACAAACATTGAAGCAGAATTTTATCTTTTCTTGCTCTGAAAAAATCTGAATGGAAGGATCTGGTTCATTATAATTTCTAGGTGTACGCTCAGTGTTCTAATGTGAAAGGCTGCAGGGTCTGCATTCCTTTATATGTAGTTAACATTTGAGAGTAGCTCACCAAAACTGAAACTTCTGTTGTAGAGGATGCGTAAAATGTTATTTGTATCTTAGTTCAAACTTCTGAGAACATCAATCTGCCAATTAAACAAGCCAGGAATGCCATATTTCATATAATTATGCAGAGAATTACAGCTGTGGCAGATTAAAAGACAAAAGATAATTTTTAATTACATTAAGCACTTGTCCTCTGGAAAATGCAACCCCCTTAATGACCAGGCCATTTTTTGCTTTTTGGCACTGCATTACTTTTAGGCCCCTTTCACTCTGGGGCAGTGGGTGCATCAGCAGTATACCGCAGCTATTTTTACCATCAAATTCACTGTGCTATTCGGTCGCTATCGGGGCGCTTTTACCCCCCAATAGCGCCCAAGAAAGGGTTAAAATAACCACAAAGTGCTGTGCTGGCGGTATGGCCGCACTGCCCCTTTGATTTAATTGATTTCAATGGGCAGGAGCGGTGAAGGAATGGTGTATACACCGCTCCTTCACCGCTCCAAAGATGCTGCTAGCAGAACTTTTTTTACCGTCCTGCTAGTGCACTGCTCCAGTGTGAAAGCCACCTACAGCCTCCTCAACACTGTATCTCCATCTTCCACACCAACTGCCTCACTGGCATGGCCCGTGTCTATTTATGGGGTAGTATCTGCCCCCCTGCCAGCCCACTTCTGAGAATTGGTTGAGGCCCCACAAATATTCATGGCAACCTCTCCTAACCCCCACCCTTTAGTTCTAGAAGGTTTTTGAGAACAGGGAGAGGCACCAGAGAGAGCTGCCAGGATGAGTTACCCAGCCCTGGCCACTAATAACCCTGACCCAGTTTAGTGATTCAGGTTATTCCTGGCCAGAGTACTACTAGTAGCACACACTAGAGGGTTTATTTAACTATGATGAGTGTGATCAATTAAAAAATGCTGAGAGTTTAATACTAAGTTAAAATTAGGTTCCTGGCTATATTCCCTTGCTAATGACATATTATGACCGCACCCAGGTGACCCCCTCCAGAGGGGTGACACCATCCCATCCTCGACAACATATGCTGCATACATCGTGTACTCCCTGGCTGGGAGCAGTCCTCCCCTTGGCTGATCAGCCACATTCCCCCAGATTTCAGAGCCCGGCAGAGGAGCACCCCAAATACTAGACCAGTGACAACACAACTCTATAGTGCACAGTCAGCCCACTTCCTGCTATACTCACATGGCTACTATGAAAATAACCCAAATGACACTAGCCAATCAGAGAGCTACCCAAGCCAGGTGAAGGAGGACAAGTCCGGTAACTTAGTGCAGGGGGAATCCCAGGTATGCAAATGAGGGACAGGCCAGAGCTACACACTGAAACTAGTGTCACTTTTCTCGACTGGGGACCTCAGCGGAAGGTGGCTGGAGGACTGGATCAATCACTGCTCCGAAACTACAGCCACATGATATATAGATGTAAATACTGCTGTATGTATACGTCAGTTACTGTATTATCATGGTCTGCCACTTGAAGTCCTAACCTGTTTACTCTATCATATAATAATGTCCTGTAGATTTAGAAAATACTGCTGTTATGTAATTATCTTACCTTTACCATGTTATTATCAATCTGGGGGTCACTATTGGGGTGTGGACTGCACCTGTGTAACACCCACCAGAGGGATGACACCATCCCATCCATGACATCGGGTCGGCTGCAGGACTGCTTTGTCCTGCTGTCACAGCGGTAGGACAGAGCATTGTGGCAGGCTATAGGAGGGAGAGCTGCGCCAATGCAGCGGTGTGATAAAACACGGTGTCACCCACCAGGGGGTAACACCATGTTTTACCGCACCAGATGACATCAACCCTAGTGATGCCACTGCTGGTGCAGCTGTGCATAGTCACCTATCAGCTTATAACTACAGTTTGTTCAATTAAGCTTTGACAATAAAATCTAGGAGCTGATTGGTTACTTTGCACAGATATAGAGTCTGTGTGCTCCAGTTTTAGTAAATCTCCCCCAGTGTGCTTTTGGTCAATTAGTATTAGTTGTAGTAGTGCAATCGTAGTTATATATTCTTGGATGTGCATCCAAGAATATATAACACAATACACAATATACAAGGACATGAGAAATAATTAAAGGGGTTGTAAACCCTTGTGTTTTTTCACCTTAATGCATCCTATGCATTAAGGTGAAAAAACATCTGGCAGTCACCGCCCCTCAGCCTGCCTTTACTTACCCGAGCCCCTTCATCTTTACTTGTCAGGGACACGCTGTCCCTCTCTCCATGGGGTCCCGGCTCTTGATTGGATAGATTGATAGCAGTGCAGCCATTGGCTCCTACTGCTGTCAATCAAATCCAATGAAGTGGGCACCGGGGGGGGGGAGCGAGTCCGGCATTCGTGTCTATGGACGCCAAATGCTGTACTAGGGAGCGTCCCCGCAAGGTAACCCCCCTCGGGAGAGCGCTTCTCCTAAAGGGTTATCTGGTGCGGGGAGGAGCAGCGAGAGCCACCAGGGGGACCCCAGAAGAGGATGTTTGGGGCCACTCTGTGCAAAATGAGCTGCACAGTGGAGGTAAGCATGACATATTTGTTATTAAAAAAAAAAATGATCCTTTAGAGTCACTTTAACTCAGTGTTTCTCAATTCCAGTCCTCATGGCCCAATAACAGGTCATGTTTTCAGGATTTCCCTCAGATGAAACAGCTGGGGTAATTACTAAGGCAGTGAAACTGATCAAATCACCTGTGCAAAATAATGGAAAGCCTGAAAACATGACCTGTTAGTGGGCCATGAGGACTCGAATTGAGAAACACTGCTTTAACTACATGAATACATAACAACATAGGCTGAACTGGATTGGCTATTGTCTTTATTCAACCTTACAAACTATGTAACTAAATATTAACATTCATAAGTGTATTTAGTAAGACAATTAGTATGGGAAATAAAAATCTTCACATTTCAGTAAACCCGTAGCAACCAATTGGCATCATGTTTTCTATTCCAACTTTGGTAAATAGATTGTAAAATTAGCTCGCTATGTGTAATTGTGCTGTGCTCATCTTTTCTCTGCCTTGTTTTGACATTGAAATATGTCACTCAGGAACTCTCAATATTAGGTTCATTTGTAGCTCTGGCACAGCACAACCTAGATGGCATCAGCAGCTCTATTTATCTTTGTGTACCAGCGTCAGGTGGGAAAAACTAACAGAGCCATGTGTAAATTTGCTGAGAGGGGAAGAGAGCCACAAGCATGGACGTGCATTCATTTTGATATAGCACTTAGTGATTAAACATGATAATAGATTTATGCCTCCTACACATTTTGCTTGGTTCTTACGTGAATCTGAAGCCTCATTTTTTTTCCCAGCTATATAAATCGTTCTTTAGATGTTCCAGTATGGCTGACTGACTTTTTATGTTTTAGCTGGGGAAATAAAGAATATTTTTTCAAGTTTAAGATCTAGTTATTGTGGGTACATCAGCTTTGACAGGTCAGAAATGCATTGTTATGAGTCTGATGTCACCTTTGATATAATGTAATTGTTTTTATGTGCTTATAGCGTTTATACACATTATATAAATGTGCAGTTAATTTCATATGTGCATTAAAGAAACATGAATTGTCACAATAGTAAAAGACATCTTTGTACAGCATTCTGTTGTTTTTATATATACTTTATGTCTCCATTATAAGGTTTTTCTTTGACTTACACAAAGCATACACAAGGCCTTATGCACACTGGGCTTAAAAAAAAAAACACTACTTTTAGAGGTGTTTGAGGTATTTTTCTCTACCTGTAAAAGCACCTCTATGTTAAGCCTATGGCAAAAAAGGCAAAACTTGGCACCCCAGATGTTTTGGAACTACATTTCCCATGATGCTCATGCGCGCTGCAGTTGAGCACCATGGGAAATGTAGTTTCAAAACATCTGGGGTGTCAAGGTTTGCCATCACTGACCTATGGGGTTAATTTACTAAAGGCAAATAGACTGTGCACTTTACAAAGTGCAGTTGCACTCTGCATGTGCAGTTGCTCCAGGCCTGGTAAATAAGGTAAAGCTTAATTTTTGCAAAAAATACCCAATCACATGCAAGGACATTTTTAAAAGAATGGCATTTTTGCTTGCACATGATTGGATGATGAAAGTCAGCAGAGCTCCTGCTCATTTATTAAGCTCTGAAGCAACTTCTCTAATGCCCTGTACACATGGTCAGACATTCCGACAATAGAATCCGTCTGATTATTTTCGACAAATTTTGTCCAAAACTGGTGTTGCATACACACAGTCGGACAAAGTTGTCAGAAAATCTGATCATTCAGAACGAGGTGACGTTCGTTGAGTATGACGGGACTACGTAGAGGCTAGTAGCCAATAGCTTTGGTTTTGTAATTTGATCTGAGCATGCATGGCACTTTGTCCATTGGAATTCTCTACAAACGATCGGAAAAAGTCAGATCTGATTTTTTTGTTGGAAAATTTTAGATCCTGCTCTCAAATTTTTTCCATCGGAATTTCAGACAGAAAAAGTCCGATAGAGCCCACACACGATCGGATTTTTCGACAATATAATCTGATCTTACCTTTTCCGTTGGAATTTCTGACCATGTGTACAGGGCGTTACAGTGTGCAACTGCATTTTGCAAAGTGCACAGTCTATTTTCCAATAGTTAATCAATCCCTATGGGGGGTTGATTTAATAAAGGCAAAGATACAGGGCACTTTACAAAGTGCAGTTGCACTCTGCAAGTGCAGTTGCTCTAGAACTTCACTTTGCAAAGAATACCCAATCAAGCGCAAGAAGGAAAAAAAAACAGCATTTTAGCTTGCACACGATTGGATGATTAAATCAGCAGAGCTTCCCCTCATTTCAGATCTTCCCCTCGGATCAGCCACTGCACTTCCAAGTGCATTTTCAGTGCACTTGCAGTGTACTAGTAGTGCAAAGTGGATTTGCCTTTCATAAATAACCCCCCCTATTTATCAATGCGCACATAGGCTTTTACAGGCATATTGGAAAAGGAACATTTACAGGCAAAAAACAAAAACCATCACCTGTCAGTTCAAGAGAGGAGCTTTTGAACAGGAAAAAAATGTTTGATGTGCCTAAATGCGTATATAAACGTTTGCCGCATTTAGGCATATTCACGCATTTGCATGTTAATGCATTCTGATGGCCAGAATAAGTTAATACTCTGGCCGTTAGAATACATTAACATGCATATATACAAATGTCCATAATGCATGACTTTTATTATGTGTTTATGCAGCTTTTCTCCTGCCAGGAGAAAAGGCATTCAGAGTTGAGGTCTGTAGCAATTCCTATAGGAATTAGGTCTGTAGTTTTTGAATGTGCAATGTCGAATACACAGACTGGAAAGCATAATATACTGGTTCACACCTGAACGATTTGAAGCGCTTTTCTAGAAGAGCTTCAACACTCAAAATGAGAATTCCCATTAACCGATGGTGCCTATTCATACCTGAGCATCGTGTCGCTTGATGCTTGTCTCTCTCTTGAAAAAGTACATGAGTGAGGGTTTAATTATGCATTTTAGGTCCCTATATATTTCAGCTTGAGCACCTGACTAAGTGTGTGGTTTTTGGGTTGTTTTTTTTTTGCGATTTCTTGCCTCTCCTTCTCCTAGTAACCATCTTTCCATTTACTCAAGCCTAAAAAAAAATCAAAAAATTATTGAAAAAGCTCACACTCATATGTGGACCTCAACATGTTTCCTATATGAAGGATACACAGCCTGTACAGACCATATATTTGGATCTCTTATGCAAAGTAATAAAATTAAAATATACCCAAATTTTCCCAACTGTCACATGACTGGCACAGCACCAATCTGTGCAGACACAAATTCCTACATCAGATGAGTACTAGAAACTGCTGGCTCAGAACTTTTCCTGAGCCAGGAAAGACCTGGGAAATATCATGTGACTGTTGAACAGCAATGATTAACCGCTTGCTGACCAGCCGCCGCAGTTATACTTCAGCTCATCTGCGTGAATGGCTGTAGCTGTGCGTTCACGGCTTATTGTGGGCGTGCGCACGCCAATTGGCCAGCGAGGGAGCCAATCAGCAGATCTGGCAGACTCGATGTCTGCGGACCACCTGCAATAGTTCCCTACAAAGACAGAACAGGGATCTGCCGAATTAAACAAGGCAGATCTCCGTTCTGACAGAGGATCACACAGAGAACTTGCTTTTCTGCTATACAGTAAGACGGGTCTGTGTGTTATACCAAGCAGCCCATTCCCCATACAGTTAGTAAACACACAGGGAACACAGTTAACCCTTTGATCGCACCTGATGTTAACCCCTTCCCTGCCAGTGTCATTAGTACAATGTCAGTGTATATTTTTAACACTGATCGCTGTAATAATGTCACTGGTTCCCAAAAATGTGTCAGAAATGTCAGTTAGGTGTCCAATCTGTCCGCTGCAATGTCAAAGTCCTGCTAAAAAACACTGATCACCGCCATTAAAAAAAAAAAATGCCATATCCTATTTTGTAGATGCAATAACATTTGCGCAAACCAATCAATATATGATTTTCTGGGATTTTTTTTTTTTACCAAAAATATGATGTAGCAGAATACATATTGGCCTAAATTGATGAAAAAATTATATTTTTTACATTTTATTCTTGGGTATGTTTTATAGCAGAAAATAACAAATATTGTTTTTTTGTTTTGTTTTTTTAAATTGTCAGTCTTTTTTGTTCATAGCACAAAAAATAAAAACCGCAAGAGGTGATCAAATACCACCAACAGAAAACTTTATTTGCGGGGTACATCATTTATATGGGTACACACAACCGTGCAATCATCAGCTAAAGTAACGCAGTGCCGTATAGTAAAAAATGGCCTGGTCATTAAGGGGGTAAATCCTATCGGTCCTTAAGTGGTTAAATAAGGTACTCTGATGATTTTTATATTAACTTATATACAGGGACGTGATCATTATACATAAATAGAAGGGATGATGGCAATTAAATTGTGTAAGTTTAGTATAACTTCGCTTTAAGACTCCAATAACCAGTTGTCTACATATTTAGCAGGCAGGTGATATAAGCTATATGCGCAAATATAGTTTATTCTACTCATAATTGTATTTATTGTAGTTTTACATTTCCTAGTGCTGTCCCAAATCTTGATGCACTTGAACATAGTTTAAAGTGGTTGTAAACTCTCCCCCACAACTTTGTCCCATGTAAATCAGCATAAAAAACCCTAATGAACACTGCTTGTAGATATCTCCTTACTTGCTTACGATTGTTGTAATCCTTTTTGTTCTTTAGAATGAAGTCACTGAGCATGCCCAGATCTCCCCTGATTTACGGCACACTCTCTATGTGCTTATCTATATGTTATCAGGACTTCCTACAGCACACCACTGATATCCCAGGATGCTGCAGAACCATTCAGAGCTTCCTCCTACATACCATGGGACCATGTGACATGACATGCAGTGTAAAATTGGCCATTACTGCAGTCTTATCAGCTGAAGCTGATAAGTCTGACAAAGGGAAACATTAGACATCAGCACAAGTAAATACTATGAAATAAAACAAGTCAGCTATGAATAGGGAAGCAGGGTTGCCATAGAAACATTGGATTGAGAAGGAGGCTTGGTTAACAGTACAGGAAGTACTCAATGTAAGGGTAGAAATACACTCCACTGTGGACTCAGAAAACAATACTTAAGATAGCGCTGCCTAACCCCTGGAAACAAGTTTTTTAAAGTTTCTTTAAACAGTAAGTAATATGCAATTTGGGCCGGATTACAGTGGCTATAGTCTGATAATTACTCATTATAGTGGACTAAATGAAAAGAAGCATCAGAGTGGGAGAGTTTACTTCCTCTTTAAGCAAATGTAAAAATTTTGATGTGTGGGTATAATTCCACCATTTATTTTAATTACAGGTCACTTGTTGTAATTATGTACATATCATACTTTTAGCGCACCATAATGAAATGGGTGGAAGCTGGTATACAAAATTATTCTCTATATCTCTCCGAAAATAAGAATTGCTGTTTTTATAGTTGTAACAGGCTCCTGGCAAGATCAGTATTTCTCCTTAAAGCGGGAGTCCACCGGGACTCCGCGTTTTTTTTTTTTTTAAAGCCAGCAGCTACAAATACTGCAGCTGCTGACTTTTAAAATAGTGACACTTACCTGTCCAGCGCGTCCGCGATGTCGACACCCGAAGCCGATCTCTAGATCGTCTGTAAGGTGCTGCCGCTGCCATCTTGGGTATGGGAATCAGGAAATGGAGCCTTTCGGCTTCATTTCCCGGTTCCCTACTGCGCATGCGCGAATCGCGCTGCGCAATAAGGACGGTCCCCGCTGCCTCTGGGATCTGTGTGTTTCCCAGCAGGCAGCGGGGCACTTGCGGAAAGGGGCGGGCACTTGCGGAAAGGGGCGTAATCTACGCCCCTTTCCGCAGAGAGCTATCCCGGAAGTGGGTGCAGAATACCTGTACTGTACAGGTATCTGCACCCCCCTCCCCCCTGAAAGGTGCCAATTGTGGCGCCGGAGGGGGGGAGGGTTCCGATGAGCGGAGGTCCACTTTAGGGTGGACCTCCGCTCTAACACATATATGGGCTAATTTGCTCAACATAAAACAGAAGGAAAAGTGTTCCCAAACAGGGAGTTGCATTAATTTTCTAACTTGTACTGGTAAAAGTCATCTGGAAGCTGACATCTATGGGTGACAAATACTGTACATTTTAATTTCCTGCAGTTTCTAGAATAGTTACTAAGTATCATATTTATACAATCCATCTCAAAGTGAAACCACGGAAAGGGGTTAATAATCACTGCACTACACAACTGCCTTCAGCGTCTATTAAATATTGTGCTGCTATTTACTTTCTGCTGTTTATATGGCTTTGTTAATACTGTTGTGGGAACTGTCCTTCTTCATTAATAATATAGATTTCATTTAGCAAAGGACTGGGGACCTAAAGAATGCAGATGATCAGAGTATTTTGTAAAGCTAGTGATATAGTGAAGAGAAGCACAGGGAAATTGTTTAGAGTGGAGAACATGGGCAGTGTGATTTATGCAGAGGATCTCCGATGCAGGGGAAGAACGGTAAGTGATGAAGTCTGCATACAGAAACGAATGTGTAGTGATCTTGGAAGAAGGAAAATGACATTGAGAAGTCATATACAGTAAGGTAGCAAGACGCAACATGTTAGCACATGCTCTCTCTCTCTCTCAGAGCAAACCATAGCAATCACTAAGGTTTTTTTTTGTTTTTGATCTAACTTCAGTCTGTTAAATCTAATTGGCTGCCATGAGTTATTAAATATTGCATATCTTTGGGATACTTTATTGAATAAGCCTTTATACGACAGATTACGTGAAATGATTCAGAATTTAGAAAGTTGTTAATATAATGAACACATGATAAAGAATGTTCAAAACAAAACTTTTTTAAGAAGGGACAGCACCGAAAAGTGCTTCACGTAGATAAACCCACCTCTAGCCTAGCACTAATTACAGACAACAAGGGAATCCCGTGTTCCTAATACTTTCCAGCAACCACTGCACATAAGACAAATTCACAAAGTTTACTAAGGTTACCTAAGTGGAGTTCAGTGTGATCCTCTTCGGCCAGAAACCAGAAAGCACCTCAAAGTTTGAGTTTCGGTAGGATCTCTGACGCTTGTGGAACTCTTTTCTCTCTCTCTGCTTCCTATATTGTCAATTTTTTTCAGTCTTTCAAAACAGGTTTGAATCTTGATTCTGACATTTTTTTACATCAGGCTGTTTCTATTTTAGAGATAACAGGGAGTGTGCAGTGGGCATGTTTGGGAATAGTTCTCTGGCATCAAACAATGGTTGTCAGATAACAATGTGGAAGTCCGTGCTAGATAAAAGTAAAAGAAAATGAAAAAAAAAAGACAGCCGTTGGCACAGGTCAACAGATACAGTACAAACCCACTCCATATAATTCTTACTAAGTGCAGCACTTATCATAAACACATACAATTTTAAATACAAAAGAAAGTTTCTTTGAAATCCAGTCCTTTAAAAAAAAATGCATGCATAATTAATGGTGAGTTCACAAGTGGTCAAACGTATGATGAAACGCGTAGGCCATGCCTAACGTGACGTCACCACATACAACAGCCACCTGCCAGTAGGAACTTGTCACCAACATTTTGCTAGCTGCAGCTTTCATGATTTTGAGATGCCTTTCAATTTCTTCTCAAATGTGAGCGGATTCTTTTTAAGTTTTTAATAAACTTTTATAAATATACATACTTCACTATGGGTTTTTATTTTCTGTGTGCCCCCATGTATTGAGAGTGGAGTCGATAGGCCGAAGGTTGTCTTTCTAAGCATTGTGGATTCATGTTGGGTTTACCTCCTAAAAGTTCTTCTGGCTTTTCATTTGTTTGAAAGCCAACCATCTCTGATAAGCAGCCACCTTTACCCATACTTGTATTGGATGTTTGGGGTTCTTCCTGTCTTTTCTGGCTGTTATTCATGGGAAGCACATTTATTTTTACACATTTGCGGACTTTTCCCCTTTTTTTTTCCCCATACACAGCATCACTAATGCATGGATTTTTTTGGACTGGATTTCAAATCAATTTATTTCTTTTGTATTTAAAATTTCAATGGTTCTCAGATCGTAAGGTTACTGACAAAACGAACACCTGGGTGAAAACATAAAGTATTGATCGATGTAGGCTATGCTCCTTATTTACAATTTAGGTTTTACCTGTAATTTACATTTCAACATTTACATTTGAGGTAAATTCATAATTCTTGCACTATATTTCATGGCAGCAGGTTGACAAAAAGATTCTATGAAAAAGGTTTTCTCGTGCTGCTCCTTAACAGCAAGCTCCATAGTTACCTTACATCTTGGCTGGAATAACTCCTGTGTAAAAAGAAGCATCACAGACTTTATGCTTACTCCAGCTATATTTGATTTTATCATCCTTAAAATAGAACTGTAGGCAAAACTTTTTATTTTTTTTCGTTTTTGATGTGAAGGTTATAACCCCTGGCAGATTTCTTTTTTCGCCATCTGTGTATCATTGCGATAATTTCTCTTCCCTTCTTGTCCCATAGCCAAACAGAAAGTGAGAGGAAATCCATGCAAATTAAGATAATTCCTTGGGGACCCCTAGGTCACCAGAACTAATGTGCTCATTGGAAGATTTAAAGCTGTTGTAAAGGAAAGAGGTTTTTTTATCTTAATGTATTCTATGCAATAAGATAAAAAGCCTTCTGTGTGCAGCAGCCCCTCTAATACTTACCTGAGCCACCTCTCGATCCAGCGATGTCCACGAGTGCCTCGGCCATCCGGGACTCCCCTCCTGATTGGCTGAGACACAGGTGCGGTGCCATTGGCTCCCACTGCTGTCAATCAAAGTCAGTTAGCCAATGAGGCAAGAGAGAGGCAGGGCCGAACTATGGCTCCGGGTCTGAATGGATACACGAAGCTGCGGCTCAACTCGGGTGCCCCCACAGCAAGCTGTTTGTTGTGGGGGCACTGAACAGGAGGGAGAGGCCAGGAGCACCGAAGAGGGACCCGAGAAGAGGAGGAACTGGTTTGTCCTGTGCAAAACCACTGCAACAGAGTAGGTGCATATAACATGTTTGTTATTTTTATAGAAAAAAACAAGACTTTAGTATCACTTTAAGCTCTATTACTTTTATGGGAACAACCCAAGATTTTAGATTTTTGTTTACTTTCACTTTTAAAGATAATGCTAAATATGTCATATAGAGAGGGTGAATCTCCATAATTGAATTAAATTGTAAGTTCTTACAAGAAGGGCCTTCTTAACCCTCTTGTATCTTATATTGTATTGTAACTGCACTGTCTCCCTTTCTATTGTAAAGCACTGAGCAAACTGTTAGCACTATATAAATCCTGTATAATAATAATAACAGGGGCACAGACAGCAATAAAAAGTATAAAGAGCTTCCCAGATTTTGCATGCTCCAGATGTAGTAAATCAACCCCACTGGTTCTAATCCCTCTCTACTTTATCCAAAACTTTAGACCCCTTTTCACACTGAAGCTCTGCTAAAACAGCTGCTAAAGTGCCAGTCATTTTTGTGGTGCTTTAGCTGTGTTTTAGTGGCACTTTTTCGGCGTTTTTCGAACACTAGCGGGTCGCTTTTTTTAAGGTCATGTGACAACATGACCTTATAAACCCCAAAAAAGACCATTCATTTCAATGGTCAGGGGCATTTTTGGAGTGCTTTTTACAGCGCTCCAAGCACGCCCTACAGATGCTGCTTGCAGGATTTTTTCTACCACCCCGCAAGCGCACCACCCCAGTGATAAAACACCCATTCAACTGAATAGGAGGCAGTTTTCAGGTGCTATTTATAGTGCTAAAACACTGGAAAACTCATTCAGTGTGAAAGGGGTCTTGGTTATACTTTAAAGTAATCAAATAGACCTATGATCTAGGATTCGTTTTCCACGTAAAGTGCTAGCTAACAATGCTAGTCTAAATACTAACCTCCCAGGTCTTACGTTAATGTAAAGCCCCATATACACTATCAGTTTTTCTGCTGATTTTTGTCTTCAGATTTACCAAAACCATATAGTAGAAGGGCCTGCCCGATTGCATACAAATTGAAACTCCTAAGGTTTGACCTCATATTATATGGTTTTGGTAAATCTGAAGGAAAAAAATCAGCAGAAAATCTGATAGTGTATATAGGGCTTGAGTGCATATTGTTGGACTTTCTGCAGCCAGTGGTGGAAAAAATCCTGCCTTGATCCTAAAAAACAGCAAATACCTGGGCAAGAGATGTCAAAGGAAATTGACTTTCTCAACCAATAGACTATTTCACTCAGACAATACAGTAAAGATGGTAATATCATTGGAGACAGGCTACAAAAGCAAATTCACCATGTCCTTGTAGGACATCCAAGATGGTTCAGCAGTAAACTATCAGCCATCTGATATGGCCAACTATACAGTGGATAGGTTAGGGTCAATCTAATGTTCATTAGGCTTCATTACAAGAAAAGAATTCCTCTGCTGCCAGCTTTAGTGTTAACACAAAAATCGACAGCTGTAGAAGGAAGAAGCTGTCAAGAAACAATAGGGTAACATATGTTGATGATGAGAAAAGTGAAAGCATTCACCCCTAGCAGAACACATTAAACATTTTGAAGGCTAGTTTCACTAAACTGACCTATTTTTGTAGATTTAGCATATACATTTGTAATGCTAATATATTCATAAGGGCTCATGAAAATGTATTCATTCGAATAGATTCTGTTTTGTATACATAATTACCATACATGCACCATGAATATAAACTCCCAGCGTCACATTTATTGTATCGTATCCAATACCAGCTAAATTTAAACTGTGCGCATGTTTCAATTTCAGAGAAACTAAATGAAAACGTATTAGGTGTTACACTTCCGGTTTCTTTGTAAAAAAAAATAATATGCACGGTAGGGTATATTTAGTGTTGTTATGTTTTTTTTTTTTTTTTTCAAATGAAAGATTAAATCAAAATCAATTAACAAAACATACCTTTTTTTTTATATAATTTGACTTTACTGTACTTGTTGGTATTCAAAAATGATAATTTCTCCTGATTTTCCGGAAATGTATGCACAATGCTTATTTTAGATCATACTGATTAGATAATGTATAATGAACTACTTCATTTCATTTATGAACCCATTAAAGATCCTCTGTTTTTAACTGCAGAGTTGTAAGCATTATACGAGTGCAGTTCAGGAAAATTAGAGAATTCCAAATAGAGTTCCACTGACAATTGTACGTCTTTCACACAGCAATTTTCAAGAATACTCATCCCTAAACCCTTACCTTTATAACCTACTAGCCTTATAATGATCAGTACCCCCCTGGCCCCTATAATATCTCTCAGCCCAATAAAGTTTATTTCTGGTTGGCGCCAGAAAACAAAGGGGGGATCGCCAGTACATTTAGGTACATAAAGATTGTAAACAAAGGGAGAAAGCCAAGGGACTATTACGGTGCACATATACGGATAATAAAGACATTGAGAAAACAGTTCTATAAAAATAATAAGTCAATTTATTTGAACATAAAATCATTACAAATAATCAGGGGCTGGTATAGAAGGTGAAGTATTTCGACTAGTTTCGCTTTTCAGCTTCCTCGGGAAATACCAACATCTAAAATACATGTATAAATAAAAATCACAATTAAATATACGACAACATAGTAAAGTACAATCGAAAAAAGAGGGGACATTTATTTGAAATTATATTCAAGGTCTTACCATCGCGCCCAGGTCCCCAAGATAGTTCAGGTGGCCGAGGGAAGTCTCCCTTTGTTGACATTTCTGGTTGGGGACCAGATTTTCCAAAAAATTCACTTCACATAAAGATTGTAGATGTTATATCATTTAGCTAATTACCCATAATCAGAATACTCCAAATGTACAACTGTCTATATTGTTTTAGTAAGCAACAAAAAAGAAAGTTTGATAATAATATATTTGAATGTGGTGCTCACCAAACAAACAGAAAATTAATCCAAAAAATTATTATATTTGTTTGGTGAGCGCCACATTCAAATATATTATTATCAACTCTTTATTTGGTGTGAGAACACCCTGATGTTGGCAGCTACCTGGTATTGTCTTCCCCTTTGGTTTACGCATTGATCTCCCCCATTTTGAATAAGGAAGAAAGATTCATTATCCGATTTTAGGGACTCAAAGCAATGAACCGCTGTGAATTCTTGTTATTTTTCATTTGTAGAAGCGTACAGGTGAATATTCATTAAAGTAGATTATGCACTGGCCACCATTAAATAAACCAAGTAATTGCCATAAATATTTATTTTTTTACATAAGCATAATTGGGAAAAAATCAGCACCGCTCTTGTGAGACAAACGCACACATCAAAACACTCAGGTGGTGGACAACACAAACTGATTTGAGCATTACCATTAAATTCACATTTTTCAATTTATGTTGATTTATTTTGCCGGCATCGTTTTGCATCTACCGATGATTGTTACAATTCTAAAACATGAAGGGACATATATATAGAACTCTCTTTGTAATCCTTGCAAAATAGGATAAGATTTCTACCAATATTTTAATTTACTAGCTAATGAATAACTTTAACAATTAATTATTAAATATATAAAAAAAAAAACAATACATTTTAAAGCTGAACTTGAGGCAGATATAAATGACACAAATGAATGCAGCTCTGTAATCATTAATACAAAAATACATTTATTTTTTGCGAAAGCTTAATTGAACAAGCTGAAGTTAGAAGCTGATTGGCTAACATGCACAACTGCACCAGATTTTGCACTCTCCAGTTAAAGCAGTGTAAGTACCTAAATGTGACCCGGTATGAGCCTCTTGCAGTCCTTGTTCAGAAGGATTTGAGTAATACAGAAAGAAGCAGCACAAGAGGCCAATTGGTTCATGAACAAAGCACACTGATAGTAGGAGAAAACAGAGTAGCAGAGACATGAGCTCATCACTGTGCTTGCTTCTCTATGCACTGTCCAGTCACAGGCTGGGACAGGTCCAGGATGGTCTGGCTTCAGAGAATTGAATAATGTTGGCCAGACTGGGGACATCTAGCAGCACGCAAAAAAATAATAATGTGGGGGCAATATTGCAGCATTAACTGGTTTTGTTATTCAATTTTTTATCTTTTTTTTTTTTGGGGCTGGAGTTCTCTTTTAGGAATGTCCCCAATAGCCACATGTTGTAAAATAAATAATATAGATGAGATAGAAATAGAGATACCGATAGCTATAAATATATGTATACATTTATATATGTCCAAGCTAGCTACAAACTCAATACAATGATAATTACTTTTTATGCGCTTTTTAAACAATTCAACACTGTCTGTATTTTGGGCTCAGCAGCACATTGTACGTGAAAACCGCTTTTCGTAATTTCTCAAATAGTCATGTCCCCTGCAAATACCAACACTCCCTGATGCTACAGCAAAGCACCCCAATGACCCTGAAAGTGTTTTTGTGTCTCCAAGCCCAGTTCAGAAGTACTTTTGCCTAGAGATATCAGTTTCCTCATCCTTGACTCCACTGTTAGTGTCGGTTCACACTGAGGCAGCACGACTTGCAGCGCGACTGCCTCAGGCGACCTGGACACGACAGCTGCGGGGACTTGCAAAACAACTTCTCTATAGAAGTCAATGCAAGTCACCTCAAGTCACTCCCAAAGTCGTACAGGAACCTTTTTCTACGTCGGAGCAACTTGTGTCACTCCGATTAGAACAGTTCCATTGTACAGAATGGGACACGACTTGCCAGGCGGCTAAGCCTGACAAGTCGTCCCAGTGTGAACCGACCCTTTGGGGTCGATTTACTAAAACTGGAGAGTGCAAATTTGGTGCAGCTGTGCATGGTAGCCAATCAGCTTCTAACTTCAGCTTGTTCAATTAAGCTTTGGCAAAAAAAAAAAGCCTGGAATCTGATTGGTTTCTATGCAGAGCTGCATCAGATTTTCTACTCTCCAGTTTAAAGCCTCATACACACAATCGGATATTCTGACAGGAAATGTGTGACGACAGGCAGTTGGCAGTAAATCCGACTGTTTGTACTTTCCATCAGACTATTGTTGTCGGATTTTCTGCAGACAAATGTTGGATGGCAGGCTTTAAAATTTTCCATGGACAAATGTCTGTTGTTGGATTTTCCAAGCGTCTATACACAAGTCCGTCGGACAAAAGTCCAAAGTACAAACACGCATGCTCGGAAGCAAGGACGAGTCAGAAGTGGTCGGTCTTGTAAACTAGCGTTTGTAATGGAGAATTAACATTTGTGATGTGGCAAATTATGAAATCTGGAAATGCAGCGCACATTCTCTTCTTCTTTAATGGGATAATAATGAAGCTGCTTTGCTGGTGATACTGATGGAGTTATTGCAAACAAATTTTCAAAGGATTTCTTTTCTAGTGATATCAAGAATAATATTATTATACTTTTTTTTTTTTTTACAACACCATTATCCTGTAGTTTTTAAGACCAAAGATACAACTATGTTGGTGTCCCTTGTCAATTTTACATTGTATTTTTTTAAATGTAACTGCCTACTCCCAAATTGTCATATGAAGTAAAACACAGCCAAGTATTATACTCCACAATTTTTTTTATGGTGCATTAAAAAAAAAGAAAACAAAATAAGACATGCTATCTTCCAATAGAACTTAACCAAAATGTGCATTCTATGCATCCAAAAAAAAAGAAAGTATAACAAATCAAATCAATATTATTCAACCATAAAATAAAATAAAAGCCTCATGCCTGTGTCCTGATTCTTAACCACTTACAGACCGGACCATTTTGCTGATCAAAGACCAGACCACTTTTTGCGATTCGGCACTGCGTCTCTTTAACTGACAATTGCGCGGTCGTGCGACTTGGCTCCCAAACAAAATTGACATCCTTTTTTCCCACAAATAGAGCTTTCTTTTGGTGGTATTTGATCACCCCTGCGGTTTTTATTTTTTGCGCTATAAACAAAAATAGAGCGAAATTTTGAAAAAAACGCATTATTTTTTACTTTTTGTTATAATAAATATCCCCCAAAAATATATAAAAAAACATTTTTTCCCCTCAGTTTAGGCCGATACGTATTCTTCTACATATTTTTGGTAAAAAAAATCGCAATAAGCGATTATTGATTGGTTTGCGCAAAAGTTATAGCGTTTAAAAAATAGGGGATAGTTTTATGGTATTTTTATTAATAATTTTTTATTATTTTTTTTTTACTAGTAATGGTGGCGATCAGCGATTTTTATTGTGACTGCGACATTGTGGCGGACACATCGGACATTTATGACACATTTTTGGGACCATTGTCATTTATACAGTAATCACTGCTATATAAATGCAGTGATTCCTGTGTAAATGACACTGGCAGTGAAGGGGTTAACCAGTGGGTGGCAGTGTAGGGGTTAAGTGTTCCTGGGGGGTGTTACTAACTGTGGGGGGGTTGGGCTTTCATTTAGTGAACACTGATCTCTGCTCCAAACACATGGAGCAGAGATCAGCATCACCAGTTGCTAGGCAGAATGGAGAAATGCTGTTTACACTGCATTTCCTCCATTCAGCCGTCCTGTGAGACGATTGCGGCTATGCCCGCGGCGATCGAGTCCGCGGGACCCGAGACCAGACTCACGGGGGTCCCGACCGGCACATGAGCACGCCGCCGGCGGCGCGCTTGCGATGGCAGGGCAGCGTTGAAGATTGGACGTACCTGTACGCCAATATGCCTGCCCGTGCCATTCTGCCGACGTACATCAGCATGCGCTGGTGGGGAACCGGTTAATATAGGGGGTCAACAATGCCAAGAGTTGGTAAAAGCAGGGGTCCGTTATCTGGAGATAATTCCAAAAAACATCTGGATTATTCTCCTGGAGCTCTCTTAGCAAAGGCATATGACATAATTAGTCACGTTTACTAAAGCAACCAATTTCTGGTCCAAGAACTCCTCCTGGTCCTGTTCCTCGGCTGGACTTGGACAAAGCAATAACTCCAAGGCCAATAATAAATAACACGTTATCTCCTCCGATTCTGCAACATGTCTGGTTGACGAACGGTTGGTTGTTCAGAAACTAACTGAAAAGCATGACATGAAAAGCGCAAACTGAAAAGCACTAAATGAAAAGCGCGAAATGAAAAGCACATATCAACACTCACCAAACATCTACTAACATGAAATTAGCAGAAGGAGCCCAAAGAGCTGAAAAAACATGTAGTACGTCACTACATTCATGTTTGTTGGTCAACAATTTCTTGCCGTTTGTATGCAAGACAAAATCCAATCATACGCCTTCTGACAAAAGTCAGAGGTTTTATCTGCGGAAAATCTGACCGTGTGTACGAGGCTTTAGTAAATTAACCCCTTAGACGCTGGAGGCATTTTTCAGGTGCTAAAGGGCTAAAAATCGCGCCTGTAAAGCACCTCAAAAATGCCCCCTCTGCAGCCCCAGTGTGAAAGCCCGAGTGCTTTCACACTGGGGCGCTGCGCTGGCAGTATATTAAAAGCGGCGGCGGAGTGTCGTATACACCGCTCCTGCCCATTGAAATCAATGGGCACCGCTGCTGAAGCCCCTGCAAAGCGCTTCAGCAGCGGTGTTTTTAGGGTGCATTTAACCCTTTCTTCGCCCGATAGCGGGGGTTAATAGCACCCGCTAGTGGTCCAAATAGCAGCGCTAATACTATGGTAAAGCGTCTGCGGCTCAGTGTGAAAGGGGTCTTAGTATCCCTGCCAATATCGCTTATTTCTATCTGGCCTCAGTTGTTCCTTTTAATGCCCCCTTCTCTAACATAATAAGCATATAAACCTTGTATACATAAATCATAAATGAACACTGTTAGAGAAGTATTTTAAATACTAGCATAAAAGAGTTAAACTCAGCACTGAGGACATTTTAGGACATTTTGCTATGCTAATTTTGGATTATAGATACAGTAATGTGCCCTCAAAACAGCAACTAATTTTACCTCCTATTTTCTTTTGAACTGTTCCACCTTGGTACTGTTGTCAGCCAGGAAATCTGCCGGATTACCATTACAAAAAAAAACAATTCCTTCATTTCTCATTCAGCAGAACCTATTAAGAAATCAGTTGGGTAAACTTTCAGCTTTTTTCATTCTCTTCCCTTCCAGTGGAAATATTTCACTAGAATGTGCTTAGCAGATAATGAAAGGGATTTCTCCTGTTTGGAGGAATGACTCAAGGTTCCCTGTTGGTGTAGGAATAAAGTGTACTGTGATGTGTGTGAAGATGTCATGGTAAGACACCCAAATAATTTATCCCCTAATTGAGTCTTCCACCTGCTGCTTGTCTAATTGAATATTAGACTAATTTGTAGCTTTCACAGGAAGGAAATATCAAAGAACACCACCATCGAAAGCAGGATTGCAGATCACTCTTCACTGTCCATTGCGTGCAGAGAACAAAAGGCAAGACGGAGCGTTAGTGAGCGAATGTATACCGTATTTAGAGGGGCTGGGAGGTGTCAGCTCCTAAAAAAAATGAGCAGAAGTTGGAACATGAATAATGCTAGTCAGATTTGGAGGCATATCCAAGAACTGCTAAAAGATATGACATCAAAGATGAAATAAGAATGCCTCCAGCCAAGCAGGGCATCGGAGAGAACAAACTGGGGCCCGCAAATGTCTGAGCTTGGAGGACGTGTTGTGAAGGTGGATGGATTCTACACTAGTGCGAGGTGTCTCCAGAGGCAGGAGCTTACGCGTTTGTAGAGAATGAGATTTTGATGCTTTCATTTAAGGAAAGAAACAAAACTAATTAGCCAGGAGAGAATAAGGAATGCAAATGTTTCTGAATTAGATGAGAAGAAGATAGCTCAGCCAGCTAATCCATCACTTGTCTGTTCTGCGCTGCCGAGATGCAGCCTTCACACAATCAACCAAGAGCCATTTTATCTGCACGCTGCAAATGTTACAGCCAGGTTTCTGTTACAAGGTCAAGTATAAAATTGTTTATGTGATATAAGTCACATAGAAAAGATAGGTTTAATGAACAGAAAAGTTACTTATCGTATAAGGTATAATATGCTGCCCAAAGGATTGAAGGCGATCATATGCATACTTTTCCCCCTGCTTTCTTTTAAGCATATTATATCTAATTACTTACACACATTTACAAATATACAAACCAAATTATAAGATTGCTGGCCTTCTTTTTTGTCCTTATGTAGCCTCCCTGGCGGTATGATTATGTCAGATTTTTGCGTCTCAAAGCGGTACAATAGAAATTTGGCGTTGTATATTGTAGGCCTGTAATTCTTAGCAATAATACACATAAATCTGTACAAACAAAAGTCTAGTAGACGTCCCGGGTATGATAAAGTTTGAAACACAAAATCATAAATTATAATATAATAAATAACTATAAATAATTATAAAAAAATAATATATAATAAATAATAATAATATGTAATAAAAATACATTTCCCCACAATTCACTATCGCTCAATTCTGCAAGTGTTCTAATTTACTATCGCTATTTTCTAGCTGGTCTAAAAACACTTTTGACGTAAAGGGACATTTTTTGGTTGCTATGGACAATCTCAAAATTCCAGGCAGAAAGAACAGTATATATAATATAAAACTGCATGCAGGGCACTGGACAAAGCACTTGGGACAAAATGGATGTGAAATTATTTCATACAATAATATAATCTGTAAGATTACAATGTACTGTATATATTATGAATTCTCAATTTTTTTTACTTTGCCACTGAGCTCCGCCCCCGTGCATTGTGACGCTCGCAGGGAACAGAGCTCGGCACACAGGACATCGAGGGGGGACACAGCCCGCAGACACAGCAGGGGGATATCGCAGGATCCTGGGAACAAGGTAAGTACACTGCCTCAGGATCCTGCAATGCAATCCCGAGTGTGGTTCGGGATTGTCGCTAATGGTACTGAAATTTAACCCCGAGCCACGCTCAGGAAAACCGTCAGGGAGATTAAAGGAGAGTTCCACTCGGTTTTTGTGTTTATTAAAAGTCAGCAGCTACAAAAAGTGTAGCTGCTGACTCTTAATAAAACATACACTCACTTGTCCCACGATCCAGTGATGCGGCCCCCCCAAACCCCTCGCTTCTCTCCCTCGCCTGCCCCTGCTGCTGGCATTGCAAGCGTGGGCACTGGGCTGTGACAGCTTGTGGCTTCACAGCCGGGTGCACACTGCACATGCGTGAGTTACGTTGCACCTTCTCAATGATCGGGCCATTTTCTGGGACCTGTGATCTGTCCCAGAAGACTGCAGGGAGGGAGGGGGAGAGAACTTCTGCTAGAGACGCCTATGCGGCCAGAGCGGAAGTGGGAGCTGGATACCTGTCAAAACTAGGTACCCATTCCCCCCCCCCCCAAAAAAATGGCATGCCAAATGGGGCATGTAAGGGGTGAGGAGTTCTTAAAGAGGAACGTCCACTTTTTGGTGGAATTCCGCTTTAAGGTTCACGTAAAAATCCATAGAAGCATATAGCACCTCACCCACTAAATGCTACAATTATTAAATCCCTTTTAAAACAAATTCTTTGGAACATTTTTCTATATATTCACTATTGGTCTTTGTATTATTTTGTTTGCACACTTTTAACCCACAATGTTACTTACAATGAGATCTTAAATAAAAGTAAAATTTTAGTATTTAGTGGGTAAAGTACATTTGTACCTATAGATAATTAAAGTGCTTAAAGAACAGTAAACCGCTGTGTGTTTTTATTTTTTTAGACCTGCAAGGTAAAGCCATAATGTGCTAGTAGGCATTGCATACTTGCACATTATGTAAAAGTTAACTGAAAAATAAGCTGCTTCCATCTTATTATAGGCTTGCCTATAGGTACAAGTAAAAGATTTAAGTTTACAACCACTTTAAGTAAATTTATATTTATTCCCTACTAATATATTATTTACGATTAAAGAGGGGATCATGGATATATTGGCAAGCAGTATCAACCCCCCACCAACCAAACAAATTCAATATATTGCAGTTAACCAATCAAAGTGCTGCATTGGTTTTATTTGTTATGCCTTTTCCTTTATTTTCACCTGGTGATCCAGGCTGTAAAACACTTCCTGCACTAACCCTCATACACACGGGCAGAATCCAGGAGACATTTGCCCGTTAAAAAAAAAACGCCCAACATTCTGTCCGTGTGTATGTCGTTCTGTCAGAGAGAAGCTGGCCCTTCGTTCAGCTTCTCTCAGCCAAGCCTGACTCCCAATAAGCACTCCCAGCCAATGACAGAGAGTGCTGATCAGTGTTCTGGTGGGGGGCAGGGAATCCCCCTGTTAGAACACAACAGCTCAGCATGGGAGATCGCTGGACTAACCTCGTATGGTTAGTACAGCTGCTCCCGTCCGGAGCTGTCAGTTTTTCTGTGTTAATGTGTACCCAGCTTTAGGGTGTCTCCATTCTAAGCAATGGAGACACCTTTGAACAGCAGCATTGTCAATCTAAGGAGAGCATAGTGTAAAGCCTGCGGGCTAAACAAACAAAAAAAATAAAAAATAAGAGCTTGAGAGGAGCCACTGTACTTACTATCTAATGTAGCTGAGCCAATGTGTTCTGACAGGAAGTGGATGCAGAACGCACCGGAAAGCTCTCTCAGCCATTGGCTGAGAGGGCTGATTGGATGCCAATTGGCCGACTTCCTTCATTCATTCCCCTTTCACAGAAACCGGCCGTACACATGGGGCGAATGTAGGCCAGTTTCTATTGAACCGGCCAATACCGTCCGATATTCAGTCCATGTGTGTATGAGGCTTTACACTAGCAGACTTAAGCCTAGTACACATGGGCCCAATGTCGGCCAGCATCAGGCGGATCAATAGAAACCGGCTGACCGGCTGAAATTGGCCCATTTGTAGGGCAGCCGGTCCGACAAAATTCAACCATTCGAGCAGTTTCTGTCGAAGGCTCCGGACTGAAAAAACGTCTGCTGACTGGCTCCTGATCAGCACTCTCAGCCAGATGAAACAAAAAGGAGAAAAAAAGTCTAAAAAAATAAATAAAAAGAAAACGAATGCAGCCACCACATCTAAGATCTGATAAGCTGCAATATAATACATTTTTGTTCAAGGGTTTAATACACATTTTAAGCAAAAAAAATTATAAATAGTCTTATCGCTTTAATTTCATTATCAGTCATCTACATAATAACCTCACTGAAAAAAGGTGAAACATACAGTAAACAAATACTTAACATATCTTTTTTAACATTTTTGTTTTTGATTATTCATTAATATTGCACAAACCCCTCTGCAGCATCACAAATGCTACACTCTCACAAAGTAAATTCTGTTTTGGGGATTATAGGGATCCTGACAACATTGTCGTCTCAATAATGCATGATATTTGCCTGGGTTAACATGAATCTATTACAGCACCCGTGCCGAAAATAAGAAACATCACAACGAGATCGGCATTTATATATCGGCAAGCTTATTTAATAGGAGAGCGCAAAGAAAAAAACATTAACATGCCAAGCGTGGTTACCCATAGCAACCAATCAGATTTAAATTGTAATGATCATGCTGACAGACACATTGGGGGTTATTTACGAAAGGAAAATCCACTTTTGCACTGCAAGTTAAGTCGCTGTAGATCCAAGGGGGATATGCAAGGAAAATAAAAAGCAGCATTTTAGCTTGCACATGATTGGATGATAAAATCAGCAGAGATTCCCCTCATTTCAGATCTACCCCTTAGATTTAGAGTGACTGCACTTCCAAGTGCACTTGCAGTGCAAAGTGGATTTGCCTTTTGTAAATAACCCCCATTGTTATGGACTACTGTTATCTGCACTTGCTTATTAACCCTTTTGATAGCGAATACTTCAATCACAAAATAATTTCTCAAAAGTTACTATATGAGTTTAACCACTTGCTTACTGGGCACTTAAACCCCCCTCAGTCCCAGACCAATTTTCAGCTTTCAGCGCTGATGCACTTTGAATGACAATTGCGCGGGCATACAACACTGTACCCAAATGAAATTTTTATCATTTTTTTCCCACAAATAGAGCTTTCTTTTGATGGTATTTAATTACAGCTCGGAGTTTTATTTTTTGCTAAACAAACAAAAAAAGATGCAAAAAAATAAAAAATCATGTTTAATAGTTTGTTATAAAATTTTGCAAACAGGTCATTTTTCTCCTTCATTGAAGTGCGCTGATGAGGCGGCACTGATAGGCTGCACTGGTGGGCATTGATAGGCTGCATTGGTGGGCACTGATAGGCACAGTTAAGACGGCACTAATAGGCACAGATAAGGCGGCACCAATGGGCACAGATAAGGCGGCACTGATGGGCAAAGATGGGCACAGATAAGATGGCACGGATGGGTGCCACAGATGGGTGGCACGGATGGGTGGCACTAAGGGGCACTGATAGGTACCACTGATAGATGGGACTGATGGGCACTGATAGGTGGCACTGATAGGTGGCTCTGATAGGTGGCACTGCTGGGCACTGATGGGCGGCACTGCTGGGCACTGATGGGCACTGATGGGCGGCACTGCTGGGCACGGATATGTGGCACTGGGGTGCAGCACCTTTGTTGATGCAGATTGTGGGCACTGCTGGGTGGCACTGCTGGGTGTCACTGTGGGCACTGCTGGGTGTCACTGTGGGCACTGCTGGGTGGCACTATGGGCACTGCTGGGTGGCACTGACAGGGGGGACACATTTTTTATTGATGTGGCAAAGCAGGGGGCAGGTGGGCACTGGCAGGGGGCAGGTGGGCACTGGCAGGGCTGGCCGTGATCGGGACTGATGTCCCGATCACGGCCGCCGGTGATCGGCTCTTTTTTTTCGACAGCGCGAGGAGGAATAATAGCCGATTACCGGCTCCGTTATATCACATGATCAGCTGTCATTGGCTGACAGCTGATCACATGATAAGGGGTCGGGATCGACCCCTTACTAGGATCGGTGATCAGGCGAGTCTCATAGACTCGCCGATCACAGAGCGCGCCGCGCGCCCCTCAGGGGGCGCGCAGGCCACTCGTGCACGGAACGACGTCAATAGACGTCGTCCCGGCAAAGGAGATCCGCGCTGTAGCCGTCATTCGGCTATAGCGCGGGTCTCAACTGGTTAAGTCTTAGGATCGGACTGACAGACTGACTCATGGGGCCCCTGGGTAATAGAAGATCATGGGGCATCCAGGCAATCAGAGATTATGGGGCCACACACACACAGTATACAATCACATAGTATACACATACATGTACACACAGTATACACAGACAGGTTTCTATTGGCTGAGAAGGTACTGGAGAGGTGGGGCAGCTATAATATCTGGATTTTTAGACCAAAAGGATGTCGGTAAGGGACATTTCAGAGACAGATGTAAAAAAAACACAGATTTTTACATACTGTCCCTGATTTTACTGAGGCTGGCAACCCTGATGGGGCCCCCTAGTGGCCCGGGGCCCTCGGGCAGTGCCTGAGTGGCCGAATGGTCAGTCCACCCCTGCCTCTACCACTATATTTAGTGCACCATTACTTGTCCGAAACCCAGTTATGCACCAAACACTTCTGTGAAACAGAAGCTACATACAATATACAGTTTTAAAATGTAGCAAATACGTTTTGATTTGCATGTTATTAGCAAGTATAAAAAGCATCTTCTTTCATTGTTGCTAAGATGTTATTTATACAGCTATCAAGCAACTGTCATGCCAGAGAACCCAATGCACCATTTATTTATTTATTATAAGGAAAAAATGGTGTATTGTGTTCTAGATGTGACAGCCAAATAATGATTCTCAGAATAAGCTTGATAACCTTAATTTTTACTTGACACAAATGTAAAAAACAAAACTGAGCACTGCAATGATTTTCAGTTGGTGCCAATCAGTTGATCAAATGCCTGCGCTGTCTGACTATTGAATTGGCTGTCACAGTTTGGTTTTATGGAGATCCCATTTGAATGGTCAATAGGTACTTAACAGGGCTATGTTTACAGAAAGTAGGAGTTATGGATATAATACAAAATAATTCCCTAAACTGATTTAACATCTCCCTGCTTTAGGATATTCACAGCTGGAATTGCAGCAGTGAGCTATCTAGGTGTCCTCTAACTCCTCTAATGCCGCGTACACACGATCGGAAATTTGGCCAGCAAAAGACTGATAAGAGCTTTTGGTCACAAATTGCGATCGTGTGTATGCTTCATCGGACTTTTGCTGGCCGAATTTCGGTGAGCAAAAGATTTAGAGCATGTTCTCAATTTTTCGGTCGGAAAATGTTCCTTTCCGAAAATGTGTTCATGTGTATACAATTCCGACACGCAAAAACTCACGCATGCTCAGATTCAACTACGAGACGGAAGCTATTGGCTATTGAACTTCCCTTTTCTAGTCCCGTTATACGTGTTGTACGTCACCACGTTCTTGATGGTCTGAATTTGGTTTTACCGTGTGTATGCAAGACAGCTTGAGCGAAATCCCATTGGAATTTCGTCGGGAATACCATCAGAGCTTTTTCCGACCAAAATTCCGAACATGTGTACGCAACATTAGACTTAGTACGCACCATAATCGAGTGATTGAACACCACTCAGTTCTCACAGCTCCCTGAGCAGGCTGAGGTGAGTGCTGGTCCAGGCATGTGGGTGGATCCCAACCATATGGTCGTGATCTTTCCTGAGCCTGGATCAGCTCTGTGATGTTAGCGACAACGGATCACAAGAGTGCAGAACTGAGCTTTGGCTGTACTTCTCCTTTAAGATTATGAATTCACTTGTGTTGTTTTAGAGAATAACTAAAGGCAAAACTTTGTTTCTAGTTTTGGATAGAGTGGAGATGGATTAGAACACCTGCCATGTTTTATCGCTGTCTGTGCCCCTGTTTCACACTCTGTGTTTTTCCTGTTTACCATTATAATTGAAAGTGAAAGTAAAAGAACATGACACATTTTGGGTTGTCCCCAGAAAAGTAATATAGGACAAATCTTCCAATGGTGACACTAGGTCTAGTGACATTGGGGTCCCCAAGAGATTCCCTTAGATTGCAGGGATTTCTTCACACTTCCTGTTTTGGCTATGGGACAGGAAGTGAAGTTAAATCCCCCTAACTGGACACAGATGACAAAAATAAACCTTACAGGGGTAATAACTAAGAAAGAGCTCAGGCGTGTTCGCAACTGCACCCGCCAGAAAACTGACACCACGCAGCACTAATCATTGGCAGTGAGACATTTCCTGATCCATGGCTGCACAGATCTGGAAACATCTCACTGCCTGTGATTAGCGCTATGTAGTGTCAGCTTCCTGGCAGTTGCGAATTCAGCTGAGCTCATCCATAGTTATAACCCTCCCTTACTATATCCAAAATGAAAAAGAAAGTTTCTCCTATAGTTCTACCTTAAAGAGGAAGTAAACCCTGATGAGTTTATTTCCTCTTTCATTCCCTGCAAAGGCAAAGCATAATGGACTACTATGCATCGCATAGTAGTCCATTATGTGTCACTTACCTGACACAGGAGCCAGTGAAGTCTCCTCTGTCCCCTGTAGTCCGGCGCATCCATCTTCTCGGTGGGGTCTCGCAGCTCCGCCGCTGTCATTCGGCGAAGCCGCGATGACGTCACTCCCGCGCATGCGCACGGGAGCCGACACGCGCGGCAGCTCCATCGTTGAAAATGCCGCGCTCAGTGCGCCTGCGCGCCGCTGTCTATGGCCTGTCTTCTGGCAAATATCTCCGAAACCGTATAGGTTTAGGAGATATTTCTTGGACCTACAGGTAAGCCTTAATCTAGGCTTATCTGTAGGTCAAAGTGTGTTGTAAGGGTTTACAACCACTTTAATGCATTATTATATTAATTAGGCCAGTAATAGATGGAGTGATTTTTTTCCTGCAGCCAGTGTTGATAGGGAATCCCTCGAGTGGAGCCATTGTGTTCCCTGGCAGGGGGGTGGGGGAAGCCGCCCGCACCAGAAGAACACAGTGAATATTGCTAGCGGCTGATGCAAATAAAAAGGGAAAACCTGTCCGGGCTTTAAAGGCAAATTTGGACACAAAGTAGTATAAAAAAACATATTTTAAACTGTTTTAAAAGCATGTAAAGACATGCATCAATACAAACATGTATACAACTAAACAATGTTGGAAGAATAATCCACCAAATTGTATCTGAATTGTTGCAGAATAGTAAGTGAATAAGTTATTGTACGTTAGACGCACAGGGACTTATTCACTTAGTATTCTGCAACAAGATTCAAACTGTCTGTGGCCAACTTTAGAGCACCCTACCAAAGTACAGCCACCCGACCTTTTTTTATTTTAAGGCAGCGAACCATTGCCATGCACAGTGCAGGTGTGCTGTCCACTGCTGTAATAGTGCATTGGGATAATTAAATAATTGCCACCACAATACACTACATGGTGGTTCACAATTTACTGTGCATTGTGCTAAAATAATTACCATAATGCATAGATGTGAATGGGCCCTAAAAGGTAACCC
This sequence comes from Lithobates pipiens, assembly GCF_037356315.1. NCBI lineage: Eukaryota > Metazoa > Chordata > Amphibia > Anura > Ranidae > Lithobates > Lithobates pipiens. Next base: position 429,033,555 of record NW_027507748.1, read on the forward strand.
CCCCCCCCCATCATCTGTGAGTTGGCTGGCTGCATACCCCTTCACATGCTCCTCCTTGAGTGCAAATAGTCCTATGCAGCATTGCAGTGTGTTTCACATATTCCCAAAACTTTACCAATCCATACTGAGAGAAATAGAGGGATTGTCGCTAATGACTTCCCAAAACTAGTTGCCTCGTGGTTCCTACTGAATCCAACAAGGTGCCAGCAAGTCACACAGCCCAGGCTTCTAAAGAACTGGTCTTTGTGCTTTCTGAACCAGAAACAAGCATGGAGATTGGAAAGTCGGTGTAAAGCCAGCCATACACGGTTTAAATCTTGGCCAGTTCAACAGGGACTGGCCAGGAATCTAACCACGTATGGGCAGGCTGAATGTACCCAAGTTGATTGATCGATCAACTTGGGTACAACCAGCCTGTCTGATTTTACATGCGATTATTGCTAACAGTTATTATAGCCCCTAGCAGTAATCACTGTGTTCTCCTGGGTTGGGCTGGCTTTATTTCAGAACTCTTGATCTGCATACCTTTTGCAGGTTAGTGCCTCAGAAAGCATTGAAGACATTGAATCAGCCAGGCACACAGCTCTGTTAGCTGGAGAGGTCAGAAAGGATAGCCTTCATATATTTATTAGGGGTTTCCTTTAACCTTATCCTGCAAAGGTTTTGGAGTCCTTAAACCAAGCTAATAAAGGCACAATAATTTAATTGCTGTTGAACTATAAAAAAATTATTTGAAGTCTGACTACGGATGGATAAATTGCCTACACATTCATGCATTTATTATATTTTATAACACTGACCTATAACATACAAGCAAGGCTGATTTTAATAAAGAAGCGAATGGGCATTAGCTATGACTTACTGGCATTCCTTTTAGTATTACAGTCTAAAGAGCAAGTGTCTAAAACTGAGTGGGACTGATTTATGAATAAAACAAAGATTTCAAATGTGTAAACTGCGTAAAAGTTAAAGCAGAACTACAATGCATCTGAGCACCACAAACGATGAATGCCGTTGGGTTCATTTTTACTGTTTAAAGTAAACTCACTCATGCACCTATATCTCCATGCTTTATATTGCAAAGGAATCACAAAATCACACATAGCATTTCTGGCTATGGCGATCTTGAGAAAGGGCAGATGATCTATGTAGCATTAATTCCCTGGAATCCATCTGCCCTTAGCACAGACATGCAGGCAGAAGGGTGTGCTTAGCTGAAAGAAAAACTCTTCCCTTCCTGATGTCTCCTGGGATGTATTCCATCATTTGTTTAGGCCTGGAAACCAGGAAGTAACTAAGAAACTGTAAAAGAAAAACAAAGTTTAAAAACGAGTAAATAAAATATATTTTACTATCTGTTTACTATGCTAGCAGCGTAAGGAATAAAAGTAGACAATGTTGATTGAGAGAGTGAAGTTCCACTTTAAGCTGTAGCACCAACAACATCCCTTCTTTAGTTTAACAGAGCTGCTTGCTTGCTTGTTTTGTGCAAAATATTACCATTTACTACAAATTTTCTAAAAAAGATTTTGTTTTCAAATTCATGCGTTTCCAACATTAAAGGCTCCTATTAGTATGGACAATAATGTATGTTTCATACATCTTACGTTACAAATATGGTGTAAGGGACATGAGTTGCCATTTTATTTTCGTTTTTATTTTATTAAGATTGCATACAATATTTTAGAGGAGAGCCTTAGCAGAAACGACATACTAAAGCCCCATACACACTATCAGTTTTTCTGTTGAGTTTTTCCTTCAGATTTACCAAAACCATATAATATGATGTCAAAGATTAGGAGTTTCAATGTGTGTGCAATCAGACAGGCCCTTGTACTACATGGTTTTGGTAAACCTGAAGAAAAAAATCAGCAGTAAATCTGATAGTGTATATGGGGCCTTACTCTTGGAATACAATAAGGAAATCTGTAAACTTCCTCCAATAATCTTCTTCTCTTGGTACATGCCATGCAGCTGTTGGTCAAAGTTAAAGCAGAACTAAAACTTACATGTTTAACTGTCCCCCAAATTAGTTATATTCATGGCATGCCGTGAAGGATAACTGTCACAGTTCCTCTCCTGCCCGACTTGGGTCCCAACTTCAGCGTGAGTTCCCTATTAAAGGCAGAAGTGATCATATTACTTAGCTCAGAATGTAGATCTCTTGGTACAAAGTAAACAGACTATTTGCCTTTTAGTAAATCAACCCCATGGTAACCCCAATAATGTGATAGTGGGGCTTTAATGCAGGCAGTCCTGTGTGCCTGTATGCATTTCTCTTTATTTGTTCCAAAAGTCAATAGTGTTTTTTTACAAGAAAGAGAGAGCACAGATTTCAAAGTCACATTGTGGCTCTTTCCTACCCACTTGTCCTCTTTTCCTTATGAACACCATAATCACCTTCCACACCACGAACCAAGATGTGTGTGAGCCACTCAGGCTGTATGGGAATGAAGTCCTGTGCCCACCGCTGTGAGTGCTGGCCGGGAAGGGAGCTTGTCTATGCTCCAGGCAATGGTAGAGAGTGATAGATGTCCTAGGAGCTGCACAACAAGTCAAAGCCTGATGTGTGATAGGGAATGGCAGTGTCAGCCTGGACCCCTACAAGGCCATGTCCCCAATGCTTTTCACTCCACCCACTGGAGCTTACTCATGGGGAAGTCACCAGTTAGTAAGCTCCGGTGGGCACGATGAAATGTGTTGGGGACATGGCCTGGCATGACTGCCATTCCCTATCACAGATCAGGCTTTGACTTGATGTGCTGCTTCTGGGACACCTATCACTTTCCACGTACCACACCCTGCAGCCACCAGGGAGACAAGTAGAGAAGGTATGGATTGGCCCGAATATGACCATGAGAGCAGTGGTCCCAATTTACTGTAATGAATTATCATGATTTCTAGGTTACCAGGTGTCTGCATTAAATCCTGACTTCTTTGATGGCATTTCTCCAGAACACTAACATCTACAGCAGCAGCACAGGCAGTAATAAAAAGAAGCACAGCAGAGGAGGGTAATATGGCGCTCGCTGGGGATCCAAAAAATATATTGTAATATGATCACAAAATGTTAGTATAAAAGATTGGTCGTCTTTATATAGCCAAAGTATATCGATTTTTGTGTGAGTTTTGGGTATATCCACACACCAGTATCCTCGATGAGAAGTTCAGGGTCTTTGTAGATCATCAAGGTGGTCCGTGAGGGGGATCAGCAGTACAGGCTGTACCCTAAAGGGCTGCCAGTCTTAAAGCAAGAAGTAGCTCTAGGAAACAATGGAATAGAGAAAGAGACGGCGCCCTCTAAGTGCAGCAATAAAGTTTCTAAAATTTATTAAAAATGGTTAAAACACACTCACATTAAATAAGTGGTGTACAGGCACATCAGGGATGTAATGTTTCATCCGTATGTCCATGGGGGCGACTCGCAGGGCTGTAAGGCAAGGTTTCAGGCATCTGACTTTTTGACCGATGGTTGGTGTTTTGGTCTATTCCATGTATTTCCTCGGAATGGTCAGAGCAGTGGGGGTAGTGCTGGTAGCTGCGGTGCCTTTGGTCCGATGTTCAAGGAGTCGGTGTCCTCAGGAGATGGGTTGGGCAAAGCGGCGCTTCGGAGCATGCATGCTCCTTCATCAGGCTTTAGGTGTAATAAAAAGAACATCCCTGAAGGTGCTAATTCCACACAATGGGCACTGTAGGGTCAGTTCTCATTTAAAACAGTTCTCCTTATATCCCTAATTTACCCTCTTTAGAACAAAGTACAAGATGTTCTGTGTTTAACCCTATATCGTTATGTCATACCTTTTCTAAACACATCTATTCACACAATATCAGCCAAAAAGGGTGTTAGTTTAATCATGACCGAAAGTTCTCACCCTAATTATATGTAAATGTGCTACCGCGTATCATGCATACAAAGCTGAAAGGAATGCAGATTACCATATCACAAAGGATCACCGCTCATTCCTGCGGTAGAGCCACAAGAATCAGGCTAAAACGCCACATAATCTCTCTAAATTAAAAATGAACAACTCTTCTGGGCTTCTAATTAAGTGTGAAATTTTATCTTAACTCTGTTGCCGATTTTCACATTTAATATAAACATTTATCAGGATGTAACTGCCTGCAGGGAGAAACAGTGATGTGATAAAAAAAAAAAAAAAAAGACAAAGCCAGAGAAAAATAAAACAAGTGTATGTGTATAATACATTTCGTTCTTTGTTCAACCTTCACATCTTATGTTTATTAGGTCCAGGGCTGTTGCAAGGTTTTTTGACACCCTAGGCAAAACCTCATTTTGCCGCCCCCCTGACTCCACCCCTTTGCCCTGCCCATGTATACCCCACCTTTTTAATGAAGTGCCCATCAAATGCAACCCACCAGCACCCATCAATGCAGCCTACCAGCGCCCATCAAATTCAGCCTCACCAGCGCCCATCAAATTCAGCCTCACCAGTGCCCATCAATGTAGCCTACCAGCGCCCATCAATGCAGCCTCACCAGCGCCCATCAATTAGCCCATTAAATACAGTCTCACCAGCACCCATCAATGCAGCCTACCAGTGCCCATCAGTGAATGTTTGCTTGCTTCCATTCATTCAAGAGTCAAGACACAGACACATAGTCTGACACTATGTACGAACGGAGTGGCAGCTGCCTGCTGATGCTGAGACTTAGTTGCTTGCTGCAGAGAGAAAAGAGTAGGAACACCAGTGGTCGGGCGCCCTAGGCAGCAGTGCACCCTAGGCGGCTGCCTAGTTTGCCTAGTGGTAGCACCGGCCCTGATTAGGTCATTTCTGTTTTCAGCCAACTTTGTCATTGTAACGCTGCTCAGCCAGTCTTGTGATTCATTTGCCCCGCGGCACCAAAAAGCCAGGAAGATAACACCATTATTAAAAGTCTGCAGCTTTGGGTCATTGATTGTCACCATCCATACTGCTTAGGTCCTTCCTCTGATTCCTCTCCCCGCACATCTAAATTCACCTGCAAACTTTCCCTTCCAGGCCCCAATTTCTGCAATATATTAGGATAGTATGTGATCAACTAACAGTACTAACACTTTCAGACTTTTGCTAGCTGAAAGTCACTGACGCTGATTTACTAAAGGCAAATAAGTTGTTCATTTTACAAGGGAATTTTCCACCCAGTTCATAAGCCAGCCATAGATGGTTCAAATCTCTGCTTGTTCAGCAGGAACCATATATGGGCAGGCTGAATGTATCCAAGTTGATCAACTTGGGTACAACCAACCTGTTGGATTTTAAATGCGATTATTGCTGTTACAAAGGCTAGCAATAATCACTGTGAGCTCCAGGTGAGGAATGCTTTCCTGCCCCCCAGGGAGAACACAATGGCTCTATGGCAGAAAACAAAATCACTCCTGGCCTTAGTGAATGTGGGGAAAGTTCACTTTGGAAAGAATACCCAATCATTTGGAAGGAAAATATAAAAACAGCATTTTTGCTTGCACATGATTGGATGATAGAAGTCAGCTGAGCTTCATTTATTTTATTTACAAAGTGAACAACTTATTTAACTTTAGTAAAATCAACCCAATGTGTCCTGATACCAACGCCATCACTGTGACCAAGCCTCATAGCTATGGCCTGGCCACAGCAAGCACACAGTACACCAGTAATTGTTTGTGCTGACTAGAAAGAACCTTAAAGAAAAAAAAACACAAATATAAAATTCTATATCATGCAGCATACCAGTCCTTAGATGTGGTGGCTCTGTTAATTTAAAGGACACGGATATGTGTGTACAACCACAGCCAGTGGTCTGCACATATCAATGACAGACTGACAGATGCCATGATTTTACATTTCCCCCATCTTCTCAAGGTTCCTTCCTTACCCAGCTTCCCTTAGCTTCTCTTTTACCTAGTGTGTAGTGACCTTGTATGATATGCCCTTCTATCATTATTATTCCCTTCATCTAGAGCCATTTTCACATATATCCCTTTTGTCCGCCTCTGGGTGGGAGACTTTTTTGTTGAGCCACATGGTGCTAAACCTGGCCATTGACCTTTTTTGGGTGAGAAACTCGTTTTTTATATTATCCTGCTGAACTATAAGGTTCTCAGCCTTTGAAGTGTAATTTAATTGATCTGTGCTTTATTCAATTATTTGTCTTATAGATATTCTTCCAGAAGAAGCGGTGTATGTACCGCAAAACTAGTAGAGGAAAGATCAATCCTTGAGACATATCTCTTCAACAGATATCTCTTGGGGGCACCTTGAGTATTTGTTTATTGATTATTTCAATTTTGCTTTTAGTTGCATGTTTTTTTATATGTAATAAATAATACCTTTTATATATCAACTACTTAGTTGGTTATCAGTACCGAGATAGTCCACTATAATTACTGGGGTGGGAATAATCGTGTGGTCAGCCTCAGCAACTGTCCAACTTCCCCACCCTCTTCCTTTCCCTCTATATCAATTTGGATGATGGTACTTTGTTTCGTTTAGGTAAATCTTATTATGTGAGGCTATACTCAAAATGAAATCCTGTAAATGGTTGTACATGTGTAACTGCCCATCCAGTTTTGGATTGCATACAGGACTGCCCACCCAAGTTTTGGATTGCATACAGGACTGCACATCCAAGTTTTGGATTGCATACAGGACTGCTCTGCAGAGTTCCTGGCTGTAGCTGTATGTAAACACATATGATTCTCAAGTGCAGAAATACACTCTTTTTTGATGGTGTATGGTCATCTGAGACTGTTTAAATGATGCCTAATAAGGAGCCAAGAAGAGTGAGAAGGGCAGGCCACCCATAAAAAAATGTGGTCAATGTTTACAGAAAAGAGGGCCGCAGTTTTTTGGGGTGTGAGGTTACTCTGTAAATAAAGTATACTGTTCATTTATCCTCCTAGAGGTGACTGCATCGTCATCCCTCTGCCGATTTGGATGTTTATCCATTCCACGTGTTCATTTAATGAAATACCGAGCAGACGTTACCTGATATTTAGTTGACTGCAGCTTTTGTTTTCTGGTCACAGTCCCCTTTGATGTTAATAATTAAATTAATAATTTTAAAAAATCCCATTCAGATCTGAAGCACCTACATAAAAGCACGACAATATGTAATTCTTCAACTATAAGAGAGAGAGGGGGGGGGGGGGGAGTAACACTGGAAAGCATTGCAAATGAATTGTTAACAATGCTAAATTGAGATCACTTACAGTTGTGTGTGATGCAGTGGCCCCCTGCGTTCTCCTGGGGATGTGCTGAGGCATTATAAAATGAATGTACAATTAAATCATTAAGTATATTATATTGGATTTGTAATGAATGGAAATACATTATGAGCAAAGCCATTTATCTACTGGAATATCATCAATAAAGCTTTGCACATTTAGAGGTTGCAGCTTCAGAACAAAGTCCAACTCTCTCTGTTCTCATAGTTTGTAAAACTAGTATCATGATTTTTCATTTGGGAATTTCAGCTATTACACTTGTGAAAATGTCTAGCGGTTTTTCATATTTTCAGTTCAACTTGTTGAAAACCCATGTTAAACCTGTATATGGTGTATATATATATATATATATATATATACATACAGGTTTAACATGGGTTTTCATATACACACACACACATATACACACTGTATATATATATATATATATATATATATATATATATATATATTTTTTTTTTTTTAGATATATATATATATATATATATATATATATATATATATATATATATATATATATATATATATATATATTTGTAAAGTAGAACCAAAATAAATAAAAAAAACACTACCCATCCTGATCGACAGGCACTGTCACATAAGGAGCAGAAGGCTTGCTTGGTAGTATTCCATAATTAAAACATAACTAAATGTTTTAGGACCCCCAGGGTCCTTGCTATACTTGCCATAGTGTGCTAGTGTGTACAGTACATTTGCACCTTATGGCAGACTTACTACACACAGTGGTCTCCTCCAGTGATGTGATGTCCACACTTGCCCTTCTCGCTCTGATACCACCACTGACATCTTCTCCCAGTCTTCTTCTGGGTCCAGAGCCTTCAATTGTCTTGATTGGCAGGGGACAGTGCAATCTGGTGACTATGCACCGGAGTTACTTCATCACACACCCACGGCATGCCCAGACTGTACACTGATCTGCACATGTGCAGCTCATTCTACAATCAGCAGAAAATTGTTAGCAGGCAGGGAGGGAACATTTATGGCAGAAGGGACATACAGAGCTTCTTCTGCCATAAGGCTTGTTTTACATTAGCAGTACTGCTTACTGTGCTCTTAAAAGTGGTCAGCGATGGAGCACTTTTCAGACAGTGGTATAGTAGCCACATTCTGAATGTTTTTCTTTTTAAATTAATTTTATCTTTCAATTGCCAACCAGCAATTTTACATTGTGGGACTGTGCCGCTATTCTGAGTGTTCCCCATTATGGTTCGGCCCCATTATACGCAATGGGCGAGTTTGACAGTGCCGCTTGGCAAACCAGTTAAAAATGCTGCGGCCACAAAGCAAAGTATTGCAGCCATGGCATGAGTACATCCTTCTCTCGCTGTATTGTTAGGATTCAGATGGGTAGCCATGGGAGGGCAAAACTGCAGCTTATCCATCCATTTTTACTGCTCTCCAGCTGCCTGTCTGAAAGAGTCCTAAGAAAATCTACCAATTTTTTAAATAAGACTTTAGTTCAACTTTAAAGTGTAAGTAAACCCACTTATCGTTTTCAGCCAAGAAAGCTGCCATCTTTGCCTCTGTTTAATCTACTGCTGCCATTATGCTGCACATGCTGCACATGTGATCAGTTATGACACCAGCCATTGGATTGTTTGGTTGAGAGCACAACCAATGAGAGTGTTACATTTGCAGCATGTGCCGTAAATGAAACTTTTAGAAGCCATTAACTTTTGCACAGGACCTTTGTATGGCAACACCCTGGATTAGAATGATAGTGAGTTATGGCACTGAAGGGGTCCCCAGCACGCAGTGGGGGCATTTGCTGGCAGGCTTGCTTAAACGTCACGAATGGTAATAAAGGAAGGAATAAAATATGTACCACTGTTCTAGGATCCCACTGCAGTCTAGTCATTCGATCACACTCTCTTCTTAGGCTCTGTTTCAACTACTGTGAGTTGTTGTGAGATTTGACACATGTGATATATTTCAATGGCCCCCGTTCTAATTGGTGTGACTCAAGTCGCAGTGATTCCAAAAAAGGTTTTTTAAACTACTTTGTTTCGACTTCAATGCAATGGTTCTCACCAGTCGCATGACATTGCATAAAAAATCACATTGCAAAGTCGCACTGTAAATTGTGCAACTTTGGGGCCGCAATAGTGGAAACCTAACCTTAAAGTGTATCTGAATCCAAGAACAAAAATGTAATGTATTGCAGTTTTCCAGTGCTTATATGCAGTAGCTTAAGTAGCTTTCTTTTTTGCAGGCTTTGTTCATTTATTTTCAACTGGTAAGCCAGCCAGTTACACACCTCCTGCTCTAGGATGACTAGAACAGGCGCTGGAGAAACATTGCTGTCAATCTAGGACAGAATGGAGTTGATTTACTAAAACGAGCGCAAAATCGGGTGTATCTCTGCATAGAAACCAATCGGCTTCCAGATTTTATTGTCAAAGCTTAAAGCAGAGATCCACTTGTTTTTTTGTGTTTATTAAAAGTCAGCAGCGACAAAAAGTGTATCTGCTGACTTTTAATAAACATACACTCACCTGTCCCAGGATCCAACGATGTGGCTGCCCAAACCCTCAGTCCTCTCCCCGGCACCGACAACATTACAAGTGTGGGCACCCAGCTGTGACAGCTGGAAGTGGGAGCGAGTACCTGTCAAAAGTGGAAGTGGGAGCGAGTACCTGTCAAAACTAGATACTCGCCCCCCCCAACAAAAAAAATGACATGCCAAATGTGGCATAGCAGGGGGGGAGGAGTGCTTAAAGCGGGACTTCCTCTTTGGGTGGAGCTCCGCTTTAACTGCAGAAGCTGAAGTTAGAAGCTGATTGGCTACCAGATTGCACTTTCCAGTTTTAGTAAATACAGTGTTTAAAGCGGTTGAATAGTCTATTTTTAAACTTGTACCTACAGGTAAGCCTATAATAAGGCTTACCTGTAGGTAAAAAAAATATCTCCTAAACCTGTACGGTTTTGGAGATATTCCCTGTGCAACGAGCCGCTGGACTACAAAACACCTCCTCCTCTCATTTCTATACCATGATAGGGGTGTGTGTGTAAAGAGGGGCTGGTGAGCCTTTACACACTTCCTGATAACATTATTTGAGACCTCTGGATTTCTGGCAGCATGAACAGGTAACAGGATTTTGAACTTATCAAACAAATGAAACAAAACCATTTCACTGGTATATTTGATAGTTTAAAATGGAGCAAATATGAGAAGTTTTTTGCTAAGGTTTACATACACTTCAAGCCAAAGAGGGATCAGATGATCTGAACTCTGATCTAATTGATTACATGACCAACCACCCTGAAGCAGCAGATTGTGCAGCAAAGATAAGCATTCCATGGTTTATCAATAAGCTTTCCATGGTTTATGGTAGCTGTTAGATCTTTTGGAGGAAGGGGGACAGGGCTGTGAAGGGGGGTAGATGCAGAGGTTCTTATTTCAAAATATTTCAAAAAGTTCTAGCAGCTAACATAAACCAAGGAATTTTTAGAAAAAACAAATATGGAGCTGCGCCAATAAACGATAATGAATAAATAATAAATTACTCAAATTAAAACATATAAATAAGTCCACATCAATTCATCGTCAGTTGACTGTAATAAATCATCAATGGCAAAAGTCCTTCACATAATTATGCATAGTTAAGTCTACACTGGTTGTATAGACAGCACGGTGACTCCACACATATATAATGGAAAGTGCCCGACCACCGAGATAAGATTCCGCTTACCAGATGGCAAAAGCGAAAGGAGCGTTTAGTTATATCCAGCCGCAACCTTTCGCTTATACCAGGGGTCTTTATATCTCACAGGGACGAGACCTCACACCCAGGAAGACACTTTAATTCTCTGCAGGATAGTATCGTATTTGGAATGGCAGTATATAAGCTCAAAAAGAAAAGAACGTTGGGTTCTTGAGGGACTCCGATCTTCTGCCTGCTCAGCTGATGTCCGCTCAGGTACCTTTTCTGCAAAACGTGATGCCTCACAGTGGTTGGTCATGTAAACAAGTATAGGATGGTCAGAGTTCAGATTGGCTGAACAACAAACTTCTCTTATTTGCTCCTTTTTTTTTAGTCTGTTAAATATACCAACTAAAGTGTTTTGTTATATTGGATACGTTCAAAATCATGATACCTGTTAATCCTGCCAGAAATGTAGTGTTCTCTCAAACATTGCTTTAAAGAAGTGTGCTAGGACTTCAAAAAAAAACCATCATGTAAAGGAGATGAGTGTGTTGGTGGGGGGTGCTATACTCATAAAGCACTTTCTGTCCTAGAAAAATCATCTAAGCAGATAAACCCATTAAACAAAACAAATACCTAATAATGTTATACAGTGTCATTGCTGTATAGTATTTTGCTGCATTCATTTTTTCAAAGTTGCCATTAATTTCGACACATATTTCCGAGAATGTGAAACACAGATTTACTAACATAATGCATGCATACTGTGCTCCTAAGAACCTGAACAATTCTCTCAGCATGCACTCTAAACTCCTGAATGCCTCTGAATTTTCACATGCAGTGTACTGTGACGGTTTGCTCAATTTTGTTCGATAAACATTGGCGGGAGTGTGAAATGTTACAGCTGACATTTCTCGTGACAAGCATGTGTGACAGTAACTGTACACTCATATTCAGCATTTCACCAAGGATGTAAAATGAATGTCAGCTTTTCTTCTTTTTCCTAACATGTCGGTTTTAAATGATAGGGTATTATTCAGGACGGAAGCATGATCTAACGCAAAAAATATGACTCTCCAAAAGGTGAAAGGATGGCTAGGTAAAATGCATTTACCCAGCAGTCTTGGTTCCATCTACAGAGGTGTATTATATACATTTCAAAGGGAACATTATCCTGGAGTCTACCTATTTCATACCTCCCAACTTTTTGAAATGGGAACGAGGGACACCTATTAGAAAAAGTATGTAGACATAGGACACACACCCTGCCACGCCCCCTTATTGAAGCCATAAATTTGCGTCACTCAAGCCATGATCTGGGAAAAGATTGAAGCCGAATTGGTTGACCAGATAATTTAAAGTTATTGTAAACCCTCACCTTGTAAAACAACCCATTCAGTTTAAAATTGGAATGAAAGGCAAAACATTTGTGAATAGATATAAAAGATAAATAAAACAAAAAAATTATAAAAACGTTTTCCTGTTTTATAACTGATCACATGCCCTTTGTTCTGAGCTGCATAAGAGCTAGGGGAGGAGTAGCTGCAGGACACTGACCTTCCTAGTGAAAGGCTGGGCAGAAGAGGTGTGTCAGAACAAGTCTGGTCATTGGAAGAGAGCAAGTGTAAAAATGATATCCACGCTTATAAACTAAAACAAAACAGCAGCTGTGCACTATAACCCAGATACCAGGCACAAACAATAGGTAAATAAAAAGTGTAGCGCTAAAAATATACTTGCAATATATAACACAATGCATATAACAGATGCAAATATTACTAAAGTGCATTCAGTGCACTCAATAGTGTATGAACAATATAGAAAATCAATAGCAAAATATTGCATAAAAGGGAATATGCAAAAAATTTAATAAAACATGTACTAATTAAAATGCAATAAGTGCCATCAATTGTGCAAAACCTGAAATTCAGCTAGAGATGAATTTCAAGCCTAAATACCAGTGCAATATACAAAAAGGGTGCAGATCTCTGAAAAAAATCATATGGGACTAAAGTCCATGTGTAAAGTTCCGCTAAAACTTGCTGAAATAATGATGAAACACCCAGCTATGTGACACCCATCACCAAAGTAAACATGGAGGCTTATCAGAAAGCCTGTGACCCCCCCTTACACAGGGAGGTCATACAGTACTCAAGCCCTGGTGCTCTCTCAGTTGTCCTTAATTGGTAAACCAGAAGGCTGTCAACTGACCAGGAAGTAGTGGCAAAAAACAGCAGTAGATCAGCTGAGAGGAGCCTGTGTTCTGTAGATTACTACAGATCATCGGGCAGATCAGCTGGAGTGACATTACGTACTGCGCACGCGCAGATCATCCGAAGAATGATCTGCATTATTCGACAGGACTCCGATATTCAGCCCGTGTGTGTGGGGCTTAAGGGGTCTGTTTATAAATGGTTTTGCACAAGGTTCACACAACTGTCACTCAGGTGTCACACATTTCACATTTGAATGCATTTAGAAAAAAATGTGTGACTCTTTGGACAAAGTTGTGTGAATCTTGGTTGAAAAAAACAATAAATAGACCCCTAAGATTAACATTACGTTTTTGAAAGGTGTGCCACCCCTGGAAGCCCTACCACCCTAGACCAAGTCCTTTTTTGCTGCATTTGAATCTGCCTTTATGCAAGTGACCTTTTCCTTTTTCAGCTGCAAGGTTCAGATGGAAGACTGTCCAGTTTAGATAGATATGACTTTAAACATTAGGGCTTCATTTGTTATAGACCGCAATGCTCAAGTCTAAGCCTGAGTCACGTTGGTTGTTCTGGTTTTTATGTGTATGGGCACTTGTGTCCTAAGTAATACTGCAGAAAAGTTTCCACTAGATTGGCAGTGTCCTTACCATTCATCCTGTAGGAAATCATTCACAAATCCACAGAGAATCAGGATCAAAACAACTGTTGGGAAAAGTAGACTGAAAATCCAAACATATTTCAATTACAGACGGCGAAGTTTACAGCTTCGTACACAAAAAAACTTGGTTTGAATTGAAATACCTTCAATGTCATTTTCTTCTGGGCTACATTCCAAGCTTCTTATTTCCGCTATTTTTTGTCCTTTAAATCAGTTGTCAAATGAGATCATTTTTGTAATTTAGTAGTAAAGCTTCACCCTCTCCAACAGAGAGATCAGAGACGACTCATTGTATAAATCAGAATGAAAAGGGAGCCAACACCATACCCAGTTTTTTCTAGTGTAGGAGACGTGTTTACATCTATCATAACACGTACCTGGTATTCTGTAATGAGTATTTTTCCCAGGTGTGTGATTCTATTTAAAATTTCCTTTCTGCAGAGGATATTATATGTACCTCCCTCTCTTTCATTTTATATCAGCATGTAAATGGACTTGCAATAAAATCACAGCATTGTTTATTGGTCTTTAAAGTTCATCCCAAAATTGAACACCAATGAGAACACATATTGCTTCCCCAATGCTAATTATATTTTGTTTTATGAGAATTAACTGTATAGGTATTTATAAGTTACGCACTGTTGTATGTGCTTATTTGAAAGTGTTATATCTTATTTTTAGATTTTTACATAGGGTTAGTAACACTTAAGTGGTGTAGAGATCTGTATAACATATGTGTTTGGCATACCTTATTACATTTGAAAAAAATAAAAATAAAATAAAACCAACAATATAGAAACTAAGACCTTATACCCATCAAGAGCAGCACAAAAGAAGGCACTTCCAGGATTTATGTTACATCAGTGCTTAGGGAATGTCACCAGTATAGGAAATCTAACAGGTCCACTTTACAGTATCAGTTACTTGACAGTTCCTTAGACCTGCATGGCTTAGGCACTCTCAAGTAGTCCCAAACTGCATCCTCATGCCACTTTTGTGTAGCTCAATCTCATTCAAGAGGTCCTCTGACACTCATAAGTACTACAGTGAATATTTTTGAGCTTCACACTTATATACACATATTTGCAGGCATGCTAGCCTGGTCAGTTCTATGGGATTCCCATCTAGGTAGGATTGGGAGACAAAAGCCTCAAAGGGTTGTTTTTGTTGTTTTGCACATAGAGCAGTCCTTATGCCCCATACAAATGATCAGATTTTCCAACAACAAATGTTGGATGTGAGCTTGTTGGCAGAAAGCCCGACTGTGTGTATGCTCCATCGAACATTTGTTGTCGGACTTTCCTTCAACAAATGTTGGCTAGCAGGTTCTCAAATTTTCCGCCAACAAATGTTTGTTTTGAACTTTCTGATCGTGTGTACACAAGTCCGTCGTACAAAAGTCCACGTATGCTCGGAATCAAGTATGAGCCAGAAGCACTTGGTCTTGTAAAACTAGCATTCGTAATGGAGATATCACGTACGTCTTGTATGTCACTACATTTATAATTCTTGGGCAACATTTGTGTGACTGTGTGTATGCAAGATGAGTTGGAGCCAACATCCTTAGAACAAAAATCCACGGTTTTGTTGTCAGAAAGTCTGATCGTGTGTACGGGGCATTAGGGTAAGTTACTTTGGATATTACTACTCTACTATCTCTCTTTACCTTTGCAGGAGTTTATCATTGTTAACCTTTCAGCCCAGACTGCAATTGAATTAGAAGGACTCTTTTTCAGCTTCAACTTCCTCCCCCAGGCCTGAGAAGCATGAACTGCACCTGCCAGTAACTATACCCTCCCTAGACAGCAGGCGTGGTGGGCAATGGACCTTCCACCACTACAGTACATCCCCTCCAGACAACCTGGAATTTTAACATGCACATCTTCTCCATGCAAAGTCTTGGAGGGAAGGACTCCTCCAGCTCTCTTCAAATAATCACACTCTTCCCCAGCCCATGTCCCTGGAATAAACCCCAGTCAGGGCAGAATGTTAATTGATAACATAGTACATTGTATGTTCTCACTCTGTCTACTAGAAAACACTTCTTATGCCCCGTATACACGAGCGGAATTTCCGACAGAAAAAGTCAGACGGGAGCTTTTCATCATATATTCCGATCATGTGTATGCACCATTGGACCTTTTACGTTGAAAATTATGACGGACCTAGAAAGAAAACATGTTCTATATTTTGTCCGACAGAACCAATTCCTATCGGGAAAACCGCTCGTCTGTATGCTGTTCTGACGTAGCAAAAACGAAACATGCTCTGAAGCAAGTACGAGACAGAAGCTATTGACTACTGGCTATTGAACTTCCTTTTTCTACTCCCATAGTAGGTGTTGTACGTCACCGCGTTCATGATGGTCGGAATTTGGTGTGATCCTGTGTATGCAAGACAGCTTCAGTGGAATTCCGTCGGAAAAACCTTCACAGCTTATTCCGATGGGAAAACCGGTCATGTGTTCAGGGCATTAGAGGCAGAAAGATGCAAACCTACCGATCTCAAATAACAAACAAAGCTCAGTTTGGCTGGTTATAGCCTAGCTGCAAACAATAAATTCACACTAGAGATACTGCAACTTGGGTACCTAAACAAGTGTAAGAAAACAAACTGCACATAGCAAATATTCAGTTCTGACTGCTCTAAGCTACTAAATGTTGAAATTAATATCTATCTATCTATCTATCTATCTATCTATCTATCTATCTATCTATCTATCTATCTATCTATCTATCCTGACAGTTGCACTTTAGGAAGCACTGTACACCATACATTTTAATTCTCTCCTGTTCATGTCTCTGATGGCTGTTAATTAAAGACTAAAGTTTGGAATATGCAAATATCCTTAGCTATAGTCAATCAAGTGTTTATCTTCTTCACTGACATATTATACGTTGTACTTTTCAGAACTGATAAGGACACTTTGAGGCAGAATCATGCTTCCTAATAAAAATTAGTTTCATTCTCATTAACTGTATCGTTAAGCAGTACAAAATATGTAAAAGATATTGTGATAAACTGATGTCTTCTCAGGTCATAGCAACTATATTGTGCAAATGTTATAAACAGGCACTATATTAATAATTTATGTTAATAATTTTCAAAAAAGATTACGTGTCTGTATAGAGATGAAAATAGAGTTGTTTATCATGGACGTTAATGAAAACACAGTTAAACATGGATAATTAGCATTGTGCCTTGTCCTTGGGTCAGCCAGGAGACGATGAGCATGGCACTTCTTTTCTCCTTTCTGCCTGCTTCTTAAAACAGTTGAGGGAGATGATTGCTAAACAAGAAAGGAAAATATTTCAAATGTGACATGGAAGACAAGCTGTCTTGCAACTGTTTCAAGTGATAACTTGGTTTAAAAGTAGTGAGATCTGCAGCTAAGTAAAGAAATTGAATATGCACACATAAATCAATTTTAATAATGTAGAGTTGTGTAATTTGAAAGGCATCCAAATGCCCTTTACTGGTGTTAGTTAATTAGTACATGCACTAGTGATTTATTTATTTCATTGTATTCATACACTCTCAGCTCAGCTGCTGGCAAAGCTTCACCTGTGTAACAACGAGGAATACAACTGTGTGCTTATAGGCTTGGTGGTCAACATAAAGAAATTACATATCCATACAAAACAATGTCCACTACACCTTGCCTCTGCGATCATTTTTTTCCCCTGTATCTATAATTTAGATTGTAGTCCTGCTATGCCAATACCTAATTAGAACCATTAGGACTGAGTGGAAATGATCTAATTAAAAGTAGCAGGAAAAAGATTAGTAGTATTAAAGCCTTGCCACATACTGACCCTGTAACTTATGCATGCATAAAATGTATTTACTTACACTTCAAAACACAAGGAAATATACACATGCTAAAATTAGACCAGAATATTTCCTTAGCTTCATATTAGCAGGTAAATTAGAAATGATTCCCATTTTAAATGTGCTTATTAACCACTGAAATAGAATCAAAAATAAAATAAGTGAAAATAGTACAGTTTATTAAAGCATTGCCCTTACATACTCATTTTAATTGACTAAATTCCTGAGAACAGTCCACCAACTCTCATCCTGATTATGCAGTTAATAATAGATCCACCTTGAAGTATTTTTGATTTCAGAATTCAGATTCAGAATTCTTTATTAATCACAAAGGTAAATTATTAAGATTATTATACATTCAACAAAGACAACACAAGATCACAATAACGAACAGAACAAGACACAATAACACAATAAAAATATCAATAACAGCAAATTGTACCAAATAAAACTAAATCAAAACTATATTCTAATAAACCATCCATACTAATAAAATGCAACATAGAATAAATAACTCACATTGAAAATGACAGAAAATCAAACTACCAATATGCAAATAGTACATCACTTTCTCTAGCATTACCCTAATTAATAATTAACATAATACCTACATACAATAAAAATGACATAAAAATCTGGATCATAACCAGATTAAATTCTCACATCCAGCACTCACAGAGAAGAATTATATCATTTGCTCAAGTGTTCAACACCATAAGTGTATTAAAGGATTCCCCTGAGTTTATTGGGGGGAAGTTAGGGAATAGTCGCCATACTAAAATGTGCTGTCCAATGATTACAATAATTGATTCTTTGTGTACATACCCTAATCCATTCTCAATAATAATTTTCTATTATTATAGAACATTAATATGAAGTCCATTGTACTAGTTTTTACAAGTCCTAACTGAACAATGCCTGTGTTTGTAGGACCTACTGTAACAGAAAATAATGGTAGCATTCCAGTTTTTAAGTCGGAATTGCTTCCTCCCTTCACAATACCAAAGACAATCCTTGGAATGTTTCCCCACCCTGTCATTAATTTCTACACCCCCTGTGGCCATACATGTTCCTATGAAAGAAAAAGTAAAACCACACAGGTCCTCCTTCACTGTAAAATTTCCCACCAGTATGTACAAACGTAAATAAATAAAAAATGGACTTAAATAAAAGGTGAGAGTCTATATTCATCAGAAAATCATTGCGCATCTACATATCCCATTTGATGTCTGCATATTACCATTTACTACCATGCTTATTTCAGATGTGCACTATATCACTAGTAATCTTTGAATTATTTCATGAGACAGATACCAGGACCAGCAGACCCAACTTGGTGTCATCGTCTATCAAATCGTATCACCCATATTGGGATCTGGTCCTTGTATGGAAGGGCCTAGATGATAATAAAGGGTTCTGTCTTGACATTAAACACAAAACCTTTAATGTGGTTTCACCAGTATATTTTTGAGCACTTTAACAGTACAACACAAGATACATAGGCAGTAGACCAAGGATATGCAATTAGCGGACCTCCAGCTGTTGCAAAACTACAAGTCCCATCATACCTCTGCCTCTGGGTGCCATGCTTGTGGCTGTCAGAGTCTTGCTATGCCTCATGGGACTTGTAGTTCTGCAACAGCTGGAGGTCCGCTAATTGCATATCCCTGCAGTAGACTATACCTTGTCAGAGACCACAGATCATTTCCAAAGAGACTGCAGAATAATAGATACAGTAAAAACATGAAACAATAAAAGGTTAAACTTTTTTTTTTAAATGTAACTTTTTAATTTTTATAGTTTTATTACTTAAATGTGAGAATTTACAAAACAAAAATAGGAGTGTGTCTTGGCCTTCTAAAGCACAGAAATTACATAGAAGCTCATTAATTGCCTCACAGTCCCAGCTCCATTACTTGGAAGTCCATTAGTGAGCCTGGGATAATTTTCCCCTTATTTTTTAGATGTATTTGTTGTCATATGGAAGTCCAGGATCACCGCCAGCCGCTTGTAAAAAGTAACAAATGTCCAAAAACTAAATAGCTTACTTCCACAAAAAACACAAAACAGTCCACAATGGATTTAATAACACAAAAGCATGGCAATTGCGCATCACCACTAAACCGGTTCCACACTGGGGTTTTGGGGTTTCCCAACTGCTCAGAGGTTCTAAAGAGGTGGCTATCACAGTCAGCAACCTTGGCTCAATCCCAGGCAGGCTTTGTTCATGCTGCTCACTCAGATGTGTACAGCTCATGCATGACTGTGTGCGCTCTCTACTCTCTTTTTCACTGCCAGGTGCTGGTTGGTTCCTTTTTTCTTTTCTGGACTCTGAGACATCTGGGTTAATCCCATTCCGGACCAAAGTCCCTGTAATCAGGGATTATATTTTCTTTCCACCCAAATTCTTGCAACCTCTGAAATTCCAGGCCCATAATAAGGACTTGGTAATCCAGAGAGTACTGAAAGTCATTCCTTTCCTCTCTAGTTGCACTATCCTGGAGACCCTTACCCTGCATGGGTGAGAACCCCTCAGCATACCTTCAAATTATCCCCTTAAAGGGACCACAACCCAAATAGTGGGGACAAACACCCACCATTCAGGAACCAACCCCAGCGTCCTATACACTATATTTTCCATATGACATATGTGTTTTTGCATGATATAGTCCATAGGCAGGAAGGAGGTTGATGATCCAGAGATGCAGGGGAGGAAACGGCTTCCTCAAGGACCTCATGAATGGTTTAAGTAAGTTAAATGACACTAAAAGTACATTTTTATACTGAATCACACACTATACTGAACTTTCACAGTGGGGTGGTGCTATGTTATTCAACAGTGTGGTCTCTGTAAGCGTTTTTATGGATGAAGTCATTTTTCATTTACTGTTGAATTGCTATTTTTGATGCATACATCACACCACTGCAACATTTTGCTGGAAGCTGTGGGTCTGTAGACTTGACAGAAGAAAGCTTCCATCCCCTGGGCTTATCAGCATAGGAAAAGGAGGAGCTGTGCTTTTGATCCATTTCTTACTGTAGTGCATAAAAAAGACTGGAAAATTGGGCTAGAATGATGTGAGAATAAAAAATGTGGAACATTGAACGGAACAGGAAAAGGATAGACTGCAGCGTGAGAAAAGTGCCTTTCAAACTGTCAGGGTTTTTCTGTTCGGCACATTTTTACACTAACGATTATGCCAGTATGATCTGCTACAATTCTTTGATGTTTAAATGTCTGTTTCTTATTCTTTGGACTGTTAGGTTTGTCTCATAGTTTTATTTCCCTCAAGCAAGAGCATGGTGCCACATGTGACTACACTGCTAAGTATCTTGCGGATGAGTATCTGCAGACAACCTCAACTTGTCAGGTTTTCTGATATAAGAGAAATTATTAACAACTATGATGCATTTACAAATCAATAACTTGAAGTCTAAAAAAATTGTATACTGTACACAGAAGGCACCCCTTGGCACCCCTTGGTACACTTTAGAGGTATGAATATTGTCATATAACATTATGTCTAGACCTTCGTGTTTTGCCTCAATTTAATCAGGAATATAAATTTGTTAAAATAAATGTGCTTTTCCCAAGTAGAGCGAAGCAACACATTTGAGCTAATGCCCCATAGTTCAGGTGCTGGCACTAGGGGTATAAGTGGTGGAGCGAATCACCAATCCTGAAACTTAAGTTAAAATAAAATCAGACATGCTATATAGAGAAATGCTTAGTCAAAAAATAAATAGTACGAATATTTGTGGTCGTTGGTTAGGGAGAGGATGAATGCCTGGCATCAGTGTGTTATTTGTTACATACTGTATGTAATGGTGGCATTTTCACTGTCCACCAATGTGAATGAGGATTCTACACTGACCACCAAAGTAATGGAGGATTCTACACTTACCACAAACGTAATGAGGGATTCTGCTCTGACCACCAATGTAATGGGGAATTTACATAGACCACCAATATAATGGGGAATTTACATAGACCAACAATGTAAGGGAGGATTTCCACACTGACCATCAATGTAGGGGGAGGGGTGGTGGTGGTTACACTGACCACCAATGTAAGGGTGATTCTACACTGATCACAGATGTAAAGGTGACTCTATATTTACCACAAATGTAAAGGGGATTCTTCACTGTCCACCAATGTAAGGCAACTCTACACTGGCCACCAATGTAAGGGTAATTCTACACTGGCCACCAATGTAAGGGTAATTGTACATTGACCACCAATGTAAGGGCTATTCTACACTGGCCAGCAATGTAGGGGTGATTCTAAACTGACAAACAAATGTACGGGGGTATTCAACGCTGGTCATCAATGGTTTGGGGGTTTCTACACTAACCCCAATATAAGAGGGGTATTTACAAAGCCCATCAATTAACAGGGATTTTACATTAACTACCAATGTAACTGAGCTATTTCACAGACCACAAATGTAACAGAGACATTTACACTGACAGCTTGTATAATGGGAAGGGATTCTCCACTGACTACCAAAGTAACAAAGTCATTTACACTGAACACCGATATAATGAGGGTATTTTTACCCTGACCACCATTGCCTCCAGTATAACATAATTACATTAGTGGTCACTGCAAATTTCCCTGATACACTGGGGTTGTCAAGCTGTAGGAAAATCAATTAAATGCACCTGCAAAAAAGTCAGCTTAGAGTGGACGGGCATCGGCAGTATAGCAGCGGTATTTTTAGCGCCACTTTACTGTCGCTTTAGCGGCACTATTCGGGCACCAGCGGGGTGGTTTTAACCCCCCGCTAGTGGCCAAGAAAGGGTCAACAACAGATGAGGCTTGCAGGACTTTTTTTTACCATCCTGCAAGTGCACCGCAGGAGAGGCTCTTCACAGGTGCTATTTTTCATGCTGTAGCACCTGTAACATGCCTCAGTGTGAAAGTAGCCTTAGTAAAAGCTTATGGTCCTGTTATGGTCCTTGGAACCAGCTATACACCCTGGGCTCTTTACCCTATCGTCAGAAAGAAAATACTTGGTATTTTGGGTATGGAAGAGCATGTGGCTTACTCCCTTTGCTCTCATGTAACAAGGTCGATGTGTGTTGATTGTCATCTGGGTTCAATCAAGGTAATTCTGTTCCAATCTCTTTGTGGTTGATCAAGACCACCATTTTATCATTTTGACTACTTGATGGTTTTGAGAAAAATTTGAATTCAAAGTACGATTGCTCACTTAAAATGCCACTATATGACCAGCTTAAAACAGAAATTTGGTCATTTTTTCATCTTTCCATCTATTAGGCTGGGTTCACACTGCAGCGGTTTATGAGAACGGATGTGATTCGCACCGCACTGCAGTGCAAATCACATCCGATCTCTGTGCGATGTGAGTTCAGCCATACAGATAGTATGGCTGAATTCGCATCGCACACGGCCCAAACTCGCACAGGACCCTTTTTTTGGTCCGCAGCAGAATCGGATCGCATGGGTGTTCACACCATGCGATCCGATTCCTGTCCGAGTTTGCAGATCGCACTGCAATATGTGAACTGATCTGGGGGTGTCATTAACGTTTCACTGACACTCCCAGCAGTTCGCATAGGGCAGTGTGAACTGCCGCCGGGAGGTATGCGATGTGGGAACCCGCCGCGGATTCGCGGCGTTCCCGCATCGCTGCAATGTGAACCCAGCCTTAAGTCTTCTGCCTTTATTGTTTTAACTTTGGATAGTAAAACATTTTTTTTTTCTGCCAGTAAATACCGTATATAGCCCACTTCCTTTCTTGTCTGGTCATAAGTCTAGGATTATGACATCATGCACAGCTCTCACTCTCTCTCGAGAGTTTACCAGGAAGGGAGGGGGAATGAGTCATAAGAGAGCAATGAGAGCTGAAGAGCTGGAGGTGTGCCTCTGTGTAAATCCAGAAAGTGAACAGGAAGCAGCTTCAGCTGCCCACAGTTAAAATGGATGCACCCGGACTTAGTGGAGGGAGATTTCTGCAGCATATTTGGCCAGTACAAAATCCCAGTATATATAAAATAATATGCAACGCGGTTGGAGGGAAGCTTCAGAATGGCAAAGATGTTTTATTACAAATTATGTGAGCAGACTGCAGTTCCTCTTTAAGGCTGCCCAATCGATCAGACAAGTTTAAAAAAACATATTTTTTTTCTGATTGATGCTCTTTCTGAGCTGATACTGACCTCCCTCCACTTTCCTGCGCACTCCTGTATTATCCTTTGACATAAACCTGTACTTACAATAGGAACAAGTACATGAAGCACTCTACATAACTGATATAAAGGAAAAGTCAGTTAGTTTCCTTTATGTCTAATTAAGAGAGAAGGAAGGTTTCTTTTTTGTTTTGAATCAAACTTACTGAGGTGGATGCAGCATCGGTCCAATTTTGCATCTGTTCCCTGCTGGCTCTAAGACTGAGAACTGAGTAATCAAAGACTGCTTATCGCTCAGTTCTCAGAGAGCTGGTGACTGTCAGTCATGGACTCTCTGCTCTGCTCTGCCCCCACCCCCCCAGTGCTCACTGGAGTGCTGGGCTGTGGAGGGGTGGGAGCCACCGGCCCAGGATCTCAGTGGCTCACTGAGAGGCTGCTAGGTGCTGGTCCAGGTGTCTGGTAGATCCCGATCATATAGTCACGATCTTTTCTTAGCCTGGATCGGCTCTGTGACATTAGCCGACAGCAGGTCAGCTCTAAAGTTATTAGTCAGCTTTCAAGTGAATCCAAATATATTTAATCCCTACCTCCTAAATGTATTTCAGTGTTGTGTATCATAGTTTTACACCTCTAATTGTGATGGGGCTTAATTGATTCATTGAGAATTGTCACAATTAATTGCACAAATCTTCACCTAATTGTGCTGTATTGGATCCTCATCTGTTTTCTGTTGAGTAGTTTGCTGCAGCTCATTCACATTAGATGCTTTGTTTAGAAATTTGCTGTGTTCTTCTGTGCAGGGATGGATGGACTTGAGAAAATCGGTGCCTTAGTATGGTCGGTTCCCACTAATCCATTGGAAAAAAGACTTGCATGCTGCATTTAGAAAGTGAAATTAGGTCCTTCAAAATGTATCAAAAATACAGTTTTTTACATTAAAGCCAAACTCTATTTTATTTTTATACTGGCCTTTTCCAGATGTTTTCAGGCCAGAAACGTGATGTGCAGGCTCCTCTTTCTTTTGATATTTTCCAGCAGTGGCAGTTACCCATAGTGCATAGAGTGGCACTGACGTATTTACATCAATACCACTCTCTGCATCATTACACTGAAATTAAAGAGCATGAGCTGGTTTACTGAATGGATATGGACAGATAAAGGTGAATGCATGTCCATTTACATCTGGCTGCTCATAGGGCAGCCATTCTCAACCAGGGTTCCATTGAATCCTAGTGTTCCTTTTGAGGTTCTAGGGGTTTCTTGAGCTGTGGCTGAGTGAACGTCCTTTTGATGGTGCCTGCATAGTTCCAGAGCCAAAGCTGTTTGACAAAACCAATAGCATGACACAGTTATATTTTTAGCTGTATGCAAGGGTGGCATTTTGACCATCATTGTCAGGTTTGCATTCTTTCTACTGACCACCAATATAAGGGGCATTTTTACCATTAACCCCTGATGAATTGATTTTAGTAAGGGCTCTCTGAGACCTGAAAATTATTTTAGGCGTTCCTCTGAGGAACAAAGGTTGATAAAGTCTGCCATAGGGTGTGAGTCTGTTTTATTTTTTCCCATAGAGGGGACAAAAAAATGTATGTCTCACAGATGTCACAGATCTGACATCCATTTCTGCTTTGATCTTATTTCTGAATCATACTTACCTAGGTGGATGCAGCATCAGCGCCTCTACACTGAGAACAAATCGATCGAACGGCGCTGATCTCTCGGTTCTCACAGTTCCGTGAGCAGAGAGCTTTAGACTGTCAGTCACAGCTCTCTGCTCTGCCTCCTCCTCACTAACTGGAGTGCTGAGCTGCAGGGATGGGAGGTGTGGAGTGGCCGGCTCAGGCTCTTAGTGGCTTGCTGAGAGGCTGAGCCGGGAGTTGGTCCAGGGATCTGGCGGATCCTGACTCCGTCGTGGTCATGATGACGTGGAGCCTGGATGACTTCTGTAATGTCAACAGATCGGACTTCAGTCCGCTCTCCACTGAAATGGGTCACAGGAGTGCAATACAAATTGCACACCTGTGATCCATAGAAGTACAGCTAAACAAGCTTTGACTGTACTTCTCCTTTAAAGTGGTTGTGATGTCAGATGTTTTTTTATCCTAATGCGTTAAGATAAAACGCCTTCTGTGTGCAACAGCCCCCCTCAGCCCAACTAATTCTTACCTGAGCCCCCTCTCTGTCCAGTGATATCCACGAGTGTCTCGGTTGCCTGAGACTCTCCCTCCTGATTGGCTGAGACACAGCAGTGACACACTCTCAATCAGAGTCAGTTAGCCAATCAGGAGAGAGGAGGCAGGGCCAGGCTGCAGCTCCATGTCTGAATGGACTCAGGGAGCTGTGACTCGGCTCAGGTGCCCCCACAGCAAGTTGCTTGCTTTTGGGGTACTCGACAGGAGGGAGGTTCCAGGAGCACCGAAGAGGGACCCAATAAGGGGAGAATCTGGGCTGCACTGTGCAAAACCACTGGAACAGGGCAGGTAAGTATAACATGTTTGTTATTTTTATAGAGAAAAAAAGGATACTTTACAATTACTGTACTTTAACAGTGGATTCGTTTATGGATTCTGTGCTTTGATGGAAAGAGGGTTCTCGTGTAAAAGGGGCTCCAGCTCCAAAAAAATCTCCAACTACAAATATTTTATATTTTATATAGGATACATTTATACAATCAGGGGTTGGTTCACCTTTACAGACTTTTGCCCAAAAAAAAATCCATATGCATGGAGTCATAAACATGAAGTGGTCAGTTTTGTAAAAAAAATGCTTAATTTTTCAGCAGCTTATATAATTGTCCTCCCCTCTCGGTCCAGGGCTGCTGTAAGAAATCATGGGGCCCTGTACAGCCTACCTGACAGGGTCCCCCTCCCAGCCTGGGTGCGGGTGTAGGTGTATGGCCCTGAACATGGCTCCTATTACAGGAACACTCCACTCATTCACACCACCAGTGTGAATGAGCAGTCAATTATGTTTTTTAAATTATTATTTTACATTTTTTTAACAGTCTTGTGGAGAGAGGGCTAAGAAGAGCACTTTTGAGCCAAAGAGATGGAGGGCAAGGATACCCAATCATTCATTCTGCAGTGCATCTGAGGCTGCAGAGAAAGGAACCCGGAAGTGCTCTGTACAGAGGCTTTCTGTTCATTCACAAACTGAAGCATAGTAAGCACAATTTACTATGCTTCAGTTATGAGTGAAGACGGGAGCGATTAGTGCTCATCACTCACTGACACCATGTTCATGCAGAAAATGAAAGAGCTGATGAATATAACATGTCCCCCTGCCCCCCACCATCCTGACTGACACTGATCCCCATGTGCCTTGCAGCAGTTGATAGCCAGTGGAAGGGAGAGAAGAAGATGGGAAGGGAGATCACAGGGGGATTGAAGCTGTGGATAGGGGAGTGGTCAGAGTGGCGGGAAGAGCACAATCACTGGAACCAAACCCCCCTGTGGCCCCCCTGCAGCTGCTGACAGCTGAGATTGGAACTGTCCACACCAAAAAGCTGCCTGGGCCTCTTCTCTGTGGCCCTGGTCCTGCAGATAGCAGAACATAAAAAACATCAAATGCATGGCTCCAGAAACTCACATGCAAGTACTTGGCTTTGTTCCCTACCCATGCATGCACAATACACTCTTTCTTTCAGCTCAGTGTTCTGTGAGAGTGCAAAAGAGGATTTTGTATGAGCATGCATGGGTAGGAAAAAAAGCTGAGTGCATGTTATGGAATTCCCGGGTCTGCGCATCTGGCGCTCAACACATTCTGCTATCTCTGGGACAGACAGGGGAGGGCAATTGTATAAGCAGTTGAAAAAGAATCCATTCTTTACAAAACTGACCGTTTCATGTTAACCACTTTCAGACCGGACCAATTTGCTGGTCAAAGACCAGACCACTTTTTGCGATTCGGCACTGCGTCGCTTTAACTGACAATTGCGCGGTCGTGCGATGTGGCTCCCAAACAAAATTGACGTCCTTTTTTTCCCACAAATAGAGCTTTCTTTTGGTGGTACTTGATCACCCCTGCGGTTTTTATTTTTTGCGCTATAAACAAAAATAGAGCGACAATTTTGAAAAAAACGCATTATTTTTTACTTTTTGTTATAATAAATATCCCCCAAAAATATATAAAAAAAACATTTTTTTCCCTCAGTTTAGGCCGATATGTATTCTTCTACATATTTTTGGTAAAAGAAATCGCAATAAGCGATTATTGATTGGTTTGCGCAAAAGTTATAGCGTTTACATAATAGGGATAGTTTTATAGCATTTTTATTAATAATTTTTTATTATTTTTTTTTACTAGTAATGGCGGCGATTAGCGATTTTTATTGTGACTGCGACATTGTGGGAGACCCATCGGACATTTTTGAGACCATTGTCATTTATACAGTAATCACTGCTATATAAATGCAGTGATTCCTGTGTAAATGACACTGGCAGTGAAGGGGTTAACCAGTGGGTGGCAGTGTAGGGGTTAAGTGTTCCTAGGGGCGTGTTACTAACTGTGGGGGGGTTGGGCTTTCATTTAGTGAACACTGATCTCTGCTCCAATCACATGGAGCAGAGATCAGCGTCACTAGTTGCTAGGCAGAATGGAGAAATGTTGTTTACAATGGCAATTCTCCATTCGGCCGCTCCGTGAGACGATCGCGGGGATGCCTGCGGCGATCGAGTCCACGGGTCCCGCGACCGGACTCACGGGGATCCCGACCAGCGCGGGAGCGCGCCGCCGGCGGCGCGCTCCCGATGGCAGGGCAGCAAATTTAAAGGGACGTACATGTACGCTCATTTGCCTGCCCGTGCCATTCTGTCGACGTACATCGTCGTGCGCTGGTCGGCAAGTGGTTAATGTAGTGAGCGCCATTTAGTTCACATGGATGTTTTTTGTCAAAAGTCAGTAAAGGGGAACTAACCTTTAAGATACAAAAACTCATCATAAAATACTCAATAAAAAAACACGGTGCCCTCCACCAGCTTTCTAGTAAAAGTAATAGATATCAGGAAGTGTGTGATATGTTTTCATCTACAAGGTCATGGCCATCCCTATGCTTTACAGCCTGTCACTCTTCAAGTGGCTGACTGCCCTGCACAAATCAGAAATATTGATCCCCTTGTAATTATGTCAAAATCTAAAAAGGAAAAGTCTTTGTTGTCAGGGTAGAACACGGCCATAAGACGGCTCAGCAAAGCTGTGTGTGTATATTAGGAAGTGTGTATGCATGTACAAGAGTGAGTGTTTGTGTGGTATATATATATATATATATATATATATATATATATATATATATAAAAAGCATCTCACAAAAGTGAGTACACCCCTCACATTTTTGTAAATATTTTATTATATCTTTTTATGGGACAACACTTAAGAAATGACACTTTGCTACAATGTAAAGTAGTGAGTGTACGGCTTGTATAACAGTGTAAATTTGCTGTCCCCTCAAAATAACTCAATACACAGCCATTAATATCTAAACCGTTGGAATATTGCCCTGTGGCCCAATCTCCGCAGAGAGGGGATCATGCTCTGCTTCAGTATGTCACAATACATGTTGGCATTCATGGTTCCTTCAATGAACTGTAGCTCCCCAGTTCTGTTGTTCTGACACAAAGTGTCCGCCTATCAAATAGTGTCCGGGCCGAACTGCGCAGTCGCAGCGCTTGCGCAGTATGGGGGACAAGGAGAAGCCGAACATCTCCGAAGAAGAACGGCGCCTTCGCACTGAGTCGAGGTTGAAGCCCCACCATCCAAGTGGACATAGAGTTGCTCATATTAACAGGGCTTGGCTCTTTTATATTCTAACTCTATGTCCACTTGGATTGTGGGGCTTGAACCTGGACTCAGTGCGCAGGCGCCGCTTATCTTCGGAGATGTTCGGCTTCCCCCTGTCCCCCATACTGCGCAAGCGCATTACAGGGCAGACACTATGTGGCAGCTGGCAGCACTTATATGTCTATTTCCCAAAGACAATCTCTGAATATGACGCTGATCACGTGCACTCAACCTCGACCATGGCGAGGCCTGTTCTGAGTCTATAGAGGAGTGAGTGTGTGTTCCTATAGTGCAGAGGTGCCCAACCACTGGCCCGGGGGCCACATGTGGCCCGCGAAGCCCTCTGATGTGGCCCGCGACCTTCTGCTCTGGGATGGGGGTTTGGCAAGCCCAGATTGCTGGTTGCCTACCCGCCATACCAGAGCATTAGTGTTTTGAATGAAGCCAGCAGTAAAGAAAGCAAGCAGCTGCGGAGCAGAGCTGCATAAGCCAATACTTCCTTATAGCATGGGCTTCTGTCATAGGTGGAGTGATACCAAATGCTCTCTGCCTGAGACAGCAAGTTTATTACTAAAATCAGTGTATATATGCACATATCTGTTCTGCAGTAGTTACTGGGCTGCTTTCAAACTGATCCACAGGTGTAGTACAGTGCACCTGCGGCTTACCTGCACTGAGCCATAGACTTCTGGTTTTACCTGTGGGTTTGGTGCACTTTCAGAAAGTGCACCACACCTGCAGAAAATAATAGAATTCTATGGCAAAGTACAGCTAACCTGCAGGAAGGCCACAGGTGCGCAGCGTTCACTGAGTGGGTAGACCGCAGACCATCAGTGTAAAAGTAGCCTTGGGCTTCTTTAACATGATCTGTCTGACCCAATCGTAAGTTCCATTCACCTTTATGGAGCAGCAGATGTAAACAGACTTGTATCCATTTACACCTGCCTTTTTCCAAGCCAATCGGCTAAAAAAACAGAAGTGTTTCCTCCCCCTTCCATTTGATCAGATGAGAGTGCCCACAGAGTAGAGTGGGCTGTGTCTATGTCCGCTTTGCATACGCAGAGTGGACGCGGACCTTTCATCTGCTCATTGTGGCCCATGACTGATTACTAAGTCGCTTAAGTGGCCCTCGCTCTTCAAAAGGTTGGGCACCCCTGCTATAGCGTGTGTGCTCCTATGAAGTTAGGAGCGTGTGTGTTCCTACAGAGGAGTGTATGTATGTGTGTGTGTTCCTATAGAGGAGTGTGTGTGTGTGTGTTCCTATAGAGGAGTGTGTGTGTGTGTGTGTTCCTATAGAGGAGTGTGTGTGTGTGTTCCTATAGAAGAGAGTGTGTGTGTGTGTATTTCTGTAGTGTGTGTGTGTGTGTGTGTGTGTGTATTTCTGTAGTGTGTGTGTGTGTGTTCCTATAGAGGAGTGTGTGTTCCTATAGAGGAGTGTTTGTGTGTGTGTGTTCCTATAGAGGAGTGTGTGTGCGTTCCTATAGAGGAGTGTGTGTGTGTGTTCCTATAGATGAGTGTGTGTGTGTGTGTGCTCCTACAGTGTGTGCGCTCCTATAGAGGTGTGTGTGCTCCTATGGAGGCGTGTGTGTGTATGTTCCTATAGAGGAGTATGTGTGTTTTCCTATAGAGGAGTGTGTGTGTGTGTGTGTGTTCCTATAGAGAAGTGTGTATTCCTATAGAGGAGTGTGTGTTCCTATAGAAGAGAGTGTATGTGTGTATTTCTGTAGTGTGTGTGTGTGCTCATATAGAAGAGTGTGTGTGTTCCTATAGAGGAGTGTGTGTGTGTGTTCCTATAGTGTGTGAGTTCCTATAGAGGAGCGGGTGTGTGTGTGTTCCTATAGAGTAGTGTGTGTGTTCCTATAGTGTGTGAGTGTTCCTATAGAGGAGTGTGTGTGTGTGTGTGTGTGTATGTTCCTATAGCGTGTGTGTGTTCCTATAGTGTGTGTGCTCCTATAGAGGTGTGTGTTCCTATAGAGGAGTGTGTGTATGTGTTCCTATAGAGGAGTGTGTGTGTTCCTATAGAGGAGTGTGTGTATGTGTGTGTGTTCCTATAGAGGAGTGTGTGTGTGTGTGTGTATGTCCCTATAGAGGAGTGTGTGTGCATTCCTATAGTGTGTGTGCGCTCCTATGGAGGAGTGTGTGTGTTCCTATAGAGGAGTGTGTGTGTTCCTATAGAGGAGTGTGTGTGTTCCTATAGTGTGTGTGTGTGTTCCTATAGTGTGTGTGTGTGTTCCTATAGTGTGTGTGTGTGTTCCTATAGTGTGTGTGTGTGTTCCTATAGTGTGTGTGTGTGTTCCTATAGTGTGTGTGTTCCTATAGTGTGTGTGCTCCTATAGAGGAGTGTCTGTATGTGTTCCTATAGAGGAGTATGTGTGTGTTCCTATAGAGGAGTGTGTGTATGTGTGTGTGTTCCTATAGAGGAGTGTGTGTCCCTATAGAGGAGTGTGTGTGCATTCCTATAGTGTGTGTGCACTCCTATGGAGGAGTGTGTGTGTTC
Source organism: Lithobates pipiens (assembly GCF_037356315.1). Classification (NCBI taxonomy): domain Eukaryota; kingdom Metazoa; phylum Chordata; class Amphibia; order Anura; family Ranidae; genus Lithobates; species Lithobates pipiens. Next base: position 429,065,560 of record NW_027507748.1, read on the forward strand.
CTATAGAGGAGTGTGTGTGTTCCTATAGTGTGTGTGTGTGTGTGTGTGTGTGTGTGTTCCTATAGTGTGTGAGTGTGTTCCTATAGAGGAGTGTGTATGTGTGTGTTCCTATAGTGGAGTGTGTATGTGTGTGTTCCTATAGTGGAGTGTGTATGTGTGTGTTCCTATAGAGGAGTGTGTGTGTGTTCCTACAGAGGTGTGTGTGTGTGTTCCTATTGTGTGTGTGCTCCTATAGAGGAGTGTGTGTATGTGTTCCTATAGAGGAGTGTGTGTGTGTGTGTTCCTATGGAGGAATGTGTGTGTATTCCTATGGAGGAGTGTGTGTGTGTGTTCCTATAGAGGAGTGTGTGTGTGTGTGTATGTCCCTATAGAGGAGTGTGTGTGTGTTCCTATAGTGTGTGTGCACTCCTATGGAGGAGTGTGTGTGTTCCTATAGAGGAGTGTGTGTGTGTGTGTATGTGTTCCTACAGAGGAGTTTGTGTGTGTGTGTTCCTATAGTGTGTGTGTTCCTATAGAGGAGTGTGTGTGTGTGTTCTTATAGTGTGTGCGCTACTATAGAGAAGTGTGTGTGTGTGTGTGTTCCTATAGAGGAGTGTGTGTTCCTACAGAGGAGTGTGTGTTCCTACAGAGGAGTGTGTGTGTGTGTTCCTATAGTGTGTGCGCTCCTATAGAGGAGTGTGTGTGTGTGTTCCTATAGTGTGTGTGCTCCTATAGAAGAGTGTGTGTGTGTGTTCCTATAGTGTGTGTGCTCCTATAGAGGTGTGTGTATGTGTGTTCCTACAGTGTGTGTGTGTGCTCATATAGAGAAGTGTGTGTGTTCCTATAGTGTGTATGCTCCTATAGAGAAGTGTGTGTACTCCTATAGAGGAGTGTGTGTGCATGCTCCTATGGAGGAGTGTGTGTGTTCCTATAGAGGAGTGTGTGTGTGTGTGTGTGTGTGTGTGTGTGTGTGTGTGTGTGTGTGTGTGTATGTGTTCCTACAGAGGAGTGTGTGTGTGTTCCTATAGTGTGTGTGCTCCTATAGAGGAGTGTGTGTGTGTGTGTGTGCTCCTATGGAGGAGCGTGTTTGTGTGTTCCTATAGAGGAGTGTGTGTGTTCCTAAAGAGGAGTGTGTGTATGTCCCTACAGAGGAGTGTGTGTGTTCCTATAGTGTGTGTGCTCCTATAGAGTGTGTGTGTTCCTATAGAGGAGTGTGTGTGTGGCTCATATAGTGTGTGGTGTGCTCCTATAGAGGAGTGTGTGTGTGTTCCTATAGTGTGTGTGTGCTCCTATGGAGGAGAGTGTGTGTGTGTTCCTATAGAATGTGTGTTCCTATGGAGGAGAGTGTGTGTGTGTTCCTATAGAATGTGTGTCCTATGAGGAGAGTGTGTGTGTGTTCCTATAGAATGTGTGTTCCTATGGAGGAGAGTGTGTGTGTGTTCCTATAGAATGTGTGTTCCTATGGAGGAGAGTGTGTGTGTGTTCCTATAGAATGTGTGCTCCTATGGAGGAGAGCGTGTGTGTGTTCCTATAGAATGTGTGTCTATGGAGGAGAGTGTGTGTGTTATAGTGTGTGTTCCTAGAGGAGAGTGCGTGTGTGTGTTCCTATAGAATGTGTGTCCTATGGAGGAGAGTGTGTGTGTGTTCCTATAGAATGTGTGCTCCTATGGAGGAGAGCGTGTGTGTGTGTTCCTATAGAATGTGTGCTCCTATGGAGGAGAGTGTGTGTGTGTTCCTATAGAATGTGTGTTCCTATGGAGGAGAGCGTGTGTGTGTGTTCCCTATAGAATGTGTGTTCCTATGGAGGAGAGTGTGTGTGTGTTCCTATAGTGTGCTCCTATGGAGGAGAGTGTGTGTGTGTGTTCCTATAGAATGTGTGCTCCTATGGAGGAGAGCGTGTGTGTGTTTCCTATAGAATGTGTGCTCCTATGGAGGAGAGTGTGTGTGTGTTCCTATAGAATGTGTGTTCCTATGGAGGAGAGTGTGTGTGTGTTCCTATAGAATGTGTGCTCCTATGGAGGAGATGTGTGTGTGTGTTCCTATAGAATGTGTGCTCCTATGGAGGAGAGCGTGTGTGTGTTCCTATAGAATGTGTGTTCCTATGGAGGAGAGTGTGTGTGTGTTCCTATAGAATGTGTGCTCCTATGGAGGAGAGTGTGTGTGTGTTCCTATAGAATGTGTGTTCCTATGGAGGAGAGTGTGTGTGTGTTCCTATAGAATGTGTGCTCCTATGGAGGAGAGTGTGTGTGTGTTCCTATAGAATGTGTGTTCCTATGGAGGAGAGTGTGTGTGTGTTCCTATAGAATGTGTGTTCCTATGGAGGAGAGTGTGTGTGTGTGTTCCTATAGAATGTGTGCTCCTATGGAGGAGAGCGTGTGTGTGTTCCTATAGAATGTGTGCTCCTATGGAGGAGAGTGTGTGTGTGTGTGTTCCTATAGAATGTGTGCTCCTATGGAGGAGAGCGTGTGTGTGTTCCTATAGAATGTGTGTTCCTATGGAGGAGAGTGTGTGTGTGTTCCTATAGAATGTGTGCTCCTATGGAGGAGAGCGTGTGTGTGTTCCTATAGAATGTGTGCTCCTATGGAGGAGAGTGTGTGTGTGTGTTCCTATAGAATGTGTGCTCCTATGGAGGAGAGCGTGTGTGTGTGTTCCTATAGAATGTGTGTTCCTATGGAGGAGAGTGTGTGTGTGTTCCTATAGAATGTGTGTTCCTATGGAGGAGAGTGTGTGTGTGTTCCTATAGAATGTGTGCTCCTATGGAGGAGAGTGTGTGTGTGTTCCTATAGAATGTGTGCTCCTATGGAGGAGAGTGTGTGTGTGTTCCTATAGAATGTGTGTTCCTATGGAGGAGAGTGTGTGTGTGTTCCTATAGAATGTGTGCTCTATGGAGGAGAGTGTGTGTGTGTTCCTATAGATGTGTGTTCCTATGGAGGAGAGTGTGTGTGTGTTCCTATAGAATGTGTGTTCCTATGGAGGAGAGCGTGTGTGTGTTCCTATAGAATGTGTGTTCCTATGGAGGAGAGTGTGTGTGTGTTCCTATAGAATGTGTGTTCCTATGGAGGAGAGTGTGTGTGTGTTCCTATAGAATGTGTGCTCCCTATGGAGGAGAGTGTGTGTGTTCCTATAGAATGTGTGCTCCTATGGAGGAGAGTGTGTGTGTGTTCCTATAGAATGTGTGTTCCTATGGAGGAGAGCGTGTGTGTGTTCCTATAGAATGTGTGTTCCTATGGAGGAGAGCGTGTGTGTGTTCCTATAGAATGTGTGCTCCTATGGAGGAGAGCGTGTGTGTGTTCCTATAGAATGTGTGCTCCTATGGAGGAGAGTGTGTGTGTGTTCCTATAGAATGTGTGCTCCTATGGAGGAGAGTGTGTGTGTGTTCCTATAGAATGTGTGTTCCTATGGAGGAGAGCGTGTGTGTGTTCCTATAGAATGTGTGTTCCTATGGAGGAGAGTGTGTGTGTGTTCCTATAGAATGTGTGCTCCTATGGAGGAGAGTGTGTGTGTGTGTTCCTATAGAATGTGTGCTCCTATGGAGGAGAGCGTGTGTGTGTTCCTATAGAATGTGTGCTCCTATGGAGGAGAGTGTGTGTGTGTGTTCCTATAGAATGTGTGCTCCTATGGAGGAGAGCGTGTGTGTGTTCCTATAGAATGTGTGCTCCTATGGAGGAGAGTGTGTGTGTGTGTTCCTATAGAATGTGTGTTCCTATGGAGGAGAGTGTGTGTGTGTTCCTATAGAATGTGTGTTCCTATGGAGGAGAGTGTGTGTGGTGTTCCTATAGAATGTGTGCTCCTATGGAGGAGAGCGTGTGTGTGTTCCTATAGAATGTGTGTTCCTATGGAGGAGAGTGTGTGTGTGTTCCTATAGAATGTGTGCTCCTATGGAGGAGAGTGTGTGTGTGTTCCTATAGAATGTGTGCTCCTATGGAGGAGAGTGTGTGTGTGTTCCTATAGAATGTGTGCTCCTATGGAGGAGAGTGTGTGTGTGTTCCTATAGAATGTGTGTTCCTATGGAGGAGAGTGTGTGTGTGTTCCTATAGAATGTGTGTTCCTATGGAGGAGAGTGTGTGTGTGTGTTCCTATAGAATGTGTGCTCCTATGGAGGAGAGCGTGTGTGTGTTCCTATAGAATGTGTGCTCCTATGGAGGAGAGGTGTGTGTGTTTCCTATAGAATGTGTGTTCCTATGGAGGAGAGCGTGTGTGTGTTCCTATAGAATGTGTGTTCCTATGGAGGAGAGTGTGTGTGTGTTCCTATAGAATGTGTGTTCCTATGAGGAGAGTGTGTGTGTGTTCCTATAGAATGTGTGTTCCTATGGAGGAGAGCGTGTGTGTGTTCCTATAGAATGTGTGTTCCTCTGGAGGAGAGCGTGGTGTGTGTTCCTATAGAATGTGTGTTCCTATGGAGGAGAGTGTGTGTGTGTTCCTATAGAATGTGTGCTCCTATGGAGGAGAGCGTGTGTGTGTTCCTATAGAATGTGTGCTCCTATGGAGGAGAGTGTGTGTGTGTTCCTATAGAATGTGTGCTCCTATGGAGGAGAGTGTGTGTGTGTTCCTATAGAATGTGTGTTCCTATGGAGGAGAGCGTGTGTGTGTTCCTATAGAATGTGTGTTCCTATGGAGGAGAGTGTGTGTGTGTTCCTATAGAATGTGTGTTCCTATGGAGGAGAGTGTGTGTGTGTGTTCCTATAGAATGTGTTCTCCTATGGAGGAGAGCGTGTGTGTGTTCCTATAGAATGTGTGCTCCTATGGAGGAGAGTGTGTGTGTGTTCCTATAGAATGTGTGCTCCTATGGAGGAGAGTGTGTGTGTGTTCCTATAGAATGTGTGCTTCCTATGGAGGAGAGTGTGTGTGTGTGTTCCTATAGAATGTGTGTTCCTATGGAGGAGAGTGTGTGTGTGTTCCTATAGAATGTGTGTTCCTATGGAGGAGAGTGTGTGTGTGTGTTCCTATAGAATGTGTGCTCCTATGGAGGAGAGCGTGTGTGTGTTCCTATAGAATGTGTGTTCCTATGGAGGAGAGTGTGTGTGTGTTCCTATAGAATGTGTGCTCCTATGGAGGAGAGTGTGTGTGTGTTCCTATAGAATGTGTGTTCCTATGGAGGAGAGTGTGTGTGTGTTCCTATAGAATGTGTGCTCCTATGGAGGAGAGTGTGTGTGTGTTCCTATAGAATGTGTGTTCCTATGGAGGAGAGTGTGTGTGTGTTCCTATAGAATGTGTGTTCCTATGGAGGAGAGTGTGTGTGTGTGTTCCTATAGAATGTGTGCTCCTATGGAGGAGAGCGTGTGTGTGTTCCTATAGAATGTGTGCTCCTATGGAGGAGAGTGTGTGTGTGTGTTCCTATAGAATGTGTGCTCCTATGGAGGAGAGCGTGTGTGTGTTCCTATAGAATGTGTGTTCCTATGGAGGAGAGTGTGTGTGTGTTCCTATAGAATGTGTGCTCCTATGGAGGAGAGCGTGTGTGTGTTCCTATAGAATGTGTGCTCCTATGGAGGAGAGTGTGTGTGTGTGTTCCTATAGAATGTGTGCTCCTATGGAGGAGAGCGTGTGTGTGTGTTCCTATAGAATGTGTGTTCCTATGGAGGAGAGTGTGTGTGTGTTCCTATAGAATGTGTGTTCCTATGGAGGAGAGTGTGTGTGTGTTCCTATAGAATGTGTGCTCCTATGGAGGAGAGTGTGTGTGTGTTCCTATAGAATGTGTGTTCCTATGGAGGAGAGTGTGTGTGTGTTCCTATAGAATGTGTGCTCCTATGGAGGAGAGTGTGTGTGTGTTCCTATAGAATGTGTGTTCCTATGGAGGAGAGTGTGTGTGTGTTCCTATAGAATGTGTGTTCCTATGGAGGAGAGCGTGTGTGTGTTCCTATAGAATGTGTGTTCCTATGGAGGAGAGCGTGTGTGTGTTCCTATAGAATGTGTGTTCCTATGGAGGAGAGTGTGTGTGTGTTCCTATAGAATGTGTGTTCCTATGGAGGAGAGTGTGTGTGTGTTCCTATAGAATGTGTGCTCCTATGGAGGAGAGCGTGTGTGTGTTCCTATAGAATGTGTGTTCCTATGGAGGAGAGCGTGTGTGTGTTCCTATAGAATGTGTGTTCCTATGGAGGAGAGTGTGTGTGTGTTCCTATAGAATGTGTGTTCCTATGGAGGAGAGTGTGTGTGTGTTCCTATAGAATGTGTGTTCCTATGGAGGAGAGTGTGTGTGTGTTCCTATAGAATGTGTGTTCCTATGGAGGAGAGTGTGTGTGTGTTCCTATAGAATGTGTGTTCCTATGGAGGAGAGTGTGTGTGTGTTCCTATAGAATGTGTGTTCCTATGGAGGAGAGTGTGTGTGTGTTCCTATAGAATGTGTGCTCCTATGGAGGAGAGCGTGTGTGTGTTCCTATAGAATGTGTGTTCCTATGGAGGAGAGCGTGTGTGTGTTCCTATAGAATGTGTGTTCCTATGGAGGAGAGTGTGTGTGTGTTCCTATAGAATGTGTGTTCCTATGGAGGAGAGTGTGTGTGTGTTCCTATAGAATGTGTGCTCCTATGGAGGAGAGCGTGTGTGTGTTCCTATAGAATGTGTGTTCCTATGGAGGAGAGTGTGTGTGTGTTCCTATAGAATGTGTGCTCCTATGGAGGAGAGTGTGTGTGTGTTCCTATAGAATGTGTGTTCCTATGGAGGAGAGTGTGTGTGTGTTCCTATAGAATGTGTGTTCCTATGGAGGAGAGTGTGTGTGTGTTCCTATAGAATGTGTGTTCCTATGGAGGAGAGCGTGTGTGTGTTCCTATAGAATGTGTGTTCCTATGGAGGAGAGTGTGTGTGTGTTCCTATAGAATGTGTGTTCCTATGGAGGAGAGTGTGTGTGTGTTCCTATAGAATGTGTGCTCCTATGGAGGAGAGCGTGTGTGTGTTCCTATAGAATGTGTGCTCCTATGGAGGAGAGCGTGTGTGTGTTCCTATAGAATGTGTGTTCCTATGGAGGAGAGTGTGTGTGTGTTCCTATAGAATGTGTGCTCCTATGGAGGAGAGCGTGTGTGTGTTCCTATAGAATGTGTGCTCCTATGGAGGAGAGTGTGTGTGTGTGTTCCTATAGAATGTGTGTTCCTATGGAGGAGAGTGTGTGTGTGTGTGTTCCTATAGAATGTGTGTTCCTATGGAGGAGAGTGTGTGTGTGTTCCTATAGAATGTGTGCTCCTATGGAGGAGAGCGTGTGTGTGTTCCTATAGAATGTGTGTTCCTATGGAGGAGAGTGTGTGTGTGTGTGTTCCTATAGAATGTGTGTTCCTATGGAGGAGAGTGTGTGTGTGTTCCTATAGAATGTGTGCTCCTATGGAGGAGAGCGTGTGTGTGTTCCTATAGAATGTGTGCTCCTATGGAGGAGAGCGTGTGTGTGTTCCTATAGAATGTGTGCTCCTATGGAGGAGAGTGTGTGTGTGTGTTCCTATAGAATGTGTGTTCCTATGGAGGAGAGTGTGTGTGTGTGTGAGCGGCTGAATAAGTGAATGGACCAATTCGTTGCTCGGCAGGTTGAATAGGTGTGAGGCGTGGCGATGAGCCGTAGCCCCGCCCCGTCTAGCCTGCAGGCGTCCCTCCCCCAGCTCTCCTTAGCCCCGTAGTGCTAGTATCACTGCAGTGCAATCCTCCTCCTGCCGCCGCTTTGCCTGTACTCTTCTTCTCCCATTGAGTGGCAGTCCGGAACTTCATCTCCCAGCCGCCCCCGGGATCCGCACCTCTCGCAGCCATGAGGGAGCTGCTGAAAGGGTAAGTGCGAGCGGCGGAGGATGCCGCCTTCTCCGGTGTGTGCTGTGCATTCTTCCTTCCCGGGAAAGTTTGTGTGTGAGAGGAAGGAAGGAACGAGCGGAGCCTGGTCATCTCTTCCCCGGGAGGAGCGCAGCCCGGCTCAGCCTTCCCTCCTCCACATCCACACATGAGAGCCGGGAGAGGAGGGAAGGAGGGAGGCTCGTCACTGATTGTACGGCTCGGTGTTCTCTGTGTGTTCTATGTGTGTGCGGGAGGAACACTTCCTGCTCTATACACTCAGTGTAGGACATTCCCAGCAATCTCATCCCTATACATCCATCTCGTCCCCTCATCACTGTACACGTCTGTCTCATCTCTACACCTCTACTCACACTTCACTCAAAGGTCAACTTTCTGTATCGCACCCTACCACCCTCCTCCCTACCACCCTACTACCTACCACCCTCCCATCCTAATACCTTCCATCATACCACCTTCCACCCTACCATCCTACTACCTTCCATCATACCACCTTCCACCCTACCATCCTACTACCTTCCATCATACCACCTTCCACCCTACCATCCTACTACCTTCCATCATACCACCTTCCACCCTACCATCCTACTACCTTCCATCATACCACCTTCCACCCTACCATCCTACTACCTTCCATCATACCACCTTCCACCCTACCACCCTTCCACCCTACCACCCTTCCACCCTACCACCCTTCCACCCTACCACCCTTCCACCCTTCCACCCTTCCACCCTACCACCCTACCACCCTTCCACCCTTCCACCCTACCACCACAACCACAACCACCTTCCATCTACTGTCAGCCACCCTTGCATGCTTCTGCACAATACAGAGAGAGAGCCACTCGCATCATACAATGTTCAATCAAAGGCTTTCCTCATCGGACTTATGATTGCTCACATTACACCCCCCAATACCTTTCTTCCTTGGATCTATATGAATGTTGGACAGGGAAGTATCCTTATGGGCAGCCGAATGCCAGCAGGTGTGCGTCCCTCTACATGCAGCTACGTTCAGCTTCATTGGACCAAACGGAATAAGTTTGCATCCGGGACTACTATATCAGACCTCTCCGCATGTGGGCTGATGCATGTCAGTTTTTACAGTTCAGTCATCCAATTTGGACTGATCCACCACTACTGGACTGTATTGTATGTATATATGTATGTATATATATATATATATATATATATATATATATATATATTATACACTATCCTATCCTCATGGTGTATGTGGAGGTCTTTATTCTATTTATTTTTTGTGTTTTGAGGTTGAACTAGATAGTCTTTTTTTTTTTTTTCCTTGTGTATGTGTGATTAAATAGCAAACCCACAAAATTATTGGAACCATTAAACATGAATCCATCTAGTCCAGCCTCCAACCAAATAAAAATAAATAGAAGATCTTCTAAACACTATCCAATCCCCATGGTCTTGTATACAGTGCAGTGTATGTATAAAATATATATTGGACTGTGCCCTGCTGAATGCTTGGAGACTGACACTTGGTAAAGCTGAGTAGAACGCCTCTCAAGTCTTGCGAGTGGCTGTTTATTATTATATATATTTTTTTAATTAAAAGCAAATATTTCCTGTCCTAAAGAAACACCATGTCAAAGCAGCAATATGTAATTATTATGTTTCCTTTTCTGTAAACAATTGTCCCACCTGCTTCCTTATTCTTGTACAGAGGCAGCAGTCATTATCCCAGTGATAATGAGATATATGTGTGTGTGTGTGTGTGTGTGTGTTTTTAGGGAGAAACAATGTTTTTAATGTTGATTGTGTCGCAGTATAGGTGAGGTGAGATTTATTGCCTGTTTTTTCACCATAGCGATAATTCACTTTGTGGACTACTTTACATCCAATAGCCTGTAGGGATAACTTGACAAGAAAGAGCATCCCTTAGTCATAAATATCTTTGTGAAAGAATATCGCCTTAGGACACCTACCTGTATTCTTTAGCCAGAATTGATGTTGGACTGAAATAACCTGAGACAGCCTCCGAGTTAAAGAACGCTGTGTTTGTCAGGCAACATACCACAGGCTTGCTAGAAATTTGACTCAGAATTAAAGGTAACTGTACCTGTTGCCTTTTAGCAATCGGCATTCCTTCTTTATTTTTATTTACCACCTCCAAATGGAGAGGAATCCTATTTCAGGATTTGTGTATGAAATGCACAGGGTGATAGGCATTTTATTTTTTATTTTTTTTATTTTTACCTTTTTTAAGAGAGCTGCACTTGTACATTGAGAGTTGTAGCTGTAGGATACAGAGATGTGCAGAGGATTCAGGAGGTAGTAATGGAGCATCTTCATTCCCTCTTAGATTGTAAGCTCTGATGAGCCGGGGCCCTCAGATTCCTATTGTCCTGTACTGTCTGCCCTTATGTTGTAAACTGTTGACACTATATAAATCCTGTATAATAACTGACCACTTGGAAAGTTTAAGCTTTATGCCCAGTTTTTGAATGCTGAATGAGCTTAATTACTTTCTTTATCCCAGTTACCAGAAAAAAAGAGGGTCAGGAGCTTACTATGCAGCTTGGTATCAGCTGGCCAGTCTGTCCAAAAGCCACAATAACATGTAATCATTACCCTCATCCTCCCTGGGAAAGTAAAGAGAGTTGAAAATTTCTAGTGCAGAGCCGACCTTTGTACTGTGCTGTTGTGTGTGTTTTTTTTTTTTTTTTTTTTTTTTTTTACACAATGCTTCCCAATCTCCATATAGACTTAAGCCCCTTTTATTGGTTTCTTGAATGCACAGAGCTATGATGCATTAAAATGAAAAGTTCTGCTAAGATCAGCCTGATCCCTGGATTTAGGACAAAAGGATTGCATGTGTAACAGTACAAATCGGTGTATGTAAGTGCTTCAAAGTAGCAATGAATATTTGCTGGCACCATTTGCTGAATACCTGCTGCCTCCCTGAACTGTACATAGTCGCAGTTTGTCACTATGGTGATTGGGCTGTCATAAAATATGCTAATTCCTTTTGATGCCTCTTCTAATGCACCTTAAACAATCGCTGTTTTTCTCCTGCTCTGGGGATAGAGTTATGAATATAGATGGGTGCCAGGATGTTTGGTTATTCAGGCAGTGCAAAACACACTAAATTGAAGGCTGAAAACTAGGTCAGCTTTGTGGGATGGTAAAGTCTTTGGATTTTCTTTCTGGTGTGGGCACTTTTTTTTTTTTTTTTTTTTTTACTTTTTGCATATAGTTGAGGTGACTGGTCTGGCTGCCTACAGGAAGGTGATTGTTCAACTTTAATGAAGCGAAGCAGCTAGAAATCATTTTATCTTGAGATAAATACAGCGGAATGCCACAGATACACTTTTTCTTCTAGCTGCCTTTGTGTCCTGTCATCACAGATAGTTACTAGGTTATTTACTATAGTGATGGCAAATGTCCATAGCATGCTGACCCGAGCCAAGTTAGGTGTAATGTTTACTCTGTAAGAATGTTATTGCCTGCACATCTGTTTTCTTTGAGAATGTAGAATCATGTATTTTGTTAACTGTAGCATGCAATGTCTTTGTGTCTATGTGCACATATAGATTTATGTCCTGTATTTCTATGGCACCTATGTGTTATGTGGTGCTCGACTTCTTCACAGTCCATGCAGTCATTCGCATCATACCCTCCTCCACAGGAGTTTGCAATGACATGTTCTACAAATAATCATATGTAAAGTTCTTAAGCTGCAGGCACAGATCAGATAGTGTCGCATTTCATGTCATCGATGTCCAAATACATTTACAGGAGACTTTATTGGAACTTTGCAGTCTGACTTGTAAGTTTTTAGCTTGTCAGAGGATAAGCCCCATTCTGGTTTGATCTTTTATGCTGTGCTTCTGTAACGTTACAAGAGTCGCCAATTAATGGCTATTATTGTCACTGCATATGTGCAGAAAATCTAAGCTTATCATAAGCTTGGAATTGATTGGTGTTCTTCTACCATGCTGAGATAAAAATAATGTAGACAGCATGCATGTTACCATTTCTTAATTATCAGATCTCATCACCATCTTTTTGTCCAGAATACTCGCCTCTTTAGTCAACTCTGTGAAATGTGCTTGTCCCAGTATTGTGCTGATCTAAGGCTGTTGATCTTTCCCTGATAAAACAATGCTATTTCACCTTGTGTGTTTTGTTATATTTCAGTTCTGATATGCAGTTGTACCGCCGAAGTCTAAATTTAGTTCTGTACACTGAGCAGTCATTAGTCTTGAAAATGTCAACTTGCGTAGACCATAATGATGTTAGAGGTTAGACTTGGAGATTTCTGAAGAATCCTGCTGGTCTTTCTTGAATAGGTACATTAGTCAGATGTAAAGTGTGCTTGATAGCAGTTTTGGTACAGCAGGCTGTTTGGTTTGCTTAGCAAACTGTAATGGGCAGTGATGTGTGAAGTGCAGATGATATACATACATTCAACTTTCATCAGTGTAAAGGTGCTGGGACAGAGAATGACAAGTGCCTAATGCAGAGGTTCCTAACCTTTTTAAAGAGGAGCTCCATGCCACTGGACACTTGCATACCTGCCCAGACCTCCAATGGATTGCCCATGATGTCCCCATACTCTTCACCGAACATTGAAAATGATCAACATCTTCAGTCCCATTTGGTTTTGGTATGACTTCAAAGGATGTCAATAGAGTGGAATTACTTTGCATATTGCTAGCTAGAAGAGCAGCTGAGAATTTTTATAAGGGTTTTATTACATATACTTGATCTATCTCGCATCAGTTTGATTTCAGGATCAGTAATGCAGAGAATCCTTTTTAGTTCGAATTTTTAGTTTTTTCAGAGATTCAGTCCTACACTACTATCATTTGGCAAATTGGTTGATGTGTGTTCTGGTCTTAGGCTCCATTCACACTTAAACGCACTGAAGCACCACTTTTTTTTTTTTTTTGTAGCAGCACCATTCATTTGAATGAGCTTCCCTCTGCTCCAAAAATGCTCATATACTAACTTTTGGCACAGAGCTAGGTGCGTTTTGCATTGCATGTTTCCTGTGATTTTTGCGGGATATGTTGCACTACAGTTACAGCAAAATCGCACCATGTTTAGGGTGCCATTAAGAAATAATGGCTTTGCAAACATGTTTCTTTTTGCTGCAATTCTGAAATCGTAGGCAGAATTGCGTGTTTCTGCCCGTGATTCCAAAATGCTCAGGTGTGAATTGAGTCGACTTGTCTCATCAAAAAATATGAGCTGGCTTTGCCTACTTGTTTTAGGGCTGTCATCTTTGTCCTTCTCGCGCTAGTAGGTGAGTCACTAACTTAAAAACAATCACGGGCATATCGGATGTAGGAATTCCTAATATGTTTGTGTGAGATCAATGATTTACAATGCTCCATGATGAAACCAGGGTTAGGATTTCAGCCTCAGGCCATGCGTTATCAAATACAGGTCAGAAATGGTGGATTCCTTTTTTTTTTTTTTTTTTTTTTTTTTTCTCTGACAAATTCCCTTTAAATATGTCAGCATAGTGTGACAGAATTAACTTGCAGTTTACTGTATATTTTGCACCTGGCTGAAAACAATTTACCTGAAAGTTGTAGTAAACTGATTTTTTTTTTTTTTGCCAATACAATTGTGCTAATTTGTTTACATACCCTGGCAGAATATTTTTTTTTTTTTTGTTTTTGTTTTTTTTAACGATTTTTCAGAGAATATGAATGATGACACAAAAACATTTCTGCCACTCATGGTCAGTGTTTGTCTGAAGCCATTTATTATCAATCGACTGTGTTTACTCTTTTTAAATCATAATGGCAACCAAAACTACCCAAATGACCCTGATCAAAAGTTTGCACACCCTGGTGATTTTAGCCTGATAATAACTTTGTGTGTGTAAAAGGTCAATGTGTTTCTGGATTCCTGACAGACCCTTGCATCTTTCATCTGGTTCTGCACTGACGTTTCTGGATTCTGAGTCATGGCGAAAGCAAAATAATTGTCAAAGGATCTGCGGGAAGGTAGCTGACCTGTATACAACGGGAAAGGGATATAAAAAGATATCCAAGGAATTGGGAATGCCAATCAGCAGTGTTCAAACTCTAATCAAGAAGTGGAAAATTAGGGGTTCTGTTGAAACCAAACCACGGTCAGGTAGACCAACTAAAATGTCAGCCACAACTGCCAAATTGTTCGGGATGCAAAAAAATGCCCACAAATAACTTTAGGTGAAATAAAGGACTCTGAAAAAATTTTGGTGTGGCTGTTTCAAGATGCCCAATAAGGAGGCACTTGAAGAAAGATGGGCTGCATGGTTGAGTCACCAGAAGAAGGCCATTACTACGCAAATGCCACAAAGTATCCTACTTACGATATGCCAAACAGCACAGACAAGCCTCAAACCTTCAGCCAAACACTAAACGTGAGTGAAAAAAGTTTTTGTTATCAAACATATTCTCTGACAAATAGCCAAGAAATCCATAAATTCTGCCAGGGTATGTAAACTTATGAGCACAACTGTAGGTAAGTGTGTGTGTATGTATGTATGTATGTATATATATATATATATATATATATATATATATATATATATATATATATATATATATATATATATATATATATATATATATGTGTGTGTGTGTATATGTATATATATATATATATAATCTCTATCTCTCTCTCTCTCTCTCTCTCTCTCTCTCTCCTAAACGTGCAGTGCTTGGAAGATATATACTTTAGCTGGTGACGTCACTGATGCATGTGCTCCTGAAGGAATGGCATACCCATGGTCGTTCTTCAGAGCTCTGTGCTGTAGCCGTGACGACATCATTGCGGCTCAGCCATTTACACAGCTGAAGCCTGTGAAGATGGAAGCGTCATGACCCGTGACAGCGTGCTGCTGGTGGGCTTTGTTTTTAGAGAAGTCTGTCATAATGTGTAAAGTATGTTGTGCATACTAGCACATGATGACCTAAACCGCCAGAGGGCCCACTTTATTTTTTTGATGCAGTTTACTGCCACTTTAAAGCGGGACTCCTGCATTGTAGGGGAGGATGCCAACTTGGTGTGTCATAGAGAGAACGCAGGATTCTGGAAAAACAAGGAATTGGGTGAATAAAAATTCTTGCTACTGATACTCCAGGCATAAGGCCGGGTTCACACCACAGCGATGCGGGAACGCCGCGAATCCGCGGCGTTTTCCCGCATCGCATGCCTCCCGCCGGCAGTTCACACTGCCCTATGCGAACGGCTGGGAGTGTCAATGAAATGTTAATGACACCCCCAGATCCGTCCGCATATCGCAGTGCGATCTGCACACTCGCACAGGAATCGGATCGCATGGTGTGAACACCCATGCGATCCGATTCTGCTGCGGACCAAAAAAAGGGTCCCGTGCGAGTTTGCTGCGGGAGCGATGCGAATTCAGCCATACTATCTGTATGGCTGAACTCGCATCGCTACGGAGATCGGATGTGATTTGCACTGCAGTGCGGTGCGAATCACATCCGGATCTCCCCCCGCAGCAGTGTGAACCCAGCCTAAACGAGAACTGTTTTTCCCTAGATTTTAGGTTTAGAGACAATGGGGTTGATTTACTAAAGGTAAATAGTCTGTGCACTTTAAAGCGGAGGTTCACACCAAAATTGAACCTCTGCTTTTTGGACCCCCCCCCCCCCGTTGTCACATTTGGCACGTTTTAGGGGGTGCAGATACCTGTCTAAGACAGGTATTTGCACCCACTTCCGGGCATAGATTGCCACAGGAGTCTACACCTCTTCCTGCCCCAGAGCTGTCTGCTGGGACACACATAGGTCCCAGGAAATAGCAGGGACCAGTTAGGACGTGCAGTGTGACTCGCATATGCGCAGTAGGGAACCGGGAAGTGAAGCCGCATCGCTTCCTGATTTCCCTCACCGAGGATGTCAGCAGCTGCTGAGAGCCAAGTGATTGATCACCTTCGACTGCTGTCACCGCTGGACCCTGGGATAGGTGAGTGTCCATTTATTAAGTCAGCAGCTGCAGTATTTGTAGCCGCTGGGGAGATATAATTTTATATTTGTTTTTGTTCTGAGGGGAATATGCAAGGTAAATGGAAAAAAAAATTAGGGTTTTTTTTTTCTTGCACACGATTGGCTGATAGACATCAGTACAGTAGAGCTTCCCCCTCAGATCTAGAGCAACTGCACTTGCAGTTAACTTCCAAGTGCACAGTATATTTGCCTTTAGTAAATCGAGCTCATTATCTATTTTGAACTGTAAATCGGTGCATAGGGGTTGTGATAAGAGGTTTAATCCCTGTGTGTTTATATGGGTAAAGCCAGTAATGAAGAGTATTGCAGAGTGAGAGCACCCAAGTTGTGGCTTCTTCAGAAATAGGTGTTTTTATATGACCACGTTTGTTTTGTTTTTTTCATTTTAAATTGGTATTTCCTGTCTTATTTTAGCACCTACAGAGCTAAAGAATTTAAAATGCCAAAAGTCAGTCATTTTCTGCCAAATTTACAATTTTGGGATTATTTATGGCCCGTGTGTACCCTATTTAAGCATTATATAACCATGTAATGGAATTATAGAGGCACAAGTCACATTCATTCTTGGCCCTCTTGCTGGCCTTGCTCTGTCCTTTTATGATAAGGTCACTGGACATGTTATACTCTGTAGCATCCTATTTAGGGGCCCCTTCACACCAGATGCTTTGAGCTGTGATCGACTTGTGTACAGTCAACTAGCCCAGATATGGATCACAATTTGGCTGGTTCCTGCTGAAGCAGATGAATTTTGATCCATATATGGCTAGCTTTAGTCTCTACATAACTAGATTTTAAATATTTTTTTTGGATTGTTTATGTAGTCCATTTAAAGTTGCTGATAAGCCTATAGGAGTATTCTGAGGGTTTGCTCCGTAAGTACCGTATGTAATGTTTGGTCCAACTTTAGGAACACCAAGAAGTGTAGTCCTGGAGCAACACTATATTGCAAACCTCTACTGTACTGTATTCTATCCATCGTAACACTTTCTCTCAAGGAGCATTATTTTTACATTTACTCCTTTTTTTTTTTTTTTTTTTTTTTTTTTTTTATTATAGATTCAATGGTTGTTCATAAGGACATGTTTCAGTTACTTTGAGCCAAATCAAGTGTCATGTATACAAGCATAGGCCACATGGGCGTTTTGGCTTGTATAGTGTAAACAAATTTGTGCTTGTGGGCACCTATGAGGCACAGGGGCATTCTATAGCCCCCTGCCAGCAACCTGTCTAAATTACAGGATGATGGCATAGCTATGGCTAAGCACCTTGATGGTGTGAAACACGTTGGCTGTTTTTATCCTTGCTGTATGGATTTACATTAATAAAGGAATCCTTTTTCATTGGAGTGCGACCGGCCGGACTTTT
Organism: Lithobates pipiens; assembly: GCF_037356315.1. Classification (NCBI taxonomy): domain Eukaryota; kingdom Metazoa; phylum Chordata; class Amphibia; order Anura; family Ranidae; genus Lithobates; species Lithobates pipiens. The sequence continues at coordinate 429,082,662 of NW_027507748.1, forward strand.
GTTCTGCTTTTCTTGCATGAAATCCGTGATTATAGACTTTCTGAATTTGGGGTATATGTTCCTGTATGCATGTGGCCCTACATGTGAGTACATTTTGGAATAGCGTACAAGCACTGTTTAGTTCTGCCTGTCGTTGATTTTGACAGGCTGCTTTCAGCGGGCCGTACGCTGTCCATGTCGCCCAGAAACGCCCAGTTTTTACACTGTACAAGCCAAACCGCCCGTGTCCATGAGACCATATACTGTATAGAGCCAAGATTGTGTTTTTTTTTTTTTGTTTGTTTTTTTGGGTGGTTTTAATGAGGAAGTTGAAGTTCAATGAAAATTAAAAATTTCAAAAGCCTGTTAATCCTGAAAAGTAGCCAGATGTTTTAGTTCTCCACAATTAATAAGACACCCATTGTATTTACAGCATATTGGCTTTGTGGTTCCATGGATTTGTCAAGCCGTGAATCTAGCAGATGTCTTATTGGCTCTTACATTTGCTTTGGTATGGTAAAACTAGCATAATGTATCAAATAATAAACTGCTTGAAAGTGGGTAGGAGTGACAACAAAGACAGCAAAGATTTATCTTATTTTATTTTTTCCTGAAAATTCTGTATTTGACCATGACAAGGCCCATGTATGCCTTCTAGATGTGAGCTCTGATAGCTGTTTAATGTTTCATCTGAAATGTGTGCATATGGCAAGCTGGAACTCCCAGATTTAAAAGACTGCAAAATGCACACTTGATTCAACAGAACACAAGCTGCGCTTGCTGTCAGTATATACTTTTTCTGATCCTATTGTTTGTGAATTCCATCTCCACCAATTTCACAGTCTGATTTCAACCTGCTGGTGTTTTTAAATCCCCTTTTTCTTCTCTGTCTTTGCTTGTAATGTGCCTGTGTCTGCAGGAGCACGTTGACTTGCTTATCGGACTTCAAAATAGGATTCTAGATATTTTAATCCATTTAGGCACATCACTTTAATAAATGACTGTAAGAAAAGGAATAATCCTTCTGCAGTTTGATCTCCAGATCAAACATCATTTATTTTTATTTTTTTTCCTCCTGCTTCAGCCAAATCACTGTGATTGCCCCTTTCTTTTCAAGTCCCAATTAAAGATTGTCAGTATTGCAAGGTGCTGTGCAGGATGCTGAGCAGGCATTTTATTTGATAGGGTTCATACAACAAGCCCTTCCCCGAATCCTAGACTAACCCACCTTAGAGTCCCAAAGCTAACAATTAAATGGCCTTTGAAAATGGCAGAGCGGCTTAGGAAAGGAAGTCTCACTGGAGTCTAACCTTTTCTTAAGCTGCAAGATTGTGTTTGGAATTAATGATAACTTTCCAGGCTCAAAGTGTGCAGGGCGAAGCGGCAGTACTTTTCAGAGCAGAAGTGGAATAGCTGCAGCCTTCTTGTGTCGTGCATATAAAGTACCAGGGAAAATCTGCCCTCTGTCTTATCAGTCACTAGGCTCTTACAAATTCAGTAGCAGCTAAAGAACCCTATTACCTCGCTGCGCCAGCCACCAGCCACTTCCTTTTCTGAAGAAGTGTAATTGTTTCTTCATATGACATGTTTGTCAGTTTCAGCTTAGTCCACCCTGAATATTTTTTTTTTTTTTTTTTTTATCCATTTTAAATCCTTTGCTTGTTAATTAGCAAAGTAGGAGTTTTGCCAAGTGAAATACTCTGGAATTTACTGCAGATGGACTACTACTTGGCAATGGACAGCTTGATCGACATCAGATTTGGCCACAATCAGGCATGTCTACAAGTGATGGATATGGGGTAGCATAGAAACAGCTGAATTAATGTACTGATGCAGCCTTTGGGTGATCAACATTGGTTCAAGTATTCCATTCTGTCCAAAAGATGTCCAGGGCAGGAAGGTCAGCTGCAGCCCGTGCATGTGCAGATTGTCGTCGTTGTCCAAAATGACTTGTTCCTGTATATAATTGCCAAATGTACAGGATTTCCATTTCTTTTTCTTTTCTTTTTTTTTTTTTTTTTTAAGTGTTGTATGTTTTCATTTCCTCCTGTATCTAGTAATACTCAAGAAAATGTTAGTAGCTAAAGTTTATGAACGTGAAACTATTTTTCAGTTTATTTTTACTTCTCCAGTCTACGGATTACACTTTATTGCGTAGTGTCAAATTTGATGTTGTGTTGTTAAATATCTCACTTAGAAGCAAGGCTAAAATTTTGATGGAATGAATAGAGAAGGATTACTACAAATAAACTTTTTTTTTTTCTTTTCCATTATTTGTTAAAACCCTTTTTTCTTTTGTAACGTATCTTAGCTGTTATTTTTACTAATTGTGTAAATACACATTTTTCTTCATAAATTATTTTATGTAAAACTTAAAACCTTAAACCTTTAAAATTCTAAATGATAGTGATGGTAACAGAATATAACAGCATAGGGAAAATGTGTCTAACCAATCATACCCATGATAACATTCCACTACTATCCAACAAGCTTAAAGGCCACCCTTATACTCCAATCCTCTTGGCCACTTACTGATCTCTGCATTTCGCAGCCTTGCTCCACCTCTTAGGGGATTTTTGTTTTGGATGCTTCCTTTTGCTTGCCGATCATTTCTCTACTACAGCTGAAACAGTTCACTTTCAACCAATATGTGTGCACATTGCCACACACAGGAGTTAAAGGAACATCATATCGTGGATGAAGCTGCATTTGTGATTTATTTATTTCATTTTTCCCTCCATAACTGGCTATAAAGTGCAGAGTCAACTTTCAGCTGTGCTGGATTATATGGGTGACTGGTGTGTTTTTTTTTTTTTCCTCTTTTTTCTCTAAATATTTTTATGCAACTGGACATGGATAACAAATTGTGTGTATGAATAAATGATAGAACCAATGCTAGGATGTTTTTAGAGCAAGAGGCTTTCCATTATAACTGTGATCCTGTCAGCAGAGATCTAAACCAATTTTTAGCAAGTTGTTTGAGTACCTCAGGACCCCCAAAATGCAGGGTGGTCTAATATGTACATACCTTTCCTCCCACATCTAATTATTGATTAGTAATGCTGTCCATCACTCTGAGCCAATAGTGTGGTTTAGGCTGGGCAAGTTAGGTAGAGTTGAAAGTGCAACTTTTGAAACCAAAGTGTAATTGCATACTAGAATTGTGCTGGGAGGCCTAAAGCACTCCATAATTGCAAATATATTCTAAAGTTGTCATTTACATATTTAACCACTTGCAGACCAGACCATTTTGCTGGTCAAAGACCAGACCACTTTTTGCGATTCGGCACTGCGTCGCTTTAACTGACAATTGCGCGGTCATGCGATGTGGCTCCCAAACAAAATTTACGTCCTTTTTTTCCCACAAATGGAGCTTTCTTTTGGTGGTATTTGATCACCCCTGCGGTTTTTATTTTTTGCACTATAAACAAAAATAGAGCGACAATTTTGAAAAAAACGCATTATTTTTTACTTTTTGTTATAATAAATATCCCACAAAAATATCTAAAAAACATTTTTTTTCCCTCAGTTTAGGCCGATACGTATTCTTCTACATATTTTTGGTAAAAAAAATTGCAATAAGCGATTGGTTTGCGCAAAAGTTATAGCGTTTACAAAATAGGGATAGTTTTATAGCATTTTTATTAATAATTTTTTATTTATTTTTTTTACTAGTAATGGCAGCGATCAGCGATATTTTTTTTTTTTTTTTTTTTTTTTTTTTTTTTTTTTTGTGACTGCGACATTGTGGGGGACCCATCGGACATTTTTTGACACATTTTTGGGACCATTGTCATTTTATACAGTAATCACTGCTATATAAATGCAGTGATTCCTGTGTAAATGACACTGGCAGTGAAAGGGTTAACCAGTGGGTGGCAGTGTAGGGGTTAAGTGTTCCTAGGGGTGTGTTACTAACTGTGGGGGGGTTGGGCTTTGATTTAGTGAACACTGATGTCTGCTCCAATCACATGGAGCAGAGATCAGCGTCACTAGTTGCTAGGCAGAATGGAGAAATGTTGTTTACACAGCATTTCCTCCATTCGGCCGCTCCGTGAGACGATCGCGGGGATGCCCGCGGCGATTGAGTCCGCGGGTCCCACGACCGGACTCACGGGGGTCCCGACCAGCGCGGGAGCGCGCCGCCGGCAGGGCGGCATTGAATATTGGACGTACCTGTACGCCAATATGCCTGCCCGTGCCATTCTGTCGACGTACATCGTCGTGCGCTGGTCGGGAAGTGGTTAAAAAGAGATTTTAATTTTGGAACACTTGAACAGTACATGAAGGCCCTGCTTTGTATGGTCCTGGCACTAGTTGGGCTAGCTGACCAAGATGACGGGCTTACTTTAAACGCTATAAGAGCAATTTAGTTGTAAGTATCCAATTACATCATATTGGTCTTTGTGGTCCTCAAATGGACTCGGCTAAACAGTTACGTACAGGGCTTTTTGTTTCTCAAACAATAGGTGCTGGAACTTAACCACAGCCCCATAAAACCCCCTCCCCCTACACACACCCTCCAAATCACATCAAATAGTTGGTGTATTCAGTCAAATTTCATGAAAATGGTAGGAGGGTCTTAAAGGGGCTGTCACTTGTAAACACAGAAACCAGACTTCTGTGTGTACAAGTGATTGTGGTGAGCAGGCACCAAAGGGTCTGAGCCAGAGGTGCTGGAACTAAGTTCCACCAAGTCCCCCCTGGAAAAAAGCCCTGGTTAGGTATACCTCTTTCAAGCCATTAATCATGTCAAGGTTTCTTTAAACTTTACACTTTGTTATGGCAGACAATCTTTCTGGGGTCATTTTGGTGAGTTTAGCATAATTGATTTATGGAAGGTAGTAATCTTATAATAATGTGTGTTTCACACTCCTTTTTGGTACATGTATGGTTAGCTTCACTGAATTTTCCTTTGTATTATCATTTACCTTAAGGCTCAGCTTCACACTGCCCCATTGCGCTTTGGGCAAAGCGGAGCTAATTCTTGGTTTTCGTGTGGGTTAGCTGCGCTTTCCCATAGACCTCTATTATGTTGCACGGTTTTCAGAAAGTGCAGAACATAAGTCTATGGGGAAAGCCCAGCTAACCTTGAATTTTGAAAACCATGGGTTTGCTTCTTTTTGCCCAAAGCAGTGGGGCATTGTAAAGTCTCCTTCATAACCCAGTACACACGATCAGAAAATTTGATGAAAAATACCGCTTTCTAATCGATCATGCGATGATCTGATCATTGGTACAGAAACTTTTGAGAGCCAATCATGACCGTTCGTCCAAAAGTATCCAAAGGGACAAATATGAAAAAAAAATTTTGTTTTAATCAATACAGTATTTGTCCTTTTTAAATCAAAAGACCATGCATGATTGGAAATGAAAGAATACAACAATACATTACATCACTTTTGAAGTTGTATTCTGTCATACGAGAATTACCATAACTTTAGTAACCTTTTCATTTTTGCTAGACTAGCAAGCAAAATGAACAGATGATCATTCGCCCAATATTCTCATTGTGTATAAGATCTAGAAGACGTGTGGAAATAAGTGCACTTTCACACTGCTCTGTAGTAAAATCGCTTATGTGGGATTTGCTGTGATATATATTTTTTCTTGCTTTTGTTTTTTATATGCGTGGGTTTTTTTTTGTTGTTTTTGGAGAGCCTGCACCTGTGAAATTAACATGTGAATCAAAAAAATTCCCACTGTCTTTGACTGCAATTTTTTTAATTCACTTCAATTTTGGTGCGTTTTTCAAAATTGGGTGACGCCTTTTTTATGGTTTTTGTGTGAGAGGCTAATCGCACACAATTGGTGGGAAGACTTGCTATTAGGGTTTCTTTGAAATATAAGAAATTAAGTAGTGCTTTAGCCTACCAGTGCGTTCCCTGAAACAGATGTTTTTTTCTAATCAGAAATGCAATATTGTGCCCAGGGTCTATTTCAATAAAATTGTTTTGCTATTAGAATAATTTCACAACCTTATTGGCTATACTTGCCCAAGCAGTTACACAATTTTATTTAGGAGCTGCCTTTTGTATCACTGATTTTGTATTTACTTTTAATTTTTTTTTATTTGCTGTTTCTCTATTGGGGATGTTTCTCTACACTAGAGTATATATAACAGGGACAGGAATCTGCAGTCTCCCAGTGGGTTTACAGACCGAAATAAAAACGTAACACATTTTGCCCTCACTCAGGCCCGATTCACACCTATGCAGATTGCAGTTTGCATATTCCAGGAGCATTTTTCAATACACGCTTTTGATAAATTGAAGGCTATGGAGCCAAAAAACAGAAAAAGGCCCCTGGCCCTTTCCATAAAATGCTCAGATGTAAACTACATCCATAGGAAACCATGTTAAATGGACTGAAGTGTGTTTCTGCAAAACTGAAAGCGCACTAAAAAATGCATAGGTGTGAACCAGGCCTCAGTCCTAAACAAAACATTTCTGCCAGAGTTTTGGGCAATAAGAGATCCAACTTGATATAGGTATTTTTTGGGGGAAATTTTGTGGAAAAGACATACTGTGCAGACTGTCTTTATGATATAAAGTTAAGCAAAATTTGAAGGTATTTAAGACTTATAGATTTTGTAGGGTTTGTTTTGTGTACTTATCCTCTCAGGGCTTTATTTTTCAAAGGTAATAACTGTTTTTTAAAGCTTTACTAAAACACAGCCTGACCCATAGTGATACATTTCTACACTTAGGGCCAAGAAAAAAACATATCAATGTAATTGGCTCTTACAGAGAGGAAAATAAACTATGAAGTTTTAATATAACTTCAGTCTGGGCTCCTGTGGAAAAATGTTTTAGCTAGTAGTGTCATTGAATTCATTCTTCTCCTGTATTTATTCTTATATAGCAGCTGTTAATTATAGATCTATTATAAGATGAATAAACGTTTCTGCGTTGTCAAGATTTGTGGTTAATTATTGACAGTTCATATTCTCTGAACCATCTGCTAAACAGATTTAGGTTCAGACCAGTTTCTTTTTACCTGAAACAGAACTGGGGGTGGAAGGAGGCGTGTGTGGGAATATTTGTCATAATGTGTACGTTTTGCACATTATGACAGACTTGCCCCTTCTCCAACGATAATAGCTTTGTCCCGGCCCCTGCCATTTTCACTGCTGTTTTTATTTTATTTTTTTCCCCCTATTACCCAACCATTGATAATGCATGCACATTGGAGGTACGTTATCCTAGAAACCGATTCCTCTTACAGAGGAGGTATATACAATATGCCTTGGACAAGCCATTCAGTATACTCATAGGCTAGATGGTTCGATCAAGGACAAGTTTAAATTTAAAAACTTGCTTGCCCCCATCACCCCCAGGTCCCCTACTACCTTATCTGAGCTGGAAGCCCACCACTCAAGTCAATGGGGAGTTACTGTGGGAAGGTTGTGTGTCTGAGGATGTTAACACTGGAGATTTAATGACGCAGAGTGGGGGTAAATAAACAAGTGTGTGCGGCGGGTTAAATACCGAAGCCATCCTACGATAATCTGACTGTTAGTACATGGCTTTCAAGAGCCGATCAGAACAGTTCATCATGAAATTATCTGAAAGGATAAGCACGAAAATGTTTCTTGTACGATACCAGAAGGAACGATATTTGTTTAATCAGTACAGTATTCGTCCATCCAAAAAAATAAAATAAAATCAGTAGACCAAAATTAGGCATGCTCAAACGAAAGAATACAACCCATTACATCCCTTTCGAAGTTGTGTTCTGTCATACTAGAATTTTCCTAACTTTAGTAACCTTTTAGTTTTCGATATGAGACTAGCATGTAAAAAATGACGGAAGGTCATTTGTCCGATATTCCAATTGTATGTACGAGGCTTAAGGGGGGAGGGCGAACAAATTTTCTACTAAAGCGCGACTTGTCCTTTTTATATGTAATACATAATCTGCGCATGACCTTGTGTGGTTCATAATCTGATAACTCTTTATTCTCCTTTCCTCTAGCCATGAATCGCAAACAACCTGCTGGGATCATCCCAAAATGACAGAGCTTTACCAGTCTTTAGGTAAGCAGTGCTTTACTGTGAACCATCTACCAGGTTATAACATTTATCATTCTATTGTATAGAAGGTGAGGAAACATGGGATGTGTACAGCCAAGTACCTGATTCCTAGCTGAAACCTGTGGCTAACTCCTTGCTAACAATATTCCAATGTTATTATTAACAACATATCTATCATTTCGCTTTATAAAGGAATGCTTGAAATAATGTTTTAATCAGGGAATCGCTGTGGCCAAACCAAAATGGTGGTTAAAAAGAGAAGGCCCTCCTTATACTGGCATTCAAATTGAATGTTCTTTAGAATAATGGTCTGTAGAATAAATGATTCTTACAATAGTGTTCAGTGAGAATAAGTCTTGCAGACGGCTAACCTGATCAGTGCTGTCTGATATGTAAAAGGAGCAGCTCTACTGGTTTGATGGTGGTAGCTCTGCTGAGTAACGATGGTGCTCAAACTATGAAGGCACAGCAGGCAGGAGATCAATCTACCACTGCTTGCTTCTCACTGCTTGAGGAACCCTGGTTGAGAAAAGCTGGGCTGGTGCATTCAAATGTTGATTTTTTAATTTGAGCATGCATAAACTCTAGAAACGTATTACCAGACTGAGAACTATGTTGACTTGTAAAAGAAGAGCGTAGGTGTTTCCTATATCTGCTAGGGGCATACAATGTTATCTTTTTCTGCTTTGGGAAAAAGAGCAGTTATCTCAATAACTTTGCGATTTGGATGACGTTCAGACCAGTTAGCGTTATTTTCTAACTTATTTGGCTTGGACGATTATTAAATAAGCTGTGTTTGCCCTGTTCAATCTCTTGGATAAGTCACATTAAAGAGGAACTGCAGTCTGCTCACATAATTTGTAAAAGAAAAAAAAAAAAACTCTTTGCTATTCTGAAGCTTCCCTCCAACCACTTTTCATATTATTTTATATATACTTTGATTCTGTACTGGCCAAATATGCTGCAGGAATCTCCTGCCACTAAGTCTGACTTAATCCATTTTGTGGGCAGCTGAAGCTGCTGCTTGTTAACTTCCTGAATCTACACAGAGGCACACCTCCAGCTCTGCAGCTCTCATTGGCCCTCTTATGACTTTCCTTTCTCTCTCCGTCTCCCAAGTTAAAACAACAAGGGCAGAATATTTAACAACAATGAAAAAATGACTGACTGAAGGTCTGCTTTAAATATAATCATAATGTGGGTTCTTTGCAAGTATTCACACATAAATATGGGTTAAAGTGGTTGTAAACCCTTACAACACACTTTGACCTACAGGTAAGCCTAGATTAAGGCTTACCTGTAGGTCCAAGAAATATCTCCTAAACCTACACGGTTTAGGAGATATTTGCTGAAAGACAGGCACCACTTCGCCGAATGACGGCGGCGGAGCAGCAAGACCCACCGAGAAGATGGATGCGCCGGACTACAGGGGACAGCAGTGACATCGCTGGCTCCTGTGTCAGGTAAGTAATGGACTACTATGAGATGCATAGTAGTCCATTATGCTTTACCTCTGCAGGGAATGAAAGAGGAAGTAACCTCATCGGGGTTTATTTCCTCTTTAATGGTCCTTTTTGTTTTGGGGCTTGTAGTTTCATGTACTAATATCAAGAATCCATTCTACAGATAAAGGTTTACTATTTTAAAAGCTGCATATAATATATTGGTTTTGGTATACTTGTTAGGCTGTGTCGGAACCTTTTTTGTAGCACTAGGATAATATGAAACCAACGGTACATCGAGGACAATTGGGCAACAATGTCATTCCAAAGGGTTTGTTAACTTTCTACAGCTTTCTGCAATAATACTCCATTCACTCATTGGCATTCTGCAAATGCATCGAAACATGTATCACACTTACATTGCTATTGATTCCTAATGGAACCCCAAATGTAGGTAGCAGTTGCGTGACAAAATCCATGAAAAACCATACCAAAATGTTGCATGAAAAACACGGAAGGATTTGGCAGCTCAGTAACCGGAGGACTTTTTATAATTTGACACGGCGCTATTTTAACTTGTAAATGCGCAGCCATGCAATGTTGTACCCAAACAAAATTTGAGTCCCCCCCCCCCCCCCCCACACACAAATAGAGCTTTCTTTTGATGGTATTTGATTGCCTCTGCGATTTTTATTTGACTTTTTTGCAATATAAACGGAAAAAGACTGAACATTTTTTAATTTTCTTGTTATAAACGTTGGTAAAAAAAAATGTCAATAAGCGTATATTGGTTTGCGCAAAAGTTATAGCATCTACAAACTAGGTTAAATTTTTCTGGAATTTACGCAGCTTTTAGTTTTCACTGCATATCTGATTTCTTGAGGTGCTAAAATGGCAGGGCAGTACAATTTCCATTTTGGAAAGTGGACACCCCAAGGAAATTGCTGAGAGGCATGTTGAGCCCATTGATTATTATTTATTTTTTTGGTCACAAGTGATTGAAAAAAAGACAAAAAAAAAACTTAAAATATTAAGAATTAAAGTTGTCACTAAATGATATATTGCTCACACATGCAATGGTTATATGTGGAATTACACACCAAAATATAGTCTGCTTCTTCTCCTGAGTACAGGGATACCTCGTGTGAGACTTTTTAGGAGCCTAGCCACGTACAGGATCCTGAAAACCAATCACCGCCTTCAGGATTTCTAAGGGTGTAAATTTTAGATTTCACGCCTCACTACCGTTCAGTTTTGAATGCCATAAAATGCTAAGATGGCACCCAAGCTATTGATGAGAGGCATGTTGAGTCCATGGAATATATATATATATATATATATATATATATATATATATATATATATATATATATATATATATATATATATATATATATATATATATATATATATATATATATATATATATATATATATATATATATATAAAATTATATTTCAAACATGGCATAGTTATGTGAAATTACACCCCAAAATACATTCTGCTGCTTCTGAGTACGATAGAAGGGATACCACATGTGGCTTTCTAAGGGCGTACATTTTTGATTTCACTCCTCACTGCCTATCACAGTTTTGGAGGCCATGAAGTACCCAATTTTGGTAAGTAGACACCCCAAGCTATCGGCTGAGAGGCATGTTGAGTATTTTTCAGATCTCACTTTTTGTCACAAGGTTTTAAAAATTGAAAAAAGAAAGAAAAATACATTCTTTTTTTTCTTTCTTTTTTTTTCTTTCTTTTTTCTTTTCTTTCTTCATTTTTAAAAATAAACGAGATCTGCAAAATACCATGCCTCTTAGCAAATACCTTGGAATGTCTACTTTACAAAATTGGATCATTTGGGGGGTTTTGTGATCTATGGAAATTTCAGCACCTCCGTAACTGTGATAGGTAGTGAGGAGTAAAAATCACAATTTTATGCCTTTTTAGAAAGCCTGAAGGCGGTGATTGGTTTTCAGGGTCCTGTACTTTTCAAAATGGGGTCATGGGCGGGGGGGAGGTTTGAACTGTCCTGGCATTTTATGCACAACATTTAGACGCTTATGTCACACATCACCCACTCTTCTAACCACTTGAAGACAAAGCCCTTTCTGACACACTTTTTTTTTTTTTTTCTTTTTTTTTCAAATGCAATGTTTTTGGAAAAACACACCTTCTTTCTTCTTCTTTCTTCTTCTTTCTTCTTCTTTCTTCTTCTTTCTTCTTCTTTCTTCTTCTTTCTTCTTCTTTCTTCTTCTTTCTTCTTCTTTCTTCTTCTTTCTTCTTCTTTCTTCTTCTTTCTTCTTCTTTCTTCTTCTTTCTTCTTCTTTCTTCTTCTTTCTTCTTCTTTCTTCTTCTTTCTTCTTCCTCTTCTTCTTCCTCTTCTTCTTCCTCCTCCTCCGTTTGAAATAAAAAAGATGATCTTATGCTGACTACATGGATAACAAACACGACATGCTTTAAAATTGCGCACAAACGTGCAGCGACGACAAACTGTATACATATTTAAAAGCTTTTACAGGTTACCATTTTAGATCTACAGAGGAAGTCTACGGCTAAAATTACTGCCCTCGATCTGACCATCCGGTGATACCTGACATGCATGGTGCAATTGCTGTTTACATATACCGGACCGACGCTTGCGTTCGCCTTTGTGTGTGAGCATGGTGGGGACAGGGGTGCTTTATTTTGCTTTTTTATTATATATATTTTAAACTGTTCCTTTTTTTTTTTTTTTTTTTTTATTATTGCTCTCAGGGAATGTAAATATCTCTATGATCGAAAAAGGTAGTGACAGGTACTCTTTCAAAAATAGAAATAAAAAAAATAAAATAAAATTGGTCTATTAGACCCTAGATCTCTCCTCTGCCCTCAAAAAATCTGACCACACCAAGATTGGTGTGATAAAATGCTTTGCCAATTTTCCAATGGCGCTGTTTACATCCGGCATAATCTAAGTTATGAAATGCTTGTAGCGTCCGGTTTTTTAGGCCATAGAGATGATTGGATCTGTTTTGGTCTCTGATCAGCTATAGTGCAAAGTGGATTTGCCTTTAGTAAATAACCCCCAGTGTCTGTTTTCGAAACAAGCTTTACTAAAACTGGAGCACACAGAATTTGGTGCAGCTGTGCATAGTAACCAATCAGCTTTTAACTTCAGCATGTTCAATTGGACCCCTTTCACACTGGGGCGCTTTGCAGGCGCGATGAGGCTAAAAATAGTGAGGGCTGGAGTGGTGTGCTGGCAGGACGCTAAAAAAAGTCCTGCTAGCAGCATCTTTGGAGAGGTGAAGGATCGGCGTATACACCACACCTAAACTGCTCCTGCCCATTGAAATCTGTGGGCCAGCGCACTCTACCACCGGCATAACGCTCTACCGCCTCCATAGCGCTGTTGCAGCAGCACTTTGCAATGGTTTTAAACCTTTCTCGGCCGCTATCTGGGGGGGGTGTAAAAGCGCCCCGCTAGCGGCCGAATAGCTACTCAAAATTGACGGGTAAAGTAAAAAATAGCAGTGTTTTACCCCCGACGCACCCACTGCCTCAGTGTAAAAGGTGTCTTCAGCTTTGACAATGAAACTTAGTATCTGGTTACTATGCACAGCTGCCCCACTTTCTCTGTGCTCCAGTTTTAGCAAGTGTGTGTGTGTGTGTGTGTGTGTGTATGTATGTGTGTGTGTGTATATATATATATATATATATATATATATATATATATATATATATATATATATATATATATATATATATATATATATATATATATATATATATATATATATATCATTTTCATATGCATTAATTCAATGCCTTTTATACTGTTCAGATAACTTTAACCACTTAACCCCTGGACGGTTTTACCCCCTTCATGACCAGGGCATATTTTGCTCTTTGGTACTACGTTACTTTAACCAGCAATTGCACGGTCATGCAACAGTGTACCCACATTAAATTAACTTTTTTTACAGAAATAGATCTTTCTTTTGGTGGTATTTGATCACCACTTCTTTTTTTTTTTTTATTATTATTATATAAGTGAAAAGACAGAAAATGTTGAATAAAAATATATATTTAACTGTCTGCTATAAACAATATCCAATAAAAAAAGGTTTAAAATATTACATTTCTTCTTTAATTTAGGCCAACATGAATTCTGCTACATGTCTTTGTTAAAAATAAAAGTGTTATGCTTGCCTGCTCTGTTGCAGTGAATTTGTACAGAGCAGCCTGTACTGTATCCTCCTCTTCTCGGTTCCCTCTTCGGTTGTTCTGGCTCCTCCCCCCTGTTGAGTAGCTGCACTGCAAGCAGCTGACACATTAAGACACAGACTCCACCCCCTCTCTCCCCTGACTGACTAGCTGATTTACAGCAGTGGAAGCCAATGGCACCGCTGCTGTCTCAGCTAATTGGGAAGGAGAATCTGATGGCTGGATATCGCTGGACAGGGGGGGACTGCAGGTAAGTTTGGGGAGCGTGGGGGGGGGGGCGATTGCTGCAGAAGGCTTTTTATCTTAATGCATAGATTGCATTAAGATATAAAACCTTCTGACTTTACAACCCCTTTTAAGAACAGCCATGATTTTGTGGGTCACATGGTTTATGATCCAGGACTTTACCATGAGTTGATATCCGTTAACAGCAGTATCCACTTAAAGGGTGTGGCTAAAAGACTAAATGTAAACATTGGCATCAGCACCCTCCATGTTTGGACTGTCCATGTCCTCTAGCTATATGGATACAAATTGTAAAGTCTAATTCCTAAAGTCAAATTCTGTAGTGCCCAGGCAGTATCTCTCAGCTGGCTTACACAAGGTTGAATTTGAGCCTTTACTGTTTTGTACCCTGCGGTATACAGTATGTTCCCATAGATGTCGAAATTCAGATTATATATTTGCAAATGCATGCAACTAAAACCTCCTGACCTGGTTTTTGTCCTGAGTAGTTAAAACTAATTTGTTTTTTCAAGCTTGCTAGCTTGAAAGTATGCAGGGGCCTCCTCCCTTTTTTTTTTTTTTTTTTGTACTGTTTTTAGGTTATTGGTATCATGAGGTTGATATATGCAAACATTCTGAAATTCCCAAGCATAATTTAACTTTTACTTATGTAGCACTGACCCCCGAGGGAGCGGCTGATTTTATTGGGCTTACCGTTGCCTTCTTCACCTTGTGTGCGTCTAGGAGTTTACCGAGGTAGATGGCCCAAAAACTGTAGAGACTGACGCCAAATCCACTTGAAAGGATTTTTATTTGCGAAAAATAGTTAACACAGTCTCTCAACATAGGGTTATGTAGGAAAAATCCAGGTACTCTTAGTGCTAGTATATAAAAAAGTCTCTCGTATCAGCAAATCCAGAGAATAGCCATTCACAGCTGGATTTTCACCCCTATGGATAGTCCTTCTCACCAGGCCTAGCAACCAACAGGGTGCTCAGATCAAGAACAAGTCTCTGCCATAGACTTTATGTAGGTCACCTTGGTAAACTGAAAATTTGTAGAGCCCTCGTATGATACCAGTATCTTGCAGCCAGTCCGGCGATAACACACGAGATTGGATTCACTTGGGTCTTTCACCTGGATACCTTCACAGTTGCTGGGCCTCTCCAATAACCAAGACGGCACCGGATCACCTCCGAATCCTTTCTTCATTTTCCTCGCCTCGGGCTAGCCAGCCCCGAGACATAAAATCGAGTGGATCCGCACCCCAGGCCATGAAAGTCCTGGGGGCTGGTCAGGAGGACCAGGACCATCAGCCAGAAACCAATTCTGGACAGGAACCCCCGAAACACGTAACATCCGCACCTTAAGTTCCCTCTCCCAGGAAGCACAGAAAGAGTGACACTCCCACTGGGCTGGTTCCGAGAGAGAATAATCTTAATGCACCCAACTAGACTGTGTTTCAATACCTGCCAAAAGTGACAGTGCTAACTATGGCCAGGCAGAACACCCTGCAGTCTAGTCAGACTGGTGCTGGGGTCAAATTTTAGAACAATTAAACCCAAAACCAAACTGCGGTTTAAGGGTAAAGTTAAATGACAAAAACACATAGCGTGTGCTCTTCAGGAGCCGGCACTACACTCACATCTCGCATGCTAAATATTTCAAACTTTGCTTTTCGGTTTTACTGTTCCCTTTAATAGCTCAGTTTTATCACTGGTGTTAACTTGAAGAGGCAGAGTCTCTGCAGAAATGGAGGTCCTTACAGGTACCTGCACATCCTCTGAAAACCACCTATCATGGCTGAATCTAGAGCCATTTTGGTTTTAAACTTTATGTACAGTGACCAGACATTCTATAAATGCCATAGGTTAAACTGGTGAAGGTGTTTTTCACAGGCAGCTCAGGGGGATACTGTGGACCAGGTTTAAAATGGCTTAGAAACAGCAAGGCACAGTCTGGTCCACCACTCTGCAAGGGGAAACAAGGGCGTTGCAACAGCAATGTATTTTTGGCTTTCAATATGTTTTCAGGTAGGCCCCATCTTTCTTTTAGACAGAACTTGAATACTTTTAATTGGTGGGCTTTTATTTTTGACTGAACTATAAAGACTGGGCATACAGGCATTTTCCATCTCCAGCATTTGGTTTTATGTTATGTCTGTATAAAGCAGCACTTTACCTTTTCTGCACTCTACCTTGCACAGTCTGTGAGGCCGAAACAGCAGGTGCAAATTTAGTATTCTATTTTAGAGAGAAGTAGATTTGTCCATCAGCTTTTTCAGCCTTCCAAGTCGTTTTTCTGCTGGCTTTCGTATTCACTTTTCTTTTCTTCTTTTTTTTTTTTTTTTGCTTCTGGGGGAAAAAAATATAGGCTACATCTTTTCTGTAAAACGAGGCATCATTATGTAGTGCTTTTGCCATCTGCACATTGAACAGGTAGTTGTGCTGAATTTTTAATCTGTCAAAGAATTAAAATGCTTGTTTCTGCATTAGTGTTCTGGACATAAAGCCTATCAGCACAGCAGAGATGTAAATTGCTTATCTGTGTATTGTAAGCAGATCTTCATACACTACATTTTATTAAATCAGCACTTCTTTTTAACGTTTTGTTGTGTTTCGTTTGCCTTTATTTTAAAGAACTAGCACATTTGCAGAGAAAATGACTTGTAACAATAAATATATTCCTTTACAGCAAAACTGTGTCGGACTACCACAAACTGAAAAAGCTGTTCGATTCATTTTTAATATTCAAAGCAAACTCATCCATGTAGGACTCTGTGTTTGTTTTTTTGTTGTGAAACCATGTTGAAGAACAACCCCCTAGCATTTCTAACTGTGGCCACCTTAAGTAAGGGCAGATGATTCATGTAGCATTTACTTCCTGGAATCCATCTGCCCTTAGCTCAGGCATTCAGGCAGGAGAGTGTGCTTGGCTGAGAAAAACCCTCCTCCAGATGAAAGAATAAAATGCCCATGAAGACTCCTGGTATGTCTGATATTATTGTGGCCTAGATCAGAAACCAGGAAGCTACTGAAGAAATGGGAGGGGGGACTAAAGAAAATGAATAAATATAATATACCTTATCTATATTTACTCGGGGGACGGCATAATGATTACAAATAATATTGAAAGATTTAGCTTAAAAAGGCATTTTGGATTTTGTAATTTTCAAATTTCTTGAAATTTTCTCTAGGGGTATTTTAACGTATATTTTAACGTATAGTTTAGTTAGTATTGAAGAGTGAACCTTGAAATACAAGAACACAGCCCAAGACATTTTTACATCCTGTAAGCTATTTCTCTACCCTCAGTTTCAGGGCCAGCTCACACCAGATACAGTTCCGTGTGCTTTTTTTTTTTTTTTCTGCACCAAAAATGCATGCAGTGTTTCCATGTATTCCAATGGCTCTAGTTCACATCAGTGCAGTCCGTTTCTGCACCAGAAACTGATTGGAACTGACTGCAATGGTGTGAACTAGAGCCATTGCAATACATGGAAAACACTGAGCATACATTTTTAGGGCCAGTTCACACCACAAAAATGCACTCCCGATACTTTCCTGATCAGCTATTGCTTACAGTTCATACCACACACAGTTGCAGTGTGTTTTTGATACAATTTGCTAGGCAGCACGTGCTACCTATTTATTTTTTCCTATGCACCAGAAACTGACTACACTGGTGTGAACTAGAGCCATTGTAAAACACTGTGCATGCATTTTTAGTACAGAAAAAAGCGCACGGAACTGCATCTGGTGTAAACTAGCACTAAAAGCTCTTCATATAAAGAGTTGAACTTACTTTCTGGTGAGTATTTGGCCAATGGTATTCCTTTTAGGTTATTACTCCACATCTACCTTCTAATCACCCTTATTCTTCCTAGCAAAGCCATTTCTTCACCCATCTTTATATCTTAAGGCCCTCATTTATGCTTCATTGAGTTGCATTATCAAATTTTTTTTTTTTTATCTTATTTTTTTAACATGCAGTATTTCACAAATTAAGAGTTGCATTAAAGCAGGCCAGGCCATTTAATGCAGACCAACAGATCAAAAACTGTAGCAATTTTATAAGCATCAGAATGCATACCATGTCCATTACCATTCGCTGCTGCATAAGTCAGTTGGCACCTACTATTTCTGTGCCTTGGGTTGTCATTCTAAATAAATTGCATAAAGTGCTGTGTAGTGGTGCACAGAAACATGCTTGTTTTACTTTGCTAGCACAACGCATAGACTTAATGGGGGCCCATTCGCACTTGCACCCCAGAACCTGGAAAAAATGCACCTGCAATATTTTTGGCAACAACATGCACCACAACCCACACAATGAACATTGTGGTGTACTGTAGAGCAGGTGCAGCTACTGTATATGAGCTTAGTCTTTCCCTCCCTTCCCTGCCTGATCCTTCCCCCCCCCCCCCCCTTATTTATTTTTTATTTTTTTACTGCACGATGTGCAGCAAGAAATGTTGCATAGGACGTAGACAATAGTAGCTAACTCTCACCCAAGAGTCAAACAAAATTCTTCTATAGGCAGCAGTGGTGGCCCGTCCATTAGGGGTGCTGCCCCCTTATTCCATGCGCCCAGCCCCCTAGTCTCCATGCAGGGCACCAGACCATGGAATTCTAGGGGTTGGGGTTTTTTTTTTTAAGCACCTCTTTAGAGCCTGAGGCCTGCCCTGCTTTAATGCAATCCTCAATTTGTGAAATACTGAATGTTAGAGTGTGATAATGCACCCCAATGAAGCATACATGTCTGTCTCCCACTGGGTGGCATTGGGATAGCTTTACTTTACTGTGTTTGTTTTGTTTTTTTATGAAAGGTGTATCCCCCCCCCCCCCCCCCAAAAAAAAAAAAACTGCAGCAACTTCCAGCAATGGGGACAAGCACACCAGCTCCAGCCGGTGTCTCGGGTCCTCATTGGATAGATTTCTACCAGCAGGAGTCCATTGGCTCCCGCTGTTGTCAATCAAATCCAATGATGCTGGGGGTGGGCCCAGGCCCTGCTGTCTGTGTCAATGGATGCAGCAGCAGGACCTGGGAGCGCACCCGCGTGAGTGCCCCCAGGGAAAGCGCTCTCCCTCGGGAGCTCGAAGAAGAGGAGCCAGGAGTGCCACGGGACACGGGAGTGCAACTACGCTTTTTGCTCTTGCGTAGAGGCGGTAAAGATGGCATATTTGTTTAAAAAAAAAAAGACGACTCTGCAACCCCTTTAACTTGTAAGTGTCAGAAAAGGCTTAGCCTTTAAGTGGTTAAACTGATTTCATTTACAGACAGAAGTTCTTTCCTTTTGTTCTGAAAGAACTATATGTTAAAATGTTTCTCTTTAGCATGTGAGAAACTTGGCAGGCCACCTGTGTTTGTTTTTGTTTTGTTTTCTTGACAACTGTCAGCTTCAGCAGAGAACACTCTGCACTGAATCGAAGAAATGCTTTTTTAAGATCGGGAGGAGGGAATCTAATCGGGCAGCTCTAATGCAGATCTTTTTTTGTGTAAGTGGAACGATTTGGTAAAATAATTTTGTGGTTGCAGCCATTGTTTGCAGGTGAGAGTTAAAGAACTAATAGAAATAGTTTAACCACATCTCGCCCGACCTAAACCAAAATGATGGGCGGGCGTCGGTTTAGTTATTCTGACCGAATGTATGCAGCGCCGTGATCGGTAGTGCGGTGTGTCGCTCTGATCAGCTGTGTCCAATCACAGTGATCACATTTTAACCAGGAGCTTGCCAATAGCTTTGCTATTCATGCTGAGAAGAGGAGAGCCAATCAGTAGCTCTCCTAACGAGGGAGTGGCGTCTGCGCTGATAAACAGTGCATCGATTATCAGTGCAGACCCATCAGTGACCAGGGATGACAATTGGTGCCAATCAGTAATGCCTGTCGGTGCCTGCCCATTAGTGCCACCTCATCAGTGCCCGCCGGTGAAGGAGATAAATTACTTATTTACAAAACATTTAACCTAAACTAAAACTTTTTTTGTTTAGCAAAAGATAAAAAACCTAGTGGTTATTAAATAATGCCAAAAGAAAGGGACACAAGTTTCATTCAACGTGCCACAGCTCTGAAAGCTGGTTGAACCAAAAAAAAAACTGATTCCCCATCCACACATTAATTGTGGATGGGGGAATTCTTCCTGCTGAGTCATTGTACTCTGAGAGCGGAAGACTTCCCCACCATCAAACTACACTGATCAGTGCTGCCGACTATAGCTGAACTGAATTTCGATCCATGTATATGTGGCTTCAGTTGCCTTTCCACAAATCCACGCATATCTAATGCTGTATTAAAGTAGTGATAGACCCTGCTTGGTGATTTTTACCTACAGGTAAGCCTATAATAAAGCTTACCTGTAGGTAGAATAAATATTTCCTAAACGTGCGACTGCACTTGCAAAGTGCATTCTATTTGCCTTTAGTAAATCCCCCATAGTGGGCTGTTGCTTTTATTCTGCCACCACTGGACGAATCACAGCTCTACTAAGAAGGGAAAAAGTGTTTAGGGCATTTCCAAGCACAATCTTCAAAAAAACAAAAGTATGATGCTTCAGAGCTTTCACTTGTGCTTTAAGTGTACTTATTGTACATGATGATAAAGTCATGTTGAGTTTCAAAAAATAAAATAAAATAAAAAGTGCCGTTCTAGCGCTTTTCCAGAAAAAACGATATGGCCATCAAGACTGTAATAGATGAAATGTGTGGATGTCAGATTTGTGATGAAGTGATTGCAGTAGATTTATAGAATATGTGGCTGGATTATGTGGAGGAGTAAACAGGCTGATAATGGTGTTAAATTGCTTGTACTCCGATCATGGAAAATGAACTTCAGAGGTATGGTCTATATTTCACCTCTTACTTCAACAAGAGTAATAACTTGTCTCTTCGCAAGATAAAATACCATCTCATCCATACTAGGAGAATTATATGTGGGCTTGAGGCTCGGTTCACATTGGTGCGATGCGGGAACCCTTGTGAATCCCCTGTGAATTCCCACATTGCACGTGACTATGCAAACTGCTGGGAGTGTCAATAGGAAGTTAATAACACCCCCAAATCAGTTTGCAGATCGCAGTGTGAACTGTCAGTTCGGACATGGATCGCATAGGTGTTTGGTCTGGTGCAGATCAAAAAAAGGTCCTGTGCAAGTTTGTTCTGAAGGCAATGCAAATTCAGCCATACTATCTGTATGGCTGAAATTGCATCGCACAGACATCGCATGTAATTTTCACTGTGGTGTGAATCTGATTCCATATCACACAGTAGAGCTGCACAATTAATTGTCAAGAATCGGTATCGCTATCTTGACTAAAGTTTCACAATTCTTTCTATGCAAAGAATTCTCTCTGCTCTTCTGAAAGCCAGAGCCCTCGAAAGGAAGAGAAAAACCGGGCAGTCTGCCAAGAATCAAAACATTCTTTATCAGTTGAACTTTAAGTATAAACATTGTAACAATTTGTCAATGGAATAGACTTTGGGGGTTATTTACTAAAGGAAAATACACTTTGCGCTGCAAGTGCACTTGGAAGGAAAGTCGCTGTAGATCAAAGGGGGACATGCAACAGCATTTTAGCTTGCACACGATTGGATGATAAAATCAGCAGAGCTTCCACTCACTTCAGATCTACCCCTTAGATTTAGAGCGACTGCACTTCCAAGTGAACTTGCAGTGCAAAGTGGATTTGCCTTTTGTAAATGACCCCCTTTGTGTCTAAGTGAAAAAAGTTTAAACTAAACCTTTTTCTGACCTTTGTTGGTTTCAAGTTAAAATCTTTTTTATTTTATTTTTTTGCTAGAAAATTATTTAGAACCCCCAAACATAATATATATGTATATATGTGTGTGTGTGTGTGTGTGTGTATATGTATATATGTGTGTGTGTGTGTGTGTGTGTGTGTGTGTGTGTGTATATATATTTTAGACGCCCTAGAGAATAAAATGGTGGTTGTTGCAATATTTTATGTCGCACTATATTTGTGCAGCAGTCTTTCAAATGCAATTTAAAAAAAAAATACTTTAATTGGAAAAAAAAAATCTGTTAAATTAGGCCTTTTTATTTTTTGTATAATGTGATCCTTTTTATTCTAAGCAAAAAAATTGTAATTCTCATTTTGGCCAGAATCGTGCAGCTCTGTCACAAAGCGCACTGGTGTGAAACGGGACTTAATGTTAGATACTTAATATTCACAAGGGCTAATCTTGAAAAAGTTGACCAATACTCGGTGCCTTGCTTATGTTTTGTATATACCACAACATTCGAGAAAATAAGCCATGCGTCGTTAATTCTTTATACCTCCTGAGACAGAGTAGCACCAATATCAATTAGACTGCCTAGTACTAAGGGAGGCTTACTATATAAGCCTGCCTGAGACAGAGTAGCACCAATGTCAATTGGACTGCCTAGTACTGGTATATAAGCCCGCCTTAGTACTAGGCAGTCCAATTGACATTGGTGCTACTCTGTCTCAGGAGGTATAAACAAGTAATAGTGCATAGTTTATTTTCTCGAATGTTGTGGTATATACAAAACATAAGCAAGGCAACCGAGTATTGGTCAACTTTTTCAAGATTAGCCCTTGTGAATGATATTATCTAACCGTAAAGCCCACATATAATTCTCCTAGTGTAGATGAGATGGTATTTTATCTTGAAGAGACAAGTAGTCACTCTTTTTGAAGTAAGAGATGAAAATTAGGCCATACCTCTATAGTTCATTTTCCATGATCTCACATTGTTATTGTTTGTAGAATTTTGAGGAAAATAATGAATTTAAACCATTTTGGAATTAGGCTGTAACAAAATAATGTGGAAAAAGTGAAGCACTGTGAATACTTCCCGGATGCACTGTACTTTATATTGCCTCAGATGGTAGCCATAAGCCGACTTCTGTTTTTTAAAACAGCCGCTTACTTCAAACCTACAGGTTATTGAAGAAGCAAAATGATTTGGAAGAAGTATAAACCATGTTTTAGTAAATGAGACAAGTCAGACTTCTCTTTGGAAATGTCATTTGCTAGTGTTTTGTGCATAGTTGTATGCCTGGAACATTCTGTATGCGTAAAATGTGATCTGATGTGAATGAGTTAAACTTGATAACGTGCTGACTTTTCCTGATGCTGTCAACGTGCCTACATACATTACTCCTTCATTTAGTTGTAAAAGGAAATTACCAGGTGTATTAGCTTGCTGTTCTTTAGATGCAGATGTGTGCATTCCAATGTACATTCCTGCAGCGCGGTGTGGTATTTTCCTGACATTCTCCAGCTGTACTGAATGCTTAGAATGTAGAGAAATCACTCAATTATGTTTGCCTTGACTTTTACAGGGAAATTAAACAGTCTAAACAAACTTCATGTATATCTGCCATGTTATGTGATTTGCTGATTGCATAGACATTATGTGCTTCTTTTATTAATGTATGGAAAGTATCTACTTGTTTAATGGTACACTAAAAATGTGATGCAGGTTATATTTAACAATATTTCTTGATCTTTCTGGCAAAAATGATCAACTCTGTTATCAAGCTTTGCATAAATATGCAGTGATGGCCAAAACAGCTGGTTCTGGCAACAGTCTTGTGTATTTGGGACTTGCACAAAACTTCTTGCAAATGCTATATTTGAAAACCTGTCCGAACCACTATTGTTCCCCATATGATTAGTGGTGCTAGTATGGTCTGCCAGCAACCCCCCTCTTTGTCTCTGCATTGATTTGACATGAGTACTTGTGGCAGTGCCAGGTGTTTGAGGTGCTGTAGTAAAATCACATTGTGCCTGTATGGCCAGTAGCCCTCCCAAGTATGTGGGCAGCCTTCAGAAATGAGATGCTTTGTTGCTATATTAGAACATTGGTTTCATTTTGTTTGTTGCTACTTCCCTAACTGTAGGTAGTGTCTTCAGTTTCTCCAAAACAAGGCTAATATTTGTTACATATTTCATGGCGTACATTGTATACTTGGTCTTTACACATATTATGGTGCTAAAAATTCAACAAATACCATTTATAAAGTAGATATTTTTACTGTACTGACATATACTCTCAAAGTCAAGCATATCATACTGTTGTCCTATTGAGTTGGGAGCTCTTAGGCCCCTTTCACACTGAGGCGGTTTTCAGGCGCTACATCGCTAAAAATGGCGCCAAAAAAACTGCCCCTTTCACTCTCGTGTGAAAGCCAGAGGGCTTTCACACTGGAGCGGTGCGCTAGCAGGATGGTGAAAAATGTCCTGCTAGCGGCATCAATGGGGCAGCGCATCTATACTGTCGACAAAGCGCCGCTGCATCGGTACTTTGCAGACGTTTTTAACCCTTTTTCGACCACTAGCAGGGGTTAAAACCGCCCCGCTAGCGGCTGAATACCGCCGCTAAAACAGAGGTGAAGTGGCGCTAAAAAGTGCCACTTTACTGCCAACACCCGCACCACCCCAGTGTGAAAGGGGCCTTACAGTGCTTTGAAAAAGTATTCATGCCCCTTGAAATTTTTCCAGTTTGCCATGTTACAGCCAAAAACGTAAATGTATTTTATGTGATAGAACAACACTCAGTGGCACATGAGTGTGAAGTGGAAGGAAAATAATAAATTGTGATGATAAATGGTTTTCCAAATTTATTACAAATATGTGAAAAGTGGGGCGTGCATTTGTATTCAGCCCCAGAGTTAATACTTTTGTAGAACCAACCTTTGCTGTGCTTACAGTTGTAAGTATTTTTGGGTATGTATCTGCCAGGGTGGTTTTGATTTTAAATTAAGTTGATTTAAATCACAATTTAAATCGCTAGTAAAAAGGCTTGATTTAAATCAACTCGATTTTTAATTTTTAAAGAGCAACTGTCACCTCTGTCCTGCAGCAGCTCCTCCTCTGATCCGATGTTGACTCACCAGCATTCCTATTCACTTTAATGAGATGGCTGGTGATGTGGCAGTGACGCAACAGGTGAGTGGATGCCTGCTAATAGGCACTGCCATGATAGATCTGAAATGACAGGTACTCTTTAAATAGAAGGACTTATTCTTGCTAGTCGTTAGACTCTTTTTTTTTTTTTTTTTTTTTTTTTTTAATAAAGGTGTCGAAGTACAAATGCACGCCATGCTTTTCAGATATTTATTTGTAAAAAATGTAAAAAAACATTTATCATTTTTTTTTTCCACTTCACAATTTTATGTGCCACTTTGTGTTCGTCTTTCACATAAAATCCCAATCAATACATTTGGTTGTAACACTTTCAAACTGTGGAAAATTTCAAGGGGTTTGAATACTTTTTTTAAAGAGGAAGTAAAGGGGGGGAAAAAAATAAATAAAAAAAAACACACCCTGTAAGGCAAAGGCATAATGAGCTAGTATGCATAGCATACTATCTCATTGTGAATAACATACCTGAGAACGAAGCCCTCGAAGCGGTCCTCCGTCTTCCTCTTCGCTGCTGCCATCTATCCCGAAGCGACTGCCCTGTCTCGCTGCTCCGTGATTAGCCGGAGCCGCGATGACGTCACTCCCGCGCATGCGCACGGGAGCCGACACTCACGGCATATCACAGCGATCTGTGGCCTGCCCAGTGCGCCTGTGCGCCGCTGTCTTCGGCGCATGCAACCGTATAGGTTTAGGAGATATTTCTTGGACCTACAGGTAAGCCTTAATCTAGGCTTGCCTGTAGGTCAAATTTGGTTGTAAGGGTTTACAACCACTTTAAGGCACTGTACTACAACCTTGTGGTCCATGGTATATTTTTAAATAAAACTGATGTTTTCAAAACATTTTGGAGCTGTCTACAGAATGTTTGTTTTATTGAGGACATTAGTGGTGCTTTGTGCATCCAAGCAGTTTCGCACCATTTTGCCTTAGGCAACCAAAACCCACAAAGCTCATTAATGTAGACATTACGTTCACTCTGAACTTAGGGCTCTCGCATATATTCTGCAACCCTTGCACCTCACTGTTGGCTCGCTAATGCCATGTGTGGCTTAGTCATCTATGGTAAGCTCATACCTTTCGTTAACCTCTACCTTTTTTTTATTTATTTATTTATTTTTTTCTCTAAGTGCAAGTTTATTTTTTTTAAATCTGAAAAAAAAAAAAAATTGCAACAAGTAGAGGTGCCTATACATACATACATACAACAGTCTTGGAAATATTTCTATCTGGGTGTTCTCGATCCTTGCAGATCGAAGTGCCTCACCATCGCACCACAGGATTCCTGTTGGCCTAAATGTGCTTCACACTGCTTCCTTCCAGAATTTACACTGACAGCTGCCAACATGTTACCATGTGGCTTTTTCCACCTAGGCTAGTGTGGCTCAACCCCCAGTCATCTTCCTAGGATTATGGACATTACTTTTTCTGTCAGAAGGCATGGGGCACCATTAGGCTCCATGCACACTGAAGCTGATAAACTGCAGTTTATTGGCGTTTGGGCGTTTTTTGTAAAAGCCCATAAACTCCACTCTATGTTAGCCTATGTGTCCATGCACACATGGACGTTTTTCAGCTTTAATGAGCAGTGGAGTTTATGGGCTTTTTTCTGAACGCCAGAAATTCGCGTTCAAAGTGCCGTTTTTCAGCGGCAAAAAACGACAAACGCTCATTAACACTCATTAACGCTCGTTCATTAGTGTTCGGCATTCTATTTTTCAATGCATTGTGGGATTTTTGGAGTGTCCTCTGTGTATTTTTATAAAAAACGCCCATTAACGCTAACGCTGTAAAACGCTCATTAACGCTCATTAACGCTAGTATAAAACGCTGTTAAAAGCAGGTTTTTCAACCAGCGTTTTCTGCCAGCAATCTGGCGTCCAGAAATAGCTTTTTTGAGCTTCACTGTGCATGGAGCCTTAGAAGAGTGAGGAGCTGCTTTATTTTGCATGTATAATAGCATGAACAGTATTACTGAATACTCAAAATGCCCAGATCTGGTACGACAGGCTATTTTACACACCTCTTTCTTGCATGCATACCAGATTATAAACTCCCTGTAAATCCAGCTTGGTAAATACTGTTACAGATCTAAGTCTCTGGAACAATTCTGGAACTTGCGGAAGGGGATATCCCCTGCCATACATATTGCATGTGTAATAATTGTTGAGGGAAACTACATGTTCCCTTTCCTCTACATCCTGTTAATTAGGCCTTAATATATTGGCATGCATTTTGTTTAAAAGGAAAATTATAGTACATTTTCAATATTGCAATGTTTACACAATCATCTTTTTTTTTTTTTTTTTTTTTTTTTTTTTTTTTTTTTTTTATATAGATTTTACATTTATGTAAGCTTGTCCTTTGAATTTTCTTGTTATTGCCTTAATTTTATATAGGCTTGTAGGAACTCTAGAAGGAGCACTTGGTGACTTATTGTAATTGCATAGACCAGGGGTGTCCAAACTTTTTTCAAAGAGGGCCAGATTCGATGAAGTGAACATGTGTGAGGGCCGACCATTTTGCCTGACATTCTTTGAACCATTAAAATTCGGTCATTCGAGCACTCATACCTGGCCCAACAAAAATTCTCGTGCCTTTGTCGCGCTCGTTTGCCTGACACACAGACGAATGCTCTGTTCTTTAGGGGTACCGTTAAGTCTTAATGGTACCCCACACATTGGAAACATGGGGTGCTTTTGGTGCAGCGCAATTAAAAAAAAAAAAAAAGCTCTGGGACTTCTTTCCCTGCATTTTTGTGGGTATGGAAGCCCATTGAAATGCATGGGCTGCCCTACACACAGCATGCAGCCATGCAGATGTGAACCAAGGGCTGATTGGAGGGGCAGTAAAACTACATGGTTAAGCTGTTTTTACCACCCCCAACTTCTCCCCCTTTAGCTGCAGAGGGAGCAGCTGGGGGTGTACACATGCTGTGGCTGCAGCTGGAGGTATGCTCAGGGTGAATGGGCCTGCACTGCAACTACCCCGCAACTGTGTAGACTGCACAGTTGCGGTATAGTGATGCTACATTTACGGGCTTAAAACAGGTGGTGAGGAGGCAACATAATGCCTCTTTACCACCTTTCAAATGCCTCTGAAAAGCGATCTGTATATGGATTGCTTTTCAGAGGAGCAGCAGTCCTGGCTGCTATCACACACACAAGCACCACAAAAGCAGTTCTGATGGTACAAGAATGGGGGGGGGTCTGGATTAAAAGTAACACACATGCATACACATACACACAGACATACACACATACAGACACATGCATACACATACAGACACATGCATATACTTACATACGTACAGACACATGCACACACACACATACAGACACATGCACACACATACATACATACAGACATACACGCACATACATACACGCACATACACACACACACACACACACACACACATACATGCACACAGATACATACAGACACACATGCTGCACACACATACAAACACACATACATGCACACACATACGCATACATACAGACATACATGGACACACACACACATGCAATCATACATGCACAGACACACACACACATGCACACACACACAGACACACATGCACATACAGACACACATACACACACACACACATACATACAGACAGACATGCACACACACACACATATAGACACACATGCACACACATACATACAGACACACATACACACATCCACACATACATACATACATACATACATACATACAGACACACATGCACACACATGCATACAGACAGACATGCACACACATACATACAGACATGCACACACACACATACAGACACACATGCACATACATACAGACAGACATGCACATACATACAGACAGACATGCACACATATACATACAGACACACATGCACACATACAGACACACATGCATACAGACAGACATGCACACACATACATACATACAGACACACATGCACATACATACAGACACACATGCACATACATACAGACAGACATGCACATACATACAGACAGACATGCACACACACACATACAGACACACATGCACATACATACAGACACACATGCACATACATACAGACAGACATGCACATACATACAGACAGACATGCACATACATACAGACAGACATGCACACATATACATACAGACAGACATGCACACATATACATACAGACACACATGCACACATATACATACAGACACACATGCACACATATACATACAGACACACATGCACATACATACAGACAGACATGCACATACATACAGACAGACATGCACACATATACATACAGACACACATGCACACATACAGACACACATGCACACACATACATACATACATACAGACACACATGCACACACACACACATACACATAAATAAAGCCTTTTTAAAACGAATCTAGCTTGTAGTACAGTACCTTTCCATTCCATTTCCTCATTCAGCCGGGTACTGCACTGTAGGGGGAAGCAGAGAGCACAGCACACTCCTCTGCACTTTACTTTCACTTTTGAAGCCGACGGAGCTTCACACAGTGCCGGGGATCGGCTGATCTGACAGCCCTGATCCCGCAGCACACCAGGCGGGCCGTTCAAAACCGGACTGCGGGCCGCGATTGGCCCGCGGGCCGGACTTTGGACATGCCTGGCATAGACACTCGTTTTTACCTAACCTATTAGTGACACACGGAGTTCATTGTTTTCAAAGTCAGCTGACTTTGCAGTAAGAGAAGAAGCAGTACAGCATAACCTTTGCGTAGTACTATAAAGCAGCATGCAGAGTCTGAACATGTAATGCATACATATGGCTGCTATATACTTTCAGTCCTATACATCAGTGGTCATCAACCCTGTCCTCAAGGCCCACTAACAGGCTAGGTTTGCAAGATAACTGAAATAAATCACAGGTGATATCATTTGCTGCTCAGTGATTGCAGCATTCTAGTCTGCATCTCCCAAGGTAATACATAAAATCTGGCCTGTTAGTGGGCCCTGAGGACAGGGTTAATGACTATATGGGATTAATGGACACTAGGTGCATAAAAATGAAGACTGGCCCCTATAGGTTATAGTGTCTACAGGAGAATCATCATCTTCCTGTTTTGCTGTCCCTTTTTATTTTTTTTATTTTTTTCCCTTGATGTGGAAGAATTTTCTATTATGAACAACTTTTTTTGCAAGATGTATATTAATTCTGGATATCTCAATTGGCCAAAAAGCTTGGGGTTTCTGGGTTCATTCATACTGGGGATCATTTGACAGTAACAACCCATATGTGTTCCAGTTAACACAGGACTCTGCAATTTAGGTCTGAATATTATATCTGGTGGGTCCTTGCTGATTTATAGAGACTAGGGGATGCGGCAGTTTACTTATCCCCCCCGTCTTTGAAGACTCGCTGCAGTTGCTAGCAGATGTGCATTCATTAATATTTGTTTATTTTTACGAAGGTGAACTTATTCTTTTAAGGCTTCTGGCCATTACTTAGTCGGGGGGGGGGGCGTGCTGTTTAGGCTCAATGATAATTGAGCGCCCCCTTTTTTTTTTTTTCCTCTGGCCTTTCTTCTGATGCAGTAATACAGTGGCTCTCTTCTTAGCGAATATACCCTGCACAGTCCACATTAATGAGATTCTACATCTAGGCATTGGTCACAACCTTAATGAGTTTACAGCATCTTCAGCAGTGTAAAATAAGCACACCATGTTTATCCCTGGTACTCCTCTGGCTCATGATCCATGGTACAAGAAAGCGTTGTGACTTCCATTTCTTATAAATCTCAGTCAGAACTGCCTGTGTCAGCGGCTCTTACAACTAAACATTCTGTTGATGTATTTCCTCATAATCCTCTTTTCGATGGTTTTATCTAGGTGGATTGGAAGCCTCAATATCAATTCCCGAATGGTTGACACTTTCTTTTTTGCAAAAGATTTTGTCTCAAAATGGACTATTCCTCCTCCAGTTAAACCACCAGTGCTTTGACCATTCCTATAGAGGTTTCTCATTTTTTAGGGTCCATGCACACTAGGCAAAAAAAGAAAAAAAAAAAAAGCATGTTGTAAACACCTTTTTAGACGTGCTTTGTGTGGTGTGTGTGTTTTTTTTTTTTGTTTTTTTTTATATAAACGTGTTTCCTTAAACACTAGAAATGTACACTTAAAAATGCTTGCTTGGCGACTCTAAACGCAGTGATTTAGGTCTTAAAGCTCCTCTCAAATACGCATTAGTGAGGTTTTGCTTTTTTTTTTTTTCCCTCTCCGTCTGTAAAATGGAGTTGCTTCTACAGGCTAAACAAAAAAAACAACTTTTTTTTTTTTTATGCCAAGTGTGCATGAGGCCTAAAGGACCTACTGACAAGAAGTTGGAAGCAATTTTTTGATCTAGCTGCTCTTTCATCTCTTGATCACTACTGTACTTATTTCCTAGACTTTAACTGACTGCTCTTTGTTGCTCTCATCTCTCTGAATACATTGACAACGAGGTGACTGTAGTGTTGAACTTTGTGCAACAGTTTATAATTCTAGTCAGGTTATGCCTTGAATATCTGTTCTGTCCATATCTGCACCGCAATCTGCCTTACATGCTGGTGGGTGATGCAAGGGTTAATACTCTTCATGGGAGACCATTTTTTCAGCTCTGCATGGTACAGAATCTTTTAAAAAGTGATGGGGTAAGAGTACAACTATTCAAAATAAAGCAAAGAGTACACACCATTTTTTTTTTTTTTCTCATTAAAAAAGTTTTCTGTCAGCCAACAAGTTGAATGAAAGCAAAAAAAAATTCTTGCATCCGCACAAGAGAGGTGGATGCAGGAATCCTCCCTGTTGTGTCATTGTATTCTGATCCTGGGACTCATCTGCTGGCGGAATACACTGATGAGCACTGCAGTCGACCCCATTATAAGAATTCATCCTCTCTATTGGTCTTGGTTGAAAATCACAATTTTTGGCTCATCACCAGAGCCAGAATAAGGGGTGATTTTTATGCGATAAGTGATTTTTTCTTTTTTTTTTTTCTTTTCACTTTTAAAGGGATTTCCTTTTCACTTCCTGTTTTGGCTATGGTACAGGAAGTGCTGAACCACAGATATTCTATCCATTCCTTTTCTAAAGCCAAAAGAATTCAAGTTTTTTTTTTTTTCCAGCTTGTGTGGCCATTCCGTTTCTGTCTCAGCCATGTGAGTTTTCACAAAGGTCCTTGCACCAGTTCTGGGTCTCAATGGTTTTAGCGGTATACCCATCATCAAACATCTGGACAAATTGCTGTGGTGTGAACATACCTTCTCTGGGCTTTGACTCCCTACAGATCTTGGAGGCTTTTGAATGTATTCTGAACTTCAAAAAGTTATCTGGTTCTGTTTCATCATTTGAGTACCTGGATACCACCCAAGCTTTTCAAACCCCAGGAGAAGTTGAAGAAACTGCAGAGTCGGGTTAGTCAACTTCAATCCTGACATCATTCTTACCTGTGGAACTGTATGTGAGTGCTGGGATATACAGTATAGTATCTACTTTGGAAACTATTCCATTTACTCAGTGGGACTTATCCATTCTTTCTCTGTTATCAAGATCTGTTTTCTCCAGCTACTCAGGTTTTATCCTCGAACCAAGATGTCATGATGGCTTCTGTTCCCAGCATTGTTGTAGGGCAGGTTTTTTTTGCTTTTAGGGATTTTCTTTCTCTTCCTTCCTTCCTTCCTTCCTTCCTTCCTTCCTTCCTTCCTTCCTTCCTTCCTTCCTTCCTTCCTTCCTTCCTTCCTTCCTTCCTTCCGAATTAAAATGTAGTATTGTCAGTTGTTGGCCTATTCTCCGACCTCTTTCATGGGACATCTTTGGCTGGAAGCGTCTGAGTTATCCATATGGTCCTGTAATGAGCCTTATTTGATTTGACACAATGGCAAAGTTGTTTTTGATGCATTTCCCTCCCTGTGTTTGTCATCATTTTACCACATTTCTCCATTACCTGGAGAGGGTGAGGGCTGCCGGTTTTCCTGGCCACTTACTTTTAGGAAATCTGATTGCCTGTTCAGTTTTTCATACAGTCATAAAAGTGGTTCCCCCGGTTTCCGAATTCACTATTTACAAGTGGATTAAGCAGTTTGTTCTGCAGGTCTTAGTTGCAAGATAAAATGCTTCCTTCTGTTCAAACCCACTCCTATTGGATACTGGGTACTTTTTTGCCATCAGGCCAATGGGGCCCATATCTGTAAACCTGCAGCCTGGTCTTCTGCTCACATGTTCTCTTTTTGGTTTTTGAACATAATGTATGGCCAGTCTTACTGACTAGATCACCACGTGAAAACGTAGGGGAAAAAGCCTAAATAAAGAAAACTAATAGAGCCTTCATCTACTGATTGGTGGACCACAATATATTACATTTTTGGTTTGGGGTTTGGTACTATAAGGTTTGATAATGCTCCTAAAATTGTGAATTCTGAGATCAGAATCTTTACTTGTTTTAACTACCCTGTTTCCCCGATAGTAAGACACCCCCGATTGTAAGACGTATCGGGAGTTTCAGAGGGGTCGGCTAATATAAGCCGTACCCCGAAAGTAAGACATATGTCTTACTTTCGGGGAAACATGGGGGTATTGCCGCCTCCCTCTCATCTAGCTGCGCGCCGCCTCCTGCCCACGTCCGCACCGTCCCCCTCTCCATACGTCGCCGCGTCTGCCATTTCCCTCTGATCATAATGAGCGCCGCCTCCTGCCCACGCCTGAGCCGCCCCCCTCTCCATATACGTCACCGCGCCGTCCCCTGCACTTGTCACTGCCGCCTCCTGCTTAAAATACGGTAATGCACACAGTATTAATCATACATCAGTAAAACATACACACTGGCATACTGGGGTATCATCTGCTGTATGTAACCCAGTGGGTATCAGCAGGTGTCACACTGGATTAAATACAGCAGGTGGTACTGTATCACACATAAATCTGTTTTATCTTCCAGTATTCCACTGTTCGTTCTTACCATTTTTCATTGTTTTACATGTTATGCAATGTTGTAGCAAGACATTCTTGGCACTTCCTTTTATAAAACTGTTTTGTGGTGAATACAATACTGTTCAGGTTGTTAATAAATGTTAATTTTATGGTTAAAACAAAAAATTCGACAATTTTTTTCCAATATAAGACATACCCCGAAAGTAAGACATAGTGGGGCTTTTGGGGATAAAAAGAAAGTAAGACACTGTCTTACTTTCGGGGAAACACGGTATTTCTTTGCATACTGCTGCTGAAAGTGGCATCTGGGCAGGTTGCAGCAGCTGTCAGTCAAGACCAGTAGGTGTTGCCAGGCGTAGGCTTGAGAAGTTATTTATAGAAGAACCGAATGACCATGAAATATTTTAGAATCTAGATTTGTCTAAGGGCCAGTTCACACCATAGATCCAATGCACTTTTGATGAGTTTTACAGCGTTCCACTACAGTCCAGTGCATAGAAGCATTTTACAGATTCATAGGGTTTTGTTTAGCCAATAGAAAGCACTAGGAGGAGAGGGAGAAGATATTGGGGGTGGAGAGCTGCTGTTTGAGTAGATAACGAGCGACAAACACTCATAAAATGTCAGTCGTTTCTTTTAACGTCTGTGGGGGCCAAAACCCCCCCCTTTTTTTTTTTTAATCCGCCAAAAAGAAGCCGGTGTACTTTTTTTGAGCAGCAGGACTTTCTTCAGGTGATAGAATGCTCAGATGTGAGCAGGGGCCATTAAAATGAATGGGATTTGGCTTGTTGAGCATTTAATTTCAATGTCACCTGTTCACATCTGAGCATTTTGTCGCCTGAAGCAAAACGCCTGAAAAACACCTTAGAGGGGTTGTAAATATTTGTTTTTTTATCACCTTAATGCATTAAGGTGTAAAAACACTTGTCAGTGTCTGCCCCCCCAGCCCCGTTTTAACTAAGACCCGTAATTCTGTGGGCGGTAACGTGCTCTCCCTCTCTCCGCGAGGTTCTCGGCTCTTGATTGGATAGATTGATAGCAGCACAGCCATTGGCTCCCACTGCTGTCAATCAAATCCAATGATGCGGGTGCTGGGGGCCGAGCCCAGGATTCGGCAATATGGACGCAAATGCCCGCAAGGTAATCCCCCGGGAGAGTGCTTATCCTAGGGGGGTTACCTGATGCGGGGAGGAGCTGCAAAAGCTGATGGAGGATCTCAGAAGAGCAGGTTCTGGGCCACTCTGTGCACAAAAAACTGCACAGTGGAGGTAAGTATGACACATTTGTTAATGTAAAAAACAAAACAAAAAAAACCCTTAGTCACAATAAGCTCAAAAAAGAACATGAGCGTATTTGGAGCAGATTACAGATGTTTTTTGTGTTTTTTACATTGGTGGCCTGTACAAAATCGTGGTAAAAATGCGTGACTTTGAAACACTCAGGTGTGAATGCAGCGTTATATTGAATGCTTTAAGCAGAACATCATATGGGGCTTCCCTTTTGTTGGGTGACGCTCTCACGCTCGCACACTAATTTCGAACAACATTCGTCAAGTCATAGAATGTACTGGGAATTTTCAAATTTATGTATGAATGTTATGCGAACATCAACTAATGTATGACCGGATTCCTGTTATGAAAAAGCTATAGATTGCCTTTGCTGACCTTGAAAATGCTAGTTCCTTTCTGTATTTTTCAAGATAAACATCTACAAGTATGTAGAAAGTGAAATCAGAATTCCTGCACTTGTGTCCAGTCTGTGACTGATTGCTGAAGCCATTAGATCAGCTTGACAGTCTGGTAACTAGCATTTTCAGAAGGTCAGCAACAGCAGCCTACGGATCTTTCAGTACTGATTTCCTTTAAACCTCATGTGGCTTTAATGTGTATTAGCAATTTCATTTATGAAGGAGGATTATGATATATTATCTGGAGTCCTAGTGCTAAATAATACAGGTTGGTAGAGAACATTGTTGTCTAATGGGTATTAAAATAACATTTTTGTTCTTTTTGAAAATACATTTCATGCATTTAAGTCTTTCATCAAGCTATTTTAATATTTTTTATTGTGATTTTTTTTTTTTTTTTATTGCGACAATTTGTTTACCACAGGGGTTTATTATTTCTTTCACACAATGACCCAAGCCTACATTACTTAGTCCCTTTTTTGTTCCTTAGTTTTAGGTTATTTCTGAATGAAAGTAATGAAACACATCCCCCTCTTTTATCTTGGCTTAGCATTATTAAGCCATGTTTCTGGGTTGTCATGATGATGCAATTTTATTATATGTACTAAATATATGAAACATAACATCTCTTGAGAACTTCTCTGCAGTGTGAAACTGGAAAGTAGTTTGGGTTCCTCTTGAACGCCAGACTACTTTCTGCTGCTTGGGTGATATAATACAATGAACCAACTACAAACACCAGCAGCTGAGGCTCAATAGATCGGACTGGTGGGGAAATGCTATCTTTTCCCCTGCCTGCTTCTCCAATCCTTTTCCTTAAAGGGACCTGGCCACCTTCCCCATAGCCAATTAGAAACGGATGGTTATGCCACGATTTGATGAACCAACCTCCCCCCAGCCACATATTTAAAGTCTAAAATAGTCATGTGCCGTGGCAAGTCGAGTTGAAAAATGGTACCAACTGTTAAACTCGACCATTCGGGGTAATGGACAACTTTCCCAAAGAAAAAAAAAAAAAGGATCGCCACCCAAATATCTCCACCATGGATTGCATCTCAATGCATAGGGTAGTGTGAACCTAGCCTTTGAGTTGGCTGACAGTGGCTATAGTCACACAGCCCAGGTCAGGGGCGAGCCCACACATCAAGTGGTAGACATGCGGGCTTGTTCCTGAGCTGGGCTGTGAGTCCTTTGCCACAGTCAGCCAACTCAAAGACTAGGTTTATTTAACCCCATGCTCCTGGGACCTGATCAGTGGTGGAGTGGGTTTGGGCAGATGCAGAAGAGGAGTCAAGGGTGTCAGCAGGGGACCCCAGAAGCTGAGCCTTTACAATCGCTTTAATGCCTTCATTACTTGCTTTCACTAAATTTACTTTATTATCGGTCTAGGCTTGTAATAATTTATATCAAATATTTTTGTGAGTGCATTTGTTCTGCATATTTTTGTTATTTGAGGGATATTATAATGGCTTTCTTGTTAGTTTTTACGGTGCTGAAAGTGTTGGTGGGTATAATTAAGCCAGGAAGGAATATTACCTTCCCTTTGTTTATATGGCATGCTCTGGCTGATTTGTTTTTAAAACCATATTTACATAGTGATGATGGTCACAAATTGGCTTCATGTGCAAAATATGCCACCAAGTAAACCTGAACTTGGCACCCTATGGTCCCTAAGGCTAGTCCACCCTTATCAGTCCTTTTTGTCAGGTGTGATTTCAATTTAAATCAAAGGAAAGTCATCCATGTGCAACGGAGTTACAGCTGTGTGCTAGTGCACTATAGTGCGGGGTACATTTTTCTTCACTGTATATGGGCATTGGGGTTCTGTTCACAATAATTGGTAGAGATTGGGATCCATTGCATGGAAGAAAAGGTGGGCCCTTAGTGTCATAGTAACACCTAGCGATTGGTTCATATTGAAAGAAGAAAAGGGTTAGGCAAGCACAATTTCACATATATTTACTTTTATTTAGTTTTGTAGCAGTGACGAATTCCACAGTGCTTTACAGAATACATGAAATCTTCCACCTACCTCTTGTTGAAAATTATTACATTGCATAACTTAATTATGGCTTTGCTCTAAAGATTAGGTTTTAACAACAGCTGATGTAATTCTTGGTGCTAAGTAGATCCATGTTTTATTAAAAATGTGTTGTTGCTGTCTCTGGTTAAATATGCAGCATTTCCACCTGCTCTTGCAGCTTTAGCTAGAGTGTTAATAAGTGAGATGTCATCTGTGACAGGGAAGTACACCTTCAATTACTCTGTTCTAATGCTTTATATCTCTTTCACTGAGGCCCCCTTGTTATGTTCTTGGGAGTTCTAGCCTCTGTTTTGCATCAGGAATGGGTTGAAATTTAGGTTAAAAACGTTATCTACGAATGAAACGTTCTGGTGACAAAACTGTGCAGCCTACTGGTGTAGGTTGGAACAGAAGAAATGCTGTTCCTAGCAACTAATCATGTTATGTCCAGATTTTCTGGTGCAGGTAAGAGAAGAATATAGGCTCATGCATACCTCCCAACTCTTGAACTTCATAATGAGGGACACTGGAGGAGTAAAAAGACCTCCGGCGTGCCATGTTGCCGTAAATTGTGGGTGTGGTCAAGCGCCTAGCAGTGGGAAGGGCTTAAGTGATGTGGTTAAACAAAACCCATACTTTCTTGTACCTATAGAATTTTGCTTTCAGCCCAACTTGAATATCTTCATTAAAATAGTGAGTGCATAGCAGAGGTATGGACATAATACAGAAGATGGTCAGAGACTGCAGACCTGCTCCCAGAGACGGTCAGAGACTGTAGACATAATACAGAAAATGGTCAGAGCTTGGGGGGCATGCTTCAACAGCCAATTATAGACTGGAGACAGTAGATGACATATTATAGATAAGTGTCTGCACGGGACCAATGGGCCACATAAAAAGTGGCAATGGGCTGCATGTGGCCCCAGGCACTAGGGACTGCATTGTACATTCCAAAACCCCAAGAGCTAGCTCTCTTCTCCAGCTCTGGAAACTCCGCCAGGATGCTTTCTA
The DNA here is from genome assembly GCF_037356315.1 of Lithobates pipiens. Lineage (NCBI taxonomy): Eukaryota > Metazoa > Chordata > Amphibia > Anura > Ranidae > Lithobates > Lithobates pipiens. The sequence goes on from NW_027507748.1 coordinate 429,121,123, forward strand.
TGAGAAATTAAATACAATCTATTGCTGAGATTGGGGACAAGCAAGGGTCAGTCTTCACTAGGGTGACCATATTTCCAAACTGCCATTCAGGGACACCCCCTTCCCAAAAAATGTTGGGGGAGGGGGGTGGTTTGAGTGACTGTAGTCTTGATATTGATGGGTAATTTGGGGGCGGGGGTGTTTTGTCGGGTGAATGGTGTACTACATTGTAGTAATATATAATTAAATATTTCACCATAATGCAGAATCAGTGGGAACCCTGAGCTTGTCACTTGCCACCAGATGCAGCTTGTTACTTGCCACCCGTTGCCTGCTGCCAGATGCAGTGTGTCACTTGCCACCCATAGCCTGTCCCCAGTCTGACCACCCCCCACCCCACGGAGCCCCGGGAAAGTGAACGCCCCTTCCGCCACTTGCTGCTAATGTGACTCCATAGATTTTAAGGGCTCATGCTGGGACTTGCAGTTCTTCACTTTTGAGGGGGGGGGGGGTAGTCACATCCCCTAAAAGTGAAGGACTACAAGTCCCAGCATTAACCCTGCCCTGATATCGAAGGCTGTGTCGTCCTCCCATCCCTCCGAGGGTGTAATCGCATCTGTCAGTGTCGTCTCCTCTTCTGCCAGCTTACTTATTTGCCCACCCTTATCTGCTGACTGTCCTCTGCACTGATAGGCTTGCTAGTTCCAGCCACACACACTTTGAGCTCTGCTGTGAAGTGCTGACAGTAAAGCACAGAATGCTGGCTGATGGGGGAGAACTGACTGAGCTCATATTGGTGAGTGCTTTGGATTGTACTTTGCTTTTGCTGGCTGAACTCGAGAAGATGCAGGGAGGAGATGGGTGGAGCTAAGCAGTAGGCACAGAGGAGGAAGTTAAATCCTCCTCCGCTGTGAACGCTGGGGTTCTGTCTCTCTCCTCCTCATGACATCACTGGTTGCTAGACGCCAGGCGGGTGGGAGCTAGCAACCATTTGTTCACTGACCCAGCGGCTGTGTAAAAAGGGGTCTCATCAGCCAGGTATCCACCACAGGCTGATGGTGAGTGACAGCGGCGATGTAAGGGATATTTTAGGGGGCTTCAGATCAGCCCAGGGGGCAGTTCCAGGACACTGTATTGCCCTGGAATGGGGGATGCCTGGGACAGATTCAACGATGTTGAGATTAAGGCTCTGTGGGGGCAAACCTCAACTTCTAGAACTCCTTGTTTATGCTGAGGCTAGTTCTTAAAGGGGTTGTAAACCCTTGTGATTTTCACCTCAATGCATTGAGATGAAAAACCTCTTGTAGTTTACCAGCCTCTTGTTTTACTTACCTAATGCCGCGTACCCACGGGCGGACTGTTCGCCCAACTTTGTCCGCTGAACAGTGTTTCAGCGGACAGTCCGCTCGTGTGTGGGCTTCAGCGGACAGTTTCAGCGGACAGTCTGACGAACAAAGTTTTTCGGAATTCCCGTAAGACAGTCCGCTGAAACTTGGTTTGAGCGGACAGTCCGCTCGTGTGTAGGCTTGTTCGTCAAACTAAGTTCCGCGCATGCTCAGAAAGGATTTACACGCCGAAGGTTGCATTGCAGTGTATAGGACGACGTTTTTCTAGTCCCGTCGTACGTGCCCTTCACGTCATCGTGCACGCTTTCAGCGGACTGTTCGTTCATCGTGTGTGGTCAAGTCCGCTCATGCAAATTTTGAGCGGACTGTTTGTCGGATTGTTTGACAAACTAAGTTGGGCGAACAGTCCGCCCGTGTGTACGCGGCCTAAGACCCGTAATTCTGTGGTTGGTGACGTGCTCTCTCCAAGAGGTCTTGGCTCTTGATTGGATAGATTGATAGCGCAGCCATTGGCTCCCACTGCTGTCAATCAAATCCAGTGATTTGGGAGCTGGGGGGGGGGGGTGGAGCCGAGTCCAGGACACAGGAGTGTACCCGCACGGGTGCCCTGAGGGAGAGCCCTTCTCTGACTGGGCACTCGAAAAGAGAAGGAGCCAGGAGCGCCGCCGAGGAGGATCAAGGCCACTCTATGCAAAACCAACTACACAGAGGAGAGTATGACATGTTTGTGTTTTTTTGTTAAAAAAAAAAAAAGGGAAGGTTTACATTTCCTTTAATGTAATTGGCTGTATGTTGGGGTGGTTGTCCTGCTGCAGAATAAATTTGGGGCCAATCGCACACCTCCCCAATGTTATGGCATGATGGATAGGTATCTGTATTTCTCAGCATTAAGATCACCATTGATCCTGACCAAATCTCCAACTCTATTTGCAGAAATGCAGCCCAAAACGTGAAGGAACCTCTGTCATGCTTCACTGTTGCCTCCAGACACTTGTTGTACCGCTCTCCATCCCTTAGTGAACAAACTGCCTCCTGCTACAGCCAAATATTTCAAAATTTGACTCGTCAGTCCAGAGCACCTGCTGCCATTTTTCTGTACCCTCAGCTTTTGTACATAGAGCATGGAAACAAGGCTAAGGGACTCTACTATGCAAAAGAAGCATGTTGGAAAATCTTTGCGTAATCAGTGCTGATGAGCATATTCTGACAGCAGGGAAGCCTCTGTCAGAGTACAATAGATCATTGGAAGGAATCCCCCCACAGCCACCTCAAATTTATCTGATTTAGTCTGATTTTTGTCATTGGATGGATAAATCATTTACAGATTTTCTTAATGTATGTGTGTGGCTAGATCTGAAAGGGGTTTTAAAATCTATCCAGGTTAGTTGCAGCTTGATACCTTTTTTGCTTATGCATTCCTGATCAAGGAATTTTCATTTTATTAAGTGCTTATTACAAAATATGACTAAGATAAAAAAAAATTGTGTTTTATTAGCCCACAATTTTGTTTTAATATGTACAGAACAGAAGCGGTACACAGTATAATTGTTAGCGTTTATCTGATTAAGCAAGGGTGAAATTACAGCGTACCTAGCTGCACTTTGAAAGAAATGTGCAGCTTGTTCTGTTATGTTCACTTCATATTAGGCAAATGTATTTGATTTCCATACATTATTACTAAGCCGTGTTGATATAAGCGAGATTTATTGTCTCATTTGTTAGCCGAGATGCAAGCCTACGAATGTCAGTATAATTTCCTGTGAATCAGTGGCTGACATAATTGCATAAAAACTCATATTTAAGGTAGGCTGAGCTTTCATAGAGCGCACTCAATTACCCTCTGGATGTGAGAGAGCATGGAAGGTGGGGTCCCACTTAGGAACAAATTAACTAAAGTCATTTCATTGGTTTTCAGTGTTCTTTTCCGCTGTGCGCTGCGAATATTAATATCTTTTTGTCTTTCCTCTTGTGGGGTTTTTTTTTTTTTTTATCATAAAATAATGGCTTGCTACAATTTCGTTTTTATTCTGTGTAGATGGGGTGTCTAGATGCTGTTCTATTTGATTCAATGAATTCTCTTGCTTCAGTGTGTTTGTGTTTTTTAATTTTTTTGACAGCCTTCAATAACCTGACTAAAATAAATGAATGGAAATGCTGCATAAAGACTGTCGTCACTGTGGACAAGTACAATAAAATGTCTCCAGAACCTTTTTGTGCGCTTCCCCTGTATTGACCCTAGTGTGGTTATGACTGTGGACAGGAAAGTAGATTTGTGCAGTAAGGTCAAAATGCAGGTCAGAACGTCCAAACTGTACCATACTGGACTTATTCACCACCCACTGCAATACAAAAAAATGGTGTGACCTAGTCCAATTAAATACAATGGCTTTTCTCTGTTTAAAAATGCAGCATCACACATGACCAGCGCCTGTGTGAACAAGCCCTGGCTATTCTATGTAATGTACTGCCAAGAAACCTATGAATACGTAATGTGAACAGTTTGAAGTAGCTTGTTTGATTTCTTTGTCCTTGTTAGGAAGGTCCATGACATCAGGTGTACAGTAGCAAGTTAATAATATTTTAACTCTGAGGTATAATGTACAGATATTTGTGAAATATACAGTATATCGGCATAAGTTATGAATACAAATAATGCTGTAGTATAAATTCCAGACCTGAAAGCAGAATATTGTACCCCCCCCAAGTGCATGAGCTTGGGGTCTGCATGATATGCATATCATAGGTTTGTTTAATAAAATGCTTTTGGAGCAAACATCTAAAGATATTGTTTTGCAAATCTATGTACACTACAAACTGTAAGATTGATTTAATCAGTTTGGATAGTGCTTTTTGTTTATTTTTTTTACTAATCTAGTAACTTATTCTAAATAGGAAACCTTCATTTTGGTAGCAAATATTAAATATTCTAACTGGCAGCAAGAATAAGTCCTTATGTTTTTAAAGAGCACCTGTAATTTCAGATCCATCATGGCAGGGCCTTTTAGTGGGCATCCACTCACCTGCTGCCGCCGTATTCCTCAGCTTGCGTCACTGCCACATCACCAACCATCCCATTAAAGTGAATAGGAATGTCGGTAAATCGACAGCGGGTCAGAGGAGGAGCAGCCGTGGGACAGAGAAGACATTTTTCTCTTTAAAAATTATGATTTAAATCAAGCTTTTTTTAAACTAGTGATTTAAATTTATGATTTAAATCAAATCCACCCTGGCAGTTGACCTGTACCCTTTTACCTCCTCTCTACATATGATTTATTGCTTAATTGTGGGATATTTTTAGCCTTGGTGAATATATACACTCTAGTTTTTGCTCATTGTTGAAATAAGCTTGTCATAGATACAGTCCAAGAGTCCTTAAAGTGGTTGTCTCGTGTGTGTGTGTGTGTGTGTGTGTGTGTTTTTTAAATAACATTTGTTATACTTGCCTGCTCTGTGCAATGGATTTGCACAGAGCAGCCCAGATCCTCCTTTTCTCGAGTTATCTTAGCTGCTCCTGGCTCCTCCCTCCTGTTGAGTGCCTCCACAGCATGGCACTTGCTATGGGGGCACCCGAGCTGAGCTGCAGCTCCCTGTGTCACAGAGACACGGAGCTGTGGTTCGGCCTGCCCCTCTCTCTCCTGATTTCGCTAAATGACTTTTAACAGCAGTGGGAGCCAATGGCGCCCAGACAGCCGAGGGACTTGGACATCACTAGATAGAGACCTCAGGTAAGTATGGGGGGGGGGGGGGCGGTGGGCTGAGTGGGGCTGCTGCACACAAAATGCACATAGAATGCATTAACCACTTGCCGACCGCCGCACGACGATATACGTCGGCAGAATGGCACGGGCAGGCATATTGGCGTATATATAAGTCCCTGCCTGCCCGCGGGTGGGGGGCCCGATCGGGCCCCCCCCCCGGTGCCTGCGGCGGTCGGCATTCGTTCGGGAGAGATCAGGGATGAGGGGACGGCCATTCATTCATGGCCACCCCCTCGCGATCGCTCCCGACGAATGAAAATCCTCGGTGACATCACTTCCTCTCCTGTATTGTAAACACAGGCAGAGGAAATGATGTAATCTCTCCTCGTGTCGGTCTTTTTCGTTCCGGCACGGAGGAGAGAGGATCGGTGAGTTGCACCTAACACTACACTAACAGTAGAACACGCCAGGCACACTTTTCACCCCCCTGCCCCCCCAGTCACAGTGACACCAAGTGCATTTTTTTTTTTTTTTGCATTGGTGTCATTTGTGACTGTAATAACTGTTAGGGCAGTTAGGGTTAGCCCCCTTTAGCTCTAGGGTGCCCCCCTAACCCCCCCAATAAAGGTTTAACCCCGTGATCACCCCCCGTCGCCAGTGTCACTAATAAGCGATTTTTTTCTGATCGCTGTATTAGTGTCACAGGTGACGCTAGTTAGGCAGGTAAGTATTTAGGTTCGCCGCAGCTTTTTATAGCGTCAGGGACCCCCATATACTACCGCATAGCCCCCTGATTGCCCCCCAGTTAACCCTTTCACCAGTGATCACCATATAACTGTTACAGGTGACGCTGGTTGGTTAGTTATTTTTTTTTTGTTTCAGGGCACCCGCCATTTATTACCTAATAAAGGTTTAACCCCCTGATCACCCGGCGGGTGATATAAGTTTGAGGGTCAGATAAGGCCTGCGTCGCCCCAGCGTCAGGTTAGTGCCAGTACCGCTAACACCCACGCGCAAAGCATACACCTCCCTTTAGTAATATAGTATCTGATCAGATCTATATTAGCGTTGCCTTCATTTTAGGTTTCCCAAAACGCATTGTTAGCGGGATCAGCCCAGATACCCGCTAGCACCTGCGTTTAGCCCCTCCGCCAAGCCCAGCCCAGCCCACCCAAGTGCAGTATCGATCGATCACTGTCACTTACAAAACACAACACACATAACTGCAGCGTTCGCAGAGTCAGGCTTGATCCCTGCGATCGCTAACAGTTTTTTTTGTAGCGTTTTGAAACAGTCGCTGACAGGCTAGGTGCTTTTTTACCTGTGAGTCTCACTAGTGTACCCCTAAATTTAGAGCCCAAAATGGCAAAGCGAAGGTACACTAGTGAAGAGGCCTACACGTTTCTGAGCATGACAGATAGTGAAGAGGACGTCACTCATCTGTCAGATTCAGGCTCAGAATACGATCCTGTAGAGGACAGCGGCTCCATGACAGATAGCTCTGACGACGGAGATGAGGCCGCTGCTAAGAACAGGTGTGCCCAATCCCGTATGTATTCTGTTGTTGAGGTGCAGGAACCGCAGGTCACTCGTATGGAGCAGAGACGTACTAGAGCCGCTCAACCTTCTGGTGAACTGGCAAGCACCAGCGGCCTAGTACACCCTGGACGTACATCCAGCACTGCAGTAACACGTGGTGACGTGGCGAGTCCCATAAGTGCAGTTCAAGCTGGCGAGGTGGCAAGCACAAGTAGTGTCCCGCTGCCACCAAGAAGAAGACAAAGACAGGCCCGTCGTACCCATAGTGCCCTTCCTGCAGAATTCGCCAATCCTATTTGGGTGCCCACATCTTCTGCAGAACCCGTACTTCCCCCATTCACTGGCCAACCTGGCATTAACGTGGAAACAGTTGATTTTACGACACTTGACTTTTACTCACTGTTTTTCACCGAAGATCTCTATAGATCTATTGTGGACCAAACCAATTTGTACGCTGCTCAACACATCGCCACTATTCCCCAGTCCGCCCTTGCCAAACAATGGAAACCAGTTACGGTTTCCGAATTTAAAACCTTTCTGGGCCTCTCCCTCAACATGGGCATAACCAAAAAGAGTGAATTGCGGTCATATTGGTCCACTGACCCAATTCACCATATGCGCGTGTTCTCTGCTTCCATGTCCAGGGCACGATACGAGATGATTTTGCGGTTCATGCACTTCAGCGACAATGAACTCTGTTGTCCTCGTGGAGACCCTGAATACGATCGGCTCTACAAAATTCGGCCCCTCATAAACCACTTCAACCAACGTTTTGCAGACATGTTTACTCCCCATCAAGTTGTCTGCGTTGATGAGTCCCTGATTAAGTTTTCTGGTCGCTTGTCATTCAAACAATACGTCCCCAACAAGCGTTCCAGATACGGGGTCAAGATGTATAAGCTCTGTGACAGGGCCACAGGCTATACACGTAGTTTCATGGTTTATGAGGGTAGAGATAGTCACGTAGAGCCGGAGAACTGCCCTGATTACATAGGAAGCGCTGGCAAGATAGTGTGGGACATGGTGTCACCCTTATTCGGAAAGGGGTACCACTTGTACGTGGACAATTATTACACAAGCGTGCCACTGTTTAGTCACTTGTTTGATCAGCAGATTGGAGCATGTGGCACCGTGCGACCTAATCGCCGGGGCTTTCCCCAGCGGCTTGTAGAGTCCCCTCTTAGGCTGGGGGAGAGAGCCTGCTTGCGCAGTAATAATTTGCTCGCTATGAAGTGGAGGGATAATAAGAATGTTTTCGTTCTTACCTCCCTTCATGCAGACACGACGGTCCAAATTCCTACGGCGACTGGTATTGTGGAGAAACCCCTCTGTGTCCACAAATATAACCTTAACATGGGAGGGGTGGACCTCAATGACCAGTTGTTGGCGCCGTATCTAGTTGCCCGTAAGGCCAGACGCTGGTACAAAAAAGTGTCTGTTTATTTATTCCAATTGGCTATACTGAATGCTTATGTACTACACAAAGCTTCAGGACGGACTGGATCCTTCCTCAAATTCCAGGAGGATATCGTCAGAGCCCTTCTGTATCCAGACGGTGCTCCACCTCACCTTCCCCTACCAGATGCAGTAAGCCGGCTGCATGAGAGGCATTATATTTATGTCCTCCCGAGTACCCCTACCCAACGAGCCCCCCAAAGAAAATGTCGTGTCTGCAGAAAGCGCGGATTTAGGCGTGACACCCGTTATTGTTGTCCCCGCTGTCCTGACAATCCTGGTCTTTGCATTGGTGAATGTTTTGAACGCTACCATGAACTAGTTGAGTTTTAGAGTAGGGTACAGCATTGCACAGGCTAGGCACACGTTCACAGGGTCTCCCAAGATGCCATCGCATTTTGAGAGACCCAAACCGCTGGAACCGTTACAACAGAAGTGTTAAAGTTACATAAAAAAGTGTTTAAAAAAAAAAAAAAAAAAGTAAAAAAAACAAAAAACCAAAAATAGTTGTCGTTTTATTGTTCTCTCTCTCTCTATTCTCTCTCTATTGTTCTGCTCCTTTGTACTGTATTCTATTCTGCAATGTTTTATTGTTAACCATTTTTTGTTTTCAGGTACGCCATTCAGCTGTAGCGTGGATTTATTTATCTTGACAGCAACAGCGTTTGCTCCCACGATACGTAAAGCCACGACTCCAGCGCTGTCGGAGGTGATTTCACCACCACAGTTAAAAAAAGAGCATATATGCCGAAGCATGGGGGCATAAGGGGTGGAGGAGCGATCTGCTCCTACCTTTTGCGGGAGGATGCCCCCATGCTTCGGCATATATATATTTTAGGCACAGATTGTGTTAAATGTGTTATTTTTTGCGATTTTTTTTTTGTATTTGCTTTGCAGGTATGGTAAGTCCTACTGTTATACTGTAATGTTACTTTGTTTTATTGTTAACCATCATTTGCTTAGCAGGTACGCCATTCTGCTGCAGAGCGGATTTATTTATCTTGACAGCAACAGCGTTTGCTCCCATGATACATAAAGCCGCGACTCTAGCACTGTCGGGGGTGATTTCACCACCACAGTTAAAAAAGAGCATATATGCCGAAGCATGGGGGCATAAGGGGTGGAGGAGCGATCTGCTCCTACCTTTTGCGGGAGGATGCCCCCATGCTTCGGCATATATAAATGGTGCATGTATGCCCACCATTAGAAAGTGGGTGGATGAAGGGTGGTATCTAATGGTGGGCATACCCACCGATCAATATTTTTTTTTCGTTCAGCCCACAGGCTGCATGAAAAAAAAATTACAATATATGCCCAACCAGTTCCAGCAACATACTGGTATGTTGCGGGACTTTGAGTGCTTATACCAGAATGATGCCTGCAGGTTTAGGTATCATCTTGGTATCATTCTTTTCAGCCAGCGGTCGGCTTTTATGTAAAAGTAATCCTAGCGGCTAATTAGCCTCTAGACTACTTTTACAAGCAGTGGGAGGGAATGTCCCCCCCCCCCGCACCATCTTCCATGGTTTTCTCAGGCTCTCCTGTCCCAACAGGGAACCTGAGAATGCAGCCGGTGGTTCCGCCAGCTGACCATAGAGCTGATCAGAGACCAGAATGGCTCCAATCATCTCTATGGCCTAAGACACCGGAAGCTACAAACATTTCATGACTTAGATTTTGCGGGATGTAAACAGCGCCATTGGGAAATTGGGAAAGCATTTTATCACACCGATCTTGGTGTGGTCAGATGCTTTGAGGACAGAGGAGAGATCTAGGGTCTGATAGACCCTAATTTTTTAAAAAAAGAGTACCTGTCACTATCTATTGCAATCATAGGGGATATTTACATTCCCTGAGATAACAATAAAAATCATAAAAAAATATATATAAATGAAAGGAACAGTTTAAAAATAAAATAAAAAAGCAAAATAAATAATAAAAAAAAAATTAATAAAAAAAAACACCCCTGTACCCCCCTGCTAAGGCGCAACGTGGAACGCAAGCGTTGGTCTGGTGGCATATGTAAACAGCAATTGCACCATGCATGTGAGGTATCACCACGAAGGTCAGATCGAGGGTACTAATTTTAGCAGTAGACCTCCTCCGTAAATCTAAAGTGGTCACCTGTAAGGCATTTAAAGGCTTTTAAAAATGTACGTAGTTTGTCGCCGCTGCACGTTTCTGCGCAATTTTAAAGCATGTCATGTTTGGTATCCATGTACTCGGCCTAAGATCATATTTTTTATTTCATCAAACATTTGGGCAATATAGTGATTTTTAGTGCATTAAAATAAAAAAAAGTGTGTTTTTTTCCCCCAAAAATGCGTTTGAAAAATCGCTGCGCAAATACCGTGTGAAAAAAAAAAAATGAAACACCCACCATTTTAATCGGTAGGGCTTTTGCTTTAAAAAAACACTTCATGTTTGGGGGTTCAAAGTAATTTTCTTGCAAAAAAAAATATTTTTTCATGTAAACAAAAAGTGTCAGAAAGGGCTTTTTCTTCAAGTGGTTAGAAGAGTGGGTGATGTGTGACATAAGCTTCTAAATGTTGTGCATAAAATGCCAGGACAGTTCAAAACCCCCCCAAATGACCCCATTTTAGAAAGTAGACACCCCAAGCTATTTGCTGAGAGGCATGTCGAGTCCATGGAATATTTTATATTTTGACAAAAGTTGTGGAAAAAATACATTATTATTATTATTTTTTTTTTTTTTGCACAAAGTTGTCATTAAATGATATATTGCTCAAACATGCCATGGTTATATGTAAAATTACACCCCAAAATACATTCTGTTGCTTCTCCTGAGTACGGGGATACCACAAGTGTGAGACCTTTTTGGAGCCTAACCGCGTACGGTACCCCAAAATCCAAGCACCACCTTCAGGATTTCTAAGGGTGTAAATTTTAGATTTCATTCCTCACTGCCTATCACAGTTTCGGAGGCCATGGAATGCCCAGATAGCACAAAATCCCCCCAAGTGACCCCATTTTGGAAAGGAGACACCCCAAGCTATTTGCCGAGAGGTATGGTTAGTATTTTGCAGACCTTCATTTTTGTCACAAAGTTTTGAAAATTGAAAAAAAGAAAAAAAATATACATTATTTTTTTTTTTCTTCATTTTCAAAAACAAATGAGAGCTGCAAAATACTCACCATGCCTCTCGGCAAATAGCTTGGGGTGTCTACTTTCCAAAATGGGGTCATTTTGGGGGGTTTTGTGCTATTTTGGCATTTTATGGCCTTCAAAACTGTGATAGGTAGTGAGGTGTAAAATCAAAAATTTACCCCCTTAGAAATCCTGAAGGCGGTTCTTGGTTTTCGGGGCCCCGTACGCGACTAGGCTCCCAAAAAGTCCCACATATGTGGTATCCCCGTACTCAGGAGAAGCAGCAGAATTTATTTTGGGGTGTCATTTCACATATGTCCCTGGCATGTGTGAGCAATATATCATTTAGTGACAACTTTGTGAAAAAAAAATAAAAGTTTGTAATTTTCCCGCAACTTGTGGCAAAATATAAAATATTCCATGGACTCAACATGCCTCTCAGCAAATAGCTTAGGGTGTCTACTTTCTAAAATGGGGTCATTTGTGGGGGTTTTGTGCCATCTTGGCATTTTATGGCCTTCAAAACTGTAATAGGTAGTGAGGCGTGAAATCAAAGATTTACGCCCTTAGAAAGCCTGAAGGCGGTTCTTGGCTTTTGGGGCCCCGTACGCAGCTAGGCTCCCAAAAAGTCCCACATATGTGGTATCCCCGTACTCAGGAGAAGCAGCAGAATTTATTTTGGGGTGTCATTTCACATATGCCCATGGCATGCGTGAGCAATATATCATTTAGTGACAACTTTGTGAAAAAAAAAAATAAAAAAAAAAAAGTTTGTAACTTTCCCGCAACTTGCGGCAAAATATAAAATATTCCATGGACTCAACATGCCTCTCAGCAAATAGCTTGGGGTGTCTACTTTCTAAAATGGGGTCATTTGTGGGGGTTTTGTGCCATCTTGGCATTTTATGGCCTTCAAAACTGTAATAGGTAGTGAGGCGTGAAATTAAAAATGTATGCCCTTAGAAAGCCTGAAGGCGGTGCTTGGTTTTCGGGGCCCCGTACGCGGCTAGGCTCCCAAAAAGTCCCACATATGTGGTATCCCCGTACTCAGGAGAAGCAGCAGAATTTATTTTGGGGTGTAATTTCACATATGCCCATAGCATGTGTGAGCAATATATCATTTAGTGACAACTTTGTGAAAAATTTATAAAGTTTGTCATTTTCCCGCAACTTGTGGCAAAATATAAAATATTCCATGGACTCAACATGCCTCTCAGCAAATAGCTTGGGGTGTCTACTTTCTAAAATGGGGTCATTTGTGGGGGTTTTGTGCCATCTTGGCATTTTATGGCCTTCAAAACTGTGATAGGTAGTGAGGAGTAAAATGACATATGTATGCCCTTAGAAATCCTGAAGGCGGTGCTTGGCTTTCGGGGCCCCGTACGCGGCTAGGCTTCCAAAAAGTCGACCACATGTGGTATCCCCGTACTCAGGAGAAGCAGCAGAATGTATTTTGGGGTACAATTCCACATATAACCATGGCATGTGTGAGCAATATATCATTTAGTGACAACTTTGTGTAAAAAAAAAAAAAAATTTTTTTTTTGTCATTATTCAATCGCTTGCGGCAAAAAAATAAAATATTCAATGGGCTCAACATGCCTCTTATCAATTTCCTTAGGGTGTCTACTTTCTAAAATGGGGTCATTTGGGGGGGTTTTGTACTGCCCTGCCATTTTAGCACCTCAAGAAATGAGATAGGCAGTCATAAAATAAAAGCTGCGTAAATTCCAGAAAACGTACCTTAGTTTGTAGATGTGACAACTTTTGCACAAACCAATAAATATACAATTATTGACTTTTTTTTTACCAAAGACATGTGGCTGAATACATTTTGGCCTAAATGTATGACTAAAATTGAGTTTATTGGATTTTTCTAATAACAAAAAGTAGAAAATATCATTTTTTTTCAAAATTTGCGGTCTTTTTACGTTTATATCGCAAAAAATAAAAATCGCAGAATCAGTCAAATACCTTTAAAAGAAAGCTCTATTTGTGGGAAGAAAAGGACGCAAATTTCGTTTGGGTACAACATTGCATGACCGCGCAATTACCAGTTAAAGCAGCGCAGTGCCAAAGTGTAAAAAGACCTCTGGTCATTTACCAGCAAAATGGTCCGGTCTGAAAGTGGTTAAGATAAAAAAAAGCCCTTTTTAAGCCAGTCATACTTGCATTAGAATTTGGCCGGGTTAGCATGTGTGGATGAAGGAATCAGCCCAAAATGAATCGCATGGGCTAATATTGGGCAATGCTCCATAAACTTGTACAAAAAAGGGCAGGAGCAGGAATGTAGCTGCTATTGGCTTACTGGAGAAAACAGTAGTTTACCCCCTGGTAGTTGCCTGTTGTAACTTGATTAGATGACAGCAACCAGATCCATTCAATGTTCATTGGTCCCCTAAAACACATGTTTAATCATTATGTTTAGATAAGATTATGTATCATGTGTTTTAATGTATAATTTAAATACTAACCCCATAATATTTTTTTTTTTCTCTTTTGCAGCTGACCTGAATAATGTCAGATTTTCAGCATACAGAACTGCCATGAAGCTAAGGAGACTGCAGAAGGCCTTGTGCTGTAAGTGCCTGAATCTACTGCCTGTGACTGTTATCTCACAATCCCTTCTCCTCCAGTCACTGCTTTTTCCCTCATGAATTGACTTGCAAGTGTTTAACAGCTAGAGAGAAAAAATAGTGGTTTGTTGTGCCTCATAAATAAATTACCCAGAGCAATGCAGCAGCTGGTTAATGATCTTTGGATTCCTGATTATATTTTGGCTCTGTAATTGAAGTTGGAGTTAACATTTGTGTGCTGAACTTTGTGTTACACCTAAACAATCAGATAACACTTTATCAGTTTAATGCGCCCCACTGTTTTGTCTCTGTCCCAGAGGAGATGCATAGCAAAGCCTTACAACTGGAAAACACAACTGTATCTTTTTTTTTATTTTATTTTTTATTTTGGGATATATAATTTTACTATGGATTTTTGCAAGTACATAAAGCGGCCTGGGAAAAGAACCAGATACTTCAAATGACTTTGTCATCAAAATGTAGAAACTCAGCACTTACTAATGTGATGGTTTAGTGTTTCCTGGCTATTTTCCATAAGACAGAGAGGAGGGCAGCCAGTTTTGTAGATATAATGTACACATATCCCCCCTTTATGACACTTGTGCTTTATGAGCACCCTTTAAACATTGATGTTTGGGCCAGTCTAGATTTGGCAATAACAGTGGAGAATAGTAGGGTAGCATGATCCTGGTAGACACTGCTAGCAGTGCTTATTTGGAGAGTAGGCAATCAAAGATGATTTTCTAGTCTGTTGTTCCCTCTACTGTGGTTGTATGCAAGATATCTGGGGCTAGAGAGTGCTATCCAATCTGGAGGATTGGGCCCACTTGTTTAGAAGGATTTTTTTAGAAAATCCTTCTGTAGTAAAACAAACATGTTTTACTAGTGTAGGTACTTGCTTTCACCCCAGAGCAAGCACCTACAGCAAGCAACTGCCAGATTATTGCAATAATGCTTGCATTAGGGGAGTAATGACGATCATTCTCCAATTTTACCCAAAATAGGTGATATGCGTGGACTATTAGACTTCTAACAGATTGTTCTGGGGGAGCAAACAGTTGGCCATGAATGGAAACATTTTCTTATAATCGTCAATAGAAATTTAGGCTAGCCATAGATGGATTTATTTTTTATTTTTTTTTATCAACCAGCCAAACGAACGGATTACCCTGTCCAGACAAGTGAGGTGGATGGTGCTATCCTCCCTGCTGCACTATTGTATTTTGAGAGCAGGGACTGCTCCACTGTCAGAATAGAATACACTGATCTGTACTGTAGGTCAGTGGCCAGCAATCCTGTCCTCAGGGCCCGCTAACAGTCCAGGTTTTATGTATTACCTTGGGGAGATGCAGACTAGAATACTGCAATCACTGAGCAGCAAATGATATGACCTGTGATGTATTATCTTGCAAACCTGGCCTGTTAGTGGGCCCTGAGGACAGGGTTGATCACTGCTGTAGGTAATTGGTGCTGATTGAAGGAATTTGTGGAATTGATCCAGCAAGGTGTTGGAAACATTCCTCAGATTTTGGTCCATATTGACATGATGGCATCATGCAGTTACTACAGATTTGTCAGCTGCACATCCATGGTGTGAATCTCCCTTTACATCACATCCCAAAGGTGCTCTATTGGATTGAGATCTGGTGACTGTGGAGGTCATTGGCGTACAGTGACCTCATTGTCATGTTCAAGAAACCAGGTGATTTTGAGCTTTGTGACTTGGTGTATTATTATACTGGAAGTAGCCATCAGAAGATTGGTACACTGTGGTACACTGTGGTCATAAAGGGATGGACATAGTTGGCACCAATACTCAGGTAGGCCATGGCGAGTAAACGATGCTCAGTTGGTACTAAGGGGCCAAAAGTGTGCCATGAAAATATCTCCCACATCATTTCACCACCCCCAGCCTGAACCATTGATACAAGGCAGGATGGATCCATGCTTTAATATTGCTTACACTAAATTCTGACCATACATCTGAATGTCGCAGCTGAAATCGAGACTCCTCAGACCAGGCAACATTTTTTTCCAATCTTCTATTATTCAACTTTGGTAAGCATATGCGAATTGTAGCCTCAGTTTCCTGTTTTTAACTGACAGGAGTGGCACCCTGTGTGGCCTTCTGCTGCTGTAGTCCATCTGCTTTAAGGTTTGATGTGTTGCATGTTTAGATGATATTCTGCATACCTTGGTTGTAATGAGTGGTTATTTGAGTTACTGTTGCCTTTGTATCATCTCAAACTAGTCTGCCCATTCTCCTCTGACATCAAGAAGGCATTTTTGTCCACATAACTACCGCTCCACTAGGACCCAATCAAGCTCTGCTGTGTGCACATATGGTGACAGCAGAAGATGGCAGGCTCATTGGGATTTTGTGCTGGTCTGTTCGACTGGGGTGTCTAAGTTCTGCTGTAGTGCTGTGTCTGGAATTAGAGCAGAACTAAACCCTTCAGTAGGTGAAAAGTGAATACCAGTATAAGCAATATCTTTCTAGCATGATGCAGAATTTTTGTTCATGTGTACAAACTATTTGGAAAAGAGGCATTCATGGAGAGATTCATTTGCTGATGTTCAGACTTGCTCTGTGCTCCGTGGTTGTTAGCTATATTGTAAAAGTGAAAAAAAAAACCTTGTTAAATAAACAAGCTGCTTCTTTTTTGTGCTCTTTCTCGCATTTTTGAGCATTAAACGTTTTTCTTTTTTGCAAACCTTCCTAAATAGTATTTTCCTAACCACTGTATATGTACAAAAAAACTGAAACAACGGTTTTTGTGCTCAAGCTTTTTTGAGCACTTTGGGACACTAGCTCCTCTCAAAACCTGCCTGAAAAAGCCCTAGTGTACATAGACACATAGGTTAACATGGAGGGGAGTTTCTAGGCGGAAAAATATAAGCGCTCAAAAGCCTGTAGTAGCTGCTTCTTTAAGCTGCATTCTGCATGAGCCCTTAGAGCAGGGGTCTCAAACTGGCAGCCCTTCAGCTGTTGCAAAACTACAAGTCCTATCATGCCTCTACCTGTGGGAGTCATGCTTGTAACTGTCAGCCTTGCATTGCCTCATGGGACTTTGTTTCACAACAGCTGGAGGGCTGCCAGTTTGAGACCACTGCCTTGGAGTCTAAAAAAGACCTGAGACTGGGTCGGAGGTTCACCTTCCAGCAGGACAATAACCCTAAAGATACAGCCAGAGCTACAATGGAATGGTTTAGATTAAAGGTCTCCAAACTTTGGCCCTCCACTTGTTCAGGACCTACAATTCCCATCATATCTGTGAATGTCAGAGTTTTACAATCACTCATGGGACTTGTAGTTCTGCAACAGTTGGAGGGCTGTAGTTTGGAGATCCCTGGTTTAGATCAAAGCATATTCATGTGTTAGAATGGCCCAGTCAGTCTAGATTTAAATACAATTGAGAATCTGTGGCAAGACTGGAAAATCTGTGTTCACTCTCCATCCAATCTGGCAGAGCTTGAGCTATTTTGCAAAAAAGAATGGGCAAAATTGTCATTCTCTAGATGTGCAAAGCTGGTAGAGACCTGCCCAAAAAGACTTGTAACTGTAATTCTAGGAAGTATTGACTCCGGGGGGTTGAGTACAAATGCACGTTGCACTTTTCACATATGTATTTGTTAAATAGTTTCGATTTTTTTTATTTATTTATTTTTTTTTATCATTTTTCTTCCACTTCACACTTATGTGCCACTTTGTGTTGGTCTATAACATAGAATACCCAATAAAATACATTTACAATTTTGGTTGTAACATGACAAAATGGGGGCAATGTCAAGGGGTATGATTACTTTTTTCAAGGCACTGTATGTAGGAGGATTTTTTTCATCTGTGTATTACCTAATGCTAGTCGCTTCACTGGGTATGTGTGAGGGTTTACAACCACTTTTAAAGTGGTTGTAAACCCTTACAACACACTTTTTGCTACAGGTAAGACTATAATAAGGCTTACCTGTAGCTACCTTGGATATCTCCTAAACCAGGGTAAGTAATTCATAATGAGCTAGTATGCTATGCATACTAGCTCATTATGCCTTTTTGTCTTGCAGGGTTTTTTTTATTTTATTTTTTCCTAGGGTGTTTTTTTTTTTTTGTCCTAGGGTTTATAACCAATTTAAGGGCCAGTTCCCATGGTGCTATGTCCGAAATCGGATGTGATTTGCACTGCAGTGCAAATCACATGTAATCTCTGTGCGATGTGATTTCAGCCATAAGGATAGTTCGGAATAGTAACTTTCAAATGACACTCCCAGCAGTTCACATAGGGCAGTGTGAACTGCCGCCGAGAGATGTGCGATGCAGGAACCTGCAGTGGGTTTGCAGGGTTCCCGCATCGCTGCAGTGTGAACCGAGCCTAAGAAATTTACTTTGCTTAGGAAATGTACACTGTATATTTAAACAACTGATGTTTTGTAAAATGTAAGGTTTGACAGGTTTATTTTTTATTTTTTCCTTCATGTTTAGGCTTAATGAAATTGTATTTTGTCTCCCAGTATATTTTTCTCGGCACAAGTTCAGATGTTGGTATTTACAATATGTGCCTACATGCTTTTTAATGTAAAAAGAAGAAAGCCATCAGTGATAGTTGTGCATGTTTTTGTTTTTAAGGAAAGAAATTCAGCCAACTGACTATTACAGAAAGTTTTATAAAAATTAATGAAGCCAGTTAGAAAGTCGGTGTATATGTGTAATGCTGGTGTTATTTGTGTCAGCGGAGGCCCTGGAAGTCAAGCCGTTAGTGCTGGCTTCGAGAGTCAGGCTTGTTCATTGTCATGGAAACCAGAGGATTCCTCAGAACTTGATTACTGCTAATAGCACAGCCATCAGCAACTTGACATGCAGAGTGGACAAGTTGACTCCTAGCATTTCACAGTATGAGAAGGCAAGGGTTCTCCCACCTTCCTATGCCCATTATTTTTATGAAGGGCAAAAATATTTAGAGAGCAAAAAAATGAATTTATAAACCATGTCATGAAGTTGAATCCTGTGGTATGTACATTTTACATTACTATTCAGGAAACTTGTACTGAAATATACAGAGGCCGTCATTGTCCTACTCCTAAGCATGCAGCTTTGCCTGTATGTCTGATTCAAACTTTCTTAATCCCTGAGCCAGAAAAAGTCAGAACTCCTGATTTGCATGCCAGTCCTAGGTCAGTGCTTCAGTAGGGAAATATAGACACTTTCACATTCAGGCTATGCTGGGCGAAGTGGCACTGTCTACTCGTGGTCCTCAAACCCAGACATGCTTACCTAGCCACATGCTGCTGCCTCTCTGCTGCAGCATTCCCACCCTCTGAAGCTCTCATATTTATCAGTGTTAGACCCTCCGTGTTGGTGTTCAAGCCAGGTGATTGGCAGCCCTGGTCCAATCATTGTCACATAGAGGTGCTTCCCCATTCCCCGAAAAGCATCTATCTATGGAGGTGGGCTACATGCAGTCAATGGCAATGTGACGGTGTCTTTTAGGCCTTTTTTACAGAGGTCATACTACAGGGCACCTCTGTTTTTACTGGGATGTATAGACATTTCCTGCATTCCTGTGCAGATAGATCCATTGATGTCAATTGGCATTCAGTGGCTGCACAGACACAGCCGCTGCTCACAGTTTGACATCCGTGTGTATGCAGGTGCATGCCCCTAAACTCACACTGCGTTTGGGGCCGTGCAACTGCATTATGTCAAATTGGGAGCAGCGGCTCTGTCTGTGCAGCTGCTGTATCCCAATTGACATTAATAGGATTGCCTGCATGGGGATGCATGGAATACCTGTGCGTCATAGTAAGGGTACAGCCTTGCACGGGTGCACACTGTATTGGGCCTGATTCACACCTATGCATTTTTAGGGCTTTTTGCATTTTGTAGATTTGCACTACAGTCCATAGGAAACATGGTTTCCTATGGAAGACCTTCTGTAGTGCAAATCTGCAAAAGGCACTAAAAGTGCATAGCTGTGAATTGGGCCTTATACCCTGTGTGAAGGCGGCCTTGAGGTAACCTGTGCTGAGGAAATATGTTTGTCGTGTGATATGAAATAACATGAACTTTTATATTCCTCATGCTTGTATCTTCATACTCTACTCCACCAGCTCCTCCTTCTTCTCCTTTTTTGTTTTTGTTTAATGTACTCCTCCTTTGTGCAAAACCTGCAGTCTAAACAAACTAAATTATAGCATTACTAAATTAAAGTGGTTCTGCACCTAAAAAAAAAAAATATTAAAAGCCAGCAGCTACTAATATTGCAGCTGCTGACTTTTAATAAAATCACACTTAACTGTCCCAGGGTCCAGCGGTGGCGGCAGATGACGAGCGATCTGCCACCGCCGCCATCCTCTGTCAGGGAATCGGGAAGTGAAGCATGGCGGCTTCACTGCCCGGTTCCCTACTGCGCATGCGCGAGTCGCGCTGCGCATCTCTTCAGATCCCCCGCTGTGTCCTCGGAACTATGTGTTTCCCAGAACACAACGGGGGGGGGGGGCGTATGTGGCGGTCTGCCCGGAAGTGGGTGCAGATACCTGGATTATCCAGGTAACTGCACCCCCCCTCCCCCCTGAAAGGTGCCGATTGTGGCACTCGGGGGGGGGGGGGGGGGGATCAGATTAGCAGAACTTCCCCTTTAGGGTGAAGAACCGCTTTAAAACCTCAACGTTTTGTCAAGTTAGCCAGTGGGCTTGCATCTCCAACAAATTTCTTTTCCCTCTGAAGTACGGAGAGAACAGAATGGTCTGAAGTGTCTTTGTAGGTTGTGATTGATAAGTATGCCTTCTCCTCTATCCTTGTGCTATGCAGAAGGCAAGATTGACACCCAATGGGGGAATCAATGGGTCTTTGGGGGCTGACTGATGCAGAGTTTGTCTCTACTAATTGAGTGGTTAAGCTGAATAGTTCAAACATTGGCAAAGGAAAGGGTTTGCTTTACAGCTAAACCTAAGCCCAAGTGAATAGTAGAGTATAAAGAAAGATGATGATACTTCTGTTCTTTAGCTTCACACACCCATATGGTAACATTCTGCATTTAAAAAAATATAAGAGCAGTCTCTTGTTATGAAATGTGTAGTGATGTCACTGTTGTTTGTGGTAATTATGATGTATATGGGTGAAAAATGATATGAATATTGTACAAAGCCAGGATTGTTGCTTTGGTTTCACATAATGGTAGGAAGTTTCTAACCTTCAGCCTCAAATGTGTATTTTCTGGCCACTGGAAACCTACTTTTAGTGCCCTGGCATTCTACAGTAAAACATCAACCTTTTTTCTGCTTTGGTTATCTCAGGATAGGAAATGGATTCTGAAAGAAATCACCGCTGCTGCTGCAGAGTGCTGTGTAAGATTGTTGGCAGAACAGGCAAATATTGGATCTTTCATTACATCAACAATAGATCTGCTCTCCCCCTAAATGGGGAAACTGATTGGATAGGTATACGTTATGTTTTAAACAAGCATAAATGTGAAAAGCTGATAAAACGGCTGTGTAAATCCCCGCCACCCACCTCCCCTCTGAAGTGACTCTTGCTAAAGCACAGGAAAGGACGTGGCACATAGACTATCAGGCCTGAAAAACCTTAAAGCTGATACTCTGGGAAACGGTATCAATCAGAGCAGCTGAAGCAAGGCAGCTACAGGACACAAACCTGAGGGGTTTACACAGGCATTTGCAGTACAGGAAAAAATGTGTTTAACATTAGATAATTCTATGCTACCACTTTTTTTCCTACTATTGTTTAAATAAATAGAACAGTTCTTAGAGTATCTTTTTGTTTTTTGTGCTTTGCACTATGGCTTCAAGGCTTACTCCTGAAATAGATATTTTGTAGATGGGCAACTCCTATCCTCATATTGATTAGTGGTTCCAAATTAATAACTACTGCAGTAGGGAACAGACACAAAAGATACGCTCAGCATCTTTCCAAATTACTGTTCGTCTTAATAAAGAAGAATTTGAAGGTTTTTGTACACATGATTACGTAGGCATCACATTAATATTACAATTGTACGTTTATGGTAACAAGGGGCGTTACATAGGCAGGCTAATTTTAATCAGGACTCGAAAGAATGCAAAACATGTATTGAAAACATTATTAGTGTCGTGTGCACATTGAGGACATTGTGCAATACATACAAAATAGAATACAATTATATACAGAACTTACGAATTTCCATTACACTACTAAGGCACCAAAACCACCCCCAGGCACTGGGAACTCCAGTCATGCCTCCACATTGTCATCCTCTCCAGAGATACCTGACATGGCAAGCCAGGGTGAGTCATTGGAAGCAATTGGTGGTGCAACTGCTTCTCACACTTCAGCCCCTGTATACATGGATGAAGATGCATTTTCCTCTGCCTTGCAGGGCTTAGAAGGAATATTAGCGGCTTTAATCACATCCTCCATGAAAGGGGATAAGAAGCGTGCTAGATCCCTCTCTCCCACTCCAAACCCCTTACCAGGGGAAAGGTGGGGCCAGGATGAGGTATTTCCCTCAAACGATTGGACATGGTTCGCTCCACTTTCATGCTACCCCTAACAGAGTCAGCTGAAAGTCTGGTTTCTTCTTTGGGTTCCTTGAAACCTTCACAACCAGTGCATGTGTTTCCAGTCCACACATTATTAGAGAAGCTTATTTATACCGAATGGGATCATCCGGATAAGCATTTTCTCCCTCCAAAGAGATTCTCAGTTCTCTATCCTATGGAGGAAAAATTCATCAATAAAAATGGCAAGTTCCTGCAGTAGATGCTACGATTTCCAATGTGAATAAAAGTTTAACTTGTCCAGTGGACAATGCACAAATGCTATAGGATCCAACAGATAAAAAGTTGGAATTCCTGTTTAAAATCCTTTTTCTTTAGCAGGTACTAAAGAAAGAGGCATCTGTCAGTCCTTAAAAGACCAGTTCACAGAGGCCCTTAAAGAGCTCCCTGCACAACAGGCCAGTGAGTTGGCCGATTTTACCAAAAGCATTATGTTTTGCAATAGATGCTATAAAGGATTCTATTCACCAGGTGTCTCACCTTGCACTTGTGCTAGTACACATGTGTAGGACCCTTTGGCTAAAGGGTTGGTCTGCCGAAGCACCCTGCAAAAACCTACTGTCTAGTTTCCCATTTCGTGGGGCGCAACTATTTGGCCATAAATACATCTGATTTCCAGTGGAAAAAGTACTCTTTTGCAAGTCAAAAGAAAGTATAAACGTCCTTCAATTAAACAGATTTTCTCTCCTGCGCCAAGCGCATCCGCCTCTAGGCAGTGGCGATGGTTTCCACCATCAGATTCCAGAGGAAAATCGCTGGGTCAGGCCCAGGCTCAAAGGAAGACCTGGAGCCGCAAGACTACAAAGCAGAATACTAAGACCTCTTCATGAAGAGGCGTCTCCCCTCACCAAGGTGGGGGGGAAGACTTCTGCATTTCGCAGAAGTCTGGCAGAGGGAAGCTCAGGACAGATGGACTCTCTCCACAGTTACTCTAGGATACAAACTAGAGTTTAGGGAGTTTCCACCATCTCACTTTCTGAAATCAAACGTTCCCAAGGATCCAGGGAAAAGACAATCCCTGTTTCAAGCATTAGACTGACTCAAGGGGTAATCGTACAGATCCCCACAGAAGAACAAGGTTTAGGTTGCTATTCAAACCTGTTTACGTTACCAAAACCAAATGGAAATGTCAGGCCCATTCTGGATTAAAAAAATCTAAATCTGTTCCTAAAAATTCGCTCATTTCGAATGGAGTCGATTAGGTCAGTGGTCTCCATCCTACAAGGCGGAGAACTTCTGGTGTCCATCGATGATAGGGACGCATATCTGAATGTCCCTATATTTCCCGCTCACCAAAGGTTCCTGCGATTTGAAGTGGAACAACGGCACTTTCCGTTTGCGGCCTTAACCTTCGGGCTAGCCACAGCACCACGGTATTCACAAAAATACTGGCCCCACTTCTAGCCAGGTTGAGGGCATGGGGAATAACAGTGTTGGCATACCTAGACGTTCTATTGTTACCTGGAAAGTCTCGGTTAGAGCCTCAACCTAGAGAAGTCTTCCTTAAAACCAGTAAGGAGGCTGTATTACTTAGGCCTGATCATAGATACAGCCCAGACCAAGGGTGTTCTTGGCTCCAGCAAAGATCAGCTCCATACAAGAGCTGGTACGGATAGTCGGGTCAAAAGCAAATCCTTCAATTCACCTTTTGCATGATGTTGTTAGGAAAGGTGGTAGCTTCACTCGAAGCAGTCCCCTATGCCCAGTTCCATTCAAGACTGTTGCAAAACAGAATCTGCTCTGCTTGGAACAGACGATCCAAGCTTTGGACTTGCCAATGCGGCTGTCCCCAAGAGTGTGTCAAAGCCTCAGTGGTTACGAAGCCAGAATTTGTTGAAGGGGAAATGCTTCAGACCAATAATCTGGAAAGTATTAACGACCAATGCCAGCCTCTCAGGCTGGGGAGCAGTACTAGAGGAGACGACTGTCCAGGGACAGTGGCCAAAACTCAAGAGCCCTTCCCATCAAGAGATTCGGGCAGTGTATCTGGCTCTGAAAACCTGGACCTCTAGGTTAAAGAATTGTCCGGATTCAATCCCACAATGCCACAGCTGTGGCCTATATCAATGACCAAGGGGGCACCAAGAGTCTCTCAGCTCAGAGAGAGGTGAACCATATCCTAACTTGGGCAGAAAGGAATGTCCCATCCCTATCGGCAGTGGACTATCTAAGGAGAATGGTCTCTTTACCCCAAAGTGATTCGACTGTTTGCCAAAGATGGGGGGGCTCCGGCCATAGATATTCTAGCGTTCAGATTCAACATGAAGTTAGTCAACTTTGTGTCCAGAACAAGGGATCCACTTGCATACGGAACAGATACAATGGTAACCACGTGGGTTCAGTTTTCGCTGATCTACACCTTTCCCCCGATTCAGTTGATGCCTCGGCGACTGATGATGCCTTGCCTCAAGCTGGAAAGAAAGCCGATAATTCTGGTAGCGCCAGCATGGCCCAGAAAGTCATGGTATGCAGAGATCGTAAAGATGACAGTGGAGGGTCCTTGGCCTCTTCCACTAAAGCCAGACTTGCTATCACAGGGGCCGATATTCCATCCTACTTTACGAATGCTAAATTTAACAGCTTGGCTATTGAAACCCACATTCTAAAGAAGCGTGGGCTTCCCAGTCTGTTATCTCAACTTTAATCAATTCAAGGAAACCAGTTTCTAGAGCTGTATATTATAGAGTTTGGAAAGCTTGTGTTTCCTGGTGTGAATCCAAGGGTTGGCACCCTCGGAGATATATTATAGGCAGAATCCTTGCCTTTCCACAATTGGGCATAGAGATGAAGTTGGCCCTAAGTACTATTAATGGCCAAGTCTCAGCCTTATCGGTTTTATTTCAAAGATCACTTGCTACGCATTCTTTAGTCTGGGGTTTTATGCAAGGGGTGTTACAAAAACCGCCATTTCAACCATTACAGCATGTTCCTTTAGTCCTTCTGACTAGGAAGCTGATATTTTTGGATGCTTTATCCTCCGCAAGGAGGGTTTCAGAATTGCCTGCTTTTTCTTGTAAAGAGCCATATTTTGATTCATGAGGACAGAGAGGTGTTACACCCTTGTCCAGGCTTTTTTTTCCAAAAATGGTTTCAGGCTTTCATCTGAATGAAAAGATATTGTCCTGCCATCTTTTTTCCCAAAACCATGTTCCAGGGAAGAAAAACCACTACATTCTCTTGATGTAGTGAGAGCAGTGAAAATCTATTTAAAGAAAACTGCTCAGATCCATAAGACTGATGTCTTATTTATTCTGCCAGAAGGTCCTAAAAAAGGACAGGCAGCGTCAAAATCCACTGCTGAGTGGATTCGGCAAGTTATAATTCAAACTTATGATTTAAGGGGTAAAATTCCCCCTATTCAAGTTAAGGCGCACTCTACCAGAGCGGTTAGTGCTTCTTGGGCAGTGCGTCACAGGGCCTCCCTTGCTCAGATCTGCAAGGCCGCAACTTTGTCTTCGGTTCATACATTCACAAAATTTTACCAAGTGGATGTAAGAAGGAATGAGGATATCGCCTTTGGGCTCAGTGTGCTGCAGGCAGCAGTAGAAGTCCTCAAGGTCTGGGGGTGCCCTAAGGGTTGTGTCTCCCTCCCCTCAAGTAGCATTGCTATGGGTCGTCCCACTAAGTAAATACTTAAAGCTCTGTGTCCTATGTACTATAAAGAAAATAGGATTTTTATAACACCTTGCCTGTAAAATCCTTGGAGTACATCATAGGACATAGTTTTAATACTTTTATGGGGTTTAAGTATATTGCTTGGCTACAAAAACTGAGGTACTCCTGGAAGGAGGAGGGGTTGTATAGGGGAGTCAACTTCCTGTATTGGATGTGCCAGTGTCAACACCTGAAGGTAGCTATAATCCACTAAGTAAATACTTAAGGATCTGTGTCCTATGATGTACTCCAAGAAAAGGATTTTTACAGGTAAGCTGTTATAAAAATCCTACTCCCCACTGACAGCTGAATGTAATCAAAAGAATGCTGGCTGTCCACTCACAGCTCATCACATGTAAACAAATGACTGTTATTCACATTTCCTTTCCTCAGTGCTGTCACTGTCTGAGGAAAGGAAAGCCGATAATCCTGCGAGGGGATGTTTGTACTGTAAATGCCCATTAGTGCAGCCTCATCAGCTCATATAAGTGAAGAATAAATATTACATATTTGCAACATTTTATAACCGGTTTCCCCTGCAATTTTTTTTTTTTGTTTAGCAAAACCTAAAAAACCCAGTGGGGATCAACCGCTTTCTGACAGGCTTGCGCCGCTTTATGTCAGCAGAATGGCACCGCTGGGTGAAGCCCTGTACCTGTAAGGCGCGCGTGCGCCCCAGATGGTCAGATTAGTTCTAGAACTGATCAGTCTTCAGGTCCAGGCCAATGATTTCTGGCCTGGACCTGCTGATCGGTTCTGGCAAATTAAATGCTTCCCCTGCCTGTAAGTGTAAAAGCAGGCAGAGGAAGTGGAGTCCTTTTCGGTTCCAGATAGAGAACACCTAACTGTGAGTTGCACCAACACTACACTAACACCAGTATACGTAGGCACACTTTTCACCCCTGGATCGTCCCCCTCCCCCCAAAGTTAAGCCCTTCACTCCCTGTCACTATATCACCAAGTGCAGTAACATGTGGTGAGGTGGCGAATCCCATAAGTTCAGTTCAACAATTTTCTGGAAAATACTTTTTTTTTTTTTAAGTTTTCACTAAGTGATATATTGCTCACTTATGACATGGGTGTGTCGAATTACACCCCAAAACCCCAAAATACATTCTGCTGCTTCTCCTGACTATGGAGATATCACATGTGTGGAACTTTTTGGAAGCCTAGCCATGTACAGGCTCCCAAAAAAACAATCACCACCTTCAGGATTTCTAAGGGCATAAAATGGGACTTTTATTACTCTACCTACTGTATCACAGTTTCAGAGGCTCTGAAATGTCAAGATGGCACAAAACCCCTTCAAATGACCCAATTTTGGAAACTAGACACTCCAAGGTATTGGAGGCATGGTGAGTATTTTGCAGCTCGCATTTTGTTTTTGAAAATGAAGAAAGAAAGGGAAATCTTTTGAAAATCAAAAAAAAAACTTTGACAAAAAGTGAGATCTGCAAAACTCTCACCATGCATCTCAGCAAATAGTTTGGGATGTCTACTTTCCAAAATGGGGTCATTTGGGAGGTTTTGTGCTATCTTGGCATATCATGGCCTCTGAAACAGTGATATGTAGTGAGTGACATCGCCATTTTATGCCCTTAGAAAGCTTTGATTTTCGGGGTCGTGTACGCGGCTAGGCTCCCAAAAAGTCTCACACATGTGGTATCCCTTCACTCAGGAAAAGCAGCAGAATGTATTTTGTGGTGTAATTTCACATATGCCTGTGGCATTTGGGAGCAATATATAATTTCAGTAACAACATGCCTCTCAGCAAATTCTTTGGGGTATATACCAATTCCAGAAAATGTACCCTAGTTTGTAGACAATATAATGTTTGAGCAAACCAGTAAATAAATGCTTATTGAATTTTTTTTTTTTTTTTACCCGAGACATGTGGCTGAATGCATTTTAGCCTAAATGTATGACTAAAATTTAGTATATTGTATTTTTTTTATAACAAAAACTAGAAAATATTTTTTTTTGTTTTTCAAAACTTTCAGTCTTTTTACGTTTTTTATATTGCAAAAACTAAAAATCAGAGGTGATCAAATACCACCAAAAAAACTTTTGTCACTATTTGTGGAAAAAAAGTTCAGTTTGGTGCAGCATTGCATGACCGTACAATTTTTACCAGTTAAAGCAGGGCAGTGCCAATTTATAAAAAGTGCTCTGGTCAGGAAGGGGGTAAAATCTTCCAGGGCTGTTAAATACCACCAAAGGAAAGCTCTATCTGTCAAAAAAAAATGCAACACATTTGTCTCTCAAAGTGTAATGGTGCTCAAAATTGGCCTGGGCAGGAAGGGTATGAAAGTGCCTAGTAGGCACATGGTTAAAAATAAGCATCTATAGTTTTTGTAGCTGCTGACTTTTAATAAACATAATTAGTGGAGCTCCTCTCTAAGGATGCGGCGGCTGGCTTGCTGGCCCAATCCTTAACTATTTATTCACTGGTTAAGGATGCTGGTGGCTGCCTCCTAAGAAAAAAAATGCTGGAAACTGGTCTTTAGAAGCATTTAGGAGCTTGTAGGAGCTGTCAGCATTTTTTTTTTCTGCTCCCAAACATTGAAGCTTAAATGCCTCGTGACTAAAATAGTGTGCATGGGCACAAAGGATAACAATACTTGCTTCTAGAAGCAAACAAAAAAAAAAAACACTCAAAAGCTGCTGCTATGAGCTCCTTCTTTTTTTTTTTTTTTTTTTTTTTTTTTTAACAGCTACAAAAACTGTAGCTGCTCACTTTTAATAAAGAGACATTCGCCTGTCCCAGGATCCAGCGATGTAATCACCCAAGATGTTTTTTCTTTCGTTGTTCTGTGACAACTTGCACCTTCAAATCAAATACCTGCTTAGTGTCTCTTCCTGTACTTCCAGTAATGGTAACCAGGGACAATGCAGTCCAAATAGCTCTGTCTAGTTTGGAGCAGTGGAGGAGCAAGGGATTTGACATGTACAGCATGGGAAAAGACTACTCTACTCTAGTCCTGGCCGGGAGAGAGCACATAAGAGTGGCTCCAAAGGTCGCCGCAAGGGAAAGAAGCCACTGAGAACAGGAAAGGTTATACGGTTCTCAAGACACCATCTTAAGCTGGAACAAAGGCAAAGTTGCACAAAAAGCTTAAAAGAAAACCCCGCTGTTACAAGCACTGTGCCTGGTGTCCATGCACATACTGTAGGTGTTTACAGTTGTCTTAGAAGATGAGCTTTTACAGACAGAAAAATACCCCACCAAAGGCAGAAAAAACATGGAATGTGCCCAAATGTTTCTAAATGTGCATAAGCGCTAGGCTTGTCTAGCATTCGAGTTTTAATGCATTCCATAGGCCAGAATAAATTAATAATCTGGCCAGTGGAATGCTTAAACTTATATGCAATACGTGGCGCTTACCATTCATCGTGCCCTGGGATTATTGCTAGCAGCTAATTGCAAGAGAATCTGGCAGGTTGGTTGTACTCAAGTTGTCCAATCGGTCAACTTTGTACATTCAGCCTGCTCATTAACGGTTCAAAACGCGGCCGTTCATGCTGAACTGGCTAAGATTTGAACCATGTATGACCAGCCTAAGTATATTTACAACAGCTGCTGAAAGTGGTTAAAAAACACATTGAATAGAAAGTAAGACACTGGTGGGGGGAGTCCTGTAAGAAAACTGGAAATGTAGCTCAGTGGGGGAAGTTAAACGTAGCTTCCAGCTGGAGAGAGCAGCTAGAGGCAGTGGATGTCCTTGGATCCCTAGTGGCTCACAGCCGGTTACATACGAAGGACTTTTCAATTTGTGGCTGTACTGATACTTGAACTGTTTTTACTAAAAATGGTAAAGGTGCAATTTATTCTTTTTTTTCGCACAAGATTTTCTTTTATTTTTTTTACTATCTGTTTACTTTTTCCCTGCTTTTTTCCCATTCATTGATTCCTTTAAATGAGCTTGGGTGTCCTTTTTATGTAATCTATAGAAGAGTCCAGTTATAGATTTTACATTTGGGTTTCACCACTTCAGGTTGAAGCGGAACATTTGAGATAAACAAATATTGGCTAAATACAACAGTGCAAGAGGCATGTATATTCTTACTTGAATCTTGGTGTGCTCTGTATAATCCTTCCCGATATGTGCAGTAATACAATGTGAAACTTTCCCTCTGTTCAGGAGCTTACTGTTATAAAGACTGGACACGCTCTCTTCTCTCCTTGTGCAGGGTATTGTCTTCCTCCCCCTTGTTTAGTTTTCTGTAGTGGATGGACTTGCTGGGCTCCTTTACTAACCTGTTTGACCTAACCAACCTGCCGCCAACATTTGTTGTGGAGCACATATACTGGCTGCGGCCTGGGCCAAATTTGACTTTCAGTATGAGGATACCAAGCTACTGTTCCCGGATTATTCCCAAGAAATACAGCAGCGACGCAAATCCTTCACAAACGTACGCAAGGGGCTTGGAGAAAAGGGTATCTGCTTTAGCCTCCTCTACCCCAGCAGGATGAGAAATCCTTCCTCACCTCCTAAGCAATTGGTGCTGACTTCTCCCTGTTGTGCTGGAAAACCATTTTTGTTTTTTTTTGTTTTTTTGTTTTTTAGCAATTCTTGTTCCCCCTACTCCTGGCCTACCCTCCTGGTTCTTTAGCTCCAGCGCTTCCCTCATATATCCCTATTGCTTCTGCTATATCACCCCACACCCACAGATCAATTTTTATTTTTTATTGCTTTTATATGGTTTCAGTTGCTGCTGGAAGGCAGCCCACCATCCCATTTCCAGAATTCTTTATTTTTTTATTTTTTGTTTTTAACCACTTTCAGACCGGACCAATTTGCTGGTCAAAGACCAGACCACTTTTGCGATTCGGCACTGCGTCGCTTTAACTGACAATTGCGTGGTCGTGCGACGTGGCTCCCAAACAAAATTGACGTCCTTTTTTTCCCACAAATAGAGCTTTCTTTTGGTGGTATTTGATCACCCCTGCGGTTTTTATTTTTTGCGCTATAAACAAAAATAGAGCGACAATTTTGAAAAAAACGCATTATTTTTTACTTTTTGTTATAATAAATATCCCCCAAAAATATATAAAAAAACATTTTTTTCCCTCAGTTTAGGCCGATACGTATTCTTCTATATATTTTTGGTAAAAAAAATCGCAATAAGCGATTATTGATTGGTTTGCGCAAAAGTTATAGCGTTTACAAAATAGGTATAGTTTTATAGCATTTTTATTAATAATTTTTTATTCTTTTTTTTTTTTACTAGTAATGGCGGCGATCAGCGATTTTTATTGTGACTGCGACATTGTGGGGGACCCATCGGACATTTTTGACACATTTTTGGGACCATTGTCATTTATACAGTAATCACTGCTATATAAATGCAGTGATTCCTGTGTAAATGACACTGGCAGTGAAAGGGTTAACCAGTGGGTGGCAGTGTAGGGGTTAAGTGTTCCTAGGGGAGTGTTGCTAACTGTGGGGGGGTTGGGCTTTCATTTAGTGTACACTGATCTCTGCTCCAATCACATGGAGCAGAGATCAGCGTCACTAGTTGCTAGGCAGAATAGACAAATGTTGTTTACACAGCATTTGCTCTATTCGGCCGCTCCGTGAGACGATCGCGGGGATGCCCGCGGCGATCGAGTCCGCGGGTCCCGCGACCGGACTCACGGGGGTCCCGACCAGCGCGGGAGCGCGCCGCCGCCGGCGCGCTCCCGATGGCAGGGCGGCATCGAATATTGGACGTACCTGTACGCCAATATGCCTGCCCGTGCCATTCTGACGACGTACATCGTCGTGCGCTGGTCGGGAAGTGGTTAATTAGTTTTTTACCAACCAAAGAACTTCCACAAGTTTTAGAGCATAGCACTGAACTATTGCCGGTTACAGTTTGAGTTTTTGGGTATAGGCCTGGTCTGTTCACTCCCAAATTTTTACGGATGTCATCAGACAAGGGCAGGAATGACACCTTGTCACCACGGGTACAGTTTATACTAGGTGTACATGTTTTTTTTGTTTTCTATTGGTTATGATTCTGGTACAGGATCTCTGGGTCCATGCTGCTCCTGAGATGTACTCTTAGGCCAAAAGTGCTCCTCCCTACTCTCATCTATCTAAATGTATATGGTGGCTGCATATAACAGTCACAATTTTAATATACTGTCCTGGAATGTCCGGGGGCTCAATTCCAAATTTTTGAAAGAGCAGTGCTTTTCAAATACCTCAATTGCACTCCCCCAATGTGAAACACACCTCATGGGCAGCAAACTCCTCGCATTGAAAAAGCCATGGATCCAGAAACCTTCCATGCCTCTTACTCCACTGGGGGGTTGTTTATTTTAATCAGTAAATCTTTCCCATGTATGGTGGAACAGGTTCACACTGACCACCTGGGCAAATATGTGATAGTGGTGATTACTATATGGGGCACTTGTTATATAGTGAATATATACATCCCCCCCTCCCCTTTTCATCAACTATTCTATTCACTATTCTGGAGAGGATAACTCCTTATTGCCCTGCAAGGTTGTTATTCATGGGCGACTTTAATGCCATTCTGGCTCCAGATCTAGGCAGACTGGATTTGCTCATCTGGGCCCAGGCAGTGGGAGTCACTGAGGTCTGGAGATCACAACAGAACTTGCTCCTGTTTCTCCACTACATGCAAAACGTCCTCTCGTATTGACAACTGGCCTTTGCAAACCTGACCATGATGTCGGAGGTTTTAGATGCCATGTACTTGCCCAGTGGGCTCTCAGATCACTGTCCCTTATTCCTTAACATTAGTTCCACCTCTTCCTGAACTTCTGCCTTTTGGCGACTCATTGGCTCTCCCACGTTGATTTGTCGAATACCATCCCACCCTGCCGCGCAGAGTACTAGGACCTCAACGCGGGGTT
Organism: Lithobates pipiens; assembly: GCF_037356315.1. Taxonomy (NCBI): domain Eukaryota; kingdom Metazoa; phylum Chordata; class Amphibia; order Anura; family Ranidae; genus Lithobates; species Lithobates pipiens. The sequence continues at coordinate 429,153,894 of NW_027507748.1, forward strand.
CTGGATACCTTTTGCCAATATTATAGCTCCCTCTATGCCTCTGTGTTGCCTTTGGATTCCCAGCCCCGGGACCTTGTGCCCTGGGGAGGGAAACCTTGGTGAGACCGATTACCCCAGAGGATGTTTTGAAGGGGATCGGGCCCGGATGGCCTTCTGTGGAGTTTTACAAGCCTCATGGGAATCTGCTTGCCCCTAAACTAGCCCAGCTATACTCCGTGTATGGTTGGTGGTGCCTTTCAGGCCTCCATGGGTCATGCGCACGTGATTCTAATCCACAAAGCACCCTACTACTTGTGTCTCGTATAGGCCTATTGCTTTAATCAATGTGGATTTCAAAATCCTCACTAAACTACTCACCATGAGTGTACAGCCCCTACAACCATCTATTATTGGTTGTTTGGGTAGTTTCTCTTGCCATTATGATTTAAAGAGTAAACATAGTTTGATAATAAATGACTTCAGCCAAACCCTGACCATGAGTGAAAAATGTTTGTGTTCTCATTTGTATTCTCTGAAAAATGGCCAAGAAATCATAAATTCTGCCAGGGTATGTAAACTTATGAGCACAACTGTATGTGTTTTAAGTTCAATGCACAAATTTGTCATCTCTAAACGTGCTCAAATATGTTTTTGCCTGTCTACCTCTTTCAAAAAGCACAGTGGGGAGGCCTTTGCAGCCTGCAGGAACAGATAACATAAAATGGCTTACATCTTGCAAAATCCGCACACTGTCATTATGTAATGCTACAGATACACAGAGGAACTAAATGGCCCATCCTCAGTTGCACTGCCCTGTTTTAGCATAAACAGTACAAACACTACCAAGGTTTTTTAAATGGAAATTTGTACATATTTTTGATGAGGGCAGAGTGACCTTAAAGCTGTTTCAAAGATGGGTTTAGTAGAGCAGGATAGCTGAATGTTTGAGTTTAGAGCATCAGAAGTGCTTATGATTTGGTAGCTATGGAAATCGATACATATTCAAGGCTTTGCTGTATGTTTTTATGAGTTGGACATCCAACAATTAATGCTTCTTGTAAGTAGAGGTTTTACCATACATACCCATAGCCATGACAATGACGGCCTGAAACTATGTAAAGTGACATTTGGTTTGCCTGCCAGAAGCTTTTGAACTCTTGTGTTTTTATATATTCTTTTTGTCCCAGAGTGCATGTGAATGGAGAAAGTAATGTCTCTGTTCATATGCATGCCCATTCAGTGAGAAATGGTCGCATTGACCAGTTTATATATTGTACTTGGCTCCGTGTGATGAGAATGATTGTGCTAGTTATTTATTGCCTCAGCTCTTTTTACTATTCAGTATGGCAATAAAAACCATAATCATTTCCCTCTGTAAGAAAGAGTTATGCCTGGCTTTTGCTGAAATGATGGGAAACTGTGAAGTGCTCGAATCCAGCACTGCAAGGTAATGTGCAACTGAAATTGTTCATTTTGTTACACTAGCCAAAAGCAATATTTATAGGGTGTGGAAATGTGGTCTTTTGTGTGGGGAATAACTGGGGTACCATATATGTAGTTAGGTAATTTAGCAGAACATTCTGCCAGAATATTTTGTGGTTTATAGGGTAAAAGTGCATTTCCATATGGTAGTATCAGTATCCAATTAAGAATTTGTATTATTTCTGGAGAAGGCTTACAGTTGGTTATGCACTGTGAACGGTGTTTCCTAAACTTTAATGAGTTGTGTACCACCCTTGTTGAGTCATGTGCAAGTTCTCATAAATTGTCAACAACATTAACTTGTTACAACATACAAATATCTAAAACCACAATCTTTGTACACAATGTTCAATATAATTTATGTGCATTTATTCAATTTGCCGTTCCCTTATGTGTATACACACACACCAAAAAACAGCCACATTTTTTTTGCCTTGATTTCTAGTTTTATAGCGTGTTGGAAAGTTAGAACTTATGTAAAATTCTATAAAATCTGTGTCCTATCAACAAAAGTTTACTGCACTTCCTATCCCCAGAAACGCAACAGGAAACTTCTCTCTGAAGAAAAAAAAAAGGGAGAAATTCCACTTTTGACATTTGTTACACAAGCAAGTATCCTCAGTGGAATATCCCTTTTGACTGCTGTTCTGGTAAAATTTGTAAAAGTTTGAATTTTCCCTCGTTCTCTCCATAGGTGACAGTTGCCCAGCTCCAACCTATTTGGAAGTGTAGCCAATCTGCTGGATATGAGATTGTGATTAATGGTTTGTAACAGATGGCTAGTTTTTGGCAGATTTCCACAAATTGGGAAACCCCTTTTATAGAGGCCAAAGTGAGCGTTCAAAAATAAGACCATACACGTTTCAACTTGGAGAAAGCACCAAGAACAAGAGTGCTTAGAGTCCATAAAGATATTCTGTTTCTGTAGATGACCGCATGAACCCCATACCTCATGCAGTGGATGCCAGAAACCTTACTTTCCATCGGGGGGTAATAAAATGTAAAATTGTGAATATCAGTATGTCTGTCAACGGTGAAGGAGAATCATGTTTTTGTAAACTCCTTCCTTCATTTCTGCTTGTTCACTGATGTGTCTGTATGTTCATTTACCCCCCTGTAACAAAGGAAAAAGAACCCTTTTAGCAATATAATAAAATGCATGCCAACTAAAAACTTTCACATGCATAGGTATCAGCTGCCGTGGGTATTTAAATTTTTCTCCATGCTGATCAATTCTTTCATAAAGTTCTTTATTTCGTAGCTAATTATTGTAGCCCATGAATTTGTGTAGAAGGAAGTGACTTGTACAATCTTCCATTTGTAATGTTCCATGGTGCTTCAAAATAATTTTGGACCCGTGCATTTATAATACAAGTTTAAAAGAAAACTACTGAAAATTATTTTATGTACATGATGTATAACTCTAACCTAGAATAGGGTACGATGGAACCACCTACATAAATAGCCTTTATATGTCCTGAATGAATTCTTTGGTACACTGGTCCACATTCTATGCTGATGTACTTTACCATCATTTGGAAAAACAAATGGCTGCTTCAAGGCCTGCTACTGAAAAGTTTCTGTTCAGGCAGGAGTTTGAGTTCTCCAAAATATCATACATGGCTCCAAACTACAGCTGTTTTCAAACTGATTTATTTAAATTTTTTTGCCTCATGCACACTGGACGTTATAAAAATGCTGTTAGCAAGAGAATGAGTGTTGCAGTAGCGTTTTTCAGCGGTTTTAGCAAAACTATACTTTCACAAAGGCTTATGTCTCAAAAACGCTAATTAACGCCTTTTATCATAGTTGGATAGTTTTTACAGCTGAAAAGCTCCTAAAACCCACTAGTTCTGGGGGGTTTTTTCCAGCCGGAAAACGCCCTGCCAAAAAAAACCTGATAACAGCCTACGTGTGCATGGACACATAGGATAACACGCTGGGGAGTTTACTGGCTGTAGAAAAAAAAAATGGCTGAAGCCAAAAAACAAATGTGAAAATGTCCACTGTGCATGAGGCCTTATATCTGCACCTTGTGCCTGCTGCCTAAACGGGCGCCGCTTGGGGCAGCCAGCTCTACACGTCTGCCCTGTTGCTTACAGCTAATGGTGTGGGAGCATGTTGAGTCACTCTAAAACCATAAAGCTGAATGCCAGATGGTTAATTGCACAGTTAAAAAAAAGGAAAAATTTGCTGTTATAACTTCAAAAGGCTTTGTATTGCTCTGTGATTGGGCATATCCATAAAATTTTTCACTCCTCCAAGAATCGTTGCTAATCCCTATCCAGTGGTCTGTTCTGGTAATGGAGCATGCTGTCCCAGTCTTAAACAAATATCCTGATGTACCTATAGTTTAGTTTAGGTTCCTTCATTTAATGATTCTGCAGAGAGAAAGTTTGACACACTCTTAAACCCTCTTCTTTGTTGTTTAAAAAAAAAAAAACATGCCTCCACTGTGCAGTTCGTTTTGCACAGAGTGGCCCAGATCCTCGACGTCTGGGTTCCCCGGTGGCGCTGGTAGCTCCTCCCCGCATCGAGTGTCCACGTTGGCGAAGGCTCTCCTAAGTTAGACACCCATGCGGACTTGCTCCCGAGTCCTGCATCTGTGTACATTCACACAGAATGCAGGTCTCGGCCCTGCCCCCTGATCATTGGAATTGATTGACAGCAGCGGGAGCCAATGGCTGAGCTGCTATCAATCTATCCAATCAAGAGCCGAGACAATGGGCAGAGAGGAAGAGCACATCTCTGCTGAAGGAAAAGAACAGGCTCAGGTGAGTAAAACGGGGAGGCTAGGGGGCTGGTCGGTGTCTTCGGAAAACACGAGGGTTTACAACTCTCCCTCGCAGGTCCAGCTTTGCAACCAGCTATTGCTGCAATTTCTTTCTGCCAAACTGCAGCTAATTGTACTTAAACAACCAACACGATCCTGTATTTTCACCCAAAAGGGGAAGTTGCGCTTTGTCTTCCTCTCCTCTACCATAACTGGCACATTATATATTATCATTCACGCAGCGCGACTTGTGCATGCACGCTGGAAAGGCTGTGAGGCTGCAAGGATTCACAATTGGCTTACTAAACCTGCTGCCTCTGGGGACCTGAAGACTGGTGATAAACTGGCCTGGTTGAGGACAGCACTGGATCTCGGGACAGCTAAGTGTCTTTTTTATTAAATTAAGCTACAGTATTTGTAGCTGCAGACTTTTAATTATTTATTTCTAGTTGACTCTCTCATATCACCGGAAGGTGATAACAGATGCCAGTCTCGCCAGCTAGGGAATGGAATTTACAATCCCAAACAGTTCAGGGACCATGGTCACCAGAGGAAGTCGAGCTCCCCTTGAAGCTCAGAGCAATCGCAACTCTGCACTACTCGATCTCCCTTCTTCAGGAAACCCAATCGGGGTACAATCGCACAAGGCCAGAACAACATCAGCTGTGAACTGCGTCACCAGGTGTCACACAGTGAAGGAAGCAAGTCAGGCTATTTCGTGGGCAGAGAAATACTTGTCTAGCAACCTCTACTGTTAACATTCCAAGATGAACAATTGAAAGGAAGATTTCTTTAGCCTTCAAAACCTGGGTCAAGGGGAATGACCCTTTCACTCGCACATCTTCAACTTGTAGCTTTCTCAGTAGCCATCACATTCGCCAGACATATCTCTGAGCTGGCGGCTTTTTCTTGTAAAGAGCCATTTCTCATTGTTCACAAGGACAAGATAGTCTTGCACCCAAGACCCATTTCTTCCTAAGGTCTTATCAGTCTTCTACCTAAATAAAGACCCAGTCCTTCCCTCTTTGCGCCCTACTCCAAAGCATCAACCTAAAAGTAAGTCGCTTTTATTGGAAAACCAAATTCCCTATTCATACTACACTCAAAAGAATATCCTGCTACAAAATCACCATTGCTAAATGGGAAACGCAACTCATCTCAACAGTTTACACTCTAAAATACACCTCCTGGCCCATTACATGCTCACTCCGCTGGATTAGTGGGAGTTTCCTGGCATCAGGCCTCTGTGTGTTCCAGCTTTGTAAGGCCGCCACCCGACAATTGTATCCCCTTCTTTTAGTATGTTCCTTTTGAGTCCATGTACATAAACGGCTTGGTTGGTTCACAGAGCTGTCAGTTAAAATCAGTTGTGAAAGTTCAGTTAACTAAACATTTTGCGTTAAATAACAAATGCAGTATTTTTAGATTGTTTGGTGACTACTGCATTTGCTCATGCTGTAAATTATTGCACGTGTCAGTGGTTAAGGGTTGTTCAAGGTAATTTCCTTTTATAATAATTTACTTTTTAACAGGTTTATTTTCTTTTGCAAAAAAAAAAATGTTCTTACATTTTTTTTTTACAGTATTCTGTTTGAAGATATTGAAATTTGAACTACTTTTTCAAATTTGTTGCCTGATGCTTGGTAATCCAAGGTAGTATTGCACCCCTTTCTGTGGGTGGAATAGTACCCCTTCCTGTGTGCCTCGGTGGGTGGAATGCCCCTTTCTGAGGATTTGAATAGGCCCCTCTTTCTGGTACTGCACTGATTACCACCACAAAAAGGGTGGTGTTAAATATTGCACTTTTTTTTTTTTATTTAGTTCCAGTTCCGTTTGTGAATTAGATTTAAGATTACCGCACAATTTTTTGCTATATTTACTGGCATTTTATTTTTAAGTTCTTTACCGCAAAATCGTGTTTGTTTTTGTGAATTGTACTTAATTTATCACATGCGATAATTTACGCAACTGAGTAACATAATACACTTATTGCATGCTGTAAATGTTAGTGAATAGACCCCTTTGTAATCTCCCTAGTCTTTCATACCTGAAAAAAGTATTTAGCAAGAGAAGTTAGAGTGAGATAGGAACATTTGACCTGAATACTGTTGCAGTAAGCTACTCAAAGTATGGCAGCAAGTATTTTCAGAACTTCAATAACCGCACCCTCAGTATGTCTTGTGGAGATGCGACCCCATGTCACAGGTGCATATGTGCAGTGTATTACTGATTTTAGCAGGAATACTAATTGCACACCTGTGGACTGGGTTCAAAAACATCCCAACAATAGAAGTCGGTGCTCAGACTTGGAGACCACTCCTTCCGGCAGACAGGAAGTCGTCAGGAGGTCGGGAGGATTCCAGTAGGAGACGGCTCCAGGAGAAAGACAGGAGGTCTTGAAGTCTAAGCCCTTGTACACACGGTCGGAGATTCTGATGGAATGTGTCCGATCGGACCGTTTTGTCGGATATTCCGACTGTGTGTGGTGTACATCGGACTGTTTCCATCGGAGTATCCGACGGACCAAGTTTTCCAACTTGGAAAATTTTTCCGACAAAATGCTCCGATCGGACATACTCTGATCATGTGTAGAGAATTCCGATCGGACAAAGTGCCACGCATGCTCGGATCAAATTCCTAGACCAAAGCTATTGGCTACTAGTAGTCCCGTCGTGACGAAATAACGATTTTCCGACAACTTTGTCCGACCGTGTGTATGCAACAGTTTCAGACCAAATCCGTTGGACAAAATGCGTCGGATTTGGTTGTCGGAATCTCCGTCCGTGTGTACAAGGGCTAAGACTGCAGGTGGCAGTCTGTGTGTATGTTTGAAGCAGGCAGGTGTAGCCTGCGACCAAAGCAGCACAAAGCTGACAGTGAGTAAGCCCTAAAAATGCAGTGTGGGGTGGTACGTTTCTGGAAAACTGCATGCACCACGTGAACCTAATCACTCCGGATTGTCAGTCTCTTTAATGGCAGGTTTTCTTTAGTGAAAAATTGATATGCTTTTTTTTTTTTTTTTTTTTTTTTTTTTATAATTATCCTTGTTGTGTTTGAAGTCTGTCCTAGTGTGGATATTGGAGGCAGTGAGGAGGCTTCAACTGTGAAGATAATTGTGATGGACATTACAAAAAATTGGACTGATTATTGACATTATAGTTGTAAGATTTGATTTAGTTGAGTTAATTTTATACAAATACACAATTTTTTTTTTGTTTTGTTTCTTCAAAAGATCCAGTTTGTATATTTAATCAAAACTCGTATTTGGTGCAGGAGAACGTAGGGCGTATTTTTGAATTGGGGGGGTTAGATTGCGCTATGGACCACTCAATACAAAAGGTAAAAAATATATATAAAAATGAAAAATTGGGTAAGAGCAGCCTCTATTTATTTCCACCCAAACGGGTGGAAAGATACTGAAAGGGGTAAGAAAGGAAATAGACCTGGCGCTATACCATATACCACTACAAATCTGTACGTGAAAACTCTGTTATGTATAATTTTCAGCGTGCTGGCAATTAAATGGAAATCATAAAATAAAAGTCATAAAATAGGAAATGCTCATCCAAATATTACTATTAATAATACTAAAGTGCAAGTGATAGACCTGTGCATAAAAACTTTGTAATGGTCAGCGTGCTGGCAATTAAATGAAAAACATGGAAAAAACCATAAAGTGGAAATTGCTTATTCGAAAGTGACTCAAACAATATGTTGCTAAAGTGCAAGTGCCAGTGAATTTACATGTGCCAATAACTATATGTTATCATTCGTGAATTAAAAATATTGAAACAGAATAAAATGTGTTATCTCAGAACTATTAAAAATATGGTGACTATATTTTGTTTATAAGGTGTATTGCACAAAATATCATGCAAAGTATAGTCAGAAATAATTTCGTGATGACTGACACACTGCAAAAATTAAAAGTGAAGATATGTGCAGTGCAGGAAAAAATAAATAAATAAACAATGAAAAAAATATTAAAATATACAAATATAAAAATATAAAGATAAAAATGAAAATAAAAATAAAATGAAAATCAAAGTCTCTGGTGAGTGACGGAATCTTCCGTGCGTGAAGGAGAGGGAAGTGATAATTTCCAAAATTATTTCCCGTGTTCAGTGGTCACTTCTATATTATGCTCTCACCGGAAAAATGACCCCATCCGGGGTGGATCAGCCTTCACAATATTAGCTATTGTGTCGCTCTCTGGCTTGCTTCAGATGCAATGCTGGGGATCCCTCGTTTCTCCGTGAATATAGTGTGCCACGTTATGTATATTAAAAGAGAGGCATATCCATAGTGTGATAACGTTTAAAAGCTCATTTTTATTCAAAAAAGATTAAAACTACTTACAAAAGCAGAGTTTGCAAATGCGGTTGTGTTTACAGCTTTAAGACGATTTAAAAAGTCCTGCTCAGCTTTCTGGTGTGTGCTAGAGGTGTACGTCGCTTGGCCACGACCTACGCGTTTCGTCATACAGACGTCATCCGGAGCGGCCATCTTCACTACGTATTTTTGAATTGCTCTCCCCCGTTTAGGTAGAGAATAAGGGCCCATATACAATTGCTTCAACTTCACCACACACATTAAAGCACCTACCACTTCTACATGTTTTTTTTTTTTTATTTGTTTTGATGCTTTAGTGATGCTTTAGTGATGCTTTAGTGATGCTTTAGTGATGCTTCAGTGATGCTTCAATGATACTTTTTAAGTCTTAAGCTTGTCAAATTCACTTTGTGCGTGCGTGTGTGTGTTTATTTTCTATGGGCCCGGTAAAAACAAAGCATAGTAGTACCCCCACTCAGCAGGTCTCCAGCTCATTATTACCCCTTCTCTGCAGATCTGCAGCTTAAAAGTACCCTCATTCAGCAGATATACTGCGCAGTAATACTCCCAGCTCTGTTGATGCTCCATTCGGTAGTATCTTGTTGATTATGCCCCCACCCCCCACCCTACTCAGTAATAACATGCAGCTCTTCTGATCTCTCTCTCTCTCTCTCTGTTATCCCCTCATCTCCTGCTATATTTCTCCCATACTGCCTATGTGTGACACTGCTAGTTTGTCCTGCTCTGGTCCCCCAGCTCTGCTAATCCTCTGCCGCTCAGTCTTCTCTCTCCGGTCCCCACTCACCTTCTGCTATAGCGTTCCCATGCTGCACACCATGTGTGCTGTCTACTAGTTGCTCAGCTCTGGTCCGGACCCTGCTCACTTTCCTGCTGCTCCTCACTGCACACCAGATGTGATGTCTGCACCAAACACTTCTATAATACACACACATGAACTGGAAGTGACTGCTCATGACATCTTTCTGGTTCACTTGTTGGTTTCCCAGTGGGATATCTCTCGTATCTGCAATAACTCCAAAACGAAGAGCAGCTAAAGCATAATAAAAGGTGCAGGTGCTGCTAGCAAAGCTTTGTCATAGACTTCTGTGGAGGCCTTAGAGAAGCTTTGTGGCACCAATAAAACATGGGGTAGCCTCCTTTTTTTTCTTTGAGTTTGCTTCGCAAAAAATAAATCAATTGTAAACTGCACTGTAAGTTAACCATTTTATTTAGTGACAGGTGCTTAGATTTGGTATTCAGAGTGTCTCTATTCACACATAGGGCCGCACGCGTTGCATGAATTGGTTTGCACAATTGCAGCACGCTTTGTCCCATGACAATCATGCCAGAATCGCAGCAGGTTTTTGGGTGCCATCAAAATATGCCACCTGAGCATGCTGATATGCAATTTGACATTTTAACTGTGTGCTTCGTGAGCAGAATTGCAGTGTTTCCGCCTGCAATTCAAAATGCCTATGTGTGACCGAAACCAGTGCCACATTTTTAAGTATGTGTAAACAAGTCTTAATGGGCTTGGAAAAAAATGGTGTAATTCGGCACTGGAATTCCTTGAAGAAGGCCTATCGGCTGAAATGCGCATTGAGGCAGAGATTAGTGCTGACGTCTTGCCACTGCATGATATCTGTCAGCAATGGCCTATGTGAGTTGGAACAATTTTATGTTGATCTATCGGTCTGCTTTTGAAGTGCTATGTATGTGATTCTCATGGTTCAATAAATACAACACTAATATCTTTGCTCTACAAAGTGCTGGAGGCTCCCAGGGCTTCCTGAGTCCGTGGAATGCAGAGCCCGGCGGATGTGATGTAAGAATGTGGCAACACATTTACAGAACCATGTGGCCCTTCTTCAGGTCACTGGCCTCCGGCGCTTTGTATAGCGTGAACCACAGCCATCCATCCCTGGCAGGCAGAGACCAGGGACTCTTGCTGAACTGGACATCTATATACATTGTGACATGCTCAAGTTTTTTTTATTTTCTTTTGTGAGTGATTTTCCTTTTATCCATTTTAAGCAATTTTAACTGCTACACTTGGCTCTCCCTTTTTGTACATATTCTTTTGAAGCAGTAAACAATTTGTAGTAGGCTTAATTAATTTTTGTGTAAAAATGCCTTATGTGCCAGAGGTTATATAAAGGCTTATTGGAATGTAACGGATTACATACACACCTATGAAAACAAATTCTTTCCTGTTTCTTGCTTTACTTGTATTTTGAGAAAATTTGCATGTATAGCTGAACAGATGGAGATAGCGTTAAGTGACAAGTCCATAAAAATAGTCTTTGCTGCCAAGAGATGTCTTGGAATTGGAAGGCATGAGTATAGCAGCTTTAGGGAGAGGTTCTCTCGGGTGAATTGATAGGAAGTGTGCGATTCACCTCATTGTCAACCTTGTAGAATAAAGATTCATTGGAAAGGTGAACCTTTGGTAATCTGGTTATGGGATACAGTCATTTATTAACTAAGTCACCAGCGTGCTGCAAACAGGGAGATTTATATCCTGCCAAGTAATCTGCTTCACCTTCACTGGTAGCTGCTTCATGCCATACATAAATTATATTAGCCTTGGGAAATATATATCCTGTCCCCGTGACAGTGGAAGTTGAATTAAATCAATACTGAGGCATTCAGTCATCGTATAAGTATGTATAAAAGGTGTTTGAAAATGGAGGACTTTTTCTTATAAACCATGTTAGGTTGAAACTAATTTAAGTCGCCTTATAGAGCATCTCCTGGCGCCGAAATAGAAGCCAATAAATTGAAAGCTGAGAATCTTGTTGCCTTCATATGATTGTAAGATGATGGTAATCTGTAGTAGTTGCACATTATAGCTACAGAGGAACAAGATATGTAATTTATCCTATAAATTTGCTGTTGAATATCAAATTACACATTCTTGGAATGTACTATACCACCTTTGAGATCATTTAATGGAAAATAAGTAATTTGTCCTCAGTACTTCTAATCAGAAAGTTGAGAGTTCCTTGTGTTTGCCAGCAACTCGCTAAGTTAGCAGCTTGTACAACCATACCTGGAAAAAGTATTTAGCAAGCACAGTTGGAGTGAGATAGGAACTTTTGACCCAATTACTGTAGCACCAGAGTGCTAGTAACATGCTAAGACACTTGTACATCCAATAGAGCAAAAACAGTTGAAGTTATCCAGTATGTACAGTCCAATGTAATGAGAAATACAAAAATCTATACATTGTTAAAATTATTGTTTGAAAGTAGGAAAACAAACAAGTAGTCCACCATAATGGGGTCAATTCTCAAGTCAGGCCTACACCTTAAGGCCAAAAGTTTTTTTTTTTTTTTTTTCTTTTTGAGTTGTGTATTTTTGGAGAGTACATCTAGTTTGGAAGATGTGTAAAAGAGGCCATTTACAAAAGGGGCAATTCCCTTACTGCCGTTTTACCTTGCATTCATCTCTTAGCTGGTACCTCACTTATACCCTTCTAGACTCCTTACAGCCTGGTTTTTACCCATGGCAATCCACAGGAACTGCCCTTATAAAACTCACTAACAACGTACTAACTGCTACAAACAATTAGTTGGCTAGTACTCTCAATATAAGCTCTTTCTGCACCTCAGCAAACGCTCCCTTGGCCTTTAATGCTAGGTACACACTAGGCGGGTTTTTTTTTTTTCTCATTCACCCCAGCGGGCTGAATAAAAAAAAAAAAAAAAACGGAGAGGCTGCCTTACTAATTAAGTGATTGTTGGTGCAGCAATGGTTGGTGCCTCTACTTAACCAAAATTACTCCCAAGCTACTAATTCACTCACTGTCTTATTGGGTCCCTTTCACATCGGGTGGATTAGTTTGACACTGATTGCCACTGAGTGGGCAGATGACGGGTACGTCTATGCTCACTGTGCAGAGTTGGACATAAAATACAAATAAAGATGGTCGCGCTGACTCAAAAAAATATAAAATAAAATAAACAAAATGGCAGCTTGCACTATATTGCAGGGGACAATATGCACAATATAAACAAAGAAAATGCGGCACACAAAGCAAACAAAATTATATATAAACACATTTAAAGTAACGCATTCATGTGTAAAAGTCCAAAACAGGTACTGAAAGTTCAGTGAATCCACAACAGATCTCCCTCCACCTCATTCAGCAGAGATAAGGATAGTAGGGGTCCCATCACCGTCGCCCTACATGACAGACCCTTACCATCAGTACAACGATAATGCACAAATAGAAAAGCCACTCTGCTCCACTACTCCTCACAAGCAGTACACTGGAACCAGAATTCTCTCCAATCATGAACAGATATTTAGATTCCCATGCAGTTCAGTCATGTGGATAGAGAAAACAACAACGCTCATTGCGCAAATATCTTAAGAAATATCTTCTTATATCTGTTCATGATTGGAGAGATTTCGGGTTCCAGTGTACTGCTTGTGAGGAGTAGTGGTGCAGAGTGGCTTTTCTATTTGTGCATTATCGTTGTACTGATGGTAAGGGTCTGTCGTGTTGGGCGACGGTGATGGGACCCCTACTATCCTCATCTCTGCTGAATAAGGTGGAGGGAGATCTGTTGTGGATTCACTGAACTTTCAGTACCTGTTTTGGACTTATACACATGAGTTTTGCTTGCTTTGTGCGCTGCATTTTCTTTGTTTACAGAGTTGGACCTAGTAGAGTCCCGCTCTCCTCTATTGGGAGATTGGATGATCTCATCCAATCTGGTCCGCCAGACAGATGGTAAATATGACCACCACCCATCTAGATTTGGCAGATTGGATAGCGGCAGAGGTCATCAGACATGTGTCTGCTGACCTCTGCTGCTCCCTCCTCATTGGCTTACCTCTACACAGGCCATCCCCCTATGAGTCTATCATGAATGTTGCTGCAAGATTCATCCACCTTGCTCAGAGTCTGAAAGCCAGAGCAGGGATTCGCAGCGAGGGGTTACATTTACTGAATTAATAAAATTAAAAATACAACAATTGGTTCACAATGCTGCCCCTGCTGCATCACCAAACTTATCCCAAAATATCACCCAAACCATTCTCTGCACTCAGTCATCCCTAAACATTGTTGGGGATCTTAATGCCACATGTCACCAACATATAGCATGCTAGTGGTTTATTAGTATTTGAAGTCATGTAACGTCAACATTTATTGCCTGGCCCAGATGTTATGGCAACATGGATTATATGAATTAGAAAGGGCTTCGACCTGAGAATATGCATGAGTCAGGTAAGTACTGTAGAAACTGTAAAAATGGCTCTGTGAAAATGGATCCTGATTTTTTTTTTTTTTTTTTAATAAACGGACATTCAGGCCTTTCGGTTGAATTTTTTCTTTCTTTACCCTATACTGTATGTTTACACACTGTTTAAAACATGCAGGGAGAGCATCTTATAAGGGCCCTTTTAAATCTCTACCTTATGGCGAAAGCAAGGTACAAAAAAATAAATCTGAATTGGACAATACATTGACAGTGTTGCGTTACACTTTTTTTAAAAAATGTTTTATTTATATTGCTGTTTTTTGGGATTTTCTTTTCATCCAAGAATCCACCAGCAATAAAAGCCTTGCAGACCTTTGGCTTTGTACCTGTTGTTTTTGCTCTGATTCAGGGAAACTTTAAATCTATGCCTTCTGTAGCTGAGGTGTAAATTGCATGTAGGGCATTTCTCTCTGACCTTGTGTGAAGCTCTTCCCGCAAGACTTCAGTAGGATTAAGATCTGTCGATTGTGCTGGGCAGTCCATCAAAGACTGTACCCCAGCATCCTATTCACAAGATTTTGCATAGCTTATAAGTGTGATTCAGGACCTTGTCCTGCCGCGTGATTACATCTGTGGCAATCGGCACTTGACCATAAGGGACAGAATGATTATGTAAACTTTCCTGGAATATTATTCCTTGCACTGTGTAAATACCTCACCTTACAAACACCAAAGCAGCCCTATATCGTTATATTTTCTCTACCTTACCTGACATAAAGCATCAAGCTCATACAGAATATTTTTTTTTTTTACTTTGCTCCATGTCTTTATATGTTCATATCTTATTTTTAAAGATTTCACTCATTTGTCCATATTACAGTATTTCACAGTAGTTTGAGTTTTGATTCAGATCTAATAAAATAGGTGATACTGAGGGTAACCATTAGGGACACTAATATGAAAAAGCCTGTGTTCTTTGTAAGATGCTGTAATACGTGTTGGTTATATAGGATACAATGTATGCATGTTGGTCATCAAATGGAGGAAGAATGTATGTTTTTGATATTGCTTTTTTTTTTTCACCTAAATTATTTAATTTACTATGCTTGGATCAAAGTATATGTAAAACAATTATTTTAAAATAGAAATGAAAGGCAAACCATTTGTGTGTACAGAGAGAATAAAAGAATCACCCCTCTTTGAAATCACATTTTGTTGCTTTCCAGCCTAAAATGAAGACAGACAGTTTTTGTTTTATCTTAGTGCAATATATAACATCCAAGTGAAGGATATAACACAAACATGTCATAAAATCAAAAACAGAATGACTGAGAAAAAAAAAATCACCCCCCCCCTTCTGTGGAGGCCTTAGAGAAGCTTTGTGGCACCAATAAAACATGGGGTAGCCTCCTTTTTTTTTTTTTTGTTTTGTTTTTTCTTTGCGAAGCAAACTCAAATTGTAAACTGCACTGTAAGTTATCCATTTTATTTAGTGACAGGTGCTTGGATTTGGTATTCAGAGTGTCTCTATTCACACACAGTGCCGCACGCGTTGCATGAATTGGTTTGCACAATTGCAGCACGCTTTGTCCCATGACAATCGTGCCAGAATCGCAGCAGTTTTTGGGTGCCATCAAAATATGCCACCTGAGCATGCTGATATGCAATTTGACATTTTAACTGTGTGCTTTGAAATCGTGAGCAGAATTGCAGTGTTCTCTTCTCCCAGTGTCCGGTGGTTCTTACGGTGTCTGGCCTCTTCTCCCGGTGTCCAGTTCTTCTGCCGGCTCCTCCGCTATCTTCTTCCAGCTCTTTTGCTAGCGTTGGCCTGGTCTTCTGCATCAGCTTCTTCCATCTTCTCTTCCTCCAATGTTGACACACCGCGCTCTCCTGCTATAATGCCGTGTGAGCGGTGTGCAATGACTTATATAGGCATGGGCCATTGTCGCTGGGTGATGTCACCCAGTGACCAAGCCCCTTATGATGTCAGTCCCAGCATGCGCCGGGACTGTGACGTCATAAGGGTTCGGGGTCATCGACTGACATCACCCGGTGACCACACCCCATGCCTATATTAGTCGCTGCACACCGCTCACACAGCATTACAGCTGGAGAGGGCATTGTGTCAACATCGGAGGAAGAGAAGAGGGTAGAAGATGATGCAGAAGACCAGGCCACCGCTAGCAAAAGAGCTGGAAGAAGATAGTGGAGGAGCCGGCAGAAGAACCGGAGCACGGGAGAAGAGGTCAAAGAGAGCGTAGAAGCCAGAAGAGACCCCCTATTACCCCCCATACTCATTCACATAGGGTGGGGGGGCAAGATCTGGGGGCCCCCTTATTAAAGGGGGCTCCCGGATTCCGATAAGCCCCCCCATAGACCCCAACAACCAATGGCCAGGGTTGACGGGATGAGGCCCTTGTCCTCATCGACAAGGTGCTTTGGGGTGGGGGGGGGCCCGCAGGGCGCCCCTCTTCCCCAAAGCACCCACCCCCATGTTGAGTGCATGCGGCCTGGTACAGTTCAGGGGGGGGGGGGCTAGCTCGTCCCCACCACCATTCCTGACCGGCCGGGCTGTGTGCACGGATATGGGTCTGGTATGGATTTTGGGGGGGGATCATCCAAAAAAGGATCATCCAATAAAAAGTTCTTAATTATTTAATAGTCCTTATGTGTATGTGTGCAGTGTTCATAACATAATCAGTTTTACACCAAAGAAGTGCTGGTAAAGTGGTGTTCACAGGTGGTATAAAAACCAGCATATATGGGGTTAAAATCTGCCATAAAGCCTAAGCTTCACCATCTGTACCCAGAAAGGGGAGATAGGATATGCAGATAGTTTATCATTTATACATGCTTATAGTAATCTTCCCTGATAAGAGTTTCAAAATGGTGGCCAGGTGTAGTGGAAGGTCCTATGAGATGTAAATGGTCACATATGTGATGTTGAAGCTTCCGATCCTGAAGACATTGCACAATTATTACTAAACATGTTGGGGGGTAATTTCTTGCATCCGGTTCCCATGGCTAGCTCTGGTTGCCATCTTGGATGAGGCAAAATGCATGTACAAAGCCATAGAAGCCATTTTAACACAGTGAGTTCAATCTATACTTTTTTTATTGAATAAATGGCTTTCACTCTATGGGCCCTCTCTTTCCCAAAAGTATGCCACTTGAAAACATTCTGGCATTTTACAAAAGTGAAGGATTGGGGGGAGACTTAAGGAGGGGCAGAGCTGCACCTAACCAGGAGTGGATGCAAAGAGTGCTATGTTGGTTCTGTTAAAATTCTTATGTCTGGAACAAACCCGCCTGGGAACACCACTTTAGCAGCACTCCTTGTTTGTTACAGAATTGATTATGCATGTTATGAACGCTGAGCGAACACACGTGGACTATCAAATACTTTTTATTGGATGATTTTATTTTGAAAAGTTAAATTTTGTATACACATTGAGTTGCTGTTGGTAAGCACTGTTACCCCTTATATTTAGGGGATATATGGTACCAGTCACACCAAAGCCATGGGTCTTAGTAAACCGTAGGGATTTTGAAATGAAGATGAAATTGGATTAAGGCTGCATTCACACATGTGCATTTTAGTTTTCAGGCAGAAAGTCCCGTGTTTTTTACCACGATTTTGCACAGGTCAAAAGGTCACCAATGTAAAAAGCAGGAAAAACGCCTGTAATTTGCCCAAAATGATGCTCATGTACGCTCAGGCTTCAAAATGCTCAGATATGAACAGAGGCTATTTAAACAAATGGGATTTTGCTTGTTGGGCATTTTTTGGGCATAATACGAGTGTTTTATGAGCTGTGAATGCAGCCTGAATATAAATACTTTATAAAGCTTGTATTTGGTTGTGAAACCAGTTCCAGTGCCTTGCAAAGTATTAACCCCCTTGGCATTTTTCGTGTTTTGTTGCCTCACAACCTGAAATTAACATGGATTGTTTGAGCATTTGCATCACTTAATTTACAAAACATGCCCACAACTTTGAATATTTTTTTTTTCTTTTTAATTGTGAAGCAAACAACAAATAGGACAAAATAACAGAAAAAGTCAATGTGCATAACTATTCACCCCCCTAAAGTCAATACTTTTGTAGAGCCACCCTTTGTGGCTATCACAGCTCCAAGTCGCTTTAGATAAATCTCTGAGCATGCCAGATCTCACCACTGGGATTTTTTTGTCCATTCCAAAACTGCTCCAGCTCCTTCAAGTTGGATGGTTTGGTTTCCCCTTAAACCACTCAAGTGTTGCTTTAGCAGTGTGTTTGGGGTAATTTTCCTGCTGGAAGGTGAACCTTCATCCTAGCCTCAAATCACACAGAGTGGTACAAGTTTTGCTCAAGAATATCCCTGTATTTAGCACCATCCATCTTTCCCTCAACTCTGACCAGTTTCCCAGTCCTGACTGTTAAAAAAAACATCCCCACAGCATGATGCTGCCATGGGTGATGTGATGTGTTGGGTTTGCGCCAGACATAGCATTTTCTCTGATAGCCAGAAAATTCAATTTTAGCCTCATCAGACCATAGCACCTTCCATACATTTTGGGAGTCTCCCATATGCCTTTTTACAAACTCAAAACGTGCCTTTTTGTTTTTTTGCTGAAAGTAATGGCTTTATTCTGGCCACTCTGCCATAAAGCCAAACTCTATGGAGCGTACGGTTATTGTCGTCCTATGTCTCCAGTCTCTGCTGTGCAACTCTGCAGCTCCTCCAAGGGTTACCTTAGGTCTCTGTGTTGCCTCTCTGATTGATGTCCTCCTTGCCCAGTCTGTGAATTTTGGTGTGTGGCTGTCTCTTGGCAGGTTTGCTGTTGCGCCATGTTCTTTCCATTTGGTTATGATAGATTTGATGGTGCTCCTAGGGATTCAGCAAAGATTTGGATATTTTTTTTATAACCTAACTCTGACTTGTACTTCTAAACAACATTGCCCCTTACTTGTTTGGAGAGTTCCTTGGTCTTCATGGCAGTGTTTGGTTAGTGGTGCCTCTTGCTTAGGCGTTGTAACCTCTGGGTCCTTTCAAAAAGGTGTGTATATGTAATGACAGATCATGTGACACTTGGATTGCACACAGGGGGATATCATTTCCCTATATGACTTCTGAAGGTAATTGGTTGTACCAGAGCTTTTTATGGGCTTCAGAACAAAGGGGGTGAATACATACGCACGTGCCAATTATCTTTTTCTTTCTGAAAAATAGTTTCTGAAATCCAAATTAGTCCAATTTATACTATTATGCAATGTAACAAAATGGGTAAAAAGCCAAGGGGGTGAATACTTTTTTGCAAGGCACTGTAATTTGATATGTTAAAAAATTTTTGTGTGTGTATAGACAAGTGTTTGCAGTTTCTCTCCACATTTTTTAATCTAAAGTTATCTTTTTGGCAAGGCAATTTTGATTTTTTTTTTTTTCCATCATGAGCTTTTAAAGGTTTATTTAAAATGTTATGTATGACTAGTATACTTCTTTTTTTTTTTTGTGCCTCCCCCCAAGTCTAGATTATACGATTTATTTCATTGATTTTCAGTGTAAACCCTGCTCTTATTGAGGAACTAAAGGGACTTTGTTTTCTTGTATAGCTGAATTCTTAGTCTTTTTAGTTTTAAGTTAAGATGTCCTTCAGCTGTAAAACCATGTTTGTACTGAAAGAGCGTGTTTGTTTGCCTTGTTTGCAGACTAAAGGTGTGTGAATCTATACTGCTTTGTGGCAGTCACGTCTACTATGTCTTGTATCTTGAAGCGCAGGAGGACAGATGGCTTGGAATAAAGTGTTCTAACTGTTTTTAGGACGTTGCTATCTATTAGTGTGAAAAGTTTGTCAGCAGTCATGCAGATAATTGAACTGCCACCCAAAAGCTTGAGGGGTTCACTTAATTACCATTGATCTTGATTCCCAGAGGAGCTAAGCATTTAGCCGAAAGCCTGAAGTTAAAGGTGTTCTGAAGACAACACAGCAATTCCAATCTGGTTAATAAATTGGTATTAGACTGAAGTGTTTGTGCGCGACCCATGGGGAATGTTGCTGATAAACAGGCCTTTCCTTGATTTGCTGATGTCGGACAAGGCACGGATCTCAGCATGGTTAAGGTTTTATTTGTCAGCAAATTAAGAGACAGTGCCTTGCAGTCTCCCAAATTAGCTTTTGTTCTGTTTAGCTTTATAATAAGCTGGGAACTTTTTATTCATAAAGGCCCTGGGAAAGCATATTTTTCACTATGCAATTAGTAAGACGCATGAACAAATGAAGACTCTGGTTGCTGATTCATTTTTATTGTTGTCTTATGAGATCAGTATTTTTTTCTTTTTGTTTCATTATTTTGGTGTGTGATATTGTTTATAGCATTTTTATGAATTTGGACTTGAAAATGATTATCTGAGGATTCAACTACAAAACCCCTAGAAAATAAAATGCTGTTTAAGTTTTAACACTTTAACGCTGCTTCTCCGCTTGGACCAATGTAATTGGGCACTATGCTGTAAATATTACCTGAAGTTTAGCTTTAACCACTTGTTCTCCAGGAGATTTACAGATTTACCCCCCTTCATTACCAGGCCATTTTTTGCGATACGACACTGCCTTATTTTAACTGCCAATTGTGCGGCCATGTGATGCTGTACCCAAATAAAACATATGTCTCTTTTTGTTCACACAAATAGAGCTTTCTTTTGGTGGTATTTGATCACCACTGCATTTTTTTAAAATGTTTGCACTATAAAAAAAAAAGACTGAAAAAATCTAACTTCTTTATCAATTTAGGTCAATATGTATTCTGCTAGATATTTTTGGTTAAAAATAAAAAATCCAATAAGCGTATATTGATTGGTTTGTGCAAATGTTGTAGCATCTACAAACTATGGGATATTTTAATTTAATTTTACTAGTAATGGCGGCGATCAGCAACTTATAGGTCTACCATAATATTGCGGTAGACCAATTGTATACTGACACATGACACTTTTTGGGGACCAGTAACACTAATACAGTGATCAGTGCTAAAGAATATGCACTGTCACTCTACTAGTGACACTGGCTGGGAGGGGGTTAACAGGGGTGATCAAAGGGTTATAGGTGTGCCTAGCTGGTGTTTTCTTATGGTGGGGAGGTGCTTGTTCTAGGGGAGTGCATGGATCCACATCCCTGCTTTGCAGAGACGCTGGATCCATGCCTTCTGTACTGACAGAATGGCCGTCTGCCTTGTTTACATTGGCAGACAGCCGTTCTTCCTCTCTGCCGAAAGGATTGGCAAAAGCCAGCCGATATTGAGTCAGCGGTACCCGCCAATCAGTTCCCGATGTGTATAGGTGTGGGAGCGGGCCGTTGGTGGCATGCATGTGTGCCCACGCCCAGAAGAGTCGGATCACATACTAGGTATTTGATCCAGCACTGAAGTGCCACTTTGCCGCTGTATATATGCCAAAGTTATGCATAAGTTATATGGCAGACAAGTGGTTAAAAGTATAAAAAAATCTAAGTGCATTCATAACTGCATTTAATCAGTGTTTTTGTATCCCCTTTGAGTTTAACTTTAAAGGGGTTGTAAACCTTCGTACTTTTCCACCTTAATGCATCCTATTTTTACTTTTACTTACCTGAACCCTCAAACTTGACCCAATGGGGACATGCTGTCTCTCTGCCTTGGGTTCTTGGCTCTTGATTGGGTAGAGTGATAGCAGCACAGCCATTGGCTCCCGCTGCTGTCAATCAAATCCAATGACACGAGCGCCTGGGAGTAGGGCCAAGTCCTGCATTCGGTACCGCAAGGTAACCCCCCCAGGAAGCACTTCTCCGAGGGGTTTATCAGATGTGGGGAGGAGCCATGAGAGCCGCCGGGGGACCCCAGAAGAGCAGGTTTGGGGCCACTCTGCAGAGCGAGCTTCACGGTGGAGGTAAGTATATGTTTGTTATTTAAAAAAAAAAATTTACCTTTTACAATCACTTAACCACTAGGTGTCCACGCTATAGCCGAAAGATGGCTGCAGCGCGGACGCCAATTGCCGGGAGGACGTCCTCCTGTTTACTTCCACGATGCATGCTCCCATGAGAGCGCATTGGGGAAATTCTGTGCTGGCCATGTCCCTTGGACGCAGCCAGTCACAGATCACTGTAAATGGCCAATTACAGCTCAATCAGCGTGTCCAATGAGAGATGATCTCGTATGTAAACATATGAGATCATCTCCCATCGCCGGCTTTCCCTCCTCACACAGAGACAGCATGTGAGGAGGGAGAGACTAATGCTGCAGAGTGAGTAAAAAAAAAAAAAAAATGAAGTGTCCACGTGTCATCAGTGCCACATAGTGCCATCTGTCAGTGTCACGTGCCATCAATGCCACGTATCAGTGCCATCTGTCATCAGTGTCATCAGGGCCACGTATTAGTGCCATCTGTCATCAGTGCCACATCAGTGTCACGTGTCATCAGGGCCATGTATCGGTGCCATCTGTCATGTTGGGCATCTCTAAGTGGCTAGGCTGTGGAAAAGTTCCACACATGTGGTATCGCCATACTTGGGAGAAGTAGCAGAATTTATTTTGGGGTGTCATTTGTGGTATATACATGCCATGTGAGAGAAATAACCTATTACAATGAAGATTTTGTGGAAAAAAAAATATATAAAAAAAGCTTAATTTTGCAAAGAATTGTGGGAAAAACTTACAACATGAAAAACCTCATCATGCATCTTACTAAATACCTTGGAATGTCTACTTTCAAAAAAGGGTCATTTAGTGGGTATTTGTACTTTCCTGGCTTGTTCAAGTCATAAGAAATGAGATAGGCCACCAGTACTTCAGGTGTGATCGATTTTTTTTTTTTTCTTTTTTTTTTTTTTTTTATGATTGCACCATAGCTTGTAGGCCCCTCTAACTTTCACAAAGACCAAATAATATCCACTAATGTGGGTTATTTTTACCAAAGATATGTAGCAGTATAAATTGTGACCAAAATTTATGAAGAAAAATTAATTTGCAAAGTTGTATCACAGAAACAAAATTTGTTTTTGTTTTTTTTCCTAAAATTTTGGCCTTTTTCATTTATAGCAAAAAAAAAAAAAAAAACCCAGAGGTAATCAAATACCACCAAAAGAAAGCTCTGTTTATGGAAAAAAGGTACAAAAAATTCATTTAGGTACAGTGTTGCATGACTGAGTAATTGTCATTCAAAGTGTGAGAGCACCGAAAGCTGAAAAATGGTCTGGTCACAAGGAGGGTTTAAAGGGATTGTAATTTTTTTTTTTTCTTTTTTTAAATAACAAACATGTTATACTTACCTCCACTGTGCATCTCGTTTTGCACAGAACCTGCTATTCTGGGGTCCCTCGGCGGCTGTCTCGGCTTCCTCCCGCAGGTGCTTCTCACGTTCATGCAAACTCCCTCACATGGTGAGAAGCATCTGCGGGCGCGCTCCCGTGATACAGCCGGCGGCTATGGCCGCTCGCTGTATCACGCGGCCCCGCCCCTGGCGCGCTGCGTCATCGGATGTGATTGACAGCAGCGCGAGCCAATGGCTGCGCTGCTTTCCATCCATCCACTCCAGCCAATCAGCGGCCAGGCTGAACAGTGGAAAGGATGTCGGGACGAGCGCGCGACTTTCGAGGGGTCAGGTAAGTAAAACGGGGGGCTGGGGGCGCAGGCACTGTCAGATGTTTTTTCACCTTAATGCATTAAGGTGAAAAAACATTTACCTTTACAACCCCTTTAAGTGCCCAGTTGTCAAGTGGTTAAGCATAATTATAACTAGATAATATATTGCCTTTTTTGTTTTTACAGTGTTTCAGTTACCATTTGCTATCCTGATAATTGTTTCTTCGAGTAAACCTGTCAAAAAGTTGGGCATTTCAAATTAAGAAAATTATGAAAAATTAATAAACCTCAGTTATGTTTAGTGAAAGCTCCATGTCGGACACCATTAATTCTATCCACAGTTCAAGGCAGCAGAATTTATATGCAAATCTCAACTTTTAGTGTAAAAGCCTAGCTTGTTCTATTTGCCACCAACCCTCTGAGCCTTCCTGCTAGTCAATGGGACCACCTATGAATGACCAGCAAGGAGCAGAGGGTAAAGTCAATGAAAAGTAAAAAAAAAAAAAAGGCAAGCTGTGAGTGACAACTGCCTCTATCTCTACATTTACTGCTCCTGTTCAATTGAAGTTTTCACCACTGCTTAACCAGTTCCAGACCAGCTACCGCAGTTATACCGTGGCAGGCTGGTCCGGCTGCGTGAAGCGTCATAGCTATAGGTTGCATGCGTGGCTGACTGTGGGGCGTGCCTGTGCTCCCCTGCCAGCCGTGACAATCGGATTCGATCAGGAATCCATCAATCCCCAGGCCCAGGCCAATGATATCTGGCCTGGACCTGGTGATCAGTCATGATATGAGATCCTTCCCCTGCCATGTAACCAAACACTGACGGGGGAAGTGATGTCATCTCTCCTCGTGTCAGACTTTTCTGTTCCAGACCGAGGAGAGATAACATCTAAAAGTGAGCTGCACCAACACTACACTGACACCATGTCACGTAGGCACACAAGTCACCACCCCCCCAGTTAACCCCTTCATCGCCTGTCACTGTGTCACCCAGTACAGCATTCAGATTTTTTTTTTTTGATTGCTGTACTGCGTCGCCCCAGGCAGTGTCAGATCAGTGCCAGTAGCTCTAACGCCCTCGTACGCACCATTCACCTCCCTTTAGTGATAGTGTCTGAATGGATCGATATCTGATCTGATCAGTTCTTTACTAGCGCCCCCAGCAGTTCAGAGTTCCCAAAAACACAGTGTTAGCGCGATCAGCCCAGATACCTGCTAGCACCTGCATTTAGCCCCCCCCCCCCCCCGCCCAGCCCCCCAAGTGCAGTATCAGTCGATCACTGTCACTTACAAAACACAACACATATAACTGCATCGTTCGCAGAGTCAGGCCTGATCCCTGCAAACGCTAACAGTTTTTTTGGTAGCGTTTGAAGCAGTCGCTAACATTCGGTTGCTTTTTTTCTTGTGAGACTCACTACTGTACCAGTAAATTTAGAGACCAAAATGTCAAATCGAAGGTACAGTAGTGAAGAGGCCTACACGTTTCTGAGCATGACAGATGGTGAAGAGTAAGTCGCTCATCTGTCAGGCTCAGAATATGAACCTGTAGACAGCAGTGGCACCATGACAGATAGCGCTGACGACTGAGTTGTGGTCCCTGCCAGGGTCAGGCGTTCCAGACCCCGTTCTTCTGCTGTTGTTGAGGTTCAAGAACTGCAGATCCCTCGTATGGATCAGAGCCAGTACTAGCGCCGCTCATCCTTCTTTTTATTGCCTTCAAAACTGTGATGGTTAGTGAGAAGTTAAATTAGAAATTTACACCCTTAGAACTCCTGAAGGCGGTGATTGGTTTTCGGGGTCCTGTAGGTGGCTATGCTCCCAAAAAGTCTCACATTAGGTATCCCCGTACTCGGGAGACACAATAGATTGTAGTTTTGTGTGTAATTCCACATATAACCATGCCATGTGTGAGCAATATATCATTTAGTGACAACTTTTTGTAATTTTTTATTTTTTTTTGTAATTTTTCAATCGCTTGTGACAATAAAATTATTCAATGGGCGCAACATGCTACTCGGCAATTTCCTTGGGGTGTCTACTTTCCAAAATGGGGTCATTTTGAGGGGGGTGTACCGCCTGCCATTTTAGCACCTCAAGAAATATGGGAAAGTCATAAACTAAAAGCTGCATAAATTCCAGAAAATGTACTCTAGTTTGTAGACGCTATAACTTTTGCACAAACCAATAAATACGCTTCTTGACATTTTGGTAAAAAAAAAAAAAAAGATGTGGCTGAATACATTTTGACCTAAATGTATGACTATAATTTTAGTTCATTCAATTTTTTATAACAAAAAGTAGAAAATATCTTTTTTTTTCGGTCTTTCTGTTTATCTCGCAAAAAAAAAACTCTGAGGCAATTAAATTTCATCAAAAGAAGGCTCTATTTGTGGGGGAAAAAAAACGCAAATTTTGTTTGGGTACAACATTGCATGACCGCGCAATTACCAGTTAAAAAAGCGCAGTGCCAAATTGTAAAAAGTCTTCTGGTCATTGAGCTGCCAAATCCTCCAGGGCTGAAGTGGTTAAACCTTTTTCCCATCACATACCCATAAAAATAGAAGAATTTTTTTTTTTTTATACTTCACATGTATCAAACTCCTGTATGGAACTGTATAATTGTATTGTAAACATATGGACTTTTGATGACTACTAAAAATAGAAAAGGTTGGGACTTTCAAGATGTTGAAACCTTTTTGCAGAATGACTACCAGTACAAAGGCATATGTTAAAAGCTTTCTCATGAATTTTGTAATAAAAATAGTTTTTATGTTGGGGTCATACAACCCTTTAAAATAATTGCAAATCGGCACAACTCATTATTTTGCCAAAAATCAGCCTGAAGATAGTGATTGCTCCCTACGTATGTATATGGTAAAACCTATATTATGTTTGCATACCTATAAAATAAAACATTGTAACATCACATTAGAGAGTGTTATCACAGCCCAAATCTTTTGATGCTTTTTCACTCTGCTGAGTGAACAGTACACAACAGTTTAAAACGCAATGCCTTGGACGTGGTAAATACAAGAGGGCACAAATTTGTTCCCTCTTGTTCTTATGCGCTGTGTTTGAAATGACATGCTATAGTTAGCAATGCAGTGGAAAGTCCTTTTTATGATGGCTGCATCAGGAAGGTGTCAAGAACTCTGGGATTGCAAGAAATTCATCCAACTCTGAGTGTAATAACTTTTTGGACATTATTCCCACTGTGCCTTATTGCACTAATAAAACACAAATATATTTTAAATAACTGGTTGCTATTGATGTGATCTGTGTTTGAATATGTAATGCATAGATTTAGTATAATAATGTTACAAGAAAGAATTGAAGTTGTATTCAGTTGTAGCAGCAGCAATCCTGCAACACTGTCATAAAATCTGATTAGTTATGCTGCCTTGGAGATAAGTGGTGATGGCTTGTGTGGACATGTCTTGGCTGGCTGCTTGTTTGCATCTACTAGAATGAAATGCATTCCCTAATTAATGGGCACAGCTTTTTCTTGAATGCAAGGATTTCTTGAAAGTCAGACATTCTGTGCTGCTTAATATTATGTAGATTTTAGTGCTGCCCTAATTGCTGCACTAAGTGTGGGCTTTATTGATTTAGATGTAGTGAGTCTCAAGTTTCCATCTGACTACAAGAAATATTAATATTGTACTGTGCTTGATTGCTGTGGCAGGAACTAATGACTGTGACTAATGTGCAGGTTATCTGTATCGTTAATGGTTTTGCACTCATTAAAATACCAAAAATCTCTCAAGGAAAGAGAATATCATCTGCTTACCAGCCATGTCTCTCTGTTGTATACAAAACATTTATGATTACATGCTTGACTTGCGTGATTTAATGGGACCGTTCTTTCTGATAGTGTAAAAAATTAAGCGGATTCCTCTTATAGGTTTTAGACTCCAAAGAAAATACACACAGGCCCTTGCATGAGACGCTGGGAATTTGTCTTGGGGATTTCTCAATCTGTATGTATGTAGAAGCTCATAATCTGGATAAAAGACAGAAATTTTAATACCAGGCTCTACTGTATAATTTATGAGAGGACAAATTAAAATTCAGTAGTTGGTCCATCCAGTGTAAGAGCCAGCGGGCACATTTCTAAAGATTCAAGGGACATGTGTTTCAATCAACAGCAGTGGAAAAAAGTTCTGCGCCTGATGTAATGTTTCAGGAGTTTTGGCTTTCCAGCACCTGAGGTTTCCACTGCCGTATATGAAACCAGTTTGATATTCCAGAATGATAAACGGCTATTGGCAGATGTCAAAATCATCTTAGCGCCGTAAACCAAAATATAAAACTTGGACATACACATTTGTAGAAAGGTGACAGGCATGTGTATTTTGGATGTTTACTCAGAAACCAGTAAGGCTTATGCACTTTGAAAAAGTATTCAAACCCCTTGAAGTTTTCCACATTTAGTCATGTTACAACCAAAAAACGTAAATGTATTTTATTGGGATTTTATGTGATAGACCAACACAAAGTGGCACATAATTATGAAATGGAAGGAAAATGATGAGTGGTGTTCGAAATTTTTTCACAAATATCTGAAAAGTGTGGCGTTCATTCCTATTTTGTCCCCCTGAGTCAATACTTTATAGAACCACCTTTCGCTGAAAGTCTTTTTGGGTATTTTTCTACCAGCTTTGCACATCTAGAGTGACATTTTTGTCCATTCTTCTTTGCAAAATGGTTCAAGCTCATCAGATTGGATGGAGAGCGTCTGTGAACAATTTTCAAGTCTTGCCACAAACTCTCAATTGGATTTTGGTCTGGACTGTGACTGGGCCATGAATATGCTTTGATCTAAACCATTCCATTGTAGCTCTGGCTGTATGTTTAGGGTCATTAGAGTGAAGGTTCACCTTCCAGGAGGACAATCTCAAGCCTTTTGCAGACTCTAAGGCTGGATTCACACCTATGCATTTTTGGTGCTTTTTGCAGATTTGTACTACAGTCCATTTAACATGGTTTCCTATGGAACACGGTCTGTAGTGCAAATCTGCAAAAAGCACAAAAAATGCATAGGTGTGAATCCAGCCTAACAGGTTTTATTCTAAGAATGCCCTGTATTTGGCTCTATCCTTCTTCCCATCAACTCTGAGCAGATTCCCTGTCCCTGTTGAAGAAAAGCATCCCCACAACATGCTGCCACCACCATGTTTCACAGTGGGGATTGTGTGTTGAGGATTTATATGCAGTGTTAGTTTTCCGTCACACACATCATTCTGCCTTTAGTCCTAAAAGTTACATTTTGGTCTCATTTGACCAGAGAACCTTCTTTCACGTGTTTGCTGTATCCCCCACATGGCTTTTTTGCAAACAGGACTTCTTATGGCTTTCTTTCAACAATGGCGGCCTTCTTTCTGTAAAGGCCAGATTTATGGTGTGCACGACTAATAGTTGTTCTGTGGACAGATTCTCTCACCTGAGCTGTTGCTCTCTGCAGCTCCTCCAGAGTTATCATGGGCATCTTGGCTGCTTCTCTCAATAATGCTCTCCTTGCCCGGCCTATCAGTTTAGGTGGACAGTCATGTCTTGGTAGGTTTGCAGTTGTGCCATACTCTTTCCGTTTTAAAATGATGGATGGATGGTGATGGATTGAACAGTGCTCTGAGAGATGTTCAAAGCTTGGGATATTTTTTATAGAAATAGCCAATTTAGAAAAAATATTAAGCCGCGCTAAGTGTACTATAGCAAAATAAAGTGACAATGTAAATGCAATACTATTCTGCCCCAGCCAGTGGGGGAGCAAATAATGTAAATATTGTTCCTTGCCACACCCTTGAGTGGGCAGATCACAAACTTAGTGTACAATAAAAATATGAATCTGATGATCACATCTGAAAAGCACCCCGTGAACTAAAAGCCTCTATAAATCAGCCCTGAGCGACACGCTAAACGTCACCTCGTGTTCAGTGTACAGGCAGGACGGGTCTGTCCGTGTGCGTCCGGCCGGCACGACGGACTTAAGGCTTTGAAACTTCAATTACATTGTAAGTGTTATTTTATATTTTCAAGTTTTTTAATAAAGGGTTTTTACACTATTGGAGCCCTATTCTCTTTTCCATGGTGCACGGTTTGAGCCTTCCAAATATATGAGAGGTATCCCATGAAAAACGTATCCAGCTATTCATATATGGAAAGGGTGGTGTAAGGCGAACAGGAAGGATTCCTTTAAAGTGGGGGACAACTTTATACCTGTATGCTCACCATGATCTTCTGTAGTGGGGGGGTCATGAAGTTTCGGTAAGAAGTAACACTTTTCATTTATGGAGGATCCCATTTGTATTTAATCCATTACAGCTGGACTTTTTTTCATTTATCTATTTGTTCATCAATCTGTGTGTTTATAGAGACTTTTAGTTCTCGGGTGCTTTTCAGATGTGATCATCTGATTCATATTTTTATTGTACACTAAGTTTGTGATCTGCCCACTCAAGGGTGTGGCAAGGAACAATATTTACATTATTTGCTCCCCCACTGGCTGGGGGCAGAACAGTATTGCATTTACATTGTCACTTTATTTTGCTATATATAGTCTATTTCTGTAATTATGTAATACAGCTAAGCCGCAGCTGAATTCAGTTCTTTGAGATGAATTTGCTATATATAGTTTATTCACCTTTAGCGCAGTTTTTTCACCTTCATGTTTTGATATTTTTTATAACCTAACCCTGCCTTACACTTCTCCACAACTTTATCTCTGGCCTATCTGGTGTGTTCCTTGGCCTTCGTGATGCGGTTTGTTCACTAAGGCCCTCTAACAAGCCTCTGAGGGCTTCACAGAACCGCTGTATTTATACTGAGATTAACACAGGTGGACTCTATTTACTAATAAGGTGACTTTTGAAGGCAATTGGTCCCACTAGATTTTAGTTAGGGGTATCAGAGTAAAGGGGGCTGAATACAAATGCACGCCACACTTTACATATATTTATATAAAAAAAAAAAATTGAAAACCACTTATCCACTTAACAATTTTGACACTCTGTGTTGGTCTATCACATAAAATCCCAATAAAATACATTACGCTTTTGGTTATAACGTGACAAAATGTGGAAAATTTCAAGGGGTGTGAATACTTTTTCAAGGCACTGTATTTCATGCATTTTAAAGTGGAGTTCCACTTGTTTGTAGTTGCTGACTTTTAATAAACAGACCTTCACCTGTCCCACAGTCCAGCGATGCAGCCTCGCTAGTCTCCCCCTCCTCTCCACAGTGCCACCATAGCAACTGTGCGCACCTGGCCATGACAGCTTGCCGCTTCACGGCTGGGCGTGCACTATGCATGCGCGAGTCACGCTGCGCTCTGCTAGTGACCAGGCAATCTTCTGGGGCCTGTGACGTGTGCCATGTTACAGATGTGATGTTTTGAAATAATCCAATACTCTTGATTTTTGCAGCCTGATTTTATTTTGTTAAAGCCTTTGTTTTTTTTACGTATTCATGAAAAACTGTAAATGGGGGCGCTTGTAGATGGCAGATATGTTTATATAGGCTCAAAGTGTTTCATTGGTCTAGAAAACAGGGTTGGACTTGGTTGCTATACCACATAAAGCCTAGTCCCCAGCATAATAGTCTGTGCATGTGGGGCCTTCCATTGACTCATGACTATGATGCAGGGTCACAATAATGTGGTCACATTATGCCCATTAGGGGCACTGCTTGCTCCATAAGTGGTGTGGACCCGGAAGAGCCTCAAAAAGGTTGGGTTCCAGCTTTTTTTATTCTAATAGGATTAGCTAGAAGGCATCTTGGCTGCTACCAGGTCACTTTGAATGTTAGGCCCTCTGGTGCTGTATATCATTATTTGTCTGGTATCTTGTATTGCTGCTTTCTGTTCAGATTAAATTTATATAGAAAATGATTGTAGTAAAATATGTTAAAATGTATGCAGCTTGAGATTTTTTTTATTTTAATATATACTTAGTAAAGCCTGTCAGCTTGCTTGTTTTTAAAAGGTCAGCAATGGCCCCCATATTTCTGTACAGGTTTAATGTTTAGCTGGGCAGAAAAACTCACAGATGCTGTGGTCAGGAGTTGATAATAAAGTGGTATAGTACTGAAGTTAACAAGGAAATCCTGACATCAATGGTAATGGGTATACATGTGAGATCTTTCAAAATTAATTTCTCATTAAAATATCTGTGCATAATAACCTGAAGCCCAAGTTGGCAGAAGAAGCTTGGATATGGATAGCTTGGGGATAATTAAGGTTAGGTTAAGCATGTATTAATGAAGGCATTTAGAAGTCTAATCTATTGAGTGTACACGGCTCCTGAATTTAATGTGTTTCCTCTGCAGTAGTACTGCTTAGGGGTTATGGTAAAGGGGTTGGGTGTGCTTGAGATTTGTATGTATTTAATTGCACACAGTGGGCTTGGGTAAAAAAAAAAAAATCGCCATATCTTTAGAAGTAGACTAAATGTTAAATGTTACATACAGTACAATGTTATGTACAGTTTCCATTTCCCTTCTACTTTGCTTCCACTACTTAATGTGCATTTATATATGCAAACATAGACCAAAAGTAGTTACCGTATTTATCAGCGTATAACACGCACCCCAAGTTTTAGGAGGGCATTTTAAGGAAAAAAACTTTTAGGAGGGAAGTTTAAGGGAAAAAAAAAAAACTTACATTTAAATGCCCATCAATGCAGCCTTATCAGTGTCCATCTGCAGCCTTGTCCATCATTGCAGAATGATCAGTGTCCATTTGCAGCCTTGCCCAGTGTCAATTTCAGCATGTAAATTGCCTTGACCAGTGCCGTTTGCAGCCTTGTCCAGTGTCATTTGCGGCACGTTTAAATTTCCCGCGGTTGAGATAGACAGAGCCTGTGTACTTGGCTGTACTCGTCTCTGCTCCTCTGGGCGGGATTGCGAGCCGAGTACACAGTACACTCAGCTCTGTATTTTTTGGCAGCGCTCACTCCAGAGACAGCAAGGAGGCGGAACGGTGTGACTGCGAGCGGAGCCGAGCACTCAGCTTGGTCTTTTTCGGCGCCGATCGCTCTTTTTTGGCTCACAGACAGTGGCGATGGCCGTATAACATGCACCCAAGATTTCCCCCCGATTTTAAGGGGGAAAAAATGTGTGTTATACGCTGATTAAATACGGTAACTGGCTTTCTATTCAGTAGGATTACTTGGTAAATGGCTGTGTAGAATGTTCTCTTCATACCTGTGTCTGCCTGTGTAATTTTAGATTAATATAGAGTTGCTATTGTCAAATGAGAGATTTTGTATGTAAGCCAATAAATGAGGTGTCTGGCCAAATGATTTGGACCATTGCTAGTACAGAAGATATAAATACAATTTGTTGTCTCTCTGGTATGTATGCTGAACCATAGAAGTTGATTTACTGGAGAGTGCAAAATCCGGTGCAGTTGTGCATGGTAGCCAATCGGCTTCTAACTTTAGCTTGTTCAATTAAGCTTGACAAAAAAAATTGTAAGCTGATTGTTTTCTATGCAGAGCTGCACCAGATATTTCACTCTCCAGTTATCGTAAATCAACCCCATAGTCTCCTCGCTATAAACTAGTTTTAATTATAGGTTTAAGGGTCCCCTAAACATAAATCTGGACATGCTGATTTGTGTGTTTCTTGGGGACATTTATTCTTGTATGTTTAGTTAAATTGACCCATTGCTGTGTGTGTTTGTGGCAAAATCAATCAACTCTCCTAATTACAGTGTGGTGATGTTCAATAATTGGGGTCCCTTCATTGCTATTCATTTGCTGAGCTATCAGTTGGGGCAGTATTGCTGATAGTAGTATCATTTAAATTTTTATTTTTATCCTTAACCACTTCAACCCCGGAAGAATTTACCCCCTTCCTGACCAGAGCTCTTTTTGCGATACGGCACTGCGTCACTTGCGTAACTGACAATTGCGACGTTGCACCCAAACAAAAATGTATGTAATTTTTTTCCCCAGAAATAGAGATTTCTTTTGGTGGTATTTGATCACCTCCTGCGTTTTATTTTTTGCGCTATAAACAAAAAGAGCGACAATTTTGAAGAAAAAAAAGCATTTTTTTTTCTTTTTGCTGTAATAAATATCCCCCAAAAATATATAAACAAAACAATTTCTTCCTTAGTTTTGGCCGATATGTGTTTTTCGACATATTTTTGGTAAAAAAAACGCAATACGTGCATATTGATTGGTTTGCGCAAAAGTTATAGCATCTACAAAATAGGGGATAGATTTATGGCATTTTTATTCATTTTTTTTTTTAAATTGGTAATGGCGATCTGCGATTTTTTATCATGACTACGACATTGCGGTGGACACATGGACAGATCGGACACTTGACACTATTTTGGGGCCAGTGACATTCATACAGCAATCAGTGCACTGATTACTGTGTAAATGACACTGGTAGGGTAGGTGCTGGGGGGGGGGCTCACTACAACATGAGGGCACAGTAGATCCCCATCATGTTGCTAGACAGAACAGGGAAATGCCTTGCTTACATGGGCATATCCCCATTCTGCTGCTCCGTGTCATGATCATGGGCCCCGGTGAACAAAGACTGCGGGACCCGTGGGCACGCTCATGGAGTACGCGGCGGGCGCATGCGTGCCCACTAAGCCATGCCTTAAAGGGGATGTACAGGTACACCCATTTGCCCAGACGTGCCATTGTGCAGATGTACATCGTCGTGCACTGGTCGGCAAGGGGTTAAGATGCAGGATACATTTATAAATGACACTGCACCGGCAGTGTCATTGTTGCCCTTTTTGGAGACTGGGGAGATTTTTGAATTTCCTTGATTAGTGCTACAAAAGTATTTTATAAAAAGGGGAGGGTTGGGACTTTAAATGAAGCACACAGCTACAATCAGGTAAAATAGTAAATATACAGTAACGTATTTACTGATGCAAATATGTACGCATTGGATCATGAGAAAAACAGTATAAAAAATTGCAATACGGATATATAACACATAGGATCCTATATGAACACATGCTCCAACATAGTATAGTCATGTATAATGTTGATTTCATAGCTTCAACCTCCAAAGAAAAGTAAAGGTAGATCGTAGTTCAAAAGACACATGTAGGTGATCTGATGGTAGGCATATGATTGTGGTGACCTAGCATCAAAAAAATCTCTACGCGTTTCGTGGATATCTTCCATTCATGCTGGGTACATATACATGTGTGTGTAAAAATACATAACCAATGGGATCTAATGGTTTGTCCAGAGTAAAAGGGGGGGGGGAAGCAGTATCCCCCATTCTTACTTGCATATCAACATATAAATTCTCAATGGGCTGCTAGGAACCATATAGGGCAGGGATATGCAATTAGCGGACCTCCAGCTGTTGCCAAACTACAAGTCCCATCATGCCTCTGCTTCTGGGCATCATGCTTGTGGCTGTCAGAGCCTTGCTATGCCTCATGGGACTTGTAGTTCTGCAACAGCTGGAGGTCCGCTAATTGCATATCCCTGATGTAAGGGATACTGCTCCCCCCTTCCTTTTTATTATTGACAATCCATTAGATCTACATGAATCTGTAAAAATACATAACCAATGTGATGTACCACACGTGCTCCTGATGAGTGTAAGATATCCACGAAACGCGTAGAGTCACCACAATCATATGCCTACCAACAGATCACTTACATGTGTCTTATGAACTACAATCTACCTTTACTTTTTTTGATGGTTGAAGCTATAAATCAACATTATTATACAGTTCTATACTATTTTAAAATGTGTACGTATGTGTTTATATATCAGTATTACTATTTTTGTATACAGTGTTTCTTTCTCATGATCCAATGTGTACATATTTGTATCAGTAAATAAGCGTTTTTCAGGAGCTACAGTGCTAAAAATAGCGCCTGAAAAAAGCGTCTCCTTTCACATTGGAGCGGTGCGCTGGCAGGCTCACAAAAAATCCTGCCAGCAGCTTCTTAGGAGCGGTGAACTCACCGCTGCTCCCCATTGACATCAATGGGGCAGCGCTGCGATACCGCTGGAAAAACGCAGCTCCGGCATTTTGCAGACGGATTTAACCCCTTTTTGGCCGCTAGTGGTCGGTTAAAACAAAAAATAGCGCCGCTTTACCGCCGACAAAGTCCCCCCCCCCCCCCACAGCTCGGTGTGAGAACACCCTAAGATTGATTTTAAAAGGTTTTTGAAAGGAATACACTTGACCATTAGGTTTTTGGATTGCGGGAGGAAGGCCCGGGTACCTCCAGGATTTCTTGGAAGCAACACAACCTCTGTTCAGACATTGTCCCAGGAGGATTTAAATGTAGGAACCAACAGCTTGAAAACTGAGTACTTTGTGCATAACCACTGTGCTATCCATTGATTTAGAGGAAGTTGCTCTTAACTACTTTGAAGGGATTTGCAACATCTGGGTCAGATGGAGAAACCCAAAATGCATATGAGCTTATGTGTTCGTTTCACTAGTATTGAATACTTGCCCATGTAATGCCCTTATCTCTGCTCAATGTCAGCTTACATGTCATTGTTCAGTTTCCTTTTCTCTTAACTTCTCTACCACCAGCTGGATGACTTTTTTTATTTTTATTTTTTTATTCTGTGCTATGAGAAGATTCAAAGTTATCAGTTGGAAGTATTTATATTTGCTGCAGTTCTGTTAGGAATTGGAAAATATTGAGCTTTGGATTAAATGGACTTTCATGTATTCTATTATGAAATTTTCTTATTTCTATTAGCAGGATATGTGCATTCTGCTAGGTTGACATTTTGTAAGTCCATGAGTCAGAACATTAAAGTTATTTCCAAGTTTTTACCACCTTATCTTTCTCTTAAATGTTGCCAGTTCCTCTATTAGGCTGATCATGTTTAAATATCCTTCAGTGGTTTTGCCTGTACTGTAGACTTTGGAAAGTCATGCAGTATATTAGACTGAGCTAACATGTTTGTTGGTTATCTTTAGAATGATGGGTAGAACACAACCTATAGCCCAGGGCTTGGTAAATTTGCTTTGAATCTAGGAACCAGCTAAAAAAAGTTGGGAACCAGTTTTATGAACAAATCTTGCAGGTGGATCATGTAACCTGTTCCCGAAGGTGAACTTATCCATTAACCCTTTCACAGCTAGAGCCGTTTTTTTTTTTTTTTGTGCATATTTAAAACTTTTTAGGCCTGAAGATTACTTAAAACCCCCACACATTATATTTTTTCTGAAAGCAGACACCCTAGAGAATAAAATGGTGGCAATTTCAATTGTCACAATATTACCACAAAGGTTTAGGAAACACAAAAGTTTGTTTAAAAAAAGCGTTCCCTGGCAGCCACATTTTTGGGGGTAAAAATAACTTGTGTATATCTATTCTGTGAGAAATGTATTGGTGCCTACAATCTATGGTGTATATGTGTCTATATGTGTGTGTGTGTGTGTGTGTGTGTGTGTGTACCCCCCCCCCCCCCCCGGAGTATAGGGATACCACATGTGTAAGATTTTTGCACAGCCTAACTGCATAGAGGCATCCAAAATCCAAGGCTTAATGGGACATAGACTACCCATCTAATTTCCTGACTGCCGATCACATTTTTAGAGGCCCTGGAGCACCAGGGTAGTGGACCTCCTGCTTTATGGGGATACCACGTGTGAGACTTTTTCAAATTGTTTGGGCTGGACATCACATGTATCACAAGAGTCAACCAACAGTGCATAGAAAACAATGTACTGTAATGGTTGCGTTTGTATGAGTGGTCAGGAAATCTAGTTTAGTGTAGCATCATCCATAGCAATACCCATTTCTATAGGCCAAACAAGTATATCCTACTAGTACATGGTTGCCCACAGGAATGTCTTGTTCACTGGCCAGGAAGTACAGAAGGCTAAAGAAGAGAACAAGAGTTCCAGGAGTATAGTTGTCCACAGGGGATGACTGGGACAGGGGTCTTTCAGAAACATGTTTAGCGGGTGGGCACATGGGTCAGTTCAGATGGCAGGCAGCAACATGGTCAATAAACAGTCAAAGGATCAGTCCAGGCAGCAGGCAGAAATGTGGACCATAAATAGGCCAGCGTCGGTACAGGCGGCAGGCAGAGCCAAAGCTGCACTTGTGTGGCAGTGATTAGGAAAAATTTGTTGGCTGCACTGACTCTGACACTGTACTGATGTAGTGATTTGGAACACTGTGTCTGGCTGTACTATTAGCCCTCGTTCACAGGGGGTATATCATTGCGCAGGGCTCGACAAACCCCGGGCGTCTGGTCGCATTTGCGCCTAGAATTCGTGTCCTGGCGACTGGGGCAACGCTGCTGGGGTATCCCGTCTCCATTTGGACCTCGAACTCCGCCGCGCAATTGCATCGGGCCGCGCCGGCCAGTAATTGAGGCCGCGGCTTTGCGGCCTTCTAAAATCTTTCGGTAGTCTGGCGCCATCTTGTGGTGGATGTAGAAATTACACCCTATTCCAATAATGCTAATTCCTAATGGAGTGAAGCTCCCCTGCCTGTTTTTCACTGCCCGCCCATTTCCTTCCCAAAGTGAAGAGAAGGAAGTGATTGCGGGCGTCATCTGGCGCCTTTTGCCCAACGGTGAGTGTGGTGGCTGGTAAATGGCTTCTCATTATATTATATATATATATTATTAATTAATTAATTTATTAATTTTATATATTATATATATATATATATATATATATATATATATATATATATATATATATATATATATATATATATATATATATATATATATATATATATAATATAATATATAATTTTTTTTATTTTTTTTTGTAAAAAGTAAAAAAAAAAAAATTATTTTAATTAAGGAAAAAAAAAGGGGGGGGGGGGGCTGTGGCGCTATCTTCCCCTCACTCGTCTCCATGTCAGGCCAGGGACAGGTCCGGATCGCCGTTACCGACCTGGCTCCTAACTTTTTAAGCTGGCTCCTAGATTCCAAGCAAATTTGTCAAGCCCTGTCATTGCGTACCCCATGTGGGATATGTGTAGGCAGTTCCTTTTATGTCCATTGGAGCACAACGGCTGCATGGATGTCAGATTGGGAGCAGTGGCTGTGTCTGTAGACCTATATTATGGCTGAAGAACTGGCAGAGGTCATCCGACATCTGCCTTCACATAAGTTCATGGGGCTCGATGGTTTACCTTATTCTTATTCCCATCCCCAATTTCTCCATGCCCATATTAGTCATCCCGATACCAGTCCCTGATAATTACTGCCCCATTGCATTATTACATTCGGATTATACATTTTTTACTAAAAGTCTTGCAAACACACTTTCATTACTACTCTCATCCTTAATTAACAGGGATCAAGTGGGTTTTGTCCCTACTAGACATACAGATAACACCCGGCTAACTATGGCTCTCGTAGATCTTCTGACTAAAAGAAATGCCTGCCCTGGTTTGAAGCCTAGATGCCCAAAAGGGTTTTGACCGCCTGAATTGGCCTTTTTATGTTTGCTACTTTGCCTCACTATGTTTTCTCTGGTCCATTTTATCAGCACTCTACGAACATTGTGTTCCTTTCCCACTTCCCAGGTACAACTTGCCTCCCATCTGTCGTGGCCATACCCCCTGAGGATTGGCACTAGACAGGGCTGCCCTCTCTTGCCCTTGCTCTTCATTCTCAGCTTGGAGCCCCTGGCTACTGCCATTCACTCACATCCTGACATTCGAGGAGTACGATTGTGACAGAGGGAGTATAAGCTATCCCTTCTTGGTGATGATGTACTGTTAACATTATATCATCCGCTTCCCTCCCTTTTTATTACATAAGGGTGTAAGCTCCTTTGGCGTCTTATCAGGCTTTAAGATTAACCCCACCAAAACTGAGGCCCTCCCCATAAACGTTTCTCCGCCTCTCCTTAACACTCTCCAGCTAAATTTCAGGTATCATTGGTGCTCCCATGCACTCAAATACTTCGGTGTTTATCTAACCCCTTCCTATTCTACCCTTTATCGGGCCAACTTTCCTGCCTTCCAGTCTCGATCCCGTTATCGCAACTGAAATTGCTTCAAAGAACATTCCTCAATTTAATTTGGAATAATGCTTCCCATAAGATTGCTGGGTCAGTGATCCAGTCTTTAAGATCTAGAGGTGGTTTGGGGGCTCCGGATGTACTGCAATATTATCATGCTACAAATCTATGAGCTATTATTTCTTGGACATCACGCTGTGCCCCAAATAGATGATCTGAGATTGAAATGGGAATCATGTCCCCTGTACCACCCATGCTTTATGGTCCCCTTCAGATAGACCTATGCCTCAATTAAGGAGTCTTTGTCTGGTCCCAATGTTATTTAGC
Organism: Lithobates pipiens; assembly: GCF_037356315.1. NCBI lineage: Eukaryota > Metazoa > Chordata > Amphibia > Anura > Ranidae > Lithobates > Lithobates pipiens. The sequence continues at coordinate 429,193,562 of NW_027507748.1, forward strand.
TTATCAGTCTGGAAAAGATGTTATGGAAAGTACTCTCTCTCTTTTCCATGCCCTCCACTTTTAAATGTATTATTTAACCCAGATATCCCTGATGGCCTATCCTATAACCGTATGCTTCCTTGGGCCCAGGCTGGGGTTTTACAACATACGCCATTTAGCTCATCCGTTGAGCTGTACACTTTTTTATTCTTTTCGGATCTACAGTCAAAATATCAGGTTCCAAAATCCCTTTTCTACTCCTACTTCCAAATTTAAAAAAAATCCTCGCCAAATCCTCTAGCTTATCTCTGGACAAACTTACTGGTTTCAAGCTCCTGTGTGCTCAAGGTCCGTATGAACCTGTTGATTTCAGCTATATAAAAGCTCCTCCACGAGGCTACATCCTTGACCGAGTCTAGCCTTTCCTATATGAGCAAATGGTCCCATGCTCTCCAGCAACCTCTCCCTATCAGATTGGAATAAAATTTGAGGATCTGTTTCTAAGATATCGCGATACGTGGCGCAGAGAGAAACTGCTTTCAAAATCCTTTTGTTTTGTTACAGAACCCCAGACGTTTTACATGCCCATAATCCAGAAACTTCATGGATGTGCTGGAGGTGCGGTACAAATGTAGGCACCCATTTATCATATTTTCTGAGACTATTCCCTTATTAAACCCCTTTGGGCTTTTGTCCACACCCTTCCACATAAAATGTGACTATACCTTTTAAATCCCATGCATTTTGTTGGACCTCCCCTTCCCAGGTATCCCCAAACCTGTATGGAGGCCAATTGCGCTTTTCGCCGCTAATGGAATAAAAGCCAATCCCTTGTTGTTGGTCCTCTCCCTCTCCTCCCACAAACTCCCAACTCCTATCCAACATAGCCAACATACACAGGGTGGAACATCTTTCCGCTTTAAGTGATGACTCGGTAGGTTTGGGATGCTTCTGTCTATTGCCCTGAAGTGGTTCTCCCAGAAAACTAAACAGATGTCTCTTATGCCTATTTGATTATACATGGTTGAACTTTTGAGTTTTCATGTTCTGAGAACCATGGTGTCCTCTTTCTCGGTAGCCTTTTATTATGTTTAGTTTATTATTTGACATTTTATCTTCTATGCTGGAGAACTATATAGTGTTTAACCAATTGACAATATTGTGTTTTACTCTGACCCTCCAGTCATGTCAGAAGTTTGTCTTTTTCTATGATTTTCTTCGATTGATTCATGTTTTTCTTTACCCATGTTCTTTGTATGCCTGAAAAAACAATAAATATACAATAAAAGAAAAAAAAGTCATGCACTTCTTTTGTGCAACTTTTGCGCATAGGGCAGCCCTTTTAAATGATTTGGCAGCAATAAATGTGACACCACAACATTTTCCATGCACATTGCATCGGGCTGGAACATTTGAAAAGTGGTAAATGTGGAATTTTTGGGAAAAGTATACCGAAGCAGAGGAGGGAGCTTTTATTAAAAGTAATTTCCACTAGTATGGCTTTACCCTATAAATGTCTCAAATTCCAAAATGGTATTTTTTTTTTAATATTTAAATGGCAACAAAGAACAGCCTGAGCATTGTAGAATTTATAGTGCAGGACTGATGGTTATAAGGCCACCCTTTCACACATGCAGTGCGTTTGTCCGTTTTACATTCATCTGTTGCTGGATGAAAAACTGATGTCAGTGCATCTCTATAATTATCCATTTACATCAGTTTATATCTGCATCCATCAACATCCGTTTTTTTTTTTTTTTAAATGGATCAAAGCTCTATTTTTCTGCCTATTAAAAAAAAAATGGAGCGGATGAAAAACTGAAAAAATGTCTGTTTTTCATCAGTTTTTTCATTAGTAATTGATGTAAATAAACTGAGAAGCTGATATAAAACTGATGAAAACTTTATCCATTTTTTCATTGAAAAGATGTTGCTGAACTGATGAAATGAGCAGCCTGCATGTGTTAAAGGGGTCTAACTGGTTAACGTTAGGCCTCTTTCACACGGGGCAGATCAGTAATGATCCGCCCCGTGATCATCCGCTCGCTCAGCGGGGATCGCTCCGTTGTCCCCGCTGAGCCGGCTGCGGACAGGGCGGTCTCCGCACACTGTGCGGGGACCGCCCTGTCAGCTCTCTGCTCTCCTCTCTGGGGATCGGATGAGCACGGACCGTGTGTCCGTGTTCGTCCGATCCGCTCTGCAGACGGATAGAAAAATAGGATTTTCCTCCGTCTGCAGAAGCGGACTGTTGCGGAGGCGGACGAAATTGGGTGTCTGTGGATGTTCATCCGCAGACACCCGCTATCCCATAGGGATGCATGTATGTCCGTATTTCATCCGCAAACGGATGGATGAAATACGGACATATCATCCGCATGTGTGAAAGGGGCCTAATGCTTGGACAAGCTTTATGAATTGATTTAATTGTGCAGTTAAGAGTAACCACAAATTAAAAAGTCCCATATTAAAGTTCCTTGAGCAGATCCATAGGAGAATTCTGTATTCAAGCCATATGTACACCCATTTTCTTTAGAAAACTGTGACTGCTTTCTCTACTGGAAGCTTTGGGTTAGAAAGTCTTATTAAATCATTAACCAAGTTTCTTTTAAATAAATACTAAAAAACAAAAATGTAACAGCACACTAACCAGCCAGTCAGCAAAAATAAATAACAGTTTTCACGGTTTACTTTTACACCCCTTTCACACCAGGGCGTTTTGCAGGCACTATAGCGTTAGAAATAGCGCCTGCAATCCGCCCTAAAGAAGCTGCACCATTGTCTGTAGTGTGAAAGCCCCGAGGGCTTTCACACTACAGCGGTGCTCTGCAAGGACGTCAGAAAAAAAGGCCTGCCAGCAGCTTCTTTGGAGCGGTGAAGGAGCGGTGTGTTTACCGCTCCTCCACCGCTGCTCCCCATTGATATCAATGGGGCAGCGCTGTATTACAGCCGGCAAAACGTCGCTATTGCGGCGTATTGCCGGCGGTTTTAACCCTTTCGCGGCCACTAGCGTGGGGGGTAAAAGCGCCCCGCTAGCGGCCGAAATGCGCCGCAAATCCGGCGGTAAAACGCTGCTAAAAATAGCGGCGTTTTACAGCCGATGCAATGGGTGGTGTGGTGTGAAAGTGGTCTTAAGGTGCACACTTTTGTAAACATATGCGGAAGTCATACTGCTTAGGCAAGGCTCTTCTGTGCAGTTTGGTCCCTCAGGGCATTTTTCTCCACTGGATGAATGCTAGTCAAGGCATGAACACATAGAAAACACCCTTTTCACAGGACAGTGTTGGTGTCAGTGCGTAAAAAAAATTGCAACATGCTGCACTCTCGTGCAGCGCACTGGATGGCACCAAATGCTATCACCCTACAGCACAAATCACCACACTGCTATGCCCAGACATGAATGAAGTGTGCACTTTAAAGTAAACTTTAAAAAAAATATGAATCAAATCAACTGTTGGAAAAAAAAAAAAAAATATATATATATATATATATATATATATATATATATATATATATATATATATATATATATATATATATATATATATATATATATATATATATATATATATATATATATATAATATTCAACTAGCAGGTGCATTTACAATGAGCTTCACCAGTCCAAACTGTTTTAGGGAGTGGCAGCGAACTTTTATTGAGTAAAGGAAAAGTTCACTTATACACCAGCTGCCCACGCAGGGGTTTCTTCCACAAAACATGAATTATCGAAAATACTAAGCCACCTGGCTTACGTGTTGGCAGCACTGCTGCTCCTCTTACCAGTCTTTTGTCTGTGTCCTTCAGCTCTCTTGCACACTTGGCTCTCTAAGCTTCAGTTGCAGCACCCTAGGGATTGGGGTTCTCCTGACACCCCTGATAGGAGCTGACTTAAATCCTGGATTTAGACCTGCTGGCTTGTGGTTGAGTACTCTGACCCCTTGATGAGACCTCTGTCCCCTGGCTTCTTGCTGGGTCCTCTGACCCCTTGATGAGACCTCTGTCTCATGGCTTCTGGCTGGGACCCCCTGACCCCATTGAGACCTTCCGTCTACCATACTGGGAGCGGTCTCCAAAGTAGTTGGCAAAAATCCACAACAATTCTTAAAGCAATTTTATAATAAAAACACAGGTTTTTCATTGCAAATGTGTGGAGCCACACTGCCTTGTCCCGGCTCCTCTGTGAAGAGTTATCCTTAACTCTAGTCTAAAGCTGGCTGATGGGTAGAATTTCAAATGAAATTTTTTAGGAAAGGTCTTAGGAAAACTCTTAAAATTTTTGTTAAATTTTTGAAAGATTTTGTTGGCTTTTAACATTTGATTTTGGAATGAATGAACTTTACTGAAGAAAAAACACATACACTGTTAGAAACTTGTTCGTTCAAGAAACGTTTTTCAACCTGCTCCCTCGAATTTTCACCTCCCTGCGGTTGAAAATGAATATCCATTTGATCCACTAATGGTTAGAAAACTATTGATCTTAGAACCTTCTTTTCCCAAGAACTTATTTTTTTACTTTCTACCCATTTATGAACAGCTTAACAGAGCTTACATCTTGGCACATTTAGAGCAATGAATAAATTGGGGCATCAATGAAGCCTGCACAACTCATTGACCTCTTGCAAATTAGAGGAGGTCTGCACAATTATTAAAATAATTCTCAGGTTCCTATGGGACTGAACACATTAAATAACCAATTACTACTCCCTGACTCCTCTATATATATATATACCTGAAACCACAAGGGAAGTCATGCATACATGCTTGCGTGTGTATCTGTATTATTGTATTATTTGTTCCATCAATCGTGTGCGCAGTGCATAACGCAATGTTTTTTGTTTTGTTTTATTTGCAGTGGATTTACTGGGCTTGTCTGCAGCCTGTGATGCCTTGGACCAGCACAACCTTAAGCAAAATGACCAGCTTATGGACATCCTTCAAATTATTAATTGCCTAACTACAATTTATGACCGGCTGGAACAAGAGCACAACAACCTGGTGAACGTTCCTCTTTGTGTGGACATGTGCCTGAACTGGCTCCTGAATGTTTATGACACGTGAGTGATGTTATACTGTGACCATAATCAACATCTGTATGTACAGGGTTAAAATTATGAAATGTTATCTTTTTGTTCATTTATAATAGCAGAAAGACAGCAGAAGGTTAGAGATCACTGTATGCAGCTAAATGAGTTTTCAGCATAAAATCACATAATATGCACTCTCGACTTCTCGAGCATAGTGCAAATGATTGCTTGCCCTGTCCTACCCTATTTCTGTCCTAACATGATTTAATAGCTGATGAACCATTTCAGGTGTATTCTTAAATGAAGCTATTATACAATATACACAGACCTGTATATACGGTATACATATATACACACAAGGTTTTCTTTTCCCCAATCGTCTTTCAGGACAGCCACCTTAGAGAGACACCGGCTCCTCCCCTCTGAGGAAACACCGCCTTCAATTTCATAATTTAAGCCTCCTCCTCCCTTCGTTCCTCAGTTATGGTGTTTCCTCCGGCGGGGAGACATCGCCAAGGAACCTTAGGCTAAATTCGGTTGGTGAAACTGAAGCCACCCGAGCGGAGCCCTGGCCCCGTTCGGCTATCCGACCGTTCATCGGTCGGTCCAGGACAGTCCTATCAGCGGGGAGCTGAAGTGTTCGTACTGTCCATATACCCTAAACTCCGCTTGGGGAAAGCGGGAAGTTTATGGGGTCGTCCGTTCGTTCACCCGCGGGGGTTTCAACGGAACAAACAGTCCAGTCGGCTGGGGAAGCTGAATACTCGACTGACCTTTACACGCACTCCAATCTTCGCTTGGGGAAAGCAGGAAGTCTTTGGAGAGGTTCATCCTTGCGTTTCGCCCAGTGGGGTGCTGAACGAAGGCGTCCAGGGCCCCCCTGTGTACGCAGCCGGCTGGGAGCTGGAAGCCGGACCGGTAGGCGGGCGACGTCAGTTCCGGTGGGGGCGGACCCCTTCGTTCGATCCGCGTCTTCCGGTTCCGGACGCGGCACGTGAAAGGGAACCTAGCGTTCGGCTGGTGCGGCCTCTCTTTTCACAGTTGCACAGGTAGCTGTTAGAGGCGCATTCGTACCACGCTTCCTCAACGGGAGAATGTCCGAGGCAGAGGCTTCAAAAACTCCTGGAGATAATAGCACCAGCCACTCGAAGGTAAGAGGAAACCTGGGGAGGTGTTCCCTTACTTGTATCCAGTAGCTCCACTGGTGTTCCTCCTTGGTGGTCGGGGGGAAGGGTAGTGTGTCTGGGATCCTGGTGATGGTTGATCCTAGGGGGGGCACTCCCGGTGGTCCTCTATGTAGCGCTGGTGTTGCTGTTTTTTAGGCTCATGCTGCCCCTTCCTGTATTTTGTGTCTTTCAGAAAGCCACGAGCAAGTCCCCCCATGGTTCTAAGAAGAAGTGCCCTTCGTGTAGAACGTCTATGGGAGACTCTTGGTCTAAAGCTATTTGCAAACAATGTATTGAGGATTTACTTAAGGAACAGGCAGTAGAGCAGGGTGCAGATCTGGTAGCTTCTATGAAGGAACTCTCTGGTACCTTTCAGTCCTTCCAAAACTTTTTTTCCAGTTTTCAGTGGCCCCAGCCTCCGAGCACTCCTACACCAGCGCAGCAGAGTGTACCATCCAGCCCTGTGGATGTTCCTCCTGCAAGGGGAGAGAGTTCAGAGGGTCCCAGGGAGGAAGCTGAGGAGGAAATTGACAGTGTCGTTTCAGACTCCCAGGGGGAGTCTGACGCAGAGATGCTGGATGGGGAATCCAGCAGAATCTCGCGGTATAAGCTTTCCCTGGAGGATGTGGATGAGCTCTTGGGAGCGATTCATACCACTTTAGGTATTCAAGAAGAAACTAAGACATTGTCACTCCATGATCGGATGTACAAGGGCATGGGGGAACAAAAGAAGCGGGTGTTCCCAGTGCATGACGTCTTGATCGATACCATCAAGAAGGAATGGCGGGATCCCGAAAGGAAACCTTTCTTTTCTGGGGCATTAAGACGTAGGTTTCCTTTTTCGGAGGAAGAGACTCTCGTCTGGAATAAATCTCCCAGACTAGACGCTGCTTTTTCCCAGGTGTCCAGACACACTGATCTATCTTTTGAGGATATGGGGGTACTGTCTAACCCTATGGATCGAAGGATGGATTACCTTCTTAAGAAGGCCTGGGATTCGTCACAGGGAAATCTTAAGCCAGCCATGGCATCCACGGTGGTGGCCCGTAACATGGAGTATTGGCTCACCCAGATTAGCGCACACATTGAAGCAGGGACAGCAAAGGAGACTATTCTATCCTCCTTTCCCATGCTTCTTAAAGGGATAGCCTACATAGCGGACGCTTCGGCGGAATCCGTGAGGATGTCGGCAAGGTCCTTGGCCCTGACCAACTCTGCCAGGAGAGCCTTATGGTTGAAGACCTGGCCTGGAGACAATGCATCCAAACTTAAACTTTGTGGAATCCCCTTTACAGGAGATCTACTGTTTGGACCAGGCCTTGAAGCAGTGCTAGATCGCACAGCAGACAAAAGAAAGGCCTTTCCTGTTAAAAGGAAAATTGGGGAACAAGCCAAAAGAAAGACTCGTCCCCAGAAAAGGGTTGTACCACCCCGTACGGTTCAGCAGAAGAAAAGTTGGGGACTCAAAAGCAAGGGACCCGGGGGAGCAATTTTTCGCCCTCCTGAACAGCCCAAAAAATCTCAGTGACAGGGTCACGGTGGGAGGAAGATTGGGGGCCTTCCTCCCACAGTGGGAAATGATTTCCTCCAATCAGTTTGTCTTGGGGATCGTCAGAGGAGGTTACCATTTGGAGTTTTCGGAACTCCCTCCTCTGAGGTTCCTTGTCACCGAGCTGCCAAAATGCGCAGAAAAATCATCTGCCCTTCTTTCCTCTCTTCAGGAGTTGGAAGAACAGGAGGTGGTAGTACGGGTTCCAGAAGGAGAGACAAGCAGAGGCTTCTACTCTCACGTCTTCGTGATTCGCAAGCCTTCGGGAAAGTTCAGGCTCATCCTGAACCTGAAGCCCCTGAATGTCTCAGTTACCTACAGAAGGTTTCGGATGGATTCGGTTTACTCAGTAAAAGCACTCCTACCTCCGAACTGCTTCATGGCATCAATAGATCTGAAAGATGCATACCTGCATATTCCAATCGCAGAGTCCCACCAGCGTTTTCTCAGACTGGCAGTGAGAACTCCAATGGAAGTACTACACCTTCAGTTCAGAGCGCTTCCTTTCGGACTATCCTCTTCCCCCCGAATCTTCACCAAAGTGATGGCAGAAGTTCTGGCATTTCTGCGTCTCAGGGGAATCTCGGTGATCGCATATCTCGACGATCTCCTTCTGTTTGCCCCTTCCCCAGCACAATTAATTCAGGATTTACAGGTCACAAGAAACCTGTTATTAAGCCTGGGTTGGCTCCTGAACCTGGAGAAATCCAACTTAATCCCTTCCCAGAGGGTCACTTTCCTAGGGTACGAGTTGGACTCAACAGTACAAAGGGTCTTTCTTCCTTTGGAAAAAATTCAAAAGATAGACAGGGCTCTGTTGTGTCTTCAGGGCAACCACCAGATCTCCATAAGGAAGATCATGTCAGCGCTAGGGTTGCTGACATCCGCTCTTCCAGCGGTTCAGTGGGCAGGGTTACATTACCGCCCTCTACAATTATTTGTGCTGAAGGTTTGGGATCACAGCCAGGAATCTTTGGATTCTCTGGTTTCGATTCCAGATCAGGTAAAGAGGTCCCTCTGGTGGTGGAGGAAGGAAGCAAATTTGTCCCAAGGTCTAGAGTGGGTCATGCCAACCTCCAGGGTGGTCACGACCGATGCAAGCAGCTCAGGTTGGGGGGCACACCTAGACTCCCAATTAATACAGGGTATTTGGGAAAAGAGGGACTCGAGGAGATCCTCGAATTGGAGGGAGCTGAGGGCAGTAGATCTAGCTCTCAGAACCTTTCAGAAGGAGCTTCGGGGGAATCACGTAAGGGTAAGGTCGGACAACTCCTCGGTGGTAGCTTACATCAACAGACAGGGGGGCACCAGGAGCAAGTCCTTATGGGCCCTAGCGGAAGCCATCCTCAGATGGGCCGAAGCAAATATCCTGTCCCTTTCAGCAGTCCACTTGAAGGGAGAACAAAATCAGGTGGCAGATTTTCTCAGCAGGAGAACTCTGAGAGAAGGCAATTGGGTTCTCAAGCAGGAAATATTCGAAATGATCACCCGGAGATGGGGGATTCCTGCAATAGATCTCTTTGCCGCAAGGGAAAATGCGAAGGTAGCAACGTTCTTCTCCATAAACAGGGGGGACGGGGCATTGGCGGTGGACGCACTAGCACAGAGTTGGGGTTTCTCCAGGTGCTATGCTTTCCCCCCTCCAGTGCTCATTCCAGCAGTATTAAGGAAATTTCAAGTGGAGAACACTACCCTAATTCTAATTGCACCTCACTGGCCCAGGAGGCCGTGGTTCTCGATCTTGAAGGGCCTGTCTGTAGAACCCCCCTGGATTCTCCCAGTGCAGGAGGATCTCCTGTCTCAAGGTCCGGTGTTCTGCCCTCAGGTAGGACGATGGAACCTGGCAGCGTGGCTTCTGAGGAAGAATTGCTAAAAGCCAAGGGCTTCTCAGACCGGTTGGTAGCCACTCTTCTAAACTGTAGGAAAAAGGAAACCCAGTCCATTTACTTAAAGGTATGGAAACGGTTTAACAGCTGGTGTTCAGAGGGTTCCTTCAACGTGCATAGCCCTATAGCCGTTCTAGAGTTCCTACAGGCAGGGGCGGATAAGGGGTTAGCGCTTGGAACACTAAAAGCTCAGGTTTCCGCTTTGAGCGTGTTTTTAGAGAAACATCTAGCGTCAGATCCTTGGGTCGTAAGGTTCTTCAGGGCCCTAGGTAGGCAAAGACCAGCTTCAAGCTCCCCCTTCCCGGTTTGGGATCTTTCTTTAGTTTTACAGGTTCTCACAGGGGAACCTTTTGAGCCGTTAGAATCTTGCTCATTAAAGCTGATCACTCTCAAAACGGTGTTTTTGGTAGCGATCACTACAGCAAGAAGAGTAAGTGAACTCGAAGCCCTTTCTGTCAGGGCTCCCTTTTTTCAGGCTTTTCCGGATCGTCTGGTTTTGAAGATAGATCCGGCCTTTTTGCCTAAGGTAGCTTCTAGTTTCCACAGGATGCAGGAGATCGTGCTACCTACATTTTGTTCAAATCCAGTTAGAGAACAGGAACACATGTTTCACAGACTAGATGTTAGAAGATGTGTTCTTTATTATTTAGACTGCACAAGTCAGTTCAGAAAGACAGATTCACTTTTTGTTTTATTTTCAGGGGCCAGGAAGGGTTCCAAAGCCTCTAGACGTACCATAGCTAGATGGTTAAGGTTAGCCATTGGGCAGGCATACGTGGCAGGGGGATTAGATCCTCCAGCGGGCATTAGAGCACACTCAACCAGGGCCGTGGCAACTTCTCAGGCAGAGTGGGCTGGTGCGTCTCCGGAACAGATCTGTAGAGCTGCAACGTGGTCAAGTTTTTCTACGTTTGTGAGACACTATAGACTGGATCTTCTGTCAGCCAAAGACCAAGCCTTTGGTCGAAAGGTGCTACAGGCAGTAGTCCCACCCTAAGGTAATATACTCGCTTATCCTCTCTAAGGTGGCTGTCCTGAAAGACGATTGGGGAAAAATGGAATTACGTACCGGTAATGTCCTTTTCCAGGAGTCTTTCAGGACAGCACCGGTTCCCACCCAAATTGTTGCAGATCATCGGGAACTCATTGCATGAGATCGTCAGGTAAGACTTAAAAAGTTTATTTGTTTGACGTGTTCTTGTGTCTCCCCAGTTTGGCCGGAGGTACTCTGGAAGAACTGAGGAACGAAGGGAGGAGGAGGCTTAAATTATGAAATTGAAGGCGGTGTTTCCTCAGAGGGGAGGAGCCGGTGTCTCTCTAAGGTGGCTGTCCTGAAAGACTCCTGGAAAAGGACATTACCGGTACGTAATTCCATTTTTTTTAATTAAAGTAGTTCTAAAGGCTGAAGGTTTTTACCTTCATGCATTCGGTAAAAAAAAAAACCTCCGTGCAGATTCCCGCTGAGCCCCATCTTGATCCAGTGATGTGCACGAGAGCAAGCGGCTCTCCCAGATCTCTCTTGCCTCATTGGCACAGTGCTGCTGTCAATCACTGTCAGTGAGCCAAAGAGGAGAGAGCGTAAATTGACACATTGTTCATCTCTGGAGCGAACCTGTGCGAGTGCCTCCAACAGCAAGCCCCTTGCTATGAGGGCACACAACAAGAGGGAGGTGCCAGGACTTGCACATGGGAAGAGCCAGGACAGGTAGGCATTATGTTAGTCTGCCTAAACATATATGTATTTCAAATAGGATTTATTTTTTATTAAAGATTTTTTTTTCTTTATGTACAGAATATTATAGAGACAAACAATCACAAAGAATAAAAGAACTAAGAAGAAAGGGAAAACGAATTTTTTTTTTTTAAATACAGCACGAAGCCCGCAAGTTAATAAAATATCAACATGTCACCTGTTAACAACATTCTTAACCAATTCCTTTGTGGCTACATCGTTTTTTGAGAAAATAAGGGCTTACTACCACTTTAATCTGGGAATAATTGTTATTAGGGATTTGTTGTTAATTATTTTAATTAACAATGTGATGCACATTTTAAAGTGACCCTGTTGCTATACACAAATCAGTTCAACCTGTTAAAAAAGACAGGACATGTTTTCCTTTCCTGCAGCCTGCGATGCCAAACTCCTTTCTGATGCTGAGAAACTTCTGGAAGTGTCAATCTCCTTAGCCCCCACAGCTCTTGCTGGTTTATCTCTCTGACCTCCAGCCATTACAGGATGCTGCAATAGCGTGGAGGTCAAGAGGAGAAAAAAGTCAGATCTGCAGGGGACCGCAGAGATTGATGCTAATGTTTAATGTGGTCTTGAGCATACGAGGTGCGCAAAAACCCAGGCCGTAGGATAAGCTGAATATGTACCGTCTCCTTTTCACAGGTATGGTTGGGTTGAACATTTCTTTTACATGGAAAAGAAACAAAATCCCCTTGTGGTGGACTTTTAAGGCACCAAAATCAGTTAGGAAAAATTAATCTACTTTGAAAAAATGTTTATAAAATATAATAAGTACAAAATATAAAAAAGATGCGATAGAACAAATTTACAGTGCTGTCATAATAAACGAGTACAAGTAGTAAACCAGTAATTCTTGCTCCCGATGCGTTTCGGTGTGTGTGTGTGTGTGTGTGTGTGTATCTCCTTCCTCAGGGGTATAATTAAGAGAGAATACTAAGTGTATACTAATGTGTATATATATATATATATATATATATATATATATATATATATATATATATATATATATATATTCTCTATCTGGATGACAGCCCTTTCAGACCATGTAGATTAAAAACATATGAATGCAAAAAGATGTTCCTGATTTGCTTGAACCGGAGATCCAACACAGGTGGTGTGCCTCCAAAAAGAGGGATGCCTAGCCGGAAAAGCTAACGCAACTCCCTCCCACACAAACCGGGCCCGGAGAGGGGAGGCCAGGGGAAGCGATGGGGTCAAGAAGGAAAAAGACCCTGCTAATGGTGAGTAAGAACCACTTAAGGGTCCTTTCACACGGGGTGGATCAGTTCTGATCCGCCCCGTGGATATCCGTATGCTCAGCGGGGATCACTCCGCCGATCCCCGCTGAGCAGGGAGATGACAGGTCCGTCTCTGCACACTGCGCAGGGACGGACCTGTCACAGCGCCGCTCTCCCCTATGGGAGATCGGATGACGACGGACCGCAGTGCCCGTCGTCGCCCGATCCGATCCGCAGACGGATGGAAAAATAGCTTTTTCCTCCGTTACACTTTTTCGGATCGGAGCGGGTCGGATGTCAGCGGACATGTCACCGCTGACATCCGACGCTCCATAGAGCTCTATGGAGCACCCGTTCAGGTCCGCCTGAAAAACTGACAGGCGGGCCTGAACGGGACGTCAGTGTGAAAGGGGCCTAAGTGTGCAAAGAATGTAATTTGTTGTAGAGAGCACAGTCACCACAACTATTGAACTTGTGACTGTTCACTCCAGCATCCAGCACAGAACTGCTTTTTGCATTTGTTTCTAATCTACATTGGACTGAGTAGGAGAGGAGGCATTTCGCTATTCCTACTTAATAGGAACAAACATGTCTCTTCTATTCTGACAGCACAGGGATCTGTGTGTTTACACACACAAATCCCTGTGCTGGCGTGTGCGCACCCTCTGGTGGCTCTTAAAGGTACTCCATATATGTAGGGGGTTTCGCGCAGTATATGTACGCAAGCCGGTTGGGAACCGGTTAATGCCAGTCAGTTGCAAACGGAGAACCTTTTGAAACCTGTTCACTTTGTAAGCACCAGTGTACAGTATATGGAGGTAAGGAATGTCAGAAAAATATGATAATTATGATAAATTTCCATTCATTAGAATTATGAGATATGAATGTTTTGCATGATTTGATTTTCTCGTTTTTTTTTTTTCCATTACATTTTTATTTATTCATTGAAAACCTTTGCATGTTCGCAGGTTAAAAATCTCTATTGGCCTATATTGGGTAGAACCTAGAAATCATATATTAAATGATACCAGTTGTTTTTTGCCAAAAAATCCAATAAAATGCCCATTTGTTTACCATGAGTTAATTGTTCTCCATCAAGCCCAACTGAAAGCAATGGGAGACTGCTTCAAAAGCTATTTGTAGCCAATTGCAAATAATCGCTTAAGCCACCCTCTATTGCTTTCAGTGGGGCTTTTCACCCACTGCTAATTGCAGGGAACTCCTGCTGGGCCTTCCTCAGCTAATTGCAAACTGCCCCTTCTGCAAATGTAAATAGGGCCTTTAATCCGTATTAGTCTCTTTGAGTCCTTTTCCAGGACCGCATCCGAGACAGAGCTTCTCCCACCTGAAACACATTATCCACCATTATCAAAAAGTGCCACATACTATTGTGCCTCAGTTCTTGCGTTTCCTCTGGACCAACAGGAACATCACTTTTTTTATTTATTTATTTATTTATTTATTTATTTTTTACATCAAAGCCATCATTCTTGTTACAGGAGGCTCCCTGTTTGGCTGCCTCCCCACGGTCTCAGTGGAGATGTTCTGTATCCCCCTCATGATCTACACCACAGCCCACTAGGGGTAGACAACAGCCTCCTGGGTATATTTTCTGAAGCTGCATTTCTTCCTGCCCAAAAACTCCCCGGGGTGCTATCCACTCAAGGTGATCTGTGGGGGTAGCAAGATGGTGCCACAAGGGAGAATTCTAGTTTTACCTCTGTTCTGACAGTATGTTTCCTATGACACAATTCTGCCTGAAGTCTCTTCCACCAAACACTTATTAACATTCAGACTGATGTCACTTCCAGTCTCGGGGGTCAAGTTCGGTTTTGGCGGACCCCCTACAGGCCTCGGAGGCACCAGGAACATGCAAAAATAGCACCTAGGAAATTGTGGCAACAGGAAGAAATGCCCCACGTTGGTATATACCTCTCCACCAATGCATATGGAGGGGCTGGAGCAGGAGCAGACAGCTTAAAGTGCCTCATGCGGACAGCCATCTTCAAGCTGACAGTGTTAGATGCTGCTCCATCTTCCTGCCCTGCAGGTCCTGCAATCTGTCATTCAAAGACACAGGCACCCCAGGGGACCCAATGCACAAAAAGGCAGAGGCCTGTAAAGCAGGGACAGTCTGTATCAATCTGGCCATAGCCTCTATTTGCCTCACCCAGACACTCATTCTTTGGCTTAACCAGTTTCAAAACAACCTCTAAGCTGTCATACCCAGTGAGGAACTATTAAAACCTACACCAACAGCCAAAGAAAGCTGCAGCCATTAATGCGGATCCTTCAACCAGAGCCGCAAAGGTCACTTTTCAGTCAACAGTCCTCAACAATTTAGCCTTGAGGGGAGATGCCACATCCAAGACCAAGTTATGTGGGCAGATAGTAACGACAAACAAACTTGTTCTCAACACCATCCTAAAGGGATGCTAATTCAATAGGGACAATAGAATTTACTGGCATTCAGCAGATGCCTCATTACATGTCTTCTAAAAGACCAAGAAAAAGCAGCAGGGTTGTGATCATCTCTGGAAGAACAAGTAAGTAATTCCATTTGTCCCCCCAACGAGATGGGAAGAGGGTTCTATTCACACATCGTCCCCAAGAGGAGACCCTTGGGGAAATTCAGACTAATCCTGAACCTCAAGCCCTTAAACAATGCAGTAGCATATAAAAGGTTTCAATTTTGGAATCCATATATTCCAACAAATATCCTTCAATTGGGAGCTTTAATGGCAACATTTGCTCTCAAAGATGCCTACTTGCATATCCCGATCAGAAGGGACCATCATCTGTATCTGATATTTGCAATCAAGGAACCACAACCCACTATACGCCTAGAATGGGGGCCATTCAGCCTCTCATCGACCCCCAGGATATTTACAGAATTTCTGGCAGAAGCCCTGAAGAAACTACAACTGGAGGGCATTGGTGATGTACCCTACCTAGACTATCTACTATTTTTAAGCAAACATTGTAGTGCAAGCACCACCTAGATGACATCATTGCCACAAACTCTACTACATTCTACATTCCACCTATTGCCCAAGATTTCCCAAGTGTATCTCACTACAAGCTGATACTAGACACCACTTTTATAACCTTTAATTTAGGAAGTGGCAAATTAAAGCCATGGAACTTGTTTTATTTGGTGAAATAAAGTAGTTGAATGTTTCACTAAAGCGGACAGCTTGTGCCTATCCTCTGAACAACCACATAGGGAACCTCTACCAATCGAACTACCTAGGGGTCCTTTTTGTGCAGACTCTACCACTTAGTTCACCCATCTGAGCACCCCCAAAGAGTACCCAGGATGGGAATGCCCGAGGCATTGAGAGCAACCGCACTAACCCTATGATGAAACAGGTTTTCTTCACCTGCGCTAGTAAGGCCATGTCCCGTTCCCCCCCCCCCCCCCCAGGTGGGGGACAGCAGCCTCAGCAGTTGTAAGTTCTTTTTTTTCTTTTTATTGTGGAAGCATTGCATTCTTGTGTTTGAATCTGTAGTATAAGGACTCCCCCCGCCTCCCTCCCTTTTTTCTTTTTCAGTGGAAAATCTGAGCTTTACCATCTCCTCCCCCAGGGTTTATGCCCAACATACCACACTAGTTTGTCATCTGCAGATTCTTTTAACCTGGGACATTTTTTATCTTTTGGATTTGTGGATTAATTCAATAAATACCACAATTTTACACTATGTGGCAATATTTCTCTTCCTTTACATCACTTTTATGAGAGCGAGAAGGAAAGGAAAAACCAGCAAGGCCGTTTCTCATTTTATTTCCAGTGGATGGATCTCCAATGATGCGTGTGAATCCATGCTTTACTAGGCTCCTATAACGCAGAGTCGAGCTATCTGGTTAGGGTCAGTCTATATCCAGTGCTTACAAATAACTCTCTAGTGGGTGAAACCATGTCAGAGTGGTTTCTCTTGCATTCTCTGCATTATGATAAAAAAAAAACTCTCCACTACTTGTTCTAGCCCCCCATCCCTGAACACCTACTTGGCTCTTCTCAAGGATCCAGTGATGTCCCGGCTGCAGCACCATTCCTCCGCTTGCTGGTCTCCTAACAGACACTGGCACCAGCGGAAGCCATAGGCTCCCACTGCTGTCAGTCAAACTCCAGTGAGGAGCGTGCAGGACTTATGAGTACCATCTGTGTGTCTATTAACCCACACAGCCTGGATTGATGGCATGCTTGCAGGTAATCCCTTAGCACATGGCTTGCCGAGGAGTCACCCAGAGGAGGGAAGAGAGGACAGCACAGAGCAGGTAAGCATAATTCCCCATTCCTCATTATTGGTACAAACCACTCCCCAGACAGGATGCATAATGATTTTACTCATCTGTATCTCTTGCAAGTTGGCATTTTCCATATGAATCAGAAAAGAACATGAAATCTACCAGTAAAACACTGATTCTTGTTTAAATTAACAAGGTTTTCTAGGATTCCTGTTTAACAATAGCCTAGATAAACTGTTATAAAAAAATAGTGTTACTGTTCACTATTCTAGGACCTCTACATTTAGGCTCTGTTCACACAGGGGGCGACGCGAGGCGACACGACTTGCCGTGCCGCAACCTGACAAGTTGCCCCCGTTCTGTACTACGGAACCGTTCTAAGAGGAGCGACTCGAGTCGCTCCGACTTAGAAAAAAGGTTCCTGTACTACTTTTGGGCGACCTCGGGGCGACTTGCATTGACTTCTATACAGAAGTCATTTGCAAGTCGCCGCTGAGGTCGCGGCAGGTCGCGGCGAGGCAAGTTGTGTCGCCTCGCATGCCCCCCCCCCCTGTGTGAACCGAGCATTACCGTATATACTCGAGTATAAGCCGAGATTTTCAGCCTCTTTTTTGAGGCTGAAAGTGCCCCCCTCGGCTTATACTCGAGTCATCGCTGTCTGCCCGCTCGATCAGCGTGTCGAGCAGACAGACAGCGGCCATTCTATAGTTCAAAAGCCGCGCCTCCGGCTCCGCCTTCGCCTGTGATAGGCGGAACACTGAATTTCCCAGCAGCCTGTGTTCCGCCTATCACGGACATCGTATCATCCTCGTACTACGGACGAGGATGATACGATGTACGTGATAGGCGGAACACAGGCTGCTGGGAAATTCAGTGTTCCGCCTATCACAGGCGAAGGCGGCGGCGCAGCTTTTGAATTTTACAATGGCCGCCGAGGCGCCGACGAACGAAGAGGGCACGGGACGGAGGCAAGGCAAGGCACGGCACGGGACGGGACGGGACGGAACGGAGGCAAGGCACGGCGGCGAGGCACGGAGGCAAGGAGGCTCGGCACGGGACGGAGGCTCGGGACAAAGGCTCGGGACACAGGTAGGCTGGACACACACACACACACACACACACACACACACACACACACACACACACACGGATGGATACACACACACACAGGGATGGATGGATGGATGGAGACACACACACACAGGGAGGGATGGATGGATGGATGGATGGAGACACACACACACAGGGATGGATGGATGGACACACACACACACAGGGATGGATGGATGGAGACACACACACACAGGGATGGATGGATGGATGGATGGAGACACACACACACAGGGATGGATGGATGGATGGACACACACACACACAGGGATGGATGGACGGACACACAGGGATGGACGGACACACAGGGATGGACGGACACACAGGGATGGACGGACACACACACAGGGATGGACAGGCATGTCTTACCCTCGGCTTATACACGAGTCAATAAGTTTGCCAGTTTTTTTGGGGGTAAATTGGGGGCCTCGGCTTATATTCGGGTCGGCCTATACTCGAGTATATACGGTACTGTTTGGTTTTCTACGTAATAAGGTTTAAATGCACAGCTGAAAACATGTCTGTTTATTATTTATAAATACTAACATTTCATTTTTGTTGGAGACCTTTAACTGATTGACAGTTGTGCTCAGCATTTTAGATTTTGAAGCAGACTTTTGTTTTGTTTAATGTTCTCCATTTTTAATTTTGTTTCATGTAGTAATAAGTGTTAGTGAGATTTTGCTCTATGCGTTTGTTGCTTCTTTTTGATGGAATTTTAACAAAGGTATTACACATAGAGGACAAATATATTTCTGAAATCTCTGCTCGCTTTGGTTTTTAAATAAGATGTTTCACTTGTCTTATATTTAGGGGCCGCACAGGAAGAATACGAGTGTTGTCTTTTAAAACTGGTATTATTTCCCTATGTAAAGCACATTTGGAAGATAAGTACAGATGTAAGTATCTTTTTTGTGTTAAGTAGTGATACATATATATTGTTTTTTCCCTGTTAATTATATGCATATATTGCTCATATGCTTGCTCATCCATTTTGCTGACCCAAGCACTAGGTGAGTGGTTCTCCAAAAGATTTGGTCAATTTTCAAAATCCTGATTTCAGTTCTGCTGAACTGGATAATTGAAGCAGAGATGTGACGCATACTTTAAAGCGAATTTCAACATTTTAATGTAATTTTTAAATATTTTCTTTGGCCTAAAACTATTTACTGTGCAAACAGGTGTGATTGCTGTTGTATAGAGACAGGCAGATGACATCACAATCTGCACCTAAACCAATCAGAAGGAGCTTTGTTTTTATTCATAGAATATAAAGCTTTCTTTGGCTGTGCAGAAGATATTTTGTTGCCTGGAGTAGGATGGGAAGTCCCTGTATACCTGTCGGAACACATTGCATGCTGTATGTGGCTAAGGCTACATTCAGCTTATACAATATGTCAGGCAAGCATACCTGTTGCAGTAAATTATTTATTTTCGGTCAGCTTGGCCAAAACTAGCTAATAAATGAGATCAGATTTAAATGTATGTAGTTGTCACTTGACTGGATTTTCATATTTGGTAACATACCATTATTGATAATTGGTTATTCAAGTATAAAATGTCATAACCCTGGGTATTTGGCATCCATGATTAACTTTATACCATGTGGTGCTAGTGCAGCTGTCCTTTGACCCTTTGATATCCCTTTTTTGCCAACCAAATGTCCATTGTCATAGGGGGCCTTTTTCCGACCCTAAGCTGGTCACTAAGGTCTAAAATGTTATAAAGGCACAATGATGTAAATTATGTTGCACCTTTCAACTGCTTAATGTAAAAATCTAAAATCGGGCCCATAGAAGTTTGTCGCCATGCAGCCTTGTGTCGCCTTTTAGCCTACTATCTAATTTATTGCACAAACAAGTATCCAGTATTAAACTTTGTCACACCGTAGATATTTTATTTAGTAGATGAGATGACATTTTATTTGTTTTCTTTTGAAAATGGCAATAGAGCCATTGGGAAAGATTCTAGGTATATTACACACATTTATAACTACAGGTGCTATCTGCACCTTTGACTGTCATTTTTCCACATTCGTTTGTGCTCAGACAAATTTTAAGTTGTAAACAAATCGGTAAATCAAAAGTGCTGAACCTGAAAACATGCTGAGGCCTGGGGATAGAAAAACACCAAAACAACATGGTGTTAATGGAAGGAGCTGGAAACAGCCTCTA
The DNA here is from genome assembly GCF_037356315.1 of Lithobates pipiens. Taxonomy (NCBI): domain Eukaryota; kingdom Metazoa; phylum Chordata; class Amphibia; order Anura; family Ranidae; genus Lithobates; species Lithobates pipiens. The sequence continues at coordinate 429,213,687 of NW_027507748.1, forward strand.
GTGGGTGATAAAATGGCAGTGTAGAGAAGCACAGTAATTTGTCTGTGTCATGCTTGTGGATTGCATTGAAATCTTATTGGAAATTGTGCTTAGTGGGAAAACTTTAAATACTTATTTATTAAACATCGTTGGCATTTAAAACCGGGGGGAAATGGCCTACTTGTTCCCAGCTGATCATGTTATTTTTGGCCTATTAAAAAATAACCTGAAACACTTTTTCCTTTTACCCAACAAGGTGTATGTCTGTCTGCTTTGCTTGTGCTATATAGTTCAAGGAAATATAATATATTTAAACATAGATGACTTAGTCAAACGTAATAGCCCTTGATAATTTAAACCTGTGGGAAGGAGCCAGAGATGCCACAAATCCTTTAACACCTGCCTGTCCACACATTTATCAAATCAGTTGATCAATCCATGTTTTTTTTTATCAATTAGTTTAGATCATGGGGTGTAGAAAAAAGGAGACGTTCATCTCTGTACGGGTTAGGCAGACAGGATAATAAGGAGATCACCAGCAGAGGGCCTGGGTATAATAGGATTTTTATCTGCAATGCTAAATGTGCTTGAATATCTATTATTGCTACATAATTAAGGCCAATGCTGCAATATTCAGTTTATTGGGGAGATAATAGGTACAATTCATGTGTCAAACAGTTTGAGGCTTTGCCCTTCATACAAGAGCAAGCTGAACAAAACTGTTCAGTTCTCTCCACTGTAATGCCAGGCTGAATAAAATTTTGTTTTGATGATCTGCAAGGTAGATCACAACACAGATATGTATGTAAAGATAGGTGTAAAAATGTATGCTTTTCTGCACCCTTTTTGGGTTCTCACAAGTAATTTAATCTTTTATGTTCCGTGCTCCCTATGAACCATTATATAAAAAGTAAATGCAAAACAACCACTACAAATGCTTATTTATAGTCTACCCAGTCATCTGCTTTATTGCATGTAAACACATTTTAATCAAAATGCCTTTTTGTTTCCAGGATTTCCCAAAGCATTTTGTATGAATAATTAGGAAATTGCATAGAATATGTACATACTTCTAGAAGTTTTAAGCAGTCTGTGACTTGCTTTACAGCTTAAAGAATCGATGGTCATTAACGTTACTTTGTGTGCATTACATTGTATTCATCGCTCCTAAGTAGTGCTGTACAAATTAAACAGATACTGAACATTTTTTAGCTAGGAAACAAGGAAAGAAAGCAGTGACTTCCATTGCTGAGCTTTGTTTAATCTGGTATTTGCATGCACTTAAAATGGATTCGCTAAGCTATGCAGGAAGAAAAATACATATGATGGCAAAAAAATACTGTCAAAGTTTAATGTCAGTACAACTTGACTGACAGTATCATCTGGTCCTTTACGGCTCATTCACACCAGCCTTGTCTGCTATGGTGTGTTATATGCATTAGCGTACAATAGTGTTATTGTGCGATGCATTGGAACAACCCATTTATTTGAATGAGCTGCCCATCGCACCACAACATACCAGAAACTGTGTATGCATAATTTTTGGCAGCACAGTGCATGTCTATTGAAAAGTGCATTGTGATGCCATTCGAAATGGCAACCCTTTGCACCAATATATGTAAAGTGCATTACCATAATGCGGTAGTGGGGGAGCCCTTAAAGCCTAATTGCAGTAAATTTTTTATTTTTTCATTTGGTGAAAGTGGTGGAGAATAAAAAATATATATATAGTTTTTTTTTCTTGTCTGTGTCCCTATTGGTTGATTAGGTTATTATGGTATACCCTACTGCCTGCTCATGTGACACCCATACAAAAAAAATGTTAGGGTGGAAAGAACAGACCTCAATAAAAACATTGCCAAAAGTTCTAACCCTTACCATAGGAATCAGAATGGAAGCACACGGATTCTTGCACAGTAAAACTGTATTAAATATAAAAACTGCAACTGTAGGAACACACAAGTGTCGCCAGGATAGGGCAATTTTTAAGTAGCCACCATGCTTTAAGGAGTACAACTGAACTGACACCAGAGCAAGTGGTACTGGCTGTCAGGGCAGCACATTTTTCAGGGCAGGTCCCTCGGTCATAAGCGTGTGATTTTCTATCCCTTCCCCTGGGCAACTAAAATGTGTTTTTGTGTGTGTCCCTGTTAGAGAGGTTTCCCATTGGTACCTCGTTTTTTGACAGAAAGCGAGGGGAAAATCCCCCCCAACTGGGACAGGCCGCAATGAAAACCTGGTGGACTCCTCTAACCCTTTCCTACTCAATCCAAAACAGGAGGTTTTAATGTTATTTTAATTTACCTTTACATATCTTCAGGTGTAAAATACTCAAACTCTGATACAGCAGACTCCCTGTTTGGATTTGTGGGCAAGTCCTTGTTATATAAGCTAGATTCCAGAAATCCATCAACTTTGTTAAAAGTGCAGTTACGTTATGAGCTAAGTCCAACGCAGCTGCATTGACTCTACACTTGAAGCAGCTGAGACCAAAGTGTCCAGAGTCAAAGCTCCAAAAGTCAGAGATCCAGAAGAGATGTATCTGGAGCACAATAAACCTGTCCAATATAAATTAAAGAAATAAGTCCATCAGGTAGCATGCACCTCATTTGACTTAAATCGTAATATGCTGGCACTTTTTACAAAGTTTGCTTGGTGTTTGGAGTGCAGCTTTAAGTTGGGCTAACTAGCTAGCCTACATATTTGGTTTGTGGTGCAGCAGCAAGTCAATATTGTAATACTCCATAAAAGATACAGATGTGTCCTTTTATAAAAAGAAAAAAAATGTAAAGGGTATTTTCACTAAATATTTTACACTAAACTTGGTCAGTGACCAGTGTGTGTTGAATTACATAAGGGTATTCCTCTGCATCACTTATGCTTCTGTACCAAGAGCTGCCAACTTCAATGTATCCAACAGCTCTACCTGTACCTGAAAGTATACTGAATCATTTAGACCAGACTAAGACAGACAAAATTAATAAATCCAAAAGCGGTTTCTTATGCCATATAGGAAGGGGTAACTAGAGGGAGGAGGCTTAATCCTTGTAATTCATTGGTTCTGTATATGGAGGCCAGTTATAGACTTTTAAAATATTTAAACGCGTTGCTTCACATTTTGGAACATGCTGAATGTTCAAATTATCTAGCTTATAGAATAAACTGCCTATTTTTCCATTACATTGTTTGTGCTGAAATGATTATATTAAATGCCATCAGTCATTTGGGTTTGACATACTTTGTTTTTCAGACCTGTTTAAGCAAGTGGCAAGCTCTACTGGATTTTGTGACCAGCGGAGACTGGGGCTCCTCCTCCATGATGCCATCCAGATACCACGGCAGCTGGGTGAAGTGGCTTCCTTTGGCGGAAGTAACATAGAACCCAGTGTTAGGAGCTGTTTTCAGTATGTAAGTAATTTTTAGTCTTATTACATTTAATGCATGTCTGTAAGGATACAAATATGGGAGCTTCAGTTAACCTAATCTGAGATTCACCAACAAGCAGAGTTCAGACCTTTTAGACTTGTGTAGGGTCAGTGACCCATTATTGAAGAAAGTATCGAGATGAGCCTGCAACTTTTTAAAAATAAGTCAGCAATGATCGGTCCCATATGTTTTCCTCACATTTTCTTTCATTGATTATAAAAAGTAAACTATTACTTTTTATGTATGTGCATTGCTCATAGAATTTCACATCATGGGTCACTAATCTTCCTTGGCAAAGCATTCTGCATTTTTTTTTTTTTTTTTTTTTACTTTATAGCAAACGAAGCTTGAGAACAGCAGGGTTTCAGCAAATGTAAGCTTCTTAAAGATAACAAGGATTTAAAGATTTGTTTGTGATGAAAAAGGGATATCTATAAAGCAGAGCTGTGTTGATTAAGGGTATATATTCAGTTTTTTTTCTAAGTAAGTTTAGTAATTACTTGGGGGGGGGGGGGGGGGGGGAAGAAAATGGAAATAGTGCAAAGCATAATAAAAAAAAAAAGTGCGTGAACAGAAGTAATGCTATTAAGGCCTATGTAAAGGCATAGGAGTTGTCATTAAGCACATACGCCTTTGTTGTGCTGTGGACTCGTGATTGGGCAAAATGGTTAAACCATCCATTGTCTCCCGCATGCATGGGATGCTTCCAACATGAACTTCTTTTATGTGTCTTTAATTTTACTAAATTTAATGTGCGCTTTTAAGAATGACGCCTTTTGAAACCACCATGGGGGAGGGGATATGAACATGAATACTAGACTGAACAAGTGGTGCTTTTTCATGGTGGTAGTTTGTTCTTTTTATATGCCATCTCATGTCCATAGCTAGCCTTATGTCTAGTACACAATGAGAAAATCATATGAAAAATAAGGCTTTCGGTGCAATCGTCTGATAATTATCCAAAGGGACAAGCACAAACATTTTTCTCGTACAATAACAGAACAAACGATTTTCATTTAATTGGTGCAGTATTCGTCCATAAAAAGTCCAGTGAACAAGACTATGCATCCTCAAAATCTAAAGAATACAATACAAGACATCATTGCAGGAAGTTGTATTCTGTCTTACGAGACTTTTCCCAGCCCTAGTAACCTATTTGTTTTTGATAGAAGACTAGCATGCAAAAAAGGGTGATTATTCATCCGATTTTCTCATCGTATGTACAAGGCATTACTCCTGCTTTGACACTGGTAACAAGTGGGACCATAGAGAATGAAATTAGCCACCCTCCTAACAGTAAGTCGAATCACAGCAGCAAAAAAAAAATAGGAATTTGAAGGAAGCTGAAAGCAATTGAAGGTACGTTTTTTGAGTTAAAGTAGAACTATAGACAAACCCTATTTTTTCATTTTGGTTAGAGCAAGAGAGGGATATAACCCCTGTCAGATTTATTTTTATTTTTTTTCTCTCCCGCTGAAAAGATTTCCCTTAATTTTCTGTCCCATAGCCGAACAGGAAGTGAGAGGAAATCCCTGAAAATTAAAGGAATTCCTTGAGGACCCCGAGGTCACCCAAAATTAGTGTCCCCATTAGAAGAATGCCCCCTCTATTACTCTTCTGAACCCAAAATTTAAGATTTTATTTTACTTTCACTTTCAAAGATAATGGTAAGCAAGACTAATAGAGAGGCTGAATCTCCTTAATAGGGACACTGCAATAAAAACTGAAAGTTATTCTAATCCCTCTCTACTCTATCCAAAACTGAAAAAAAGTGTTGTCTTTAGTTTATACTTTAACCACTTCAGCCCCGGACCAATTGTCAGCCTAAGGACCAGAGGTCTTTTTACAATTTCGCACTGCACTGCTTTAACTGGTAATTGCACGGTCATGCATTGTTGTACCCAAAAGAAATTTGCGTCCTTTTCTTCCCACAAATAGAGATTTCTTTAGATGATATTTGATTGCCTCTGCGATTTTTATTTTTTGCGATATAAATGGGAAAAAGACTGAAAATTTTGAGAAAATATATTTTCTACTTTTTGTTATAAGAAAAATCGAATAAACTCAATTTTAGTCATACATTTAGGGCAAAATTTATTCAGCCACATGTCTTTAGTAAAAAAAATGCCAATAAGCATATATTTATTGGTTTGCGCAAAAGTTGTAGCGTCTACAAACTAGAGTACATTTTCTGGAATTTACACAGCTTTTAATTTAGGACTGCCTATCTCATTTCTTGAGGTGCTAAAATGGCAGGGCAGTACAAACCCCCCCAAATGTCCCCATTTTGGAAAGTAGACGCCCCAAGGAAATTGCTGAGGGGCATGTTGAGCCCATTGAATATTTTTTATTTTTTTTGTCCCAAGTGATTGAATAATGACACAAAAAAAAAAGTTTACAAAAAGTTGTCCCTAAATGATATATTGCTCACACGTGCCATAGTTATATGTGGAATTGCACCTCAAAATATATTCTGCTTCTCCTGAGTACGGGGATACCACATGTGTGGGACTTTTTGGGAGTCTAGCCACATACGGCACCCCGAAAACGAATCCCTGCCTTCAGGATTTCTAAGGGTACAAATTTTTGATTTCACTCCTCACTACCTATCAGTTTCGAAGGCCATAAAATGCCAAAATAGCACAAACCCCCCCCCCAAATGACCCCATTTTGGAAAGTAGACACGCCAAGCTATTTACTGAGAGGCATGTTGAGTCCATGAAATATTTTATATTTTACCACAAGTTTTTTTTTTGCACAAAGTTGTCACTAAATGATATATTGCTCATACATGCTATGGGCATAAGTGAAATTACACCCCAAAATAAATTCTGCTGCTTCTCCCGAGTACGGGGATACCCCATGTGGGGGACTTTTTGGGAGCCTAGCCACGTACGGGACCCCGAAAACCAAGCACTGCCTTCAGGATTTAAATGTAAAACGCTACCAAAAAAAACTGTTAGCGATCGCAGAGATCAGGCCTTACTCTGCGAACGCTGCAGTTATGTGTTTAGTGTTTTGTAAGTGACAGTGATCGATCGATACTGTACTTGGGTGGGCTGGGCGGAGGGGCAAAACGCAGGTGCCAGCAGGTATCTGGGCTGATCCCGCTAACTATGCATTTTTTTGGAACCCTAAACTGCTGGGGACACTAGTATAGATCTGATCAGTCAGATATTGATCTGTTCAGATTCTATACCACTACGGGAGGTGTATGCTTTGCGCGTGGGTGTTAGCGGTACTGGCACTAACCTAGCGCTGCCTGGGGCGACGCAGACCCTGACCCTAAAACCTAATTGATATCACCCGCCGGGTGATCAGGGGGTTAAACCTTTATTGGGTAATAAATGGGGGTGCCCTGATGCTATAAAAAGCAAACTAACTAACCAGAGTCACCCGTAACACTTATACGGTGATCACTGGTGAAAGGGTTAACTAGGGGCAATCAGGGGGTTAAAACCATTATTGGGTAGTATATCGGAGTACCTAACGCTATAAAAACCTGGCGGTGAACCTAAAAAAATAACTAGCTACCTAGTGACACTAATGCAGCGATCAGAAAAATGATCATTAGTGACACTGGCATAAGGGGGTGAAAGGGTTAACTAGGGGCAATCAGGGGGTTAAACCTTTATTGGGGGGGGGGGGGGTAGGGGGCTACGCTGGACCTAACACTAACTGCCCTGACAGTTTTTACTGTCACAACTGACACTAAATGCAGTGATCAATAAATAAATGATCACTGCAATCAGTGACACTGTGACTGGGAGGGGGAGGGGGGCGGGGGGGATCGGAGGGGGTGATCGGGGGCGGGATTTGTGTGCCTATGTGTACCTACATGTCAGCGTAGTGTTGGTGCACACTTCCTTTCACTGTTCTCCTCGTAGTCCGGTCAATAAGACTGCCCCGAGGAGAATGACATCACTTCCTCCCTGCCTGTGTTTACTATACACAGCGGGGGAAGCTTCTCATTCGCCAGGAGTGATCGAGAGGGGGCGGCCATCCCCTCATCCCGGATCGCTCCTGCAGCGAAACGGACCGCCGCATCCAGCTGGAAGGCAAGCACGTACATGTACGTGCTTGTGCCTGTCGGTGCCATTTTACTGACGTACATTGCCATGCGGCGGTCCTTTCTTTTTTTTTTAAACGAAAACCGATAATGTCGCTTTAACACTGATGTGAATTTCCCCTATTGCTGTCATATATTCAGAGTATAAGTGTCTAGTCTCCTCTCCTTAAAGAATTCAACTGGACCTTTAACTTTGCATAGTTTTTTGGCATATGGTTTAGTTTAGTTCAGTTTATGCCCTTTTTTATCATACTCCAATCAGCCAAAACTTGATGACCACCCACCAATATTGATTTGGTCCCTTTTTTGCTGCCAAAACAGACCTGACCCACGAGGCATGGATGCCACTAGACCTCTGCAGATATGCTTGGCAACAAGCCGTCAGTAGCCGATTCTTTAATTCCTGTATTTTTTTTCATGGGTTTAGGCCAATATGCATTCTTCTACATATTTTTGATATAAAAAAAACGCAAAAGCTTCTGGAAAATAGGGGATAGATTTATGGCATTTTTATTTATTTATTATATTTTTTTTACCATTTAATGGTGGCAATCTGCGATTATTATTATTTTTTTTTGTGGGACTGCGACATTGTGGTGGACAGATCGGACACTTTTAACACTTTTGGGACCATTGACATTTATACAGCGATCAGAGATAAAAATAGCCACTGATTCTAACTGTGGGGGGGGGGGGGGGGGGGGTGGGGCTTACTCGCACATGACAGAGATCACTGTTCCTGATCACTGGGAACAGAACTGGAAATTGCCTTGTTTACCAAGGCAGTTCCCCGTTTTGCCTCTGTAATAGGAAATCACGGGCATGAACCTGCCCCCTATCGCGCGTTGGCTGGTTGGCAAGTGGTTAAAGTGGTATTAAACTTAAAAGCAAACATTTATTGCAGCTTAGCATTTCTTATGGTGATGGCTGCATTGATTTTATTTTTTAGGCTTGCTTTCCTCTATTTTCATCTGGTGAGCCAGCCAGTACATCTGCTTTTTTTCAAAAGAAAACGCTTTCCAGCAGTGTATATATATATATATATATATATATATATTACAGAGATGAGATAAACCACTTAACTTTGACAAGGGTGTTTACAATGATTAGTTTTTTTCATTTACTTTATGTAACACTTTTTATCCCAAAAGAAAAAAAACATGCGCTAAAGACTACTCGCATTCACTGTAGCCTTTATCTGGGCGCACGAAGATTCATGTGCGAATACGGCCACACCCATTCATCTGGACAGCAGACGTACATGCGCAGAACGTTCCAGCACAGGACCAGCTTATTTGAGCAGTGTATGCCAAGCAAAGCAGGGTCTGAACCAGGCACTTGCAGCAGTTCATTTTTCCTTACCCATGTCAAGTGAGTCACCAGGTGCTGCTTAGCAGGATTGTTGCTTTTGGGCTTGGTAATCCCTATTAAAGGGTCTCCCTTCTGAGGTGTGTTAATACTACACCCAGGTACTCCCTTTTTGTGCCTAGTAAACATCTTCAAAAAAGAGCAGGACTGACGCTATAGGGAAGGGAACACCATTGCCGTCAGTAGTTCCTGATGAACCCAGTCATATCCCCTGAAGGACCAGAGGCTTCTTGGCAATCTGAGCCGCTGCACCTGTCTGGGATTTTACCTACAGTCAATACTGCTGCTTCACCATTTATCACTAAGGATGAACTGTCCTCAGCCCTAGCTGGGTTAGAGCACAGAATTTCTAGCATGATCGCCTCCATCCAGGATGGCAAGAAGCGTGACAGATCCGCCTCCCCGGAGCCTCCTAGTCTGGAGCAGGAATTGGTTGAAGACAGGGGAGAGCTCAAAGCTCAGGATTCTGTGGATGGCCTGGCGGATGAGTCTGCTTACGAGCAATCTTGACAAGAAGATATCCAGTTGGTGTCTGCCTCTCAATCACAGAGGTGTTTGATCCTGACTCTTACCAAAATTGTTCTTTCTGCCTTTAAGTTGCCTCTTGCAGAGGTTACTGAGCCTCCCTGGTCCTCTTATGGATCCCTGAGGCCTCTTCAGGCCACACAGGCTTTGCCTTTACATCCTCTGTTGGAACAGGCAGTGTATGCTAATTGGGAACATCCTGACAGGATTTTTGTAACTCCTAAGAGGTTTTCACTTTTATATCCCATGGATACAGCATGCTAGCTGTAGATGCAGAAGTCTTGACTTGTCTGGTAGATAATGCACATGGCTGAAAGATCATGTTGACAAGAGATTGGAGTCATGAAAGGCTTCCTTTTTCTTTGGTCAGTTCACCTATTCAGCGAGCTGTTGCAGCAATTATCTGCCAGTCGGTAAAAGATCAGGTCAGATGGCCTGACAGTCTAACCAGGAGGATGATCTGCCTAAAAATAAGGTAGCTATTCCTTGAACGCTGTGTTTTGCTGTTGGCGCCTTAAAGGATTCAATACAGCAGGTTTCTCGTTTGGCTCTCTTGTCTGCATGTATGCACAGACTTTTATGGCTTAAGAACTGGTTAGCCAAGCTTCCTTGTAAAAAGTTGACAGGTTTCCCCTTTCACGGGGAATGTTTAAGGATCATTTTGGACAAATATAGCTATATAAGAAGGGAAGAGTTCTCTACTTCCTGTGTAGAAAAGCACCAGGCGTTCCTCCTTTAAAACCTCTGGGACTGCTTCCTCAAATGTCTCACTAGTACTGGCTCTCTGCTCCATATGAGAACCCTGCAGTTCTTGCACCTCAACAGAAGAATTCCTGACCTTAGCAGGGACCACTACTGTCGTCAGAGCCATCTGTCAGGGTAATGCTGCTGTCATATGCTGGTTCATATACTGAGCCTGAATCTGCCAGTGAGGTGGCTCTCATCTGTCATGCTCAGCAACGTGTAGGCCTCTTCACTAGTGTACCTCTGTTTGGACATTTTGGCCTCTAAATTTATAGGTGCAACTAGTTAGACTCATAGGCAAAAAGAGCACCTGATTGTTAGAGCCTGCTTCAGTTGCTACCAAATAAAGTGTTAGTGGTCGCAGGGATCAGGCCTGACTCTGCAAACGCTGCAGTTATGTGTGTTGTGTTTTTTAAGTTAGAGTGATCGATTGATACTGCAGGAGATAAACGTAGGTGCTAGCAGGTGTTAGCAGGTGTCTGGGCTGATCCCGCTAACGCCACATTTTCGGCAACACCTAAACTACTGGGGATGCTAATATTCTAATCAAATCAAAGATATTGATCCGTTCAGACACTACACTAGTAAGGGAGGTGTATGGTGCATGCGTGGATGTTGGCGCTACTAGCACTAATCTGATGCTGCCTGGGATTGACACTGACCCTAACTGATGCTAAAACCTAACTGATGTCACCTGCTGGGTGATCAGGGGGTTAAGCCCTTGTTTGGTATTATATGGCGGGTACCCCGACACTAAAAAGAAAAAAAAATTGACTAGCGTCACCCATGAAACTAATACGGTAATCGCTGGTGATGGGGTGAAAGGGTTAACTAGGGGAAAATCAGGGGTTAAAACCTTTATTGGGTAATATATGGAGGTACCCTGATGCTATAAAAGACTGACGGTGAAACTAAATGGCTGGTTAACTAGTGACACTAATACAGTGTACACCAAATAAGTGATACTGGTGACAGGGTGAAAGGGTTAACTGGGGGTCGATCAAGGGGTTAAACATTGTTTAGGGTACCGTAAAGCTACCCGGGCCTACTACTAACTGCCCTAACACTTATTAGAGTCAAAGTGACACCAGTTCAGTGATCAATGAAAAATCTGAAAACTGCACTTGGTGACAGGCAGTGAAGGGGTTACCGGGGGGTTTGATCTGCAGGTGAAATGTGTGCCTACATTTACCGGTATTAATGTAGTGTTGGTGTAACTCTGTCTTCTCTCCTCTCACTGGAACCAAAAGGATCCCACGATGGGAGATGACATCACTTCCTCTGCCTGTGTTTTTACACTTACAGGCAGGGGAAGCATTTCATTCACCAGAAATCATTGGCCTGGACCTGAAGACGAACTAATCCGATCATCGCGGGCACACAGATTCGTGCAGTGATGCCATTCTGCCACTGTATATCGGTGTGAGCAAGTCGGGATTCGGTTAAAGTAAATTGCCAACAAAAATATTTAATATTGCACAGAGCATTCCCTTTCCTCCTGTTTCGTAGCCCTGTGTCAACACTTTCTACTTTTTTTTTTAACTGTGTGCTAAGGGGGGAACCTGTGCTTGCATGCTCCCAAGCCATGTCTGCATCCATAAACGCCTACAAAGCTGGTAAGACGTGCCCCTCTGCCTCCTCACTGGGGTGTGACCAGGTATTGAGGGGAGCTGTGCTGGAGAGCTGTGAGAGGAGTAAGGTAAGTGGTTAGGGATTGGGGAGGGGAAGTAGAAGAAATAGTGGGACTAACCTAGTGCAGGGAATGCATTAAGGTAAATGTTTTGACTTTTTATTACAACTTTAAGCCCACGTTCACATTGGGCTGATTTTAGGCTGACATGTTAAATTGCATGTCAAATCGGAGCCTTTTGCTGGTGGTGGCATCTGAAGCAATCCCAAAAGTAGTTCCTGCATAACTTTTGGCCACTTCGGGGCCGTTTTTAATAGACATCTGTGCATGTACCCGCACGTATGTCTATCAAATCGCCCCCAAAGTTGGACTGAAATGACGGTTTGACATAATACGAGTTAAGCTGAACTCACACAATTTAAGAACCGCCCTCAGTGTGACCGTGGGCTACCTTCACCTTACAAAAATCTATCATTTAAGCAAATAAAAAAAACTGCAGTCTCAAATTCTTTGCCATTTTGATAGTTTGTGAAAAAGAGGCTTCAAGCATCCTTCGCCTGCCACTCATAGCATTGGCACAGGAGTCTGCCACTATCTCCATATGTGAGGTAAATGGAAAAAACTTTCCATTTAAAATGTGAATTGCTCACATTTGTGACCATAGAAAGTGTGTGTATATGTGTGGATAGATAGATATCTGTATATACTAAAAAATACATAAGTATAGCAAATTATAACTGAAAACCTGCTGGAACGAGTGCAAGTGAAATAAACAGGTGTACGGAATGTTCATGTATATTGACTGGTGTTCCAACAATTCCTGTATTTGCATAAAATACGTGGTTCCAACTTCCCACATGCGGTTCATAAAGAATTGTCCTTGCGCAAACAAAATAATCCAGAGTGTAAGTGCTTCACCGCTGTGCTATAAACAAAAGATTGGCCCCTTACCAAATAGAATGATCCCACCAAGAGATCATATGCGTGTATGTGAAATCTCCTGGCTTGCATATCTCCCTACTCGCGTATCTCAGATCACGTAGTGACAAAAGCAATGGAGAAGGCTCATTACTTTATAAAGACTGTTTTATTTTTATTTTTTTAAATGCACTTACAGCATAGTACTTTGAATCCGGTAGTTTGAACATGAGCAATGCACGGCCGTCTCACTTCTCTGATGCTACCTGGATGTACTGAAGCTTTTCCTGTTAGATTGGCTGTGCTAAAGTCAGCAAAGTTTTTTCTTTTGTTTGAGAAGGCAATATTTTTTTGCTGCTTTCAAGTAATTCTGTAAAGCCAGTTGTGTAGATTAACAGGTAAGTTTGCGCCAAGCCTGTACTTGCAGAGTCTTTCTGGATCTCTTTGAAACTTACCATAGATGGTGCAGTTTTCTTCCATACAACCATGGGTTGCAGGAAATTAAAATTGATTGATTCCCCCATCAACTGTGTCGATGGGGGAATCCCTACCACAGAGCTATTGTGTTCTCGTGTTAGTGGAGGGGGGCAAGGAAAGTAATCTCTGCCAGGAGAACACAGCGATTATTACTTTTTTTTTTTTTTGCCCTTATCACCATGGAAAAATGAAGCAGGAGGAACTTTACCACTTTTGTGATGAGTGGCATCTTGCCATGATGTGCAAGTATGAACAGCATACTTTGCACAACTCTTCTGCCTATAAACTTTACTACCTAGTAATTTAATATTTAAGTTCACTTTTAAGCTATGTTTATGTTTAGAAAGAATTGCAAAAGTGTGTGTGTGTGTGTGTGTGTGTGTGTGTGTGTGTGTGTGTGTGTGTGTGTCACACAAAAAGAGGTGGCTGCTGTATTTTAAATAGTCAATTGAGTAAGTTGATTTTTTTTTTTTTTTTTACATCTATACCAGGAATATGCAATTAGCGGACCTCCAGCTGTTGTAAAACTACAAGTCCCATCATGCCTCTGCCTCTGGGTGTCATGCTTGTGGCTGTCAGTCTTTCTATGCCCCATGGAAGTTGTAGTTCTGCAACAGCTGGAGGTCCGCTAATTGCATATCCTTGATCTATACCATTTTGAACCTAAGCTTTGTACGTTTTACATTTTGGAGTGTAATGTGTTGGGACAGCTTTAGACATTATAACCTTTTATTTCTAAGGTTTGTAAACAAGAGAAATGAGAAGTAAAATGGGTGTTTGCGTCACCTTAGGATTGAATAGCTTGAATAATTGTTTTATCTTTTATATAACAGCATATATTGGTTGAGAAACTGTGCTTTCTTGTACTATTGTATTATCCATACTGATAGCATTAAATAGCCTGTCTAAATTTTGGTATCATTGCCTTATTTTTCCATAAAGTGGTTTGTGTATTTGACAACATTAGATTAGTGCAGCAGGTGATCAGCCCTTGTTTTCTACTTTTAATGCATTAACTATTCAGTTTACAGTCACTCCTGTGCGTTGCGTGGGTTGCGATGTACTGCCAGACCTCACACTGGAGGCTCGTACTGCTCTCTACTCTAGAATACTGAGCAGTTTTGTAGTGCCGCGTCCTATTATACAAGCGCAGGTCCTAGCTGAAGGGAATGCCAGAGCTGTGCTTACAATATGCTATGAAACAAATCTCTTCCTTCTTGGGAATATAATATAGACTCAATTTTTACCAGTGACCCAGGGCAAGCTATTTTATCTCACCGTGCCTCAGTTTACTAAAGTGTAATTGGGTGAGAAGTAATAACAGTAATAACAGCATTGCTTCATCCGAAGCCCTTCTTCCCATCAGATTTGCCACTCAGAGTAAATGTTTGCTTGCATATAGATTTGTGCTTTCCTTGTAGAGCTGCAAAAGTGAATATATATCAGATGTTGAAGACAAGGCTATCTTATTAAATACATAAATTGTCCCTCTAGAAAGAAGATCCTTTAAGATATTTATAGGAAAATTACTTTTATTTCATTGTTTCATATCTCTTATTTATTTGCTAATACCATATGTAAGGGTGACCACAGAAAAGCCAGTATTAATGTGAACAGTTGGACCTTTTTCTCTGTACCCTGTGATTCAGCTAAAAAACTGGTGCATGTGCAGTTAACACCTTAATGTCCTTTATAAACAAAAGGAAGGAGTTGAAGCCATGCTCAGATTTATTTTTAGCAGTCTAAGGCACTTTCGCACTGACAGAGCTGGGGCGTTGGCGGTAAAGCGGCATTTTACTGTAGTTAAAGAAGCACTTTTCGGCCACTAGTGGGAAGCTTTTATTTCCTACTAGCGGTGAAATAAAAGGTTAAAAGCGCAGCTGCTGAGGCACTTTGCAGGCGCTTCGACTTTTTTTCTTTTTCATTATTATTATTATTTTTTTTTTTTAACATCCTGCCAGCGCAGCACCCCAGTGTGAAAGCACTCTGGATTTCACACTGGAATTACAGATGAGGCGTTTTTCAAGCACTTTACAGGCGCTATTTTTAGCGCTAAAGCGCCTGAAAACGCCTCCAGTGTGAAAGGGGTCTTAAAATCTGTGTGATAGCAAGAAATTCCAATGTTAAAAAACAGTTGTCACGAAAGGGGCTTAATAAACATGGTCTTCATTTGCCCAGCAGTTAGTGATATAAAAGCCCCAGAAGATTTGGCTGCTGAATGACCGGGCCATTTTTTGCGATTCAGCACTGCGTCGCTTTAACTGACAATTGCGTGGTCGTGCAATGCTGCACCCAAATAAAATTGTCCTTTTTTTCCCACAAATAGAGCTTTCTTTTGGTGGTATTTGATCGCCTCTGCAGTTTTAATTTTTTTTGCTATAAACAAAAAGAGGGACAATTTTGAAAAAAACACTATTTTGTACTTTTTGCTATAATATCCCCATTTTTTTTTTTTTTTTTTTTAAAGCAAATTTCTTTCTCAGTTTAGGCCGTTATGTATTTTTCTACATATATTTGTTAAAAATATCGCAATAAGCATATATTGATTGGTTTGCACAAAATTTATAGCGTCTACAAAATAGGGGATAGATTTATAGCATTTTTATTTAGTTTTTTTTTTACTAGTAATGGCGGCGATCTGCGATTTTTATCATGACTGTGACATTATGGCGGACACATCGGACAATTTTGACACATTATTGGGACCATTGGCATTTTATACAGCAATCAGTGCTATAAAAATGCATTGATTACTGTAAAAATGTCACTGGCAATAAAGGAATTAACACTAGGGGGCGATCAAGGGGTTAATTGTGTTCCTTGGGAGGTGATTCTAACTGAAGGGGGAGGGGACCGACTAGAGGAATTGATGGATCATGGTTCCTAGCTAATAGGAACACATGATCTCACTCCACAAAACATGTGTTTTACCAGCCCCCTCCCTATAGTACAGTGGACATAGGCAGTGATCGCTCGCATGTCCACTGACAGCCGATACATTGTAAACCGCGATTGTTACTATGTATCATTTTATGAATGTATGAGGAACCTCTATACAGATACCTTATTCATTCAAGTAAGGTGCTGCTGAGAAAGGGACTATCTTCAGTCCTTTCCTCTGTCCCAACAAAAGAGATATGGGGGTCTGTTTAGACCTCTGATATCTCACTAAAGACCCCACCCCCCCCCCCAAAAAAAAAAAAAGTTTAAGACGTAAAAAACAAATACAAAATAAAACACAGTAAGACCCAGTGGTGGCTGGTGCTAAATATTTTGAGGGGAGTAGCAAACGACATCCCTGCACACTCACCCCTCCACAGCTTCCTCTGCTTCTTCTCCCAGCCAACCTGATTTACCCTGATTGGTCATTTACATTTCTTTTTTTAAAGCAGACAGTAAACTACCCTTAACTTTTGTGAATGCATATTTATTTTTCTCTAATGGTCCACATGCACTGTTTAAATGCATTTTACACTGTGAGCCACTACATTAGACCAGGGATCGACAAACCCCAGGCGCCAGGTCGCCAATGCGACCAGAAAAATGCAACCTGGCGCCTTAGCTGCCACCAGCCCACTCACTATTGATGCCCCAGACATGCAGCACATGAACACTGACTGCCGTCCTCCCTCCTCCACACTCAGCGGCGCCGTGCTAAGTGTGTGAAACTGACAAGCAATGGAGAGAGGAGGATCTGTCAGATTTCACCTTGATGTCGGGGTGGGCGGGACCTGGCCGGGGTGGGCGGGACCCAGCAGCTATTAAACACCAGCCAATGGGATCTGGGCGGGCCGCTACTTGTATGTGGCCCGCCCCTTTTCTTAAGCAGCCCAATCGTTGGCTGGTGTTTGATAGCTGCTGAGTCCCGCCCACCCGGGCCAGGCCCTGCCCACCCCGGCCTGGTCCCGCCCATTCCGACATTAAGCTCAATTCTGACAGCTCCTCTGTTACATTTCAGTAACAGAGTGCTCCGTGTGAAACCTGCCAGTGCCATCTGCCAGTGTCAACCTGTGCCACCGCCAATCAGTGCCACCTACCAGTGCCACCTGCCACTACCAATCAGTGCCACCTGCCAGTGCCACCGTCAGTCAGTGCCACCTGCCAGTGCCGAGTGTCACCGTCAATCAGTGCCACCTGCCACCACCAATCCCTGCCACCGCCAATCAGTGCCACCGCCAACCACTGCCACCTGCCACCACTAATCAGTGCTACCTGCCACCGCCAACCAGTGCCACCTACCAACACCAACCAGTGCCACCGCCAATCAGTGCCATCTGTCAGTGACAACTAGTGCCACCGCCAACCAGGGCCACCTGCCACTTCCAAACCAGTGCCACCGCCAGTGCCACCTGCCAGTTCCAAACCAGTGCCACCTGCCAGTTCCAAACCAGTGCCACTTGCCAGTTCCAAACCAGTGCCACTTGCCAGTTCCAAACCAGTGCCACTTGCCAGTTCCAAACCAGTGCCACCTGCCAGTTCCAAACCAGTGCCACCTGCCAGTTCCAAACCAGTGCCACCTGCCAGTTCCAAACCAGTGCCACCTGCCAATGCCAGCCAGTGCCACCGCCAACCAGTGCCATCTGCCAGTGACAACTAGTGCCACTGCCAACCAGGGCCACCTGCCACTTCCAAACCAGTGCCATGTGCCACCGCCAGTGCCACCTACCAGTACCAAACCAGTGTCACCTGCCAGTTCCACCTGCCAGTTCCAACCAGTGTCGCCTGCCAGTGCCATCTGGCAGTTCCACGTGCCACCTGCCAGTGCCACCTGCCAGTGCCAGCCAGTTCCATCTGTTGCCAGCCTTACTCTTTCTGGTCAGCCCATAACCCTGATGTAACAGCGTTTCATTGGAGTTATTGACTGGGTGCTCCATTGTGAGTTAGGGATAGGGGGTGAAAATGAGTGGCCTTACACCGGGAACTGACAATCCATACCACTCTATAAAAAAAAAACTGGCTCCTAAATTCAAAGCAAATTTGTCAACCCCTGCATTAGACCAATCTCTTCATATATAATAGAGATCAGGAATTCTAGGAAAATGTTCGTCCGATTTTCTTAGTGTGTATGAGCCTTTGTAGACTGTGTTTCTGTGAAGCACTGCCCAGGACAGTAGTAAACCAACTCAAATAGCTGAACACATACTAGTGTTTTGCAACATAGTACTGATATAAATTTAGATGGTGGGAAATCAAAGGTGATCTTCAGTTTTAAAAAAAAAAAAGTCAGCTGCACTTTATGAATGGTCCCACAGCCTCCACCCCTGCTGAACTCCAAAAAAAAAAAACCCCTCAAACTGTATAAAGAGGAACTTTCATATCGGGATGAAGTTCCACTTTGATTCAAGTGCTAGGTGCACTATAGCACATATAACTAGTGTAAAAGCCTGTGTATTTTAACCTTTTTTCAAAATGAAAGTTCAAAACAGGAGTAGAATTATTCCTTGGACTAGCAAGAAAAGTGCTAAAAAATAAAGCAACATAGAGATTGCCCCTAGACAAGTCCATGTTAAAGTGGAACAAGCCCTTCTATCCTTCACAGAAGAAAACTGCCATCTTGGCCTACAGTTGGGATAGTGCTTCATATGTGATCACTTGTGGTACTAGCCATTTGATGGCTTGGCAGCTTGTTTGAGAGCATAAGCAACTGTGACAGTTATTATTCACAGCATGCCTTGAAACTGTTTTGTGGAAAAAGTTACATTGATGGCTTTAGTTCCACCTTAATGTCTAGATACACTTTGAACACATTCGAATAAACTATATATGCAACTATAGATGCAGAGTAAGAAATATACAATATTTTCTGTAATGCCATTAAAAATGATTTACTGTGGAATTCTTTTCATCTCCTCTTTTAGAGAAGCTGCCAGTGAACATGATGTGCTTTATTTTAGAACTCAGTGGTAGAGACAACATGCTTTTATTAGTAAACCATCCTGAGCATTTCAATTTCCCATTAGGGCAAACATTACAAGCACTTCAGTTTCTGTTCTGACCCAGAGTTCTCAATTTCTTCTGTTGGCTCCACTGGAAGAGATTGCTGTATGAGACTTCATTAAATGTGGCCGTTTGGTTGTACATTGTCACTTGTAATATAGATTACATGCTTACTACTGACAATCCTATTCCCACATACATAAATGTGTTGTCAACTTTCCAAATGAAGCCATTCTGAATGTTCTCACCATTCACTGGTGTACTTTGGTAGTCTATCTCAATCCTAAAATGCTGGCTTTCATTTTGTTTTGAAGATTAGCGTGAACCATTTAATTTTTGCCATCTTTGGGTCACTTGTCTGATGCCACAAGCATTTTTTTTCTAATTCGTTGGGATGTTTTCTTTTTGTTTTAGGTAGTTTAAGGTTTCACACAGCTAATCTTACCGTGTGCATTTTAAGTATGATGTGTTCTCATGTGAAAATCTTTTTCAAGCCTATATCATTCCATATAAAATATAGTATTGGACAAATAATTGTTGATCAGTTTTCTAAACTCAAATCGTACTGAGCTGCAAAATGTTGGCGCAGAAAAAGATAACGCACGCAAATGATGCCTATATTGATATTTGGTCCAATTAGGCCCTTTTCTGGAGATAATCATCATACAAGTATACAGAGTGTAAGGCTACTAAATTTCGGAATCAGAATTGGCAAATCATTTACAGTAAAACCAGCACTACTCAAACCCACAAGGATTATAAATCGGCATTTTCACTTCTTGCTATTGTTCTTGTATGTCCAGTGATACAAGCACAACAAGTCACTTTACAGATCATATTGTAATTGGTCAAATGTCCTCATCAAACAGTCATGGAAAGAGCAATATAGCTAGGCTCAAAATATGTAAAATACTTGTGCGGAAAAATGTTCACCACACTGTAGGCTTTTTTTTATCACATATAAGTTTTGTAAAATGACAAATCGCGTTGAGCTGCTAAATGTTGTTGCAGAAATAAATAACACATTAAAATGATGCATTAATTAGTTGTTGGCTGAGTTGAGCCTTTTTGTGGAGATAATAAGCGTACAAGTAATTTTCTCTATCAGAATCTGCTAATTATTGTAGCTAGGTTGCTTGACTGGCCTGAGATAACTTAGTGTTACTAAACCCACTTCAGTAAAATCAGTCTGTATGCAGCATAGCATGCTTGTTCTTCTCACTGTGGAACTTAAAGCGGGGTTCCACCCTAAAGTGGAACCTCCGCTGATCGGATCTCTTCCCCCCCCCCCTCCGGTGTCACAATTGGCACCTTTCAGGGGGGAGGGGGGTGGAGATACCTGTCAAAGACAGGTATTTACACCCACTTCCGGGAATAGACTCCCGTGAGAGTCTACGCCATTTCCTGTCCTGCCGCGCTGTCTGCTGGGACACACACAGGTCTCAGAGACAGCGCAGAGAATTCCTATTGCGCTGCGCGACTCACGCATGCGCAGTAGGGAACCGGGAAGTGAAGCCTATTCGCTTCACTTCCTGATTCCCACACCTAGAATGGTGGCGGCAGCAGCCGAGGACCGAGCGATCGATCGGCCTCGGCTGCCGGCATTGCTGGAACCCGGGACATGTGAGTGTCCATTTATTAAAAGTCAGCAGCTGTAGTATTTATAGCTGCTGGCTTTTAATATTTTTTTTTTTTTGGTGGAATCCCTCTTTAAGGGGCTGATCTGTGTCATTGTATGCAAAGCTGTTTTAACCTTTTATGCACAGATTCTCCCCTCCCTGCACCGTCTACTTGGGGAAGGCCATCTAACACAGTTCAAGTAGCAGACGTGCACATGCTCAGTTGTCTTTTTTGCTGGAGAGAACAGTTACTTGTTCTCATAGATAGCCAGGTCACATGATATAGACATCACACATGTGAGCGTGTATACAGGCTGCAGTGGAAATCTCCTCCTACCTGATCTCTCAGCACCAACTGTGCAGTTTATCGTGTAACCGTGGTATACAGATCATCCAAAAAGTGATATAGTGGCAGTATTTTAATGTAAAAAGACAAGTTTTAAGCTGTGAGCACTGTGGGGGGTGGGGGGGGGGCTTGGACGGATGAACTATTTTCTTATTACTGGGTTTAGTAACACTTTATAGCTTAGAATTGGGTAACACCAAATACATTGCCATGTAGTCAAATGCTGCATTAGGCTCCTGTACACAGTTTTTTGCACCAGATTTTAATTTTTTGTAGGGCTGCAACTAATTATTATTTTCATAATCGATTAGTTGGCCGATTATTGTTTCCAATAATCAGTTAATAACATTTAAAAAAAATGGTAATTTTGCTGCAATTTGCATTTTTACATTTTGTTTTGGCCAATTTGTTGTTGGGCAGATTAAAAAACAAAAATCGCTGCAAAAACGCATGATTACGTGCTTTTCTGCAGCTTCTCTATTCACATATATTGAACCAAAAAAACAAAATGGTACAGTTTTGCGTTAAAAAAAAGTCCTTGTCTTTTCCATATATGCAGCAGATGAAGAAATGATGGATGTGTACGTGTCCCATAGGAAACCATGTAAATGAACTGTAGTGTGTTTCTGCAAAAAGCACCAAAAAACAGAGACCCAGGCCTGAGATGTTTAGTAACATAATGGGGTTAAAAAAAATAAAATTAGTACAAAAAGAGCAAATAACCGCTACTGTAACAGGTTCAGTTTTTATTATGGGGCAGTGAAAGTAATATTTACATTAGCGATTTGCTCTTTGTACTATAAAGGGCTAATTTTAGTTTTTAGTTTTTTAACCCCATTATGTTAGTGGCCGATTAATCGATTATGCAAATAGTAATCGATTAATTTCATAATCAATTAGTTGTCGATTAATCGATTAGTTGTTGTGGCCCTAATTTTTTGGTAATATTTTCATGGACAAAGTGTATACTGTATTTTTTTTGTTTGGTAAGCATTTTGCTATTCAAGTTAATGAAAATGAAACCTTTTAAATACACATCAAAAAAGCACATTGGTACAGAATGCATGCATATTGGTGTAACTGTAAAGCTGAGTACATGCTACATTTTTTCTTTTCTTTTTTTTTGCAGGGTTAGTCCAGTGATCTCCCCCGCTGAGCTATTGTGTTCTTACAGGGGGGTGTCCCCTGTAAGAACACAATAGCTCAGCGCTATCTGCCATTGGCTTAGAGCGCTGATCGGGAGTCAGTCAGCTGCTAGTTTTCCACCATGCACTTCCAACAGAAGACAAACACCCGGCTTCTGTTGGACAGACTGACATACACATGGGCAGAGTGTCGGACGTTTTCTTTTTTTCTTTTTTCTTTTTTTTTTTAACCAGCAAATGTCTCCCAACTTCCTGCCCGTGTGTACGGGGCTTAACCCTATAAGTAGTTTTTCTCTTTATTTTGGAAAGTCATGGCATAAGGAAATCTGGCAAGGTCAATAGATGTCCAGATCAACTGACATCTAAGAATTACATTTTATAAACTGGAAGCTTATGTTTGTCCTAGGATACTTCATTGGGCAAAATATTGTTGCTTTTTTTGTGTTTTTTTTTTTTTCTTTCTTTCTTTGATCTAATCAGTAGGGCTGCAACTAATGATTATTTTCATAATCGATTAGTTGGCCGATTATTGTTTCGATTAATCGGTTAATAACCTTAAAAAAAAAAAAAAAAAAAGTGGGTCAAATTGATGTTCATTTTCAACCACAGTGACGGGAAAATTTAGAAATAACAGAAAACTTCTTAGTCAAAGGACTTTTCAGACAGTATGTGGTTTTCGTTCAGATATTACATTCATTTTAAAAACAAGTGAAAATTTCAAACAAAATTCTTTGATTCAGCAAATGTACAAAGATTTTTTTTCAGAATATTCTCATCTGAAAATTGATCTGTGTGGCCAGCATAAGGCTCGGTACACACCTATGCAGTTTGCTTTTGATCTGTTTCTGCAGTGCTTTTTGCTGTGCGTTTTTATTTTTGCGCACGTGATTTTACTGCAATTTGCATTTTTTTTGGGCAGATTAAAAAACACAAATTGCTGCAAAAATGCATTACATGCTTTTCTGCAGCTTCTTCATTGAAGTATATTGAACCAATAAAGCAACATTTTGCGTTAAAAGTCCCTGACCCTTTCAGATGTGAACGTGTCCCATAGAAAATCATGTAAATGAACTGTAGTGCATTTCTGCAAAAAGCACCAAAAAACACATAGATGTGAACCAGGTCTAAGACGCTTAGTAACATAATGGGGTTAAAAAACTAAAATTAGCCCTTTATTGTAGAAAAAAAGCAGATAATCACTACTTTGAGGGGTTCATCTTATTACTGTAGAACAGTGAAAGTAATATTCACAGTAGCAATTATTTGCTCTTTTTGTACTATAAAGGGCTAATTTTAGTTTTTTTTAACCCCATTATGTTACTGGCCGATTGATCCATTATGAAAATAGTAATCGATTTATTTCATAATCGATTAGTTGTCGATTAATCGATTAGCTGTTTCAGCCCTACTAATCAGTCACAGTTTACTTGGTCAGGGCTTACTCAGTGTTTCATGCATAGTAGATAAAATGTCTACGTTTTAATATCTGCTCCTAGACAGTGCAGTAGTGCGGACTCCAAGCTGTGCAACACAGCACTATGACTATCTAATTGGGTTGTTAGTTTAACCACTTGCTGCCAAATCGCGTACATGTACATCATTGTAGAGAAGTGGCTGTACTGGGGTGATTTGTACCTACACCATCCATTTGGCGCATTGTTTGAATCTCCTTTTCGTTGTCTCTGATGCCAGGCTTTTTGTGAATTGCCTATTTCCAGGGTCACGTTTGTAATGTTCGTTTTATGATTCGACTTGCGCATGGGCGATCTTTTATTGCCCATCGAATTTTGGTTTTGACCATTATTTTTCTATCCACGCATGGGCGATCTCTTATTGTCCATCGAATTTTGTATTGACCATTGAATTCGTCATTGGTCATCCAAACTCATTGACTATCGAATAGCGTTATTAGTATATAAGCGGGTGCATTTCGTTACGCCGTCACCGCTGATGAAGTCCCACCTACTTTGAGGACGCAACGCGTACGGACCACGTGACTTTAGTTGCTATATACTAGCTCCGTCGAATCTTCTTTATACAATCGACAGACACCATAAGCCTTCAAAGACAGATTCGACCGTAATTCATGTGGATTTTCGGACGAATGCAATTTTAGAACGAAAAACAAAATAAATAAAAACGAATTTCGGGAGTAACTAAATTTTTCGGATGAAAACGAAATTCCGAAACAAAATATTTTACTCTGCACATGTCTACTTGTTGCTGTGTTTTAGGTACAGCCTTGTTAACGTCAAGTGAATCGTTCTATACTATTCTATGTACTTCTGCAGTAAATCTTTCCCACGCTGAGTGCATATTTCATATGCTTTAAAACCATCATAAATGATTATTTTAATCAATAAAGCAAAAGCAGCACTCTTCAGTGTGTGTGAGAAACACCTTGCTTCCAAACAGTTCAAGCTGATTGAACCCTGTGATAGGGGAGTCCAAATAAAGCTTTCTCCACTCAGTGTTCTTTTTGGATATATCAAGTGTATATATGTACAAAACCTTCACCACACCTCGTGATACCACTCCCCTCAGAATTTGCACTCACCAGATAAACTAGATATATAGGCTTTTTGAGCATATCTTTCACATTATCGAATCACTCAAGATCAGGATCTTTCATCAGTCTCCGTATCTTGTGACAAAGGGAAACTGAATGCTTAGCATAATGCTGAGTGCATGATGACATAGTACTACTGACTCTTAAAATCCTGGTGTGGCATGGAACCATAGCAAATGTAAACTTTCCATAATCAGATGGATCAAAAAGAATTAGGATTAAAAGGTTCTTGCATTGCTCCACTGAAATTTCAAGGGAATCTCTAAAATACCTTATTTACTAATTGAATTAAACTCCAAATCTAAACCATACTTGGCAGCACCAGTACTTTTAAAATAAAAATAGCAATACTAAGCGTTTTATTAAAAGCATACCCTAGTCATACTCTAAGCTTTATTTACATTCAGAGCACAAAACCTCTACTTTTAGAAAATGGTGCTTGCCTCTGGTCATTTTACAAATTTAAAAAAATCTTTGATCAGCCTTTTTCTGGCCCTTTTTAAGCAAGAAGAATGGCTTGTAGGCAGTTGCAGGGTACGGGTACACGACATGGATCTCTTTTCTTCCATTCAAAGAACACCTTGTATTCTGTAAAAATAGACAAGAAATTCTGTGAATGGCCAAGGAGGAGGCAGGGATGTGACCTTACCTGCCACAGCTGCTGCTCTCACTCCCATAGCAATTGGAAATCCAGAGCTGTGTGTAGAAACCAGCTTGTAGGAAGGTATGAATTTTACACTGACCAGCAACCACCCACACATAGCCTACATGTTATTAGGGATAACTAGGCTAGTGCAATTTTTTAAAATAAACTTTTTTTTCCCCCAGAGTTAAACATTAATTTGTATAAATGGTTGTACAAACCTCATGTTTGTGTCTATACTATCATTAGAATCTAATTTGGCTATTTGAGTGACTACATGTTTAATCAATTCCAAGCTGCTTAATATGATTATTGATAATGCTAAACTCCTTCATATCTATCACAGAAAATCATGGTTTGTTGATCAAAAACTGACCAAGTATCTGAAGATTTCCTAATAGATTACTAAGTTAGATTTATGTTTTAACCTGTTACCCACTGGGTGGGCACTTAAACCCACTTCCTAACCAGACCAATTTTCAGTTTTGGGTGCTCTCACAATTTGAATGACAATTACTCAGTCATGCAACACTGTACCTATATGAAATGTTTGTTCTTTTTTCACACAAATCGAGCTTTCTTTTGGTAGTATTTAACCTGTTCCCGACCAGTGCACGCCGATGTACATCGGCAGAATGGCACGGGCAGGCATATTGGCGTACAGGTACGTCCAATCTTCAATGCCGCGCTGCCATCGCGAGCGAGCCGCCAGCGGCGCACTCGCGTTCCGGTCGGGACCCCCATGAGTCCAGTCGCTGGTCCCGCGGACTCGATCACTGCGGGCATACCCGTGATCATCTCACGGGGTGGCTGAATGGAGGAAATGCCGTGTAAACAGCATTTCCCCATTCTGCCTAGCAACTAGTGACGCTGATCTCTGCTCCATGTGATTGGAGCAGAGATCAGTGTTCACTAAATGAAAGCCCAGCCCCCCCCCCCACAGTTAGTAACACACCCCTAGGAACACTTAACCCCTACACTGCCACCCACTGGTTAACCCCTTCACTGCCAGTGTCATTTACACAGGAATCACTGCATTTATATAGCAGTGATTCCTGTATAAATGACAATGGTCCCAAAAATGTGTCAAAAATGTCTGATGTGTCCGCCGCAATGTCGCAGTCACAATAAAAATTGCTGATCGATTTTACTAGTAAAAAAAATAATTAAAAATTTAATAAATGCCATAAAACTATCCCTATTTTGTAAACGCTATAACTTTTGCGCAAACCAATCAATCGCTTATTGCGATTTTTTTTTTTCTTTTTTTTTTACCAAAAATATGTAGAAGAATACATTTCGGCCTAAACTGAGGGGAAAAAAATGTTTCTTTTTTATATATATTTTTGGGAGATATTTATTATGACAAAAAGTAAAAAATAATGCGTTTTTTTTTTTTTTTCAAAATTGTCGCTCTATTTTTGTTAATAGCGCAAAAAATAAAAACCACAGGGGTGATCAAATACCACCAAAAGAAAGCTCTATTTGTGGGGAAAAAAGGACGTCAATTTTGTTTGGGAGCCATGTCGCATGACCGCACAATTATCAGTTAAAGCGACCCGGTGCCGAATCGCAAAGCAAAATGGTCTGGTCTGTAAGTGGTTAATCACCACTGTAAAAAAAAAAAAAAATGATATATATATATATATATATATATATATAATATATATTATTCTTGGTTTCTGTTATAAAATGTTGAACATTAGTCATTTTTCTTTGTAAATTTTGGCCAAAATTTATACTGATACATATCTTTGGAAAAAAGAACCCAAATCTGTGTATATTATTTGGTATTTGTGAAAGTTAGAGTCCACAAGCTATGGTGCTAATCTCTGAAAATTGATGACACCTGATGCACTGACGGCCTAATTAATCTAATTTCTTGAGACCCTAACAAGCCAGGAACATACAAATACCCCACAAATGACCCCTTTTTGGAAAGTAGACCTTCTAAGATATTTTGGTAAGAGGCATGATGAGTTTTTTGAAGTTGTCATTTTTTTCCCACAATTCTTTGCAAAATCTAATTTTATTTTTTTTTCACAAAATTGTTATATTAGCAGGTTATTTCTCACACACAGTATATGCATAGCACAAATTTCACCCCAAAACACATTCTGCTACTCCTCATGAGTACGTCAATACCACATGTGTGAGACTTTTACACAGCGTGGCCACATAAAGAAGCCCAGTATGCAAGGATCACTGTCAGACGTTCTTGGAGCATAAATTATACATATAATTTCTTAACTACCTCTTACATCTTTGAAGGCCCTGGAGCACCATGACAATGGAAACACCCAAAACATTACCCCATTCTGGAAAGAAAACAACCCAACATATAATAAGAGGCATAATGAGTCTTTTGAACATGTATTTTTTTTTTCTACAAGTTTTTGGAAAATGTGTAATGTGTGAGACTTTTACACAGCCTGGCCACATAGAGAGGCCCAACATGCAAGGGGCATAAATGTTAAATCTAATTTGACTACCTATTACACTTTTGTGAGGCACTCTAGTGGAATTGATGAGAACTGATGTGGCATGGATGAGCATGAATGGGCATGCATAAGCCATGGATGGGGATGAATGAGTATGCCTAAGTATGGCTGGGTATGGATGAGTATGGCTGGTTACGGCTGAGCATGAATGAGTATGCCTGGATATGGATAGGATGGCTGAGCGTGGATGGATGAGTTCTTGCTGGGCCACCGCACCTTCTTCTAGCTCTTTTACAGGCGGTGGCCCGGTCTTCTGTCGCTGTCTTCTGTTCTCTTCTTCTCTTCAGATGTTGCCTCGTCGCTCTATCTCCGCTCACAATGAGAGAGGATGCTGGGACTGTGACATCATAACGGACGGGGACATCATCCGGTAATGTCCCTATATAAGTCGCGGTGTGCCACGTCCCTGCCATTGTGAGCGGAGGCAGCGACGAGGCAACATCTGAAGAGAAGAAAAGAACAGAAGACGGCGACAGCGGCGACAGAAGACTGACCACTGCCTGTAAAAGAGCTAGAAGAAGGCGCAGTGGCCCGGCAAGAAGAACCAAAGAGGGGGACAAGACCCAGAATATAGCGGAGGAGTCCGGCGAGAAGACCCCAAAGACGGACAGAAGACCCGCAGAGCTGTGCAATAAACTATTTTAACCCTTGTGTGTTGTGTTTTATTTTTACTTTTTTCCACAGGTGAATGGGTAGGGGTACATTGTACCCCATATTCATTCACATAGGGTGGAGGGCCGGTATCCGGGGCCCCCCTTATTAAAGGGGGCTCCCGGATTCCGATAAGCCCCCTGCCCGCAGACCCCGACAACCAACAGCCAGGGTTGTCGGGAAGAGGCCCTTGTCCTCATCAACATGGGGACAAGGTGCTTTGGGGTGGAGGGGTCTGATGTGAACCTAGGGGGGGGACCCCCATGACGATTTTTTGGCGTAGGCATTCCCTTTTAAGTCCATACCAGGTGTCGGGGCCAGCGACGCCTCCTTCGCTGGCCCCGGCTACCTGGATACAGGCTCAAAATGAGCGGACTTTCCTCTGCGTGTGTGGGCGAGTCCGTTCATTTCACAAGTACGGCGGATAGTCCGGCGGACTTAGTACACCGTATTAGTCCGCTGAAAAAGTGCCATGTGTGGGTAAGTAGCTTGTTCGGAAAGTCCGGCAGACAGTCCGACAGGAATTCCGTCAGACCAAGTCCGCCGGATAGTTGGCTACGTGTGTACGCGGCATTACATACATTGTATGGACTTTAAGGTGTACTTTAGTAAGTTAGATGCTGGTAAAACCCAAGGGGTCTGCATGCGTGGTCTACTTTTTGAGCAGTGGATCCTTGGACATTTTTACAAACTCATATGATCGAAACAATGACCCGGCCTCATGAACCTTCACAATTGGGCCATCACTGTGATGAGCCACCTCATTGACCAATAATAAGACGTGGGTTGGGTTGCAGCCAAGTTCTACATTTACATGAGCTGGATGAAACTGGCATCCCAGAATACCTTAGGATTCAGCGCTCCAAGCTGGTCAGTTGGAAAAGCTAACTATGTGAGCCAAGCTGCACAATTTACCAATGTTTGAGTGACTAAAGGCTTGCTTAAAGCGGAGGTCCACCCTAAAATGGACCTCCGCTCATCGGAATCCCCCCCCCTCCGGCGCCACAATCGGCACCTTTCAGGGGGGAGGGGGGTGCAGTTACCTGGATAATCCAGGTAACTGCACCCACTTCCGGGCTAGCTCTCTGCGGAACGGGGCGTACGTTACGCCCCCGTTCCGCAAGCGCCCGCCCCCTTCAGCAAGTGCCCCGCTGCCTGCTGGGAAACACACAGCTCCCAGAGGCAGCGGGGACCGTCCGGATTGCGCCGCGCGGCTCGCGCATGCGCAGTAGGGAACCGGGAAATGAAGCCGAAAGGCTCCATTTCCTGATTCCCATACCCAAGATGGCGGCGGGACCCGGCAGCCGAGCGAGCGATCGGCTTCGGGTGCCGACATCGCGGGCGCGCTGGACAGGTAAGTGTCACTATTTAAAAGTCAGCAGCTGCAGTATTTGTAGCTGCTGGCTTTTAAAAAAAAAAAAAAAAACGCGGAGTCCCGGTGGACTCCCGCTTTAAACAAATTTTTTGGAAGAATCTTAGCTGGGTTTGCTCTGGCGATAAGATTTTCCTGTGCCCTGTCCAAAGCCCATCTAAACGCTTTGGTCCCGGGCATGTTTGATGCAGGGTGAATTCTCATAACTATTGTCAGGAACGTAGTGGGTGGAAATCTTCATAGCATAGCCAGATAGCAGCAAAAGCATGTCACATGTTCTTACCCATATCCACAGCTAAAGAAGAAAGTTCTATAGTAGCATCCATTAAGTCTAGACATTGCATATTGTTTTTGCATTTTTTTTAAATTTCAAAGCATATGAGTTACATAATTTCCAGTAACAATACCTGCCTGAAACATTTTCAGACTTATTTGTAGGTTCTTCCCTAAAATCCTTTCTATTAAATACACCTTGCTGACTAACTGTAACAACAAAATGGAAAGAAACCGTCAAAGCATTTTTTTTTTTTTTTTTCTGTGTGCATTTTTTCCTCCAAGTCTATTTATAAGGATAAATAATGTAAGCCAGAAAGCAGTCTCTTTATTTTCCATTTGGGAATATACAACAATCCGTAACATGCTGATTGCAATATTGTATAGTGCAGATGAATGAAAAAAAAACCCGTTTGTTTGTTTGGCATATTGTGTGGTCCCCTGACAGATCATGTTAGCCCTGGGAGAACAGTAATGCTCACTGCTCAACCCCCTACTCTATGCGAAGCCACACAGTAAATGTCATCAAAACAGCTCTACCTCTGCTTCCATTTCACTCGGGGTTTATGTGCCCTGTTTGTATGGAAGAACAAACGAATGTGACCGGTTTTCAAAAGCAACTACAGGCTGTAGAATTTTCAGAGAGGTGGTTGCCCGCAGGGAAATAAAAAGCTGAAAGCAAACCTCTGCTCTGTTTTAGAAACAATTACTTTAAGGTTACCAGTCCACAATGGCACTGCCCGCTGTACAGATATTCCAATCTCTGCTTTGGAAAGTGATCTAACTCAGCAGGTTCTGCTTTTTTTTTTTTTTTTATTACATTACAAAGTGTTAAATGTTATTTAAAGCTCTTGCCTGTTTAAAAGAGAGGTGTTAATACATTTTATTATGTGTGTTTTTTTAGTATTGTGTTAAGTTATTAAATTGATAGTTGGTCAGGTAAAATAAAGTAGGCAAGGTGGAATATTTTCAAAACGTGAAAAGTTAAACATAATCCATAGCAACAGTGTTGCATCTGTAAATGGGAAGAGGCAAGAAAAATGACCAGCTGTAGAATCTACAGCGTATAAAAAGAGACTCAACAGTACTTGTAATGGGTTGCCAGCTCCAGGGTTTGTGCTGATTCATCTCCATGGACATATAGTGTTCTTGTTAGTACCCTGCCAATGGAAGGTATAGGTCAATGCAACTGACAGGGAGATGGAATGCCCCTTGATTGGTGAAAAAGAGGGAAAACAAAGGGGAGTGGAGAGGTGAGAAGGGCAGAGGGGAACTTGAGCGATAAGCAATGGGTCAACAGGACATCAAGGATTCACAGTTCCCATACTCTTCGCCCTGTGTTGAATAATACAGTTACCATGGCTAAAGCTGAGAAGTTATATTAATTTCACATTACCAGGGTTACTGTGAATGATCACTATTTTATATTTACGATTTTCGGTTACATCTTCAGAGGACAGAAGAGATAAGATTGCGATGTGTGGTGGCTGTCATGAAATGCATCCAGAGTGCCTATGTGGTTATATATTGAGAGAATTTGTTCTGGCATATGTGGACACATTTTTCCATCTCCGCTATATTAGCAATTAAGAAAAAATTATTATTAAAATAAGCAAAACTCTCACATTTAAAAATAGGTATAAACAGCACATAAGAAAAATGACTTCCCGGCATCTTCCGCCAGTCTTGCTTCACTTCCTGTATTACGTCTGACTCACGGCCACTCCCTACGCGTTGCGTCAATCACGTGACTTCATCAGGGGATGACCTAAGACTGGCGGAAGACGCCGGGAAGTCATTTTTCTTATGTGCCGTTTATACCTCTTTTTAAATGTGAGAGTTTTACTTATATTTTAATAAATTGGAACCTCGTTCTTAACTACTACACTATTGGAGCCTTCTCGTCCCTTTTTCCTGCATTTTACACCGAGTGGCATATGAATGTGGAGATCGCTGCCAGGTTCTTAATACATTCCCTGCAGGGATGGATGGCCCCCTAGTGGTCTAGCGTGTGTGCCCAGTTTCCAAGCTGTTAACAGTGGAAGACCCCCTGGTGGTAGATGATAGAACAGACAGAGGATTCCTGTATTTTGCTTGATGTGCTGTTTATTCAAGGAGTGGAGGTGAGCGTTTTGAGAGCCCACATTTTTTACGTACACTCTTTTCATCTTTGTTTCTCTGACGGGAATTAATCTTAAGTGCCTTTGGTGACGCTCTAATCATTAAGAGACTTACTACCGGTGCTTGTTTTCAGATTTTTCTTATATATATTTATTTTATTTTTTCATCAACATTTGCCACTTTTTATAGATTTTTTATTATTTCATACACTTGCTCGTTTGCGCAGGATCATTATGGATTTTCTTAAAATGTGGGTATTATGTGAATACTATTAGATCCAGCTGCATTTTTTTTAGCACTTTGTAATCTGCATGTGTGTGTGTGTGTGTGAGTGTGTGTATATATATGTGTGTGTATGTGTGTATATGTATATGTGTATATGTATATATATATATATATATATATATATATATATATATAAAAAAAAAAATTTCATTTTTTATCGGTTAGTGTGTATCCTATTTGAGGACATTTTATAATAGCACTTTATTGCATTTTTTAGTGTTTATATGAGATTCATTGATATTCACTCACCATACACGTAGATTTTTAAATAGTAGCGCGAGGGTCATCTTTATTAATATTTAACATACTGTATATGCTTTAAAAAAAAAAAACTGACCTCTAAACCATAGGCCTCATGCACACTGGACATTATAAAAACATCAGTAGCTGTAGAATGCTGCATTATCGCTGGTTTTGCCACAATTTGCAGCAGTTTTGCTTTAGCACCTTTTTTTTTTTTTTTTTTGTGGTGGTCAGCAAAACTATATGCCCACAAAAGCTTGAGGCTCACAAACACTTATAAACGCCGGATAGCTTATTTTTTTCAGCCTTAGAGCATTTTTAACTCAATAGTTCTGGGTTTTTTCCCAGCCTGAAAACAACCCTGTCAAAAACACTGATCTATCTGTGCATTGACACATAGGATAACATGTTGGGGAGTTTACTGGCTGTAGAACAAAATGCCCAATGCCCAAAACAGCAGTTCTAAAAACACCCAGTGTGCATGAGGCCTAGTAGTCCCCTGATAGGGAAAGAAGTTGATTTTAGAAATGGGCAGTTTTTTTTGGGGGGGGGAGGGGGGGTAAAGCCTGGTTATGGGTGTTTTTCTACCATTAGTACATTTACTATTTAGAAACCCATTGGTGCTTTTTCCTGCTAGTGAGAAAAGGAATAGGAACAGTGTAGACCTAGGAAAAAGTATAGCTGACCGAGTGGATGCAATACAACTGGAGCCAGATTTAGAAGTGAGGGCATACATTAAAGACTGGCGAATATAGACAGCTTGGCATCAGAGGGGACTAAAGCCTCACAGATTGAGGGTGAAGTAAGGCTCCATTCACACCGATACTTTTTTGTTTTAACATGGATTCCTATGGAACACGTTCATATCAACACATTTTTGTGTGTCTGCGTTTTTGGAAAGGGTTAGCTACTTTTTTTTTTAATGCAACTCTGCTTTTTTTTTTGCATTCGTGGTTCAATAAACTTCAATGGAGAAGCTGCAGAAAAGCATCTAGTGTGTTTTTACTGCAATTTTGCTGTGTTTTGCGTTTTTTAATCTGCCTTACAACCAATTTGCCCCAAAAAAAGAAAAAAATCATAAGTGCAAAATCGCAGTAAAAAAACCCTGCAAAAAGTACTACAGAAACACTCAAAAGCAAACTGCATAAGGTTTCTAGAATCATTCCGCACTGGAAATTGCAACATCCTTATATAATACTAGGGATTAACATAAACTGCAACATGCAGTATAATACTAATGTATGACTATAAATTGGTGAAATTGGATGCAAAATGGTTTTAACCTAGCACATGCCTAAAATAAATGCATTTCTGCATTAAAAGGTTATCATGTATGATTACATACTGTAATGTATTAGCGAATATATATGTATTGTGTCTATTTAGTGCATTTTGGCAAATATCCTGTCTATAAAGTAACTGTGTGGCCATGTATCTAGATTAAAATTTAAAATGACCATTTTATAAGAGAAGTAAACTTAAAGGTGTGCAGTGGAAAAATAAGGCGAGTAGAAAAAATAGCTTGTGCAAACAATTTATTATAGCTTAGTAGGACAATGAGCAGGTTTACTAATCATTTCCATTTTGACCTGTTGGAGATCAGCAGTGAATTTCTTGATTCAGTAAAATCCTCTGAGCTGCCCTTTGCAGGCTTTGGAGGTCATTCAGGAAATTGTAACACAGGGGCTGAAGGAATGAATGAATGAATACTACACAAACTCACACACACAATCAAGCTATCTCTCTAGAATACTGCTTGTGATTGCACACATTCCTCCTGATATTGAATCTCCAGACTATCTCTGCTGCCTTGATACATTTTAACAGCTAATCGCCACCAAGCACTTTATTGACCAAGCCAGTTCAAACAATATGTCAGTTAAGCCATCCACCTCTATGACAATTAACAAATTAACATTGATTATAGGCTGCAGAATAAATCAGATATATTGTTTTACTGAATTGCAGCTTTCTCAGTGTGCCTTTTTCTGTCTTGCTAATTTATGCTGATTACTATGAGGCAGCCTGATGCTTTTAACTGCTCATTCTAATTCTGGTTGTAGCACGCAGTGCTCTATTCAATATAGAATGCATCTTTTCCTATTAAAAAATGCATATTAATCAGTGGCTCCATTAATGTACTGGAATATTGATTCTTGAAGCATCAGAGTCTCTGTAGATAAACATCCCTCTAATGACTTTGTTCACTGTTTCTGGAAACATATATGCTGACCTATTTTTATATTGTAATCTTTTATCTTCTGTTCACATATTTTAGAATAATATGTTTAATTTGCATTTGGGTAGAAAACCAAGCATTTCCGTGATAGAACCAGAATGTAATGCTAATTTGCGGCCTTGCAATCAAGCATGTTTCATGTCTTAATTGTGCTTTAAAAAATTGTTTATGTATGAGATGGCATAGGAAGTTAATAATTTGCATAGTTCCAAAGTGGTTGGCACATTCGTTTTGCAGTGCTGAGGTTCTAGCTTCTGTTTCCCATCAGAGCACCACCTCTTTATAGAGTTTTTGTATATTGCTTACATGTATGCATTGTTTTCCATCATGTGCTCCTATTTCTTCCCATGGTTCAAACACATAATACTATTTTAATTGTTTTCTGACAAAATTGGCAGTAGAGTATGCAGATGTTTGTCTGTTTTAGAGACAATAGATGAGTTGGTCTTTCAATTGGTTGAGAGAGTGGGGGGGCAGTTAATACAGTCTGAGCTGTGGTTATATTTTCCACCATGGTCACTCAAAGTCCAGAGCAAGCTGTTCACAGGAAACTTTAACATGGCATGTCAAGTTGACAGGCAGGATCACCTGTTGGGCTCAGCCATTTAAGTCAATGGGGCCTCACCGCAACTGTGAGCCAAATTCTTGCCTTGCAGTTGCAGCACATTACCCTCATTATAAACTGGCAATGAGGAGGCAGCAGGGATTACCTGTACACCTGGCGGTAGCCTAGCCACACTTCAAGAAGTGTACCTTTTGGAGATCGCTTTTCAGAGCATTGGCTTATGTGTAACTAGCCTTAGTCTGGTAATGAAAGTGAGACATGTGGTTTTGTGGACTTATTTAAGCACTACATAATATGCTGTTACTGAAGGAATAAAGGGAAAATGTAACCACTGGGCAGTTTTATTTTGGGTAATGAGAGAGGTGCACAGGGTAGAGGAGAGTGTTTGTTTGTTTTTACTTTTAGTATTCCCAATATATAGAGCTAATTTTGTGAAGTTATCTGTACATTTAAAAGAACATTTCCCATTTAAGCAGAACATCAGACAAAAATAACTGAATACGCATTTGAATAATAAAATAAAATTTGGTTTTATTTAAGAATGTGGACAGAGATCTTTTTTAAACAGCAACAGTGATTTTTATTGCTTTTTTCTTCTTCACTTGGCAGTTGATTTATAGAACAAGTGAAATTGCAAATCGTTGCATGAAAAAAGGGTCGCTTAAAAACTATATGGTAGCGAGTCCCTAAAGTGCCTTAAAGTTGTGTTGCCACCAAAAAAAAAAAAAAAAAAATTGCTTAAAATTCATAAAAAAAAATATTTGGGAATTTTTCTTTTTTTTTTACTCACCTCTAAATGCCTGTTGCTAGGGGGTCCCTCGTAGTCTGTCTGCCTCCATTGCCCGGGCTGGTGACATCACTTCCCCTCGGCACTGCACAGTCATCTGGGACCTGTCACGTGTCCCAGATGACTGTGCAGTGTATCACGGCTCGAAAGGAAAAGCTTGATGAACTGGTATTGAATACCACCAGCATCCTATTTGCATGTTCTGTCTGTGGTTGTGTTCTGCTTCTCTTAAGTATACATGCATGGCTGTTCAATTAACAAATGATCAAAGTGTTTTTACCTTTCCTTGTGTGAAGAGTGGAAATTTATATTGTATGACTCAGTGGAAGCAGGGATTGAGGTGAATGTTTGTTTTTTGCATTCGATTGGCATAGCATGCATTCACTATATAAATACAAGGAGCATATAAGAAATCCACTATTTGAGAGAAACATGTCAAAGAAGTAGAAGCGGTCTGACAGTGAGCATTGTGTTCTTTGAGAGTGTGCAGTATTTTGCAATAAAGCTTGTTGGAGATCAAGCTAAAAACGTTTTTGTTCATATTCTTAGTTTGGTTTGGATGCTTGGGCAGGCCATATGTTGCCTTATGAGTTTATGTGAAATCTCCATTAATAGAAGTAAAATATTGTAGTTATGAATATATTTAATTTAGCTTGTATAACATAGCTTCGTAGAAGTGTCTGTTAGACAGACAATTCGGTGCCTAAGCTGCGTATCTAAACAATGGGACCCAAACCTCATTGTTCTACACATACTCGCTTCAAAGGATCCCATGTTTGAATATGCAGTGAGGGGTCGTGGTCAGTCCGTCATGAATACTTAATTTCCCTGAAAATGTAATCTACTTACAAGGTTAAGTTTCCTGCTCAAAGTAGTCTGGGACAAAGATTTGCATTAAAGGGGGCTGACTTATGCAAAGTATAGGGATTGGAGATTTAGCCAGTCCTTACCCAGGATTGGAAAAGGACATACCCCCCATAATAACTGGGACTTTAGCGGCAACAAAATACAAAAATAAAATATAATTTATATATATATATATATATATATATATATATGTGTATATGTATATGTGTGTGTGTGTATATATATATATATATATATATATATATAATGTTTTCAAATCACTAAAAATTGAAAACGATGATGATGAATTCCCATGGTGGTCCAGGCAGCCAGGGCATTTTTTAGCATTTTTTTCCCCACAAATAGAGCTTTCTTTTAGTGTTATTTGATCACCTCTGGGTTTTTCATTTCTTGCTAAAAATACAAAAAAATACAAAACCATTTTATATTTTGTTAATAAATTTTGCAAACAGGTAATTTTTCTCCTTCATTAATGTACGCTGATGAGACGGCACTGAGGGCCACTGATGAGGTGGCACCAATAAGTGGCACTCAAGGACATTGATAGGTGGTACTGATAGCTGGTGCTGAAGGGTGGCAGTGATGGGCACCGATCGGCACTGGTAGGTGGCACTGATGAGGCACTGATTGTCACCGCTGGTGGGCATTGATAGGTGGCGCTTGTGGGCACTGATAGGTGGCACTGATGTATGGTGGGCACTGATTGCTGGCTTTGGCAGGTGGTACTGGTGAGCACAGAGGCTCTTTTTCTTCGGGACCGATGTCCCTGCAAAAAGAAGCTTGTGATGGGCTTTTATTCTTCTCGTGCTGTCAGTGTGAGAAGGAAAAAAAGATTACGAGCCTCTGTTTACATCATGTGATGAGCTGTCATTGTCTAAGGGGCCGGGATCGGCTCTTTACTCGGATATGTGATCACCCGAGTCTCATTGACTTGTGTGATCACAGCGCAGGCCACATGCACCTTCCAGGGGTGGGGGGGCGTGGCCAGCTTTGAAAGGGGAGGATGTCAATAGACAGCCTCCTGGCAAAGCAGATCTGTGCTGTAGTGATCATTCGGCTATAGTGCAGATCTGAACACGTTAAGGAATATACTTTGCATTCCTTCATGTAATCCATGATTTTTACCCTTTCCCTCTACAATTAGATTGCTGTTTATTAGTCTAGGCCTACTTTACTATATACTAAAAGAAAAAAAAAACTGAGGATCCTTGTTCTCAACAGTCCAGTAATAGTACGAAAGTCCATAATGCCAATCTGGTCATGTTAACCTTGCTTCTGGGACAGCCTTCCCTGCTGATTCCAATTGGATACAGCATACAGTAATGGCCTTTGGACCAGCTTTCCTGGCTTTCTGAGATCGTGCTTTATTAATGTGGACAAAGGTAGAGAAAGAAAAACGCATCCTTTTAAGACATATGCATTCAAATTAATGCCGATCTTGTCATTATGAGTATTAAGGGCCTTTGATTAGAACTGTTATATACTGCAACATAATAAGGAGACCCTTTCCCATTGACACATTTTAACAATTTGATTGGGTACACTCTTCAGCCAGGTTGTCTGATTTTCATCACCTATCTTTCTTCATCCATTGTCATATGCTTGCAAGTAACTCTGCCCCGCCTTCTGCTAAATAGCACTGTGTATGATCATTCAAGTGTCCAGGGGGATCTTGTTGCCATTGCAACTCACTACTAATTATTTTTACTGAAACTGTGTTCAGTTATACCAACCCTGATGGGCTAAATCCTTGGCTGTTGCCAAACATTTGTGCATATAGCCTCGTCCTTGGCTACCATGTGTAGATACTGTGTGAGTCCTGCTTTTAGCAGTTTACGGAAGAGGTCATCATTTTAAGAGGTCTCAGTGCAGATTAGGTTGTCAACTAAGCAAAAAATATCTTGATTTCAGAATACGGATAAGTGTGATGTCACCAGTTACTTGTGACTTCAGGAACAACAAACTAAATTACTCTTAAATACAGTTGTACTATACTCTATTTGCCAATCGCTATGAGTCTCACAAGTCCCAATATATCTACCGTATATACTCGAGTATAAGCCGAGATTTTCAGCCTCTTTTTTGAGGCTGAAAGTGCCCCCCTCGGCTTATACTCGAGTCATCGCTGTCTGCCCGCTCGATCAGCGTGTCGAGCAGACAGACAGCGGCCATTCTATAATTCAAAAGCCGCGCCTCCGGCTCCGCCTTCGCCTGTGATAGGCGGAACACTGAATTTCCCAGCAGCCTGTGTTCCGCCTATCACGGACATCGTATCATCCTCGTACTACGGACGAGGATGATACGATGTCCGTGATAGGCGGAACACAGGCTGCTGGGAAATTCAGTGTTCCGCCTATCACAGGCGAAGGCGGAGGCGCGGCTTTTGAATTTTACAATGGCCGCCGAGGCGCCGACGAAGAGGGCACGGGACGGAGGCAAGGCAAGGCACGGCACGGCATGGGACGGGACGGAGGCAAGGCAAGGCACGACACGGGACAGAGGCAAGGCACGGCACGGGACGGAGGCAAGGAGGCAAGGCACGGGACGGAGGCTCGGGACAAAGGCTCGGGACACAGGTAGGCTGGACACACACACACACACACACACACACCCACACACACACACACACACACACACGGATGGATGGAGACACACACACACAGGGATGGATGGATACACACACACACAGGGATGGATGGATGGATGGAGACACACACACACAGGGATGGATGGATGGAGACACACACACACAGGGATGGATGGATACACACACACACAGGGATGGATGGATGGATGGAGACACACACACACAGGGATGGATGGATGGAGACACACACACACAGGGATGGATGGATGGATGGATGGAGACACACACACACAGGGATGGATGGATGGATGGACACACACACACACAGGGATGGATGGACGGACACACAGGGATGGACGGACACACAGGGATGGACGGACACACAGGGATGGACGGACACACAGGGATGGACGGACACACACACAGGGATGGACGGACACACACACAGGGATGGACGGACACACAGGGATGGACGGACACACACACAGGGATGGACAGGCATGTCTCACCCTCGGCTTATACACGAGTCAATAAGTTTGCCAGTTTTTTTGGGGGTAAATTGGGGGCCTCGGCTTATATTCGGGTCGGCCTATACTCGAGTATATACGGTATATATTTAAGCATTGCTCTTTGAACTTGGTCATGGCACAAAAAAGAAAACCGATCAACAAAAAAAATTGTCTAATGACCAGATATGACTGCCACATATTAGGACTGTAGAGTGTGCGTCACATATACAAAGAAAATAGTCACATGACTGTTGCTAAACCCTGGTGTTAGTGTAAATTTATATAAAACAATTATCCAATGTCGAAAGAGAAAAGAAAACTGTTGGAACTTGGCCCAACCCCAAAATGCTATAGGGACACTTTAATATTCTGTATCAACATTTTTAACAGTAAAACTACTGCATTCCTCTATAATTCAAAATGATGTGTGTAATATCACGGTTCTGCTCCAAAACAAAGGTGTATATTGTTTTTTCACTTCAAAAAATAATGCTGAAGTGATGCCATCTTTATTGTGATGCAAAATACATATATGTTTCTATGTTTCTTTTGTGATTTTATCTGCTTACATGAGGTGGCAGTTTTTATTAACAAGAGCCCTAGGTGGTGAATGCTGTACCAACTGATTAATGCAATTTTACATGCTCCATTGCCACACTTTTGGTACTGTCTTGGTGCCAGCTAGATCACTAATTGCTCACTGTCAGCTTAATATTTCAAGCTATTACTATTGAGCACAGCAATCATCCCCTCTCCAAATCGCCTTCTGCTTCCTTCAGAACTGGAAACGAGTTGTCTCATTTCATTCAAATTCATGCAGCATATTAGCTAGCCTTGTTACAGTTGTTGCAGGCGATTTATAAGGCCCCATATACTCCATATTATAGACAATAAAAGGTGAAGAACTTGTGTTCAACACGAATGTCTGAAATTTACTAACCCTTTGTAACTCATAATAAAACAAATTAAAATGCTGAATATCCTTATGAAACACAAGGTGTATACAAAAATCTAACTAACAATTTAAGTAAAATAACATCTAATACTCGACCCTGCAGCTCTTTTTTGTTTAAGTATCATCATACTGTGCTCCTCGAAACAACCATGTTTTTTCATGAGCAGCCTGTATTTCTCCCGAGGTTACCTGTGTGTATTCCTTTTGTATCCCAAACCATTTTTCTGGCAGTTGTGGCTGCAATCCCTCTTGTGCTACCTGACCGATCCCCAAAGTTTTCCACCACTTAACCCCTTGCCGCCGAGCGTACGCAGATGTGCGTACTCGGCTTCCAGGGGTTATACCGAGATGATGCCCGCACCTGCAGGCATCATCCCAGGACCGTTTGTTACAACGGGCGATCGGCTATCCAGCCATAACAACCGATGAGGCTAAAAGCCGCTCAGCTGTTATGCCGGAGGAGCGGGAGTGGACCTTCCGTCCCCCCCCCCCCCCACCGCCACCTCCCGCCGCTCTTACCGTTGCTCCCGCTCAATCGGGAGCACCGATGCACTGTCTGATGCCTCCGGCTGCTGGGCAGGGACTGGAATGAAGCTGTATGCGGCTTCATTCCAGTCTCCCAATAGTAAACACGGAAGCGACGTCATGACGTCACTTCCCGTTTACTCGGCTGCCAATGGTGCTGGTTTTAAAAAAATATACACTATTCAGAATAGTTTTCGGTGATCTGAATACATAGAAGTGTAAAGGAGGGATCGGGGGTCTTGACCCCCGATCCCTCCATAAAGAGTACCTGTCACCACCTATTACCGTCACAAGGAATGTTTACATTCCTCCTGACAGCAATAAAAGTGATCAAAATGTTATTTTATTAAAAAAAAAACAATTTATTAATTTTAAAATAAAAAACTTTTTTTTAAAGTGCCTGCCGTCCCCGCGAGCTCGCGAAGCAAAGAAAACGCACACGGAAGTAGCGCCCGCATATGTAAACGGTGTTCAAATCACACATGTGAAGTATCAGAGCGAGAGAAATAATTCTAGCACTAGACCTCCTCTGTAACTCTATCCTGGTAACCGTAAAAAAATTTAAAGCATCGCCTATTGAGATTTTTAGGGACCGTAGTTTGTCGTCATTCCACGAGTGCGTGCAATTATAAAGTGTGACATGTTTGGTATCCATTTACTCGGCGTAACATTATCTTTCACATTTTGCAAAAAAATTGGGCTAATTTTACTGTTTTCGTTTTTTTTTAATTCATGACTGTCCCTTTTCCCAAAAAGTTGCGTTTAAAACACCGCTGTGCAAATACCGTGTGATGTAAAATATTGCAACAATTGCAGTTTTATTCTCTAGAGTCTCTGCTAAAAAAATAATATATATATATGTTTGGGGGTTCCAAGTGATTTTCTAGCAAAAAAATATGTATTTTAACTTGTAAACACCAAATGCCAAAAATAGGCTTAGTCATGAAAGGGTTAAAAAGTGAATGAACCATATTGACTGGTATATTCAAGGTTCTGAATATCCT
Source organism: Lithobates pipiens (assembly GCF_037356315.1). Taxonomy (NCBI): domain Eukaryota; kingdom Metazoa; phylum Chordata; class Amphibia; order Anura; family Ranidae; genus Lithobates; species Lithobates pipiens. Next base: position 429,256,566 of record NW_027507748.1, read on the forward strand.
TTTATATCCTTTTATATCCTTTTATATCCTTTTTCATCTTTATAAAGTTCCATTACCTTGTTACACAGGTCTTTTGACAGTTCTTTTCTGCTCTCCATGGCTTAGTATCAAGCCTGCTCATTGCATCCATGTGAGATCTAACAAACTCATTGATTATATATAGACACTAACTGCAATTTAAAAAGCCTCAGATGTGGGAAATTAACCTTTAATTGCCATTTTACCTGATTGTCACCTTTTGTGCCTGTATCAAGGTCAAACGTTCCAGGGTACATTTGATGTTTTCTTTTTGCTGTTGTGAAAATATGGGTAAAGATAAAGTAGCTAGAGGGACATTTAAATAAACTATAATTAAATAAAAACAAACTATAAATCTGTACAGTGTAACATATCTAAAACATTACTTTTGACTTTTTATTACTAAAATGTGGCAGCTGTCATTTGACCTTGCATTACATATATGTGCAAAAGACAACTGTTCCACATCAAAGAAAAAGGTCCAGATAAGGCATAGCAAGCTGTTATTTCTGCAAACCATGTTCATGGGTTTATTAGCTGTCATTTTGGTACCAAAATAAATGTTTGCATTTACAAAGTCGAGACGTAGATGTGTGTAGTTACACATAGCATGTTCCCTGCTAGCGTCGTACACTTTTTAATTTTTATATTTTATATTGTGTTATTCTTTGCATGAGATTCTGCAGAAATCCCAGGCTCTTGTTGACAGAAATATCTAATTCTGATACCTGCATCATTGGAAAAGACATTTACAAGGTCACAAGGAAAGATTATGTCATTATAAATAATTACATTTGCTGATGCCCCAGTCCTCTGTGTGTTACAACATACCTGTAATTGTTTCCCCAAGTTATTAGAGAATGTATTGGAACTGTGTGCTTTCAGACAATGGATACTGATCAAAATCTTTCCATTTTATCAAGAATTGTAAGCATGGTGCCTGTATGTTATCATATAGACACGGGTATCCAGTCATATCTGTGTGTTTTTGTTGTTTTTTTTTCTTTCTTTGAGCAGTGATCTGGTAAAGGTCAAAGGTAATCCTGTTTTTTGATGTAAATAATATATCAGAATATATTGGGTAAAAACCTAAAATACATATAACATTTAGGTGCCCTTACCAAAATGAATATTAAAAAGCCAAGTAGTAGTAGTAGCCATATGTAGTCGGCATATGGGGCTATACTGTAACTGCCTCTTTTGCCCTTTGCACAAAATATAAGTTAAAAGGTAAAAAAAAAGGTAAAAGTTAACTCCACTTTCATAAAAAAAATGCAAATAATAAAATTAAGCAACTTTCCTTTTCAATCTGTGGCGCTGTAATGTTCTGTAAAATCCAAAGCATTGCACCATTGGTGTTCGGAATACCCCCCAGAAATATCACTTCCTGTTAGTGTGATTTCTTCACTGATTTTCTGCAAAGTCACATTTTAGGCATCCTTAGCAACAAAAATGTAATTTTTGGTGCAGTAATCCCAAAGGGTTTCAGTTCTAAAGGTATTCAGACCCTGCGTTTTTCCTTATTAGAGCACTGCACATGCATCAGTTGATTAACCACTTCAGCCCCGGAAGATTTGGCTGCTCAATGACCAGGCCATTTTTTGTGATACTGACAGTTGCACAGTCGTGCGACACTTTTTTTTTGTTTTGTTTTTTTACGCTATAAACAAAAGGGCAACAATTTTGACGCTATAACTCATGCTATAATATCCCAAATTGTGTTTTTTGTTTTGTTTGTTCTTGGTTTAGGCTGATATGTATTCTCCTACATATTTTTGGTAAAAGAAGTGTATATTGATTGGTTTGCGCAAAAGTTATAGCATCTACAAAATAGGAGGTAGGTTTATAGCATTTTTACTTTTTTTTTTTTTTTTTTTTTTGCTAGTAATGGCGGTGATCAGCGATTTTTATTGGGGTGGCGACATTATGGCAGACATCAGACACCTTTGGCACGTTTTTGGGACCAGTGACAATTACTGTATAAATGTCACTGGCAGGGAAGCGGTTAACACTAGGGGGCGATCAAGGGGTTAACTGTTCCATAAATGTATTTTAACTGCAAGGGGGATGAGACTGACTAGGAGGAGAGAGAGATCGGTGTTCATATGCATTGTGCCAGTGATGAAAAGATCTATGATGCCATGCAGGTCTTCTCGACACTGTCAGTGTAACTGCTTACTTGCGTACATTCCATATGGGTAAGCTGATACTCGCTGACAGGAAGACTCAATGAACTATCACAGCGCTCCACAATCAATTGAGAACTACAAGCTAATAGCCACTAAGGCTGTTGGGACTTGTAATTAATTTATACACAGAGCTCTATGTGTGAATGACGTGGCCGTGTGGATGAAGCCCTCCACAGCCACGCTGGTTTCAAAAACTGGCGGCTAGTGCGGGGAACTTCTCCCCGTAATGCTGCCACAAGGAGGGTGGGCAGTAGGTGGCAACTGCAACACTGGGAACATGTTTCGTGTTCAACCCTAAAATTGGGTGGAAAATATGATCCTTTAAGTGGAACTTTAGTCAGAAAATTTAATCCTGCTAGATCACTTCAAGCTAGCACCTTTTGCAGGTGTAGCTATGTAAAACATTAAAAATAATTGTCTATTACCAGTGTTTCTCAACCCTGTCCTCACGTACCCCCAATAGGCCATGTTTTGAGAATTTCTCTTGGATGAAATACATGTCCAAAATACTAAGCCATTGACTCTGATTTAACCACTTAACAATGGGCCCATAGCCGAATGACAGCTACAGGGCGGTTGCTTAACTCTGGGAGGCTGTCATATGTCCTTCTTCCCTCAATTCCGCTCACGCACCCCCCCGGTTGCGTGCACTCAAGAGCATCTGTGACCGCCGGGTCTTCACAGATCACGCTAATCGCGGCCGTTTACCACGTGAATGCTCCGTCAAATGATGGAGCGATCACTTGTAAACAAACCGGCGTTCTGTTATGACGTCGGTTCCTCCCTCCCCTCTTTGTATCGATCGATACAGTGAGAGGGGAGGGACCAGTGTCGGCAGCGATGTGGGCTGGATCTGCAGTGCCCACAGCGCTGCTCATGGACAATTAACCCCGCAATACCCTGCCAATACTCTGCAATACCCAGCAATGCCCTGCCAATGCTCTGCAACTCCCTGCCAATGCTCTGCAACTCCCTGCCAATGCTCTGCAACTCCCTGCCAATGCTCTGCAACTCCCTGCCAATGCTCTGCAACTCCCACCAATGGCCTGCCAATACCCGGCGATACCCGGCCATGCTCGGCGTTGCCCGGCCATGCTCGGTGTTACACAGCCATGCTCAGTCATACTCGGTGTTACACAGCCATGCTCGGCCATGCTTGGCTGTACTCAGCCTCTGTATGTGTATGACAGCTACAGGTTGGTTGCTTAACTCTGGGAGGCCGTCATATGTCCTTCTTCCCTTAATTCCGCTCTCACGCACAGATCACGCTAAACGGCCGCTCATCGTGGGCGTTTACAACTCCCTCCAATACTCGGCGATACCCAGCCATACTCGGCGATACCCAGCCATGCTCGACCATGCTTGGCCATGCTCGGTTTTACACTGCAATACTCGGTGATACCCAGTCATGCTTGGCTGTACTTGGCCTCTGTATGTGGCCAGGCTGTGGAAGTCTCACACATGTGTTATCGCCGTACTCAGGAGGAGTAGGTGAATCTATTTTGGGGTGTAATTTTTGGTATGTACATACTATGTTAGAAATATTGTATAAATGGTCAACTTTGTGTTAAAAAAGAAATGCATTTTAACCACTTCCCGCCCACCGGCCGTCATAGGACATCCTTGACTTTGTGCGGGGATATCTGAATGATGCCTGTAGCTACAGGCATCATTCAGATATACGCTTTTTCATCCAGCGATTTCCTACACCATAAGAACAATCATAGCGGCTGTTCCACTGCTTGATCATTCTTGCAGAAGGCGATAGGGGACTCCCCCCTCCCGCCACCCTCCGTTGCTTCTACCGACTCACCAATAAGATCAAAGCCAGAATCGTTTTTTTTATTTCATGCTTCCCAGCCTAGAGGTGAGATGTGGGGTCTTATTCACCCCATATCTCACTGTAAAGAGGACTTGTCATGCCATATTCCTATTACAAGGGATGTTTACATTCCTTGTAATAGGAATAAAAGTGATCAAAAAAATTATTTTTGGGGGGGAAAAGTGTCGAACTAAAATTGTAAAATGAAGATTTTTTTTTTTTTTTAAGCGCCCCTGTCCCCATGTCCCCTCGCATGCAGAAGCAAACACATACATCATGTAAACCTACTTGAAATGCAGCATTCACGCTGATGAAATGCATTCTCTAGATCTGTGGTTCTCAACCTGGGGATCGGGACCCCTCGTCAATTGACCATTTGCCAGCGGTCACCAAATCCTGGGCTGCACCACTCTCCCAGCCCTTTCGCGGCCACCCTGTGGAAGTCCAGCTGGGCTGTTCCAGGAGCCCGTGGCTGCCCACACAGCTTCTTCCTAGCCACTCATTCAGTTCACGGCATGGGTAGGGGGCAAGACTAGAGGTCAGCTGACTGGTGAGGAATATGAAGTGGGAGGGGCTGGAGACAGTGAAGCTGGAGACACAGTAACACTACCTGTGATTAGAGTTGCCATTCTCTCCCCCTCCCCCCCCCCCCCCCCCAAGGCTTAAGAGAAGGAATAAAAATAGAGAATACATGGAAGGGAGAGGAGACAAAAATAATTTTACTGTTTGGGTCCCCACAACTTGGGAAATTTTATCAAGGGGTCACGGCACTAGAAGGTTGAGAACCACTGCTCTAGATGATTTTATTCTAGATGCTGTGTGTATGTATATATATTCTACATAATATTTTCTGTTGTGCTGCTCATACACCTATTTCAAAGTGAGCACATAAATCTCCATTATTGCTGTTGCTTCTGATTGGATACTTTTCCGATATGGGAAATATTTTCCCTCCGAAGATTGAAGCTGCTACTTGTGTTTTTACTGTGTTACTCTAAACTCCACATTAAAGTATTGCACCGGATATTTCTTACCTTTTATTTATGGACAGTTTTGTATTGTTAATTTTTTTGCTGTTGACCCATGTTCTGATGTTACAACAAATGTCTTCATGTATTTGTTGAATTTTATTATGTCCATTGTATAACAAAAACTCAATCCTACTGTCAGATTTGTATAGTTTTTCTCTCATTTAGGTTAAAATTCACTTTTAATGTGTGTTTTTTTTTTTGGTTTATTTATTTACTTAAGCACTTGTATTTTAAACATTTTTTTTTTTTTTTTTTATAGGCCAACAATAAACCAGAAATTGAAGCAGCCCTGTTTCTGGACTGGATGAGGTTGGAGCCACAGTCGATGGTTTGGCTACCGGTGCTTCATAGAGTTGCTGCTGCTGAAACTGCCAAACACCAAGCCAAGTGTAATATCTGTAAGGAATGTCCCATTATTGGTTTCAGGTAAGATATAGTTATGTAGCTACATGGTTAGTCAGGTCAGTCATCTTTGTGAAGAATATCAGACTAGCACTGGGTTACAGTCCTTACTAGACAAGCCTTCCCCAATGTGCTTCTTTAGCCTAATCCCTACTGGTGTACCACCTTAAAAACAGTTATTCTTCATAGCCAATATTAGACTCGTTAACCGGCAGACCCAATTTAGATGGCACAGAGAGGTCCAGGGTTTTGTGAACAGGTCAACCGAATGTCATACGGCAGTCATTTTTATTGTAAGCACCTTTTATAGGCAATGAACCCAGGAGCCACACACTATGTCCAGAACTTAGTTTACATATACACTGCATGTGAAGTTGGCTTCCATTTAGTGTGAAGCGAGTGCAACCTCAGGCCTTCCCCCTTGTTATTGCACTCACCGTGCCTAATTTGATCACCCCCTGCATTTTCTTTATTGTGTGTTTTTATATATATATATATATATATATATATATATATATATATATATATATATATATATATATATATATATACACACACACACTGTTGTGCTCATAATTTCTTGACCATTTTTTAAAGAATATGAATAACACAAAATTTTTTTTTCTTTCACTCATGGTTAGTGTCTGGCTGAAGCCATTTATTATCAATCAACTGTTTACTCTTTTTAAATTACAATGGCAACAGAAACTACCCAAATGACCCTGATCAAAAGTTTACATACCCCAGTTCTTAATACTGTGTATTGCCCCCTTTAACATCAATGACAGCTTAAAGCCTTTTGTGGTATTTGTGGGGTGAGGCACTTTTATCTTCTCAGATGGTAAAGATGCCCATTCCTCTTGGCAAAAAGCCTCCAGTTCCTTAAACTCTTGGGCTGTCTTGCATGAACTGCACATTTGCTATCTCCCCAGAATAGCTCAATGATATTGAGGTCAGGAGACTGAGGTGGTCACTCCAGAATCTTCACTTTATTCTGCTGTAACCTATGACAGGTCAACTTGGCCTTGTGTTTTGGATCATTGTCATGTTGGAATGTCCAAGTACGTCCCATGTGCAGCTTCCTGGCTGATGAATGCAAATGTTCCTCCATTATATTTTTACATACTGCATTCATCTTGCCAACAGTTTTTTGACCAAATTTCCTGTGCATTTGTAGCTCACACATCCCCAAAACATCAGCGATCCACCTCCGTACCTTTTCATCAAAGACCTTGATGACTCCTCTCCAAATGTAGCATTTATGGTTGTGGCCATAAAGCTCAATTTTGGTCTCCTCACTCCAAATGACTTTGTACCAGAAGGTTTGAGTTTTGTCTCTGTGCTGTTTGGCATATTGTAAGTGGGATACTTTGTGGCATTTGCGTGGTAATGGCTTTCTTCTGGTGGCTCGACCATGCAGCCCATCTTTCTTCAAATGCATCCTTATTTTGCATCTTGAAACAGCCACACCATGTTTTCGGAGACTCCTGTATTTCACCTGAAGTTATTTGTGGGTTTTTCTTTGCATCCCGAACAATTTTTCTGGCAGTTGTAGCTAAATTTTAGTTGGTCTACCTGACCATGGTTTGCTTTCAACAGAATCCCTCATTTTCCACTTCTTGATTAGAGTTTGAACGCTGCTGATTGGTATTCTCAATTCTTTGGTTATCTTTTTTTATATTCCTTTCCTGTTTTATACAGTTCAACAACTTTTTACTGCAGATTCTTTGACAATTCTTTTGCTTTCCCCATGACTCAGAATCCAAAAACGTCAATGCAGCACTGGATAAAAGATGCAAGGGTCTGTCAGGGGTTTAGAAATGCACTGACCTTTTATACACACACTAATTACAAGCAAACAGATCACAGGTGAGAATGGTTACCTTTTAATAGCAATTCAAACCTCTTTGTGTCAACTTGTGTGCATGTTATCTGGCCAAAATCACCAAGGTATGTAAACTTTTGATCAGGGTCATTTGAGTAGTTTCTGTTGCCATTATGATTTAAAAAGAGTAAACACAGTTGATAATGGCTTCAGCCAAATGCTAACCATGAGTGAAATACTTTTTTTTTGTGTCATTCATATTCTCTGAAAAACGGCCAAGAAATTATAAATTCTGCCAGGGTATGTAAACTTATTAGCACAAGTGTGTGTGTGTGTGTATGTGTGTGTATATATGTATATATATATATATATATATATATATATATATATATATATATATATATATATATATATATATATATATATATATATATATATATATATATATTAATAAAAGGCAATAAATAAGAGATCTTGTATAAAATTACTATAAAATATTGCAGCAGTACTTAATTCTGTCCATCAAATATTATGAACTTTTTTTTTTAAAAAGTAGCTGCTTGTAGATTACTATTACTCTTTTACTTTAGGTAATTTACATCCATAAGGCGCAGAGTGGTTGTTACTTTAGAGGGCGCAGTAGACGCACTAAATTTTTTGATGTACGTGTGTGTGTGTGTGTATATATATATTATTTTATATATATATATAAAAACACACACTATATTAACAAAAATATTGGGACACCTGCCTTTAAATGCACATGATTTTTAAAGTGGTCGTAAACCCTTTACAACCACTTTAAACTACAGGCAAGCCTATAATTAGGCTTTCCTGTAGCTGCACTGGATATCTCCTAAACCTGCATGGTTTAGGAGATATCCCTGTATTTGAATGTGCCGAAGTCATGCATACTTAAGCCAACTGAATCAACGGCACGTAGTGTGCCGTTCCCGGTGGCTCCCGCACATGCGCAAGAGTGACGTTGTGGCTCTGGCCAATCACAGCTTAGGAGCCGTGATACCCAGAAGTAACCTCCGGGATAGATGTCGCAGGCCAGAGGGGGAGACAAGGATGGCAGCGGGGGTTTCGTTCTAGGGGAAGTAATTCATAATCAGCTAGTATGCTATACATATTGGCTCACTATGCCTTTTAAAGGTGAAAATTTAAAGGTGTATGAATATTTTTTTTATATATGTGTGTGGAGATAGAAAAAAATAAATATATATATTATAAAAAAAAATTCCTGTTCAAGGCAATAATCCATAGTTAATTCAGCACAATAAGTTTCTGAAAAAAAAATGTGCACACACAGAAAAACAATAATCAAAGTTAGCTTGCTAGCACCACATATTCAGCCGTACAGTTTACAAATATCTCAGTAGAATTCATACAAGATACATTTATCCAATAGACTGTGAAATCCTTACTACCCCTGAGAGAAAATTGCAGTTTTATTCACTCAGAGTATTTTACAGACAAAAACCAATGTGAGCACCTCTACTGTATTAAAATACTAAATAGAATTGTTCTCTGTAGACGAGTATGAAATGCTCCATAAAGTAGAATGGTTGAAAAGGGCTTTTCAGCCCCAGGTAGTAAATTTACCAGGTGATGTACAATGATTTTACAAGTACAGTTCCTCTAGAGAGTCCATTGTTTATACTTGCTTGACTAACAGCTAGTAGTGATGTGTTTGAATAGGGAAGCAAAATGTAGAATGGTACATATAATGGATGCCATGTTGTGTCTTGCAGCTTTAATAAATTATGTTTCTTATATTACCAAAGTGTGCACTTTCTTACCTTAAGTAGCCCTTGTCATGTGCCTGTTTTGGGTACCCTTTGTGTATAGTTTTCCAAACAATCTTTTGTCATTTTTGAAAAAATATACCACATCACACAGGGTATTTTGTAGCAGCAGGTACGACTCTGAGCGAGCATCGGTTTCTGAGTGAAAATCACTTCAATAGTTAATAGTTATTCATATTATCCAGTGAATGTCGCGATGCAGCTGCATGGAGCAATACTGTATTGTATTCAGCTATAGTAGCGACTATTTAGCTATGTTTAACCAGTGAAAATTATCAAAGCGATTTCCATTTGTTTAAAATTCTGCTACAAATTTACTTGTGTGATAGCACTTTTTTTTATCAAAACAAAAGAAAGAAACCATGCTAAAGCAAAATTTAAAATTACCCTAATAGGTTAGTATCTCTGTTGTGTACACATAGTAATTAAAGGGTATAATGGGTACAGCGTTAAAATCTCTGACTTATGTGGTAGAGACACACCCTGTTCTATGGCCATTTTGTTTTCCTGCATTTGATGTGTGTTTGAAACTCAAGTCACGCAGGTCAGCCAATTAACTTTAATTCTGGAAGACATGACAATTCAGTCTACCTTTTGACCTGCTTTGCATTGTGCTTAGAGCCTATTCTATTAAAGCAGTCTTTCTCAACTCCAGTCCTCAAGGTGCCCCAACACATCATGTTTTCAGGATTTCCCTCAAATGAAACAGCTGTGATAATTACTAAAGCAGTGAAACTGATCAAATTACCTGTGCAAAATAAAGGAAAGCCTGAAAACATGACCTATTGGGGCACCTTGAGGACTGGAGTTGAGAAACACTGTATTAAGGTGTGTTTAGACTGCAAAAAGAAGTCAAATGGATGCAGCTACCTTTAAATGGAAATGGCTGCATTTGAAAATATTGCCTGTCAACATTAGTGCAAGCACAGCTTCTGCTTCATTTTGATTTTAGGGTAGTAGAGCTGAAAGTATCCAAAATTTTTTACAATTGCTCTGTTTTTTTTTCTACTTCAGGTACAGAAGTTTAAAGCACTTTAACTATGACATCTGCCAAAGCTGCTTCTTTTCCGGCCGTGTTGCAAAAGGTCACAAAATGCACTATCCGATGGTTGAATATTGCACTCCCGTAAGTTCCCATATAATATAAATTAATCTTCTGAAACAATGGAACAACTGTACAGTATAAAAGTATAATATACCTGGTGACAGACCTAAAAAAAAAAAAAAATCTTAAAGCGGATATCTACCCCACCCACATTTGCATCTTTGCGTCATCCACTTCAATATAGTAAGGTAAAACAACATTGGACTTTAAAGCTTTTGTTTACCTGGTTTCCATGGTGTAGTCTTTTTTTTATTCCTGTTTAGGGCACCTCGTGATGTAGGTCATATCCTGCTGTGCCTTTTGCACCTGGGAGTTGTGTCGTCATTCCCAGGAGTCAGTGGGCATTGCCGCCTGTTAGCATTGCATTATTTCCAAACAGGAAATTACACAATATAAGGTGGTGCTAAGTGCCATTTTTTTAAAAGTACAAACAGATTCTTGTTGCCAGCCATAGACACAATTGTGAGCCGAGCGTTGTGTTTTATTGTGAGCTTGTGCGAGATTGGGAGGTGTGTGCTGGGTATCCCAGCAGCACCTTATCCCAGAAGAATAGACTAGTGGGCTTCACATGCCCAAAGTTAAGATGGGAACATGCTGACAATTGAATATAGTTCAGGTTAGTTTTAGCAAAAAATACTGCAATACTACAGTGACTTTGCATAGAGTTACTATTTATAAAAGTTAGTGTCTTAAAAAAAAAAAAATTATGTCTGGAACTCCTGAAACTGAAACGAGGAGTTTTTTTTTTACACCAGACAGATATTAAACATGTCTACCTGAAACTGTAAAGATTTGATATTTTATGGCACTGAAAGGCTGGTCTTTCACTATGACCTGGGAAAACTCTGTGGGGCACTCTGGCTCAATATGGAGAGGGTATGTAGACGGTGCATCCACAGCTGCTGCTAGAGTGCTGACATGGGATGGAGCCCATCCTGGCTCATGCAAAGGTCCAAGAAAGGAAGCGTGACCCCTGGAAGTCACACATCTATGCTGTCCTGCTGCAATGAATGAAGTGGCATCGCGTGGGATGTTTACATTTCTTGCGATAGCAATAAAAGTAAACCAATTATTTTTTTTTTTTAAAGGGACAGTGTAAAAATGTTAAAAAAAACTAAATGAAAAATGTTTTTTAAAGTGCCCGTGTCCTTGCATGCCCATGTGCAGTAGTGAATGCATACGTAGTTCAGGCCTACATATGTAAACTCTGTTTGCACCACACGTGAGGCATCACCAAGAGTGAGAGCAATAATTCCAAGTACTAGACCTTCTCTGTAACTTTTAAGCTGGTAATTTTGTAGAAATTTTCAAAGCGTCCCCTTTATACTTTTTTTTTAGTACCGGAGTTTGGCGCCATTCCACAAGATTGGGCAAATTATGATTTACAGTGCCTTAAAGTATTAATACCCCTTGAAATTGCACAAAATGTGGAAAATTTCAAGGGGTATGAATATTTTTTCCAGTAACTTGTTGTGCTTTTAAGGACATTTTTCCCGCACAATATTTCCTAAGTAATTTTTAACGAAGATATTTTTAAGATACAGAATCAGTCTATATGACACAGTCTATATATGTGAAACTTATTCACGGAGACGAGTGATCATATAAAATAGCTACATTTATTGGTTGACAGAAAACAAATATTTACATGAAATATTAAAATACAGATTGCATTACTTGATCATTTTGACAATTTCTGGGAACACCCTCAAACTGGGCGTAGTAGTACCTTGGACACAATTATCACCATTATCATTTCTCGGTAGAATCAATAACCTTTTGATAATTGACAATTAAACAGAATGTCTGTACTTCACACATCCAACCGTTACTATACTGCAGGTAAGTAAGTGGTTAACAATGTGAAATAAATTAGACATTTGTTTGTCAATAAAATTGGCATCTATGCAAAAAGAAATGTATGAAAAATTTAATTTAGAGAAAAATCTAAAAGGCGGTTATTGATTCGGGAGAAGTATTTCAATAATAGAATATTCAAAAACATCAATATTTAAGAGAACATAAAATAGATGATAAACATATATTTACCCATTTCCAATATGGCTATTAGTGTGGAGTGTTAGTTACCAGGAATTTTAAGATGGCTGCCGTGGCTTCAACATTCCAAGGAGCAGGGATCTTCATGAATGTAAAATGTGTATTCATGCATGTCTTCCAGTGTCCCTTCTCAGGGGGGGGTCCCTAAGCTTCCCCCTGACTCTCTCCCCCCAGCTCTCCTCCGAGCTTCCTCCTTTTTTCTTTCTCCATCTTTCTAGTTTCTTAAATATCCTCTTCAACAAAAGGATCATAAAATTATACTAAGTTCTGCCCAGAGGGTATGTGTTCCCCCCTCATTGGCCGTCAGACTTAATGGTTAGCTTTCCCGGGAGTCTCGTGATTTTAAGGTAATAGCACCTTCCACCACCAGGTGTCTCACCTATGTTTGGTGTTTTATTTCTTTAAGTGAATATTTTTCTAATTCTGTAATATGTGTTCGTTATTTATATGTTCTAACGAATATATTCGAGTGTTCAAGAATTATGGCATAATGTAGAATACGCTTTAACATAAATTTCCAATAATCACTTGCATAAATTGGTGATATATATGCATATCACTGTATATCTGTTAATCTTTAGTCCGTTTAGAAAGGACACAGGTTAGATATATATCAAACAAATCACATACAATTATTATCTATATGGATACATGTATAATTTGGGTATCCAATCAATATTTGTTTATCTAAACATAGGTTAAATTCTTATACAATTCTAATCATGATTTATGTTTTTTATAATACTAATTTGTTGCTAAAACACTTCTACTTATAATCATACTTTCATATATAATTTCTTTGTGACCAAGTTCTTTAGATCATTAGATACTAAAATTATAATCTCAGTTGTGACCTATATATATATATAATTTGAATGGCTTAGAAAAATATTTATGTTACTGGTATATGAATCTGTCTCCAACATTGTGACACAACACCCCAGATATATGCACCTGTCATTCCACTCTCGGTTTTTATAGCTGTTATCATCCTAGCGTGTGAATCTCTCCTGCCATTGTTTCGTGAGAAGCTAGGACAATACTGACTACTTGGCTTATTGATCTCTCACTTTCTGAGACAATGGGATATTTGTTCTGGTCATTCAGGTTTAATGGCTGTTGGTCACAGGTACTCCTGAGTATAGCCCAAACCTTGCCATATATATTTGCATGGCCTTCCTTGGCCATTCAATGAGGTAGATAAGATTTCCTCTGGTGTTTGTGACCAAACATCCCTTTTGTTCAGGCCACACATTTTTCAGTACAGGCTTGTAAAATTGTAAAAGATAGCTAATCCCTTTAACATTTAGAAAACCTGTGAGATCTTGTACTTTGCATTTTAAAGTTCTCCAAGAGGTCCTAGTCCAATAATATCAACATTGTAGTTCATCTGTTCCTAAAGCCTAAACAATCTCACCTCTTTGACAGTAAATATGAATGTATTATTATTATTTTTTTTCTAAATGAATTCACAACAAACTGTATATTCCAGGAGTGGAGGAGGGGTTTTCACAGCTAAGCACATCCTCCTGCCTGTATGCCTGAGCTAAGGGCATATGGATTCCAGGAAGTAATTTCTACGTGAATCATCTGCCCTTTCTCGAGATGGCCACGGTCAGAAATGCTAGGTGGTGATTTTTAAAGCGGAGGTCCCAGCGCCCAACCCTGCAAAAATTAAAAGCCAGCAGCTACACATACTGCAGCTGCTAACTTTTAATAATAGGACACATACCTGTCCTGGGCTCCAGCAATTTTGGCACTGCAGCTGATGTTTCCATCAGCTGTCGGGTGCTGCCGCCGCCATGGCTGGTAAGGGAACCCAGCAGCGGGGGAGGGAGAGGAGGTGCTGAGCTGTGACATAATTCACTGCTGACCTGTCTCCTGGAAGTAGCGACAGGATACCTGTCCCACCCCCCCCCCCCCACCCCCCCCCCCCTGGGATGTGGCACCGGAGGTGGGGAGGAGACAAATGAACGGAAGTTCCACTTTTGGGTGGAGCTCCGCTTCAAGCAAAATAAAGTATGGGGACATGGATGGATGAGGGAGTTGGTTTTGTCTATTACAAATTAACGAAATAGTGCTTTTGGTTTGTGATGCTCAGAGGCTGTGTAGTTCCGCTTTAAGTTCTGTTATTAAATGAATCCATCAGTGTGCCTTTGATTGCTTGTTTTGGTGGCTCACAAAATAGTTGTGAACTTATCCTCTTTTCTTGGCTTTACAACTCTTGAATTATATCCAATTACGTTTAAAATCCTGTACTATATAATTTTTAAATGATTTCTATTAGATTATAGTCTGCCTATAAGAGCTTGTACAGCTATTAACATGAATGAACCCTTCTTAGCTGGATCTGACATGAATAGCTAAAGAAAAATGGTAGGTGCCAAGCTCTTTGTTTTGGTTGATGATTTTGGCTTCCATAAACCACAGTCCATGGCTGAGTTTAGCTTTGAACTTAAAAGCAAAAGAAGGAACTAAAAAATGCTAAATCTCATTGTTGTAAGCCACTAAATAAAGGCAGTTGCCAAATACTTTCCTGTAAAACATTTAATACCTGAATGCCGATTCTCTCAAGGAGAATGTTGAGCCGAATTTTAAATCTATTGATGGATTTGTTTTCTTTTTGACCCTGTTACTTCACAGCCCTCTCCTTCTCAAAGCAAAAAATGCTTTTTACCTTACTTTTCAATTCATGCGATCGAGTCTGACATTCACAAAGAAATGTATTTGTTTTCTTTCAGACTACATCTGGAGAAGATGTACGCGACTTTGCAAAGGTTTTAAAGAATAAATTCAGGACTAAACGATATTTTGCAAAGCACCCAAGAATGGGTTACCTGCCTGTTCAAACTGTCCTAGAAGGAGACAACATGGACACGTGAGTACACTCTACTGGACCTACAAATGCCTTTGTCATTTCCCTATTCCCAGATCTGTTTGTTTTTTACATTAATACATTTCATCCTTTCTGGAATGTGTTTTGGCTGTAGGAAACACAAGCTGATGTGTTTAGAAAGTCTGCAGTAGTATGTACACCTGCATGAAACACCATTGAGGTAGCAAATCTATCAACAAATATGCAAGGCAATATCTTAATTTTAAAATCAACAATCTAAAACTTCTTATTTTACTTAAAGTGGACTTTGCAGGAAAAATTAGCATTTGTAATAAATCCTTATCTGCAACATTATATGGGGCAACATTCTACTATGCACAGAGGACTATCAATATTCAAGCTAATGTAAACAGCAGCGATTGTCTAGTCAAGGGCCAGTGTCAAATTGTGAAGATGCACCTCAAAAATATATGGTATCTCTCATATATCTATCTTGACATGTGCATTTAAAAAAAAAGTATCCCTGAATATATCCTTATGAAACTTGTTCTCTAAATTGTACAGTGCAGGACACAGGACAGGAAGTCATTGACCATGGGTCTGCCACTACTCTAAAGTGACTGGACACTGGAAAAAAGCTTTGCTGGGAACTACCTCAGTGCATCCTCAAATAAAAATGCACCCACTTCATGGGACTTTTTGCTGGTTTCTTTAAGTGATAGACATCTCTTATGGAGAAGTTCGTTTTCTAAACCATTCTTTTTATTTTCATTTTTCTTTACTACTTCAACCGAAAGTTTTTTCAAGATCTACCTGCTTATTGCCTCAGGGCTCTCTAGCAGTTTCTGAAATGGTTAACTTAGATTTACATCTTAGGAACTGTATCCAGATCCCGCAGCAGTGAGACAAGCCAGTAATTTTTGCCTTGGGCACTCTATCCTGGGTTCGGCACTCAATTTTGTAATGAGTGTAGTTAGCCACAGCGTGCTATATATAGCCAGTGCTGTGAGAAATCCCTATGGCACACAGACCCTGGAGACTCCTTTGGTGGAATGCCCACCATGACAGGTAAAGTTTGGTTCCCTTCTGTAATCTGCAGCATTGATAAAGTAAGACAGGATTTCCTTGTATTCATGACGGATGTCCTATTTTAACTTATGGAGTGGTATTCACTTTATTTTATCCCCTCTGTCGATGTTTTTACTACATTGGTGATGGTTAATGTTGTCATAATGTTTAGCTTTTTTAAATTTGGATTGTTTTTGCTAGATGCCATTACTGCTTGGGAGAATAATGTTTGCACTTTGCTTATTATCTGATCTCAATCTGCCCTCCATTTCTATTGAGATTGAAAGAAGCACATCTGCCTGCTGTCCCAGAGACACAGCCACAGGACATCGGTCAGCGCCTGGGTTATCATAATTTCTTTCCCAAACACGCTAATACCCTATCTTTCTACGTCCATTTCATAAGTATCCCACAGGGAATCCCCTCAATTAGCAATGGAAGGACAAGGCACAGAGGAGCTGAGAAAAAAACAGCCTAATAGCACTGATGCTACAGACAGCAGTGAAACGCTCAGGATGATAGCTGTTCCCCTATACCAGAGCAAGGTCTTTTTTTGACGTTGCTCCCTTTTTAATTCTAGCTCCCTATCAGACATGCAACAGGTAGAATATCTAACTAAGGAAGATTTCACTGAAACTATGATTTCTTTGTTAATCCCGCTGTAATTCTAGAACCTGTTCTGCCTCTCTAACACCAAATCTATTCAGGTCTATGATTAGTGATGGGCGAACGGTTCAGCCCAAGCATAATTTCGGGCCGAACTTTCACTGTTTGGACATCCAAACTGACCACAATGCATTGCAGTGCTGAACAGTGCATTGCAAGCCTTGATTGGCTGAAGCAGTGAAAGCTGCAGCCAATCGGGACACAGAGCACTGTCAGAGTCATGAGTGGGCACTGTCATCATGACTTTAGCCAATCATGGCTCATTCCCACCCCAAAGTACAAAAGTATTCTTTCAATGGCAGCCATTTTCAGTGTGATTTTGGCATGGAGAGAGCTAGAACAGGGCTCTGTTCAGTGCTATTAGTGTGCTCTGCTGTTCTTTTTTGCTTCAATTCAGTCAGTGTAGAATATTAGTTTAGTGTCAGTCTAGGGATAGTGTGAGTGTAGTGAGGACCACCATTCAGCTTTGCATAGTGTGCAGCTAGAGTAGGGACAGCTCATATGGTTTCATTGTAGTGTAGCGAGATCGTGTCATTCATTCATACATACATACATACATACATACATTAGTGTAGAGTAGGGACAGCTCAGATAGTTTCAGTGTAGTGTAGTGAGACCGTGTCAGTAATCTTTACATTAGTGTATAACTATAGTAGGGATAGTTTAGTGTAGTAACAGTTGAACGCCGTCTATTTGATTGCATTACTGCCAGTTTGACACCATTTACTTGTGTGTGCGTTATGGCCAGTTTAACGACATATAGTTTTGTGTGCGTTACTGCCAGTTTAACGCCATATGGTTCTGTGCACCACTGTATGTTTGGCACATTATATTGCAGTATATTATAGTGTATCCATGGAGTGTGTGTAGTGTGAGTACTCAAATTAAAGTGCACCAAACGCCTCTTTACATTGATTAAAGTGCATCTATATACAGATTTCAACTTCTTCTTATCATTTGCTTTTAAGCACCGCCCCCTCCCTCCCAATAATGTCTGAGGGGACATTTCATTTCCTCTGTTTAGTGAATTTGCCCATTCTATCCAGCCACAGCGTGCTGAAGAGGTGGACTGGCTTACTAAACCTTCCTCATCCTCTCCATCCTCCGTCATGCAAGCAGAGACAAGTGTGCAGTCCCCTGCAGTTGCCAGGGTGGATAAATCTGCCTCTTTGTCCACATCTATTCCTGCCATAGCCCCAACATCAGCCACTGAGGAGTCTGCTGAGGTATTTGACCACAGCATCAGCCTCTTGCACCTTGATGATCCCCAGACATTACTGAATTCAGATGTTCAGAGGTTTGCGGATGAAAGGAACATGAGCCTAGGGAGAGGGAGGAAAACTGGTAGGCATTCATGTTCCCTAAGCCACAGCGTATTGCCAAGTTGCCTCCAGTGCTAATGATGAAGATGGAGGAGATGGAGATGAGGTCACTGATGCAACTTGGGTGCCAGATAGAGCAGAGGAGGAAATTGAAGGTGAGGCAGCACAACCCCAAGGAGGCCGACATCGAGAGAGTAGAGAGCAGCCACCCTATTCCATCACATTCTGCATCTGTTATCTCCCGGCCCATTCCCCAAATCTCAGCTGTCTGGGCCTTTTTCAGCACATCTGCAGCAGATAACACTGTTGCTATCTGCAGACTGTGTCTCAGGCACATCAAAAACCCCAACCATATGCATATCATTGTAAGTTGTTTTGCCTTAATCAAGAGCACCTATAGGATTACGGTGGGAAGGCACCCCAGACACCCAAAGAGTATTTTTTCTGCACCTGTTTGACACGTGCATATCATTGCATTTTTTTACAGCAAGGCCAATTCTTGCTTTCATCAAGTGTACCTCTATAGGGTTACAGTGGAAAGGCGCCACTGACACCCAAAGACCAATTTATACGCACCCGTTACTTCTATACAAAGTCAAAGTGATACCAGAATGTATTTAAAAAATTTCTAATCTTATTCCCAGTGCACTACATTGTGTCCTCATCATATACACTGGCTCCTCAGCTGTTGCTGAGCAAAATAAAGGCAGCCTGCAGAGCTTGCTTGAAAATGTAATTTTTCTTGGCTTTATAAATGCAATTATTGCTGCAGCAGAT
Source organism: Lithobates pipiens (assembly GCF_037356315.1). NCBI lineage: Eukaryota > Metazoa > Chordata > Amphibia > Anura > Ranidae > Lithobates > Lithobates pipiens. Next base: position 429,275,496 of record NW_027507748.1, read on the forward strand.
TCTAAACATGGTACAGATCTGGCAGTTTACAGGTAGACTAAAAGGGACCCCCAAGCACTATGTGGGAAGGAATGTTTCACACTTTTTTTTTTGATACATGTCCCCTAAGGCAGGACCCGGACCCCTACAACCATTGTATGCCCAATTACTTGCATATAAGCCTTCAAAATGGGCACTTTTGATTTTTGACATTCGGGTTGCATTGACTTTAATGGGGTTTGTTATTTGGGTCAGAACTTTTGCAGTGTTCAGAAGTTCGGATGCGAATCGAACAGAGGTCTGTTTGGTCCATCCCTAGCTATGACCCTGATCCTCCCAATGTCGTTGGAGATGCAGGCTTAAGCCACAAGGGTGCACGTTTATGAAGTAGTGATCAGCAGTGATCCCGAGGATCGCAGCTGATCGCAGCCCATAAAAAGTTTATGAAACAGAGATAATCGGGGGGACTTTTTATTTTACTAACATTAACCACGCCGTCTGTCCGCGTATTGAGCGTGATAATTTATCACTGCTTAATAAACTGACATCTAGGTGTCAGTTTCTGTGAATTACTGGTACTGTAATCACGTAAAGTCTCACAAGATTCCAGTATCGGGGCCATTCTCCAGTGTTGGAAGCCTTTGGCGATCACTTCACTCCTCAGAAGGTGAAGCGATCTACTCCGCTTCATAAACTGGCACATAAAGGAGAAAGATCTCCTCTGAGAATGGCGGAGAATGAAGCAGTGAATAGATTTCACTGCTTCATAAACAGACACCATAGTGCTTTACCCCATCATCTGAGTGTCTAGGGTCCATTGACCCATTTTCCCTTTTTGTGTGCATGTCTTTATTTCTGCCATTTATCTTGTTGTTGCCCACCCCTCATTTTATTGTTTGGTGACATTGCATGGTCTCTGACTCCCTGTCCTTTACTGTACGATTAAGATGGTAAGTTTGACTTACTAGTACATTTCATATCTTGAAGTACAGACCAGGACACCGGTCACCTCCCCTGTGTGTCTCCTTTTTATTTGCTACACAACTGGAGTCCCACAGAGTGGGTAAGGCTATATGAAGGTGCACTGGGGGCATTTCCAGCAACACTTTTGCTAGTGCGCGATCACCTGAAAGTAGCAGCATACAAAGCCAGCCATAGAATGTTTGAATCTCAGCTGATTCCTGCTGATTCAAACCATGTATGGACAGACTGAATGTACCCAGGTTGATCGATTTTAACTTGAGTGCAACCAGCCTGTCGGATTTTACATGTGATTATTGCCAGCGGATGTTTATAATTGCTGTTTTCCTAGCAAGGATGGCTTCACCCACTGGGAAAACACAGTGGCTAATGGTTTGCAGGAAAGTAAATCACTCTGTCTATGGCTAGCTTTGCCATGGTCTTTCAGTTTTGTACCATACTCCAAGATAAGGAATTTACTGACAAGTCAATTTTTTTTCTTTACAAATTTTCTACTACCGTATATACTCGAGTATAGGCCGACCCGAATATAAGCCGAGGCCCCCAATTTACCCCCAAAAAAACTGGCAAACTTATTGACTCGTGTATAAGCCGAGGGTGAGACATGCCTGTCCATCCCTGTGTGTGTGTCCGTCCCTGTGTGTCCGTCCATCCCTGTGTGTGTGTGTGTCTCCATCCATCCATCCCTGTGTGTGTGTGTCTCCATCCATCCATCCATCCCTGTGTGTGTGTGTCTCCATCCATCCATCCATCCCTGTGTGTGTGTGTCCATGTGTGTGTGTCTGTGTGTCTGTGTGTCTGTGTGTCTGTGTGTCTGTGTGTCTGTGTGTGTGTGTGTGTGTGTGTGTGTCCAGCCTACCTGTGTCCTGAGCCTCCGTCCCGTGCCTTGCCTCCTTGCCTCCGTCCCGTGCCGTGCCTTGCCTCCTTGCCTCCGTCCCGTGCCGTGCCTTGCCTCCTTGCCTCCGTCCCGTGTCGTTTCGTGCCTTGCCTCCTTCCTGGTCCCGTCCCGTGCCGTGCCTTGCCTTGCCTCCGTCCCGTGCCTTGCCAGGATCGCCTCGGCGGCCATTCTAAAATTCAAAAGCCCCGCCTCCGCCTCCGCCTGTGATAGGCGGAACACTGAATTTCCCAGCAGCCTGTGTTCCGCCTATCACCGATATCGTCTCATCCTCGTACTACGGACGAGGATGAGACGATGTCCGTGATAGGCGGAACACAGGCTGCTGGGAAATTCAGTGTTCCGCCTATCACAGGCGGAGGCGGAGAAGGAGGCGCGGCTTTCAAATTGTAGTATGTCCGCCGTCTGTCTGCTCGATACGCTGATCGAGCAGTCAGACGGTGATGACTCGAGTATAAGCCGAGGGGGGCACTTTCAGCCTCAAAAAAGAGGCTGAAAATCTCGGCTTATACTCGAGTATATACGGTATCTCTTTATGTTTTTACTTAAAAAAAAAAAAAAAAAAAAAAAAAAGATTTTTGTCAGCTGTGAGTAGCATTCTATTCCTGTTTTTCATTAGTTTTTATAGCCAAGCTTTGGTTGCATTTTATTTGATAAGCTGGGAGGCCTAAAATCTATGTCATATTTCTTGTATTTAAAGTTGTTTAGGTTTGTTTTTATGAGATACTGCACAGTTCAATAAATTGTAGATGTTTTCGTTTGCATTTCAAATCCTGATAAAACAAAACTAAATAACTTTTTTTTTTTTTTTTAACATATATTCTGCTTCACTGTACAGGAATGGAACATATAGATGCTTAAAAAAACTATATTGAAACCCTGGGAATGAGAAACATGTTCAAAATAAATTGGTCTAAAAGTAGAAAGGAAAAAATATATATATATATTTTTTTTTTAAGTGCCAACATATTCTGCAGCACTTTAAAAATGCATAGTTTCAATTGTATATTCCCTGTTCAAAAGTATTCACCACGCACAAATTCACTATTAAACACATTGGGAGGAAGCTATGCAAGCTAGCAGTGTTTTTTTGGACTGGGGGAGTAAACTGGACGTCCATATGAAATACACACAGACATTCTGAGAAGATGAAGCCTTTAGTATGTCAATTGTGATTCAAACATAGGATCTAGAGTATTAGAAGTGATTGTGGCGATTTGAACAGTAGGAGGTGTAGGTATCAGAGTAGTTAACTGTATAAAGCAGTGAAAGTCTGGTAGTATTATAAAACAAGGTTTTATGCATTTATGAAGATGTATGTGCTGGGGAGAGTTGGCGAAGTCCTCATGGAAATAAAGAAGGGAGTAGTAGAGAAATGGAGCAGCATAAAGTCCTAGAGGTAGTAGAACTGTGAAAACCATTAAGATTTTTTTTTTATGATCAGGTAAATGGATACTACATATCAAACACTATAAAATGGTTTTAGTCCTGGGCATAAGACCCTATATACGAAAAAAAAACTCTAGACCACCCTATAAATTTGTATTATTTACCAGTAACGGAGGCCATACTTTGTTATAAATGGATTGCACACTAATGTGATTTGATGCATTTTCCACAGCTACTTCAGGACAACATGATTATCAAATTTATACCAAAGAGGACAGTCGCTTTACATGTAGTGCCATTAATGCCTAACGTATCAGCCGACCTCAGGGAAGTTTATTATACTGTAGCACAGTTCCAACATTGGGCTTTTGTAAAAAAGGGCCTGACACCTTTCTTGTATCACGGGACACAGAGCACCATAGTAATTACTATGTAGGTTATAAGCCACCTTCAGGTGATGGACACTGGCACACCCTAAACAGGAAGTTGCCTCCCTATATAACCCCTCCCATACCATACCCTCCCAACACCTCATTTTTTTCACCAATATCCAAGATGTTGGTCACGAGTGAAGATATGCTCTGAGGAGCTCCAGGGGGGATCCATGCTAGATTTAAATAACCTCCACAGACTGAATCCATCCAAAGTGCCACTGAGGCCAAGGTGGATGGTACCTGGCCTTGTATCCAAAAGTGTTGAGGTTTTGACTGTAACGCCTCTATTTGTAGGGCTGGACCCCGGGACCAAGAGCTTTGGTCTTGCTACATTACCTAAATTTTTTTCTGATGGGGTGCTATTATAGGTGCAATGGAGTGGAACCCCGATAAAAAGGGACCCGGTCCTTGAAGGTTTGCTAAACGCAGCCCGCTGTGATGAGCGAAGGTTGGAACTGTCTGTTAATTAAGCCAAATCCTGTGGCGGGGATAAGATAAGGAAGAAGCCTAGGAACTATAAAAGTTCACCTAAGGTTTTCTTCTTCTGCCTCCCTCCCCCCCCCCCCCCCCCCCCATGTTGGGTCTGCGGACCTGAAGGCCACCCATGGCGTGCGTGGGAATGGTTTTTCAAATGAAAGGATGGGGGCAGGTGAAATGAGGGGGTGGGGCCTAGGCACCGTGCAGCGTGCAGGACACAGAATCCACAAGGACGCACGGCCCCGGCTTAAGAGTTTCAAATGGAGCAGTCTCTCCTCAGCTGTAGCAACGAGAAGCAAGACTGGCTGCACTCGGAACACAAGAGCAGTGGGGCATGTAAGGACTGCAAAGGGCATTTCCAATATGGAAAGGACATTTTTCCCAGCACAAGCTTGAATTGTATAGCGACATTACACTGTCAGACTATGTTCAGCAAATAGTGCATTTAAATAGTGCCTCTGCTTTTGTGCTTAGGGCTATGTGTACTAAAAAAGACACCACAAAGACCAAAAAGGTACCAAGGATTTCACCTCCAGGCACTAGGAACACCAGTTGTGTCTCCACACTATCATCCTCGCCTGAAATACCAGATATGGCAAGCCAGGGTGAGTCACTGGAACAAATTGGTGCAGCTGCTTCTCTCATCTCAGCCCCTGTATACATGACTGAAGATGTCTTTTCCTCCGCCCTGCAGGGCCTAGAAGGAAGATTATCAGCTTTAATCGCATCCTCCATTTATATGGATAGGAAGCGTGTTGGATCCCCCTCCCACCTTAGACCCTTTGCAAGGGGAACAGTGGGTACAGGATGAGGTGTTACCCTCAGGCGATTAGGAGAAAAGCCAAACCAATGACTCCTCTATGGAGGAAACAATGGTAGATGAACCCTTTTCAGCCTCGCAATCTGAGAAGTTGCTAATGCAATCTCTTTCAGAGATAGTTCGTTCTACTTTCATGCTAACCCTAACTGAGTCTGCTGAAAGTTCAGGTTCTTCCTTGGGTTCCTTAAAACCTTCACAGCCTCCAAAGAGATTCTCAGTTCTCTATCCCATGGAGGAAAAATTTACCAAAAAAATGGTATAGACAATGCACAAATGCTTAAGGATCCAACAGATAAAAGGTTGGAATTCCTGTTAAAATCCTTTTTTTTTTTCTTTGGAAGGTACCGTTACTCAGCCTGCATTCACTGCAATAGGCATCTGCCAATCCCTAAAGGACCAGTTTAGACAGGCCCTTAAAGAGGTTCCTTTACAACAAGCCCAGGATTTGGCCTAACTACCAAAAGCATTATGTTTTGCCATAGACTTCTTTAAAGATTCTAGTCACCAGGCGTCTCACCTTGCACTTGTGCTAGTATACATGCGTAGAATCCTCTGGTTTAAAAAAATTGGTCAGCCTTGGTTTTCCTTTTCACGGGGATAGGTTATTTGGGGATGATTTGGACAAATACATCCAAATGATTTTCAGTGGGAAAAGTACCCTTTTGCCAGTCAAACTAAGGAATAAACGCACTTCATTTAAGCGGACTCTTTCTCCTGTGCCAGGGGCATCTGCCTCTAGGCAGTGGTGAGGGCCTGCGCCATCAGACTCTAGAGGAAAACCTCAGGGTCTGGCCCAGGCACAAAATAAGTCCTGCAGCCGGAATCCTGTAAAACAGAATTCTAAAGTCTCATTATGAAGGGGCGCTCTTACTTGAGACAAGTACACACTATAGAGCAGGGATCACCAGACTACAGCCCTCCAGCTGTTGCAGAACTGCATGTCTCATGAGCCATTGTTAAACTCTGACATTCAGAGACATGACTAGACATGAAGGGAATTGTAGATCCTGAACAACTGGAGGGCCATAGTTTGTAGACCAAATCATTTAATGCATTAATATTAATACTAATATTAATAATGCATTATTAATTTAATATTGTATGCCTGAGGTTTAGGCCTCATACACACAGGCCACCTGAGGATGCAATTTGGAGATCTCGCCCCTTGTGACATCAGTCTTGGGCATGGTGGGGTGATGTCACAAGGGGCGTGGCCTCCAAATGACGCCATAAGGGGGCCCCGTCCCATGCCGATTTAAGTCCTTGCACACAGCCAACCCAACTTTACACTGGGAGATCACATTGAGTCAGCATCGGAAGAACAGAGTGTGAAGACCCAGCAAAAGAGCTGGAAGACAGCGCAGAGAGGGAGAAGAACCGGCAGAGGGAGAAGAGCCAAAGAGGGGAAAATAAATCGAAAGAGACAAAATCGAATGAGATGCCAGAGCTGATTTATTAAATTACTTAAAAAATGTGTGTAGTGTATTTCTTAATACTTTTTTGGAGTGAATGGGTAGGGGTACAATGTACCCCATATTCATTCACCTAGAGTGGGGGGGAGCTAGGATCTGGGTTTTCTTTCCTGCAAACTACAACCACTGGGCAAGGGTTGATGGGAAGATGCCCTTATCAACATGGGGACAAGATACTTTGGGTTGGGGGGGGGGGGCGAACGTGGTTAGATGTGTTCAGACGCATCAAGTGTTTTGGTTTACTTCATTTAATTGGCCTGAATAGTTATTCTGGCCAGTGAAATAAATGCTGAAGCATAAAACGCAGCCAGTGCATTTGGCACTAAACACACCAGGCGCGTTTAGGTGTGCTGAGCGTTTTTATTTACAGAAAAACTCCTCTCCTGAATGCGCTGGCCCTAGGTTTTTTTCTGACTCTAAACGCCCATAAACAAAGATATACATCTAGGTTAATTCTCCCTAGAGGTTGCACCAAAGCTCACGGTGTCTTCCTGGCACTTATAATGACATAAGAGTATAAAATAGAGAGCCGGCATCACGTCCTCCCAATAAAAGTACTTTATTGATACAGGGTACAGTGTGCAAGTTACAGCAGTTTACGTTTCAGTAAATGTGTGCATGGAGATGTAGGCTAATGTAGAGGAGCGTTTAGAGGCAGAAAAAAGTAAAATGCCTCAAGTGGCATAAACTGTGTAACATTTAAAGCTGAACTCCAGGTATGGTTTTGCATATCTAAATGAACGTGGACCAATGTAAGTATACATGTTTCATACCTGTGGGGCTGCTGTGGAAGTGGAGAATTACTTTAGTAGTTGGCGCTGCTACAGTGATTGCTGTGGTCTTCCAGGTCCTGTGCCAAGCAGCTGCCCTTCTGCATAGTAAATACAGAGGTTCATTTCTCAACGTTATTACCATTCACAGAGTGTCTTCTCCCACCCTCCCAGTGAATTTTGTGCCTTTATTTTGATTAAGGGGGGGGGGGGGGGGGCAGCCTGCTAGCATCAGCCATCACCTCATTGAATTGGTGAATGCCTCATATTAATAGGAAAAAAAGTGTTCTGCAAATTGCAGCCATGCCAGGTGAGGGAACCCCAAGTGTTAATTATGCAGAGGGACAACTATTTTGCACGAGATCCAAAGACTGCAATAGTTACTGTAGAACTACTATAGTGATTCTCCCCTTCCACAGCAGTTTCACAGGTATGGGAATATGTACACTTGCAATGGTCAATGCTAGACCAATGTAACTATGCAATTCAAATTATTCCTGGAGTTCAGGTATACAGGCTCCTGTGATGTAGCACAGGGGTATTGAATTCAAGTTCAGGCAGTCATTGAATCTTTCTTCCAGCAGAGGACTGAATGACTTGTTTGATACTTAATGGCATCTTGGAGCATCTGCAAATGTGGCACATTTTTGCAAGCACAAATGGCACCATGTGGCTCGCTGCAGCACAATTTTCAAAAGGGTCAAAGATTTTTCTGCGTTTCTGCATGTAAAACAGCCTATTGAAATAATTGGGCTGCCTTCACACAGAATGCGGTAGCAATGATGCACAGTGGGTAAAAAAAAAAATCACCCCCTTTTAAAATCACTTTTGTTCCATCCAGCTGTATTTACTAGTGCAACTTATACCATTCAACTGAAAGATATAACACCAACATGTCAGATTTTTTATTTTTTTTAATTCAAAAACAGAATCACTAAGTTGGAAAATGGATCACCCACTGACTGCCAGTATTTTTTTAGCTACCCTTTGCTTTAATTACAGCCTTTTGTCTGTTGGGATGTGCCTCTACTAACTTTGCACATCTAGACTTTGCACTATTTGTCCACTCTTTGCAGAACTGCTCAAGTTCAGTTAAATTTGATGGTGACTGTGGACTGCAGTCTTCAAGTCATTCCACAGATTTCCAATGGGTTTTAAGCCTGGACTCTGACTAGGCCATGCAGGGGTCATTCGCCTTTTTCTCCTTCAACCACTGTGTGGTAATTTTTGCTGTGTGCTTTGGGTCATTGTCATGTTGGAAGGTAAACTTTTTTCCCATCGATGGTTTTCTGGAGGGCAGCAGATTTTCCTCAAGAATTTGACAGTATTTTGCACCATCAAGGTGCTCCAGTCCCTGCTCTAGAAAAGAAACGCCCCCATAACAGGATATTACCACCTCTATGCTTTGCTGTAGGAATGGTGTTATTTGGATGGTGAGCTGTATTGGATTTCCACCAGATATATCGTTTGGTGTTGAGGCCAAATAATTCAATTCAGATCTTCAAGGTGCGTTTTTGGCAAAGCTCAGTCATGGTTGCATATGTCCTTGCTTAGTTTTATCCAGCTGTGCAACTTATAACATCCAAGTGAAAGATAGAACACCCACATGTGAAACTTAAAAAAAAAAAAAAATCTAAAACATAATCAATGAGCTGGAAACAGAATCACCCCCCCCCCCCCTTAAAAATTATTCTACACTCTTTTGTATCACCCTTGCCCCCCCCCCCCCCCCCAGTTCTTCCCAGCAGTAACATAGCCCTCATCTGTCCTACCTTACACAGGCCTGAGGGCAGGAGGCTCAGAAGATCTAGAGCTGACATCAAAGGCAGAACAGTTTTGGGTGGAGGGTGGGAGCTGCACAAGTTTACCTGTTAATCAGCTTATGATTGGCTTCTAAGACCGCTCTGAATCCGAGCAAACAAACCCCTTCTGGTTAACTTGGAAAGTTAATTCGGCAGTTCCTGTCTTCATATCAAAAAGGTGTATAGAGGAGGCATGTCCTCATAGCTAATCCAGCTAAATGCTGAGAGACCATCAACCCGGAACTGTGTAATCAAATAGGATAAGAAATAATGTTTGATGACAGCCCCTTAGTATGTCTAATATAACCAAATATAAACTGTTCTAAGACATCATATTTTTATTACAAAAACATTAAAATGTATCATACATGAGGTGGGCAATGTAATCTCGCCAGGCATGAAAACAAAAGATATCAGTAGTCAGTTTGGTTGAAGAAAAAATCCTACGCAATTCGTGGCTATAGCCAGGGTTTCAAAGTTTCTTCATCTGATTCAAGGCCTAATAATGACAAACAAATAGACATAAGTACAAACATATTACATACATGAATACCTGCAAATATTGTAAATACACTCGGGACCCCCTATCCAATGGCAAAAGGAGGAATGTCCTCCATCCAGAACTGTCCTTCCTGATGTCAGCTATGGGGAAGACCTGGCTCCTGAATGGTGGGAAATACGTAAAAGGAATAATAGAAAATGTTACAAAATATGCAAAACACTTTATTTTTTTTTATTTTATTTTTTTACAAAAGCCTACTTTTGTGCTGTGCTGTAATTTACTCATTCGAGGTAGGATGCAATGTTAGAAATAATGTAATGATGCTACATGTAAGTCAGTAGGAAAAAGGATGTCCCTTATGCTCTGCAGAAATACCATAATAAAGTGTTTCTTTATAATTCATAAACCTAAAATACTACATGTTAATAATTAACTTGTATTCCTTATCCTTGTCCCTCTGGGAAGGGGCTGTGACGCCACAATCTCCACCTCATCCAATTAGTGAAAGCCTTATATTCATTGGGAAAAATATAAGGTGTTCTGTGAATTGGGGCTGTGCTGATCAATTTAATGCACGCTATATTCAGAATTATGGCCGCTCGGCACAAGGCTTGGAAGAATGTGGCAATCACTGTGGTAACTCCAATTACTGCAATAATTGTGCACATAATTGGGAAGTCCATCCCACCTCTGGGCTTAAAGACCCAGGTAACGGAATGTTAGGGCAGGGCAGGCAGAGGTTATGTTTTTTTTTTTTTATTGTGAGGTAGGGTTTAAAGGCTTTGACAAACCTTGTGTTTAGTTCACTTCAAAGACAAGAAAGCAAAAGAACCTTGGACAAATTGATTTCTGGTTTACTCTCTCTAATTTAAGAATATGTATCTCTGATGTTCCCAATCATACAGCAGGTGCAGATCAAAATGTGTTCATTTCTTAGCTGCCATTAGCATCATATTTAACATCAATAGTTGAGGAAACTTCCTGTTGGTAGCAAGTTTCAGGCTCATGGAAGACAACACTTGCACTGTTGCTATCACGGTCCCTAGGTTTATGTACATAGTAAACAATGTAGTAGCCATACGTTTAGCTGTATGCTAATTTTTTTATCTTCTAATAAAACAAACCTCAAAAACTGCACATCCTTGCCAAAACAATGACGTTCTTAACCTATAGTTAGATTCTAAATGGTAATCCTAATACTCTGTACATTTTTTTACATTAAAGCAATATTTTCACACCAAACTGAGCTCCCTGAATAGCTATGGTGATTGGAACGTCACTATTCTTTTCATCTAATGTGAAAACATATAGCTAGATTGAGGTAGAAGATGATGGCTAATGGGGAGTATATATAAAGAAAAAAAAAGGTTAATAATTCTGCAAAACTGCATTTACAAGGGCTGTATTGAAAGTGATGCAAAAGTGGTAATAACATTTTTACTAACTTGGATAGGTTGTTCAGATTTCACAATTTTTTTTTGTTGGAGGCAGATTATGAATTCCAAGCAGATGCAACGTACCATCATTGAGTTCTTGACAAGTGAGTGGTGTAGGCTCTCTGACATCCACAGAAAGCTATGAAATGTTTACAGATGATTTAATTGACCAGGGCAAGTTTAAAGAAGGGGAAAGCGTCATTGACAAACCACATCTGTAAACTTTCGGTTACCATCTGTGGATGTCAGGCAGCTTGCACCCTATGCCCATGAATAACTGTGACAACAGGTTTCTTCTGCTTGGAATCCATTATATACAGTGCCTTGCGAAAGTATTCGGCCCCCTTGAACTTTTCAACCTTTTGCCACATTTCAGGCTTCAAACATAAAGATATAAAATTTGTATTTTTTGTGAAGAATCACCAACAAGTGGGACACAATTGTGAAGTGGAACGAAATCTATTGGATTTTTGAAACTTTTTTAACTAATAAAAAAATGAAAAGTGGGGCGTGCAAATTTATTCGGCCCCCTTGCGTTAATACTTTGTAGAGCCACCTTTTGCTGCGATTACAGCTGCAAGTCGCTTGGGGTATGTCTCTATCAGTTTTGCACATCGAGAGACTGAAATTCTTGCCCATTCTTCCTTGCAAAACAGCTCGAGCTCAGTGAGGTTGGACGGAGAGCGTTTGTGAACAGCAGTTTTCAGCTCTTTCCACAGATTCTCGATTGGATTCAGGTCTGGACTTTGACTTGGCCAGTCTAACACCAGGATACGTTTATTTGTGAACTATTCCTTTGTAGATTTTGCTGTATGTTTGAGATCATTGTCTTGTTGGAAGATAAATCTCCGTCCCAGTTTCAGGTCTTTTGCAGACTCCAGCAGGTTTTCATCCAGAATGGTCCTGTATTTGGCTGCATCCATCTTCCCCTCAATTTTAACCATCTTCCCTGTCCCTGCTGAAGAAAAGCAGGCCCAACCCATGATGCTGCCACCACCATGTTTGACAGTGGGGATGGTGTGTTGAGGGTGATGAGCTCTGTTGCTTTTACGCCAAACCTATCATTTTGCATTGTGGGCAAAAAGTTCGATTTTGGTTTCATCTGACCAGAGCACCTTCTTCCACATGTTTGGTGTGTCTCCCAGGTGGCTTGTGGCAAACTTTAGACTAGACTTTTTATGGATATCTTTGAGAAATGGCTTTCTTCTTGCCACTCTTCCATAAAGGCCAGATTTATGCAGTGTACGACTGATTGTTGTCCTATGGACAGCCTCTCCCACCTCAGCTGTAGTTCTCTGCAGTTCATCCAGAGTGATCATGGTCCTCTTGGCTGCATCTCTGATCAGTCTTCTCCTTGTCTGAGCTGAAAGTTTAGAGGGATGGCCAGGTCTTGGTAGATTTGCAGTGGTCTGATACTCCCATTTCAAAATGATCGCTTACACAGTGCTCCTTGGGATGTTTAAAGCTTGGGAAATCTTTTTGTATCCAAATCCGGCTTTAAACTTCTCCACAACAGTATTACGGACCTGCCTGGTGTGTTCCTTGGTCTTCATGATGCTCTCTGCGCTTTCAACAGAACCCTGAGACTATCACAGAGCAGGTGCATTTATACAGAGACTTGATTACACACAGGTGGATTCTATTTATCACCATCAGTCATTTAGGACAACATTGGATCATTCAGAGATCCTCGCTGAACTTCTGGAGTGAGTTTGCTGCACTGAAAGTAAAGGGGCCGAATAATTTTGCACGCACCACTTTTCAGTTTTTTATTTGCTAAAAAAGTTTAAATTATCCAATAGATTTCGTTCCACTTCACAATTGTGTCCCACTTGTTGGTGATTCTTCACAAAAATTTTTAATTTTGTATCTTTGTTTGAAGCCTGAAATGTGGCAAAAGGTTGAAAAGTTCAAGGGGGCCAAATACTTTCGCAAGGCACTGTAAATGTAATGAAGAAGAGTATTTACTATAGAGGAAGAATTACTCTATCAACCTGCAAAATTTGAGCTACCTATATAAGTTAACCCCTGGTCGGCAGCGCTTCCCGGCCACCTTTAAGGGGTTTTAGATATCGGGGGGGGGGGGGGTTGTTATGCTCATGTGACCTCCATGATTGGCTGTCATGGCGGTCACATGATCGGAGCTTTCCATTAGCTGCCAGTAACTGTGCTGGGAGCATGTTCTCCGCACAGCTTGTTTTGCAATAGTGTATGCAAATATATGGCCGCACCGTGTACAGGCCCACCTGCCCAGAGACCGTATATTTGCATACAGTAGGCACCAAGAGTTTCATAAAAACAAATTATGCCCACTTTTGCAATTTGTTCTGTGCAAATTCCAGTCAGATCGAATGCTACTTGCCCATTTTCTCCCCAGAGCATATATTCTTCATAAGAATTGTGTGAATAACAAAAATTCCACAATATAACCACTAGATATAGTCAGCGATAAATACAATTTTTTTCCTATGGTCATCGGCTCCACTAAGTGGCCATAATGTGGTGTTTATCACACTATTATAAATGAAGAACATCTACCTGGAAAATAGCCTAGCTACATTGAATTTTACTGGTATTTGCACAAAATAAGCATGCTTTTTTTACAGGGCAAATAGCTTTTTGAATTGCCCTTTAACTATACCCTATAGTGTTGTCTTCTGCCTCCCATCATTCCTACCAAATTTTCTACTGTTGCGTAGAAAATTGGTTATTTGAATGTGATTAATTGTTTAAGGCAACATGAATATTTCTTTACATTTTATAAGTGTAACAAAGTTGTAAGATCACCAGTATTTTGGCACATTACCTAATTTGTAGCATGCTACTTTTGATTATAAAGGTGTGGCTTATTAACAGATATTCAAACGAAAATGCATTGGATTTTTATTCTCTTGTGATCAAGTCTTTACTGAGCCCACTATTTCAGCTTGTATTTCTGAGCTTTATATATGTATGTATAATTTTCTTCATTGGCTGCTTTGATTTGCATTCATGTTAATGTCATAAAGCTCATTCCACTTTTCTGTTCTATGCTCTTTCTCTTCACCTCCCCATTTTTGTCTTTCAGTCCTGTTACTCTGATCAACTTCTGGCCAGTAGATTCTGCGTGAGTACTTTTTATTTTTGCACTACTGCTGTTGCTGTCATCTTCATATGTGCTGTTAAATCCTTTTTTTATTTTATCCATGAGTTCATTTATTTTTTTGCCCCTCCTAACTTTCAAGTTTAGGTCTAGCATTAAACAGGTGAAATGTTGGCATACTAGCACAACTGTATGAAAGGAACAGTTGAACGTAGACCCTTGACAAAGACTTCCCTTATTGCTTTTTTCACCCTAAAACTGTTTGCACTAAAAGTCAGTGGTTGTTGAACTTGTAAGAAAGATGTGTACCTAGAAGTTCCCAAAGTTAAAGCACAGGCAATATTTCAAATGGAATATAATCTTTGTCATTGAAAACTTTAGTTAGACGTTTCAATTGAATGGACAATATTAAATACAGCAGAACTTTACTGTCCCAACTCTATGCCACACCTGATCAACAACTGAAACAGTTACCTTTTTTCAATCCCTTTTACATCACTTAAGTACACCATTTCTCTTTTACAAAAGAAAAAACCTTAAACAAGAACCATGTATTCTTACAGTAATTTAGCGTTTTGATCAAGTGAAACAAGACTAGTTGATGCACGTTATTTAGCTCTTTTCTGTTGTATTTTTGGATCTGCATTTAAATGGAGAAGGAAATGAAAAGTCGGATCTAAGAAAGTGTTGTCCTCCTTAGTTTATTACCAATCATTTTTGTTGCATGTATAGAAACAAAAAATCTAAATATGTGTTTCATAAACTTTAAAACTGCAAGCCCATGTAGTCATTTGTCTACTTATGAATAGTTAAATACAAATTTAAGATCCATATTTTAATTATGATCTACTATAAACACCTTCCTATACAATGTATATAACTCCTAGCATCAACAGATTCCCTAACTGAGTTTTCTACATCATGGCCACCATATATAACATTCCACTGAAAGATAGCCAGCTCACATCCCAAGACTGGGAGATCATTCGCACACAAAACATAAAAATGGAGAAGTGTCTTATCCTTGTGAAATACTTTAATCAAAATGGGAGATAAAATCAAAACAAGTACTCGCAAGTTTAGACAGCAATATGCCATTCTAATGGCATATTTAAAATGGTATAGCTACGTTGCGTGTGTAGTCCATCCATAAATATCCGATATTACTAGGTAACCAGGGTTTGGGACAGATACTTAAAGTGGCTGTAACCCTAAAAACCTTTTTCGCTTGCAGCCCCACTCCTTAGCGTTTGTTTAAATAGATGCCTCTAAATACATTTATTTAGTTATCTTCAGAACGGTCATGTGACTCCCAGCCACTCTGCTACTATGATTCAGGGCTACAGCGGGAGGGGCAGAGATCTCCCTCTGACATCAGCCGGAAGGTCATGTAGCTGCTCGGCCCCTCCCACTATAGCCCTAGATCATAGTAGCAGAGTGATGGGGAGGTCACGGGACCGGCCTGAAGATAACTGAAAAAAGGTATTTAGAGGCATCTATTTAAACAAACACCACAGTGAGTTATCGCTGATTAAAGGAGAGGGGCAGCCAAGATATTTTGTAAAGGCTTTTTACCACGAATAGTGACAGGTAGGGGTGGAGACAGCTCACACAGACACTGGAGCTGATGGGCAGAAAGGGAGGGAGTGAGGAGGACAGAGGAGAGCTGCGGCTGACGCAGGGACATAAACGGACCATGGTAATCAGGGCTCAGCAGCCATGATGATCTTTGCCATCTCCTAGAGGACACACACGCAAACTGCCAGTATCAGCCAGGTTTTTTACAGCTTAGAGAGGGGCAGGTTAGACAGCATAAGTACTGTGTGGTTTAATCGGCTATAAAGGAACAGGATCTCCTTTTTTTGTTTTGGGGGAGGGGGTCGGGGTTACAAACCTTGCACCTTACAAACACTTTTTTTTTTTTCATTTGTTTTTCAAGTCCTTGTTTGCAACACGTGTGTGTGTGTGTATGTATATATAATTATAAATAAATAATTATATAGTATAACCAGTTGCACAAATTGTGAAAGTGAAGCTGGCTGAAAAGTGTGCACAGCCACTTATTTTAGTCATACGGCAGACTAAACACTTGGACCACATACTCGTGGTAATGTAACATTTTAAAGTTGAACGCCAAGAAAATTACTAATACAGTACTGTACAGTTAAAACACGCAAGCAGTTTTGAAGCAACAGGTTATGGGGTACATAGAAGTGTTTTTCCCTAACTAATATTGAGCATGTTCCATGGCTAGTGATGTAGTGCCTATAAAACTGTGCACTTCCAGTCCACTTCTTCCACCAAAGATGCAAGCTAACTGTGGTCTCACCTGTTGTCTGAGAGACAGCCACAGGAACACATTTAGCATCTGGGTTATTGCAACTCTTTAATCTTAGACATACTTAACCCCCTCAGTCTGCATATATTCTGTAATTACCCAGCAGAGGAAGATCCTTATTTACAAATAGCAGTTTACAGGCGATTGGGAGCTGGAGCACATGGGATTTCTGCTTCGGGCTCTAGAACAAGATCATCCACTTCATTCCCCTTGTTCAAGCTCCCAAACTGCAGCCTGTCTGACTAAAAGCAGCATTTTCCTGCCACTATGTCCGATCTACTCCAGTGGCTATCACTTCTGGAAAAAGGGTGGGTGCCAAAAGCCATAAACACATTTTGGCCTTTCCTCATCTGACTTTATCTCTGGGGTACATCCTGAATTTCCTAGCACATTTACTATTACAGAAGGCAAAGTGGGCTTGAACATTTTTAATGTGGCTTCTGAAAACTTTTCACCAACATTTTGTTAAAGTAATTCTTCTCATTATCGCCACATGCTGGCTCCAGTGGACTAATTGAAGCAATGCATACTAGTCTATGGTTAGATGCACTTAGCTCTGCTCCTGTAGACACAAAAAAAGGCAATTCCTAGAAAGTTTTGTTCTTGATCAAGCCAGTTAGGCTCTGTATTATAATTGGCCAACTCAGAGGTTATTCACCCCTCCTGGAATTTTTGCTGCCTTGTACCGTATGGAATAATAATTCAAAAAGAAAATAACTGTACCTGCTGTGGACCCAGACACTTTTGAGTTAAATAAATCTACTGGTTCTACTGAAGGCTTTCCTTCTTTAGGGATTCAATAGATAGGGGCTTGGATGGTCTTTTAAAGTTATCCTTTGATCAGACAAGTCCGGCCCCGCAGCCAGCTTCTGGCACATTATCTCTTGCCCAGACTGCATAAAACTAAACTAGTCTCTTGAAATGAGTAGCCTTATTCTGTGACGTAGATGACATTCAGAAATGTGATTTCACAGATCTACGATACTGACGTTAATGTCCACATGCTCAGCATTTTATGGCTTAGAACTTGGTTGGCTGACCCTGTTCATTAAGTGCGCCTTTTCCACATTTCCTTTTGAAGGTGAACTCTTTAGAAAATCCCTTGAGGAATACATTGTGGTGGTTATGGAGGGAATGAGGGGATCTTATCATACAAACCATATTACACCTCCATTGTGATTTCTGTTTCAGCTTTGTGTATGATCTGTCAGGCATCATCCACTGAAAGTCTACCCTTTCATGCCAGGTTCTTCTCCGCCCCTGGAGGCGGAGGAGTGTCTACTGACATTTGCAGCTTAGAACAGAGGCTTCCCAGCCTTTTCCTTTACTCCTCACACCTCTCCCTTTTGGGGTAATCTTGCATCCTTTCCTTCACTGACCTTGTACTGTCCAGGATACCGGAGTCAAATTGTCATATTAATCTTCATAACTTTGAATATATAACTTATTTCTCTTGATTTTCCCTGTGCTTTGAGGGCATCACTTGCCCAAGCCACTGTAACTGCAAACAGGACTGAGCAAAGTAAAAGGCATCTGCTCCACATATTTGTTGAAGTTCATGTCTTATGTTGACAGCCATAAACAATAAATTTTGTGCTAAACCCAGGTCGTTACTTGGGATTACAACCCATTAGGTAGCACCTGAATAGGTTTTCTTAGTGTCTCAATAAGTAAAAATATGGATGCCATCAAATGCCCTTAAAGATTTACTTGATGTCCATAATTTATTCCTAAAAGATAACCATTATCCATTATTCTGGCCATGTTTCATATTACACCCAAATTAACTACTTGCCGACCAGCTGCAGCAGTTGTACTGTGGCAACATGGCTTGGCTGCTAGGTTTCGTCGCTCCCTCTGGTGGCCACTAGGGGCACACCCACAGTTTGCCCCCGGAGCCGATGCATCGACTTTTTACAGATTACAGGGTTTTTCTCCCCGCAGCATCCTGTCAAATTTGAAATCGGAGAAGCTGTGCATGACTCCACCTGCACAGCCACATTATTTATTCACAGGCAATTGGCAGAGGTACTTGCAGTTCTCAGTGGAGCACAAGTGCAGTGATGACACTGCACTTGTAGTCCATTAATACTTTGTCTAACTCCGTAGATAAAATTCTGTGTGTGTAAGCGAGAATTAGAACTGATCGTGAATGCATTGTTTTCAGTCTCTAATGCAGAAAAGTAAATTCTCTTTTTTTTTGGATGTAGTTATTTTTTTAATTCCACTTTAATGGCAGAATGTGCTGAACTTTGTGAAATTTATAAGGGCTATCAGTTTGTGTTTTTATAGTGATTGCCTGAGGGCAGTGCAGTATAGAAATCATCTTTTATAGCTGCTGAAACTGAAGGCCTTACATATTCTTAGGCTGCCAATACATTCAATTTCTTTCAGAGTTACCTGCAACTATTTAGTATAACGAACGGCCTGCCTGATTGCATACAAATTAAAAGTGTTTAGGTTTGAAGTCGTATTATATGGTTTTGGTAAATCTAAAGTAAAAGTATACAAGAAAATTGTATAATGTACAGTCAGCTTTAAGCCGGCTATAGACGGTTCGAATCTTGGCTGGTTCAGCAGGAACCTGAGATTCAAACCATGTATGGGCAGGCTGAATGTACCCAAGTAGATTGGTTGATCAACTTGGATACAACCAGCCTGCCGGATTTTACATGTGATTATTGCAACTGGCTGTTACAACATAATGTTTACGATGGTGTAAAACCTCTGCCATTTCTGAAGCACAGGGAAAGAAAAAGCAAAATATTACATTTGTAAAGTTTCTTGTTATCCCTGGGTATAATTAAAAAGCTAATGTATTTGTATTTTGTTAAATGTTTATCAATGCAGAATAATGCATGTTACATTGGTGTGTGCACGTGCGTGTAATATATATTTTAATTCTTTTTAAACAAATACAAGCAGGGGTGTATGTAATTATGCAATCTTGCATGAGCTTCTAACAAACATTAAATTAACAACATTGGGTTAACTACTGCTCATGTTTTGGTAACCATGAAATTCTCTCAGATGGAAGAGATTTGAATTGTAGTTTACACCTCATTCGTGTTACTTATGTTTCTGAGTTTATTTTTAAGGTTTCAAAATTATTTGGGTTCTACTAAACTGTTTTCAATTTACAGTCTGAATAAGTAGTTTAAAACCTCACACATTAGATTTTGTACCCTTATTTGCATGTTGGGAATGAAAGCATACTTTTGAACCCAGTGCAGACGTAGGTGTGCTAGTGCATTTAGCCATGAGTCTCACAACAACAAAGTAATTCTGTTACAGACACTCATCTTGTTGTGCATTGTTGATGAATCAGCGAAGGGCCAAAAAGACTCCCATATAAGAATTCAGTTTTATGTAAACTTTTGCAAATGTAACAGTCTTGTCAACTGTATTTGTCAAAATATATGAAAGTGGATATGAAGGAAACCACATTGAATATGTGGAAATTAAAGAAATAAATGGCAAATCACACATTACCTTGTTTTTTTTTTTATAATTTTTAATATTTCCCTGTAAGAAAGACTCCATGATTGTTTTTGGTTTGTGGAAGCCAACTGCAAATAATTCTTAGGTTCATAGGTGACATAACAGTTCTGTCAACATTCAAATCATCCTAGATGTCCCTGAACATAATAAACATCTGCAGCTCATGCTCATGCTTGGGGACTGATTTATTGAATGTGAATTAAGCTAAAGTTAAGTTAATCTGTGGTCTTCAAACACCCAGTCACATGCAAGGGAATTTGATGTTGGAGGTCAACAAAGGCTCACTTAAGTTTGTCACTGTAAATACTCAGAGCAAACCTTTCTTTAAAGAAAAATGAAAGCTGCCAATACTGACCTGTCATTTTAGAAAAGTAGTTGCTCCACTTCCACGCTGACTTTCTAAGTTCAGTAGTTTGAATCCACTAACTCAGAACAAACTTGCAGATCAAATCAGTTTTGGTCCAAACTGTAGATGGGGCATCAACCTTTCAACCCTTACCTTAATTTTCATTATTTTAAACATGGAAAGTTGAATTGACATTCAAATTCTTGCTGATTGCATTCATTTCTAATAAGGTGTGGGGTTGTCCTTTTGTAGGCAGCAAAGTCAAATGGGGAACATATTTTTGAAACCTGATAGACCAGTGATGACAAACCTTGGCACTCCAGATGTTTTGGAACTACATTTCCCATTATGCTCAACTACACTGCAGAGTGCATGAGCATCATGGGAAATGTAGTTCCAATACATCTGTTGTGCCAAGGTTTGCCATCACTGTTTACTGGCCAAAACATTTTCATAGGATCTGTTGACAACACACCAGCGCTGGCAGTGAGCAGGACATCAGCGGCTGCACCCTTCAGATCACACCCTTGGATATAAAAAATGTACATTATACGAATGCCGATTTTGCTACCTTTTAACTGAGTTAAGTGTGGCGATCTTTATAAAAAGTATCTACAATTCAGTAGTATCTCATAATATAAAAACCTGTTTTCATCACCACTTTCATATCATACCTTTTTTTTATAGCTATTTTTTTTATTCTTTGACAATCAGTTAACCTTTCTCTATAATTTTTACCCTAGAGCAGTGATGGTGAACCTTGACACCCCAGATGTTTTGGAACAAAATTTCCAATGATGCTCATGCACTCTGCAGTGTAGTTGAGCATCATGGGAAATGTAGTTCCAAAACATCTGTGTTGCCAAGGTTGGCCATCACTGCCTTAGAGGTACCCTTGATAAAATTGGCAGGGAACCCCTGCTCAAATTTGTACATCTGGTGTAATTGGGAAAATTCCCCTTTGGTAATCAGTGGTCACCCCTACAGTAACCTAAAAAAGATCACAGATGTCATGCTGCTGGCTCTGCCAAGTGGCATTGGAGCTGAAACATTGCAGCAGACACCATCAGGTGGGAGGTCAGTCAGCCATAGCTTAAAGTGATTGTAATGTCTATTTTTTTTTCCTCCTAGTCCCTTCCTCCTGTTGAGTGCCCCCACAGCAAGCAGCTTGCGTGAGGGCACCTGAGCCGAGCTGCAGCTCTGTGTATCTCTTTAGACACTCAGCTGTGGTTCGGCCCTGCCCCCTCTCTCTCCTGATTGGCTAACTGAGGTTGATTGACAACAGTGGGCGCCAATGACACCGCTGCTGTGTTTAGCCAGTCAGGATGGAGAGGCACTCATGGACATCGCTGGATAGAGAGGGGGCTCGGGTAAGTATTAGGGGCTGAAGGGCGGCTGCTGCACACAGAAGGCTTTCTATCTTAACCCTTTCATGACTAAGCCTATTTTTTGACATTTGGTGTTTACAAGTTAAAATCCATATTTTTTTTTGCTAGAAAATTACTTGGAACCCCCACACATTATATATATTTTTAGCAGAGACACTAGAGAATAAAATGGCGATTGTTGCAATATTTTATGTCACACAGTATTTGCGCAGCTGTGTTTTAAATGCAACTTTAAACTTTTGGGGAAAAGGGACACTTTCATGAATTTAAAAAAAAGAAACAGTAAAATTAGCCCAATTTTTTTGCATAATGTGAAAGATAATGTTACGCCGAGTAAATAGATACCAAACATGTCACACTTTATAATTGCACGCACTCGTGGAATGACGACAAACTGCGGTACCTAAAAATCTCAATAGGCGACGCTTTAAATATTTTTTCTGGTTACCAGTTTAGAGTTACAGAGGAGGTCTAGTGTAGGAATTATTGCTCTCGCTCTGACGATCGCGGTGATGCCTCATATGTGTGATTTGAATACCGTTTACATATGCGGGCACGACTTCCGTATGCATTTTCTTTGCTGTGCGAGCTCGCGGGGACGGGGGCGCTTGAAAAAAAAATTATTTTTCTTATTTATTTTAAAATTAATAAATTTTTTTTTTTTTTTTAATTGATCACTTTCATTGCTGTCGCAAGGAATGTAAACATCCCTTGTGACAGTAATAGGTGGTGACAGGTACTCTTTATGGAGGGATCGGGGGTCCCTCCTTTACATTTCAAAGTATTCAGATCGCCATTTTTGGTGATTCTGAATACTGTATATATTTTTAAATCCGGCGATATTGGCAGCCGAGTAAACCGGAAGTGATGTCATGACGTCGCTTCCGTGTTTACAGTTAGCAGACTGGAATGAAGCTGCTTACGGCTTTATTCCAGTCCCTCACTAGCTGCCAGAAGCGGCGGATTGTGCATCGGTGCTCCCGATTGAACGGGAGCCCCGGTAAGAGCGGCGGTCGTCCCCTCCCGCTCCTCCGGCATAACAGACGAGCGGCTTTTAGCCGCATCGGTTGTTATGGCTGGAAAGCCGATCGCCTGCTCTAAAAATCAGTACCGGGATGATGCCTGCAGGTGTGGGCATCATCCCTGTATAACTCCTGGAATCCGAGTACGCACATCTGCGTACGCTCGTGGCAAGGGGTTAATGCATGGAATTCATTAAGCTAAAAAAAAACTTCTGCCTTTACAACTCTTTTAAGTAACCCTTGGCAACCTACAGATGAACCTTAATTGAGAGAGGCTAGTTTAGATCATTACAAATTATAGATAGACAGAAGATGAGTTATCTGCTACTCCTTCCTTAAAGTGGTTGTAAACCTTTGAAATGAAAAATGAGCATATCCTTCTATAATATGTACTTGCCTTATTTCAAAGAACCTAGTGCAATCTCTGACTGCTCTTTCCTTACTGTATAACCATGAGTCACTAACACCCCTCCCCCCCAGCACACAGCAAGCCATAAGCTCAGCGCATTTTCCCATGAGACAGTGTAGAGGGGGTGTGGGAGGGAGTCATAGCCATTCCCTTCACTTAGGTCTCAGATGACACTCAGCTTTCCTCTCTATGCTGTGTAGTATGTAATGACAGATCCCTGCCTCCTACCTCCATAAGCTCGGAAATGCTGTATAAACTGTGCACTTTGAACAGCTTTAGAGAGGAGAGGGCTGCTTATAAACAGGTACAACTTATGTGAGTGGATTTGTTTAATCTATGTGTACCACCTGATGATAGTCAATTCTATATGTACATGTAAGGGTTTTACAGCCACTTCAACACAAATTTAGTTTGAACAACAGTTTTAAAGTACATATAAATAGAAGAAAAACAAATATTGCAGATAACCAGATGTGCTTCCTGCATTAGTTTGCATTCTCACACATAGAGCATTTTCTGCAAGTACAGAAAATACATGCTGATTTTGCAAAAAATAAATAAAAAATTAAATCCTAAGGCCTTGTAACTTCCTGATTAGAGCTAAAATCTCAAGCAGTGTCATCAGCTATTCTAGCTATCTGCCAACTACAATTATGTAATGGAGATAAGTTGAGGGAGTGGTGTGTGCAACTCCAGAAAGCAGCCTATTGTGATAATGCTGCTCCTTGATACAATACCATGACTGAGTATTGTCACCCAAAGACAGGAAATGTTACTGGTAGGATCATTGGGTGGAAAAGGAAAGGAATAAAAAAAATAAAGCTCATACAGCCCCACATCTAAGAACTGGTAAGCTGCAATATTTATTTTTATTTTGAGTTTAGATACACTTTAAGGAAGGCTATCAGAGGTACTTACATGGGCATTTGATAAATTATATCTGTTCTATTTTTAATGATCATGTCAGTATTGGTAAAATAAATTCAGTTCTTGTACTGCCTACTGGTGATTTGGGGCATTAGAGAAACAGGTGGTGAAATGCATCTGTGTTGATCATATTAACAAAATAATACTTTTTTTTTGGGGGGGGGGGGGTGTATTCAACACAACCGGTACAGTTGTTTCTTTATATACAGGCATTTTGGAAAATAAAGTCCCATTTTCACATTTGTATATATTGTTTGGTAGTGTTCGATTAATTGCAAAAGAAAGGGAGATTGAAGGCCAGATGCAATAAAGGTGTTCAATGGCTTTACATGCAATGATTTCCTTCAGTTTACTATTTTTTTTTCTATGAAAATGCTCAGTATTATTGAAACTGTATATTACAAATAAGAATAAACCATTACTTCAAATTTTCTATATTCTACCTGGGTGTGGCATTCACTTGAATTAATAATTAGTAACTTTATAGATGCCATCTCTGGTGCATTCATTGAAAACTGATGGCAGAATCTTTACTGAACACCTAAATATCCAGTTCTGTCACGTTATGACATTGCAATCTATGGTCCTTACCAAATGGATTGTGTATAGTATGACACAATGAACCTCAATCACCTTTCTTTAATGTGAAGATTGAATTGTGTTTAAATTCTTCTTTCCACAGCCCTGCCTCATCTCCCCAGCTATCACACGATGACACTCACTCACGAATTGAACATTATGCTAGCAGGTATGACTCTATGGCACAAGCATCTAGAATATACTAAGAAAGCCTTGTACCGTTTAGCTCATTCCATCAGGAGAGTCTTATGAGGCATCAGTACTACCATGTTCTACAACGATTCACTGATTTTCCTATGTGTCAGTCTGCCATTAAACCTCTATCTATCTAGCATTTCATGCCTGTTACTCACCAAGGTCTGAGAAATTAAGCAGTAAAATGTATGCAACTTAATTCTACAACTTCCTTTAAACTATCCCGCTCTTGATTTTTACATTGCCTCTTTGTTTAAATGTTTAAGAAATCATATGCATTTACTATTAAAGATGGCGGTTTGCTGATGTAGGATAACTTCTGTTAACGTTTTTAAATGGGATAAGAGTAATTTTAAAGGCAGTAGGAAAAAAAATGATATAACATTGTGTTGGGAATAAACAAAACTACCATTGGTTTACAAATAGCATTTTTCTACTACACGGGTCTTTATTTAAAAACACAGAGCAGATGTGATGCGTTGCAACCATTAAAATCATTGCTTATTAGTTTTAGATGATCCTCTGGGAACTGGTTTCCCAATTGGTTGTTGTTAGGCACCACATTCACTGCTATTTGTGTTGTGTTATCTAATGAAGACTTTAATACGATTTGATACTCTTTGTGTTATAAAATGTTAGTATGCTTTTCATATAGGATTGTAGGGAAAAATCTACTGTAAATGTTTAAGCTTTTGGGACCAAATCGTTCTTGAAATAAATCGGTATCCTTGATCAGCTTACATGTCTTAATGCCAGGGACCTGTGAAAGACAAACTCTTTAAGGTCACTAGGGAATAAGTGATATTAGATAATATAATTTTTATTATAATTTCCATCTTTGGAATAAATCTTTTGTCTTATACTGAAAACAAATGCTTAAAGTTGATCAGTCCATTTAACCAAAATTGAGCTGTGTTGTAGTGTTATTTAGGTACTGTATGTTGTCTTGTTGCATTATAGGCAATTGTTCAATCCCAGCATGTATATACAAAGATGCTTATTATTGCTGAAGTTGGATACATGCTGCTCTCCGACAGCAAAGGTGAAGGCATTTAAGTCCACTAGTTACAGCACCCTCATGAAATCTAGTGACAGCGCTGGAGTATTATCAGTACGAATTTTGTGTTTTTTCTGTCCCTTTGCCACACAAAAACACAGCACTAGTTAAGCTATATGCGAATCCTTTCCCACCCCATTTCCCCAGTGGTGTCATATAACCCACTATATTAAAAGCACCTCTGTGTATTCTTTATCAATCAGTATATCCAGGTTCTCTCCACCTTCCAATCCTGAAATCATCATGTGGACTGTGCACTTAAATGGACACTATGCAAACCCTTCACTACAACTGTGTTCCAGGACTTGCAGCTAGCGTTAGTTTTTCTATTAGAGAGATCCTTTTAGCACATTGGGTTAAAGGACGGCAGGTTTGCTGAAGTAGGTAGGACTAATAGACTGGCCTATTTTTAATGTGTTTGTTAGGAATATTGTTTTACGTTATTGTGCAATTCTCTTCCATCTATCCTGCATGTGTACTAAAATGATAGCTGAAAAATAACAAACCTGAAATATTATATTGCTTACTATTTTGCTGTGGTTCACTTATAGCTTGACAACAGTTTACAGTGTTTGTTTTTGCATGCTTATGAGTTTTGTATGCATTGTCCCATGATAATTGTCTAACAGTAGCTACTGTTATTTCTGTTTTACTTCATGTTTGGAGGCTAACAAAACTGAACTGTAGAATATGGATGTGGTAGTTTTGTTTTACTGTTCTACCAATGAAGATTATGAACACATGAATTACCAGTTTTTAATATATATTGCTGATGTGTTCTGCATTTCTTAATCTAGTTCTGAATGTTGCCTTTGTAGTGTATTGCAGGCAGTATTTGTCTACATAGTTGCGAAGGCAATGAAAGCAGCCCTTGGAAATTAAAAAAATAAAGAATGTGAAGAAATGTTGTGAAGTAGGAATGCTTATAAAAATATATATATTTTTTTTTTTTTTTTTTTTATCAATTTACAAAATTCTAAGTGAATCAGAAGAAAAATCTACAATAAATCAATATTTGACGTGACCACCCTTTGTATTCAAAGTGGCATCAATTTTTCTAGGTGTACTCGCACACAGTTTAAGGAACTTGGCAGTTAGGTTGTTCCAAACATCTTGGAGAACTAAACACAGATCTGTGGATGTAGGCTTCTTCCAATCCTTCTGTCTCTTCATGTAATCCCAGACAGACTCGACGTTGAACCATCACTTCCAGGACTCCATGTTCTTTATTCTGAAGATTATTGTTATACAGGTTTTATATAGCACCAACAGTTTGCGCAGAGCTTACAATCTAAAAGGGAAGGGTCAATTGAAATAAAAGGTAATAGCTGTGGGGGGTGAGCTGATGGAGGAAGTAAAACAGTATTAGTTAGAAGCAGGGTAGGCTTATTTAAAGAGAAGGGTTTTCAAGGATCGTCTAAAGATGGATAGATTAGGAGACAGACAGATTGGGGTAAAGAGTTCCAAAGAATGAGAGAAGCTCTGGAGAAATCCTGGAGGCATGGGAGGAGGTGACAAGGGAGCTAGGGAGCAGGAGGTATTGGGAGGACCGAAGAGAGCGACTTTGGAATTTTGGGACTAGGTTAGTGATCTAGCTGGGGGCAGAGTTATGGATGGTTTTGTAAATTGTTAGTACTTTGAGTTTTATTCGTTGGGTGAGTGGAAGCCAGTGGAGGGATTGGCAGAGAGGGGTGGAGGACACTGAATGGTTGGACTGAAGGGGAGATAGTCTATGTAAAGGTAATCCAATGAGGAGGGAGTTGCAGTAGTTGAGGCGAGAGATGACCAGGGTATGAAGTTTGGTGGTGGCATTAGTTAAAAAGGGGCATATTCTGGGAATGTTGCGGAGGCTAAGGTTGCATGATTTGGGACAGGGATTGTATATGGGCCTGAAAGGACCATTCAGAGTCAAAGGTTACCCCTAGCACCCTGGCATGTAGGGACAGACTGATAGATGTGCCATTGATCTTGACAGAGAAGTCAAGGGAAGGTGCACGTGGGGGTGGAAATATTAGGAGCTTAGTTTTAGATGGCTTCAGTAGCTCTTAATGACATCGGCTGTGTGTTTGGGGCTGTTGTCCTGCTGCAGAATAAATCTGGGGCAAATCACACGCCATCCTGATGGTATGGCATGTGGTGGATCTATCTTCACCATAAAAAACAAGGAGTCCTGGAAGTGATGGTTTGGTCCCCATATATCCCCCATCTAGTCTGTCTGGGATTACATAAAGAGACAGGCGACTGCAGCCTACATCCGCAGAATATTTGTGGTTGGTTCTTGATGACCAAGCTCCGTGAGCTGAGTGAAATGCATTGGAATCATGGCCTGGTTGGAGACTCAGCTGAGGCGGTCATACACCTTACAGGGTTAAGGGTTTTGCTTTTCTTTTTTTTATATTAGTTCTCCAAGATGGTTTTAACAACCTACCTGTCAAGTTCCTTTAAAAACTGTGTGCAAGTGTACCTAGAAGAGTTGATGTCATTCTGAAGGCAAAAAGGGTAGTCTTTATTTGGTGGTTGATGTGATCTAGATTTCTCTTCTGTTCATTTACTTTCTGTTTTGCTACTTGATAAAAATAAACTAACACCTCTACTTTTGAAAGCATCTTAATTTACAGAATTTATCCACACCTTCCTAAAACATTTGCATAGTAGTGTGTGTGTGTGTGTGTGTGTGTGTGTGTGTGTGTGTGTGTGTGTACTGCGTATATGTAAATGTTTTGTTATATCTTTTCATGGGACACTAAAGAAATGACACTTTGCTACAATGTAAAGTAGTGAGTGTACAGCTTGTATAAGGGCTCATGTACACTGCTGCTGGTAAACTGACATTTAGGAGCAGTTGGACATTTTTTTCAGCTACCCCTGAACTCTCCTCTGTTCCTATCGGTACATGTACACAGGGTCGTTTCTAGTCCTTTCTAGGAAGTTGAGTTTAGAAGCTTTTTTTTTTTTTTGAAACGCAAAAAATTGGTTCAGGACGGACGTTGAGAGGCATTTGAAATGCCAAATGCTTGCAAGGCCCCACGTACCCCATGCCACCCCCATCAAATCATTCTCTGCAGCTATTACCTTTTGTACCACCACCCCCTCCCTTTAGAATGTAAGCTCTACGAGCAGGGCCCTCCTGTACCTTTTTGTATTGAACTGTACTGTAATTGTGTTGCCCCCCCCCCTATACATTGTAAAGTGCTGCGTAAACTGTTGGCACTATATAAATCGTGAATAATAATGTACACTGCTGCTGCTAAACGGATGTTCAGAGCCAGTTGGACATTTTTCAACTGCCCCCTCAAACTCTTCTAAATGCAAACGCAGCTAAACGCAGCATGTAAACGTGGCAAAACAGACGTTTTAAATGTGGGTTACTATCTGTCAAGTTAAATTGTTCAGGATAGGTTGTAAAAAGTCCCGTGTACATAAAGCCTAACTGCTTGTAAACTCATGTGAAAGCTACAACCTGAGTTTAGGCACGTTTTCATTTATAAGCGTATTTAAAGAAAAACATGTAAGATATGGGAGAAACACAACTTTCACCACATGCTGCTGCATGCAGGAGTAGAGGTTGAGATGTACAGAGAGAGAGAGAACATGAGACACAGAGAGAGCGAGGCAGAGAGAGACAGAGTACATAGTTAAAGTACACTGCACTCTTTTCTCACAAAATGGCTGAAATAGTTAACAATGTACATGTTTTTCCTGCATTGTGGACATTTGGGAGGGTTTCCTGAGGTTATCTTTAAAAAAGCTTTTAACCTCAACTGCTGATAACTGCTGCTGAACTCAGTATGTAAAAGCTGTTAAATGGACATTTTTCACTGTCTATCAGCTGTCAGTTTCCAGCATTCAGAAGAGGTTTTCAACTGCCCTGTGTACATGAGGTCTTAAATTTGCTGTCCCCTCAAAATAACTCACATCCAATAATGTCTAAACAACTGGTAACAAAAGTGAATAAACCCCCAAGTGAAAATGTTCAAATTGGGCCCAAAGTGTCAATATTTTGTGTGGCCACCATTAATTTCCAGCACTGCCTTAAC
This sequence comes from Lithobates pipiens, assembly GCF_037356315.1. Taxonomy (NCBI): domain Eukaryota; kingdom Metazoa; phylum Chordata; class Amphibia; order Anura; family Ranidae; genus Lithobates; species Lithobates pipiens. The sequence goes on from NW_027507748.1 coordinate 429,305,334, forward strand.
CCTCTTGGGCATGGAGCTTCACAGGTTGCCACTGGAGTCCCCTTCCGCTCCTCCATCACAGAGCTGGTAGATGATAGAGACCTTGCACTCTTCCACCTTTCCGTTTGAGGATGCCCCACAGATGCTTAATAGGATTGAGGTCTGGAGACATGCTTGGCCAGTCCATCTTTACCCTCGGCTTCTTTAGCAAGGCAGTGGCCATCTTGGAGGTGCATTTGGGGTTGTTATCATGTTGCAGTTCTGCCCTGCGGCCCAGTCTTCAAAGGGAGGGGCTCAGTATGTCACAGTACATGTTGGCATTCATGGTTCCCTCAATGTAGCTTCCCAGTTCCGGCAGCACTCATGCAGCCCCAGACCACGACAGTCCCACCACCATGCTTGACTGTAGGCAAGACGCACTTGACTTTGTACTTCTCACCTGGTTGCCGCCACAGATGATTGACACAATCTGAACCAAGTAAGTTTATCTTGGTCTTATCAGACCACAGGACGTGGTTCCAAAAGTCCATGTACTTAGTGTGCTTATCTTCAGCAAACTGTTTTCGGGCTTTCTTGTGCATGATCTTTAGAAGAGACTTCCTTCTGGGATGACAGCCATACAGACCAATTTGATGCAGTGTATGGCGTATGGTCTGAGCACCGACAGACTGGCCCCCCACCACTTCAACCTCTGCAGCAATGCTTGCAGCACTCCTATGACCATTTGCCAAAGACCACCTCTAGAAATTACGCTGATCACGTGCACTCAACTTCTTTGGTCGACCACGGCAAAGCCTATTCTGAGCGGAATCTGTCCTGTTAAACTGCTGTATGGTCTTGGCCACCATGCTGCAGCTCAGTTTCAGGGTCTTGGCAATCTTCCTATAGCCTAGGCCATCTTTAAGTAGATACAAAAAGATGCCACTGCCCCCATCTATAGCTGGTCATTGCAGTAAGCAGCATTGGAAGGCTACTTAAGATATAAATAGGGCCAAGGATAAATCCAAGGGGAAAAAAAACAAGCTTACTTGCCAACCAGCTTGCAGACCAATTAAACCTGTCTAACTGTATGCGTGAAAAGCAGGGGTTTAGTCTGCACGCATTTGCAAATGCATGTGTAAGCCACAGAGCCTTGTCACGGCACCCTGGTATCTGTGGTACCCAACACTAACTTATAAGTGTCCCCACAATGGAGGCACATGCATTCTGTTTTTCCATTGGGTTTATCCTTGGGCCTGTTTACTTCTTTATGTAGAGTAACAATTCTTTTTTTCAGATCCTAAGAGTTCTTTGCTATGAAGTGCCATGTTGAAGTTCCAGTGACCAGTATGAGTGAGTGAGAGAGCGATAATGAGAAATTTAACACGCCTGCTCCCCATTCACACATGAGACCTTGTAACATTAACGAGTCACATGACACTTGGAGGGAAAATGGCTAATTGGGCCCAATTTGGACATTTCCACTTAGGGGAGTACTCACTTTTGTTGCCAGCGGTTTAAATATTAATGGCTGTGTGTTGCGTCATTTTGAGGGGACAGCAAATTGACACTGTTATACAAGCGGTATACTCACTACTTTACATTGTAGCGAAGCGTCATTTCTTCAGTGTTGTCGCATGAAAAGGTATAATAAAATATTTACAAAAATGTGAGGGGTGTACTCACTTTTTTTGTGAGCTATTGTGTGTGTGTGTATATGTATGTATGTGTATGTATGTATGTATGTATGTATATATATATATATATATATATATATATGTATGTATATATATATGTATGTATGTATGTGTGTGTGTGTGTGTGTGTGTGTGTGTGTGTGTGTGTGTGTGTGTGTGTGTGTGTATATATATATATATATATATATATATATATATATATATATATATATAATATTATACACACACACATTTTTATTTTTTAGCTGAGGAATAGGGGAATAGGAGAGGTACATAAAATGTACATTAGCAGGAAAAATATTTTAATAGCCTGTCCAGAGGACGTGCCCACTAATAGGTGCAAAATGTCTGGGTAGAATTTCAACTGTGATAGCACATTACATAACACAATATATTAAAACAATATGTCTTAAACGGCATATATATAGCGGGGCAGTGACTGAATCCTGCCTGGATGTTGACTTTTTATTTCTATAAGACGTTCGGATCTTAATATTCCCTTCTGTTATTAAAATATGTTGTAATATGACGTTTGTGTTATCTGTAAACCAAGGTTTAAATCGATCTCTTTACTGGAGTAGAAAATCTGTGCAGAGTTTATAAAATCCAGGGACCAGTCCCCAAGGCATTGCAGAGATTCTGCCAAAAGGTTTTTTTCCTTTTTTACAGTATTTTGCATAGAATGAGGGTTACATTCTCTATCAAGCTTGTATTGCCATCTGTGTCCCTGGAGTGATTTCCCTTTACTACTTCCCTTAGTAACATTAAAATTATTGCTGTTAGCTGATTTTCCTATAACCCTTTTTTTTGGACTGCGCAGTAAGGGCTGAGGGTCTCGGGCTCCTGGTAGATTTTACTTAAGGATATATGGTGTATTTGCTCCAAAGAGGTGAAAGGGAAGTGTGGTTCACAACAATGCCCTAGGTGCCATCGACCTGCAAGAGCAGTGATCCAACCCTTTCCCACTTACGCTAAAGCTAAAAATACAATTCAAAAATGAATGACTGTAAAAAGTAAAAGTTGTGACTCAATTTTTTTGGTGTTCAGTTTTTTTTTTTTTTCTTTTAGTCCCTCCACTGTGTCACTTCTGTGGTACCTTCATGACATGTTTTGTGCTGGACATTGTAAGGATTTGTAATTTCCTGTAATTGCTAATCTCAAATGCCAATCTTTTAACTGAAAGTTTAATTTTCTCTGGGGGCCAGTGCTGGGCTCTATTTTGATAAGTAAACATAAGTAAGGTTTTTTTTCTTCTTTTTATTCTATATGGCTTGACTTGAAATTTGATCAAGTGCTTTACTTATGTAGAAATTAACAGTTAAGCATTTTACTCATGCTATTTTGTTATTTCTACATGCACCTAAATAGTTGTTTGGGCACATGCTGAGAAAAACAAGTCTTTACCTGTACAGATGACCGTATGCTTGAGAGAGTGCTTACTGTTCCGCCAAACAGTGCTTTTTTTAAGAGCAGGACCGTAAACGTCACTAAACATCAGAAGAAAGGAATTTCAGTCTAGGATTGTAAATGTACATTCATGTTATGATGTCCTTCAACATGTTGGAAGAGATTAAAAAGTGATCATCCCCAGACCTAAATACCTCCTTTAGTAATTAGGCACTCACCACCACAAATATAGCTGTACAGAAGTAGTAGACTTGATAGAAAACCATAAACTATGGCCAAAGAGCAGCATGATCTACTGCATTGTATTAGAGCAAAGCTTTTGAGCTAGCATTCCCTCTATGCTTGGCACCACTCTGTTACAATCCATCACATTTAAGATGCTCAACACCAGGCGCTTCTTATTTGCAGCTTCTTTTTTTGAGGGACAGAGGGTTACCAAGTTGAAGCCACAGGTGATATAGCTTAAGTGACATATTTAAAGTTCTACTGCAATATTGGCTTGCGGCTGTCAGGTTCTAATTACCACCTATGTCCCTATTGTGGTGATTTTCCCTCACTCAGACTGTGTCCGGAAAGGAAGTAATAGGAATTCTCCCCACTGGGGGCAAAAATATCATTTTGCTCAAGTAAAGGTTAGTATAATTGTTTTTTTTTTGTTGTCTGCGGTTTACCTTTCTGTTCCAGTGACAACTGCACCCCCTGTTTCTTTACCTTTGGTCATTAGGAAAAATGTAATATCAGTCATGAGATTTAGTAGATGACACCTGAAAAAAGGCCAGATATCATAGAAAAATATCACAGCATGTACTTATCAAGTCTCTAGTAATTGCCAGTGCATACCTGGACAGGAACACTGCAAGAAATGTCTATGCTGTTGAGCTTTGGCTAAATACAATAATTTTCTTGTAATACTGACACTGATACAGCATGCAAACAACTGTACAAAATCTGATAAACCTAGTTTGTCTCTCTTTAATGTTTCCACAGGCTAGCTGAAATGGAAAACAGCAATGGATCCTACCTAAACGATAGCATTTCCCCCAATGAAAGCATGTACGTATAACAACTGTCTTGATTTTAAATGACTCACTGTATTCCTTAAATCAATCAAATGATTTTGACTTCTTTACATATCTATTAAAAAAATAAAATTTTTTCTTTTGTGGATTTGATTGGTAGTATATGGGAAGCAAACTTTTAGCAAAATTTTGACAAGTACAGGTTAAAAAAAAAAATGAAAAGCCCCGTCATGATCTCCTATGCAGATGCAGCATTGATCAGATGCATCTGCTGTCCACCACCATCTCCACACGAGAACTTCACAATTAAAGACCGGGGGGGCAGCAGTGGCTGGCATAGGCTCTCAGTGGTGGACTAGTAAGCTGAGCCAGCTGCCAGTCAGGCATCTGGGCTTGGGCTGGCTGAATCGGGGTCACAGGAGTGCAAGAGAGCTTTTGCCATACTACTACTTTATTAAGACAAACTCTGAGGGCAAAAACAAGCCAACATACTCAGCAATGATAACTGGGGATAGTTGGTGAGATAAGGCAGGGAGAGGGCTATGGACTTGGGGGGAGAGAATCGCAGAGGCGATACAGGTCATAAAACTGACATGCACTACTTTTGGAAACTCACTGCAACCAGATTGTATGGTACTTTTTGTACCATGCAATCTGGTGCTGGCAAATGCATTGCATTTGCGACCCGAGTGTGGGGTGTCATTAAAATTGACAACTACTGATTTCCCACACCACGTTCTAATTTGAACCTAGCTTAATGATCTGTGTGTAAATTCATCCTTGTTTGTAATTTCTGCCCTGTTTCACCAACATAAGATCCTTTGCAGCATTGGATGAAATACACAGGTACAGGTGTATGATCCTTTAATACTGAATGCCCCTTTATTGTGCATGCAACATTTTTTGATGGGTTGATTTGGCTACACAGTTCACAGCATTTTCTGTTGCATGGCTGGTTCCTTTGTGACTTCATAATCAGAATGATGTTTACTGCTGATTAGTTTGTCTGAGGTTGGGTGGATGCCTGAAAGCCAGCATTGGGGGTTGTTGGAATATTTCTTTCAGCATTTCATCTTGTGTTATGATGGATTGCAAATCTTTGGCTTTAATTATCTCAAGTGTGTTAGGGTATTGAAATTCACCCTCTTGTTAGTATTTACTCCTTTTTGTTTTCTTGAAGGGAAACAATAGTTTATTTTTTGTCTTTTAATGTATTCTGTAATAATTTAAAAACCTTGATTCCATGTACATTTTATAGCAATGACTAGATTATAAACGGCAGGCAGCCATTTATATCCATAGCATATGTAGGCTCTGCTTCCTGCTTATAATCATTGTGCTTTACTATTTTTCTCTTTTCTGTATGGGTCAGGACTGAAAACGAGATGCGCTATAAAAATAACTGAGCTTAGCACAGTCATTAAATTGTATTGTAAATCCAAAACTTTTATATTGATTTGAGTAGAGTGATGAGTGCTTATAATCCTAGTTAGGATTTTATGTACCACTGATTTTGGTATTCACCCTCTCAGTTTGTCATGTGATCATTTTCACTGTGATGAAGTGATGGAAAATCCACATTTTTTTACAGTTTTCTTTAGAACAGTGTGTGAGGGGAAATCTTTCATTGAGAACACCACCTGTTCTGGTGACAACTATCTAAGGGAAATTCCCTTCACGTTTTAGGGATTTCCTTTCACTTCACTTTTCACTTTCGCTCTCCAGGGAAGACCGCAATTTCCTACACTATCTTAACAGTTGAGCATGTTGTCACTGCTCCAGAAACAGCATACAGGTACAGCCAGGAAAATCTAAATTCCCAACATGCTTCTTTAATGACTCATTAACTTGGGGGTAGGCAACCTCATCCCTCCAACTGTTTTGAAACTACAAGTCACAGGAGACACTGCAAGACCCCAACAATTACAGGCATTACTCCTAGAGGCAGAGGCATGATGGGATGTGTAGTTTGACCACAGCTAGGGGGCTGAGGTAACCTACCCCTGCATTAAGTATTCAAGCCAGGATCAGCATAATCGCAATAAAACTTCCTACCTGGAAAGATGGTAACACATTTTGGAAGAAGAGTTACCCTTTACTACTTGGCAAACAATATGGACTCAGGTGGCTAAGAACTTAATTTGCACTTTATACAAAGAAAACCAATATAGATACTCTTTCATAGGTATTACACACCAGATAAACTACTCTCTGTATATCCAGGGCCAGCCCTACCATGGGACCCAGTGAGCCCAGGATCCCAGGAGGCATCTTAAGAGAGGGGCGGCAGTTGCAGTGACAAGTTTTACCCCTACATCACCCATACCAGCTCTCTCCTGAGATCTGCCTGTGGAACTGCTGTGAAGTGTTGCATCCAGTGAGTGTGCAGTCCATGCTACCTGTGAGAGAGTTTCACACTAAGCCGATATTGACACTTGTCAGAGGCGCTCAGTGTGTGAAACTCATGTAATGTAACTGAATACAGAGAGAGACCAGCTTTCAGAATTCAGTGTTGATGTCGGGGGTGGACGGGACCTGGCAGCTAGCAAACACCAGCCAACGGGATGGGGTCTGGGCAGGCTGCTACCTGTATGTGGCCCCGTCCCCCATCGATATTGGCTCAGTGTGAAACTCCCTCTTCTCTGTCAGTGCCAATCAGTGTTTCTGATCAGTGCCGCCCATCAGTGCTGCCAATCAGTGCCAATCAGAGCTGCCAATCAATGCCACCTATTAGTGCCAATCATTGCTGCCTGTCAGTGCACTGAGTGCAGGGATGGGGCAATGAACTCGGCAGCCAGACACGTTGTCCATGGGGGGGGGGGGGGGGCTATTTACAATAAACTACTGGAGGTATAATAAAAAGTGTCAGTAAAAGGCCTGCCGCTAAGCACTGTTATGTGTTCCCACACCACAAAAAAAAAAGTGCAGCGCTAATTTACTGATCGATAACTTAACAATGGTGGAATCCTCTAATGTATGGCACTCTCAATAGGCTTCAATATTACGACAATACTGGTCTCTGATATGTAACTTCACATATAATACATATCAAACTGAAAATAAGACATACTCTATAAAATTAAACTTGGCAGGATGGTGGAAATCCCTCCTATAGATAATGTCTATAAAAAAAAGTCTTCCTCAGTTTAGGTCAATATGTATTCAGCTGCATATTTTTGGTTAAAAAAAGTGTATATTGATTGATTTGTGTAAAACTAATAGGGTCTACAAAATAGGGAATAGATTTTTGGCGTTTTGAACCACTTGTTTTAACTGATAATTGCGTGGTCGTGCGACGCTGTGCCCCAACAAAATTTACGTCCCTTTTTTCCCCACAAACAGAGCTTTCTTTTGGTGGTATTTTATCACCTCTGCGGGTTTTATTTTATATATAAACAAATATAATATATAAACACTATAAACAAAAAAGACTGACACTTTTGAAAAAGAAAAGCAATCATTTTTACTTTTTGCTATAATATCCCAAAAAAATTATTAAAAAATGAATTTCTTGTTCAGTTTAAGCCAATATGTATTCTTATTTGGTGTATATTAATTGGTTTGCGCAAAAGTTATAGGGTCTACAAAATAGGGGATAGAATTATTGCAGTTTTTATTATAAATTTTTTCTTTTTTTTTTCTTTGTAATGGCGGTGATCTTTTTATCAGGAAAGCTACCTTGTGGTGGACAGATCAATACTTATGATGCTATTTTGGGACCCTGACATTTATACAGCGATCAGTGCTAAAAATAACCACCAATTACTATATAAATGTCCCTGGCAGGGAATGGGTTAAAAGATCCCTGTCATGTCACTAGACAGAACAGGGAAATGCCTTTCTGCCCCTCCTTGCCGCGATTGCAGGCCACTGGCGGAAATCGAGTCTGTGGGGCATGCCTCCCCACTATCCTGGGATTACGAAGGGATGTACTGGTACGCCCTTTTGCCACCCATGCCATTTTGCCAACGTATATCTGCGTGCGGCAGTCGGGAAGTGGTTAATCTGATTTTCTGATCAATTTAATTTTAGTTATCATGATATGAAATAATAAATGTGGGGCCTTTTGGTGGGTGTGTTTTTTTTTTTTTTTCTTGGGCCCAGGCAGCACAAATGTCTTGGACTGACCCTGTGTATATCCCACCACAGATGACAGAAGCTGAGAGAATAGTTATGGAACATTCCGACATATTTACTGCTCATACCCACTTATTGAACCTTAGTGGCAAGCAGGTACCATTAAGTCTTTGGCTCCTGGATCCCATTCACTCCTAAAACTTTTCTCTTTGGTTTACCCCCTTCTAATTACTCTAAAACATCCAAGCAGCTATTATCCTACATCCTTACGGCAGCATGATGTTTAATGGCACTTAAATGGAAACAGCGTGAACCTCCCTCTCTGATGGAGCGTCATGCTAGGATCTGGGATGTTCACAGGATGAAATATCTAAAGGCTGCCTTGAATAACTCCCTGGATAGACATAATGGGGTTTGGGAGTTGTGGCATACCATAGAATACCCTACCTGACTATCCTCAGCTATCGCTATATGTACTTTTTTTTTTTTTCTTTTTTCTGTCCCTGGGGTGGATGTGGGCCTGGGATTTCTATTCAGTCAGAGTACAGTATATTGGACATCTTCCTCTATCATTTCCTTTTCGCTCACACTTTCTCTTCCACTTATATTTCCACTTAATGTCCATTGAATAGATTCTTTACTCACTCTATGTATTCATAAGACATTTTCCTTGTGTCACTATAAGATCATCATATGATGATATTTGATTGTCCTGCCTAATGATTTATCATTTTTGAGCTGAGCCACATAAGACACCAGGGGATATGCTTTCTTTCTTTGAGAAGCATTGAATGAAAATTTCATTTCTTACTGCAATATGTTGGGGGTTTTTCTTATTTTCTGACAACTTTTTAAATAAAAAGACAGTTTTCAAAAAACTTGAACTTTTTAACACAAGTCGGCAGCGGTAGCTTCCATATACAGTGCCTTGCGAAAGTATTCGGCCCCCTTGAACTTTTCAACCTTTTGCCACATTTCAGGCTTCAAACCTAAAGATATCAAATTAAACTTTTTTGTGAAGAATCACCAACAAGTGGGACACAATTGTGAAGTGGAACGAAATCTATTGGATATTTTAAACTTTTTTAGCAAATAAAAAACTGAAAAGTGGTGTGTGCAAAATTATTCGGCCCCTTTACTTTCAGTGCAGCAAAGTCACTCCAGAAGTTCAGCGAGGATCTCTGAATGATCCAATGTTGTCCTAAATGACTGATGGTGATAAATAGAATCCACCTGTGTGTAATCAAGTCTCTGTATAAATGCACCTGCTCTGTGATAGTCTCAGGGTTCTGTTGAAAGCGCAGAGAGCATCATGAAGACCAAGGAACACACCAGGCAGGTCCGTAATACTGTTGTGGAGAAGTTTAAAGCCGGATTTGGATACAAAAAGATTTCCCAAGCTTTAAACATCCCAAGGAGCACTGTGCAAGCGATCATTTTGAAATGGAAGGAGTATCAGACCACTACAAATCTACCAAGACCTGGCCGTCCCTCTAAACTTTCAGCTCAGACAAGAAGACTGATCAGAGATGCAGCCAAGAGGCCCATGATCACTCTGAACTGCAGAGAACTACAGCTGAGGTGGGAGAGTCTGTCCATAGGACAACAATCAGTCATATACTGCACAAATCTGGCCTTTATGGAAGAGTGGCAAGAAGAAAGCCATTTCTCAAAGATATCCATAAAAAGTCTCGTCTAAAGTTTGCCACAAGCCACCTGGGAGCCACACCAAACATGTGGAAGAAGGTGCTCTGGTCAGATGAAACCAAAATCGAACTTTTTACCCACAATGCAAAACGATATGTTTGGCGTAAAAGCAACACGGCTCATCACCCTCAACACACCATCCCCACTGTCAAACATGGTGGTGGCAGCATCATGGTTTGGGCCTGCTTTTCTTCAGCAGGGACAGGGAAGATGGTTAAAATTGAGGGGAAGATGGATGCAGCCAAATACAGGACCATTCTGGATGAAAACCTGTTGGAGTCTGCAAAAGACTTAAAAATGGGACGGAGATTTATCTTCCAACAAGACAATGATCCCAAACATACAGCAAAATCTACAAAGGAATGGTTCACAAATAAACGTATCCTGGTGTTAGAATGGCCAAGTCAAAGTCCAGACCTGAATCCAATCGAGAATCTGTGGAAAGAGCTGAAAACTGCTGTTCACAAACGCTCTCCATCCAACCTCACTGAGCTGGAGCTGTTTTGCAAGGAAGAATGGGCAAGAATTTCAGTCTCTTGATGTGCAAAACTGTTAGAGACATACCCCAAGCGACTTGCAGCTGTAATCGCAGCAAAAGGTGGCTCTACAAAGTATTAACGCAAGGGCGCCGAATAATTTTGCACGCCCCACTTTTCATTTTTTTATTAGTTAAAAAAGTTTCAAAAATCTGATAGATTTTGTTCCACTTCACAATTGTGTCCCACTTGTTGGTGATTCTTCACAAAAAATAAAAATGTTTATATCTTTGTTTGAAGCCTGAAATGTGGAAAAAGGTTGAAAAGTTCAAGGGGGCCGAATACTTTCGCAAGGCACTGTATCTATCATGACACGTGCCTTTTTAAACTTGGGTTTGATGTACTCAAATAATGTGGCATTTTGTGCAAGCTAAATACAGTAGCATGTACTGCACTAGCGCACTTGCCTTTGTACTGAAGCTTTAGTATGCCTAAACTGATGCAGTCAAATCTTCACAAGTGCAATAAAGTAAAACCGCAATATGATATACATATACCCTTATCCTTTTTATTTTTGCCACATACTAGTAATTAGCTGTTAACATCTAGTGAAGGTTTCATCTTGTACTTGACATTGGAGGAGAAAACTGTCCCAATTATAAGGCAGATCTGGTCAAGTGTCTCTTTGGTAGGCTGATCTGACAAGTGTTTCTAGTAGTGGGCGACACATCAAAAGAAGTAATAACATCACTTAAAAATGCATCTGTAGTAATCGTTCATCTTGTTCATATTTCATTATGAATGCTATCTTTTAATGTTTGCTGCTTCTTTTAAGTACCCTTTTAGTATTCTCGTGCCTTGGTGGTTTAGATTAATTTCCTGTGCCTGCCTGTTCACAGGACAGATTTGGAAGGTGATAAAAGACTAATAGCAATTGACATATTGCTCCATCTCACTATAGATTGAAGCTAATGCAAATACAATAATTTTGCCTGAGGAAGATAAATGGTTGCTGTGTCTAAATAACGATTGTTGCTTTATTATTATACAATTAAAAGCAAACTACTGTTAACTGGATGTGTTTACCCATGTAACATGGTACAGAGAACAGAATGTTTCCTTTTTATTAGAGGCTTCAGCATTGAATGAAGATGTTCTTTCATCATGCATGTTAATACTTTATTGCTTTTGGGACTATTTATTTTTACAGTTATTACATTTGGAGTAAAGAACTTTTAAAGGATGATTTTAAGCTAAAAATATATTTTTATTATTCAATTATGTCTTTGTTCCTATAGACTGCACATTTGTTTGTTTTGCTCACGCACATTACACATGTTTGCATGTTGTTCCCACACATACTATGTTCCCCCACACAACACATTCTATTGACACTGGGTATTCTGCTAAATCCTGTTAACATGTCATTTTCAGAAATATTAAATAGGTTAGGGCAGGAAGTCTGGTGTGCACAAAATTATTTCCAAATTAATGCAACTGTAAATATGTATTTAATTACTTTATCATGCATAATGAGTTTTCCTCAACTGGTTTCATTATGTGAGGTCTATGCATGGTTCCCTGAATCCTAATATAAAGCACAAGATCCATATCGTGTGTTTTGGATTTTGTTAGCTCAGATAACTTTAACTGTCTTCCATATGGCCACTTTATATATACAGCCAGACAGAAGCAGCGCCCATGGACGTACCTGTATCTCCTCCCATATCGCTGCTCATGCGCCCACTCTAGAGCATGCAGCATCAGGATCTGTGACTGCTGTGTCTACCAGACACAGCCAGTCATTGTACTGGGTCACTCTGAGCAGCCCTGATGCCATGTGATCACTGTGACCAATCACAGTGATCACAGTTACAACAGTAAACAAGGTCGTTATTGTTTACTACTGTGTGATCTATTTTGTTATAGTAATCACATGGGGCCAGGGCCAATCACAGCCAGTGGTGTATTTTGGTTTTGTGCTGCCCTAGGCAAGACTAAAATCGGGTGCCCCATCTAAATTTGCCCCAACCTTTCCTTTAAGACCCACCCCTTCATCTGTAAACTTCACCCCTTCCTATTCAAGCTCCACCTCAGGTGAGGGTAGAGAGAGGGGTTGGGGGGAGATAGAGAGGGGGGTGAGAAAGAGGGGAGCTTCCCTGTCTCTCCATACTACACCATGTATTGTATAATAAAGAGTGGAGGCAGCTGAAAAATCACTGGTGGAGCCTGTTATGTGTAAAAACTAGCACAAGAAATTAAAAAGTGCTTACTGACAGGAGAACAAAGGAACTCAAATTAATAGTAAACCATTGCTTTATTAAAACCACAATATCTACTTACATGCAAGCTTAGCTGTATCCATCTAGAGAGAGGGTCACAAGTGGATGGTGTTGATCTGTAAAAATTACTCCTGGCCAGGAAAAGGAAAGGAAAGAGGAGGATTGGGACTGCTAAGGATTTGCACAGCTGAAAAGAAACCACACTGCAACCAGCTCAACCACCGAGGGCAGCTTGGCATGAGCCGCTCCAAGGACACAAGCCCCAAAAACCCCACCGCTCCCTTTTTAAAACGGCTGAAAAGTAAGCCAGACGGTTGCAGGGAGTAAGTGGCGTGTAGACAGCGATGGAGCTTAGTTGCGAGTCCAGTTGTCCCGCCCAAGGGAGCTAGTGGAGCTGCAGGAAAACTACAAGAGAACTGCTGAGCTGCCTTGCTCTGAAGACCGCTCATAGCCACGTGTGTCCCTTCTGCCTGGGGGGCAGCACGGCCCCCCTGAAAAATGCTGGCCAAGCATTGTTTGCTTTGTGGTAGATACACCCTTGATCACAGCAACCCTGTACCATGTGATAGCTATGACTATTTACAACAGTAAACTAGGTTGCATAAATGAAACCTTTTGAATAGTCATATTGATTACCTATTACAATGATTATTAGTGTGATAAGCAGTCGCAATGTAAAAAAAAATGCTGATCACCTCCACAAAGCAATAAAGTGTCACTATGGTTGACACGCCAAAAGCTGCACCAAATATTTTCCATTGGTTTAAGGTATGGACGGCAGGCCAGTTAAGCACAAAACTCTTCTATTATGAAGCAATGCTGTTGTCATAGATACAGTATGTGGTTTAGCATTGTCCTGCTGGAATGTGCAAAGTATTCCCTGAAAAAGATGTAGTCTAGATGGGAGAATATGCTGCTCTAAAACCTTGAAATATCTTTCAGCCTTGATGGTGCCGTTTCAGATATGTTAGCTGCCCATTCTATACACACTAATGCACACTCATACCATCAGAGATGTAGGCTTTTGAACTGAGCACTGATAACTAGACAAAGTCCCTGTCCTCTTTAGTCTGGAAGACTAAAAATCTTAACTTGCGTTTTTGGATGGCACGACAAACTGTCCACAGACAGTGATTTTGGAAGTATTCCTGAGCCCATGTGCCATCAAAAACTGCGCTTCCAAACAATTAAAATAAGATCGCAGGTAAAACAACTCTAATGGGTGATATCACAAAAACAACATAAGTTTAGAACAGAGTTGGGCATATCATTAACACAAATATCAAGCCATAACCTCTTAGCATGTGCATCAATTTGTCCAATGTTACAAGTCCTCCTTATTGTAAAAGAAATATAGCGTAAAAATCCGGTATAGCACACTCATGTATGAGAGGAAAAAAGGCGGTGCAAAAGCAGGGTAAAAACAAGAATATCACGATTTTAGGCTTTAGTCCATATACAGACTCTAAGACACACTCTAATCTCTTTGAGTCCCTTGTATTGTTGACACTATATGTGACCACCGCCGGAAGTAAGGAATCCCTGCTTACCAGATGCAATGGACCTATAAAAGGTCGATGACGCTTGTGACTGATTACCCTGCCAGGGCCTTTGAACTGTGATCTGGTTTGTGATCAGTGGTCCTGCATACAGTCTCTCTCTCTCTCTCTCTCTCTCTCTCTCTCTCTCTCTCTCTCTACCAGCTGTCCAGAGGTGTCCCACTCAGAAAAAATAGAAAATGCTCCGAATTGTGTAAATACAACATTTTTATTGCTTAAAAAAATATCTTCCATACATGGAGGAACAGATAAGCTTTTATCTGTTCCTCCATGTATGGGAGATCATTTTTTTAGCAATAAAAATGTTGGGTTTACACTATTTGGAGCATTTTTTATGGTCAGACAGTAAAAAATATAAATGAGCACCCGCACTTCCGGGACCCGTAAGGTGAGATGACGTCAGCAAGTCATCTGTCCTACTAGTTTCGTCAAAAATTGACATCGTCCTGGGGCACGGGCGACGTACTGCATCATCGACTTTTATACATAAAAACAAACCAAGCCTTGTTTTGATATCCGAGAGGACAGTTCACAAACAAGCCTCAGTTTCACTACCCAAGGTTTAATTATATATTAAGCCTCCTTTTTGAGATCAAGCTGGACACCGTTGATATACTTGCATTCAGTTAGTTCATTATCTTTAAAATGCTGGACATGTAAGAAAACAAAGATTACACAATTGCTTTACATGTTGGACATTTTAAGAAAGCAAAGGTTACACAATGCCTTACCAATAGCTATATCACTCCCAAAATTGGTCCCTTAAAAAATTCATAAACTAAAAAATGGACATAGGCAGAAAGTCTATCTAGGGTTACTCTGCAGTTGGCCTCTATAGGCAGCCCTACACATTGCACAAAAAACACACAATTGAAGAGAGATTTGTACACTTAAAAACAGAAGTTAGCGGAATGTCTAACAGGCGACTCTACTACTGCCCTCTATAGGATGCCCTGCACCAAATTGCACCAAAAAAATTAAAAATTTCATGTAAAATTAAAGAGAAAATATAAGAAATATCTAAAGAATTTTTTAATTCAACCTAATCCACATCAATATTTTGATTTGATGTAATGCCTATTATTTGAAGCTGGGTAAATATCCTCCTGGGTTCCAGATATTATCTCAAAAGTGTACATAATATTTACAGTATGCGTATTTGTATATCAAAGCAAACTCACTACGAAACATAGTCCTCCCCACATATTGAAGTCCACAGGCACATTGTAGAAAATAGACCACCCCTGTAGTAGAACCGGTAATGAGAGGTTTTATTTTAAAGGTACCTGAAGAGCTAGTGGCTGTGAATTACCGAACATTTCAATCCCGACAGCCATTGATGGCGCAAACTTGGCATTTCCTACATTGATAAAATCCAAAGAGGTTCTGGAAAAAATATAATTAACCTAGGACTAATTATTATCAAGGCAAATTTCCATACTCTCTTAGGAGACGAGGAGGAGTAAACCATAATTGCAAAGGTAAACATGGATATCTGTCCACACAATCCCAGTATACCAGACCTCAAGACTCCCAATACAAAATATTCTTCCCCCTTCAGGGTGAGGAGGCAACTGGGAATCTGTATGGACCCAGAAATTGATATAATGGTGGCAACACTCGTGCTGATAGTGATTGGGGTTATCGGGGAACAGGCCCTAGCATGCAGAGGGAAAACTGCATGCAGAATCCCAGTGGGAATTGTGACTCACTGCATCCAAATGAGTATAGAACAGAATGGCTGGGGTTTTCCCCAATCCAATTAAGTGGTCAAAAGACCTATAGAGCAAAGAGAGGCACTAGAGTGGGGAGGAGAGTACAGCCAAAAAAAGAAACAAACGTAAAAGGGGATGGAATTTATAATCTAAGGAAACAAACCCTGGACCTTCACAAATATGTCCGTAGAGTGAATATTAAGAGCCATCATCTTTCTAACCCTATTAAAGAGAACAGGGTAATTTCAGGAGATATACAACATTCAAATTTGTCAAATGCCTCCTTGTTCAACCCCCCAGGAGGGCTGGCCCCAACCCTTAAGGTATTCCGAGACTTGGTTCTCAGAGATCTTGTTGCAATTGAAATACAAAATGTAAAGATGCAAAGGGATTTAGAGCAGGGACTTGATAAGCTCAGCACTAATAAATAATAAGGGGGGGAGGATTGTAATACTGGATAAAAGGGATTATGTCATAGAAATGGAATGTATATTGGCAGATAGGGAGAAGTATACATTAAGGAAAGATCCAATTAGAGAATGCACACCTGTAATATATTGCCTGCCCAAGGTTCGCAAAAGTCTGACTTGCCCTCTGGGACATCCGATAGTGGAATTGATTCTGTAACATTCTGGGTGGGCAAGTATATTGACTATCTGCAACCCTTGGTTCAAAAAATGCCATCATAAATTAAGGACACACAATATTAATATCCTGTCCAATTGCCACACAAGGACAGGAATGTGGCTTGTCAGCCGATGTGACCTCATTGTATACAGTTATACCTCGTGCAATAGGCCTATCGGCAGTAGAATATTACTTGGACAGGGACTCGGGTCTGTCCAGAAAGCAGATATAATTCATAATGGGATTGTTTGGCTTTGCGGCATCCCATAATTTTTTGGTGAGTAATTCAGTTTTGCCACCAGGATAGGGGTGTCTCCATGGGGGCTAAATATGCCCCTAGTCTGGCCAATATTTTTATGGCCTAGTGGGAGGAGGATGTCATCTATGCCCATCAGAGATCCAAATTGGTCCTGTGGGCAAGATATATAGACAACATCCTCCTCCTATGGGACGGAGATGGAGACAGCCTTAGGGACTTCATGGAACCCCTTAATGATAGAGGCATTGTATTGAATTTTGAAGTCAGCAGAGAGGAGGTGCACTTCTTGGACATAAGAATGGAGCCAGATGGGTTGATCACCAACTTTTTTTTCAAACCTGATAGGAATGCCTACATTCCCTCGGACAGCTGCTATCCTAAAACGTGGCTGAAGGCTGTGCCCACGGGACAATATACAAGGTTGAGACAGAACTGCACTAAGAGAAATTTAAAGAAAAGTCGAGGGTACTCACAAAGATTAGTTGATAAAGGATATGAAGTTAATTCCATCAAAAAAATTGTCAACCAGGTCCAATAGACTGATAGGAGCTAATTATTAAAGAGGGATTCCACCAAAAAAAAAAATATTAAAAGCCAGCAGCTATAAATACTACAGCTGCTGACTTTTAATAAATGGACACTCACCTGTCCCGGGTTCCAGCGATGCCGAGGCCGATCGATCGCTCGGCTCTCGGCTGCTGCCGCCACCATTCTAGGTGAGGGAATCAGGAAGTGAAGCGAATCGGCTTCACTTCCCGGTTCCCTACTGCGCATGCCCGAGTCGCGCAGCCCAATAGGAAATCTCTGCGCTGTCACTGGGACCCGTGTGTATCCCAGCAGACAGCGCGGCAGGGCAGGAAATAGCGTAGACTCCCACGGGAGTCTATGCCCGGAAGTGGGTGTAAATACCTGTCTTTGACAGGTATCTCCACCCCCTCCCCCCTGAAAGGTGTCAATTGTGACACCGGAGGGGGGGAGGGATCCGATCAGCGGAGGTTCCACTTTAGGGTGGAATCCCGCTTTAAGGACTCAAACAGCTGGGAAGGATGTAGAGGGATCTAAAGGACCTTCCTTAACTTTTTTATTACCAGTTATTCGACATAACACTGGAGAATAAAAAAGCATCCAGAAACATTGGCACGTTTGTGTGTAATGATAAAGTTATTTGATTCTTCTTACTCTCAAGACTGCAGGTAGTCTTTAGAGTGGTTCCTTCACTCATAGATAAAATTGTCCCTAGTATTTTGAATCCATCTAAACCAATTCCTTTTTTCCAGAACCTCTTTGGATTTTATCAATGTAGAAAATGCCAAGTGTGTGCTCTCAATGGCTGTCTGCATAGAAACGTTAGGGAATTTAAAGCCACTAGCTCTTCAAGTACCTTTAAAATAAAACCTTTCATTGCCTGTTCTACTACGGGGTGGTCTATTTGCTACAATGTCCCTGTGGACTGCAATATGTGGGCAGAACTAAGTGGGCATTGCAGGTGAGATTAAATATTAACATTAAGAAGGGCTTTCCAAAGCATTTTTTTTTTTTTTTAATTATGCTTTGGCACACAATAAAGACCCTAAAAACACCATATTCTTTGGCATCGATATATTCCACTGTGGCTCACTAGTAAGGGGGATCTCACAATTGGAGATTAAATGGATTTTTAAGGTGGGGTGTTTTTCCCCTTTGGACCTTAACGTGGATGTAGATGTCGATGCCTTTGTAGACCACTCATAATCCTGAAATAGGGGGTTATGATTTATTTCATTTTTAGAATATTTTCTAGAATATCTGAAAATGTAATCTGTTTCATAGTCAGTTTGCTGTGCTGTAGAAATACACATACTGTATCTATTATTATGTACACTTTATAGAGATAATATCTGGACCCCAGGAGGATGTTTACCCAGCTTCAAATAGTTATTACGTTGAATCAAAATATTGATGTGGGTTAGGTTTCATTTAACTTTGTTTTCGATATTTTCTTTTTTTCTTTTTAATTTTACATTCAATTTTTCATAACATCATTGCAACAATCGGGTCGATTTTCATGTGCAATTTGGTGCAAGGCCTCCTATAGAGGGCAATAATAGTGGGTCTCCTGTTGGACATTCCGCTAACCTCCAGTTATAAGTGTATGAATCTCTCTTCAATTGTGTGTTTTTTTTTTTGTGTAATGTGTAGGCCTATAGAGGGCAACTACAGAGTATCCCTAGATAGCCTTTCTGCCTATGACCATTTTTTAGTGTGTGAATTTTGTTAGGGGACTAATTTGGGGAGCGATAAAGCTACTGGTAAGGCAATTGTGTAACCTTTGCTTTTTTACATGTCCAACATTTTAAAGATAATAAACTAACTGAATTCAAGAATATCAACAGTGTCCAGCTTGATCTCAAAAGGAGGCTTGATATATAATTAAACTTTGGGTAGTGAAACCGAGGCTTGGTTTTTTAACCGTGTTCTCGGATATCAGAACAAGGCTTGGTTTGTTTTTATGTATAAAAGGTGATGGCGCAGTATGTCACCGTACCCCAGGACAATGTCAATCTTTGACTGAACTAGTAGGGCAGGCAATGTGCTGAGGTCATCACGACTTACGAGTCCCGGAAGTGCGGGTGCTCATTTATATTTTTTACCGGTTGGTGCTTTTATCTCTTCCTCCATGTATAGATTTTTTTTTTTTTAAGCAATAAATACATTGGATTTACGTTACAGAGACTGTCTGCAGGACCACTGATTGCCAACCAGATCACAGTCTAAAGGCCCTGGCAGTATAATCAGCCACAAGCGTCACTTACATTTTTATAGGTCCAGTGCATCTAGTAAGCAGCCATTCCTTACTTCCGGAGGTGATCACATATGGTGTCAACAATACAAGGGACTCAGAGATTAGAGTGTGTCTAAGAGTCTGTATATGGACTAAAAGTCTAAAATTATGATACACTTATTTTTACCCTGGTTTTGCATCCCCCTTTTCCTTTCATACAGGACTGTGCTATACTGGATTTTTACGCTATTTATGTTTTTGTAAACCTCTTTTCCAATAAGGAGGACTTATAACATTGGACAAATTGATGCACATGATGAAAGGTTTATGGCTAGATATGTGTTAATAATATGCGTGACTCTGTTCTAAGCCTGAGCCCATGTAGTGTCCATCACAGAATAAATGCTGTTTTTAATCTTGTGCCATCTGAAAGCCCAAAGATCACGGGCATCCAATATTGCATTTCAGCCTTGTCCCATGTGCACAGAGATATCTTCAGATTTTCTGAATCTTTTGATATTATGTACTGTAGATGATATTTAAAGTCTTTGCAATTTTATCTTGAACATTGTTGTGAAACTGTGGTGAACCTTTGCCTATCTTTACTTCTGAGACACAGACTTTCTAAGATGCTCTTTTTATACCCCTGACCTTTTGCCAATTGGCCTAATTAGTTGCAAAATGTTTAACACTTCCTTGTAAGTACCACTTTGCCAGCTTTTGTAGCACTGTCCCAACTTTTTGGAGACGTTGCTGCCATCAATTTCAAAGTTACCTTCTTTGTTTCTTAAAAAGGTACATTTTGGCAGTTTAAACATTTGAGATTTATTTTTTCTATTGTGAATAAAATATGGGTTTATGAGCAATTCATTGCATTCTGTTTTTATGTAGATTTTACACTGCCCCCCCCCCCAACTTTTTCGGAATTGGGGTTGTATGCTTAAATGATATATTTTCTATTTTTACATCATGTCACCAGTCGGTTTCTCCGATCACCGTCACACCAGTTTATGCCCCAAGATAGCCTGATGGTGCTCTTTGGATTTTGTGCCTCCATGTGGCTAGGCTGTGAAAGTCTTACAAATGGTTATTGCCATACTCCAGGAGTAGAATATGTTTGGGTGTAATTGTAAGTATGTGTTTGCTGCCACTTACTAGTAGGATATGCGTATAGGTATTGCTATGGATGACACTACACTAAGCTGTATTCCCTGACCACTCATACAAATGCAACCCTTAGAGTACATTGTTTTCCATGCAGTGTTGGTTGACTTTTGTAATACTCAAGTTACAATGGCCAGTACATATTTCAAACATTTGTAAAAAGTTGCACACGTGGTATCCCTATACAATATGAAGTCATTTTGTAGGTGTTTTCATTGTCCTGGTGCTCCAGGGCCTCTAAAATGTGATAGGCAGTCTAGGAAGTTAGATACGTTGTTTATGCACCTATAAAGCTTGAAAGTACCCCTTGGATTTTGAGCCTCTATGTAGTTGGGCTGTAAAAAAAAAAGTCTTACATATGTGTTAGAACTATCCTTAGATGAGTAGCAGAATGTTTGGGGTGTAACTAAGTATGCCTATGCTGTGTGTGAGAAATAACTTTCTAAAATGACAACTTTGTGAAAAGAAAATTCTTAATTTTCCAAATTGTGCAAAACAAAAAAATGGAAAAACTCATGCCTCCAAGAAAATAACCTGGACTGCCTACTTTCCAACAAGGGGTAATTCAAGGGTATTTGTCTATTCTGGCATTTTAGCGCCTCAAGAAATGATAGGCAGTCCATTACATAATTTGTAGACGCTATAACTTTCACAAACTAATATATGTCGATTTTAGATTTTTTATTTTTTTTTAACAGTAAACAAACTTTATTATTTTTTTTATTTAATATTTTTGTGTTTCCGCACAGTCCATGACAAAAATAGATGCATATCGATACAAAAATGTAAAAGCGTCACATAACTATCTGTACATTATGCTTATATCACATTAGTTATTGACAGTGCAAGTTAACTTACTTTACTCTAGTGATCCAAGGGATCCCTAGAAAACTCTTGGCATTAGAAGAAGAAAGAAAGAAAGAAAGGGAAGAAGACTGGGGATTGTCTTACTGGCTCAGCCTACCCGGTCATGGAGGGCCCTCCCGGAGATGCCACAACTCCCAGACCCTATTATGAGCTTCCAATCTATCCTGTATTCTGGCAATCATTTTTTCCAGCAACGTCCTTAATTCTGGCGTGGAGGGCCTCTGGCAGGGGGGGGGCGAGCGCTTTTTCCAATTTAATGCCACCAGACAGCTACCTGCTGTCAGGACGTGGTGTACCAGTTTCTTATGGGGTACAGGGATTTTAAGTGGGGCCCAGCCTAGTATAAAAAACTTTGAGGAGAAAGGGATTAAGCTCCCAACTAGATGAGACAGTAATTGCTGGACCGAAGTCCAATAGGGGACTATCAACGGGCAGTTCCAGTATATGTGTAAGAGGGTGCCCCTGTCCCCTTGACACCTCCAGGAACGATCCGAACTAGCTCAGTAGATGGCATGCAACATATCCGGTGTCATATACCAAAAATACAGGAATTTGTATATGTTTTCTTTGTATAGGGTACAGAGCGAGCTCTTCGCCGCCTGCGACCAGATGGCCCGCCATTGTTCCATATATTGGATATAAATCCCTTCTGAGCGGAGCCCGCTAGGACCAAGCTCTCAGAGGAGGTCGGAGGGGAAAATTGCAGGTTAGGTGCAATAGATAAGACATAGTGGCTAATCTGGAGATACCCGTAGAACTCCTGGCATGGTAGATCATGTTTAGTCTGTAGTTCGGCAAAGGACAGCAATCTGCAGGACCTAGGGTCCACCAGGTTCCCAAAGTGGAAAAGGTTTTGCGTTGACCACGGCGAGGACATTTGGTGTGTGAGGCTATCTGGTACCTTGGGGTTACATATAAATGAGGTCAGGAGTGATTTATCTGAGGTCAGGTTATGCTTGCGTGAGAGATTGCGCCACAATCATCTAAGTAGGGACATGGGGCCTAACAAACGTTCAGGTTCTACCTCTGAGTTTGCGCTCCATACCAAGTTGTTCGGATGTACTGGGGCAGGCCAAATTTTTTCTATTTTCGTCCACTTATTGTAGGAATATTGAGTAAACCAGGAGGCTATCGCTTTAAGTTGAGCCACCTGATAATTAATAAGGTTAGGATATGCCAGACCCCCGTCCGAGCGTGCGGCCATCAGCACTGACTTTGGAATTCTATGCCTCTTATAGTTACAGGTGTATTGGAGTAAATCCGATTGGAGCTTTTTTTGGTGTCCGCAGTGTAGCTTTTTATCATCACACATTTTGTCACCTTGAAGACCATCAAAGTTTTCACCCCTAAAGTAATTTTTTCCATTTGTAGGCCAATCGAGAATAACTTGATCATTTAGTCCATACTAGCAAATTACATATAACCAGGTATTTTTACTAATTGTAGGGAAATTTCAATTGAAAAACGCATCCAGAGTGCACAGTTGGACAAATGTGCGAGATGTTGACAACCTCAAGTGAAGGTGGAACCATGTTGTTTTTTTGTTTGTTTTTTTTACCATATTTGGGTTACCAAGCAGCCAACACTGGGAAGTCCCCTGCTTTTGGACAGTACTTTCATGGCGCTGTGGGGAGATGCCAACTATCCATTTGATGACCGCCCCATAACAGATTTACTGCTACAGGGTGCCACACTGCGCATGATCACATATATATACGTTATCCTGCACTTCAGGTATCAGGCACGAGAGCGTGCCACTGCCTGCTCACTCACACTGTGATTTTACACAGCGAGAGCTGATCAACAGGTCTCACGGGCCTAATGTCCGCCGGCATCTGCTGATCATTTGGTACACTGACACAATAGCAGTCTGCTTATGTAAACGAGGCAGATTGCCGTTCAGTCAGTACAGAAGGTATGGATCCTGTGTTTCTGTAAAGCAGAAACACTGTTCCACGCTTTTCACTAGTAAAAGCACCTCCCCACTACACTGAACACACAAGCGTACAGTTAACCCTTTGATCGCCCCAATGTTAACCCTTTCTCTACCAGTGTGATTAGTACATTGACAGTGTTTATTTTTTTAGCACTGATCACTGAAATGTCACTGGTCCATAAAAAAGTGTCAGGTGTCCGATTTGTCTTCTGCAATATCACTGCTATTACTAGTAAAAATAAAATCCCATTGTTTGGTTTGCGCAAAAGTTATAGCATCTACAATCAATATACACGTTTTTTTTTTTTTTTTTACTGAAAATATGTAGCAGAATACATATTGACCTAAATTGATGAAGAAATTCGATTTATTTTTTATTTTTTTTAATTGGATGTGTTTTAGAGCTGAATGTAAATACAGTTTTTTATTCTTATTTTTCTTTAAATTCTCGTCGTCCTTTGTTTATAGCACAAAAAAAAACGCAGAGGTGATCAAATACCACCAAAAGTAAACACTATGTGGAGAAAAAAAGGACATAAACTTTATTTGGGTACAGTGTTGCATGACTGCGCTATTGTCAGTTAAAACAACGCAGTGCTGTATTGCAAAAAATGGCCTGGTCAGGAAGGATGGTAAATCTTCTGGTGGTCAAGTGGATATACTTTTAACAAATGATAGTATAGTCTATGCTGGGCTGGATGAGGTTTTATTTATATACATATTTCCAAAAAAGTAAGTATTAAGTATTATGTAAGTATTTGTGTGTGTGCAATATACCATTTTATATATACAGACTTGAGAAGAGATTTGGGCTTGGTTCACACTGCAGAGATGCAGGCACCCTGCAAATTTACTGCGGCTTCCCGCATCACATGTCTCCTAGCAGAAGTTTACACTTCACTATGCAAACTGCTGGGATTGTCAATTGAAAGTTAATGACACCCCCAAATTGATTTGCATATCGCAGTGCGAGCTGAAAATTCCAACAGGAATCAGATCGCATGGGTGTGAACAGAAACGATTCTGCTGCGGACCAAAAAAGGGTCCTGTGCAAGTTTGGTCCGAATGCGAAGTGAATTCAGCCATACTGTCTGTATGGCTGAAATCGCATCGCACAGATATTGCATGTGATTTGCACTGCAGTGAGGTGCGAATCAAGTCCAATGTCGGACATCACACCAGTGGGAACTGGCCCTCCAAAAATAAATGTTTACTCTGATTTACACTAAACTTAAAATGGACAATTCTAAAACTTTTTCTTTCTTAAATTAGGCATATTGCACAATGGACATGAGACCTCAGCTGTATAAAATTTTTAGGCTTAAATATTCGGGGGGGGGGGGGAGGGTTCCCCCCGAAGCTTGACTGCGGTCAATTAGAACTGATTTTAACTGGGGAGAACTGTGTGAAAGTAAATGTTCTTTTTTGTTTCCTGCAGAGATGATGAGCATTTGCTTATCCAGCACTACTGCCAAAGCTTGAACCAGGAGTCTCCTCTAAGCCAGCCCCGAAGTCCTGCTCAGATTCTAATCTCCTTGGAAAGTGAAGAGCGAGGGGAGCTTGAGAGGATTCTCGCCGACTTGGAAGAGGAGAATAGGTTTGTTCAACATTATGAATATTTATAAGTCTGTAACTCTTGAGATATTGCTATAAAAAAAATTACTCGTCCTAAGAACGATGTTACTCCACATATCCCTTTTGTGAATTAGTGGTGACCAAATCCAAACATGTCCCAACCTGTAATTTAGGACCAATTTTTAAGTGACACTCCGCTAAAGGATAGCATGTGTTTGTGTATGGGGAACATTCTGAAACTAGACCAGTCACTTATGGTGTACTAAAAGACTGGGTACTAGATGGTCTTCTGTTTAATTTGTGTTTCTAAGGGCTATAAGTGAGTTTATTGGATATGAAGTGCATTGGAGATGACTGATATCCTGGAGTTGACAGTAATATGAAACATGATTTACCATTGCTGTAAAATCCGTCAAACCGTGGTTACTGCAGTTCAGTATTTCTAAATGTTAATTAATGCACTTGAGAAAAGAGAATCCTCTCATGGAGTACGATATTGGTATATGCCCTGTTTCCCCGAAAATAAAACCTAGCGTGAATGACGGTGATGGCTGCAATATAAGCCCTACCCCCCAAATAAGCCCTAGTTAAAGTCCTTGTAGGTCTTCTTTTCAGGGTAGGGCTTATTTTTGGGGAAACAGGGTAGGGCTTATTCGGGGGGTAAGGCTTATATTGCAGCCATCACTGACGATCACGCTAGGTCTTATTTTCAGGGAAACAGGGTAGTGTTAGGCAGAACTACAGAAGAAACAGGTTTGAGGGTGCTCATTTCAGATGATTGCTAAATGATCAAACAGTTTGATTAGGCAACAAACAAAACAAATACAGTTCTAGGGTGCGTCACTAGAGGGATTGGTAGCAGGAGTAAGGAGGTATTGATTCCACTATATCCAATTTTAGCTAGATCCCCGTTGGAATACTGTGTCCAGTTATGGCGACCCAAAAAAACAATATGGATATAACTGTAAGGCTGCGTACACACGCGCGGACTGTTCGCCCAACTTTGTCCGTCCAACAGTTTCGGCAAACAGTCCGCTCAAACTTAGCATGGACGGACATGGCCACACACGACGGACGAACAGTTTGCTGAAACCGTGCGCGATGACGTGAACGGCACGTACGACGGGACGAAAAATACGACGTCCTATACACTGCATTATAGCTTTCGGCGTGAAAATCCTTTCTGAGCATGCGCGCAACTTTGTTTGACGAACAAGCCTACACACGGGCGGACTGTTCGCTCAAACAAGGTTTCAGCGGACAGTTTTTCGGAAATTCCGAAAAACCTTGTCCGTCCAACTGTCCGCTGAAACTGTCCGCTGAAAGCCCACACACGAGCGGACTGTCCGCCCAAACACTGTTCAGCGGACAAAGTTGGGCGAACAGTCCGCCCGTGTGTACGCGGCCTAAAGAAACCAAAAAATATAAACCACAATTAAAATGTATAAAGTTTATTGTACAGCCGTTAAAAACAATAAGTATTTCTTTTTCATACATCACGGGACACAGAGTCAGGCTAATATTCATTACCTGCCGGGTTATACTCCATTAGGTGAATGGACACTGGTAGACCAAAGGTCTTCAGACAGGGAGTTATCCCCTATATAACCCCTCCGTGGATGGCACGGTTTGTTTGAGCTCTCTAGTCTCACAAACGGTTCCAAAAATAAATCAATGGATTGACCAATCGGATCCATTTGACACAGGCTTTTATGCTTAGATAAATGGTACCTGAGCAAAGATGTCTCAGGATCCTGCAAGGTTTTGCCAGTAATGTGGCCTCCGAGCGCTGGACACTACAGCACTAAGACATTTCCTGCATGGTGCCGTACAGGTCCAAGGGAGTGGACCCTAAAAATGGAGGTCCAAGTGACAGGAACCCACCGTGAAGGGTGAAGATTGGGCCCTTAGCTTCTAGGTTGCCTTGCGCCTGAATGGGTAAGTGAAACCCCTTTATTTTATTATTGTGGGGTGTCCCAGTGATTGTAACAATCAATCTAGTTAAAGGCTTGGACATCTGTGTGCGGTGACCATACAGGGTAGTTCTGGGTTAGCTGTTGGTGTTTGAAAAGTGTAAATTTTTTTGCTTGTCTGGCTGTTTTTTTACCTGTAATAGTGCACGACGGTGTGGCGTTTTGCCTTTGTTCGCCATGGTGCATGTGCATTCGCAGGAGCGCCTTTGGGCTCAGCAGTTTGTTTGGCCGTGGCCTTTATCTGGGCACACAAAAATTTGCGTCACACGTGAATACAGTCACGTCCATTCGCCGGGACAGCACAAATGCGAGCGCGCACACCCAGCTTATTTAAGCTGCACATGTGGTGCTTCGAGAAGGCAGCAGTGGGACACAGAGCAGGCTCTGAACAAACACTTGCAGTGGTTTATTTTTCCTTACCCGTGTCATGTGAGTCACCAGGTGTTGCTTGGCAGGCTAAAGGTGTTTAGCAGGATTGTTGCATATAAGCTTGGTGAGCCCTATTAAAGGGTCTCCCTTCTGAGGTGTTTTAATTACACCCAAGTATTCTTTGTTTGCAGGCATTGAATGTCTTCCAAAAAGAGGAGCGGGACTAACCCTACAGGGAAGGGCACAGCTACATCATCAGTAGTTCCTAATAAACCTAGTAGTATCCCTAGTGTTTTATCCCCTGAAAGACCAGAGTCTCCCGGGCAATCTAAGCCACTGCGCCTTTCTGGTATTGTGCCTACAGTCAACGCTGCTGCTTCACCCTTTATCACGAAGGATGAACTGTCCTCAGCCCTAGCCGGGTTAGAGCACAGGATTGATGGCATGATTGCCTCCCTCCCGCAGGGTGCCAGGAAGCATGACAGATCCCCCTCCCTGGAGTCTCCTCGTCTGGAGCAGATATAGGTTGAGGATGGAGAAGAGCTTAAAGCTCAGGATTCGTGGAATGCCTGGCAGATGAGTCTGCTTCCGAGCAATCTGGACAAGGAGATATCCACTCGATGTCTGCCTCAGTCAGAGGTTTTTGATCCTGACTCTGACTGAAATGGTTCGTTCTGCCTTTAAGTTGCCTCTTGCAGAGGTGATTGAGCCCCCTCTCTTTGGGATCTGAGACCTTTTCAGGTTGCACAGACTTTCCCACTACACCCCCTGTTGGAACAGGCAGTGTATGCTGATTGGGAACATCCTGACAGGACATTTTGCCTCCTAAAATGTTTTCCCTTTTATATCCCATGGATGAAAAGTTTGTTAAAAAATGGAGCAAACAAGAACTTATCTTGTCTGGTAGATAACACACAGGGCTTGAAAGACCCTGTTCACAAGAAATTGGAATTGTTATTAAAAGCTTCCTTTTCCTTGGCCAGTCCAGCTGTTCAGCCAGCTGTTGCAGCAATTGGTATTTGCCAGTCCATAAAGGATCAAGTCAGACAGCCTGATAGGCCTAACAAGGAGGATGATCTGCTTGAAAGTAAGACAGATATTCCTCGAGCACTGTGTTTTTGCTGTTGATGCATTAAAGGATTCAATACAGCAGATTTCTCGTCTGCCTATCTTGTCTGTGCATATGCCCAGACTTTTATGCTTGAGTACTGGTCAGCCGAGCTTCCTTGTAATAAGATATTTGCTGGTTTCCCATTTCATGGGGAACATTTATTCCGAGATCACTTGGACAAAGATATCCAAAAGATTTCCAGAGGGAAGAGTTCTCTACTTCCTGTGAAGAAAAGCACCAAACGTCGCTCATTTTAAAAATCCAGGAACTGCTACCTCAAATGTCTCATTGTCAGGGTGGTTCCACTGTCAACAGGGAGCTAGGGCCAGGGGCAAGCCGCAAGACAAGGGCCAGAAAAGGACTTGGGTCTAAAATTCTTCTAAACCCAGCACCAAGCCCTCCTTTTGAGAGGACGCCCGCACTCCATCGGATGGCGGAAAGGCTGCTGCACTTTGCGGACATTTGGAAAACAACAATTCAGGACGAATGGGTCACCTCAATTATATCTTGTGGTTACAAGCAGGAGTTATGGGGGTACCCCCCTCAGAGGCTTCTAAGATCCAGTGTTCCTCCAAAGAGAAACTTATTGCTTCACGCTCTACATCATCTAGTGCATCAAGGAGTGATTGTAGAGGTTCCGGTATCCAAAAGGGGCACAGGGTTTTACTCAAACCTATTTACGGTTTAGAAACTAAACGGGTACACAAGGCCCATTTTGGACCTAAGATCCCTGAATAAGTATCTTTTGATACAGTCCTTTTGGATGGACGGTGTAGCTTCAGGATTTCCCCATCAGGGTTCAGTCTGACAATGCCACAGCAGTGGCCTATATAAACCACCCATACAGTACCAGGCATCTTTCAGCTCTGAAGGAGGTGAACTACATACTAGCCTGGGCAGAGGGACATTGGCCAATTCTATCGGCAGTCCATATCCCGGGAGTAGAGAACTGGAAGGCAGACTAACTCAGCCTCCAGTAGATCTGCCCCAGTGATTGGTCCCTACATTCAGAGGTGTTCTGGGAAATTTGCCAACGTTGGATGGCCAGAGGTCAACCTACTGGCATCTAGGTTCAACAAGCTACAACAGTTTGTGTCTCGAACTAAAGATCCTCTTGCTATGCTCTGATAGTTCCATGGAGCCAGTACTCCCTGGTTTATGCTTTCCCTTTGATCCCTCTCCTTCCACATTTGTTGCACAGGATTCAGAGAGAGGGGGGTTCCAGTCATTCTGGTGGCACCAGCCTGGCTCAGAAGGCCCTGGTTTCCTGGAGATTGAGAGACTGACAAAGGACAGCCATGGACGCTTCCATTTCGCCCCATTCTACTGTCTCAAGGTCCTATATTGCACCCCAATTTACAGTCTCTAAATTTGACGGCATGGCTATTGAAGCCAGGGTGTCAAAGGACCATGGCGTCTTCGGACCAGTGGTGTCTATTCTAGTGAATGCTAGAAAAGCTGTCACTAGGAAGATTGATCATAAGGTCTGGAAGACTTTTATATTTGTTGGTGTGAAGCCAGAAAATGGCATCCTCAGAAATATGTGATTGGGAGAATTCTCTTTTTCTACAGTCAACTATGGAAATCAAATTGGCTTTGAGTACAATTGAAGGTCACGTTTCGGCCCTATCAGTATTCTTCCAAAGGCCTTTAGCCTCCCATTCACTGATCCAAACCTTTATGCAAAGAGCAACTCACTTTCTTCCCCCCACTAGGTCACCTATGTGTCCTTGGGACCTGAACTTGGTGCTGTCTGTGTTATAGAAACAACCATGTGAACCTATTAATGAAATTCCATTAGACTTGCTGTACCACAAGCTAGCCTTCCTGATGGCTATCATCTCGGCTAGAAGGGTGTCGGCGTTGGCGGCCCTTTCATGCATCATGTTCTATCCTTTTTGCCAAAAGTGATGTCGGCCTTTCATTTAAATCAAGACATTATTTTGCCTTTTTTTTTTTATCCTCTCAGCCTCATTTGGCGGGAGATAGATGACTGCATTCTTTGGACATTGTCCAGGCAGTTGAGATCAGACTGTACTGCGGGCTGCCATATAAGTTCTGATGGCTATTGTTTAGCAGGGTGTCTCCCTCCCCTGAAGGCTATTGCTCTGGGACATCCCAGCAGGTAATGAATTTTAGCCTGACTCTGTGTCCCATGATGTACTCAAAAGGATTTTACAGGTAAGTATGATGTAAAAATCCTATTTTTTTAACAGCTGTACAACAAACTTTATACATTTTTAATTGTGGTTTGTATTCTTTGGTGCCTTTTTTAAAATTCTATCCATATTCGTTCTTTGGTTTATAACAATTATAAGGGTGCGGCACCTCTCTATATAAGCTGGCTGTCTTGCATAATTAAACAGTTCTGGAGACCCAACTTGCAAAATAATATTGAGCTATGATGAGATGAGCCCTAAGTCTGGCAACAAAAATGGTGCAAGGTCTACTTGCTATCAGAAGAGACTATGGAAATGTAGTAGCCTGAATGAACAAGCTAAAAGTGATTTGAAATACTTTTGTTTAAAAAAAAAAAAGAGCATTATACTTGCATTATACTTGCCGTCTCCATAATGGTATTTCACAGAGCGGCCCTGATCCTCCTCTTCTGAAGTCAACCACTGGCGTTGTCCACTTCTCCTCCTCTCCTGCATGTGCCCCTATAGGAAATTGTATGCTATGGGGGCACATGTGCGGATGCACTCTTGAGCTGGGATGTCTACATCCATAGACATGCACAGCGTGGCTTTCCCATGCCTCCACTCCTTCCTCACAGAATTTGACAGCAGCAGGAACCATTGGCTCCTTCTGTTGCCTGTGTGTTCTGTGGGACTAGAAAGAGGGAAGAGAAGAACTGCAGCCAGATGCAGCACTGGATCAAGGGAGGACTCAGGAGAGGGGGCACAGCAAGTGATAAAATACTACCTGGTGTCATTTTTTAAGGTGCAATATTATCAGTGTTATACAGAGCTCGATAACGTGTGGACATTACCTGAAACAAGGAGGAGGAAAGAATTGTTTTAGCATTTTTACTAAAATAAATCTGACCAAATTTCCAGCAGATAAAGTGAGTCAGTGAACTGTAAGCAAATATAAACATGCTTGGGATAAGAATAAGTGTTGGAGTAAACAAACTTTTTAATGTAGAATTTTTTTTTTTTCCAAACAGGAATTTACAGTCTGAATATGACAGATTGAAGGAGCAGCATGATCACAAGGGCTTGTCTCCACTGCCCTCCCCTCCAGAAATGATGCCAGCCTCCCCACAAAGCCCACGTGATGCGGAACTTATTGCAGAAGCCAAACTACTGCGCCAGCACAAAGGACGGCTAGAAGCTAGAATGCAAATACTAGAAGATCATAACAAGCAACTGGAGTCTCAACTGCATCGGCTCAGACAACTGCTGGAACAGGTATGGAAATCTTGATTTAGGTTAATCCTTAAAACACAATTGTTTTGATAGGTCACCAGGAGGTGTGGCAGAGACATTACCTGCTACATTGAGATTCCCAAGTTTAACCGCTTGCAGACTGCCGCACGCCGATATACATTGGCACTACAGCAGTGGGCAAATGTGCGTGCCTGTACATCCTCTTCAATATGTGGGCTAATGGGTGCGTGCGCCTGTCACATACTGCTTCACCGTGCCCGCAGGTCCCCTGGACTCTATGTATGCCGGTGTCCTGCAATCGTGTCACGGACCGGCAGAACGGGGAGATGTAAACAAGCCATTTCCCTGTTCTGCCTAGCAACATGACGGCTACTGCTCCCTGTCATCAGGAGCAGTGATCTGTCATGTTGTAG
The DNA here is from genome assembly GCF_037356315.1 of Lithobates pipiens. Classification (NCBI taxonomy): domain Eukaryota; kingdom Metazoa; phylum Chordata; class Amphibia; order Anura; family Ranidae; genus Lithobates; species Lithobates pipiens. The sequence goes on from NW_027507748.1 coordinate 429,337,678, forward strand.
TGAGCCCTTCCCCCCACAGTTAGAATCACTCCCTAGGATACAACCCCTTGGTCGCCCCCTAGTGTTTAACCCCTTCCCTGCCAGTGTAATTTACACAGTTATCAGTGCATTTTTATAGCACTGATCGCTGTATAAATGACAATGGTCCCAAACAAGTGTCAAAGGTGTCTGCCGCAATGTCGCAGTCATGATAAAAATCATGATCACTGCCAATACTAAAAAAAATGCCATAAATCTGTCCCCTAATATGTAGACATTATATAACTTTTGCATAAATCAACCAATATACTCTGCTTGTGATATTTTTTTTTAAAAATGTACAATACATATCAGCCTAAACTGAGGAAAAAAAATAGTTTTTTTATATCTATATTTTTAGGATATTTAATATAGCAAAAAGTAAAAACCACAGAGGTGATCAAATACCACCAAAAGAAAGCTCTATTTGTGTAAAAAAAAAAAAAAATGTTTTGGTTTAACATCGCATGCTCGTGCAATTGTCAGTTAAAGCGGCGCAGTGCTGAATCGCAAAATGTGCTCTGGTCAGTAAGGGGGTAAATCCTTCCGGGGTTGATATAGCAGATATATTACCTTTTCTCTTTAAGTTTTAATAAAGTTAGGTTGATTTCCTGTGCACTGTTTTAGCATGTTCTTGTGCGTTTGTTCACCCCTGGGTAATAATGAGCCCCACATCCAATTCACATAGCAGGAGAATGTGAATGGCTCTCTATGGAGCCGGTTCACACATCTCCACAGCAGCTCCTGTATTAATTGCACAGGAGTCCTGTGTGTCTTTTGGTCCGTTTCAGGTCCGAATTCAGCCCAAGAAAAGGTGCTGATGAGAACAGGTATTTAGAAGTTTATATTTACTAAAATAATTGCATTTCCATTTTCTATGTACTGTGGGAGACCAGATATAGTGAATAAAGGGTCCTAGGTTTAGTACCACTTTTTAAACCAGTTGTTGGTGGAGCTGGATTGGAGGGGAAAGAGGATGCTAATATAAAAATGTATACTTTGTTCTGGTTACTTAGCTTTATTAACGTTTGAGCTTTATTTTATTTTTTTATTATTTGAATGCCCATTATCAGAGAAATGGAAACTGTAATTCACCCAATTCAAATTCAGTTCATCTTTGTGCTAATAACATATAACATATCCTGACTTCTATGTACAACACTGTAATATGTTTTAAAATATTATTAAATGGATAGGAGTTATGCAGGCAGATAGAAACGTGTGATAGTCTGTGGGCTTATCCGTAGCTCTGTAACTTTTATTGTAGTTAAAAATAAATAATTAAACTTAAAGTACTACACTAACACCAGGTTGCAGTTATCTTTGACAGCACTGCTACAGCACCCTTTCAACCCTTAATATAAAACAGACTTTTGAAGCATGAGGCAAGTTAGCACATCCTCATGTTGCCTCAAATGACAGTTGATACTTGCATTGGATTTTTAGGGTGTTTCAGCAGCTTTGTCTGGAGGATTATCATATTTCAATTGCCTTTTTATAATATACTCTGCATGCCTGTTACCTATAGTGACTTTATTTACATGTCATGGGTTCACTTTATCACTTGTATTATGCGGTCACTAGTTGAACTTTACGTAAAAGGTTAAAAACTGTTTTCCCATTCAATCATAAAAAAAATTACTTATTCCAGTTGAAATAGTTGACTTTTGCAAAATTTTCAAGCAGTACCTACATATAAAGGTGTTCTATCTGAACAAATGGCACAAAAAACTGACATGGTGTATTGATTTTTATGATCTGAATTGGCAAAAATGCAGATTTGTCATATGGGAAAAGTGCACCCCTACAATTACCCCCACTTCAAATCCATTAAATTACAATCCGGTGTTCCAAATTAGATGCCAATGATCAGAACCTCCATACAGAGTATGCAGGTAGAAACCTCCTAAGGCCTGGTGTTCTTTGCTATTTGACATATGTGGTGTCATATCATTGCATGTCTCTCCTGCAATAAAGAGCCTGTCAGCTCAGTTTGCAACAGCAGCTATCAAAAAATATCATTAGAGCAAGGTTAGTTTGCCATCAAACATACAGTGGATATAAAAAGTCTACACACACCCCTGTTAAAATGTCAAGTTTCTGTGATCTAACAAAAATGATATCAAGATGAATCTTTTCAGAACTTTTTCCACCTTTATTGTGACTATAAACTGAACAAGTTGAACAACAAACTGAAATCTTTTAGGTGGAAGGAGGTAAAAAATAAAAATAATAAAATAATATGGTTGTATAAGTGTGCACACCCTTAAATTATTATTTTGTTTAAGCATCTTTTGATTTAATTACAGTACTCAGATTTTTTTTCCTTTTTTTTTTGGGTATGCATATCGGCATGGTACATCTTGACTTGGCAATATTTTCCTACTCTTCTTTGCAAAAACACTCCAAATCTGTTGATTGCGAGGACCTCTCCTGTGCACAGCCCTCTTTAGATCACCCCACAGATTTTCATTGTGATTCAGGTCTGAGCCCTGGCTGGGCCATTCCAAAACTTTAATCTTCTGATGATACGATTCCTTTGTTGATTTGGATATATGCTTTGGGTCATGCTGAAAGATGAAGTTGCTCTTCATGTTCAGCTTTCTAGCAGGAGCCTGAAGGTTTTGTGACAATATTGAATAGTATTTGGAACTGTAACGGCTCCCCTAATATAAAGGGGGTTAACGCCGTTTACGATGTTCCCTCTCCGAGACACACATCCACTCGGTACCAATATCCACAGCTTAATGACCCTTTCCTATAGGAGCCGATCCCTCTGGCAAAAAGACGAGACGCACTCTGTCTCTGCTGTAGTAGGAATTACTTTATTAAAAACCAACATTGTATTTTTATACACAATTCAAGGCACATGCTTTAACATGAACAAGAGCCCAGCTCCACCCACACATCCCAAGACGTCTGCTATGCTTCAAACGATCCCACCCAATACACATCTTTTCCACAAAGGGTTAGCAGCCAGTCTGTCTGGCACTTTACAATACACACAAGAATAGACTTAAATGAACAATAGAAATGCAAAACAACTTAATTCCTCACCGCAATGACACTTAACCCCCACATACAATATACATCCAACTTATCCACAATGTATTATACAGCCTTGAATATGGCTATCACAGACCATATCGGGGGTTTCTTTTATTCACCCTGTGTCCAAAGTGACCCCCACTGTCACAGGAACTTAACATAATTCCCTCTACTTTTACTAAAGCCCCTGTTCTAGCTGAAGAAGAACCGCCCAAAGCATGATGCTGTCACCACCATGCTTCACGGTGGGCACGTGAAACATAAATGTGTAGCGCTTATGAAAGAAAGGCCATGTATATATACATGACAATAAAGTGAAAATCGTACATATGAATGTGAAACAATGTCCAGAAAATATGTGAAAAACAGAGTCACCAACGAGCACTCCCGTGGGTTCTGTAACTATAGCAATAGTTAAAAATAGAGGGAAAAAGTTCATGGGAGTCTCCCTTCCTAAACGGGAGTGTATCACTTGAATCCCAAAACACTATAGGCACACAATATTATACGCTTACCAGCGGTGATGGACACATGTACCATATGGCAGTGGGTCAAATGCGCTTGTGATTCTCCTGTTGGTAACACCTGGAGCTTGTGGAAAGGCGGATCTCAATCCCCGATCAGGAAGGTACACCAAAGACAATGGGAACGTGGAAAAATCAGCCAGATGAGGCTGCTAAAAAGAACTTGATTTGCAGTGTTTTTGCGCCAAACAGATCTTTTGGAGTTATGGCCAAAAGGTTCAACCTTGGTTTCATCAGACCATAACACATTTTCCCACATGCTTTTGGGAGACTTCACAAAATTTAGCCGGGCTTGGATAATTTTTCTTGGTAAGAAAAGGCTTCCGTCTTGCAACTCTACCCCATAGCCCAGACATATGAACAATACGGGAGATTGTTGTCACATGTACCTCACAGCTAGTACTTGCCAGGTATTCCTGCAGCTCCTTTTGTTGCTGTAGGCCTCTTGGCAGGCTCCCTGACCAGTTTTCTTCTCGTCTTTTCAAAAAGTTTTGAGGGACATCCAGTGTTCTGGATAATGTCTTGGTAATGTCACTGTTGTGTCATATTTTCTCCACTTGATGACTGTCTTCACCGTGTTCCATGGTATATCTAATGCCTTGGAAATTCTTTTGTAACCTTCTCCTGACTGATACCTTTTAACAATGAGATCCCTCTAAGTTGAGTGTGTGTGTGTGTGTGTGTGTGTGTGTGTGTGTGTGGGGGGGGGCGTGGCATGAACAGACATGCTGATCCGTGATCCCCGGGCTCCAGGAAGACTGGCAGCGGTGGTTCGGCAGGCTCCAGGCTGTATTATGACCTTAACAATAAACCAAGTGCAGCGCAATCAGAGTTAATAGTGGATTTGGACTTGAGAGAACATTTGAGAGCACTTCCTACAAAGAATGGCATTCAATTTCTTATAACCGCTGTTGAATCTTCCTGCAAGCAGGCTTTGGAGCGGCTAAGAGAGGATATAGGGGCACTGGGACATAGAGTGGAGGAAATGGTGATGGGCCAAGATATTAGACAAGGAGTGACTGATTTTCAAGAAGAGATAAAATACCATGAAGAAGTGCTGAACTCTCTGTTGGATCAGTTTCATAATCAAGAAAATAGAGATCGTAGGCAAAATATATGTATAAGGGGCCTGCCTGAAAAAAAAAACATTTTGAATTTCTTCAAAAGGTGATCAGTTTGTTTCAGCTAATTCCTTCCCCCCCCCCCCCTTTGTTGGTGATATAGGAAGCAATGCGCTGAAGTACCACTAAATAAGAATGGTATAGGAATATAAATGGAAGCCCAGGGTTCACAAGGTATCCTGTTCTTGTTTTTAACTATCTTTCCCCCAATAGATCGGTCCTGAGACAAGGGAGTTTTCTGCCAATAGGCGGAAGGGGGATGGAATCTCCAGGCACAGGTGGTGATTCATCCTCTCCTTAAGGGGGATGTGCCACAGGCAGTGACAGAGTAGTTTGAGTTTTAGATGGTTTTGCGTGTCTTTTTTAATTTATTTTCCCCTCTTCTCATCAGATGCATCCAGGGAAAAAGAGCTCAGAATGTGGGAACAGACATCAGTCAGGCAACAGCAGCTTAGTAAGAGATTCATGGAAGTAGTGAGAGAATGATAGGTAGGATGAAGATTGTATCTTATAATGTGAGAGGGCTTTGCTTGACTGGTAAGAGGGGCTGTCTCTGGCATGAACTCAGTCACATGAAAGCAGAGATGGTCTTTCTGCAGGTGAAGCTCTTCATGGCAGGGTTGACCATCTTCACCCATCCCTAGGTCCAGAGGAGTTATAATGGCTATCCACAAACAATGCCCCTTAGTACCTATAGAAATATGAGTAGACCCTTAAGGCCGTTTTCTTTTTGTTTAGGGCAAGATCCAGGGTCAGTGTTATACTTTCACTACTATATATGCCCCCAACAACCATACCGTTAAAATACATAATGTATATTCAAGGATCAATATGTTGTTGGAAGGATACCCCTGGATCCCCCGGAGGAAAAGAAAGGGAGTTTAGACTGTTGGCAAATAGATGGGAAGGGTAACTGTGCTAGAGTGGCCTCACAGGGTAAATTGTTACCACTGGCAGAGTTTGTTGTAATTTTGGGGGAAATACAAATGGCTGTATGGAAATATCATCAAATGACGGATTTGTTTAATAAGTGAAAGCATCAGATTAGGCCAACGAACCCGCTTACTACTTTTGAGGAATGGTGTGTCTATCAGAACTGGGTCATATGCTGTCTCGAACGTATAAGCTAGTTCTGAGTTCTCAAAATATGACTACTCCATATTTTATCCAAGAATGGGAAGGGGAGCTGGGTTATAATTTCACATCTGAACAAATTAAAAGGTGGTTGGGGGCAACACACCCTACTTCAATAAGTCCTCATATACAGGAGATGTCTTATAAGTTCTTGACAAGATGATATATTACACCGGTTCGACTAGCTCAGATATATCCATTGGTGGATGTTAATTGCTGGAGGGGATGTAACCAAAGGGGTTAATTTGTTCACTTATGGAGGCATTGCCCAAAGATTAAAGTATTTTGGGAGGCAATAACCCCTTGGATTAGGAAAATGACACACTCATAAAGCCTTCCCCATTACATTTTCTCTTTCATGGGACGCCATCATGTGCTAAGAGAAGCATTACTCCACATTTGCTAAATGCAGCTAAAATATTGATGCCTAGATTCTGTAACAGTCCAGATGACCCATTTATAATGGATTGGAATAGGGAGGTGGAAAAAATGGTGGCAGAGAGATGGATACATATGGTTAAGGCCAACGGAATACATTTAACCACTTCAGCCCCAGAAGATTTGGCTGCTCACTGACCAGGCAATTTTTTTGCAATATAGCCCTGCGTCACTTTAACTGACAGTTTCACAGTCGTGCGATGCTGTTCCTAGACAAAATTGACATCCTTTTTTTTTCCACAAACAGAGCTCTCTTTTGGTGGCATTTGATCATCTCTGCGAGTTTTATTTGTTTGCTATAAAAAAAGCGACAATTTTGAAATACCATTCTGTACTTTTTGCTATAATAAATATCCCTTTTTTTTAAGCATTTTTTTTTCTCAGTTTAGGCCGATATATATTCTTCTACATATTTTTGGTAATAAAAATCACAATAACTGTATATTGATTAGTTTGTGCAAAAGTTATAGCGTTTAAAAAAAATAGGGGATAGATTTATGGCATTTTTATTAGTATATGCACACATGGGCAAAATGGCTGTATTACGCCTCAGAAATGGGGTTGGATTAAACCCTATGGGGGGTAGTGCTGTGTTATGGATCAGATAGTCTGTTTGTTTTGTTTCTTTTCTTCTCCCCATGGGAAATGCAGTGGAGAGATGATTGATGTCATTAAAGGAAGAGAATAATTTTATAATAAAAAATCGGGCACAGGATAGGTAATACGTAATGAAAGCACATAAAGATGGGTGGATTGAAATATTTAAATTAAAGGCGGAGAGGTATAAAATTTATATGAAGCAGTATGGGATGGCTATATTGAATAAAAGCACTAAATATAGAACATGACAATAGTCATTTGAAATCCTATATATAATTTTCTCTTATATTCACTGACCGACACAGCTCCTCTCTGTAACTAAATGGGTTGTATAGCCTGCCATTAGGAGAAACTAGGCAAAATTGTTACACAATACACAGTACTTTAATCCCGCCCGGGATCCCGCCCCCCCCCCCCCCCCCATGGTAGCCTCTTTCGAGGCAGTACCTTATGCCCAGTTCCACACCAGAGTCCTGCAGAAGGAGAGCTTGACAAAATGGGACAAATCTCCATTGTCCCTGGATCAGCAGATCCAGGTGAACCAGCCAGTCAAGGACTCCCTGATCTGGTGGTTGAGGTCCCCGGGGATTCAGGCCGGAAAATCGTTCCTTCCTCTAAAATGGATGGTGGTCACCACGGACGCCAGTCTGTCCGGCTGGGGTGGAGTAATGGGGATTCAGTCTGCTCAGGGCCTCTGGTTGACAGAGGAATCCAAGTTGCCGATCAATCTGCTTGAATTGAGAGCGATCAGGCTGTGCCTCCACACATGGTCGGCATGTCTTCAAGGGCGTCCGACCAGGATACAGTCAGACAACGCCACGGCTGTGGCGTACATAAATCACCAAGGGGGGACAAGAAGTTCAGCTGCTGCTCGGGAGGTCGCTCACATACTTCGGTGGGCAGAGCAACACGTTCCGGCCCTGTCGGCAATTTACATCCCGGGGGGTGGAAAATTGGCAGAAGGACTATCTGAGTCGTCAGATGCTGGATCCAGGAGAATGGGCATTGCATCAGGAGATATTCAGGCGGCGGTGTCTGAAATGGGGCACACCAGATGTGGATCTATTGGCCTCCTGGCTCAATCAGAAGGTGCCGAGATTCGTGTCCAGGATAAGAGATCCGTGGGCAGACACGCTGGTGGCTCCGTGGGATCCATACCAGCTGATCTACGCCTTTCCTACGCTGAAACTTTGCCACGTCTGCTTCGCAGAGTGGAAGCCGAGGGGATTCCAGTGATCCTGGTTGCCCCAGATTGGCCTCAGCGGGCCTGGCATGCAGACCTTGTGCGCCTGGTGGCAGACGCTCCCTGGCGACTGCTGTTGAGAGAGAACATCCTATCTCAAGGTCCAATCCTTCACCCTGCTTTACCATCACTGGCTTTAACGGCCTGGCTATTGAAAGCCAGGTATTGAGGAACAGGGGTCTGTCGGACTTGGTGATTCCAACTATGCTGAGGGCGCGGAAATCTTCTTCCAGGAAGATATACCATCGTACTTGGAAGGCCTACATCTCCATGTGTTGGGAGAAAGGGTGGCATCCTCGCTCCTTCTCTATATCCAAGATCCTGCTGTTTCTTCAGTAAGGTGTACACCAGAGGTTGGCGTTGAGCACCATCAAGGGGCAGATTTCAGCTCTGGCTGTCTTTTTTCAAAGACCCCTGGCATCTCACTCATTAGTGAGTTCCTTTGTGCAGGGGGTGAAACATGTAGCTCCTCTGGTGCGTCCTCCGTTACCCCCGTGGGATTTGAACCTGGTGTTGTCGGCACTTCAGAAGCCGCCGTTTGAGAATATCAGGGAGATTCCTCTGCTGACCCTTTCACAGTAGTTGGTTTTTCTGGTGGCCATCACATCTGCCAGGAGGGTTTTGGAACTGGCGGCCTTGTCCTGCAAGTCGCCTTATCTGGTCATCCACAACCATCCTTTCTACCTAAGGTGGTCTCGGCCTTTCATATCAATGAGGACATTGTATTACCATCGTTGTGTCCTAAGCCTAAGCACCCCAAAGAGGTGACCCTTCATGCTCTGGATATGGTTAGGGCTCTGAAGGTGTACTTGTCTGCCACAGCTTCCTTTCGGAAGTCAGACTCACTGTTTGTTTTGGTGGCTGGTCCTAAGAAGGGCATGGTGGTCTTGCCGGCCACCATTTCCAGGTGGATCACAGATTGTAGTCTAAGCCTGTAAAACCTGCTTCTTAATAATATTTTTAATAATGTGTTGCATGAATTGAGTTTTGTTTATGAGTAGATAAATGGGTGTGGGATTTTTTTTTTTTCTGTTCCTTTTTGAATAGGTTATCATCAAGTAATCCAGTGAGTTTTCTTGGGAAGTGGTGGGGGGATTATTGTGGTCTGTGTTAATGAAAGGATCTACAGTATATAGATACTTTGGGCAGTGTGAACCTTTATGTTAATTGTGCTAATAAAAAAAAAACTTATTTTAAAAAACGATGAGATCCCTCTGATGCTTTTGAAGCTCTTTGCGAACCATGGCTTTTGCTGTAGGATGTGACTAATACACTTTTAAATGATGGCAGCTGTGTACTGACTTCTATATAACATGAGTTTGAATGTGATTGCTTAATTCTGAACACAGCTACATCCCCCAGGTATACGAGGGTGTGTGTGCACACGTATGCAACCATACTATTTTTTTTTTTTAGTTCTTCCCCAAAAAAAAAAAAAGTACAATTTATAGGTCACATTAAAGTGGGAGTAAACCCATCAATTTAATTTTTAATTTCGAAAAACACCTTCCCGGCATGCCGGAAATGCTAATTTTCACATTGGTTGTGCGTTCAACCAAACTTTTAAACCATCCAATGGCTAGTGTCATAACATGTGATCACATGTGCAGCATTATGGCAGTTAAAGCAGTGATCATCAACCCTGTCCTCAGGGCCCACTATACTGCAATCATTGAGCAGCAAATTATATATTTCAGTTATCTTGCAAACTTGGCCTGTTAGTGGGCCCTAAGGACAGGCGTTGATGACCACTGAGTTAAAGAATTATCAGAGGCCAAGATGGCAGCTTCCTTGGCTGAAAACGATAGGAGAAATTCCACTTTAAAGGTGGAAAAAGTTCTGAAATTAGTTATCGCAGAAACCTGACATTTAACAGGGGTGTGTAGACCTTTTATATCCACTGTATATGCAAAGACCGGGCCTTCTGAAACTGTGCTGAAGACCGATCAGCAAAAAACAGAGTATGTAAAGCATAGTGGTGGGAATCTTATGGTTTGGGGTTGCTACTTCAGGGCCTGGGTAGCTCTAAGCCATTGTGTCAACTATACATTCTGTGTCTTGTCAAAGTGTGCACATTGAGAATTTGAGGCCATCTGTCCAAAGTTGAAGATGAACCAGAAATGGTTTAACACAATAATGATCTGAAACATACTAGCAAATCAACCAAACAATGTCTCAAATAGAAAAAAGTTTATAGACTGCCCTAGTCAAAGCTCTGACTTGATTCCAATTGAAATTTTGTTGGGCAATTTCTAAAAATAGTGCATGTAAAAGCGCCTGAAAAATGCCTCCCCTGCAATCCCAGTGTGAAAGCCAGAGTGCTTTCACGCAGGGGCGCTGCGCTGGCAGGACTTTAAAAAAGTCCTGCAAGCAGCATCTTTGGGGTGGTGAAGGAGCTGTGTATACACCCAATCCCGCCCATTGAAATGAATGAGCACTGTGGCTGAAGCTTCTGCAAAGTGCTTTGGTAGAGGCGCTACATGGGCTCTTTTAACACTTTATTCGACTGCTAGTTAAAAGTGCTTCGCTAGTGGCCGAATAGTGGCGTTTTATTCAAAAAAAAGTGTAGCGTCCTTTAATCATGTGAAAGAAAGGGAGAAAATGCCACAACAGTGACTATAGGTCAAAAATAAATGCGCTACACTTTATTTTTGAATTCATATTTGGACTTTGTGTGTTAGCAGCTTTATTGTGTGCATTGACACATTGGGTGTACACACTTCACATAAGTTTGGTATTATACGTTTATGGTTTAGCGCAGTGTTTTCCCCCTTATTGACAGTGACGTTTTACTGTCAACACCCGCTTGCCCCAGTGATATTTTTTGTTAAATGATTGAAAAGGCTAATTTTCTTGTGTTCTTCATTATCTCACCATCTGTAGGTACTATTTAAATAATGATCTGATGTTTACATGTTTAAATATAATGAACAAGAAAATTTCTATGGGGTGTCCTTCATTTTTCGCGTAACTGTATGTAAACTGTATCATCTGGCAAAAGATGTTTTTTTCCGGTTTTAAGCTCTTTATTCATTTTAGATTTTACAAATACATTACAGAAAAAAAATCAAAAAAGTACATTTAAAACTCCTACACACCACAATAGCAAAAAAAAAAAACTTTACCAGACATATCGACAAGTGTGTATCATAGGCGAGAACAGGAGAGGTTTGGTCTCCCTGAATCTGAATGTATATGAGCTAACTAATCTTCAAAAAAAAAATCTTGTGACTGCCAGGCCTTTACACCTAGAACTCTTCCCTTGTGTCCTTACCCTCCTATCCTCTCCTTTCTTTTCTTCTACCCCCTCCATCCTCTTCCCACTAACCCCTTACTTCATGTGTATAGCATGAAAAGGAAAACAACAAAATAATCCAATAGTGATATTGAGGAAGAAAGGGAGAATAACTTTCAACCTTCTTCCTGTTCCCTCCCATTCATATCTCCTTTCCCAAACCTTCCCTTATAGTCACACCCATACATCCCCTATACCTGCCCTCCCTGTCACCCATTCTGGTCCCTAGTGGGCATTCTATATTCAGTGAATTAATGAACCATCATTCCATATTCCTGTGAACATGTATCTTATGTGTCCTTAAATTTTTTTGTTCTCCCTCATCCCCCACCAAAATTCAAAATTGAGAGAATATTTGGGGGGGGGGGGGGCGCGTGGGCAGCTTAGCACAAATAGGAAAAGATAAGTGAGCCTACTAAATCCCCCAAATACATTTTTATCTAATAAAAAAAAAAAGGAAGGGGGAATACATAAGTCGATCACTCTTTCTTGCCTGCAATTTATTTTCCGTAGTATTGGGTTTCTGCCATCTCTCTCCTCTCAAAAATCCTCCAATGCAATTTCATTACAAAGAAGCACCAAAATCATGCCAATCGGGCAATTCCTGTGCTTTCCCTTCCTGCAAGCATGTTGGCACTGTTAGCCTGGCAGCACTGTGCAACTAAAATTAGGACCCTGTTTCGTTGACCCGCTCCACCCCCCCCCCTCCCCCCCAAGTGCTGCTCAGGATATTGGAGGAAGCTAAAATAAAGACAGAATTTAGGTATGTATGCATGTTGTGTGAGTAAACCTAGTTTAATGGACATGAGATAGCTTTATGCTACAGCAACCAATTAGAGGTCTTCATAAAGAAGTGTGATTACAGTGATGAAAACTGATCTGTGAAAACAGACGTTTGACAGTGGAGACTGTTAGACACAATGGCTAATGTCACAATTTGGTTTGCATGTTCACAAAGTCCCATACATCCTGCAAATTATTATTTTTTGTTGGTGGATAGCTTTGTGGAGGAAACCTGTGTTAATCGGTGGAGATGCAGCAGCTGTACAGACTCACCCACACATCCAAGTTTGACAGTTGTGCAGGGATAAGTGTGTGGCACACACAGGGTGATTTTTGTGCTGCACACTTATCCCTACACACCTCTCAAGCTCAGATATTGGTTGAGTCCATACAGCCCCTGTCTCTCCACAAATTTGCTGGCTGCATGCAGCTCCGTAAAACTAAACAATGCTGTACAGTATTCTGCTCCGGCTTAAATGAGCCCTAAAGCTATATGTTCTTGACAAATGCCGTATTTGACATTACATGTGTATTAAAAAATGTTTTTTTTAATTGTACTGTTTTGCCTTTTTAGCCGCAAGCCTTTTAATTGTACTGTTTTGCCTTTTTAGCCGCAAGCCGAGGCAAAGGTCAATGGTACAACCTTTTCCTCTCCAACTCCATCACTACAGAGATCAGAGAGTAACCAACCTATGCTGCTTCGTGTGGTTGGCAGTCAGACATCTGAAACTATGGGTAAGGAATTTAACTGCGGAGCACAGTACTTGCTGTTGAATGCAAAAGCAGTTCTTGTTAATGATCAACTAGTATTGTTACAGCTCACTTTATATTCATGTCCTAAAATGCACCACTTCTGCTAACAAAAAAAGGCTAATCCATTACACTAAAATTTCCTTATAGCTAGCTTTTCTCATCCTGCTCATGGTCACGTCTTAAAATACTAAAAAGTTAAATCACAACTATTGCAACTATTGTTTCCCTATCGTGTTGTGAGTTCTGTCTATTTGCTGGCCTTCTCTTTCCACAAATTCCATGCATGCTTTGCAGCTTCTCTGCTGTGTGTTTTTTTTTTCTTCAGTATCTTAGGACTAAATATCCCATGGTACCTTGCTGCCTACAACTTGATTCCTGTACAGACTCTGCCTCCTCAAATATCTCCCCTCAGCGCCTTTGTAGTTCAGAAGGCACGCTCTGTGAATGCTTTGACACAGCAGTGCCTACTCACAGGGCATAGTGAATGTGTGCCGAAGAATTTAAAGAAGTAAACTTGTGGTCACAACATATGTTTACAAAAGTAGGCTAGAAATAATTAAAATACAATGTGCATATAAATATGAGTTTACATTTTGACCATAGATGGCAGCGTGGGTGTAGAGTAAACTATTTTACGCTTGGGAACTCTTTGTGGGCTAACATCTAAAGCAAAATTAAACTTTTTCAAAAATACTTCTATCTACTTTACAGAGAAGTTGGCTTACAACATTCAGGTGTAAAAAAAAAAAAAAAAACTAGGATAATGCATCAGCCCAAATAGAAGACATGGGCATCCCATGCCATGGCAACCAATAACCGTGCTATAACTTTTGCACCAAGACATCTGTGTGATGTTCTGAGCCTTGGCAAAATAATGGTGGACATCCTTCATCACTGCTTTGCTTTTTGCAAATTCCTGTTTACGCTGTAAATCATTAGCCTAATGACTGCAGTATCATCAGATTCATGTGAGTTTGTTTTTAATTCAACCACTGGGCACTCAAACCCCCTTCCTAACCAGGCCAATTTTCAGCTTTCAGCATTCTCACATTTTGAATGACAATTACTCATGCATCACTGTACCCATATGAAATGTTCTTTTTTTTTTTCCACACAACTAGAGCTTTCTTCTGGTGGTATTTGATCACCACTGAGTTTTACATTTTTTATGCTATAAATGGAAAAAAAAAGAATGACATTTTTGTAAAAAAAAAATATCAATTTTGCTATCGGTTATAACATTTTGCAAATTAGTTATTTTTCTTTATACATTTTGGCCAAAAGTTATACTGCTACATATCTTTGGTAAAAAATAGCCCAAATAAGTATATATTATTTGGTCTTTGTGAAAGCTATGGTGGCAGTCATTGAAAAGTGATCACACCTGATGTATTGACGGCCTTTCTCATTTCTTGAGATGCTTACAAGCCAGGAAAATGCAAATACCCCCCAAACGACCCCTTTTTGGAAAGTAGATATTCCAAGGTATTTAGTAAGGCATGGTGAGTTTTTTTAAGTAGTAATTTTTTCCCACATTGCTTTGCAAAATTAAGATATTTTTTTTCATATAGTTGTCATATTACCAAGTTATTTCTCACACACTGTGTAGGCAAACTTGCAACTACACCCCAAAACACATTCTGCTGCTACTCCTGAGTATGGAAATACCACATGTGTAAGACTTTTACACCGCCCTTGCCACATAGAGAGGCCCAATATGCAAGTAGCATAAATTACACATACAATTTCCTGACAACCTTTCACACTTTAAGGCCCTAGCGCATTAGTACAATGAAAACACCCACAAAATTACCCCCTTTTGGAAAGCAAACAACCCAACGTATAATCTGAGGCATTGTGAGTCTTTTGAACATGTCATATTTTTTTCCACAAGTTTTTGGAAAATGTGGAAAAATTAAATATTTTTTTTAACACAATGTTTTCCATTTATAAGGGATTTCAAACACATAGCAAAAATGACACCCCAAAATACATTCCGTTACTCCTCCTGAGTATAGAGATAGCACATGTGTGAGACCTTTATACAGCCTGGCCATATACAGACGCCCAACACTCAGGGAGCACCGTCCGGTGCCCTAGGGACATATAATTACAACTCGAATTTCCTGACTTTACACTTTTGTGAGGCACTGATAGGCACTGTAGTAGCACGGGGGGGGGGGCGGGGGGGCATGCATGAGGCATGTATGGGCCTGAATGAGGCATGGATGGGCTAGAATAAGGCATGGATGAGGCAGGGGGAGTGCTGCTGCAGTCTCCCTTCTCTCCTCGCACGCTGTACTGATCAGTATGTGCAGCATGCGAGGAGAGAGCTGAACTGGATATGCACCGGTTGATAGACAAGTGATCGCTCCGTCATTGGGTGAAGTGATCACGTGGTAAATGGAAAACCATTTGGCCCTTTACTCCGATCCGTGATGCGCCGGGTCCGGTGAACCCAATGAGCACGAACACGTCACTGTACATCCTCCCAGAATTTAGCCGACTATGTAACCGTCATTCAGCTATGACCCGGTCAGCAAGTGGTTAAGAGCCAATTTAAAAAAGGTTATACTTGGAAGATATTTTCAAACAGCAAGCTGCAACACTAACAAAGGCACAACGAATAATTGTACAGTAGAAACACAATTTTCTTTTTTTTTTGTTTTGTAAAATAAAGGACAGGTGGGTTCAGGAAACATTTATATACATTTATATCATACTTTGCCCACAGGTACAATCATTACTTCCCTCTTTCAACCCCACCACTATAGACAAGGTTGCTAAACTACTTGCCAAAATCCACCTTACCATCTGCCCTACTGGATACTGTTCCCTGGCAAATGCTACGTTCACTCTCTGGCTCTATGCTACACTCTCTAACCCACATCTTCAATCTCTCCCTCTCTTCTGGCATCTTCCCCAACTCTCTAAAACATGTACTTGTCAGACCCATACTTAAAAAGCCCTCACTGGACCCATCCAATCTCAACAACCTATGCCCCATCTCTTTGCTCTCCTTCTTATCCAAATTCCTTGAACGTCTACAACCAACTGAGCGTCCACCTTGCTGATAATGGCCTTCTCGATCCCCCTTCAGCCTGGATTTCATCCTCAACACTCCACAGAAACTGCTCTCCTAAAACTAACAAACGATCTACTAATGGCCAAAACCAATCTACACTATTCTGAACTCCGACTCCTGGACCTCTCTGCCTTTGATACAGTTCACCACCACCCCCTCCTCAAAAAAAAAAAACAAACTCCACACCTTTTGGTTTCTGTGACTGTTATCTCCGCTGGTCCTCTTCCTACTTATCCAACTGCACCTTTAGCATTTCTTACAACTCTACTTCCTCCTTTC
This sequence comes from Lithobates pipiens, assembly GCF_037356315.1. Lineage (NCBI taxonomy): Eukaryota > Metazoa > Chordata > Amphibia > Anura > Ranidae > Lithobates > Lithobates pipiens. Next base: position 429,353,999 of record NW_027507748.1, read on the forward strand.
TCTGTTGTCCTGCTGTCCTCCAATGTTCTGTTTTTGGACTTCTCCTATTTTCAATGTACACCACCTCCCTGGGTCAGCTGATAGCCTCCCGTGGCTTCCAATATCACCTCTACGCTGATAACACCCAAATCTATTTCTCTACCCATCAGCTCACCCCCTCTGTCTCCTCACGTATCACTAATTTACCATCAGAGATATCAGTCTGGATGTCACACCACTTCATTGAACTCAATCTATCTAAAACCAAACGTATAATTTTTCCTCTTCCATATGCCCTTTTCCCTTCCCCTGACCTGGTCAAAATCAATAGCACAACTATAAACCCGTCCCCACATGCCAAGGTTCTAGGTGTAGTCCTGGACTCTGATCTCTCCTTTAAGAACCACGTCCAATCACTGTCCAAATCTTGCTGCCTTAACCTCCGCAACATCTCCAAAATATGCCACTTTCTAACCAATGACACAACAAAGCTTTTAATTCACTCCCTGGTCATCTCTCGCCTTGACTACTGCAACTCCCTTCTCATTGGCTTACCTCTACATAGTCCATCACCTCTTCAATCCATCATGAATGTTTCTGCCAGACTCATCCATCTTACCAATCGCTTTGTGTCTGCTACCCCTCGCTGTCAATCCCTCCACTGGCTTCCGCTCACCCAGCGAAATTAAATTCAAAATACTAACTACATCTAAAGCCATCCACAATTTAGCCACCAGCTACATCAGTGGCCTAGTGTCTAAATGCAAACCTACTCGTTCTCTTTGTTCTTCTCAAGACCTTCTGCTCTATAGCTCCCTCATCACCTCCTCCTACGCTCGCCTCCAGGACTTTTCCAAAGCCTCTCCAATCCTATGGAATGCTTTACCCCAATATGTCCACCTATCTCCTACTCTATTAGCTTTTAGACAATCCCTGAAAACCCTTCTCTACAGAGAATTCTACACTACCCACACCTAACAACTGTATTTTCATTTTCTCCATCATCTCACCCCCCATAGTTATTACCTTTTTTGTTCCAATTGACCCTCCCTTCTAGATTGTAAACTCTAACGAGCAGGGCCCTCTGATCCCTCCTGTATTGAATTATATTGTACCGTGTACTGTCTGCCCTCATGTTGTAAAGCGCTGCGCAAACTGTTAGCACTAAATAAAACTTGTATAATAAATAACAATATACTTGCCATTAGTTTGATAAAACAGATACTTTTCAGCTCTCTATTCTTTTTATCTGGAGGTTGTATAGCTTTAATGAACTGATGGACCAATTATATTTTGCTATGCTGCCAAACACTGCTGCTTGTTCAATAGAGGATATGTAGAAATGGTCTCAGATTCAAGGTCATTTTTGGAATACATTTTTTTCAGTGTCAATAGCTGAAAGGGCGGGGCAAGGTCTGTCTAGTATTGAATTAGGGTATGTGGTCTCAGTGAGAGCCATGTCTAATGTTCTACATTACACGGTCTCCCTTTTTTTTTTTTTTTTTTTTAAGACTGAAAATTGTATTATTAAATCTATTCAGCATTCATTTATGCCAAACCCAGTAAATACTTCTAAACCAGTATTAATGTGATGACATGTCCTGAAATCCTAAACCCTTCCATGGAGAAGGAACCTATAAAGCGGTAAAGTAGCTTTAACTACTTAAGGACCGCCTCATGTAAATATACATCTTCTTTTTGAAGAGGGACATCTCGGTAACGGCAGCAGCTGCTGCCACAACCGAGGTATCCCTCTTTACAGGAGGCGGTCTTGTGTGCAATAACAGTGGTCTCCGTGGCGGGTTCGCCACGAGATCACCGTTGGCAGAGGGAGAGGTGACACCCCCCCTCCCGCCGCCCTCCCGGTCCTTCCGTCGGTAGCGGCGGAGGCGATCGTGTCCTGTCAATGGCCGGGTATGGAGACGAGTGAGGCTAAGATGGCCCCCACTTGTCTCTATACCAGAGGAGGGCGGAAGCAATGTCAAAACGTCACTTACGCCCATACCTCTTAAAAGTATATTTTTTTCAATCAATTAATATAGATGGTGCAGTGCAAAATACAAAAGTCCACACGTATTGGTCATATATGACAACAGAAGAGCATGTAGAGCGGGAACACCACGTGGAAAGACCGCTAATTGCTTGTATGTGACACTCCTTCCACCAGTAGGAATAAACTCTTACCAGCTCTGATCGACCTCTGAATTTTCAGGTGGTCAAATGCACGTATTCACACTCTCGGTGTGCAGGAGTCTTTATTTCCACATGCAAATAGAGCAGTAGTCCGAATCCCTTGATCACATGCAGCCGACTCCAGAAAAAACCCCAATGGATTCACTCCAGATGTAAGTAGGTAGGTATATGTGAACAGAAAAATCCAGGAACAATAATACAAGTATGGTAAACGGTTAAAAAGGATTATGTAATGGTAAATCGGTATGCTATTGAGGGACAAATATGTCAGAGTTGCAATATACCGCTGGAGCAGTGCACGCTTGCACCCACAAGCTCAGAGCTCATTCATTAGGTGTGCACAGCATTCTGTGGCATCTCAACTAGGCATAGCGTTTCCACTAACTGTGCACAGCATTCTGTGACATCTCAACTAGGCATAGCGTTTCCACTAACTTGAGTTCCATGAGCCATTCCATGAGCGGACGCAATTTTGAAGCATGACATGTTGGGTATCAATTTACTCGGCGTAACATTATCTTTCACAATATAAAAAAATTGGCCTAATTTTACTGTTTTGTTCTTTTAGTCAAAACAGTGAATTTTTTCCCCCAAAAAAGTGTGCTTGTAAGATCGCTGCGCAAATGCAGTGTGAAAAAAAGTATTGCAATGACCGCCATTTTATTATCTGGGTGTTAGAAAAAAAAACAAAATATGTTTGGGGGTTCTAAGTAATTTTCTAGCAAAAAAAGCTGTTTTAACCACTTGAGATCCGCGCTATTGCCAAATGACGGCATTAGCGCGGATCTACTTTTCCGGGACTACGTCTATTGACGTCGTCCCGGTTACGAGCGGCCTGCGCGCCCCCTGAGGGGCGCGCGCGGCGCGCTCTGTGATCGGCGAGTCCACGAGACTCGCCTGATCACCGATCCGTGCAAGGGGTCGATCCCGACCCCTTATCACGTGATCAGCTGTCAGCCAATGACAGCTGATCATGTGACAGAACGGAGCCGGTAATCGGCTATTATTCCTCCTCGCGCTGACAGCGCGAGGAGAGAAAAAAAAGCCGATCACCGGCGGCCGTGATCGGGACATCAGTCCCGATCACGGCCAGCAATACAGCTGACCACCTGCCTCCTGCCAGTGCCCACCTGCCCACCGCAGTGCCATCCTGAATGAAAGTAAGTGCCCCCCATCAGTGCCACCCAGCAGTGCCCACAGTGCCACCCACAATGCCACCCACAGTGCCATCCAGCAGTGCCACCAACAGTGCCCACAATCTTCCTTAAAGGTGCAGCACCCCAGTGCCGCCCAGCAGTGCCGCCCATCAGTGCCCAGCAGTGCCGCCCATCAGTGCCCAGCAGTGCCGCCCATCAGTGCCCAGCAGTGCCACCTATCAGAGCCACCTATCAGTGCCACCTATCAGTGCCCATCAGTCCCATCTATCAGTGGTACCTATCAGTGCCCATCCGTGCCACTTATCCGTGCCACCCATCCATGCCATCTTATCTGTGCCCATCTTTGCCCATCAGTGCCGCCTTATCTGTGCCGATCGGTGCCGCCTTATCTGTGCCTATTAGTGCCGCCTTAACTATGCCTATCAGTGCCCACCAATGCAGCCCATCAGTGCCCACCAATGCAGCCCATCAGTGCCCACCAATGCAGCCATCAGTGCCGCCTAATCAGCGCACTTCAATGAAGGAGAAAAATGACCCGTTTGCAAAATTGTATAACAAACTATTAAAACATGATTTTTTTTTTTTTTTTTTTTTTGCATCTTTTTTTTTTGTTTAGCAAAAAATAAAACTCCGAGCTGTAACTAAATACCACCAAAAGAAAGCTCTATTTGTGGGAAAAAAATGATAAAAATTTCATTTGGGTACAGTGTTGTATGACCGCGCAATTGTCATTCAAAGTGCATCAGCGCTGAAAGCTGAAAATTGGTCTGGGACTGAGGGGGGTTTAAGTGCCCAGTAAGCAAGTGGTTAAACATGTAAATGTCTGAAAAAGAGGCCTGGTCCTTAAGTGGTTAAAGGTAACTTGTCACAAGAGAATAATGGAGATTGCCATTAGGGTACATTGGCAGCAGCTACAAAACAGCTGGTGTACAGTCAGATGACAGCAGTGATCAGTCCATCACAGTTTACTTTTTTTTACTTTTACTTTTTGTTAAAAAAAAGAAAAAAAAAACTTTAGTGAAATGACATACAGTGATAATTCATTAAGTTCTGTTGGCTGCTGTGCAGTGTGTATTGGTGGATTGCCTCTCTCACTGCGTAGAAGTATGGCTTGCAACGCAGTGATGTGAACGAGCCAGGCTGGAGACAAGGCATCCAAAATGATCCCTGTAGACAAAAGGGGACTATGTCTGCATGACGTCTTTTGCACGGCCATTTATAGTTGTCATCAGAAGCCAGCGTGACAACACAAGAGCATAACTCTGGGACAGGTACAGAGCATTGTCAGCCTGTAATAGGAAGGAATTTTCAATGCAGGATAAACGAGAATTATTTTTCTTTTTAGTCAAGTTGCAGATATAAAAAAAAGATATAAAACCACTTTTATAATTACATTAACATGTTAACATATATGAAGTTTTAGTAATTGTGTTTACGTATACTTTAACAGTGTTCATTTCCTACAAAGACTTGTTTTGAAAAAATAAAGATGCTAGACTTAAATTTTATGTTGTCCATGTTAAATACTGTTATTAAAACTTAAGCACAAGGAACGAAAAAGCGCTACGCTCATCCTGCAGGGGTTAACTGATACTTCACTGCCAGGGCTCTGGGGGTGTGGGCGATCAGGTAAATAAAATTGCTTTCCCAGCCCCTTAGACCTATTTAAGCATTTAACTCTTGCAGTTTGGCAGCAGCCTTTTTTTCCTTTAGCTGGAGATGGGCTTTAAAACTGTGTTCCAGCTACTTTCTCAAGCAGATTATGAATATGAATTAGACATTCTTATTGGAGATAACATTTTAAAAACCTAGCAGCATAATAACTCGCTTTCTGATTGCAAAGAGTCTTACCTAAGCAAACAATCATGGCCTGACTGCAGAGCTTCATTCTGAAATTCCCTGTGGCAGCATCCTATAATCAATAGCCAAAATCATTATTTCTATGGCAACATGGGCTGTATTTAGATATTGAAAAATAAGCATGCAAAGTCATCTCCGATAATATCCCAGGCATTATGCAAACCATCGACTTCTAATCTAAGTGAAGATAAAAGATGAGCTCTTGTCTAAATATTTGATCTCCTAATTTCTGTATGTGCTTTGTTGCACATGCATTCATTTGTGTTACGCAACAGTGTAAGGTTATTCGTTTATATCAAAACAGGTTTTGTCTTTTTAAAATCGGTGATAAATGAATCACAGCTAATCTGAAAGTCACTAGATATTCTGGGCTGCTAAAAGCCAGAAACAAATAATGCTTCTAAAGTTCAGTATCAGTGGGTTATTCAGTCTGCAATAAGATAGCATTCTAAGCAGCCAGATGCTATATTGATGTTATGATAGTCACATCAGTTCTCTTGTATCGTAAAGCATGCTCTACTGTACTTAACATTACTTAGAATTTTTGGCTCTGACCTAATCTTTGATTGCTTATATCAAAATCTAGAAAGAAAATTAAGTTTATCATCCTAAACCTGACCATTTTGCAGCAAATGTGTGACAGGCTTGTAGTACAGGCAAAATTGCTTAAAATAAATGCACATCACAAAGAGATGCTGCAATTTAAAAAATATAGGCATATTTGGCATCTACACTTGGTGACCACTATCTTGGGTACTCTTGCCTGTGGACACAAAAGCCAAGCAGCAAATCATGTTACAGCACCACAAATAGCCATACATTAGGAGCTTTAGTTTAATGCACAATCATTTCTATAGTTGAAACAATAGACAACTTCAGGGAAACATTGCTGTGAGCAGTCAGTAGAGAATGGACAGACTTGAAGTCTCCAACTAATTAAATAACCACTCATTGCATCACTGGTGTACAAAAGAGCATCACTGAATGTGCAGCTTGTCAAAGCTTGAATAGTAAGTGCTACGCCAATAAAAGACAATGCAACGTTCCAATATATACTACACTCTAATCTTCAGAACCAGACAATTGATTGAAACATCCCGTTGGCTTGTCTTTTAATTTTGGCTGCAACATACAGATGTTAAAGTCAGAATTTTGTGTACACATCATGAATCCACATGTCCAGTCTGTCATGTACCAATGTTTCAGACTGGTGGGGGTGAAGCTATTGAATCACTTGGATCAAAATTCCTTATTTTCAAAAACAATTTATTTCAGGCTTTCTTGAAAGTAAAAGAAGACCTTATGTTGGACTAGATGTTTTTTCCTGGTATAATGACTACTGAATATATATATATATATATATATATATATATATATATATATATATATATATATATATATATATATATATATATATATATATATATATATATATATATATATATTATTGGTTAATAGTGCACCAATAAGCTGGAGCCATTCTTCTCCGTCTATGAATAGTCATGTGTGGTAAAAGAATGATTTTTTTTTTTTTTTAACACAGCTCTCTGCAATTTAGATGAAGTCACAAATAAGATCAGTGGGTTCAGTTCCCACAGCAATAGCAGAAGGCAAATGTGATTCTCTTGGAAGCTTTGCTTTTATGCCCATGACTTCCACTACATAGAAAAGTAGCAATGAGAGAAAAAAGATCAAGTGATTCATTAGTCTGCCCCATTTTTAGTATAGATTTATGTTTGTCCCAGGCATGTTTAATTCCACTTACTGTTGACTGACTCACTACCCCTGTTGGAAGTCTATTCCAATCATCATCAGTAAAATAATACTTTCTTTAGAATTTTCTTCTTGCTAGCTTGAGGTCATGTCCCAGTGTTCTTGATCTTTGCTTTGTATTGAAAATGTTGCTCGGCTGAACCCTTAATTTGTACCCTTACCGCGGCTCACAGCAGGGGGTCCAGTGCGTCCCTATTCACCGATTCAGTTGCAAATCGGGTCCAAAGTTTTGCTGAATTCACACCTGAATCGGAACCAAAGACACACAGGACCCTTTCCAAATGTGGACTGCGGCCGCCCTGGAGGTGTGTGAACTGACTCTATTGCGAGCCAGGCACACCCTCCTGTCAGATGGATGTGGAAACCCACATCCAGTTCGTATAAGTGTAAACTGAGCCTTAATGTATAAAAGGCATGTAAGGTTTCCTACATGTCTCCTTTACCTGCTTTTTTCAAGAATTTACATAGTAAGTTCCTGGAGTCTCTCCTGGTATGTTTTATCCTACAGAACTTTCCCCATTTTTTTTTTCCATCTCTGGACTTGTTCAACGCCCTTTTTTTCAGTCAAGGCACCCCTTAAAAATATTATGGACAGTCTCAAGGCACCCCATTCCAAAATGTAAAAACTATTCTAATAGTTTTACATAATGCAGCAACATCCACAGGTCCTAGTAGGACACCCAACGTTAGAGGTGATTTTCTTCCAAAGCAAATACACTTTTGCAAACTGGTACTGACTAGTATTCCAATGTTTCTCCATGTGACTCCACCGCTGATGGAGAGAGGGCAGGGGAGAGTCCAACAAGGATGTAATACAGGTGACTTATATCCTCATCAATTGATGATGCCATTGGTCATTAGGACACCGGCAGCTAGAAGGTTGTAATGGTGCACAATGAAAACCTGTGACTTAGTGTAACTAAAAGGCGGCCTACATCCACACATCAGCTTGTATACAGTTTTTGCTAAATTTGTAGGTGTTTTGCCAAGGCACCCCTGAAGAAACCTCAAGGCACCTCAGAGTACCTGGGTACCCTGGTTGAAATGGGCTGTTTTAGAGTATAATCTTATATTCTTCCATGGGAGCTGTACTCTTCCTCCTCCTCTTCCTCCTCCTCTTCCTCCTCCTCCTCTCCTCCCCCTCCTCCCCCTCCTCCCCCTCCTCCTCCTCCACCTCCTCCTCCACCTCCTCCTCCACCTCCTCCTCCACCTCCTCCTCCTCCTCCTCCTCCTCCTCCTCCTCTTCTCTTCTTCTTCCTCTTCCTCTTCCTCCTCTTCCTCCTCCCCCTCCTCCCCCTCCTCCTCCTCCTCCTCCTTCCTCTTCCTCCTCCTCCTTCCTTTCCCTCCTTTCCCTCCTCTTCCTCTTCCTCCTCCTCTTCCTCCTCCTCTTCCTTTTCCTCCTCTTCCTTTTCCTCCTTCTTCCTTTTCCTCCTTCTTCCTCCTTCCTTCCTTCCTTCCTTCCTTCCTTCCTTCCCTCCCTCCCTCCCTTCTTCTTACTCCTCCTTCTTCCTCTTCTTCCTTCTTCTTCCTTCTTCTTCCTTCTTCTTCCTTCTTCTTCCTTCTTCTTCCTTCTTCTTCCTTCTTCTTCCTTCTTCCTTCTTCTTCCTTCTTCCTCCTTCATCTTCTTTCCCTAGCTTGGACCTACCTGACATTGATATATTCATGGACAAGTGTAGCCACACACCGAAACAGATATTCAAACGAGTGCATTTTTTCACAAGGGTTTGCGGTTACCACAAAATAACATTCTTTAATTTTGCAATTTTAGATAAAAATGGTGCTTCAGATTTGTTTCTGCGCAGTACTGAACATATTAGCACTTGAGCTAAGGAATCGGTAACCGATTGTCGTCTGATTATTGGAAACCGATAAGAGTGTAATTATAAGGCTCAGTAATCAATGGGTCTTTGATAATTCTTAAATAACCAAACATTTTGGAGGATAGAAACACTGGACATTTTTTTTAAGCTGATTGATCATGGTTTACTGTTGTATCACAAAAAAAGGTACACATAGGTATACGTACTAAGAGTGCACATGTCCTTTAAGCTAGTTACACACAGTAGTGTCTTGGGACTATAATTCCATCTTTGCTTTATACGGTGTATGACAGACTCACCTGGGACAGAGGCTTTTGGAGGGGTCTGAAGGCTACCCTCTTGACTACTGTTTGAATAATACCACATTTTGTACACAGAGCCTAGTAGCAAACCATGAATGACAAAAGAGGTTATGAAAGGCTGAATATTTAATTTGTGATCTTACCTAGCAGTGGGTGACAGTGTTGTGCCATGTGTTTAAAGGGAGACTATAGATTTTTGATCAAATTAGAAAATTGTATCTTACACTGTATTTTATTTTTCTTAAATGTATTAAAAGAGCTAAACGTAGAAAGAAAAAAAACAGCCTACTAGGAATCAGATTCTAGGACAGTTCACTATTACTCTCTGAGATGCAGGCTTCCCTTTCACTGACTTTTGCAGCCTCTGCCATTTTCTTTTTTTTTTTCTTTGTAACATGTATTAATGTTGATGAGGAGGCTAACAAGATGTGACTCCAGTGACTGACAAGTGTGGAGAACTGAGTGAACGTGTAAAAATGGGCACTAATGAGTGAAACACACATTACTGAGCATTGATTTGCAATCTCCCAGGAGTGTTTTTATGTTACTAATACAACGCTATTATTTTTCCCAAATAAGAAAATTGATAGTTTAGTAACAGAACATAGACTAAAAAGAAATATGAAGTTCAAGCAAAGCAGCTTGAATGTTTGCATCTGTCCCAAGAAGCCTGTAATCATTAATCTTTGAATTGTTGCAGTTTTTTTGGAAATCATGAATCAGTCTATTAACCTGTTCCCTCCCAGCCTATGGGCAGATGACGCCTGCACAAACCTCTAGTCGATCCTGGTGGAGGTCATATGAATTATGGCCACACAGCGATGGGACCTGTCACTGGCTGTGTCCACTGATCACTGTACCGGCTTGCTGCTGTACCATGTGACCACTGTAACCAATCACAACAGGTCACATGACAGTTGTAAACTTGGGTAGCATCCTTTGAAGCCACCCATTGTATACAATTGTTTTGCTAGTTGTGATTGGTCACAGTGATCACATGGTACAGACGGGGCCCATCTGTGCCGTGTGATCAGCTGTGGCCAATCACAGCAAACAACAAAACAAACTGAATCCATTTTATTCAGTAAAATGCTTGAGCACTACCACACCCATTATATAATGACGCTGTACTGCACTGGTAAAAGTATATACAAAGAAAAAAAAAATCTTTGAACCGCTTACCGCAAACTGCTGTAGGTGTACTTCAGTACTTTGATGTAGAATACCGGGGTTATGGCAGATAGCTGCCATAACCCCCCTTTTTTTTTTTGCAACGGCGGGCAGTCCTCTTTAGGATAAAAGTGGTCTCTGTGTCTGCTTCGCCAGGAGATCGCTTTTATCTGCAACAGGAGAGGTGCCCCCCCCCCGCCGTCGCGCTCCAGTCTTTGTTGCTTACCAGACCTGCCGGTAGCAGTGGTGACTATCCGATGCTTTCAGTAGCATGGAAACGAGTGAGGGAAAGATGGCCCCCACTCAGCTCCATAATATTGGATGATGGAAACAACATCAAACGTCACTTCTGCCCAATGGTCTTAAAGGGTATTTATTTTTTATTGCATTTAAGTGTAAATGTGAGATCTGATGTCTTTTTGACCCCAGATCTCATATTAAAGAGGTCCTGACATGTAAGAGGTCCTGACATGTAAAAATAAAATAAAGAAAAATTTAAGTGTCCTGTTCTGCCAAGTTCGCATGCAGAAGCAAACTCAAAACTGGTAACCTGTAATTTTTAATCGTCACCTATGGAGATTTTTAAGGGTCAAATTTGTCCCCATTCCACGAGCGTGTGCAATTTTAAAGCAGGACATATTGGGCATCAATTTACTCAGCGTAACATTATCTTTCACACTATAGAAAAAAAATCAGGCTTACTTCACTGTTGTCTTATTTTTTTTAATCCAAAATATGTATTGTTTCCCAAAAAATTGCGACTGTAAGACTGCTGCACAAATACGGTGTGACAAAGTATTGTAATGACCACCATTTCATTCTCTAGGCTGTCAGAAGCCCAAACATTTTTTTTCCAACGTAATTTCCTAGAAAAAAGCTGATTTTAACTTGTAAACAACAAATCTCAAAAAAGAGGCGTGGTCCTTAAGTGGTTAATTTCTACATTTTCCAAAAAGTGACAGTTTAAAAAAAACTCTCCATGCCTCTTACTAAATACCTTGGACTGTCTACAGTCCAAAAAGGGGCCATTTGGACCTCAAGAAATGAGACACACTATCAATACATCAGGATTGATCAATTTTTCAGATTTTTACTGTAGTTTGTGGACTGTATACAGACCTAAATAATATACACGGATTTGGGTTATTTTCACCAAAGATATGTAGCAGAATACATTTTGTCCTAAATAAATGATGAGGGGGCGTGGTTTCGGTATGCAGTAGAGCGGTCGTGTCAATACCGAATATATAGCACTAAAGTCTACACCCCATCACTGTCACTCACCTGGAAAGGATGCGAAAGAGATCCGGCAAACCCCTGTCTAAAAAAGGCACCTCGGCCTCTCCTCCTATACCCTGCGTGATGTAATATGCAGAGTGCATCATTATACTGAAAAATAACTTATCATGAAAAAGGCTAGAGAGGCCACATCGCTGGACTTTGACAGAGCAACTCTTTCCTTTTCTCCGGACCTGGCAAGGGAAACCCTGGAATGACACTGGGCCCTGCATCCCCTGACAGAGAAACTCCGAGCTGCATCCATTAACTACCGATGGGGTTTCCCATCGGCCCTGATAGCAAACAGATGGCAAAACAGCAGTTCTTCGGTTCCCAGAGGATTTGGAGAAATGCTGTATGGACATCAATATATCCCCACCGGAGCTACCTGGCTGGCAAGATGTTATCCCACCTCTACCCGGCAACTCCAAATCCAGATTGCAAGAGGTGGACCATAAACACAGAGCCTCCACTTCTGGATCTTTGCCCCATTCCGGCTGACCCCTGGGCCTGCAGTCTAGGGAACTATTCCCCCCCATCGCCTGGCAGTGATGAAACTTTGTTCACAAGTATACCCTGACCATTAGTCACGTTATAGGTCATTTTGTCTTGTACCTATGTCTGACAGTTCTTGTTTATGTATACATATCTAAGCGAATGCTCCAGACACTGTGGCGCAGGGAATACCGCTCATACAATTCTTGGTACCCTTGTTATGATGCCCGGGGTCCCCCCGCCTCCACTTTGGGGGCTGTGTGGCCTCATGGTCCCATCCTTTTATGGGTGGTGGCTGTGGGGATGTTGTAGTTCCTATGCTCCCTGACTTTGCACTGCAGACTTATGCATGACCCTCCTCCAATGAGGTCTAGTCCTTTCTCATTACAAGATGCGAACTATTTTTTTCCTCCATATTCTTCCCTCTTTCACTCCCCACTCCCTCCCCCCCCCCCCCCCCCCCCCACTCCTCACATCCTAACCCTTCTTCCTCTGCCTCAGGTTCAACTCCCTATGAAATTGGTGTTCACGGATGCCTCCTTTCGGTCTTTATAGCTATGGCTACGGTAAATTTACTTTCACTTAATGTAAGGGGCCTACATGCACCTGGAAAAAGACACAATCTTTATAGAGAGCTGGGGCGCCTGCAGGGTGATGTGACCTTCCTACAGGAGAGCCACCTAACGCATACTACTTCTGTAAAACTTTTCTCCCAACATTACCCCACGTGGTTTTATAGTCTATCTGATGTGCCATTGGGTTCCGTAGGGGAACTGTGTTTACACTAGACTCTGTTAAGTGACCCAATTGGGCGATTTTTGTGTTTGAAAGGTAACCTTGGTAGTATGCATGTGGTGACTACACATGCTCCCAAGCGTGACCATGCAAATTTTATTACATCCACTCTTAAGAAATTCAGGGACTTCTCCTGCAGTTGTATTCTTCTAGCTGGAGATTGCAATACCCCCCTGGAACCTATCCTTGATACCTCCAAGGGGAGATCTAAAATTCCTCACAAACGTTTGATGTTAATATGCAAACATTTTCATGAAATATGGAAGAAACATGGAAGATCATGCCCCCGCGGTAGAGGGATTACACCCATTACTCTCAGGTACATCAGACATATTCTGGGGCTTCTAAAATGGCGGAGATGAACTATAAATTGCTGATGAGACGGCACTATACCCCTGTAGTCCTCCACAAGACCTTTCCACAAGCATCACCTTTATGCTGGAGAGGATGCGGTGAAAGAGCAACACATGCTCACATCTGGTGGTTCTGTCCATTTATACACCCATACTGGCTGACTATTTTATACTGGACCAAAGAGATCCAGGGGTACGATATTCCCAATGACCTGTGCTTTGTTTTGCTACATTGTACAGATAAACCAGTAGGACCCTATAAGGAATCCATAACGTCACACCTCCTTAATCCTGCAAAGACGCTCTATTTTGGAAAAAAAATGACCATACCAACGTTACACCATTGGCTAATGAAAGTAGACAATATTTACTACATGGAAGATTTGACTCTTTCCCTCAGAAATAAATTTGACCTAGCAAAGAAAATATGGTCCCGCTTTTTTGCCTTCAAATACTCTACCACATACGCAGAAATCATGTCTCAAATGGGGTAACGTGAGGATAGACTGAGGCACTCCATAAGGGAGATTGGACCGAGAAGATGCTTCCCCCACCTCTCCCATCTTTGCCCTTCTTCTTTAATCTTCTGCATCTTTTCTTTTCTGTCTTTCATTCTATCCTCTCAAAGATGTATGCTTCTGTACAAGGCTTTCACAGAAAAGATAATAATGGCTTGCACTCTGTTCGATGAGTTTAGCGCTAAATTTGACAAGTGGTTCCAAGCTGAACATACTGATCTTGGAATTTGTTAATGTGGTATGTAAGGTTATTACAAAGTATTCTCGTCAATTTGCTTTTACCTACTCTGTAATGTATACTGCATTTCTTGTACTACATCATACATTTTTCTTAAATAAAAACGAATTAAACAAAAAAATGATCAAAGAATATTTGCAAAATTTTATAACAGAAACAAAAACTTTCAAAATTTTCTTTTTCTTTACATTTATTTAGAAAAAATACCACCAAAAGAAAGCTCTATTAGTCTGAACAAAATGACAGAAATTTAGTTTGGGTACAGTGTTGCATGACCGCGCAATTGTCATTCAAAGTGTGACAGTGCTAAAAGCTGAAAATTGGCCTGGGCAGAAAAGGGTTAAATGTGCCCGATATTGAAGTAGTTAATGTCATTGAGAGTGTTAGCAAGATTTTCATATTTGCCACAAGACATCAAATTCATTGAGATACAATGTTAAAAATACCTTCTTTATGAAGCAAGCTATGGTGATTTTATACACGGTAAGTTACTGCATATGAATTAGTGCAGATGTGCTGCACATAAGGTAAATGTGTCCATGTGAGCAGGCCTTTTTTTTATTAATGATAGTCCAGGACTTTGTTCACCCTTTTGGATTAAAATCTACTGCATCTTTAGTTGTAAAACTTCACAAAGTTGTAATTTTGGCTTCATGCACTCCATTCACTGTTCTGGAAGTACTGTTCTTTCTTTATAGTCACCTGATGTGGAAATGGCTTTTGGATGATCTCAGATGCTCATGATTATATGATGGAAGGGTCAATGATGGTTCTAAAAATAAACCCACAAAACATTCACATGATGGTTGGTGTGTAACATTGAGACAAGGTTACTTCTTCTGAAATATTGCCAAGATTTAACTTTGCCAGAAGAATTGCGTCTAGGACACATTACTGATTAATATGCTGTAGGTGACTGGGGCAAGAGAATCACTAAATATGAATCTCGGAAGAGTGAAAGTCAGTGAAACAAACATTGATTTGTCCTTGCTAAGCCGCCCTAGAAGAGCCCCGTTTACACTTTGTTCTAAGCGGTAGCTAAAACGTTTAGCAATACTAAAGTACTGATTAGGCAAACTCCTTCAAAGGCACGTCTTGATGCATCCCATTATAATTCAGTTCATTCTTTAATCAAGCTAAAAGATCTCTATCGGTTTAATATTTGTAATGTTCATTTAGGTACTCGAAGGTTTAAGTGTCTTATTTTTTAATTGAAAAAAATGTTTATTTCTCTTAGGAGAGGATGATGTTCTCAGTCCTCCTCATGATACAAGCACAGGACTAGAGGAAGTCATGGAGCAGCTTAACAACTCCTTCCCCACTGCAAGAGGTAAGAACAGCCAGTGAAGAAAACATAGTTATCGGATTGCAATCACCTCCAATTCATCTGGATAAGTGTAATTAAGGTGGAGGAACCTTCTCACTACCCCTTTTAAGACCTATTGGCATATTGAAAGAAAGTACTAAAATTTTTCCACAGTGCAATATTCTTTTCTTTCTGTTTTTTAGCACATACACTGACCAGTTGTCGTCATATAATCCTTATATAAAAATATTTAATATTACAGTTCTATGGGCTTTCATGAAACACATTTTTAGTGCTGTGTTTTTATGGCATGCTTTTAACAGTAAGTGACCATAAGCATAGAAACCACTGAAAAAAGAAAATTCCCTTGCAGAAAATAAAGATCTTGCTTACCCTTGTATTAAATCACTGGGCAGTAAAGGGTAGGAATTGTTTTTCTGGTTGAGAGAGAGGGTCAATGGGATGTGAAGAAAGCGTAATAAGTAAGGTAAAACAGTAACTATTCAATAACTTTGCACTCGCCATGATCATTGGGTTCCTTTTTTCTTTTCTTTTTTCTTTTTTTGATGGTTCTCTTAATTTATTATAGTTGCATATGTCTGTTTGCTGGCTTTCTATTTTGTTCTTATGTTTTATGGGTATTTTTTTTCAGATTTTTATCGCGATTTATCCTATTTCATAAACCTTTTTTATAAGCGTCTTTTTGCTTGAAAGGGCCCTTCCCACCTGAGCACCTAATAGATCAGTTATAGCCAGGTACCACTGAATAAGGTATCCCTTACTATACAGTTTCTGTAGTGCTGTCCCTAGCTACTGTAGTGGATCTTTTTTTTTTTTTTTTTTTGAGACATTCCTGGCATGAAGTCGCACCACTTTTTCCCCAGTGTTGTGGCTGGTAAAGAAAATTGCAATGTCACTGCAATTTCACAGGCAGTATTTACTTTACTCGGTTACTTTGATATCAAAGGGAAAAGCCTTAGCAGGACTAGAAAGATTACTGGGGTATATGTGTTATCCTTAGCATCCAAGCAGACCATGCGTTTATATGTTCCAATTTTTCATTATATAAATTTAAATTTTGGTTTGATTTCTGTAGATAGCACATAATCTTTTTCTAGCTTCCATTTTATAGACATAATTTCTGTCAAACTGATTTCAGAAGATTAATGTGAACGAGTCAGACCGGTTGGACTTTCCGATGGAAAATGTGCGATCTGATTGTGTTGTCGGAAAATCCGATCCTGTGTGGTCTCCATTGGACTTTTTCCATCAGAATTTCCGACGCAAAAAGTTTGAGAGCTGGATCTAAAATTTTCCGACAACAAAATCCGATTGTTTAAATTCCGATCGTGTAGACCATTCCGACAGACAACGTGCCACGCATGCTCAGAATAAATTACGAGATGAAAGCTATTGGCTACTGCCCTCTTCATAGTCCCCTAGTACGTCGTTCTGAACAATCGAATTTTCCGACAACTTTGTGTGACCATGTGTATGCAAGACAAGTTTGGGCCAAAATGCGACGGATTTTGTCGTCGGAATGTCCGACCGTGTGTACAGGGCATAAGAGTTGTAGCCCCCCGTCCCTATAACATGGAAACCATTACGTTGTCTAATAGTA
Organism: Lithobates pipiens; assembly: GCF_037356315.1. Taxonomy (NCBI): domain Eukaryota; kingdom Metazoa; phylum Chordata; class Amphibia; order Anura; family Ranidae; genus Lithobates; species Lithobates pipiens. The sequence goes on from NW_027507748.1 coordinate 429,370,857, forward strand.
AAATAAAACCGTATTCTGCAGAATATTGTTCTAGAACAGGTTTATCTCCTAATTTTAAGGTATATCTAAAGCCAATTTCTTCCTTTTTAATAACATACAGAATGATTAAAACCCCTGGAAAGTAAAAGATTCTGTAAGATCGCTCTTAAATGTCCTCATTGAAATATTTTACCTGTTACTCTGGCAGTCGCTTAATCCCCCCCCCCAGCAGGTGGCTTCAGGGGAGAGGAGAGAGTGTGTGTGTTTCCATTGAGGTCTGTGGGGCTCAAATTTATTGTTAATATTTTACAGGATGTATATAGCACCAACAGTTTACACAGTGCTTTACAATGTAAAGGGGGACACTATGATATTAATACAGAAGTAATAAGCGTGCCCTGCTCATGGAGCTTACAATCTAAAGGGAAAGGGAGGTGGTACCAAAGGTAGTAGCTGCAGGGGATGATCTGATGGAGGCGACTAGGATACAGTTCTTGGGTGGAGGGTGGGGTAGGCTTCCCTGAATAAGTGAGTTTCCAAGGATCGCCTAAAGGTAGACAGGGTAGGGGTTGACCGAACATACCAGGTCATTGAGTTCCAGAGGATAGGAGAGGATCTGGAGAAGTAGCTGGGGGTGATATTGTGGCAGGCCTTGTATGTTGTGGTTAGTATTTTGAATTTTATACAGTGTGGGGTTGTGGAAGCCAGTGAAGGGGTTGGCAGAGAGGAGCAGCAGTCACGGATCGGTTAGTAAGGTGTATTAGTCTAGCAGCAGCATTCATAATAGACTGAAGGGGGGATAGCCTGGGTAAAGGTAGGCCAGTTTGGAGGGAGTTGCAGTAGTCAAGGCGGGAAATGACTAAGGAGTGAATACATTTTGTGGTGTTATTAGTCAGGAAGGGGCGAATTCTAGAAATGTTGTGGCGGTTAAGGCAGTAAGATTTATCCGGTGATTGGATATGGAGGCTGAAGGAGAGATCAGAGTCTAGGATTACACACAGCACTTGTGGAGGGACCAATGGTTGTGCCATTAATCTCAATTGTAAAGTCATGGGAGGAGGCAATATTACAAGCTCCGTTTTGGAAAGATTGAGTTTTAGGAAGTGGTGTGATATCCATACTGATATATCACAGTAAGTTTGTGATAAGTGAGGAGATTGAGGTGTTGAGCTGAGGAGTCAAGAGCTAGATCTGGCTGTCAGAATAGAGGTGGTATGGAAAGCCATGGGAGGTTATCAACTGCTCAAGGAAAGAGGTAAAGAGAGCGAATATGAGGAGCCCAAGGACAGAGTCTTGAGGTACCCCACCAGAAAGAGGAGGAGTTGAGGAGATGTTGGTCAATGTGGCACTGAAAGTGCACTGAGATAGGAGAACCAGGAAAGAGCAGAGTCACAGATGCCAAGGGAGTGGAGTTTGAGGAGTGGGTGGTCAACTGTGTCGAAGGCAGCAGAAAGGTCCACGAGTATGACTATAGAGTACTGGCCATCATTGGTGAGTTTTAACCACTTCCCGACCAGCGCACGACGATATACGTCGACAGAATGGCACGGGCAGGCATATTGGCGTACAGGTACGTCCAATATTCGATGCCGCACTGCCATCGGGAGCGCGCCGCCGTCGGCGCGCTCCCACGCTGGTCGGGACCCCCGTGAGTCCGGTCGCGGGACCCGCGGACTCGATCGCCGCGGGCATCCCCGCGATCGTCTCACGGAGCGGCCAAATGGAGGAAATGCTGTGTAAACAACATTTTTCCATTCTGCCTAGCAACTAGTGACGCTAATCTCTGCTCCATGTGATTGGAGCAGAGATCAGTGTACACTAAATGAAAGCCCAACCCCCCCACAGTTAGTAACACACCCCTAGGAACACTTAACCCCTACACTGCCACCCACTGGTTAACCCTTTCACTGCCAGTGTCATTTACACAGGAATCACTGCATTTATATAGCAGTGATTACTGTATAAATGACAATGGTCCCAAAAATGTGTCAAAAATGTCAGATGGGTCCCCGACAATGTCGCAGTCACAATAAAAATCGCAGATCGCCGCCATTACTAGTAAAAAAAAAAATAATAAAAAATTATTAATAAAAATGCTATAAAACTATTCCTATTTTGTAAACGCTATAACTTTTGCGCAAACCAATCAATAATCGCTTATTGCGATTTTTTTTTTTACCAAAAATATGTAGAAGAATACGTATCGGCCTAAATTGAGGGAAAAAAAATGTTTTTTTATATATTTTTGGGGGATATTTATTATAACAAAAAGTAAAAAATAATGCATTTTTTTCAAAATTGTCGCTCTATTTTTGTTTATAGCGCAAAAAATAAAAACTGCAGGGGTGATCAAATACCACCAAAAGAAAGCTCTATTTGTGGGAAAAAAAGGACGTCAATTTTGTTTGGGAGCCACGTCGCACGACCGCGCAATTGTCAGTTAAAGCGACGCAGTGCCGAATCGCAAAAAGTGGTCTGGTCTTTGACCAGCAAATTGGTCCGGTCTGAAAGTGGTTAATAGGGCAGTTTTAGTGGAACGTTTTGGGAGGAAGCCGGACTGTAGGGGATCGAGAAGGTTGCCAGTGAGGTAGGAGCTCATATGGTTATGGACAAGGCATTCAAGAAGCTTGGCAGCAAACGGGCGCAGGGAGATGGGTCTTGAATTATTCAAACAGGTGGGGTCCAGTGAGGGTTTTTTCAGTATGCGTGTAAACAGTGTATATTTGAGCATGGAGGGAAATGTGGCGGGGGAAAGGGGGAGGTTGAAGATGTTAGTTTAGAAGATCAGGAAGGTGGTCCCAGTAATTGAGGGTCCAGGGGACAGGTGGTGAGGTGGGCCATGGAAAGGAGTTTTAAGCTAAGGGTTGAAGGAGAAAAGTATTGCTTGTGATGTCGCTTTTGTTTTTGAAATGCTTGCCAATCTCCTGGGCAGTAAGCAAATTGGTAGGTGGAGGCAGTAGGGGGTGAAGTAAGGAATTAAGGGTAGGAGAAGAGTTGACAAAGTTTGGATGAGAGCGTTTTGACCATAGTGGTGTAGTAGGTTTGTTTAGCAGTGTGGAGGCAGTAGGTTGTATTTGAGAAGGGCAGATTTGTAGAGGGTGAAATCTTGCAGGGATTGTTTTATGTCATCGCTCAGGAGCACGACTGTGTCTCTTGAGACTTCTAGTGTCATCTGTTAGCCAGGGTTGTAGCAGATGAGGCCTGGTTCCACTTATTGAAAGTAGAGCGAGTGTGTCCAGGGAGGATGATCGTATGTTTTAGATGGAAGTTGTCAGGTCTGGGCAGGACGGGTGCAATTTTATCATAAAGGCAGTATCAGTAGCTGATTGAAGAAGCGAAGGGTTGAGGTAGCAAAGGTTCCTGCAGGTAACAATTTGCAGGTTGGCGGCATGGGAGGTAGGAGACGTGGAGAGTGTGAAATGGATAAAGTTGTGATCGGAGAGAGAGGAAAGGGGGTGTTAGAAAGATTGCAGGTAGTGCAGAGGTGGGCGAATACAGGGTCGAGGGTGTTGCCATTGCAGTGAGTGGTGGTTTGTGTCCACTGTTAGGCTGAGAAGATGCTGAGATGTTAACATTGATTGGAATGTTAGTCACCAAGGATGATGGCGGGGTGTTTGATCTTGGCCAAGGCACCATAATAAAAAGAAGTGTAACTTCCAAAAAGACAAGTATAAATAGTAGTTTCAAAGTCTTAGCAAGGCAGAAGTTGAGTTACCGATGGTTGCAGCGAGGCAAATGTGGATTGCAGACAGGCAAAGTGGCTTTTATGTTGCTGGGAAGAGTGTAGGCAGATACCTACAGTAATTTCCAGATTCCAGGCTTGTTACTACTTGCACAAAGTAGCACAGGACCCTTTTACAAAAATCACTAGCATTGTTATGAACGGGCATCATATGAAACAATGTGATTTCCACTGTCATGCAATTCTGTGCAACTCAAATTGCATCAGATATCGCACTAATTTGTACAAGACTCAAATCTTTCTAGTGAGGACACAGACATGCTTAACCCCACACCACCCTATCAAAGGGGGAAAAAATGTTGCTTCCCGTACAATTTGAGGTTTTCAGGTGTAGGTTTAAACTTTTGAGATGGGAGTGAAATCCTGGAGAAAAAAGTAATTGGTTGCTGTGGTTTTAGTCGATTTTTGAACCTTTGAAAAACGCATTCTAAATTGTCTAAAAGGGGAGGTGGATATGGAGGAGACCATGGGACAGTGTTCAGAGGTGGATTCGGGAGTAGAGACGACAAGTGACTCAGAATGGAGGAGTACATTCACGTTTTCTCTGAGAAAAAATAAGAATATATATACAATATATACTGCATATATATATATATGTGTGTGTGTGTGTATGTACAGTTGCAAAAAAAAGTACGTGAACCCTTTTGGAATAAGGATTTCTGCACAAATTGGTCATAAATGTGATCTGACCTTCATCTAAGTCACAACAATAGACAATCACAGGCTGCTTAAACTAATAACACACAAAGAATTAAATGTTACCATGTTTTTATTGAACAGACCATGTAATCATTCACAGTGCAGGTGGAAAATGTATGTGAACCCCTAGACTAATGAGATCTCCAAGAGCTAATTGGAGTGAGGTGTCAGCCTACTGGAGTCCAATCAATGAGATGAGATTGGAGGTATTGGTTACAGCTGCCCTGCCCTATAAAAAATGCACACCAGTTCTGGGTTTGCTTTTCACAAGAAGCATTGCCTGATGTGAATAATGCCTCGCACAAAAGAGCTCTCAGAAGACCTACGATTAACAATTGTTGACTTGCATAAAGCTGGAAAGGGTTACAAAAGTATCCACATCCTTGCTGTTCATCAGTCCACAGTAAGACAAATTGTCTATAAATGGAAAGTTCAGCACTGCTGCTACTCTCCCCAGGAGTGGGCATCCTGTAAAGATGACTTCTTCACCTCAATGAGGTGAAGAATAATCCTAGAGTGCCAGCTAAAATCTTACAAAAGTCTCTGGCATATGCCAACATCACTGTTCGCAAATCTACGATATGTAAAACACTAAACAAGAATAGATTTCATGGGAGGATACCACAGAGGAAGCCACTGCTGTCCAAAAAAACATTGCTGCACGTTTACGGTTTGCACAAGAGAGCCTGAATGTTCCACAGCAGTACTGGCAAAATTTTCTGTGGACAGAAGAAAAGTTGAGTTGTTTGGAAGAAACACAACACTATGTGTGGAGAAAGAGGCACAGCACACAACATCAAAACCTCATCCCAACTGTGAAGTATGGTGGTGGGCGCATCATGGTTTGGGGATGCTTTGCTGCATCCGGGCCTGAATGGATTGCTATCGTGAAAGGAAAAATGAATTAAAGACATTTTGCAGGAGAACTTGAGGCCATCTGTCCACCAGCTGAAGCTCAACAGAAGATGGGTGTTGCAACAGGACAACCACCCAAAGCATAGAAGTAAATCAACAACCGAATTGCTTAAACAGAAGAAAATATGCCTTCTGGAGTGGCCCAGTCAGAGTCCTGACCTCAACTCGATTGAGATGCTGTGGCATGACCTCAAGAAAGCAATTCACACCAGACATCCCAAGAATATTGCTGAACTGAAACCGTTCTGTAAAGAGCAATGGTAAAGAATTACTCCTGACCATTGTGCATGTCTGATCTGCAACTACAGGAAACATTTGGTTGAAGTTATTGCTGCCAAAGGAGGTTCAACTAGTTATTAAATTCATGGGTAGTGATGGACGAACGTTTCGCCCGGCGGTCGTTTCGCGGCGAATTTCCGACATTCGCGGTCCGCACGTTCGAACGCCTTTTTCCGTCGTTCGCCGCGGCGGACTTACGTGTTTAATGTATACAAGAACTTTAACCTTTGGTGACACGTTTATCATGTGATACAGGACAGCCAATTGAGACATGACAGCACATGGACACTTGGACATTCCCCCTAACCTATAAATACACCCGATCCGGTGGCCATTTTACATTCTTTCTTCTGTTACGATAGGGACAGGTTCCTGTGTGGAGTAGGGAGAGATAAACCACTAGCTATTTGGTACACAAAAGTTCTTTTCAGGACTGGTATAGGTGTTAGGTGTTGATAGGTTTGCTGTGCTGCTGATTCTTGCAGCAGCCTGAGTGTCTTTTGTTAGTTTAGAGAAAGGGAAAGGACGGTGTATGCTACAGGGACAGCCAGATTAGTCTTTCATCATCATCATCATCATCATCATCATTAGCTGTTACTATCAAGGTCCACAAAAGAGCTGTTCCAGTAACCACTAATCGTTCTCTTTTTTTGCCAATTTGTATAGGGACAGGAAGGAAGCAGTGTTGTCAGGCAGTGAGGGTAATTTTAAAGACTTGCTGTTATTATTAGTTCCACAAAGGTTCTTTTCAGGACTGGTATCAGTGGTACAGTAATAGGCTTGTACATGTATAATATTCTTTCTTCCAAATATAGAAAGGATATTATACTTGACTGCTGCCCTTCTGCTGCAGTCTGCTAAACATTCACAACTCACTTGTTCCACAAAAGTTCTTATAAGGACTGGTAACTTGGTATAGGGTGCTACGGTACATAGGCTTGAGTGCGGTACAGTCTGCTGTTCTGTAAGGACCGCTATCGGTCCACAATAGATAGGGTTGACGTGCACCACTGCTGACCGCTGCCCTATACTGCAGCAGTCCTTCAGCGGTATAGGGACTGACGTACAGTCTGCTAATCACTAACACACAACCTGCTTGTTCCACAAAAGTTCTTATAAGGACTGGTAACTTGGTATAGGGTGCTACGGTACATAGGCTTGAGTGCGGTACAGTCTGCTGTTCTGTAAGGACCGCTATCGGTCCACAATAGATAGGGTTGACGTGCACCACTGCTGACCGCTGCCCTATACTGCAGCAGTCCTTCAGCGGTATAGGGACTGACGTACAGTCTGCTAAACACTAATACACAACCTGCTTGGTCCACAAAAGTTCTTATAAGGACTGGTAACTTGGTATAGGGTGCTACGGTACATAGGCTTGAGTGCGGTACAGTCTGCTGTTCTGTAAGGACCGCTATCGGTCCACAATAGATAGGGTTGACGTGCACCACTGCTGACCGCTGCCCTATACTGCAGCAGTCCTTCAGCGGTATAGGGACTGACGTACAGTCTGCTAAACACTAATACACAACCTGCTTGGTCCACAAAAGTTCTTATAAGGACTGGTAACTTGGTATAGGGTGCTACGGTACATAGGCTTGAGTGCGGTACAGTCTGCTGTTCTGTAAGGACCGCTATAGGTCCACAATAGATAGGGTTGACGTGCACCACTGCTGACCGCTGCCCTATACTGCAGCAGTCCTTCAGCGGTATAGGGACTGACGTACAGTCTGCTAAACACTAATACACAACCTGCTTGGTCCACAAAAGTTCTTATAAGGACTGGTAACTTGGTATAGGGTGCTACGGTACATAGGCTTGAGTGCGGTACAGTCTGCTGTTCTGTAAGGACCGCTATCGGTCCACAATAGATAGGGTTGACGTGCACCACTGCTGACTGCTGCCCTATACTGCAGCAGTCCTTCATCGGTATAGGGACTAAGAGTTTTGTCACAGGGTCATTTAAAAAATGACAGGCAGAGGAAGAGGCAGGCCCTTCCGCAGGGGTGGTAGGGGTAGGGCAGGAGCAACAGGCTTGAGCCAAAGTGGGAAGTTGCAGAAGGTGCGTTCAATTACTTTAAAGGATGCACCAGACTTGGTTGAGTGGCTCGCTCAGCCTTACTCTTCTGCACCCTCCTCATCCTCTCGATCTGCACCCTCTTCTTCACTCTCTGCTATGTGCACCCCCAAAGACACTACCACCAACAACACGACCACCACCACCACCACCACATACCTTCCGCTTGAGTCACTGGAATTATTTTCCGATCCATATCAAGAGGACATTTCTGATGCGCAGCCACTCTTGGTATTGGATCAGGAAGAGGAGGTAGCAACAAGCGCTACTCAGCAGTCTGACGACAGTACCCAGATCAGCCCAAGGAGGAGGTTGGTCCCCGGTGTTGCTGCCTACTCCGAGATCTCTACTTATAGCGGTGGGGAAGGTGACGTTGATGATGACGTGTCTAGTGATGTCACGTGGGTGCCCACAAGAGAGGAAGAGGAGGGGAGTTCAGAGGGAGATATGGACCAGCAGATAGGGAGGAGAAGCAGCAATGACTTACATTGCACAGCAGGGACAAAGCAGACTGCAAATGTATCAGGAGCGAGTCATCGACCATGTACGGTCACATCTGGCGCTCCCAGGACACCGGCACATGGCTCCGCAGTGTGGGCTTTTTTTAACGTGTCCGCTGCTGACAATAGCGTTGCCATCTGCAATCTTTGCAGTCAACGCGTTAGTCGCGGTAAGCCCAATACTCACCTAGGGACGACCGCCTTAAGAAGGCACATGAGCAGCCATCACCGAGCCCAGTGGGAGCAACGGAACACACAAAGCCACACTGCAGGCTCTCACCGTCCAGCCTCGTCTTCTACTTCTCCTTCTCCTCTCTCCTCACAATTGTCCTCCACTCCACCTTCCATCACGCCAAGCTCACATTTTTCTGCAAAAAGGCAGGCTTCCGTGGGCCTAATGTTTGAGCGTAAAAAAATGATGACGCCGGATAACCCTCTTGCCCAACGGTTGGCGGCTGGCTTGTCAGAACTCATAGCCCGCCAACTACTGCCATATAAACTGGTGGACTCGGAGGCCTTTCGCAAATTTGTGGCCATTGGAACACCACAATGGAAGGTCCCAGGAAGGAAGTATTTCTCAGAGAAGGGCATCCCAGAGCTATATGGCCATGTTCAGCGGCAAGTGAATGTATCTCTGGCACACAGTGTCGGTGCCAAGATACATCTGACCACAGACACGTGGTCTAGCAAACACGGGCAGGGAAGGTATATCAGTTTTACTGCCCACTGGGTGAACCTTCTGACGGCCGTCAAGCATGTAACCCGTGGCACCCGTGTAGATTTGGTTTTACCGCCACGGATTGCATGCAGGCCTGACTCTTCTTCTCCTCCTCCTACTCCATCCTCCTCCCTCTCCTCCTCAGCTGCCTCCTCCTTTTCCGCTGCTAGCGTCTCTTCCACTGCACCGCCCAAGCTCCCCAGAACCTATTCCACATGCCAGGTGAGACGTTGCCATGCCGTGCTGCGTCTGTTGTGCCTGGAAGCAAAGAGCCACACTGGCCCGGCACTCCTTTCAGCTTTGCGTTCACAGGCAGATGAGTGGCTAACACCGCTCAATTTGACAGTTGGTAAAGTGGTGTGTGACAACGGTGCCAATCTGCTTAGCGCATTGAAACAGGGCAAAATCACGCACGTGCCGTGCATGGCACACGTCTTAAACTTGGTCGTGCAGCGATTCCTTGTCAAATACCCTGGGGTCCAGGACATCTTGCGGCAGGCAAGGAAAATCTCGGCCCATTTCAGAAGATCTTACACGGCCATGGCTCGCCTTGCTGACATTCAGCGGCGACACCATCTGCCGGTCAGACGTCTTATTTGCGATTGCCCGACGCGATGGAACTCAACCTTCTATATGCTTGATAGGCTGCTCCAGCAGAAACGTGCAGTTAACGTCTACCTGTATGAACTCTGCGAAAGAAACGGTTCTGGGGAGCTGGGTTTTTTTTCACCGCGCCAGTGGCTGCTCATGCGCGACACATGCAGACTTCTGCGGCCATTTGAGGAGATCACCAAACTGGTCAGTCGCAGCCATGGCGCCATCAGTGACATGGTACCTTATGCCTTCTTTCTGGAGCGTGCATTGCGTCGTGTCATTGATCAGGCTGTGGAGGAGCAGGAGCGGGAAGATGAGGAAGTCGCAATGCTGGATGAATTCCCAGGGGGGGCTACTCTATCTGAGACAAGTCAACAACAGGAGTCTGATGAGGAGTCAGAGGAGGATGGTGCCGGGGCGGATGAGCAGGAGCAAGAAGAGCATGCTTTAAACCTTTCTGGGATCCCTGTTGTGCGAGGATGGGGAGAGGAGAATGAAGAGGACGACATTATCCTGGATGATGAGCAGGAGCCAGGCCACCACACCGCTTCCACTTTAGTGCAAATGGGGGCCTTTATGCTCCAGTGTTTTAATAGGGACCCCCGTATAAAAAGCATGAGGGTCAAGGACCAGTACTGGGTGGCAACGTACTTAGACCCCCGGTACAAACACAAAATGGCGGAAATGTTACCGCCGTCGCAGAGGGCTGTCAGAATGCAGCACTTCCAGGCCTTGCTTCGAGAAATGCTGCATTCTGCTTTTGCGTGCGCTGGCAGAGGAGCAATTCCCACTCCCAGAGAAGGATTTGCGGGTACCAATCCAACAGCGCCTGCAAGAAGAGGCCGGTTTGAAGATGTGTTGGTGACTTCGGATATGAGGTCATTCTTTCAGCCGACCCATCGACAGGTGTCATCCGGATCCAGCATCAGGGAACGCCTAGACCGTCAGGTGTCCGACTACATTGGGTTAACGGCCGATGTGGACGCTCTGAGGAGTGATGAACCCCTAGACTACTGGGTGGGCAGGCTTGACCTCTGGCCAGAGCTTGCCCAATTTGCAATCGAACTGTTGGCTTGCCCCTCATCCAGTGTCCTGTCCGAAAGGACGTTCAGCGCAGCAGGGGGGATTGTGACCGATAAGCGTACTCGCCTAGCTCACGACAGTGTTAACTACCTCACATTTCTAAAAATGAATGAGGCATGGATCTCGGAGGAATTCAACACATGTGACCAGTAGACCATGTATATGTCTATAAACTATTTTTTTAATCAAGCACACAGACCTTCTTAATTCATTTGGCTCACTTCCTTGACCCAAAAAAGCACACCGTACTATATGCCCCTACCCTCCTCTTTGAAGAGGTTGAGCGGTGTCATATTTCTACTGGGGCTGCTTATGATATCCCTGTGCTGTGCTGACTTCCTCCTGGGGGTTCTTATTATGAAGGGATCACACTATCCCTGTGCTGTGCTGACTTCCTCCTGGGGGTTCTTATTATGAGGGGATCACACCATCCCTGTGCTGTGCTGACTTCCTCCTGGGGCTGCTTACGGTGCTGCTGTCAGTGCTGTATGTCACGGTGCTGCTGTCAGCGCTGTATGTCACGGTGCTGCTGTCAGCGCTGTATGTCACGGTGCTGCTGTCAGCGCTGTATGTCACGGTGCTGCTGTCAGCGCTGTATGTCACGGTGCTGCTGTCAGCGCTGTATGTCACGGTGCTGCTGTCAGCGCTGTATGTCACGGTGCTGCTGTCAGCGCTGTATGTCACGGTGCTGCTGTCAGCGCTGTATGTCACGGTGCTGCTGTCAGCGCTGTATGTCACGGTGCTGCTGTCAGCGCTGTATGTCACGGTGCTGCTGTCAGTGCTCTGTATTACGGTGCTGCTGTCAGTGCTCTGTATTACGGTGCTGCTGTCAGATGCCTCTATCACGGTGCATGTGTCATTCCGGTATGTCACGCTGCTGGTGATCATCTCCTGCACCCTCTTCTTTGCCTACCCTGGTCCCTGACCTTCCCTCTCCTCCATTGCCTTCATTAGCTCCATAGTCCTGAATTGTTAGAACAATTTCCCAAATAAAATAAAAATGCTTGTAGTTATCGATCCCAAATTCACCTCATACATGTATTATGTCATTGTCCAGATGGTGGGACTACGTTTTACCCCCTAATAATTACCACGTGGCCGCAAATTCGACATGAAGGTTTGCAAAGTTCGCCTCCCATTGAAGTCAATGGGGCCCGCGGCGAACGTTCGGTTTCGCGAACGTTTGGGTCCGTTCGCATTTCGCTTTCGCGAAACGTCCCGTCGGAAGTTCGTCCATCACTATTCATGGGTTCACATACTTTTTCCACCTGTACTGTGAATGTTTACATGGTGTGTTCAATAAAAACATTGTAACATTTAATTCATTGTGTGTTATTAGTTTAAGCAGACTAGATGAAGATCAGATCACATTTTATGACCAATTTGTGCAGAAATACATATCATTCCAAAAGGGTTCACATGCACAAAAAGTAAGTTTATATGTGTGTGTGTGTGTATGTATGTATGTATGTATATGTGTGTATGTATGTGTGTATATATATATATATATATATATATATATATATATATATATATATATATATATATATATATATATATATATATATATAAATAACAGGGCTCAAAATTTCAAGTCCTGAGCTACTAGCCAGGCCTTAAGGGTTACTCGCCACCAGTTGTCCCACCCAACCCCTGCCATGCCCCACCCCTAATCGTGCTTCAATGCACGCCCTCATAAATTCTCATGAAATTACTTAATTGTTTTATGCATAGTTAAGTTACACGAATATTAAATCTTTATCACCTGTGCCCACCAATGCAGCCTCACCATGCACATCAACGCAGTGTGACCAGTGCCCACTAACGCAGTCTCATCTGTGTGCATCATTGCAGCCTCACTTGTGCAGCCTCACCTTTTGTCCATCATTGCAGCCTCACCAGTGAGGCCTCACCTTTTGTCCATCATTGCAGCCTCACCAGTGCGGCCTCACCTGTGTCTAGCAGTGCGGCCTCACCTGTGTCTAGCAGTGCGGCCTCACCTGTGTCCACCAGTGCGGCCTCACCTGTGTCCACCAGTGCGGCCTCACCTGTGTCCACCAGTGCGGCCTCACCTGTGTCCACCAGTGCGGCCTCACCTGTGTCCACCAGTGCGGCCTCACCTGTGTCCACCAGTGCGGCCTCACCTGTGTCCACCAGTGCGGCCTCACCAGTGCGGCCTCACCTGTGCAGAGGGGGCGGCCGGATCATTATAGCAGAAGAGAACGAGGAGGAAGAGGAGATCCGGCTTGATCACATAGCGGGGTTTACCCACTGTAACAGCTTACATTACAGTAGAAATCTGTGCGCTGTCACACACAGCCCCACCCTCCTGACCCCGCACCTGTGACAGACAGAATGCCGGTCCAATGCCAGGGCGCATTCTGTCTGTCACAGGTGCGTGGTCAGGAGGGTGGGGCTGTGTGTGACGGCGTGCGGACTGCAATTGTAATGTAAGCTGTTACACTGGGTAAACCCCACTCTGTGATCAAGCCAGATCTCCTCTTCCGCTATAATGATGTAGCTGCCCCCTCTGTTCCTCTACACCAGGGGTCTCAAACTGGCGGCCCTCCAGCTGTTGTGAAACTACAAGTCCTATCATGCCTCTGCCTGTGGGAGTCATGCTTGTAACTGTCAGCCTTGCAATGCCTCATGGGACTTGTAGTTTCGCAAAACAGCTGGAGGGCCGCCAGTTTGAGACCCCTGCTCTACACTCTTTCTCTGGAAGAACGGCTCCCCTTCACCGCTCCCAGGCAACCCAACTCCTCGCTAGACCTAGTTTTCCACTGGCAAAATGCGACTAGGCAAGTGGAAAATTTTAGGGCTGTATATAATATGTATGCACCTGTAACAGATTTTTGGCTACTAGGATATATTTCATCCCTTTTTGTTTTTAGATTAAGCTGTGTGAAGTATAAAATTATGCAAAAACATTGCTATTTAAGTCTGTTCCCCATATTTTTCTATGCACAGTCCAGAATCTCTGTAGCACACAATGCAATTACATCTGCTACAGTTGACTATTACAGCTGTTGTGTTAAATCAAAACAGATGTCAAAGCCAGAGGTCTGCTGTTCAGGGGAAATATGTGATTAAACACCACCTCAATCATTTATTTAACCCTGACAGAGAAGAAAAAACAATTTGGTTAAAGTATAAGTGTAGACAAATGACTGTGTACACAGTTGAAATTCATGTTTGTGAACTGGTTTACATGCTAAAAAATGCAAGTCTTCTAAATTGGACATTGCTGCAAGACAGTAGGCAAATCGGCATCTACTTTTCAGCACATAAAACGTTAGAACTTTGTAAAAACTGCAATTGGATAATGATAGTGGTACCTGAGCCCGATCTGGCGATGTGGACGAGAACAGCGCTCTTGCCATGGTCTCCTCATTGAGCAAATGAATAGCAATGGGAGTCGGTCTTTGGCTCCCACTCCTGTAAATCAACTCCAGTGACAAGGGAGCAGGCCTGAGTTCCAATGTCTGTGTCCATGTACTCCGCGCTCAGGCGTGAGCACACACAAGTGCCCATTTGGGAAGCGGCTTCCTGTGGGGACACTGGACAGATTGGAGGAGCTGGGAGCGCCGGTGGGGGACCTGAGGAGAGGCGGTTTGGGGTCACTCTGTGTAGTTCCATTGTACAGAGCAGTTAAGTATAGAAATGTTTGTTTAAAAAAAATAATAAAATAAAATTACAATTGCTTGAAGGAACAGCATCTCACTGATTAGGTCATCTGTGTTCTCTCCTTCAGCCAGCTCCATATGTATGTGTTCACAGCACTGCAGTAAATGCAGTTGAGCCCTATTGTCTATCAGCACTGCTCCTTTTTCTCTGCAGGTCTGAGTGTCACAGTAAAGGTTAGGGTAGGGACAGAATAATGTAAAATAACTTAATTCTTTGATTTGATTTAACCCCTTTATGATCAAACAAACCTTATTGCCCAATTTTGCATATTATATATATATATTATATATATTGCTTAGTTTATCCAGGAGGATTATGCCCAGTTTTTCAGGACCAATTGGGCATTCATTTGATGGGAAATGTTTATTGGATATCTCCTGTAAGGAAAACTGACCCAAAGTAGTAAAACATATAATTTTTTTGAACTTTAGCCTTTTATTTTTATGTTCTTACCATGATCCACTGTGCAAACAAACCAATCCTGCAAAATCAATTCTTCTCCTGACAATTGTGATGCATCTATTTCTCTCTATCTATCTATCTATCTATCTATCTATCTATATGTATGCGATTGACAATCACTGGTTTTCTGCAGCCTGAACACCCTAGAGCTGAGTGATCCGCTGTGTTTGATTGTTCAGTTCTCTTTTAAAGCCCGAGGGGGGACAGGTGCAGCATCCACCTAGACAAGTATATTTTTTTTCTAGGAATCCTGAATTTCTCTTTTGACATCACATACAATATAAGATCTGTTTGTAGCCATATAAAGATAATGTATCCTTCTTTTTGGATAAAGCACCTTTTGTCAGCCTTTAATGTCTTATGCTGCTTTTCATGAAGAGTTGTAAAATTCATTTTTTCTTGATTTTATATTTATAATTTTTCTGGTATGGATATTAGTTTATCAATATTTATGCCTAAAAAAATTAAATAAAAAATACCTCCACATAAGAATTATCTTCATTATACCAATAATCTTTGATTATTTTAAAGAAAGCCTTCTTGTATTTCGGTCATGAGTATCTCCAGGCTAGAATAGAGGACCCCCAATTGAACTTTACTGCACTACACCCAGGACATTATAAAAAGTTTTGGATGCCCTTCCTTTTTAAAATTTAAGGGAAAATGCAATTCGCTGATGACCTTTAGCCCAAGCTGTTGTCTTCTTTCTTTTTTCCCCTAACCCATCCTTTCTTCTGTCTATGTAGGTATATATTTGTTTTTTTAGAGCATGGCAATAAATGTGATATTTATTTCTGGTTATCTTCTCTTCCCTTCCTTTTTTTCCATTCTCTTCTTCTCACAAAAGGAAGAAATGTCCCTGGAAAGCAAATGAGAGAGGTTAGTGAGAGCTGGGCTCACTGCCATCCAGCTTGTGTCTGTCACATTTCACATCCCATGTCTGGCATTTGTGCAGCTACCAGTCTCTTTAGCTGAGTGCTTCTTACAAACGTGCTCTAACATGCCAACATTTACTACCTCTGATCAACTGTTAGTAGGACAGCAGTAAGCCAGTGGAAAGGTTCCATTTGTATGACATACATTTGCCCAGGATGAATTGAGCTGTAACTATAATATCCTTTTTCAGTTATTCTGTTTGTCTACATATAATGAAACAAATTCCTTGTAATTGCGTACAACTCTAATTTTCATACATTAAATATTTGCTATTTATCAGCAATTTTATCATAGTGGTTATTCTAATTATTGATGTATTATAGTTATAAAAAAAATTAAACCTTGGCCCACATCTTTATATAGAGTTGTAAGTTATTGACACTAATTTAAGACCAGATCAGCCTGCTTTAAGGGAAAGTAAATGAAATGTAACACAGACTGCTATGTCATTTCTACGTAATTGGACCGGACATCTCTTCCAAGTTACTATGATGTCCTTTGAACTACAAACAGAGGATCTTAGCTGTGGCCCACATAAACTATTAGATAGCTCTTGATCTTACGCAAGGCCACACAGCACAGGAAAGGCCAGCATTCGGGCAACACTGATGTGTAACAAAAAAAAGTTAGTTTTTTTCTAAGCGTTGAGAGGTTTAAAAGCCTGCCATGTTGTAAATAACCCTTATTTGCATCATGAACAATTACCTCATATTTCACATTTGGTGTCAACTAACATCAATATGTTTGAGTTCACTACATTTGTCATTCTTGAAGTTTCTAAGAATGTTGCTTTGTATAATTGCATGAAAGTGTCCAAGCCTAATCCATTCTTTTTATGCTCAACACACTTAGTTTATTATTTATTTATTATTATGCGATGACTACAGATATTTAGAAAAATCTAAATGTAAGATAAATGCACTACTTAGCATTTAAACAGGACTTGCAAGAATATGGAATCAACCAACACAGTTTATAATGTACTCTGCTTAGATATAAACATCTAATAAACCCATGCTATACAGTCTAGTTTGTCATTATTTATAATAGTCTATTCAATAACCTAAAAGGATGAATCAATCGGGCAGAAGTATAAACCTCATAAATTCTTGCTGTCTTTTCTGTTCTGTAGTATTCCATAGCACAGGCAGATTAGCATAAAGGTTCAAGTGGAATTTGTAATTTGTAATGTTTCCATCTATTAAATCTTCTGCCTTTGTTGTTTTAACTTTGGATAGTAAAACATTTTTTCTGCCCGTATATACCCTATACAGCCCACTTCCTTTTTCTTGTCTGGTAAAAAGCCAAGGCTTATGACCTCATGCACAGCTCTCTCTCACTCCTGAGAGTTTGCCAGGAAGGGAGGGGGTGAGTCAGAGGGCTAATGAGATCTACAGAGCTGGCGGTGTGCCTCTGTGTGTGTCTCTGTAAATCCAGAAAGTGAACAGGCTTCAGGTTCAGCTGCCCACAGTTAAAATGGATGCAGCCAGACTTGGTGGATTGATATTTCTGCAGCATATTTGGCAAGTACAGAATGACAGTATATAATATGCAAAGTGGTTGGAAGGAAGCTTCAGAATGGCAAAGATGTGTTTATTACAAATTATGTGAGCAGACTGTAGTTTTTCTTTAAGCAGGGGGAAGGTCTTAGAGAATATCCAGCACCCATCCAATATTGTGCCATCGATTGCTCCAACAGGTGTCTGGTTCTACCTTGTGACACATTTTTTAAACTGCGTCTAGCAACATTTCAGCCTGTTCACACAGGCTTCAGCTTGCATAAGAGCAGTGTGAGCAGCAAACTTATATAATTCTTTCAGAAAGCTTCTTGAAGTTTGGCTGTACTTCTCCTGTTGATCACAGAAGTGCAGATCATTGTGCACAGCTGTGCCCCATTTTCAGCAGACAGCAAGCTGAAGTCCACTATCAGCTGACACCACAGAGCCGGTCCAGATTCAAGAAAGATCACAACCATATGGTTGGGATCTGTCCACATGCCTGGATCGGCCCACGACTCAGCAAGCCACTGAGAGCCTGAGCTGGCCGCTCCTGCCCCCTCCACAACCCAGCGCTCCAATCAATGGGGTGGGGGGGGTCAGAGCAGACAGCAGAGTGATTGACAGTCACTGGCTGTCTGCTCATGGAGCTCTGAGAGCCAAGCAATCAACGCTCGGTTTTCAGCCTTAAGCCCCATACACACTATCAGATTTTCTGCTGATTTTTGTCTTCAGATTTTCCAAAACCAGGTACTGCAAGGGCCTGCCTGATTGCATACAAATTGAAACTCCTAAGGTTTGACCTCATATTATATGGTTTTGGTAAATCTGAAGGAAAAAATCAGCAGAAAATCTGATAGTGTGTTTGGGGCTTTAGAGCCAGCGGGGGACAGATGCTGCATCGGACCGATTCTGCATCCACCTATGCAAGTATAATTAGAGAAAAAAAATTCTCATACTTCTTTTAAGTTTGACATGCCTACCAATGAAAAATCACCAGGTATAGAGGACAGTGACTGTGCCATCCTACACACTACTTTCGGCCAGTGAGGCAACCAGTCATGGGGGGCGCGCAATAGATATGTGACATGGGAGGTGGGAGGAAGCAGGGAAAATTCAGTACTACCCGAAAGTGTCAAACCTGTACTTTTAAAACAGCCCAGTGTTTGGGTGTAGTGTGGTATGGGGGGTGGTGGCTGTGTAGACGCCTCTAATTACCTGAACTTAATACCTACTAGCAATTTATGCTGACTATTCACTTGTAGAATATTCCACTTGCCCTGGCTGAGGTACACAAGGAATGCATGCATACTTTTTTACAGGCCTTTTATTATATGTTACTGCAGGGGTGTGGGGCGTGATGATCGGGGAAGACATTCTCACCGGGAGAATACAGTGCCGATTGCTAGCAGCTATAACAGCTGCTTGCAATAATTGCATGTAAAATTTGGGAGGCTGGTTGTACCCAAGTTGATCAATCAATTTGGGTGCATGCAGCCTTGCCCATACATGGCTCGAGTCATGAATAAAATTCATCAGGAATCGGAGATTTGAACACTGTGGCACACTTTAATCTTCCCTAAAGCAAGTAACCTAGCAGCTTGTGCTTTGGTGTTACTGTCTGTTGGCTCAGTACAGAGCTAATATGACTTACAAAATAAAAAGTATTATTTTTTTCCTAGTTATAAGAGCTTAACTTCGGGGAAAGTAAATCGCTTCTCTTGCAGTAGAGTTAAATGCTTGTTTAGGTCTAGGGGACTGGGAAAAGTCGTTTTGCTTACCTAATCCTCCTCTCCCCTGAAAGACAGTGCTTTTTGTTACTCCCCTAACCTTCTCACTGTCTTCCTGTTCAGTGCAGGGCTTTGGGCTCTGCGTTGTATTTGAGGACATTGGAGGACCTGCAACTGCTGGTTGTAGGGGAATAGATGCTGTGGAACGTGATCTAGCAGAGTATAAGGTTATGAAAACTGCTTTTCCAAATGTCCTAGAACTTCACAAGTAGCATAAGCCTTGCAGTACAGAGAAAAACTGCAAGGAAGGAATTTTACTTTCCCCAAAGTTCAGTTTTAAACTTAACTGGTTTCTCTGGTGCTTCAAGAAATAGGCTAGGCTTGGAATGCAAAAAAACATTCAATTTCCCAGCCATTATTCTGCACCTTTCATTACCATTGTCTCCATTTACAACTTTTATCCACAAATAACTTGTATATTAAATATACAAGTAGAGTTAAACTGATCACAAAACTTAAAACTACATCTTTTTGTGAAAAAAAAAAACTCATTTTCTGGGACCACTGTTCCTCCGGTAGTCTAACCCATTTGGAAGAATTCCCCCCCCCCCCCCCCCCACACCCACACCCAAAAAGTAAATAAAATAAACCTCTCTCTCTATATATATATATATATATATATATATATATATATATATATATATATATATATATAGAATATACAGTTGTACTCATAATTTTACATACCCTGGCAGAATTTGATTTCCTAGGCATTTTTCAGAGAATATGAATGATAAACACAAACTTTTCTTTCACTCATGCTTAGTGTTTGGCTGAAGCCATTTATTATTAATCAACTGTGTTTACTCTTTTTAAATTATAATGACAACCAAATCTACCGAAATGACCCTGATCAAAAGTTTACATGCCCCAGTTTTTAATACCGTGTATTGCCCCCTTTAACATCAATGACAGCTTGAAGTCTTTTGTGGTATTTATGTATGAGGCTCTTTATCTGCTCAGATGGTAAAGCGGCCCATTCCTCTTGGCAAAAAGCCTCCAGTCCCTGTAAATTCTTGGGCTGTCTTGCATGAACTGCACATTTCAGATATCCCCAAAGTGGCTCAATAATATAGGGGTCAGGAGACTGAGATGGCCACTCAAAAACCTTCACTTTATTCTGCTGTAGCCAAAGACACACACACACACACACACACACACACACACACACACACACACACACACACACACACTACAAGCAAACAGATCACAGGTGAGAAATAGCCATTCAAACCACTTTGTGTCAACTTGTGTGCATGTTATCAGGCTAAAATCACCAGGGTATGTAGACTTTTGATCAGGGTCATTTTGGTTCTTTCTGTTCTCATTATGATTTAAAAAGAGTAAACACATTTGATAATAAATTGCTTCATCCAAACATTAACCATGAGTAAACAAAATTTTTGTGTTCTTCATATTCACTGAGAAATGGCCAAGAAATCATAAATTCTGCCAGGGTTTGTAAACTTATGAGCACAACTGTATATTACAGTGCACCAAAGCATTCTGTAGAACTGATTTAAGTGAAAGATCAAGAGGTAATTTCATACATGGGAACACAGTGTCAACATTGTCTATTTCTAAGGAAAAAGTAGCAATGCATACATAATCACACACCCATAGACTTGGTCAAACCCTTTGTGCTTTAATTTTTTATGCTTTGCTTTTGTGCTGAGTGTATCTCTGGCAGACACTTGTCCATATGTGTAAATATAACCTGTGAGTGTTTTGTGTTGTCTTCTGGTGCAATCTAATTAATTAGGCTCACTTGATCTGAATTTATATTAGCGTTCATATTTATTATTCAAACTTTCCAGCAGAATGTTTGTGCCAAATATATTAGTAATCAATAAAAAGAAAATTTGATTTCATGAGTTGTAACTATGTTCACTGAAAAAAAAAAACTTAAAACCTGTGGGCATAAAATATAAAGCATTTATTTTGGTTTTGGATAGAGAACTGAGTGGTTAATACTCCTGTCAGGTTTCTGTTGCCATCTTTGACCCTATTGGGATAATTCGGTCTTTCTGTTTCCATTTCAAAATTCTGACTTTCCACAAGAACATTGAGGGGTAATCATGCAGTGGGGCCACTTATGCCACTGACTACTGTCTAAGGCTCAATTGTCATCTATGCATGTTGTTGCTTTTGAGCGTTTTTGCAGTGCTTTTTGTGGTGCTTGCTGCGTTTTTGGACACGCGATTTTGCCGCGTTTTGCGTTTTTTGTTTTTTTACACTGTGGTTGCTTAGCAACTGGATATATACCATGAAAAAAATGGAAAAAAAAACACAAATCGTTGCAAAAACGCCATACTTGAGTTTTTGATGCGGGTCCATTGACTTCTATTACATGCAAAACGCTGCATTTTGCATGAAAAAAAGTCCCCGACCTTTTCCAAAAACACAGAGGCACAAAAATGCATTGATGTGAACATGTTCCATAGTAACCCATGTTAAAAAAATTTCCTTGCATTTCTGCAAAATGCGTCAAAAAACGTGCTAGTGTGAATCGAGCCTTAGTGGTCATGTACCTCACTTAAGGAATGCCATCACCCGAAAAAAAGTAGCATTTATTTATTTTTTTCCCCTCCAGCCTCCAATTAAGTTGCAGCTTTTTCAGGGAGCGACTGCCTTTTTTTTTTTTTTTGTCAGGTACTTGCTCCCCCTTCTTTGACCCTTGCCTAGGTGAGGATGGCATTGCCTTGGTTCATTAGCATGTAGCGCACATTACTTAGCTAAGTAGTACGTAATGCAGAGCTTACAGGTCAGAAGCATATAACATAGGGGTCAGTCATAAGTAACACAGGGTGACAGTAACATTATAGTTTATTTAACAAAGTAAAATGTGTAAAATTTACAGAACATAGTGATCTGCGGCTTGTGATATACAGAATGTATTCAGCTAAAATCTGTAGCAAATAGCTGGGTTTAGCTTTTAGCTTAACTTTTGCTGAATACAGAATACTTTATTAATACCAAGAGGAAATTGGGAAATTGTTAACTTTCTGCTCCATCCTGCCGCCTTAGAAGTAATGTATTCCTTTGCCCTTCTCCATTGAACACTATTCTGTCATGCTTAGTTTCCTGCAGACATCCCAGCTTTGAGTTTCATGCAGGCACTGATCTGAGGTCTAATGCCGCGTACACATGATCAGACTATCCGGCGGACAATCTGCCCGTGTGTGGGCTCCGGCGGACTTTTTCTTTCCAAAAGTCTGGCGGACTTAGAAGTTTTGGCTCAAAATTGTCCGCCAGACTCGGCAGTCCGGCGGACAATCCGGCCGTCTGTGCGCTAGTCCACTGGACTTTTGACATGAACGGACTTGCCCACACATGGAGAAAAATCTGTTCATTTTGAACGCGGCTCCAGGTTGACGGGACTAGCGAAGGAAGTCAGTGCCGCCACCTCCATCGGCAAGATTGACACCTCGCTGGCCCCGTCACCTGGTATGGACTTAAAGGGGAAGCCCTACTCCAAAAATGGTCTGGGTGTCCTCCCAAGTCCATATCACTCTTATCCGAGCACGCAGCCTGGCCGGTCTGGAAAGGGGGTGGGGACGAGTGAGCGCCCCTCCTTAGCCATACCAGGCCGCGTGCCCTCAACATGGGGGGGTGCTTTGGGGAAGAAGGGGCCCCTCACCCCAAAGCACCTTGTCCCCATGTTGATGAGGTCAAGGGCCTCTTCCCGATAACCCTGGCTGTTGGTTGTCTGGGTCTATGGGCGGGGCGGCTTATCGGAATCCGGAAGCCCCCTTAATAAGGGGGCCCCCAGATACTGGCCCCCCACCCTATGTGAATGAGTATTGGGGTACCATATACCCCTACCCATTCACCTGGTGGAAAAAAGTGTAAAGAAAAAACACATGTTTTTAAAATTTATTGCACAGCTCCGGTGGTCTTCCGTCTTGGGGGGTCTTCTTGCCAGACTCCACTATCTTCTGCTAGCTCTTTTACTAGCGGAGGAGCCCGGATTTCTTCGTCGCCGCTAACCGGGGGTCTTCTTCCGACTTCAGGGGTCTTTTCCCCAACTTCGGAGGGGGAAGCAGAGGCCCGGCAAGAAGAACCGAAGAGGGGGACAAGACCCCCGAAGTCGGAAGAAGAGGCGGCGGCAACAGAAGGCCACCGCTAGTAAAAGAGCTATAAAAAGATAGCGGTGACCTGGCAAGAAAAACCAAAGAGGGGGACAAGACCTCCGGATGGCGGCGGCGATGATGAAGAAGAAAGCCGGGCTCCTCCGCTAGTAAAAGAGCTAGCAGAAGATAGCGGAGGAGTCCGGCGGTTTGTCTGCCGGACTAAGTCCACCAGATTGTCCGATCGTGTGTACGCGGCATTAGAGTCAGTGGTCAGGGTAAAGAGTTGTCATGGACCATTTGCAGACTTCCCTGTCTACAGGAAAGAAAGTGAAAGCATATTTGTATCAGGGAAGTAACTTGGGTGATAGTGCTGTCAGATTCAAAATGACAGCCGTGGAGCCTGTACCCTTTGAAAAACAAGTTGGCAACAGCAGTATTTTTATCCTTACAGGTTTCCTTTTAAGTTATAAATGGTTAAAATCTCCCTTGACAAACAAGTACAGATCAGAGGGCACAGGATAGACATCTGGTAAGCCAAACTTATCAAAGGGGTCATGTCCTTTATCTCCAGTTTATTCTTAACAGGAGCCTTGAATATAGGTGTGCTTCAAGCCCTCAAAAAGGGTATTGGCACTTGTCACCAAAGATGTGGATTTTTCAGTAGCTAATGCCTCATAATGCTCTCATGACACTCCCCACCCATTACATACTGAGGTAGCAGTACAAACTTGGCAAGGATTCTAACAATTTCCATCTCTATCCAAAACAAAAAAAAGGTTTGTCTAATGATATATGTAGTACATAGGTGTGGAGAAGCTAATGTTTTTAAACCTATGAATGAATTTAAATATTAAGATCCTTTTCCTGATGTGAGTAATGATGTATTTTGCATTTTCTCTTCTAGGAAACCATGTAGGAAATCTTTTTCACATGGCTGATGATTTGGGAAGAGCGATGGAAACTTTAGTCACTGTCATGACTGACGACGAGGTGTTAGAGTAACAACTCCCTACGCACCGCATGTGTTTTTTTTTTATAGAACTATCTTCGTACAACAAAAAAGGGGATTAGACTGTAAGAGTTTACAAGAAAATATCTATATTTTTGTGAAGGGTAGTGGTACTATACTGTAGATTTCAGTAGTTTCTTAAGTCTGTTATTGTTTTGGTAACAATGGCAGGTTTTAAATGTCTATGCAATTGTACAAAACCAATAAGAAAACTACATGTAAAATCTTGATAGCTTAAAAAATCTTGCCATTTCTTTTTACAGAGGGCAATTTTGGGTTGTTTAAAAAAATTTATATCAGTTATAAAGAAAGATTGTAAACTAAAGTGTGCTTTATAAAAAAATTTGTTTAAAAAAAATCCCTTTGAAAAACTAAAAAAAAAAAAAAAAAAACAGTGCATTGTTTAGAATTGCCATGGCTTTGTAACTGTATATCAACAAATATCCATATTAAGTGTCACTTTTTTTTTCCTTGTGTATCAAAGAACATCAGTTAAAGCACCAAATATGAAATGGACTTTGTGTTTCACAGACGCACCTGTTAATTGATAAACAATGGAACTTGAGCAAAAGTTTTTATATTCTTTTCATTGACACAAGAAGCATCTAGACCAGCGATGGAAACCCTGAGCTAGAGTATTTTTCATTTTATGGGAACGGCTACACAAGCGATACTAACAGTTCATAGAATTAAAAGCATAAGTTACTAATGTACTTTTGTAACAGCCCATTCTAACACAACAGTATTGTTTTATCACAGCTTTCTGTGATTACTATTGAGCCCTATGGGCAAGGTTTCTTTTTCCTTTTTTTAAATTAAACTATGTACGATAAAACGTTTTTGTTTTAGACAATATGTACCAGTTTGCAGCTGCAAATTTTATTTTTTACACAGATGAAAGGCCAGAGCGCTCTGGAGTAGTTCTCCCCCAAGTGCAGTCTTAACTCTGGCCTTTAAAAACTTAATGCTGAGCAGTGATTGTGTTGTAAACCCATTAGGTTTCATCATTCTAGTGGTCAGACTAGTGAAAGCTGATCTGGCCACCTGTTAGGGGTCGCTGTGTACCACTGTACTGTATTAAATGCAGGCCTTTGATTAGCTTTGTGATGAGAAGCCTACAATTGCAGAATAAAATGAGGCAACTCGTTGGATGATACTGTTACCAATTTTTTAACATGTAACAATTTGCGAATGGGGACCTTGGTACTTGACATTGATCTTTTATGACCTTTGAACTTTTATGCTGAAACCGAAGCATCATGTCATGCTGGAGAAAATGTCATTGTTTTACCATAATACTGTACTTTTTTTATGAGGGACAAGTAAAAGTGGTGCGGCACTGCTTAAGATTATTTAACCGTAGCAAGCCGAGTATCATTTTATTCTACTTTTGACTTATTTTATGTAAAATCATTTCCAACTAGATTACTTTTAGACATCTGGAGTAGCTAGCATTTTTTAAGGGATACTGCATTTAAACTGTGGTATTATGTAAATGTTCTATTCAGGATACATTTGTGTCCTACTTGATGTGTGGAGTTAAGCAATATTTGACCAGTAATCTATATGTATGTGATCTTGTGCCCAGCCCAGAAGTCAGTCCTTAGAGCTGTGTAGATGAAAACATTTATGTTAGTCAGGAGCCTTTTGACAGATGACTATGAAAATGAGTGGGTAGAAAGAGCAGTTAGGCCGCGTACACACGGGCGGACTGTTCGCCCAACTTTGTTCGTCAAACAGTTTGACAAACAGTCCGCTCAAAATTAGCATGAGCGGACTTGACCACACACGACGAACGAACAGTCCGCTGAAAACTTGCGCGATGAAGTGAACGGCACGTACGACGGGACGAGAGATTCGAAGTCCTATACACTGCAATGCAACCTTCGGCGTGTAAATCCTTTCTGAGCATGCGCGGAACTTAGTTTGACGAACAAGCCTACACATGAGCGGACTGTCCGCTCAAACCAAGTTTCAGCGGACAGTCTTACGGAAATTCCGAAAAACTTTGTTCGTCAGACTGTCCGCTGAAACTGTCCGCTGAAGCCCACACACGAGCGGACTGTCCGCTGAAACACTGTTCAGCGGACAAAGTTGGACGAACAGTCCGCCCGTGTGTACGCGGCCTTAGTCACAAGTAACAACTTGTGAGTTTATTTTCCCCTTCAAAACTTAAAAAAAAAAAAAATCTAGAAAGTCCTTTTTGCTGGGGGCTAAGGTATCCTTTCTTTTAACCTAGTTTTCATTAATGTTCCCTTAAGTGGCTGATTTATTCAATAAAGAAAATGCCTCCAAGTAAGTTTTTACATGACTGTAGGGTTCATATGTAAGAATGTGTTCAAAGGCCCCACGATAGCTGTCAGTTTAAATCTGTGAACCCTGTAATGTTAAATATGATATAGTCTTTAAATGCACCACTTAAGACCTCATGGTTGTCCTGTTGCCTTGCTTCAAGAGGTCATGGGAAATGCTCAGGCGAATTACTGGTACTTTTTTGATGGAGATCCTTGCAAGTTAAGATACTTTTAAAGCTCTTAATACAGTTAAACATACCACTAGAACACTCTTATGCTCACTCTCACTTTTCAGATATTGAGAGATGTATAAAGCTAACGTGTGCTTCTATGCTTTCAGACTTCTGTAAAGTATGAATTATGTCTGTTCACTTTATTAAGGGGTTCATGAATCTAAAGTGTGCTTGCAAAAAAATTTATCGTTGTCCAACTTTCTAACTTGTTGCTACAGCAACAAGAAATGTTCATGTTGGCACATTTTTCTTTTAATACATAAATCGTACAATCTTTAACTTCATTGTGGTTACTATCTATTGATAAGGTGGGATTTCCAAGGCTAGAGATACAAAGTCCTGAACAAAAGATTCTCTACAATAAAAATGTCTATTTGTCCCACAAAAGCTCAAGTTAACTTTTTTTTCTTAGCCTCCATTCTGTCTCGTTGCATCCAGGCCTTTATAAAAACTCTAATTCATGATAAACAAGTCACTTATAGAAATGTGTGTATTGTTTAAATTGGGGAACCTTATAAAACCTAAAGTGTTTTCCAGGAATTCTGTATGGGCCCTGTAGCAATCAAAGACTATAAAGTGATCTAGATAATGAAAAGGAATTGGTTATATAAAAATGCGGTCCTGCACCCATGTCCTCAGTAACTCTTGAATTTGTACGTCTATCAAATCTGCTCTCTGGAGCTTTGGAAATATAGTATGTTCTCTCTGTTGTTTTGTATTAAAAGTAAAACTGTAAGGTCCATAACTGCATTATCCTGACAGGTCTTCTGCTGGTAATGGTCATCGTCAGTGACAGACTAATTACCAAGACCACCAATGCCACTTAAACTAAAAGCAGGTGACTGCTGCTTCCCAGCACCAAAAAGTGTAGCTATTTCCTTATTTTGTCTTGTCATGTGAACAGTGGAAGAGTTGTGAAATGAATTGCTTTAACAGAATTCCCAGAAATGATAGCACTCCAGTAAAAGCAATCAGTGGAATCCATTTTCACTAAATGTGTTCTCAGATTCCCATCAGAGTTTGAGATGCATTGTAACATGTCAACAGTCTGAAACAGGGTAGAAAAGCTACAACTGTGTGCTTCTTCATTAGTCCACACATCCATATGTAAAATTGAACCTCATGTCCAGAGACCCAGATGCTTCCATCAGTTGCACTGTTCTGTTAACAGGTTTCATGGCCTTGATGGCTGTTGATTGATCGTAGCATTTCAGTCCCTGTGTGTGTGTACATATGTGGACAATTTTTAATCCATCTAGCACCTTCTATGGGTGATTTGCTGCCTTGCCTGTATTATGTTGTTATATTACACAAGATAATGTGCGAAGGACAACCCAATGTTCTTTTAAAAATTGTCTGATTTTGTGTTTGTTTCAGACATGGCTAACCATGTTGCATCTACCTCACTATGGTTTTGTGGTGTTTCTGACCATGTCAACAAAACATAAAACATGAAACATTGCCACTATATCCATTGTGTAAGCAGGCTTTTATAACTAACCTTTTGATTACTGTTGGCATATTTGAAATTATGTTCCCCAACCAGAGTTGAACTACTGAAACACATTTTACTATTTGCCATTTTGAGATGTTTATTTTGAGTTTTTTTTTTTTTTGGTATAATTATGTTTAGTTCCTGCGGCTAATTGTTCACATCAGAATACTCATTGTTTGCTCACAGAGGGCTGCCAGACTACAGTTTTTTTAAATGTAACTAAACTGACAAGTAGCAGAATGATAAAGTATTAAACATTCAATTGAAAAACAAGTATGCATGTACTACTTTCATAGTCCTCAGCAAAAAAGTAAGCCGTTAAGCAATAATAAATATTGGTTGTGTTATTTGAGAGAGAAATAAACGATAATTTAAGAACAACATTTTGCTTGAAGAGGATGTTAACACTCCACCATATTATGCTGGTATTAAAAGAATAGCTTTGGAAAATGAAACTAGAGAGTTAAATTGCTTAATAATAAAATTTATAGCACCATTCCTGTGTGCAGTCTTAGACGCATCTGCAGCCTTGCGGGTTTGTGATGCCAGTGGGAAATTTATCAGGCCGGCTGGCCAAGCAGAGTTGTAAGATAGTAGAGCTAGGTGTCCTGGGACCTGAACTGTAGCTGATAAGGAGAATGCTCTGTAAAGTAGAGTATTAATCACACATGTGGATTGACTTAATTTTCTACTCAAAAGAAATCTATATTTTGACTGAATAGGCATTTAGAGCCTTAGATAGTATGTAAATCCAAGCCTCTGATTGCATTTCTATAGAATCTAAAACCATTTTATCGTAGGTCATTCCCAGGATGTGATGAGCAACTGTATAGGCTGTGCTGTCATGTAGCAGTATTTCTCTTGACCATGCTGGTCCTAAGGATAGTGCTTACTGAAGCTTTAAGGCTAAATCACATGGTTAATTTTATTCTTATGCTACTGTGCATTTAACCTCTCGGTTTCCATTTTCTCCAAGAGAGCCCATCGCTTAAATTGCCCATGTAGTTAAGCCAAAACTCTGGCAATGATATGAATTTAGTTTCCTTGAACCACTACACTATGACCCTTAATAAAATATTGCAAAATGCAGTGATGTGCGATCCACCTTAGTAACCGTTTCATAAATCTGTTGTAAGCCGATTAAGTAAGCATGAGCTGCAGTTAGTTGCATATTGTTTGCTACTTGATTAAATAAAAGGCATGCTCAAAAAAAATTCTATAACAGAAAATGAAGTAAAGAAGATTTATTTTGTGATATTTAATACCACATGCGAGAAAAAGTGGTGCAGTGTTTAGACACAGACCTAATACAGTTTAGGTATGTACAGAACGGCATCCAGGATCCAGTTCCAAATGTGCTACATGGTGATGGACAAGAATCACACTGGAGATCTTATCTGTATCGTTACTTCAGTGCAGATGCCTCTACAGACTGTTCCATTTCAGTTGTGTATACACCTGTATAGAACAATCAGCAAGTATCTTTAGGAAAAATAGAAGAGGGGTATACAGGGAGCCATAGCTACCATATGGAGAACTGGTCTGATGCTCAAGCACTGTTAATGCAACACAGCCACATTTCTGGTTTACATCCAGAGATGTAATGTATAGACCACTTCAATGGAACGTTATTGGGATAAATAACAGACCACTATACTATGATGGGTACAATGGGGTTAGTTTGAAACAAAGCCACTTAGCTGCCTCACACAGTCATCCAGTAAGATATTGGATGCGCTCATTGTTACAGATTAATCCTTTTGTCTCATGCCCCAAGCATGTATAGGGAACTGGACAATACATGTATAAGTTAATATAATGAAGCTTTCTCTTATTTCTCCTTTGTCTTTTTAATATTACTTGAAATGTGGGTATTTATTGGTAAATGTGTTTAAACTTTGCATTTGCCGGTACTTTGCACATAGGTATATACATAGTTAACTGTATATTCCTGCAGGGGTAGCTAACTTTGTAACCAGTAGGTAACTTTGCACAATGATCAAATCCCTTCTATTATAGCTACACGTTGAAAATTAATGGTCACATTACCTAGGGTCCTATATCTGTTATACTATGTCCCATAGCAAGATGGTACCCAGCAGAAGGTGTTAGTAGCTTAGATTATTAAGAAAAGTATTTCAGGCTTCATGTACACATAACCTAGTTTGACCGCTGACCATGTAAAAAAGGCAAAGCGCTGCAAAATCGACCCAGTGGTCAAAAGGTTCCTATTCTGAATGTGATATTTCCGTGTTCAGGAGAGGGCGGTTGAGGGAGGTTGAACCTCCCCTAACCACAACAGTTCCTAAAATTATCCTAAAAGCCTATGTGTACACATAAACACAGGCTTATATGGAGCAAAAAAATGCCAAAAGCTCAAACCCAAATTCAGGCGCTGCTAGTGTACATGAGCCCTTACAAGTTGGCAAGATAAACATTGGGGAAAATGCTACAGCTGACCCCTTTGTTGTCTTTTAGCCAATCTCTAGCCGAAATATTTTTTATTTTATTTGCATAGTCAGAAATGTCTCTCAAGGTTTTGTTTTCTGTGCCTTTTGGTACCAATATCCTAAAAGGGTGGTCACATACAGCAGTAAAATGCTTAAAGTGAAAATTTATGTACAAAACCAAATTGGCAAACAGGCAGGATTTTTAATGCAGAGGAGACGTGCTTTGTTCTGCATTAAAATGACCTACCTGTCTGTCCATCCCTGTACAGTGAGCTGCGCTATATAAATTTGACAATGCTGAAGCTGATTGCACTCCCACGCACACATGGTAGTGATGTCTAACTGACCTGGTGCTTGATACCCGGAAGCTGACCACTAGAAGATGTCAGCGACTGGAAGGGAGCTCCAGGATGCCACATTGCTGGAGCCAAGATGAGCCAATAATTTTTTTGTCTCCCCAGTGGAGTGATTTTCTCTGCCATTCAGTCCAGGTGATAGGTGTCAGGTGAACTGAGGGGAAATATTTTGGTTTGCGGCATTTACCATCCAACAGATCCACAAACCACTCGTCTCTAGCCAAACGTTTTAAGATTTTCTTGTGTGCAATATTTTCCTATGGTTTGCACTGCTTAACTTTGCCATAGTTATCCATTCTCTAACTCCCTATTCCATCTTTGTACTTTTGCAACCTCCCATGTCCTTGTCAATTGTTTTGGACAGAGGCTTTAATGTTTAAAAGGGACAGTTTTTATCACCAACATTTTTATATTTCTATCTTTGATACAAGAACACATCTAGTCAAACTTGGGGAAAAAATTTATTCACTATTACTAATATATGAAAAATGAGGGGATAGTATAATTTTTAGGAAGTAATTTTTGCCTTCGCTGTTGACTTTTTAAACTGTGCTATACAAAGCAGCAGTGAGTGGCATGTAAGAAGGTGCACTATACTACTGATATGTACCCAGCTCTAATGTAATGGAGTGCTTAGCAGTATAGAATGTTATAATGTAAAAGACTTATTTAAATTCTCAATGGTTACAGCAGAGCCATAATAGCTCTTTAATTTATGTAGCTATCTGACGGGTTTTTAGCAAAACCTTATGCTCATCGCTATTGTGATACCATTTTCATGCATCTCATATGGATGGTTTTATATTGTTAGTGTTAAAACTTGACACTTTTAGGGTAAAACAGCTAAATACAGTTAATTGGAAGCAGTAATGTGACTCTACTGTGCTTGTGCTAATGCACATCCTCTCTTTTTTTTTTTTTTTTTTTTTTACTTGCATTCCTGATATCCTCTTCCAGGTCTCACTGCCCTACAGCTTCATGAACCAGAAATATTATATTTTCGCCAAGTATGCATTTCTGTTGTATTAAATCTGTAATCCACTGGAAAAAAAACCTGTCTTTCACTAAAAGAAAAATTCCTACTTAACTACTAATATAAGATTTCAGTCAGATGGAGAATTCAGTATTTTCATTGAGTCTGACCCAGCCCATGGATTTGCATTTTGTGGGGAACAGATAAAGATTTCTTCCCCTGTATACATATATAATTCAATTTTTTAGATCGGAACAAGGATTTGAAAATGTATTCATTCACCTTTTTAAGTGAATTACATGCAAAAAAGAATGGACAGTGAGTTGGATGATGAGTCATGGAAGAGTGGGTTGTGAGAGGGTCACCTCTAGAAAGATGATCCGGAACAAACTGAGTGAATTCTCTTTATGTGGAGATGCTGATAGCACAATGCATATGCAAAATAAAATACACACACTTAATACACAAATTGATGGAAAAGATGTGAGTCAGCAGGTTCTTTTAAACATGTATTTTAACCATGTGTTTCCACTAAGGGAAAAATCTAAAAATTTGGGCTCCAACGTAAAGTGAGCCTATGATGTTATCAATATGAGAGCTGCCACTCCTGACTTATTTGTAAAATTGCAGGATCCATCATGTATAAAGAGCTGGTGGTCCTGGAAATTCTCCACACTGCCCCTGGCATTTTTAGGTTGTATATAAAAATGCAGCACTCAGTGTAAGAGCCTGTAGAGAACACTTACAGATAGGATGCTGTCACATAACCTGCTTGAAGGTTATGTTAGTAGAAGATGTTGGTGACCTCCATCCAGCACTTTTTTTTTACTATGCAGGCTAAAAATACGGAGTGCAAACTGTTATTAAAGCACACCGTGCATTATTAATTACCTGGGGTGCTGGTACTGTTTGAGCAGCATCACTTTCCATCTTCCAAGCAGCAGCATTGATGAGATAGGAAATGCATTAAGCATTAATAAATGTACTGGTATTGTTAAACTGCAATATAAATAAGCCCTTAAGTCACAGACCTAAATAAAAATGCAGCCAGTTAAGTCAGAGAATGCTGAATTCCCATCCTGCATACTTGTTTCAGGTCAGTAGTTCACTAAGTGGTACTCCCAGGATTAGGTTGACATTCCCACAGCCTGCAACTTTGGAAGTAGCTAGGTAATGGCAGCTCTCACAGGTTCTCTTTAAAGCAGAAATAAAGGCACAAATACTACTTTCCAATGGTCCGATGCCCGTGAAGTCCCTTGCTGGTGCCGGCATCTTCTCCTTGGCTTCTTTCCAGGTGCCAATTTTCAGGTGTCTTGATTGGCCAGCATGGGATGATGTAAGATTAGCAGCTGCAGCCACTGACCAGTGTATTCTGACAGCAGCACGTGCCACTGTCCGAATCCAATAACCCATGGGGTGGGATTTATCCACCCAGTTTGTGTGAATGGAGGAATTGGTTTGTTTTATTTTTATTTTCTTTGAGCCCTCTGACTGAATGAAAATAATCTGTGTTTGACCAGCCTAAGATGTTAGCTTTCTGCCTTTTGAAATTATTCAGCTACAGACCTCTCTCAAACACCTGTATAAGTATTACTTTTAGTTTTGAAATGCCAGTTCAAGCTTACCTCAGTTTCTATAGCTGTTTTAATCTGTCCTACATATCTACCATTATTTCCAGTGCTTTTATCTAATCTCTATTAACATTTATTAACCTTACACATTATCAGGCAAATCTAGGATGAGTTTTGTTACAGAACAAATACTGTTGTCTCTGGGCTTTCCCTCACGCTGTTTCTCATTATCCTTTCTTTTCTTTTCTTTTTTCTTTTTTTTTAATATGCATCAAAGCTTTATTTTTCAAAGGGATCACCTCGTTCTTCCCAAACAAATTTAGCCTACTGCTGGCTTCATGCAATGGTTGTCCGCTTATTTCAGAGATTGGAGTGTGTGTGCCAGATTTGTTTTCAAATATAAAGGAATTTGCACGGTTTGTTTTATTCATTTTGGTTTAATCTATTATGCATTAGTTTTGGAGTGTGTCTCAGATATATATTTCTATACTTAATACAAAAAAAGAGAAGCTTTATTGCTGCTTTGAACATTATTTAGAAATATTGTTTTAAAAAGAAAGTATTCTATTGCAAAAATGTATTCCATGTTAATACATAACATCAGTATTTGGCATGTTCTGTCATCGTCACCATCTTAAGAGATTGTGTTTTAACCACCAACACTGTCAAAATTTTACTAATTATTTTTATATGCATCTTTGTTTTACTGCATTTTCACTACATATCAAATTCACCAAAAATATGCCTTACTATTGTATTATATAATGCTTTACTCTGTATATCAATAAAGCACGCAATTATGTTACTTATAAATATGTCTACTCTTTTTTCTTTTTTCTACTCTATCAAATGCATTTTATGTGAGAACAGTCTGAGCAGTGGATAAGGGCAAGCATATCAGCAGTGGTGCTTTACTCTGTTTTATAATTCTGCTTCATTTTCCCAGTTCAGGTTAATTGAATAAAAACATGCACCCCGTAAGATTACTGTAAGCAATAACTTATTTTTCCTCTGCTTTTCTGGTTCCACTGTATTCTTTACACAGAATTTAAGATTGTCACAAACTTGGTAGATGTTTGTTTCAATGTTAATAGAACTGACCATTGTCTTGGCATCTCCTCTCTTCTGTCAGATCAAAGGGATGTTGACAGCAACCAGTGACCAATCGTCTGATCATCTTGTTTAGGCGTTGGTTGCTGGGAGGTCTCTACATTCATGACCATGTCCCAGGTACACTTTGTGATACATATATCTCTGCATCTCTACTATTTACAGACTGTGAATATCCATATTCTTGCTCAGCATGACATTTGCTTCAAAACTAAATATAAACATGCCAGGTCTCCAATGTCTAGTTTACCTAGGAGGAATAAGAGGTACCAATTGTTTCCCATATGATCTGGCATAGGGGTGTCTGGACTTGAAACTTTACAAATTATGTGAGGAAACCAAATATGCCCATATCATGTAAAGTGTAAAAAATGATTGCGCTAACCTGTGAGAAAACCAAAGAAAAGCTGCTACATACGAATGTGACAGAGTAAAGAGAAATAAAAATGTAGCGCTAGTGATTTGACAGTACTAATATACTGTAAAGTACATGAATACCATGTGCTCATGACAAATAATTTGTGAAATTAAATACAAAAATAACCATCAACATAAATGAGCGGGTCAAATACAAACAAGTCCGTGAAAGGAAATGTGAAAACTAGAAATGAGTCTTGAAAAGAGTCAGTCCCAATAATCAGTAAGTGGTTCATAACAAAAAACAAAGGTGGTTGAATGGATATCTGAAGATAATGACATCAATGGTATGATAAAGGTGGATACTCTTACCGGAGCCAATGGACCTGGGTGTCAGCGACACCAGGTCAAACGAGCATAAAAGGATGGAACCATGATCATACAGGAACAATGCGACAGGTCACAGAGAATCCCTCAATTGGTATGGAACGATCCACGGTGTCCTCAAGAAACCCAATGTCCATATCATGGCCGTGCTGTTATTAAATTGGACGTTATGAAACATGTTGAAGTTTCAAAACTATATTAAATTGTTTGAGCTTTATGTGGATTGAGGTATTTACGACCAGTACCTGTTGGTTCTCTGAATTGAGAGGGTGACAGTTTTATGATAGGCCTGGGCATCCTGGCAGGCCGGCAGTTGTTTTCACAGGCCTAATCCTGGTTCTCTAGGTTGAGAACTCTTTTGAAGTGTTTGGGGTTAAGCCTATGAATTTCTGAAAATAAGGAAGGATGGAGGGGGTTCACATTTCTACTGCAATGTGTAACTGTTAGCCAAGCTGTCATTGCTGACGTAAGGTTCTCAAACATGGCCGCTAGCTACAGCTTTTTGTGTCCAGTACACGATACCATTACAGATATGTAAAGGTTTGCTTTAAAAAAAAAAACACATGTCATACCTACCTCCTCTATGCAGTTGGTTTTGCACAGAGTGGCCTCGATCCTCCTCCTTCTGAAGTCCCTCAGTGGCGCTCCTGGCTCCTCTTCTCGAGTGCCCCATTAAAGAGCCGCTCTCCCTCGGGGCACTTGAGCAGGCACGCTCCCATGTTCTGCTGCTGTTGCATCTATTGACAGACAGCAGGGCTCGGTGGGGGGCCCCCCGGCTCCCACGTCATTGGATTTGATTGACAGCAGCAGGAGCCAATGGCTGTGCTGCTATTTATCAGGACCTGAGACACCGGCTGGAGCTGGTGTGCTTGTCCCTGTCGCTGGAAAGACTGGGTTCAGGTAAGTAAAAGGGGGGCTGCTGCATCACAGGTGGTTTTTCATCTTAATGCATAAAATACATTAAAGTTTAAAACCTCAAGGGTTTTCAACCCCTTTAAAGTCACGGAGTGGCCTAGCCAGACTTTAATCCTATAGAACATTTATGGAGGGAGCTGAAACTTTGAGTTGCCAAGAGATAACCAAGAAACCTTAAGGATTTAGAGAAGATCTGTAAAGAAGAGTGGGCCAAAATCCCTCCTGAGATGTGTGCAAACCTGGTAACCAACTGCAGGAAACGTCTTACCCATGTGCTTGCCAACAAGGGTTTCTCCACCAAGTACTAAGTCATGTTTTGCTTGGGGATCAAATTATTTTACTCACTGAACTGCAACTTAACTTATGGCATTTGTTTTTATGTGTGTGTTTTTGGATTTTTGGTTGATATTCTGTCTCATTTAAAATTAACCTATGATAAATTAAAGACCCTTCATTTCTTTGTAAGTAGGCAAACTTACAAAATCTTCAGGGGATCAAATCCTTTTTTTCCTCTCACTGTACATGTACAATTTATACACATGGCATTTATATATTCAGTACTGTGCAAAGGTTTTAGGCAGGTGTGAAGAAATGCTGCAAGAAAGCTTTCAAAGATTTATATTTTAATTGTTTTTATCAATTTACAAAAAGCCCCCCTTGACCTATAACTCGAGTGAGGGTCTTGACTGAGGGTGAAGCCTCACTGTGCGCATCTACAGCTGTACCTCTGAAAACCAAAACAGCGGGTGTCTCCTGCTTTGTCTTGCAGTCTTAACTGTTCGGCAGCCGTCCATTGTAACAAAGCCCCACCGCCTCTTCATCTGTGATAGATGGAACCAGAGGTGGCTGGTGAAGTTTTAGGATAGGGGGTGTCAGACCATGCCCCTTCCTGGTTTGTCCCTCCCGCTTCTCATAAGCCACACCCCTTATAGAATCCACCCACCCAGTCCCCTGTATTCCACTTGCTTCCACTCAGTGTAAGGAGTATACAGCATTTCTCACAAAGCCTGGCATGTAGCATTTCTCACAAAGCCTGGCATGTAGCATTTCTCACAAAGCCTGGCATATAATAGCATTTCTCACAAAGCCTGGCATATAATAGCATTTCTCACAAAGCCTGGCATGTAGCATTGTGTGAGTGCTGGGGGGGGTGGCTGGTGTCAGTGCTGGGGGGGAGATGGGATGAGTGTCTGTGTTGGGGAAGTGGCGTCAGTGTTGGGGGAGATGGGATGAGTGTCAGTGCTGGGGGGAGATGGGAGGAGTATCCGTGCTGAGGGGAGATGGGATGAGTCAGTGTCAATGCTGGGGGTGGGATGGAATCAGCGGTGGTGTTGGGGACTGGGTTCATTGGCAGCGATGGGGATTCCCCTGCATTTCTGTGTCTCTGTGTGAAAACTCACACAGCGGCAGCGATCTCATGCAGCTCCTCCCCAATCACTGTACTCACTGCATGGGTCAGCCATCATCTGCTTATTGCTTGTGATAAAATTGTCGGACCCGGCAGAGAGACAGTGTGGGGCTGGGCGCTGTGCAGAGTCAGACAGACAAGCAGCATGTGTGTGTATGTGGCTGTGTGGAACGAGGGGCAAGAAACAGTGTGTCAGCGTTGCACAACAGTGCACTGACTTACCTTCAATGGCACCGCAGCCGCTCCTCTGTCTCTCTGAATCCAGTCCACCGCACCACACGTACTAAAGGTTGACTCCTCCCCCTGTGACCGGGGAAACAAGTGAGACACTCCATCCAATCCCATAGTATCGCGGCCGCCCACTGTCCTTTCCTCCAGTCCCTGCCAGCCAATCCTAGGCTAATAATAGTAAAACTGACCAATCCCAGGAGAGTGGGAGTGTGTGCGGGCACACAGCTTGCGCCCTGCACACACCCTAAACATGGGCAAATCAGCTCATTGCAGGCTGGGAAGTTTCCCATAGACCGCCGTATGGCCAGCGCCTGGTCACTCTTAAAGTGACTTTTTTTTTAAGCTTGGGGGCGGCGCCCGAGCACCCCCTATGGATGGACCGCCACTGGATGGAACACTGATACAATGCTGGGAAACTGAATCTGTGTTCCGTCTATCACGGATGACGAGGCGGGGCTTTGTTACAGTGGATGGCCTCCAAACAGTAAAGACTGCATGACACAGGGGGAGACACCTGCTGTTTTGGTGATCAAAGGTACAGGTACAGGTGGGCATTGTTTACCTAGTAGCTGCTGCATTTCCCATCCTAGGCTTATAGTCGAGCCAATACGTTTTCCCAGTTTTTTGTGGTAAAATTGGGTGCCTCGGCTTATTCAGGTGGGCTTATACTCGAGTATATATGGTATTAACCCTTCTATTTCTGAAAGCTTTCTTAATTTACATTATTTTTTCACACCTGCCTAAAAAACTTTTGCACAGTACTGTGTATATATATATATATATATATATATATATATATATATATATATATAACACACAGTATATGGCCAAAAGTTTGTTGGAAAAATAGACTCGTCGATGCGGATGATGCTGACAGGGCAGATTCAGCAGAAGTCAAAAAATTCAGGCCGTTATGGCAGACATAACATGGAGGCTAACAAAAGAATAAAAAAAAAAAAGTGGATGAATATGACAGAAAAAAAACTAATTGCGCAATACCATTTAAAAATGTATTCCAGATAAAAAAGACATAATTAACCCACATGTAGGGCTGCCTAAAAGCCTGGCACCCGGTGTGAATAGCAGCTAAGTTCCCAGAAAATCTGCCCATAGGCAATAATAAACCGCCGCCGCGGTTCCTGTTCAATTTCCTGGACCGGAAGCGCGTCGCAATGACGTGGATAACCCTAGACACAGCCTATTAACCACTAGGCGTCCATGCTATAGCTGAAAGATGGCTACAGCGAGGACTCCAATTGCCTGGAGGGTGTCCCTGGACATCCACCTGTTTACTTCCCTGATGTGTGCCGCCGTGGGTGCGCATCGGGGAAATTCTGTGTTGGCTGTGTCCCTTGGACCCAGCCAATCGCAGATCATGCTAAATGGCCAATCACAGCGGCCATTTAGCACTTGATCTGAGTGTCCAATGAGAGATGATCTCATATGTAAACATATGAGATCATCTCTCATTGCCGGCTCTCCCTCCTCACAAAGACAGCGTGTGAGGAGGGAGAGTGAATGGCTGCAGCTTGTGAGTGTAAGGAAAATAAAGTGCCCACAGTATCTGTTGGTACCATCTGTCATCAGTGCCATGTATTGGTGCCACCTGTCATTGCCACATCAGTGTCATGAGTAATCGGTGTCACGTGCCATCAGTGCCACGTATCAGTGTCACATGTCATTAGTGCCATCTGTCATCGGTGTCACCTGTCATCAGTGCCACGTGTCATTGTCCTGGTGCTCCAGGGCCTTCAAAAGTGTAATAGGTAGTCAAGAAGTTAGATGTGTAATTTATGCTCCTAGAACACCTGATGGTACTCCCTGCCTGTTGGGCGTCTCTAAGTGGCTAGACTGTGAAAAAGTCCCACACGTGTGGTATCGTAATACTCCGGAGGAGTAGCAGAATGTATTTTGGGGTGTTATTATGGTATACACATAACCTATTACAATGACAATGTGAGAAAAAAAAATCTTTGTTTTTCAAAGAATTGTGGGAAAAAATGACAATGTCAAAAACCTCACCATGCATCTTACTAAATACCTTGGAATGCCTACTTTCAAAAAAGACCAAATAATATCCACTAATTTGGGTTATTTTTTACCAAAGATATGTAGCAGTATAAATTGTGGCCAAAATTTATGAAGAAAAATTAATCATTTGTAAAATTTTATCAAAGAAACAAAAATGCTTTTTTTTTCTGTCTTTTAAAAAAAAAAAAAAAACAACCCAGAGGTGATCAAATACCACCAAAAGAAAGCTCTATTTGTATGAAAAGGACAAAAAAATAATTTGGGTACAGTATTACATGACTCTGTAATTGTCATTCAAAATGTGAGAGCACAGAAAGCTGAAAATTAGTCTGGTCACGAGGTGGGTTTAAGTGCCCAGTTGTCAAGTGGTTAAAGGGGGCGTCTTCAGGAAGAAAGGTGTTTTTTTTTTCTATCATATTCATCCACATGAGGAATACTTATCCCAGACAACGTCAGTCCAAAGAGGATCCATGGGGACTGCCCCACATGCGTTTTGAGGGGTGAGTTCACATCTATGTGGGGGCACCGTCTTTAAGCACTTATCCAGTACAGAATTCAGCATCCATTTATTGAGCATCAACACTTAATTTGCGATTTGGAACTTTTTATTGTTTAAACCTTTTGAAGTTTTTTATTAGCACTTCTTATGGGACTTTTTAGCAACTTTGATTTCAGGTCTCCATCATTTTTAATGTGGTTTATATAGCTCGTTGTTTTTTATTCTTTTGTTGGTATTTTGCATTGCAAAATCTTTTTTTCACTGCTAATGCCAATCAATCCGGTATCCTATTTACACTAGTATTTAGTATTCTTTGGCGCTTCGGTTTATAACATGGAGGCTGCCAGTATTGTCCTCTCCCAAAAAAAATAAAATAAATAAAGACACCAGTTAATTGCTTGTCATGCTGGCCTCCTTGCTGCAGGCACAGACCTTGAATGAGTTTGTAGATATGAGCCTCTGACTTTTTCTAGTTTGCATACTTATTACAGGTTGGTGACAGACAAGCATATTCAGAAGTTTAGAAATGGCAGTCTCCAGATTTTTTTTATGACTGGTTAACCTAAGGTACTTTCCAACTCCTATATTCACTTACATAAATAAGATTGTACAGAAGTTACATGGGCCAAAATGTGCAGCATGTTACTTCATAAAGCATAGAAGAATATAGAGAATATTGGCTGATGAAGAAAGATGAAGCTGACAAGAAGACCATCTGGCTCCATATCCTGTACACCAAATCCGACGTGCCTGGTAGAAAGGTGTGCTGGAACCAAAAGGTGAGAAGAGACCTGGTATCAATGTAAAAGTTGCTCTTCTGGGTTGAATCTCTGCTTTGTGTACTGCTTCTCCATCTACAATATGGTTAATTTTTATACTTCAGCAAATACCATACATGTATTTTACCCTTTTGCTTTTCTCACAAATTTCTGGCTGCTTCATTTAGCTAGTTAGGTAATTTGGACAGAGTATAATCCCCAATCCTCATTAAATTGGTAGACACGGTGCCCGGTGGGTGTAGAGCTGCGATTTGGTTTATATCTTGCAGCATGTATGCGTTCCTTGTTATCCGATCGAGGGCGAATACTGCTGTGCAAAATGTAAAAACATTGTTTCCTTGGAAGCCCAGGTTATGCATGTAGGGATGCAACTGTCAGCACTGAGAAGACTCTCCATACTAAAGTAGATCTGGGAATGTACGCGGCAGGTGCTGGCAGGGCCCAGCACAAAGGCAGGTAGAGACAAAGAGGTGCAGGCACTAGAAAAGAGTAGATGGGTGACAGTCAGGAAGGATAGAGTGGGAAGTGCCATGGAGGCCGATCCCAATAAATATGCTCCATTGAGTGACATTGGTGAAACCAGTCAGGGACCAGCACTGCTGGAGCTGAGGGACTCTCCTAGCTGCCATTGGAAGAACTCCTCCAGTGAGAGTAGGGGGAGTGAAGGGAAAGGATAGACAGATTCTGATGGTAGGGGATTCCATTCTCAGAAGGACAGAGAGGGCAATCTGTGACAGAGACCTGAAGTGACAAACTGTATGCCAGGCAAGTCCGGCCCGCGGGCCAATCGCTGCCCGGTTTTGAACGGCCCACCTGGTTATCTAAACATATATATCATTTGTGGCCCCCGACGATCTCCCAGCGCTAGGGCCACAAAAGATATAGTCTCAGTCTGGCTGGGATGGGAGGAGGTACGAGGGCCGTGCACACAGGAGTATTTCCTATTTACACGGCAGCCTCTGTAATAGGAAGTCCCGTCTCCGCCATTGGACGACTGTTCTGTCCATCAAAGGAGGCGGGACTTTCTCTTAAAGAGGCTGCTGTCTAAACAGAAGATTCTC
The DNA here is from genome assembly GCF_037356315.1 of Lithobates pipiens. Classification (NCBI taxonomy): domain Eukaryota; kingdom Metazoa; phylum Chordata; class Amphibia; order Anura; family Ranidae; genus Lithobates; species Lithobates pipiens. The sequence continues at coordinate 429,413,046 of NW_027507748.1, forward strand.
CTGTTCTTTGGCGCTCGTCCTGCCCCCTCCATGTCCCCTCCAAGGCTGCACTGATGGCAATGGTGAGTACATTCCTGGCTAATGGTGGCTGTATTCCTGGCTAATAGTGAGTGAAATCCTGGCTAATGGTGGCTGCATTCCTGGCTAATAGTGAGTGAAATCCTGGCTAATGGTGGCTGCATTCCTGGCTAATGGTGGCTGCATTCCTGGCTAATGGTGGCTGCATTCCTGGCTAATAGTGAGTGAAATCCTGGCTAATGGTGGCTGCGTTCCTGAATGAATGAATGAATGAAATGTATAGCGCACAATACAAACTGAATTGCCTCTAGGTTCCTGGCTAATAGTGAGTGAATTCCTGGCTAATGGTGGCTGCATTCCTGGCTAATGGTGGCTGCACCCCTGGCAATGATGAGTGAAATCCTGGCAATGGTGGGGGCTGCATTCCCAGCAATGGTGGGAGCGCAGGTGGGCACTGACCCTTTATACCGGGCGCTCGGGTTTGGCACATCACGGATCTGATTGACAGATTACTGGGAGGTGCTGGGGAAGACCCGGCTGTCATGGTGCACTTTGGCACCAATGATAAAGTCAGAGGCAGCTGGAGTGTCCTAAAGAACGATTTTAGGGACTTGGAAGCTAAATTGAGGGAAAGGACCTCCCAAGATAGTATTCTCAAGAATACTACTGGTACCTCTAGCCACACCAGAAAGGCAGAGGGAGATTAGGGAAGTGAACAAGTGGGTGAGGAGCTGGTGTAGTGAGGAGGTGTTTGGGTTCCTGGAGGACTGGTCTGACTTCTCAGTCAGTCACCAGTACTATAGAAGGGACGGACTGCACCATAATGGGGGATTTTAATTATCCAGACATACACTAGGTGGAGGGAACCACGCATTCGTCTAAGGCTCGCCAGTTTCTAAATGGCTTGCAGGACAATTTCATGGGTCAGATGGTAGATGTACCAACTAGAAATAAAGCATTACTAGATCTACTGATTACCAACAATAGAGACCTGATCACGGATGTGGATACAGGGCAATTGGCTTCAGTATAAATCACACAAATAGTAAACATAAGGGGAATTCAAAGACACTGAATTTCAAAAGAGCCAACTTTACTAAACTACGAACCTTGCTAGAAGGCATAAATTGGGATAAAATCTTAGGAACAAACAACACGGGGGAGAGATGGGTTTGCTTTAAGAGCATATTAAATAAGGTCATTAGCCAGTGCATCCCATTGGGTAATAAGTTTAAAGAATGAACAAAAATACTGGATGGCTTAACTCCAATGTAAAAATGCATATAAAAGCAAAGGAGAAGGCCTTCAAAAAAATACAAGGTTGAGGGATCACAATCAGCATTTAGACTTTATAAAGAATGCAACAAGAAATATAAGGGTGCAATTAGGGTGGCTAAGATAGAACGTGAAAGACACATAGCGGAGGAAAGCAAAAGAAATCCCAAGAAATTCTTTAAATATGTAAATGGTAAAAAAGGGAGGACAGACCATATTCACAGGAAGCACGCTCGTGGTTAACATAGCACAGAATTAGAATTAGACTTGGGAAAATTAACATTAATAAATCACTGGGACCAGATGGCTTGCACCCAAGGGTACTTCGGAAACTCAGCCAAGTAATTGCAAGACCATTGTTCCAAATTTTTACTGACTGGAATGGTACCAGCAGAGTGGAGAAAAGCTAATGTATCACCAATATTTATAAAGGGCCCAAAATACATCCCTGGGCATTGCAGACCAGTTAGCCTAACATCAATAGTATGCAAGCTCTTGGAGGGGATGATAAGGGACTATATACAAGATTTCTGTAATGAAAATTGTATCAGCAGTAATCAGCATGGATTCATGAAGAATCATTCTTGTCAAACCAACCTATTAACCTATGTTACGTTAAGTAAGTTGCCATCTAAATAAAGGAAGGCCCGTAGAAGTGAATCTGGAGTTTGCAAAAGCATTTGGCACAGCTCCCCATAAAGGTTCACTGTACAAAATAAGGTCTGTTGGCATGGACCATAGGGGGAGTACATGGATTGAAACCTGGCTACAAGGGTGAATTCAGAGGGTGGTGATAAATGGGAAATGCTTGGAATGGTCAGGGGTGGATGGTGGGGTCCCCCAGGGTTCTGTGCTGGGACCAATCCTATTTAATTTATTCATAAACGACCTGGAGGATGGGGTAAACAGTTAAATCTCTGTATTTGCGGCTGATACTAAGCTAAGCAGGGCAATAACTTCTCCGCAGGATGTAGAAACCTTGCAAGAAGATCTGAACAAATTAATGGGGTGGGCAACTACATGGCAAATGTGCTATAATGTAGAAAAATGTAAAATAATGCATTTGAGTTGCAAAGAAATGACTGCAATCTCTGGGGGAATCTAGGATGGAAAAGGACCTGGAGGTCCTAGTAGGTGATAGGCTCAGCAATGGCATGCAATGCCAAGCTGCTGCTAACAAAGCCAACAGAATATTGGCATGCATTAAAAAGGGATTAACTCCAGGAATAAATCGATAACTCTCCCGCTCTAAAAGACTCTGGTCCGGCCGCATCTAGAGTATGCTGTCCAGTTCTGGGCACCAGTCCTCAGGAAGGATGTACTGGAAATGGAGTATGTACAAAGAAGGGCAACAAAGCTAATAAAGGGTCTGGAGGATATTGGTTATGAAGAAAGTGTTGCGAGCACTGAACTTATTCTGTCTGGAGAAGACGCTTGAGAGGGGATGTGATTTAAATTTGCAAATACCATACTGTTGACCCCACAATAGTGATAACCTTTTCACAGAAGGGAGTTTAAAAAGACACGTAGCCACTCGTTAAAATTGGAAGAAAGAAGGTTGAACCATAAACTACATAGAGGTTTCTTTACTGTAAGAGCGGCCAGGATCTGGAATTCCCTTCCACATGTGGTGTTCTCGACGGGGGGAATCGATGGTTTCAAAAAACTATTAGATAAGCACCCAAATGACCACAACATACAGGGATATACAAGGTAATATAGACTTATAATCACACACACACAGGTTGAACTTGTGTCTTTTTTCAACCTCAACTACTATGTAACTATTTAGGTAATACAGGTAAAGTATTTTTATGTTGTGTTGTGTTTTTTTTTTTTCTGACTGTACAATCAACTTTAGATTTACCAAATCTGTGTAACATGAAGAACCTAAACTATCCAGGCAGCCAGCACTATATATAATGGTTAGTAGCCTGTACCCCAAAGTATGTACTGTGACCTGTTCATGCTCAAGAGTGTATGGAGCGAGAATCACCAGCATCAAACTTTGCATTACTCTTCTTGCTGACCAAATCTACAAGGATTGTGAGCGAACATCTAGGACTGCATTTCTTCCCATCAGGAATAGTGAGACTTTGGGGGCAAGCAAGGCACTGAGCATTCTGGCCCACCATATTTCATCTGCTCCATTAGCATTTGTGAGTGCATCATATGATTTTTTTCCAATAAACCTTGCTAAACCTGCTACATTATGCTACTTTCACTTTTTAGTCTTGTCAGATTACAATGCTGTGTTCCTGCAGAGATGATTTTTTTTTAAAAAATTTGAGAGTGGTTCTAACCCTGTCTAACTTCCTAAAACTGGAAAAATAAAGTTTGGCTAGAGTTGTACTTTTAGCGTGGTTACCTTAAAATGAAGCTATAGTGTAGGTACACAATATAAACTAATGGTACTATTTAAAGCAGATAACACAAGATGCTACAGTGCTACATCATGCCTATAGTTGGACAGCCTGCCACCCTGGAGAGCTATTAGATCTTCCCTAAAACCCAAGCTTCAGAATATGTGGAGAATGTGCACACCCCTACCTTACACCCATGATGGAGAGGCAACCTATTGTCAGACTTGAGCATGTAAGTGTAGCTTGCAAATACCGACCTGTTAAAAAGACAATCATTGCATAGGCATTTAGAGTGGTTACAGCAGTACTCTCTTTCGCCTGGCTGTTACACCATCTGTGTGATGCATCATTTTAAAATTGCTCTACGCTTTGCCCAGTTAGAAAAAAAAAAGACTTCCTAGCAGTATATTACCATCTCACCTGTTACCACATTTGCTCACTGGCGGTAGAATGAAACACTCAGCATTATGGTTTAGGTGAGTATTTGACACCCACTACCCTTTCAACGTGACAGGGCTAGAGTCCATAGATAGCCCTGTGTATGTGCAAAAACTTCAGTCTTAGTACTTTCTTTCCTTGGACTCGGCAGCTGAATAGAGTGGCAGTGGAGCAAAAAAGGTGAGTATATACTGGTAGGGAGAGGGGGAGCTAAGTGATCCTTTTGCTTTGCCCTGCATTGGCATAGGAAAGCATCATGTAAAAAGAAAGTATACCCCGCACCGCATAGGGATCTGCCATAGTAAACAAGGTAGATCTCTGTTCTGACAGGGGATCATACAGAGATCCTATCTACTATGGATCTGTGTGTTGTCCCAGGCAGCCCACCCCCTCCCCCCACTCTGTTAGAAACCGAGGGAATACATTTAACCCCCTTGATTGCCCCGATGTTAACCCCTTCCCTGCCGGTGCCATTATTGCAATATCAGTGGGTGGTCTTAGCACTAATCACTGTAATAATGTCACTGGTTCCCAAAAAATGTCAGCTGTCCGATCTGTCTGCCGCAATGTCACAGTCCCACTAAAAATCGCTGATCACTGCAATTTCTATTAAAAAAATAAATAAACATTAAAAATGCAATAAATGTATCCCTATTTGGTAGACAATATAATTTTGTGTAAGTCGATCAATAAACGCTTTTTGGGATTTTTCCTTTACCAAAAATATGTAGAAGAATACAAATTGACCTAAATTGATGAAGAAATTGGATATATTTTTTTTTTTATTGGAGTGTGTTTTATAGCAGAAAATAAAAAATATTGTTTTGTTTTTTTCAAAATTGGCAGTCTTTTTGTTTATAGCGCAAAAAAAAATAATCCACAGAGCTGATCTAATGATACCAAAAGAAAGCTCTATTTGTGGGAAAAAGAGGACTACAATTTTATTTGGGTACAGCGGCACATGACTGTAATTTTCAGATAAAGTAACGCAGTGTCGTATTGCAAAAAATTACCTTGTCATTAACCACCTCAATACAGTGCACTTACACCCCCTTCCTGCTCAGGCCATTTTTCAGGTTTCAGCGCTGTCACACCTTGAATGACAATTGCGCATGCGCGGTTTTGCTACACTGTAACTAGGTGAAAGTTTTATCATTTTCTTCACATAAATAGAGCTTTCTTCTGGTGCTATATAATCACTCCTGGGTTTTTTATTTTTTCCTAAAAAAATTTGGGGGAAAAAAAGTTTTTGTTTCTGTCAGTAAATTTTGTAAATAAGTTATTTTTCTCCTTCAGTAATAGAAGCTGATGAGGCAGCACTGATGGGCACTGATGAGGCGGCACTTATGGGCACTGATCAGGTGTCACTGATGAGGCACGAATATGCCACACTTATGGGCACTGATTAGTGGCACAGGATGCACTGGTGGGCACAGGTGGCACTGATGAGCAGCAGTGATGGGCAGCACTGATGGCCAGCACTGACTGGCATCACTAATGGCCACTGATTGCTGGCACTTGTGGGCACAGATTGGTGGCAATTGTGGGTACTGGTTGGCACCGATTGGTAGTGATGGGCACACAGTTCTGGCACTGATGGGCACATGTAATCAGGGCACTGATGACTTACACCCCCTTCCTGCCCAGGCCATTTTTCAGCTTTCAGCGCTGTCACACCTTGAATGACAATTGCGCGGTCATGCTACGATGTAACTAGGTGAAAGTTTTATCATTTTCTTCACACAAATAGAGCTTTCTTCTGGTGCTATATAATCACTCAGAAGACCAAAAATTTGGGGAAAAAAAGTTTCTTAGTTTCGGTCAGTAAATTTTGTAAATAAGTAATTTTTCTCCTTCAGTAATGGAAGCTGATGAGGCGGCACTTATGGGCACTGATCAGGTGTCACTGATGAGGCACGAATATGCCACACTTATGGGCACCGATCGTGGCACTGGGCACAGATTGGTGGCAATTGTGGGCACTGGTTGGCACCGATTGGTAGTGGTGGGCACACAGTTCTGGCACTGGTGGGCACATGTAATCAGGGCACTGATCAGTGCCCTAAATACATTTCCAGCTGTCCCCTGTGAGGAGATGCCGCTGATCGGCTCTCCTCTCCTCAGTCAGTGTGAGGTGAGGAGCGCCAATTACCAGCATCTCTGTGTTTACATGTGACTGGCTGTGATTGTACACAGCCAATCACATGGTTGAAGAGCTACAGCCATGGCTCTTTACACAGATTAGGGTCACGCCATGTCCTAGCAACATGGCGCGGCCATTCTGGAGGGTCATCATATGATATCCACCCAGAGCGAGAGCCGCACCCCCTGGTTAAGGGGGAAAATCTTTCTGGGGCTGAAGTGGTTAAAGACATTTTTATGTTTTTAAATACAATAACCATGATTTAGTCATCTCTCATTTTGAGGTAGGATCACATAATAATAATAATAATAATAATAATAATAATAATAATAATATACTGTGTGCACAATTATTAGGCAAGTTGTAGTTTTAAAGGATTTGTTTAATTATTGAACTACTACAGTGCTCTCAGTCAATCCAAAATGTTAATCTCAAATCATAATATTTAGGAGAATAAGAGGTTTTGGCCTACTACTCACCTCTTTAGTGAACCATATTGTTTTTTTTCTTCCGTTTATTCTTACTAATTTGCCTGACATATAATCTAGTTGCCTCCAGCGAGGTAGACAAACTGTGCCCACTGATTGCTTACGTCTGTCATTTTACTCCAACCTTTCAATTCATTTTTTAGAAATCTATCCATTTCAGCAAAAGTTGCCCTTTTGAAATCTAAAACTTGTTTTTGTATATGATTTTTAAATTTTTGTTTTAATATCAAACCAAAGACACTGGTGATCACTAGAACCCAAATTAGTTTATCCCCATTTGTCAATACTAGGTCTAGAAAAAAAATTCACCTGAGGTTTAGAGAAACCCCATTCAGTGCTTCCATTACATCCCTCCTCCTACTTTTAATAGAACTTTGAGAATTCCAGTTAATGTTAGGCAGGTTGAAGTCACCCATAATCAAAACCTCTCCATTCATTGCCATTTGAGTTATCGCTTCAATTACCAAGTTATCATAATCTTCAGTCTGTCCTGGGGGACTGTATGTTACACCAATTCTAAGGGAATTCTGCTATTTTTGACACACAGCGCAACTCCTCGTCCCTACTTTCTCGGTCTTGTATAGTGTATACCCTGATATTATTATACCTAGTGTGGTAGTATGGTACCCCACCAGCAGAAGGATGCAGGGTTCTCAACCAGGCAGGTTGAGGGGCCCCAGGGGAGTTGTTTGTTTGAGAGGAAACTGGCTTTTCAGTTTCCTCATTGTTTTCAAAAATCCAGTTTGGGACCTGGAGCCCGGAGATTCCATAGTGTTATGGGTGGGACAGAATCTCCAATCCTGGGACCGGGTTTTGGGAACAGCCAGAAGTCTGGCTGGTTGATTGCACAGGTGGGTCCTGGGCTTATAACAGAGCCAAAACCATGGTTCTGGGCTCCACCCGAGGAGTCCAGGCAAGCAAGGGAGAAGTATGCATGTCTGCATGGTATAATCAGAGGGCCCAAAGCTGTGGGCTGACCAGCAAGGAAGATAAAAAGAGGTACAGTAGTTGTACGACATCTGTTATATGGCCAAGAGGGCTGAAGTATAAAGCCTGAACGGCACTACTGCTGAAGAGAGCCAGGTGACTTGGTATTTTTCATTTTATTATTACGATGTTGCTGTGGAAAGCTGAAACCCCTGTGTAGGAAACCCACCTGTTTTCTTTGACTTTTAATAAAAGTGGGCCAACGAGCCCTTAAATGGCATAACTAGCATGGACTCTACTCACTGGTGTGCTCTACACAGAGGCTAAATAACCCCCAAATATCACACTAGTCATTTAAATCCTTGAACCAAGTCTCTGTAACTGCAACATGGTCCAAGTTGTCCCCAGTCATAAGAGCTGTCAGCTCATAAAGCTTGTTGCCTAAACTACAAGCATTAGTGCACGTGACATAACAAACACTACTATCAACTGCTTTATTTTTTACCAGAAACTTCAAGTGACCCCCCCATCAGCCCAGTCCTTAGCAATACGAACCCCCACATTTGTTTCAACCTGCTGGGGACAGAAATGATCTTTCTCTCTTGTATAGGTCATTGTCAGACCACCTAATAGCATCATGACTAATGCTGGCCATACATTATACAATTTTCTTATTTAGATTTCCTTTAGATTTACTAAAACCATATAATATGAGGTCAAATCTAAACACTTTCAATTTGTGTGCAATCAGACAGGCCCTTGTACCACACAGTTGAAGGTAAATCTAAAGGAAATTGAATAAGAAAATTGTATGGTGTATGGCCAACTTTACATAACCAAAAGCCTCTGCTATACAAAGCACTTCTTTCTTGAACATTATGCACAGGTAAGACCTCTGAAAATGTAGCATTTCACCCTAACTGTTTAATATCCTGGCCCAATATCTGAAAATCCCTTCTGTTGTAGACACGACTCCAACATCTTTACTGCTCAGGCTCTCAATGCTTTGTTATAGTTTTTTACTGTTGGGGTATGTTAACTATTGAAAATTAATAAAGAGATTAAATACAATAGAATAAGACTCATTAGTGCTGCGGTAATAACTCCCAGCAAGTGTATGGGTCAGTAAAAACCCACAGAATCTTTCAGGGACAGCAGTAACCTCCAGCACATTAATAAACCCCTAGCATTGCACAATTATTAACTCCCAACACTGCACAATAATACCCAACATCACACAATTAATGCCCAGCACTGCACGACAAATAACCCACAGTGATCTTGCAGCTAGTATGCCCCCTTCAGCATGCAGAATAGCAAATAGACTGAAGAGGTTGGGACTATGTGCAACGGTGGGGTGGGGGGGGGGGTCCTTTATGCACTGGTCCAAATCATTTGGTGGAGGGGGAATTATTTTGTGGGGTTGGTCTAACAGGGTTGGGCTTGGCCTCTTAGTTCCAGTAAAGGGAAATCTTAAAAGAACAGCATACCAAGACATTTTGGGCAATTTCATGTTCCCAAATTCGTGGGAACAGTTTGGGGATGGCCCTACTTGTTCCAACATGACTGCGCACCAGTGTACAAAGCAAGGTCCATAAAGACATGGATGAGCGAGTTTGGGATGGAGGAGCTTGACTGGCCTGCACAGAGTCTTGACTTCAACTTGCTAGAACACCTTTCAGATGAATTGGAGTGGTGACTGCAAGCATGGTCTTCTCATCCACATCAGTGCCTGACCTCACAAATGCACTTCTGGAAGAATGGTCAAACATTCCTATAAACACACTCCTAAACCTTGTGGACAGCCTTCCCAGAAGAGTTGAAGCTGTTAAAACTGCAAAGGGCGAGCCAGCTCAATATTGTACCCTACAGACTAAGACTGGGATGCCATTTAAGTTCATAAGTGTGTAAAGGTAGTTGTCCCAATACTTTTGGTAATATAGTGTATATTAACCAAACCCCTAAACATTGATAAAACCAAAACTCCCAATTTAGTATGTAAAGCTAAACTGGAGAGTAAACTGCTAATGACACAGAAAAAATAAATATATATATGCGTTGTTTTATCTGCAAAAGTATTTGCATTTCTGTCCATTAATTCAGGCTTGACTAGTCTACTGCAGATAAATCATACAAATAGGTTTTAACTTGCCAATGATTTAGACGCACAGAAGGGAAACGGGGCAAAAAAGGGGGGCAGCAGTGGGACTTTATATGAAACAAGACATTGGGGGTCAATTAACCAGTTGCCGACCGCCGCACGCCGATGTACGTCGGTACAATGGCACGGGCAGGCATAAGGACATACATGTACGTCCCTTGCCTCCCGCGGGTCGGGGGCCCGATCGGGCCCCCGCCCGGTGCCTGCGGCGGTCGGTTTTTGTCCGGGAGCGATCCGGGACGAGGGGGCGGCCATTCATTCATGGCCACCCCCTCGCGATCGCTCCCGACGAATAGAAATCCCCGGTGACATCACTTCCTCTCCTGTAATGTAAACACAGGAGAGGAAGTGATGTATTCTCTCCTCCGTGTCGGTATTTTCCGTTCCGACACGGAGGAGAGCAGATCGGTGAGTTGCACCAACACTCTACACACACAGTAGAACATGCCAGGCACACTCACACCCCCCCTTTACCCCCCGATCACCCCCCCCCAATTACCCCTGCCCCCCAGTCACAGTGACACCAATGTCATTTTTTTTTTTTTTTTTTTTTTTTTTTTTGCATTGGTGTCATTTGTGACTGTAATAACTGTTAGGGCAGTTAGAGTTAGCCCCCTTTAGTTCTAATGTACCCCCCTAACCCCCCCAATAAAGGTTTAACCCCGTGATCACCCCCCGTCGCCAGTGTCACTAAGGCTGGGTTCACATTGCAGCGGTTTATGAGAACGAATGTGATTCGCACCGCACTGCAGTGCAAATCACATCCGATCTCTGTGCGATTCGAGTTCAGCCATTCGCCGCACCCGCCACACCCGCCGCACCCGCCGCAAATTCGCACGGGACCCTTTTTTTGGCCCGCAGCAGAATCGGATCGCATGGGTGTTCACACCATGCGATCCGAGTTTGTAGATCGCACTGCGATATGCGAACTGATCTGGGGGTGTCAGTAACATTTCACTGACACTCCCAGCAGTTCGCATAGGGCAGTGTGAACTGCCGCCGGGAGGCATGCGATGCGGGAACCCGCCGCGGATTCGTGCGTTCCCGCATCGCTCCAGTGTGAACCCAGCCTAATAAGCGATAATTTTTCTGATCGCCGTATTAGTGTCACAGGTGACGCTAGTTAGGCAGGTAGGTATTTAGGTTCGCCGCAGCTTTTTATAGCGCCAGGGACCCCCATATACTACCGCATAAAGCCCCCTGATTGCCCCCTAGTTAACCCTTTCACCAGTGATCACCATATAACTGTTACAGGTGACGCTGGTTGGTTAGTTATTTTTTTATAGTTTCAGGGCACCCGCCATTTATTACCTAATAAAGGTTTAACCCCCTGATCACCCGGCGGGTGTCATTTGTGACTAATAACTGTTAGGGCAGTTAGGGTTAGCCCCCTTTAGTTCTAATGTACCCCCCTAACCCCCCCAATAAAGGTTTAACCCCGTGATCACCCCCCGTCGCCAGTGTCACTAAGGCTGGGTTCACATTGCAGCGGTTTATGAGAACGAATGTGATTCGCACCGCACTGCAGTGCAAATCACATCCGATCTCTGTGCGATTCGAGTTCAGCCATTCGCCGCACCCGCCGCACCCGCCGCACCCGCCACACCCGCCGCACCCGCCGCAAATTCGCACGGGACCCTTTTTTTGGCCCGCAGCAGAATCAGATCGCATGGGTGTTCACACCATGCGATCCGAGTTTGCAGATCGCACTGCGATATGCGAACTGATCTGGGGGTGTCAGTAACATTTCACTGACACTCCCAGCAGTTCGCATAGGGCAGTGTGAACTGCCGCCGGGAGGCATGCGATGCGGGAACCCGCCGCGGATTCGTGCGTTCCCGCATCGCTCCAGTGTGAACCCAGCCTAATAAGCGATAATTTTTCTGATCGCCGTATTAGTGTCACAGGTGACGCTAGTTAGGCAGGTAGGTATTTAGGTTCGCCGCAGCTTTTTATAGCGCCAGGGACCCCCATATACTACCGCATAAAGCCCCCTGATTGCCCCCTAGTTAACCCTTTCACCAGTGATCACCATATAACTGTTACAGGTGACGCTGGTTGGTTAGTTATTTTTTTATAGTTTCAGGGCACCCGCCATTTATTACCTAATAAAGGTTTAACCCCCTGATCACCCGGCGGGTGTCATTTGTGACTAATAACTGTTAGGGCAGTTAGGGTTAGCCCCCTTTAGTTCTAAGGTACCCCCCTAACCCCCCCGATAAAGGTTTAACCCCGTGATCACCCCCCGTCGCCAGTGTCACTAAGGCTGGGTTCACATTGCAGCGGTTTATGAGAACGGATGTGATTCGCACCGCACTGCAGTGCAAATCACATCCGATCTCTGTGCGATTCGAGTTCAGCCATTCGCCGCACCCGCCGCAAATTCGCACGGGACCCTTTTTTTGGCCCGCAGCAGAATCGGATCGCATGGGTGTTCACACCATGCGATCCGAGTTTGCAGATCGCACTGCGATATGCGAACTGATCTGGGGGTGTCAGTAACATTTCACTGACACTCCCAGCAGTTCGCATAGGGCAGTGTGAACTGCCGCCGGGAGGCATGCGATGCGGGAACCCGCCGCGCATTCGTGGCGTTCCCGCATCGCTCCAGTGTGAACCCAGCCTAATAAGCGATCGTTTTTCTGATCGCTGTATTAGTGTCACAGGTGACGCTAGTTAGGCAGGTAGGTATTTAGGTTCGCTGCAGCTTTTTATAGCGCCAGGGACCCCCATATACTACCGCATAAAGCCCCCTAATTGCCCCCTAGTTAACCCTTTCACCAGTGATCACCATATAACTGTTACAGGTGACGCTGGTTGGTTAGTTATTTTTTTTATAGTTTCAGGGCACCCGCCATTTATTACCTAGTCTCACTAGTGTACCCCTAAATTTAGGGGTGTCTACTTTCCAAAATGGGGTCATTTGGGGGGGGTTTGTGCCATCTTGGCATTTTATGGCCTTCAAAACTGTAACGCCCTTAGAAAGCCTGAAGGCGGTGCTTGGTTTTCGGGGCCCCGTACGCGGCTAGGCTCCCAAAAAGTCCCACATATGTGGTATCCCCGTACTCAGGAGAAGCAGCAGAATTTATTTTGGGGTGTCATTTCACATATGCCCATGGCATGCGTGAGCAATATATCATTTAGTGACAACTTTGTGAAAAAAAAAAAAAAAAAAAAAAAGTTTGTAATTTTCCCGCAACTTGTGGCAAAATATAAAATATTCCATGGACTCAACATGCCTCTCAGCAAATAGCTTGGGGTGTCTACTTTCTAAAATGGGGTCATTTGTGGGGGTTTTGTGCCATCTTGGCATTTTATGGCCTTCAAAACTGTAATAGGTAGTGAGAAGTGAACTCAAAAATTTACGCCCTTAGAAAGCCTGAAGGCGGTGCTTGGTTTTCGGGGCCCCGTACGCGGCTAGGCTCCCAAAAAGTCCCACATATGTGGTATCCCCGTACTCAGGAGAAGCAGCAGAATTTATTTTGGGGTGTCATTTCACATACGCCCATAGCATGTGTGAGCAATATATCATTTAGTGACAACTTTGTGTAAAAAAAAAAAAAAATTTTTTTTTTTGTCATTATTCAATCGCTTGAGGCAAAAAAATAAAATATTCAATGGGCTCAACATGCCTCTTATCAATTTCCTTAGGGGGTCTACTTTCCAAAATGGGGTCATTTGGGGGGGTTTTGTACTGCCCTGCCATTTTAGCACCTCAAGAAATGAGATAGGCAGTCGTAAACTAAAAGCTGCGTAAATTCCAGAAAACGTACCTTAGTTTGTAGATGTGACAACTTTTGCGCAAACCAATAAATATACAATTATTGACTTTTTTTTTACCAAAGACATGTGGCTGAATACATTTTGGCCTAAATGTATGACTAAAATTGAGTTTATTGGATTTTTCTAATAACAAAAAGTAGAAAATATCATTTTTTTTCAAAATTTGCGGTCTTTTTACGTTTATATCGCAAAAAATAAAAATCGCAGAGGCAATCAAATACCATCAAAAGAAAGCTCTATTTGTGGGAAGAAAAGGACGCAAATTTTGTTTGGGTACAACATTGCATGACCGCGCAATTACCAGTTAAAGCAGCGCAGTGCCAAAGTGTAAAAAGACCTCTGGTCATTTACCAGCAAAATGGTCCGGTCTGAAAGTGGTTAAATCAATCAATAAAATAGTATTTTATTGGCGATGCGCGGGGAGATACTACAATACATTAACAATACGTCAATACTGTAATACATAAATCTTTTTGCAGAAAAATATACAATAAGATAAAATGTAAGTAGATAATAAATAGTAAATAAATATATATATAAATAAATAAAAAAATAGAAAATATGTAAAAAAATATAATAGTAACATAATCAATTCATAATATATAAGCATTAATATATATACTTCATATTATCATGACGTAGTTGCACAACATTAGTAGCAGATCAATAGTATATCCCAAAGTGCATATATAGTAGAAACCAATAAAATGAATTGATGATTTAAATAGATAGATAACTCCCGGAAAGATGCAGACTCCCCCTCAACTATGCCTCTGATTTAAAACCCTCACTACCATGAGATCCATATGCAATTTTTGTTATTCTATAGGTAAGAGTGGATGGGACCATTTCGTAGCCCCCTCTTTTCCTCTATAATCAATTACCATTGATTTTTAATACTCAATATATGTCTTTATCACAGGTACCCCCAATTTTTTATAGCGGCTCCCGATGAGTGGAAACAGTCCACGAAACGTGTCAAGCTTTTTACTAGAGGATGTTATGCCCCAATAACCAAGATTCCCCCATGGGTTTGATTTATCTATTTAAATTAATTCATTTTATTGGTTTCTACTATATATGCTCTTTGGGATATACTATTGATCTGCTACTAATGTTGTGCAACTACGTCATGATAATATGAAGTATATATATTAATGCTTATATATTATAAATTGATTATGTTACTATTATATATATATTTTTTTTACATATTTTCTATTTTTTTATTTATTTATATATATTTATTTACTATTTATTTACTATTTATTATCTAGTTACATTTTATCTTATTGTATATTTTTCTGCAAAAAGATTTATGTATTACAGTATTGACGTATTGTTAATGTATTGTAGTATCTCCCCACGCATCGCCAATAAAATACAATTTTATTGATTGATTTAATTGACCCCCAATGTCTTGTTTCATATAAAGTCCCACTGCTGCCCCCCTTTTTTGCCCCGTTTCCCTTCTGTGCGTCTAAATAATAGGGATGGAGCTCGGTGTACCGGATGGTCACGGCTCATATAAAGTCCCACCTGTATCCTTTCTATACTTACTGATTAGGGATGGAAACAACACATTTGGTTATTTAGGTTTACTCTTTGGTCATATGTGGGCACAATATCCATTTTAGCCAATACAATTATCTACTATATTGGCCGGTACCCTGTGCTCTTTAGGAGGTCATCTATTATTAATATATATTTTTTTATCTTTTTTTCTCTCTGAGGGGTGACCTCATCTACCCCCGGGAGCTGCAACGCACACCGTGGCTATCCCCCACCCACGTGACCGCCAGGTCTTTGGTGTGGGGGGGGCTCGCCTTCGCTGTGCGTCGACGCCATGCCCACACGCATTACGTCCGGCGTCATTTGTGACGCTGAACACTGTCGTGTTTGTTCCAACTCCGCTCAGCACGAGGGCTATTGGGCTCTCTCATGTGAGCGCAAGTCGTTCGGATGCGGGCACCCTTGCTCTCTGAGCTGTGCATTTCTGTGCACTTATCTTCTATTCGAAGGACATTCTTCACTTCAAAAAAGTTTTTTCTTAAACGTGTCACCCCTCTTAACACACCATTCTCATTTCAGGTAACTTGTACCTGTACCTGTCTCCTCATCTTTGCGGTGTTATAGTCACTGTGGTTTGCTCCAGTTCTGAGTCCACTTTTTTTTACACACTCTGTTCTCACCTGGGATAACTATTTTTACCCAATTTTCACTGCTTCACTTATTATTTCTCTTTGGTCTCTCCATACATTATTATTATTTAACCCCCTCACCCCCCCCCCCATCCCTATCCCACTTCACCTTCATTACATCATCCCCTTTCTCTCTCTTTTTTTAGGTCCCTTAGCTTCCCTTCACTACACATACTCGGCTGGAGTACATTCCAGTCACACTTAGGACCTTTTCACTCCTGGCCTGCTTGCCGGCTTCTCGGATGTCACCTCAACTCCCGGAAAAATGCAGATAGGGATGAGCCGAACACCCCCCGGTTCGGTTCGCACCAGAACTTTCGAATGGACCCCAAATTCGAATGAACGTTAGAACCCCATTGAAGTCTATGGGACTCGAACGTTCGAAATGAAAAGTGCTAATTTTAACGGCTAATATGCAAGATACTGTCCTAAAAAGGGTTTGGGGACTGTTCCTGCCCCAGGGGACATGGGTCAATGCAAAAAAAGTTTTAAAAACGGCCGTTTTGGCGGGAGCACTGATTTTAATGACGATTAAAGTGAAAAAAAAAAAAGTGAAATATTCCTTTAAATATGGTGCCTGTGGGGTGTCTGTAGTATGCCTGTGAAGTGCCACGTGTTTCCCGTGTTTAGAACAGTCCCTGCACAAAATGACATTTAACGGAAATAACGCCATTTAAAACTGCTTGCGGTTTTAATGTTATATCTGGTTCCTGCAATATGGTTGAAAATCATTGAGAAAAATGGCATGGGTAGCCCTCCCTGCCCATTACCAGCCTATTTGGGTCTTGTACGCATATTAAGGGGAACCCCGTACCCATATTAAAAAAAGGAAATGGGTGTGGCCCCCAGGCCCTATATACTCAGAACAGCAGTATACAGGCGGTGCAAACAAGGCAGGGACTGTGTAGGTTTGTTGTGTTAAGTTGAATCTGTTTGTAATTTTCAACTGGTACATTTTTAAAGTGTAGCTCCAGTCCTGTATAATTTGTTTTGTCGTCAATCTTTTTTCATCTCACTTGCTGTTGTCTCCTTCCGTTTGCAAGTAGGAGATGTTTGTAAATTGGATGTTTGAAAGTAGGGGCCTGCCCTATATGCTCTGCAGAAATGGCGGAACAAGGTGTTGGTTTTGCCACAACATTGTAAGCCCTCAAAGTGACTCTTGGTGGGCGCTGGAGCGCCCTGCTGTGAACGATTATATCAAGAATTGTAATTACATGCCATTGTTGAACAGTGGTAGAAATATTGACCTTTGGTGGTTGTGGTGCTGGTGCCACAACACTATAAGTCCTCACCGTTACTCTGGGTGGGCACAGGAAGGGGCCCTCCTGTGAAATATTATATCAAGAATTGTAATTACATGTCCCTGTTAAACAGGGGCAGAAAAATTGGGCCTTAGGCACTGGTGCTGGTGCCACCACACTGCAACCTCTGCCATATACTCTAGTTTTATTGCAGGAATTAGCCCTGCTGCAAAGCATTGCATCAAAAATTGTAATTAAACGCCCCTGTTAAACAGGGGCAGAAAAATTGGGCTGCTGGCATCACCCAGAACCAAAAATGTTCTTCCAACATATCAGCGGAGGAGGAAGAGGATAGACAATCAACATAACAGGACAGTCACTCAGCATCAGCATAGGCAGTCTTGAAGGGATGTGGCATTTCAAAAAAAATTATTCGGTTACATCAGCTTCAGGTGCTTGGTAGCTGTGGGTGATCCAAGACTGATTCATCTTGATGAAGGTCAGTCGATCAACTGATTCGGTGGACAGGCGCACCCTGTGATCGGTAACAAAGCCACCAGCAGCACTGAAGGTGCGTTCCGAAAGAACGCTGGATGCAGGACAGGCCAGTAGCTCAATTGCATACTGTGCAAGCTCTGGCCAGTGATCCATCCTCAAGACCCAGTAAGCCAGAGGATTTTCGGTGGGAAAGGTGTCCAAGTCTGACCTTGCCCCTAGGTATTCCTGCACCATGTAAATCATACGCTGGCGATGGGTGCTGGAACCGATCATACCTTGGGGCTGCGGACTAAAAAATTGTCTGAAAGCATCAGTCAGACGGCCACCTTCTCCACCGCTCCTTCTGACCGATGCCTCAGCAACACGTTGTCCAGGACCAGGAGTTTGTAACCTCCCAGTCTCTGGGAACGCGTTGCACAGACCTTTCTGCAAGGCCTCCCGGAGATGTCTCATCCTCTGCTCCCTCTGCGATGGCAAGATAAGGTCGGCAACCTTACCCTTGTACCGTGGATCAAGGAGAGTGGCCAGCCAGTAATGGTCCCTCTCCTTGATCCGAAGAATACGAGGATCCTTCCGCAGGCTTTGCAGGATCAGGGAGGCCATGCAGCGTAGGTTAGCTGAGGCATTCGGTCCGGAGTCCTCTGGGTCACTAAGGACAACATGATCCGCAGCTACCTCCTCCCAGCCACGTACAAGTCCACGTGTTTCTTGGGACTGTAAATCATCCCTACAAGACTGATGCTGATGCTGATGCTGAGTGCCAGCCTCCACCTCCATGCTGACACAATCATCCTCCTCCTCCTCTTCCTCTTCCTCTTCCTCTTCCTCTGTGATGGGTGGCACAGCAGGAACACTGTCTGGATAAAGGGGGCCTTGAGAGGCAAGGAAGTCCTCCTCTTCCTGCCTCTGTTCTGCCTCAAGTGCCCTGTCCATTATTCCACGCAGCGGAGGTGGACAAGAGGTACAGTGTCACTGATGCATGCACTGTCACTGCTCACCATCCTTGTGGCCTCCTCAAACGGTGACAGGACAGTGCATGCATCCCTGATCATGCCCCACTGGCGTGGTGAGAAAAAAACCAAGCTCCCCTGACCCTGTCCTGGTGCCGTAGTCGCACAGGTACTCATTGATGGCCCTCTGCTGCGTGTGCAGCCACTGCAGCATGGCCAATGTCGAGTTCCATCTGGTGGGAATGTCACATATAAGGCGGTTCTTGGGCAGGTTCAACTCCTTTTGGAGCTCAGCCAGCCGAGCACAGGCATTAAATGATCGGCGGAAATGCACACAGACTTTCCTGGCCTGCTTCAGGACATCCTGTAAGCCCGGGTACCTGCCCAAGAACCGCTGCACCACCAGGTTAAGGACATAAGCTACACAGGGCACATGGGTCAGTTGTCCCTGTCGGAGGACGGAGAGGAGGTTGGTGCCATTGTCGCAAACCACCATTCCTGGCTTAAGCTGGCGTGGCGTCAACCACCTCTCGGCCTGCCCCTGCAGAGCTGACAAAACATCCACCCCAGTGTGGCT
Source organism: Lithobates pipiens (assembly GCF_037356315.1). Taxonomy (NCBI): domain Eukaryota; kingdom Metazoa; phylum Chordata; class Amphibia; order Anura; family Ranidae; genus Lithobates; species Lithobates pipiens. The sequence goes on from NW_027507748.1 coordinate 429,432,109, forward strand.
CCTGTCCCCCAAACAAACCAGCGCAAGCACGGCATGGCATCGTTTTGCCTGCGTACTTGCGTAGCCCCTGGAACGCCTACGGAGCACCGCTGGTTCTGAGGACAGAGCACTGGAAGAGACCATGGAGGAAGAAGAAGAGGAGGGGGTGGAGGAGAGAGGTGTGTCACAACCAATAGTAGCATTTTGGAGGCGTGGTGGCGGAACAACCTCCAACACTACTGCACCTTGTCCTGCATCCTTCCCAGCAGCCAGAAGAGTGACCCAATGGGCCGTGAAAGACAGGTAACGTCCCTGTCCATGCCTGCTGGACCATGAGTCAGCGGTAATATGCACCTTACCGCTGACCGCCCTGTCCAGCGAGGCAAGGACATTGCCTTCCACATGCCGGTAGAGAGCCGGAATCGCCTTCCGTGATAAAAAGTGGCGTTTGGGGACCTGCCACTGAGGAACCGCACATTGTACAAACTCACGGAAGGGGGCCGAGTCTACCAACTGAAAAGGCAGCAGTTGAAGTGCTAGCAATTTAGCCAAGCTAGCATTCAACCTCTGGGCATGTGGATGGCTGGGAGTAAACTTCTTCCGCCGGTCCAGCAGCTGGGGCAGGGACATTTGTCTGCTATAATCGGACGTGGGTGTACCGCTAGCAGAGTTCCTGGAAGCACTTGGCTGTGACACACCTAATTCTACACCTTCATTCCTCTCAGAGCAGGTTTCAGAGAGGACTGAAGGTCTAGTGGGGTTGGAGATGCCAGCTGATGAGGAGCAAGGAGAGGTCTGCTTTGTTCTTTGGTGTGGGTCTTTGAGGTACGCTTGCCAACGAGCTGCATGGCAGGTCAACATATGTCTGGTCAAGCATGTGGTGCCCAAGCGGCTGATGTTTTGGCCACGTGAGATACGCTTGAGACATATGTTGCAAATAGCAGCGGTGCGATCTGATGCACTCGTCTCAAAAAAGGCCCACACCAAAAAACTTTTAGAATAACGTGAAGAGGCAGCGCTCTGCACAGGCGGAGCTCTGCGGTGTGATTCAGTCGGTGTGCTGCCCCTAAGCTGGCCCCCGGAGGGCATCCTGCCTCGTTGGACATGTGCCTCCTCCTCCTCCTCCTCCCTCCTTCCAGGCACCCATGTGGAGTCAGTGCCCTCATCATCCCCTCCCTCTTCATCGCTGTAGCAAACCTGGCAGTATGCTGCAGCTTGTGGAACATGACTGCCAGATTGCTGTCCTTCTTGAGCATCCCCTCTCTCTGCGCTCACGCTACTGCCTTCCTCTAGCTGAGTGTCATCATCAGAGCCCACAAAACACTGGGCATCCTCCTGGAGCATGTACCCAACACTGTGCTCAAAGAGTTCAGGAGACTCCTCAGGAGGACGTGGTGGGTCTAGGGAAGGAGTCACTGATGATGACATTGAGAGGAGGGAAGACGATGCGTTGGCAGCTGCTTTGCTACTACCCTGAGACTGGGTGAGAGAGGATGAGGAGGATGAAGAGGGCTTGGTCATCCACTCTACCAAGTCATTGGCATGTTGCGGTTCAACATGTCCAGCTGCCGAAAAGGACAAGCATGTCCCATGGCCACGTGCTGATGACAATGCACCGCGTCCACGACCAGCACTGTTGTCTCTAGACACAGAGCCTGCTTGCCCTCTTTTATCGGCTCGCGCCTGTCTGCCTCTCCTTGCTGGCCTTCCAGACATGGTAATGGCCTGAAGGGAGTTGGGTAAAACAGCAGTTGGGTAGTTTATATTGTGCTGGAGGCACACAACACCCACTAACTCCTGCAGATGCCTTTTTTATAGAACACCAGAGATAAAGGGGTATATACAGATGTATACTGTGCTGTGCTGGAGGCACACACAACTTCCAATAACTCCTGCAGATGGCAAGTGGGCTCAAATAGAGAACAGCTATGTAGGTGGATATAGCGGTATGTACTGGGTACAGAGCACGCAGACAGCACGCACTATCTCCTAACACTACTGACTGCAAGCTCTATTATTAAAGATAGATCACTAGCTATATAGGTGAGGTGAATATAGTGGTGTATACTGCGGTCAGGGCACGCAGACAATAGCCACTACACAACAGCAAGATAGAAAATCAGCCGAAAACGATCGGTGTGTACTGTGTTAAAGGTACACAGAACACCCACTGCTTCAGACTCCAACACACTACACGAGGCCGCTGCAATGGCGGCCTTATATAGTGTGGGGCATGCACTACACAGCCTGAGCTATGATTGGCCACAGGCATCCTGCCTGTGGCCAATCATGGCTCTCCTCGCTGCTGGCGCTGCAATTGGCCAAGCATGCGGGGTCACAGTGCATGCTTGGCCAATCATGAGCCAGCAATGCACTGCGCCATCGCAGTGCATTGTGGGCCGTGAGTGCCACGCAAATTTGACACGAACGGACCAAAATGTTCGGATTTCGCCGAACGGACGAACAGCCAATGTTCGAGTCGAACGTACGTTAGACTCGAACACGAAGCTCATCCCTAGATGCAGACTCCCCCTCAACTATGCCTCTGATTTAAAACCCTCACTACCATGAGATCCATATGCAATTTTTGTTATTCTATAGGTAAGAGTGGATGGGACCATTTCGTAGCCCCCTCTTTTCCTCTATAATTAATTACCATTGATTTTTAATACTCAATATATGTCTTTATCACAGGTACCCCCAATTTTCTATAGCGGCTCCTGATGAGTGGAAACAGTCCACGAAACGCGTCAAGCTTTTTACTAGAGGATGTTATGCCCCAATAACCAAGATTCCCCCATGGTTTGATTTATCTATTTAAATCATCAATTCATTTTATTGGTTTCTACTATATATGCACTTTGGGATATATTATTGATCTGCTACTAATGTTGTGCAACTACGTCATGATAATATGAAGTATATATATTAATGCTTATATATTATGAATTGATTATGTTACTATTATATATATATTTTTTTACATATTTTCTATTTTTTTTATTTATATATATTTATTTACTATTTATTATCTACTTACATTTTATCTTATTGTATATTTTTCTGCAAAAAGATTTTATGTATTACAGTATTGACGTATTGTTAATGTATTGTAGTATCTCCCCGCGCATCGCCAATAAAATACTATTTTATTGATTGATTTAATTGACCCCCAATGTCTTGTTTCCTATAAAGTCCCACTGCTGCCCCCCTTTTTTGCCCCGTTTCCCTTCTGTGCGTCTAAATAATAGGGATGGAGCTCGGTGTACCGGATGGTCACGGCTCATATAAAGTCCCACCTGTATCCTTTCTATACTTTAACTTGCCAATGACTGGACAGTGAAGGAGAAGAAGCAAACTGATAAGCTCATTTTTCTGTCAATCTGTGCTCTCTTACATGGACCTACATTGTATTTCATTTCACTGTCAGCCAAGGGATATTTCCTCACTGAAGTTTATAAATGGCAAAGCATAAAAAAGCGCCCATCACTTTGCCATTTCACCAGTTCTGGACCAGCCGCTGCAGTACTGTGGCGGGTTTACTCGGCTGGGCAAAGCGACATTACCTTACGTCGGGGGCGTGCACGACGATCGGATTCGCTTCAAAACCAATTAGTGCCCAGGCCAATGAATCCTTCCCCTGCCTGTGTAAGTGTAAACACAGGTAGGGGAAGGGATGTCATCTCCCCTCATGGAACTCTTTTTGTTCCAGAGAGAGGAGAGAAGACATCTCAAAGTAAGTTGCACTAACACTACACTGACGCAGTACACATAGGCACACTTGTCACCCCCCGATTGCCTCCCAGTTAGCCCTTTAACTCCCTGTCACAGTGTCACTCAGTGCAGTGCTCATATTTTTCCCCCGATAACTGTTATTTGTGACAATAATCAGTGTTGTGGTACTTAGTAGTAGGCCCAGATAGGTCTAGTGACCCCCTAAACCCCCCTAATAAAAGTTTAATCCCTTGATCACCCCCTGTCACCAGTGATCACCGTATTAGTGTCATAGGTGATGCTGGTTAGTTGGTTGTTATTTTTTTTATAGCATCAGGGCACCTGCCGTATATTAACTAATAAAAGGTTTAACCCCCACTGGTTGAGATCAGTTTTTCATCAGGTTTAGTGTCAGTTAGGGTCTGCATTGCCCCAGGCAATGTCAGATTACTGCCAGTATCGCTAATGCCCACGCACGCACCATACACCTCCCTTAGTAGTGTAATGTCTGAACGGATCGATATCTTTGATCTGATCAGAACTATATTTGCGTCCTCAATAGTTTAGGGTTCCCAAAAATGCAGTGTTAGCGGGATCAGCCCAGATACCTGCTAGCACCTGCATTTAGCCCCTCCGCCCAGCCGAGCCCAGCCAAGTGCAGTATCAATCGATCACTGTCACTTACTAAACACATAACTGCAGCATTCGCAGAGTCAGGCCTGATCCCTGTGAACGCTAACAGTTTTTTGGGTAGAGTTTGAAGCCGTCGCTGACTGTCAGGTGCTGTTTTTTCCTTTGAGTCGCAATAGTGTACCAGTCAATTTAAAAGGCCAAAATGTCCAATCGAAGATAAACTAGTGAAGAGGCCTACATGTTTTTGAGCCTAACAGATGCGAGTGAAGAGAAAGTCACATATCTGTCCGATTCAGGCTCAGAATATGAACCAGTAGACGACAGCAGCAGCACCCTGACGGATAGCTCTGACGATGGAGCAGAGAGACAGTACTAGTGCCACTCATCCTTCTGGTGAACTGACAAGCACCAGCGACCTAGTACATCCTGGTTGTACATCCAGCACTGCAGTAAACTTGGTGACCTGACGAGTCCCATAAGTGCAGTTCAAGCTGGTGAGGTGGCTAGCACGAGTAGAGTCCCACAGCCACCAAGAAGACAAAGACAGGCCCGTCGAGCCCATAGTGCCCTTCCTGCTACATTTGCCAATCTGAATTGGAAGCTCACCACTTCTGCAGCAACCATACTTCCCCCATTCACTGGCCAACCCGGAATTCAGGTGGAAACAGTTGATTTTACGTCACTTGACTTTTATTTGCTGTTTTTCACGGACGATCTCTATAGATCTGTTGTGGACCAGAGCAATTTGTATGCTGGTTAATTCATCGCCGCGACCCCCCAGTTGGCGCTTACCAGAGATTGAAGACCTATTACGGTTTCCTAATTTAAGACCTTCCCGGGCCTATACCTCCTCATGGGCATAGTTTTAAAAAAAAAAGCGAGTTGCGGTCATATTGGTCCACTGACCCAATTCACCATATGCCTGTGTTCTCTGCCTCCATGACCAGGACACGATACAAGCAGATCTTGCGGTTCATGCATTTCAGTGACAATGAATCAGGGTGACTCTGGATACAATCAGCTCCACAAAATTCATCCCCTCGTAAATTACTTCAACCAACAGTTTGCAGCCTTGTTTACTCCCGAACAAGTTATCTGCGTTGATGAGTCCCTGATTACGTTTTCTGGCCGCTTGTCTATAAAGCAGTATCTTCCTAGCAAGCGTGGCAGATATGGGGTCAAGATGTATAAGCTCTGTGACAGGGCAACAGGCTATACATATAGTTTTATGGTTTATGAGGGAAGAGATAGTGACATGGAGCCAGAGAACTGCCCAGACTACATAGGGAGCGCTGGTAAGATTGTGTGAGACTTGGTGTCACCCTTATTCAAAAAGGGGTACCACTTGTACGTGGAAAATTATTACACGAGCGTGCCACTTTTAAGTCACCTTTTTGATTGTGGAATTGGCACATGTTGACCCGTGCAATCTAATCGCCAGGGTCTCCCCCAACAGCTAGTAGAATCCCAACTTCGATGGGAAGAGAGCCTCCTTGAAATGTAATAATTTGTTAGCAGTCCAAATTCCTACGGTCACCGGTGTTGTGGAGAAACCCCTCTCTGTCCATGAATACAACCTTAACATGGGAGGGGTGGACCTCAACGACTAGTTGTTGGCACTGTACCTAATTTCCCATAAGGCCAGATGCTGGTATAAAAAAAGTGTCTGTATATTTATTCCAATTGGCTCTGCTGAATGCTTATGTGCTATACAAAGCTTCAGGGCAAACTGGATCCTTTCTTAAATTCCAGGAAGAGATCATCACAGCCCTTCTGTTTCCAGACAGTGCTGTGGCCCACCTTCCAGACGCAAATGCAGTGAGCCAGCTGCATGAGAGGAATTTTCTGTATGTCCTCCCTGGTACCCTTACCCAAAGAAATCCCCAAAGAAGATGTCGCATCTGCGGAAAATGCGGATTTAGGCATGACCCCCACTTTTATTGTCCCTCCTGTCCTTACCAACCTGGTCTCTGCATCAGTGACTGTTTCAAACACTACAAACACACTTGTGGAGTATTAGCATAGGGTACAGCATTGCACAATCCTAGGGCACACTTACACAGGGTCTCGAAAGATGAGCTGGCCATCACATTTTGAGAGACCCTAATCTGAAGCGTTTACAGTTTGCATAAAAGAGCAAAAAAAAAAAAAAAAAAAAACACAAAAGTAAATAAAAAAGCCAAAAATAGTTGTGGTTTTATTTTTCTTCTCTCTTTAATGTATTCTCAATTATGTTAGCTCTCTAAAGTCTGCTCTATTGTTTGCTCTCTTTCTATTGTTAGTGTATTTTAGAATGGTAATGTTTTATTTTTACTGTTTTATAGTATTTGCTTTGCAGGTATGGTATGTCTTACTGTTATACTGTAATGTTACTTTGTTTTATTGTTAACCATCATTTGCTTAGCAGGTATACCATTCAGCTGCAGCACAGGTTTATTTATTCTGACAGCAACAGTGTTTGCTCCCACAATAAAGCCGTGACTCCAGTGTTGTAGTAGCTGATTTCACCACCACAGTTAAAAAAAGAACATATATGTATGCCAAAGCATGGGGGCAAGGGTGGAGGAGCGATTTGCTCCTAACATTAGGGGTGGATTGCCCCCATGCTTCGGCATAAATTTTTTAGGCACAGATTGCGTTAAAAAATAAAGTGGTTTTATTGAGCTGTTTTATGGTTACTATTGTATGCCATTCAGCTGCAGCACTGATTTATTTATCTTGACAGCAACAGCGTTTGCTCTCATGATACGTAAATCAGCAACTCCAGTGCAGTAGGAGGTGATTTTACCACCACAGTTAAAAAAAAAAAAAAATGGTGGATGGATGAAGGGTGGTATTTTAAAGGTGGGCATACCGACCGATCAATCTCTTTTTTTTTTTTTGTGTGGCCCACAGGCTGTATGAAAAAAAGAACATTACAATATATGCCCAACAAGGACCAAGCAAAGTACTGTTATGTTGCTGGAATTTAAGTGGCTATACCAGAATGATGCCTGCAGGTTTAGGTATCATCTTGTTGTTATTCTTTTCAGCCAGTGGTCGGCTTTCATGTAAAAGCAATCCTAGTGGCTAATTAGCCCCTAGACTGCTTTTACAAGCAGTGGGAGGGAATGCCCCCTCCCACCTTCTTCCATGGTTTTCTCAGGCTCTCCTGTCCCAACAGGGAACCCGAGAATGTAGCCAGTGGTTCTGCTAGCTGACCATAGAGCTGATCAGAGACCAGAACGGCTCCAATCATCTATATGATCTAAGAAACCAGAAGCTACGAGCATTTCATGACTTTAGGTTTTGCCATAAATAAACAGCGCCATTGGGAAAGCATTTTATCACACCGATCTTGGTGTGGTTAGATGCTTTGAGGGCAGAGGAGAAAATGAGTCTCCTGTAAACATACAATATTGGCCCTCGTGGACTTAAGGTGCCTAAGAACTGCCAGTCTTTTTATCAAACTGCTAAGTCCTCGTACATTCGATGAGACTATTTTAATGCGTAATCTGCATATGCTTAGAGCATCCTCAAGTTACAACATCATATTGTTTCTTCATGTCAATATATGTACTCTTCAATCTGAATATACTTATGGTAACCCTATTCTAATTTATTGTTTTCACGTTGTTACACTATAAAATCTTCAATATAAATACAATATAAATACATTGAACATAAGCTGCTACTTAAACTGCAGGTTGATTGTATTGTCCCCTCCCCGACACAGTTTTCTCCCTTATGGAGTGTCTGTGGGGATTAGGACAATGCTTGCTACTTAATACCTAGCAATTGGGATTGCATCTACTGTTCATTTATGTTTGTTTGTTATCCTGGATCTGTCATTTGAGCTCCTCCATGCAGATGTATTTCCATGTTCCATTGTATGGCAGATACTGTTTAATCCACTGCTATTTTCATTCCCGTATCTCTAGCTTTTTTGTATTTTTTGATAACCATTAATAAAAATATTGAACAATAAAAAACGTGGTGCACTCAGAATCTGGTGCAGCTGTGCATGGTAACCAAGCAGCTTCTAACTTCAGCTTGTTCAAATTAAAGCTAAGCTTTGTCAATAAAACCTGGAAGCTGTGTGGGTTCTCTCTAGAGCTGTATTGGATTTTGCACACTCCAGTTTTAGTCAGTAAACCCACATTTGTCTTACACAGGTACCTGAAATTCTTTCTTTGCAGGTATCTGTAAAGACCTATAGATGTCTCACTATCTTGGAAAATGGAGGTGTCCCTTTGTGCCAAAGAGGATTTGTCTGTAGGTTTGGAAGATTTACGGGCCAGGGTTTGGTTTGGCTTTGGAGGTTGAAACAAAAAACAGAAGGAACTCTTTTTGGATTCAAAGTGTAGTCTTCCTAGTGGCTAAGGCTTCAACTTTAGCAAATTAAATGTACTAAGTTACCTCCTTTATCAGAGTGTCCAAGGAAGCACCACAGTGACCATCAACAAAAGGCGTGCACAGTAAACATTTTTTTATACTTCCATTCCACAGACAAACATTTCAGATAGAGAGTTCTCCTTGTATTTACAGGCAGGAATTTGGGAAATAGGTTAGTTTATATTGTCCATCCTGTCTATGCAATCGGGCTAGGGCTGAAGGCATAAGTTCTAAGTGCTCTACAAATCAATGGTCAGTAACTATAGCAGCTGGATCTGTTGACATAAATTGATTACAGTCTATTGAGGCTTTACAGACTGACATTACAGCTATGATGGATTGCAAAGCAGGGACTGCTAGCAAAAACAGTGATTTGAAAATAAAAAAAATTTCCAACACATTGGTCAATGGGAACCATTAAAAATAGTGCATCTTCAATTAGGTATTGTTTTTTTTTTTTAGCATGGAATATACTGGATCTATATTGGGAACAGCTCACTTATTTAAAAAGCCTTCCTCAAACTGATACTGATCTGTAAAACCTTTGAGAGGAATGAACAGTTAATCAGAGGTTTTTGTAATCATTGTGCAGTATCTGCTGTAGCTGCAGGCTTTTAACCACTTCCCGACCAGCGCACGACGATGTACGTCAACAGAATGGCACGGGCAGGCATATTGGCGTACATGTACGTCCAATATTCAATGCCGCCCTGCCATCGGGAGCGCGGCGCTCTCCTGTGCTGGTCGGGACCCCCGTGAGTCCGGTCGCGGGACCTGCGGACTCGATCGCCGCGGGCATCCCCGCAATCGTCTCACGGGACGGCTGAATGGAGGAAATGCCGTGTAAACAGCATTTCTCCATTCTGCCTAGCAACTAGTGACGCTGATCTCTGCTCCATCTGATTGGAGCAGAGATCAGTGTTCACTAAATTAAAGCCCAACCCCCCCCAAAGTTAGTAACACACCCCTAGGAACACTTAACCCCTACACTGCCACCCACTGGTTAACCCCTTCACTGCCAGTGTCATTTACACAGGAATCACTGTATTTATATTAGCAGTGATTACTGTATAAATGACAATGGTCCCAAAAATGTGTCAAAAATGTCCGATGGGTCCCCCACAATGTCGCAGTCACAATAAAAAAAAAAAAAAAAAAAAAAAAAAAAAAAATCGCTGATCGCCGCCATTACTAGTAAAAAAAAAAAAAAAAAATTAATAAAAATGCTATAAAACTATCCCTATTTTGTAAACGCTATAACTTTTGCGCAAACCAAGCAATAATCGCTTATTGCAATTTTTTTTTTTTTTTACCAAAAATATGTAGAAGAATACGTATCGGCCTAAACTGAGGGAAAAAAATGTTTTTTTTATATATTTTTGGGGGATATTTATTATAACAAAAAGTAAAAAATGCGTTTTTTTTTTCTAAATTGTCGCTCTATTTTTGTTTATAGCCCAAAAAATAAAAACCGCAGGGGTTATCAAATACCACCAAAATAAAGCTCTATTTGTGGGGAAAAAAGGACGTCAATTTTGTTTGGGAGCCACGTCGCACGACCGCGCAATTGTCAGTTAAAGCGACGCAGTGCCGAATCGCAAAAAGTGGTCTGGTCTTTGACCAGCAAATTGGTCCGGTCTGAAAGTGGTTAATAGGGCAGCTTTAGTGGAACGTTTTGGGAGGAAGCCGGACTGTAGGGGATCGAGAAGGTTGCCAGTGAGGTAGGAGCTCATATGGTTATGGACAAGGCATTCAAGAAGCTTGGCAGCAAACGGGCGCAGGGAGATGGGTCTTGAATTATTCAAACAGGTGGGGTCCAGTGAGGGTTTGGGAGTCACGTCGCATGACCGCGCAATTGTCAGATAAAGCGACGCAGTGCCGAATCGCAAAAAGTGGTCTGGTCTTTGACCAGCAAAATGGTCCGGTCTGAAAGTGGTTAAAGCACATCTTTTGGCTTTGGCACTATGATAGGTGACTGATAGGTCACGCTAGTGGGTGGGAACAGAAGTCCTCCAACGGCTGCTGACATTCCATCCTCCGGATCATCCCTGGTGTCAGTGTGTGGGCAGTGGGTAACAGCCAGCTCGATGCAGCTGTCCTAGAAGAGGGGATCCGCACACTGCTCCATCCAGCATGCCTGGGCAGGCTTGTGACACACCACTTCCCCTGCCCCTTTCACCATGCCCGTGTGCTACATCTATGAAGAGGAGGAGGGGGCGGGGAAATTAAACAAGCAACCGTCAGCCACAATAAAGCCGCTGACTGTGAGTTCCCCCTGGACCATCCAAGTGAGTGAGCTGAGCACTGTCACTGACCAGACCCTGGTCCCTCTCTCTGCCCCCCCCCCTTGTCCCCCCTCTCTCTCTCCCTGCTTTCTCTGTGGCAGCAGGTGACACACTTCTTCTGGGTTGCAGATGATGGTGGCAAGCGATTTGCTGCATATGGTGGCAAGCAACAGTGACAAGTGATATGCAGCATCCGGTGGCAGGCGATAGTGGCAAGTGACACACTGCATGTGGTAACAAATGACAAGCTCAGGGTTCCCTCTACATTATGGTGAGTTGAACTATTTCATTATATATTACAATGTAGTAACAGAAATAATGTGATTTGATTATCCTGACACCATATTAAGCATGATGTCAGGGTGATTTCAGTGCTAGCACCAGCCATTCACCCGACAAGTCACCCCCCACCGCTGAATTTGCCATCAACCCTGAGACTACATTCACTCCCCCCCCCCCCCCCCCCCAGTCCTTGGCAAAATTGTCCCTGAATGGCAGTTTGCAAATATGGTCACCCTATCAGGGGGGGCATGGTGGCAAAGACCGCACCGCTTCCCTTAGATCCATCCCAAACACAATCAGTATTCATGTCCATATCCATATCGCATATAGTTTATATACCGTATTTTTCCGTGTATAAGACGCTACTTTATCCTTAAATTGTTAGCCTGAAATTCGAGCAGCGTCTTATACACGGTCAGTCAGCCTGGGAGAGAGCCGTGCGGGTGCCTAGATGGTCATAGCTTGTGAACGGCTTCCTCCAATCACGAGCCATATGTTAGTGACGTCAGCTGGAGGTAGAGGAGGAGGTGGAGAGTGCGCAGATACGATCCCGTTCGACGTGGAGACTGTGCAGATGCAGAGAGCAGAGCGTTTTGAGCCCAAGATGTCACAGAATAATAAAAGTAAGAGACTGTCTTATTCTGCAAAATTTAAACTCAGTGTAGTTAGCTATGCAAAAGAGCATGGGAATAGAGCTGCAGAGAGACAGTTGACTGACTCAGAAGACAGCAATGATGCAAAAGAAGAATTCTGTCTGGAACTAGTAATGAAGAAGAGAACATTGATGCAACAGAGGTTGAATAAAGTGATATGATGCATAATATACTGGTATGTAAAAGTTAATTACTAAATAAAACTGTGTTCTGTTTTACCTGTTTAAAATATGGATTTCTTAATTCTGGGTTGCAAAAGTGGGGGGCGTCTTATACATGGGGGCGTCTTATAGACGGAAAAATACGGTACTGTTTTTGTGGGTGTTTGTAAAATGAAAGTGAAAGTGCATTAGGTCCCGGGCCAAATTTTTGTCCCAGTCCAATCCTGGTAATGGAGCACTATTCCTCATACCGAACAAAATATTACAGCTCACACATGCAAAAAAGACATTTACCTCCAGCAAGGCTTATTTAAAACACCTAGACATAATCAAAAAATATGGGGATTTGGTCACACCATATTGCTATATGGTGCTTAAGCCCGCTTACTGCGATAAAGTACCCCATGATTAGTGGGTCCTACACTATCCATAGATTGGAAGATCCTGCTTCTCTGAACCATGGGAGCAATACACTCCTCTATATGGGAGAACTTGAGGTCTCCACCCATGACACAGGTGGACACTAATAAGAGGTATTTAATGAGGGAGTGGGGAGCTCCTCACCCAAAAGGATTTGGTCAGAATCCATACAATAGACAAACAAGATATTTGGGGTGCACACCCTGAAAGATGCATTAAAGATGGTGCAGCCATAAGACCATACAACAGAACAAAATTTTACAGCACACACATGCAAAAACTACATTTACCTCCAGCAAGGCTTATTTAAAACACCTAGTCATTTTCAATAAACATTATCAAAAAATATGGGAATTTGGTCACAGCATATTGCTATATGGTGCTTAAGCCCACTTACTGCAACAAAGTACCCCATGATTCGTTTTAGTACTCCTCATAACGACACCAGTGATGCAGCACTATTCCTCCCACTGACACCAATAATGGGGCACTATTACTCCTATCGACAGCGATGATGGGGTATTATTCCTCCCATTGATATCAATGATGGGGCATTATTACTCCCCTTAATAACAATCATGGGGCATTTTTAATGCCAGGACATATTCTAGTCTAACTGGCCACCGTGCCCCCCCCCCTCCCCCAAAGTTTGAAGGACAGTAAACTGGCCCTTGGTTTAGAAAGATTGGAGACCCCTGCTCTAGTGTGATGGAGTCTCTGAAGTCTCATTTATGAGTATAGCCTAGTACACATGGGCCAAATGTCACCCAACATAATTGAGACTTCAGAGACTTCATCACACTAGAGGTTGTGCCATATCTCTGGAAAGCATTCTGCAGTTAACAAACAATTCTCAAAGGCCTGGAAAGGCAACCGGCAGAGCCCACTGCCCAAAGGTCATATTCCAGGCAAGTCCCACAATCCTCAGTCCTTCAGGGTCTGGATGCCGCCTTTAAAACTAAAGTTGAGGCTACGCTGACCCAAATAGCTGCATAAAAGAGCTTTCTTGCAAGTTAAATAGTGTATTTGCCTTTATTAAATCAACCCAATCAGCTCTTCCATTTGCACAAACTACAGACCTTGAGTTGCAAATCGTACTCAAAAACTACAGACCATATGCAACTACCTGGCCCACACCTTTGTCACATGCATAGAAAAGAAGAGGATAAATGTGAGTAAGGGCATTAGATATAAACCACAGCCCCCAAATTGAGACACTGTGGGTCTCTAATCTGAACACCAACATTGGTGAGCATATAGAATAAATCCTTTGGCATTAGGAGAGGAACAAAATCAACCAACAACTGATTTTCCTGATCCTAAGAAAGTGTAGAAGGACAGTACCATGGCATTAAAAAAGGGGGCAAGAAATGTCAGAACAAGAACAAGTATAAAATCCAAATCCTTGTCAAGCTGCCAAAATTTTGATATCCTACATGTCAGTTGATTTCATTCTTGCTAGGTGTAAAATGGTTGTGACATATAATAATACTTACTTCTCAGCAGGTGATGAGCACCTGACACTTGTTTAAAATGCCCTGCTGCCAGGTAGCTGTGGATACACAGTACACAGTTTATATCTGTATGTTGCCAGCTCTGTATAGCAATTTTCTTAGCCTCCAGCTAATCTCACTCATTCCACTACTTCATTGTCAACATAAAAAATATGCTTTGAAAAAAATGGATTAAAAAAGTATGTTTCCTACAGAAAGCTTCATGAATATTTCTTAATCTTTTTTTTTTTTTTCTGGAAAGTTTAAATTCAAATACTTTGAACCCTTTTTTTTTTTTTTTTATAAAAAGCACAGCTGGATAAATTATGTGATTGGCACTGTGGAGCTCAAGGGAAATGGCCAAGAGTGTCTGTTTCTATGGAAACCAGGCCCATAGGAATATGGCAATGCATTAGGGTGGAAAAAAGAGAGGTAGATAACCAACTTTGTTTCAACTGTTCCCTCAAATGGAATAGTAATTATTGAACTGTTAATTAGAATTTGTTACTAGGCTAAAAATGTTTCAGTTTATTTTATTTTTTTGTTTAAGTAGAGCTTTAGTTCAAATTATAAAATTTCCAAGCAAGTTTTTTTTTTTATTGCAGAAGAGACATACTCCATCTGTATTGCAATAAAGAATTCTTATCTCTCCTTACAAACGCTTTACACTGTACACTGAGCTGCACATGCACTACTTAGAGTACAGTCCTGGCACCTGCCAATTACCAAGACTTTAAGCTGGCTATAGACGGAACGTTTTTCCTACTTGCAACCACTGACTGTGTTGATAGGGGAAACCCTCCCGTGAAACCATTGTGTTCCCCTGGTGAGGGAAGATATGAGAACATAATAATTATTGCTAGCGGCTATAACAGTCAAGATGTGGAGTGTAAGCGCTTACACTCCACATCTTGATATTTCCTTAGCTAAAAAATCCTAGTTTTAGCATGTTGGCAGCTTTATTTCTTTATATTTTCTGTATTGCACAGTGTTTTTTGTTTACACATAGCGGCTATAACAGCCTCTAGCAATAATTGGATGTTAAATATGACAGGCTGGTTGTACCCAAGTTGATTTATCGATCAACTTTGGTACACTCAGCCTGCCCATATATGGTTTTAATCTCGTCCGGTTCCTGTTGAACCATCTATGACTAACCTCATGCACATGGACGGGAGTTGCATAATTCTGGCCAATCAAGATGGCCAAAGATCTTGAAGCAGATAAGAGCTAGCAAGAGAACTTTCAGCTGTCACATTGCCAGAGTGGGGAGGGAGTATAGTTATGCTTTCAGCATTAAATGTTGATTCATACACTGAGAATTATTAATGTTATACTGTAGGTAAGATGCACATACACTACATATTCTGTGAAGATTGGCTATTACGTGATAAAAGTGCACCCAAGAATATACAAATGTTAAACCAGCATGATTTTGCAGAACAAAATAATTCAAAGATGTGTGTTTTATAATTGTGTAGGATGGCAATAAGAACACAGTGCACAGTGCAAAAGGCCTTTTGTAATAATTGCAGTACATAAACAGACAATATTGAAAGTCATTGCAAAACACAAATTACCTAACGGCAAGAACCTTACATACTGAAATAATGAATCCATGGGTCAACAGGAGCCCAGACTTTCTCGGTAGTTATTTTATTAAAAACAAAGCTGAAAAGCAAAGTTTCACTTTAACCACTTTCAGACCGGACCAATTTGCTGGTCAAAGACCAGACCACTTTTTGCGATTCGGCACTGCGTCGCTTTAACTGACAATTGCGCGGTCGTGCGACGTGGCTCCCAAACAAAATTGACGTCCTTTTTTTTCCCACAAATAGAGCTTTCTTTTGGTGGTATTTGATCACCCCTGCGGTTTTTATTTTTTGCGCTATAAACAAAAATAGAGCGACAATTTTGAAAAAAACGCATTATTTTTTACTTTTTGTTATAATAAATATCCCCCAAAAATATATAAAAAAACATTTTTTTCCCTCAGTTTAGGCCGATACATATTCTTCTACATATTTTTGGTAAAAAAAAGATCGCAATAAGCGATTATTGATTGGTTTGCGCAAAAGTTATAGCGTTTACAAAATAGGGATAGTTTTATAGCATTTTTATTAATAATTTTTTATTATTTTTTTTACTAGTAATGGAGGCGGTCAGCGATTTTTATTGTGACTGCGACATTGTGGGGGACCCATCGGACATTTTTGGGACCATTGTCATTTATACAGTAATCACTGCTATATAAATGCAGTGATTCCTGTGTAAATGACACTGGAAGTGAAGGGGTTAACCAGTGGGTGGCAGTGTAGGGGTTAAGTGTTCCTAGGGGTGTGTTACTAACTGTGGGGGGGTTGGGCTTTCATTTAGTGAACACTGATCTCTGCTCCAATCACATGGAGCAGAGATCAGCGTCACTAGTTGCTAGGCAGAATGGAGAAATGCTGTTTACAACAGCATTTCTTCATTTGGCCGCTCCGTGAGACGATCGCGGGTATGCCCGCGGCGATAGAGTCCGTGGGTCCCGCGACCGGACTCATGGGGGTCCTGACCAGCGCGGGAGCGCGCCACCGGCGGCGCGCTCCCGATGGCAGGGCGGCAAATTCAAAGGGACGTACATGTATGCCCATTTGCCTGCCCGTGCCATTCTGTCGACGTACATCGGCGTGCGCTGGTCGGCAAGTGGTTAAATAAAGGCCACTGGTAAAATATGTTCCAACACATAGAGAAAGAATGATAAACAACACCAAGAGCATTTTTTTTTAAGCTTCATACCTCCTAGCTAGGACTGTCTCTCTATTTAGGGTTCATTAACCAGGTATACAGAAGAAATACTTCCTATATACTATTTTTTTGGCAACTATTGGCATAATGGATGTGTTGCAAGTATGATATTTAACATAAATTGCTTACCATGCTGTAAAAAAAAAAAAACATTTTTTTGTATTTAACATAAAATCCTGTTTATTTTTATTTTTTTTGGTTAGTTCCAGCAGTATGTTGATGAGACTTCTACAGATTTTAAAAAGGTAACCATCAGTTAACTGTTTAACTTTAAAAAAAAAAAAATTCTAGCAGGAAGGCTGTTTATTGCTCAAGAGATATACTATGCCCAATTCTGTGAAAAAGTATTTGCCTTCTTCCTGATTTTTTAATTTTATTTGCATATTTTTCACACTTAAATAATTCAGATCATCAAACAAATTTTAATATTACACAAAGATAAGGGGAAAGATGGGGAAAACTTGGAACAGTGGTGAACCTTCCCAGAAGTGGCTGGCCTACCAAAATTACTCCAAGAGCACAACAACTCATCCAGGAGGTGGTAAAAGAACCCAGAACAACATCTAAAGATAAAGAAATGCAGGACTCACTTGCCTCAGTTAAAGTCAGTGTTAATGATTCAACAATAAGAAAGAGACTGGGCAAAAAATGGCAGAATTCAAAGGCAAAGGCCACTGCTGACCAAAAAGAACACAAAGGCTTGTCTCACATTTGCCAAAAACAAATCTTGTTTATCCCCAAGACTTTTGGGCAAATATTGAGATGCTTGACAGAAGCTATGCTTGCAATATACAAATATCTCTACGGTGATCCCAGCGTAAGTATGAAACTTTTCAGTCTCGGGGGGTGTAAGAGGACATGGGGCCACGTGATGTGACTGGAATAAAAATGGTTTAACCATAAGCCGCATAGATGGTTTTTCAATGTCAGGACAGTAAGGATGTGGAACTCTATTCCATGAGCGGTGGTGACGGCCGGAAGTACGGTTAGGGGGGTACTCCATTTTGTTGCCAGTGGTTTAGATGTTAATGGCTGTGTGTTAAGTTATTTTGAGGGGACAGCTAATTGACACTGTTATACAAGCTGTACAATCACTACTTTACATTGCAGAAAAGTGTCATTTCTTCAGTGTTGTCACATGAAAAGATATAATAAAATATTTACAAAAATGTGAGGGGTGTACTCACTCTTGTGAGCTACTGTATATAAGTTGAATTTTTTAAAAGGTGTGTGTCCCATTACATCTGGCATAAAACTAATGCCGCTTTTCATAAAAAGAACATCATAGTGGTGGTATTGTTATGGTCTGGGACAGCTTGCATACTTAATGAAACCATGAATTCTGCGCTCTATCAGAAAATCCAGAAGAGTCAACAGTTCCTGATCTCAAGCTCAAGCGCACTTGGGTTATGCAGCAGGACAAATCCAGTTGGGATGCTGTGGCATGACCTTAAACAGGTAATCAAACCCCTCCAATTTGGGTAAATTAAAACAATTCTGTAAAGAAGAGTGGGAAAAAATTCCACAGCGATGTGAAAGACTCATTGCCAGTAATTGCACACACTTGATTGCAGTTGTTGCTACTAAGGGTGGCACAACCAGTTATTCGTTTTAGGAAGCAATCACTTTTTTACATAGGGCCAGGCTAGTTTGGACAGATTTTTTTTTTGCTTAAATAAAATCATCATTTAAAAACTGCATTTTCTATTTACTTGGGTCATCTTTGTGTAATGTTACAATTTGTTTGATGAACTGAATCATTTAAGTGTGGAAAATATGCAAAACATGCAAAATCAGGAAGGTGGCAAATGCTTTTTCACAGCACTGTATCTAAATAAAAGTGTATTACCTGCCTGGTAGCAAACTGCTTTAGATTATACATTAAGCACATGTCTGGGGTTACACCATCCTGGGCAAGTCAGTCGAAGTGGCCAAAAGTGTTGAACCAAAGAAAGAAAAAGAAACGGGACAAAGACCAGACAAAAGATGGAGCTGAAATCACTGAAGTCGATGCAAGGACCATGGAGTTTAGTTCTACTTTAAGGCAAGGCATAAATTATGCATAAGTTATGCAAAAGGTTGCAGGAAAGAAAATCTAATCCCCCATCAACACAAACAGTGTTGATGAGGGAATTCCTCACACTGAGCTGCTGTGTTCTCCCAGTGGAGGCAGTGGGGATGAGCTGTCCATGCCAGGAGAGCCCAATAATTATTTATAATGGTTTTTAGCTACTGGCAATATTCGCATGCTAGAAATTCGGCATACTGGTAGTACCTATGCTGATCGATGGATCGACTTGGGCACATCCAGCCTGTCAAAAGATGGATCGAACCACCTGAGATTCGAACCATCTATGGCTAGCTTAAGTCTGAGAAGGTTCTCATTTATCCACATCATGGTATACCTATTAGTAGTTAGCCACATTCAACAACACTTGTTTTGTAATGTTGAAGATTCTTCTCTGCTTATCATGGAAGCTTCTCAGTTCTCAGAAGTGTCAGGAACATACCCACCCATTTGGATAAGTAACAAAATGTTTCCAGCATTACAGAATAAGTTCAGTTGTGTGTCACTTACTACTATTAGCTATAACTGCCACTTAACTTTAATTAACGTATATAAGGGCTTCGTAATTTTAAGCTGTTTTAAATTTCTCTTTCAGTCCAGAACTGTTCAACATTACTTACAACATTTAGCCCTGGTTTACACGGTGCTTGCGACTTCGTTTTACAGAAGTCTATGTAAGTCGCATTAAAATTGGAAAAAAGTCCTGCAGGAACCTTTTTCAAAGTCTCTGCAACATGAATCGTGCCAATTTGAATGCTTCCATTGCTGGCAAATGGGCTGTGGCTTGTCAAGCGATTTGGAACTGTATTAGTGAATACTACACTTATGCTCATTTTCATATGCACCAAGGCTGTCAACGTAAGCCTTGTAGGAGAGCTAAAGCCCCACAGGGCATATATTGTAGATGTTACATAGTTGCCAAGTGGTTAATTGGTTTGGGTAGGTTTCATCTTTAATGTGTCTCAAATGATTTTAAAAATTAACAGAAATATGATGGATGTTTATATCTTCACGTTAACGCTTTTTTTTTTAAATTATCTGTCAAGTATGATCTATCAAATGGAAAAAAAAACTAATTTTATGAAGAGAAGTTGTGAATGCTAAATTGGCTATCAATGACACACACAGTTCAAGCCAAGCCAAGCCTCTTCAACAGCAATCATGCCCGAAGAAAGGGCCAATATACCTGGGAAATCTCAGGTAGTGGACTGGAGACTTAAATCAGAAGTAAACCTTAAAAACTTAAATTTGCCAGCAGTTAGGGTTTTTAGTAGAATAACCATTCCTGCTATAAAAGGTATCTTCTGCCCAAAAAATTTAGCATTTGCCATTTGTACAGATTAAAAATGCCAGCAGGTAAGTACATTACAGTGTACAGTCCCAGTCCATTCCAGGCACCTTACAGGTGCCAGAAGTGGAAACAGGTGGTGAGTTATGCTGGCCATATACTATACGAAAAATCAGCCAAACCCATTTTTGAAAAACAAACATTCGGCCGGCACATAATAGTGCCATCGTGTAATGACTGAAAAATCGTTCAGTGGACATAAATGAATGCATTTTTTTGTTCGTTTTCTTACATATACCTAGTACAGACAGAATGGATGGAACACACATTAACCTTTCAATTTATCGTTCATTCGGCAGAAAATTTCCAAACTTGTCCTTCTTTTTCAAAAATGTCCCAACAATTATCGATTTTGTGCCCATTAACTGGCCGAAAAACTAAATGACCGAATTTCAGACGATTTTTCATATAGTGTATGGCCAGCATTAGTGTAACTTCATTATGCATACATGAGAGTTACATCATCAATGCCTGCCTTAGATGAAACAAGAAGACGGTGGAGTCAGGAAAAAAAACAACAAGAAAACATAGCCCCAGCGAGGATGGATTAGATACAGGGAGCTCAGACCTATGTAGCGGTACCCCCATAGGAGCTGCTGAGTATTGTGGTCTGTCTGTCACCCTGCCCCAGCCAGGCACACACTTGTCATTCACCCAGAGACACGAAAGAAGTCCCTGCATTTTGTTTTATGTTTTATTGGAGATTGAACTTGGATAGGGATGGAACCGTATGAGATGCCCATGGATTCAAAACATCAACGAATGGGACTTTATATACATCCTGTATATACATCACTCCCTTTCTCCTCCTGCACATCACATCCTTTCTTTAGAGTATCACTCCTTACGCCTCCTGCACATCGCTTTCTCTTTTTCCTTCTCCAGACTAACTAGCATTGTAGGCCTGACACTGGCTCTGCCAGGCCCAAAGCAAATTCCCTTTACAGGCAGGGAATGCAGGCTCCTATGGTGAAGCAAGTAGAAAAGTCCCAAAGCTAGCTGTCCCCGTGGCTACTGCTCCCAGCACCACCTCTTCAGGCACTGCCAGCCCTCCTGGCAGCAGCTGCCTTGCTCCACTGCCCATGACACCACCATCCTCTATACTGGCTCTGCACCCATCCCAGACTGTTCCTCAGACGTGCCTCCCAATTCTCCCCACGGTGTGCTTACTCACCAGCCCTCCTGGCTCCCTCTGTGGAACTCCTGGAGACTTGTCCAGCAGTGTTCTCCCACTGTTCTCTCTTGCTCCTCCTGACCAGGACACCTCTATTGGTTGTAAGAGGGTCACATCCGCACCCAATCCCAGGCCCAAGGTCACCCCCCAGACTGGTGAGCTCCCTCAAAGACCCTGACAGCCTAACACTCCATCTCCATTGTTCCCCCCAATCAACTCCCCCCCAAGCTGGGCTGACCCTGGGTATTTAGGGAGGCTTGCCCCCTGCAAATCCAAGTTGGGGATTGGTTGGGTCTCCCTAGAATACACCAGGTGGCTCCACTTCCCCTCCAGCCTCTCTTTCTAGAAAGCACTAGAAGACTCTAGAAAGAAGTAGGAGGTCCTAGTGAGTCACCCAGCACTACTCTGAGCCACTCCCAACCCATATCACAAACCACACCCAGGCTTGGCTTGGAAATATACCTGTTCTAGAAAAAAAGAACCTACACTATTTCCCTAGCACACTAGAGGGTGCTACACTGGGACAGGGTTACGTACAAAAATATATATATAGAAAATATCTGGTAGGTATTTACATCATGTACAACATAAAACACACCTACAGTGCCTTGCGAAAGTATTCGGCCCCCTTGAACTTTTCAACCTTTTGCCACATTTCAGGCTTCAAACATAAAGATATAAAATTTAAATTTTTTGTGAAGAATCACCAACAAGTTGGACACAAAATTGTGAAGTGGAACGAAATCTATTGGATATTTCAAACTTTTTTAGCAAATAAAAAACTGAAAAGTGGTGCGTGCAAAATTATTCGGCCCCTTTACTTTCAGTGCAGCAAACTCACTCCAGAAGTTCAGCAAGGATCTCTGAATGATCCAATGTTGTCCTAAATGACTGATGGTGATAAATAGAATCCACCTGTGTGTAATCAAGTCTCTGTATAAATGCACCTGCTCTGTGATAGTCTCAGGGTTCTGTTGAAAGCGCAGAGAGCATCATGAAGACCAAGGAACACACCAGGCAGGTCCGTAATACTATTGTGGAGAAGTTTAAAGCCGGATTTGGATACAAAAAGATTTCCCAAGCTTTAAACATCCCAAGGAGCACTGTGCAAGCGATCATTTTGAAATGGAAGGAGTATCAGACCACTGCAAATCTACCAAGACCTGGCCGTCCCTCTAAACTTTCAGCTCAGACAAGGAGAAGACTGATCAGAGATGCAGCCAAGAAGCCCATGATCACTCTGGATGAACTGCAGAGAACTACAGCTGAGGTGGTAGTGTCTGTCCATAGGACAACAATCAGTCGTACACTGCACAAATCTGGCCTTTATGGAAGAGTGGCAAGAAGAAAGCCATTTCTCAAAGATATCCATAAAAAGTCTCGTCTAAAGTTTGCCACAAGCCACCTGGGAGACACACCAAACAGTTGGAAGAAGGTGCTCTGGCCAGATGAAACCAAAATCGAACTTTTTGCCCACAATGCAAAACTATATGTTTGACGTAAAAGCAACACAGCTCATCACCCTCAACACACCATCCCCACTGTCAAACATGGTGGTGGCAGCATCATGGTTTGGGCCTGCTTTTCTTCAGCAGGGACAGGGAAGATGGTTAAAATTGAGGGGAAAATGGATGCAGCCAAATACAGGACCATTCTGGATGAAAACCTGTTGGAGTCTGCAAAAGACCTGAAACTGGGACGGAGATTTATCTTACAACAAGACAACGATCCCAAACATACAGCAAAATCTACAAAGGAATGGTTCACAAATAAACGTATCCAGGTTTTAGAATTGCCAAGTCAAAGTCCAGACCTGAATCCAATCGAGAATCTGTGAAAAGAGCTGAAAACTGCTGTTCACAAATGCTCTCCATCCAACCTCACTGAGCTCGAGCTGTTTTGCAAGGAAGAATGGGCAAGATTTTCAGACTCTCGATGTGCAAAATTGATAGAGACATACCCCAAGCGACTTGCAGCTTTAATCGCAGCAAAAGGTGGCTCTACAAAGTATTAACGCAAGGGGGCCGAATAATTTTGCACGCCCCCACGCTCCTTCAGAGTTCAGGTAGGGATCAGACGTCACCCACAGTGTCCTACAATAGGAAAGGTCCATCCATTGGGCACAACATAGGATGGAAGGCCAGTCTGGTCCTGCAAAAAGGGAAGAAAGAACACATACATACTGCAACTCTCCAGCAGTCTATGTGACCACTTTCATGATGGCTACAGAGGCGGCTCTAGACTTTGTGAGGCCTTAGGCAAAACTTAGGCGTGAGGCCCCACTCACTCTACTGTTTGTAGAGGCCAATCTGCTGACAGCCTTAAAGTGAAATTATCCTATCCTTTGCAGCCAAGGAATATGCTTCTGTTTGATCTGCAAATACCATGGTGCTGCTCCAACAAATACCTGTCAATTCTGAACAGGTGTCTGTTTAGGGTGCCTGCAGGAAAACGGCCTGATGTAAGGGTGTCCTCTTAGCAAAGACTTATGACAGGGTCCTTTCTCAGGCACTTACTGAAAGTCAACCAAAACAAAAAAACACAAACACTTTGTTTCAAAATACAACAATATTAATACAATACCACAATATATGTGCTAACTATAGTTGAGGCTTATACACAAACCCCCTGGGAGGTTTTAACAGTAGTAAACTTTTTTAAGGTCAGAGACTTTGCAGACAATGATACAGGAGATGGTCAGAGACTGTGCAGGCAATGATACAGGAGATGGTTTTATTATGGTAATGACAAGCAAACTCTTACCTGGCTAACACGGTAACAAACGTTGGTGCCACAGACGGGGTGCTGACAGACAATCACACCACAAAGATACAGGAGATGGTCAGACTGTGCAGAAAATGATACAGGAGACGGTCAGAGACTGTGCACAGGAGACGGTCAGAGACTGTGCAGACAATGATACAGTGGACAGTCAGAGACTGTGCAGACAATGATACAGGAGACGGTCAGAGACTGTGCAGACAATGATACAGGAGACGGTCAGAGACTGTGCAGACAATGATACAGGAGATGGTCAGAGACTGTGCACAGGAGACGGTCAGACACTGTGCAGACAATGATACAGGAGACAGTCAGACATTGTGCAGACCGTAATACAGGAGATGGTCAGAGACTGTGCAGACAATGATACAGGAGATGGTCAGAGACCATGCAGACAATGATACAGGAGACGGTCAGACACTGTGCAGACAGTGATACAGGAGATGGTCAGAGACTGTGCAGACAATGATACAGGAGATGGTCAGACACTGTGCAGACAATGATACAGGAGATGGTCAGAGACTGTGCACATGAGATGGTCAGAGACTGTGCAGACAATGATACAGGAGATGGTCAGACACTGTGCAGACAATGATACAGGAGACAGTCAGACACTGTGCAGACTGTAATACAGGAGATGGTCAGAGACTGTGCACAGGAGACGGTCAGAGACTGTGCAGACAATGATACAGGAGATGGTCAGAGACTGTGCAGACAATGATACAAGAGACAGTCAGACACTGTGCAGACAGTGATACAGGAGATGGTCAGAGACTGTGCAGACAATGATACAGGAGATGGTCAGAGACTGTGCAGACAATGATACATGAGACGGTCAGACACTGTGCAGACAATGATACAGGAGATGGTCAGAGACTGTGCACATGAGATGGTCAGAGACTGTGCAGACAATGATACAGGAGATGGTCAGACACTGTGCAGACAATGATACAGGAGACGGTCAGAGACTGTGTGCAGACAAGGATACAGGAGACGGTCAGACTGTGTGAGTAAGGAGAAGTGACACAATGATGATCCCACCCAGTAGTGGCTGGTGCTCAAAATTTTTGGGAAAAAAATGAAAAAACAAACAAATTGCAGCCTCACTGTACCATCAAATGCAGCCACTGTGCCCATCAAATGCAGCCTCACTGTGCCCCATCAAATGCAGCTTCACTGTGCCCCTTCAAATGTTGCCACTGTGCGGGGCGGATATTTTGGTGCCCCTGCAAAATGCCTTGTCGGCCTAGGCCAAGACACAGCACTGATGACAGGGTACTGGGGACAGACCGTGAGAGACAGACAGGGTACTGGGGACAGACCGTGAGAGACAGACAGGGTACTGGGGGCAGACCGCGAGAGACAGGGTACTGGGGGCAGACCCCGAGAGACAGACAGGGTACTGGGGGCAGATCGTGAGAGACAGGGTACTGGGGGCAGACCCCGAGAGACAGACAGGGTACTGGGGGCAGATCGTGAGAGACAGACAGGGTACTGGGGACAGACCGTGAGAGACAGACAGGGTACTGGGGGCAGACCATGTGAGACAGACAGGGTACTGGGGGCAGACCGTGAGAGACAGACAGGGTACTGGGGACAGACCGTGAGAGACAGACAGGGTACTGGGGACAGACCGTGAGAGACAGACAGGGTACTGGGGGCAGACCGTGAAAGACAGACAGGGTACTGGGGGAAGACAGTGAGACAGACAGGGTACTGGGGGCAGACAGTGAGACAGACAGGGTACTGGGGGCAGACCGTGAGACAGACAGGGTACTGGGGGCAGACCATGAAACAGACAGGGTACTGGGGGCAGACCGTGAGACAGACAGGGTACTGGGGGCAGACTGTGAGACAGAGACAGACCATGAGACAGAGACAGACCATGAGACTGTGGCAGTCAGTGTACTGGCCATGAGACCATTGAAAGACCGGGTAATGTATTATGTACAGACAGCATGATGATGTATGTACTGTACCTACTCCTCAGTCTTCTACACTACTAAAGGCAGCATGAGAACGAAGCCCGCGACAGGTGATGTTGTCTTTGCGCTCCCTGGCCTCATGCAGTGCAATCTGGGAATTGGAGTCTCTGCACAGCACAGGCACCAGAGGCCCAAGTCTGTTGTCTGTGCTGTGCTGTGAAGAACTACAACTCCCGCCATGCATTGGGGCCGCCGACTGGGGGAAAGGCTAGGACAGCGCCGCAGTGGTGGAGCCTGTTATTGGATGCAGCCTGACTGAGCTGAGATGATTGATGTCATCTAACTCGTCCACGGCGGCGGAGGCTCATAAGCTCAGACAGGCGGCGTGGCGCGGCACCGGCATCTATGTGCGGCACCTGCCTGCTCGCTCACCCCGCAACACACACTGACCGTTCCACTCCCGAGTCCGCACACTGTCTTCTGTCAGGCAAATTAGGCGAGGCCCTTCTGAGGGCGAGGCCTAAGGCAACCGCCTAATTTGCCTAATTAAAGAGCCGCCTCTGGATGGCTACATCTGTATCTATACCTCCAACAGTCCTCCTCATGCACAAAAGTGTGGGTCAGGTAGCCTCTTCCTACCTCTTCCCTGATGGAGGCTGTCCTGCCTTCACAACTACCATCCGGTCTTTGTGAATAGCTCTCCCCAGCCACCATTCTCGCATAATGTCCTCAAAATGGGCCCAGGTTTCCTCACACTCTGGCACCCACAAAGGCTAGGGGATATGCAAGTACTCCCAAACCAAGTCATCCTCCCACTCCCCTGGAGTTCTCAATGATGTCCATGGTCTCGGGAGGGACATAGGGATAGTCCATAGCCCACTACAGAGCAACTCTATGCTGAACCCTTTTTCTGGAACCAGGAAAACCTGGGCAGTTCTTTGGTCTTTCCTTTTCCAGGGAGGACACAATCATCTGGGGACCGCTTAACCCACTGCCTGCATCCAGCTGCTTTGGTCTGAGTGGTGGAAGGTCTGTAGAACAGTTGTCTGCTACTGATGGGGGTTTCTGTAGCTTCTTTGTTTTCCCCAGCAAAGTTTGGCTCCTCTCCTCCTCCGGATTGGACCTCCAGGACCTTGATGTGCACTATGTTTCATCACAGTTGGTTATTTCATAAGTTCCACCAATTCTCTTAAAATGCTTGTCCCATCTTTAGTCTCCCATGCCTTTCTCCTAATTATATGT
The DNA here is from genome assembly GCF_037356315.1 of Lithobates pipiens. Lineage (NCBI taxonomy): Eukaryota > Metazoa > Chordata > Amphibia > Anura > Ranidae > Lithobates > Lithobates pipiens. The sequence goes on from NW_027507748.1 coordinate 429,459,431, forward strand.
ATGTGTCACATACATATAAGATTGATTTGGCTGACTTTTATATATATTTTTTCTTGCCATTGTATCATTAGACAATACAGCTTGACACAAATCAGTCCCTGAAGAAGGAATTTAATAATTTAAATATTCCGAAACATGTTGGGAGCTCTGAACTCGTGTATATTGATTGGCCTCTTACCATGAGACCCATTTCATAACTCTGAATTTTTTGCTGTAAATTACCATACATTAGCCACTGGTCTTGTGATTTTAATATCCTTTATGCAATTTTTTATGTCTTATAAACTAATTTATAAACTAATACATTTTGTAATACTCTTTTATATTTGCCTTCCACTTCTATGTCTGACACCCTCTCTGTTTATTCTCCTGTACATCACTTCCATTCTTCAGAGTATCACTCCTTGCTCCTCCTGCACATCGCTTCCTCTCTTTCCTTCTCCAGACTAACTAGCACTGTAGGTCTGACACTGGCTCAGCCAGGCCCAAAGCAAATGCCCTTTACAGGCAGGAACCACGATCCCTTATAATGTAGCAAATAGAAAAGTCCCAGTGCTAGTTGTCCCTGTGGCTACTGCTTCCATCACCATCTCTTCAGGCACTGCCAGCCCTTCTGGCTGCAGCTGCCTCACTCCACTGCCCATGCCACCACCATCCTCCAGACTGGCTCTGCATCCATCCCAGACTGCTCCACGTCAGTCCTGGAGACTTTCCCGGCAGTGTTCTCCTGCTATCCTCTCTTGCTCCCCCGGTGCCTCCTGTCCAGAACAACTCTGTTGGTTGTAAGAGGTTCCCGTCCGCACCTGGGCTCAAGGTCACCCCCCAGACTGGGGAGCTCCCTCAAAGGCCACTACAGCCTAATAATCAATCTCCATTCTTCCACCCAATCAAACCCCCCCCCCCCAGCTGGGATGACCATGGGTATTTAAGGAGGCCTGCCCCCTGCAAATTCAAGTTCGGGATTGGTTAGGGCTCCCTAGAATACCCCAGATGGCTCCACCTCCCCTCCAGCCACAATTTCTAGAAAGCACTAGAAGTGATTTGTATCCTGTTTGATGTATGTACATGGATATTTTATTGACGGACTGTATGCCTTGAGCTGACCTGTATGTTTTTTCTTTGTTCGAATAAAGTTCACTTTTGTTAAAAAAAAAAGAAAGCACTAGAAGATTCTAGAAAGAAATAGGAGGCCCTAGTGATGCCACCTGTGAGTCACCCAGCACTACTCTGAGCCACTCCCAACCCAGATCACAAACCACACCCAGGCCTGACTACTAGCAAAGCCTGGAAATGTACCTGTTCTAGGAAAAAAGAACCTACACTATTTCCCTATGACACTAGAGGGTGTTACACCTAGCATTGCTGGATAATAAGACATGCACAGGTAAGTGTGAAATAATGTGAAAGTATACTGAACATATTTACACAGGAATCCAAATTCTGGCTGCCCTCACAGTAGTTTATTTCTGATTACTAGGTGAAAAATATGATTGGGGTGCTTTAATGTAAGATTAACTGGATCTTTAGGGTTTGGTTCATTTAGAAACAGGAATAAACATAGAAGGTAATGCTAAATGCTGACCGATTCTGCAGCTGTCTTTTATCAGTGTAGGGACTGAGGGACAGTTTGGTGTTTGGAACAGGGACAGTCTGCAATTCACTAGCTACTAGGTCCACAAAGGTCCTTTTAAGGACTGGTATAGGTGTATATACTACTACATTGTGCCATCTTATTGTACTTTCGATATTTCATATAAAATCTAGTTTTTGCCCAGAACAAAAAACAGGCTTGACCAATTTTGACAAAAAATAATTGGGGTTAAGCTACAGTACAATGTTATTCCTAAGTGATTAGCTACACCAAAGAGCTACCTACACATTGCCCCGTGCTCTTCAGAGTAGTCTGCTGAAAATGTTCATTTGAATACAGGCTCAACTGAATCAGAAAATCCTTGTTTTTTTAACCTGGGTTCATTAGTGTATCCATCTTTATTGGATAGTATATTAGAAACATACAGGAGTAGATGGAATGGAATGTAACAAGGTAGTATTATGTTTTTTTAAGTCTGGCTGTGTATGTACAGAAATGAAATATTATATACAGAAGGATTGTTCACTTTTCTCCTGTTATAAAAAGAAAAATAAAGAAATTATAAAAAAAAGAAAATCCTCATTTAAATTTGATTTAATATTCTGGTTGCTATTGGAAATGGCTACAGAATCATTATGCTGTGCATGTGTGTGCTTCTTGCATAACATTGTACATTCACTGCAGCCCAAATTAATTTTCTAATATTGGATTTCTGTTAAAAGAAATAGGATAAAAATGGACATTACTGCCTTCCACTTCCCACAAGTGTTATGACTTCAGCCTGTGAGTCACACGCTGCATCTTATGGTCCTGCTTGGTTGGCTTAGTTTATCTGAAATGCTTTGTACTTTCCTAGACCAATGACAGCTAAAGATTGATAGATTTATTGCAACAGTGAAAGTGCACCATCTGCTGGACCAAACATAGTACTTTCACTACCAAAGAGCTTGTCCAACAGATAAAGTATGTGTTCTGATAGCAATTTGCGTTGTCTGCAAATCCTTCAAAACAAAAAATTGCAAAATGTTAAAGACATCATAACAGCTAACATACTGTAAATGCTAGTAACCGGCAACACCTCTCTACTTATATCCGTTGACATTGCCAGCCTTAACATACAACTATGAGAGCTGCTTGCAATTGTTATGCTGCTGACAGTCAAAGACAACATCTCTTAGCAAATAAAAGTGAATTTGAGTTTAAATTACACATCTCCAATCCACGTGAATTCTGACATTTCTCTCGTACATGTAAAGTCAGCATGTTTTTGCTAGAAAATGACTTAGAACCCTCAAAACTATATATATATATATATATATATATATATATATATAGCACTAACCTCCGAAGGAGCTGCTGGTTTTGATTGGGCCTGCACTCTACCTAGAAACCCCACTGACTTAATCCACTTGGCACAGCTGTGGTGAAATGTAATACAGTATAATATACAACAATGCAAAGTACTTGTATTGTACCCTCAGGATCCACTGGATCCAACTGGTGAGGAAAAACAATAGGCCACACAACTGGATACTTAACCAGATACATTGTTTACTGTAAAATATTTCAATAGGTGGTTACAGTAATTGTGCTGCCATCCCAACATAGAACGACAGCACAATATATTTCAATATAACAGATTGTAGCAGATGTATATGAATGTATTTATAAGAACCTGGGAGCTCCCCTTGTTTTAAAGGCTATACATGAGGCCTCACTAAAGTACTTTAATCCGGGGTTTTCTTTTCTTCGCTAGCTCAAATCATTCCTTTGTATTTGTAATCCAAAGTAAGGTGGAAGATTAAGCTGAAATTCTCCTAGTGTAATTTCAGTAATTTATTTACATGCGTTGAGGCGCCAAAGTAAATAGGCCTCAATCCTGTTCAGTCTCAGTGGCTCTGCTACGCCTGCATGGAACTTCAGATTCCAGTGAGGCCTGTACGTGAGTCTAACTGTATGCAAAAGTCAACAAACGGTGGGCCATAGCCAGCTCACCAACTGGATCAGAGTTCTGTGTGATCACTTTGGTCCATGACAGTAGCTTGTCTTTCTGTCAGCTAGGCCAGACGCTCTGTATCGCTCTGCTAAATCGATCCGGTTCTCTGATTCTCAGCCAAATGCCTTTGGACCTTTTCAATCCGGCTACCGTCTTTCAGTCTCCGTCAGGTCACCTCACAAATGTGAGCAGTCTGGAGCTCCGCAATAGCTGTTAGCTGCTGCCTCTCGGGACACCCCTCCACAGATCCGCACAGGCAGGTAACGTGATCCCAAGAGACCTAAAATGGCCGATACTGTCCCTTTATATCCCCTACCCCGCATAAACTGTGTAAGAGAGTGTTCATGGGTAGGTCACACACGGACTCCTGGGTAACAAGGTCAACCATCAGAATCCAAACAAACAGTCACTTCCTGTACAAGTCTTTAGGTTGTTCTGAAGTAAATGATAAACATGTGCGTTACCCATATTCGGCCACTAGATGGCTCTAGTACGAAACCACAGTAATGTCCATATTCCTCATATTTAAGCATGCATAATCACATCAGTAAGCAAGAATGTCAGCGCTATATATCATTTTTTATTTAATTTTTTTAAGCAGAGGCCCTGGAGAAAAAAAAAGGAGTTGTTGCAATTTTTTTATGTCGCAAGATATTTGCTCAGAGGTTTTCAAATACAAATACATATTTTCTGGAAGTAATACCCAATTTTTTGCTAAAATATAAAAGAATATGTTATGCTGAGTAAATAGACACCAAACATGTTTCACGCTAAAGTTGTGTACCCCCCCTAAAACAGCGCAAAACTATGGTACCTAAAAATCCCCATAGGCAACACTTTAAAAGCCTTTAGAGGTTACCAATTTAGAATTGCACAGGAGGTCTGGCATTTGAACTATCGATCTATTTCTAACGTTTGCAGCTTTACCCATGTGGTTTGAGCACGTTTACATATGCATGCAGGACCTATGTGCGTGTTCACAGTTGCATAGGGGACCGGGGGCACTTTAAAAAAAAAATATATTATTATTTATTTTATTTAGATTTTTTTACACTGTACCTTTAATTTTTATTTTACTTTATTGCTATCACAAGGAATGAACAACATGAAAACATGTTCCAGGACAGGTCCTCTTTATGGAGAGATCAGGGAATTTCTAGATCCCATATCTCTTCTCTGGCCTCCATAGCATCTGATATAATTAAGATCAGTCTGAGCAGATGAATTAAGAAGCTGGTGACGACTTGTAAATAAAAAAATCTGCCAAAACCAGACGTGACTAAATCCTCATCGCTTCTGGTTTCTGATGTCACACAGTGGGTGGGAGGAACGACATCAATTCCTCTCACTGTGTCCAGGAAAGCCGATGTCACCGATCACAGAAGATGTGAGATCCCCTTCCACTGCCTGTAAAAGTGATCAAGCGGCTCTATAACAACTCAGATCACTTTTACCTTGTAGAAAATCACTGGGGCTAAAAAATTAAATCTTGATTATTGCTGTAACTGCAGCAATAACCATGATATCACCGCTCTTGTCCAAGGATGTTTATGTACGCACAGCAGATGGAAAGCAGTTAAAGTTGAGCTCCAGGAATCATGTGTATGACAACTACATTGGTCCAGCTTGCACAATCATACCTCCCACCTTTCTGAAATGGTAAAGAGGGACAAGTTTTAGCACACTGTGTAAGCAAAGAACACATCCCTGCCATGGCCCCGGTAACATGGACCACAAAGACCTGATATGCGACCTTGCCGTTGGATCGGGGGGTGGGCCAGACTGCTCGTCTTGCAAGTGGTTCACTCTTTTAGCCTGGCCCCCTCCACTTCATTGGTTCTTTTTAGATTCACCACTGACTTTATAATTTCCCCAATTTGCACAACTCATTGTCTCCTTGAGCGTCTGGTCACTTGGTTGTAAATCAAGTGCTTGTATGTAAGGATAACCTCTCCTGTTTTCTCCACATTTGAGCACTTATCCCAGATCTGCCTTTTGTTATATGTTGAGGTGTGCACCATCCATACCCCAGAGCAGCAAATCAAGGCTCACAAGGAACAGCCATAAAATTCAGAGACACGCCAATCGAACAAAAAAAAAAAAAAATGATATAAAAGTGATAAAAGTAAAAAAATATATATATATTATTAATGAGTATACATATTATTTTGGCTCATGAGTCATCGGGGTATTTGAATTACAACAATGCAGAAAGTGTGGAGGACAATTAAATGTATATATAATGCTCAAAAGAGATTATACCTGCGCTGAAATGTCAGCAAAGGAAAATGTTTTAAACAAGATCTTTCAGATATAGAAAGGGAGAGTAGCTACCTTCCTTGCGGAGAGCATACAAAATGAGACTCAGAAGCTGCTCTTTAAACGCTGAAAAGCTAAAAAATAAGAATAAAAATAAAAGGTAAAAAGTGCTCACCTCCTTAACAAATGATATATGTGACCGGATCCTTGTTGTGCAGTAGAAAACTGTTGCAACAATAGGAGTATTTAAGCCAGGATGTTTCATTAAGTAATGATCATGAACAGCTGAAAGCAAAGAGAAGGAACCAGCACATAGTGCTGTCCTTACACTGATGCTAATCAGCTGCTAGGAAGCATGTTGGTGACTTCAATTGGACAAGAAAGGCCTTCCCCTGTCCAATGCGGCAATCAACATCACTGCGCATGCTGGTACGGCGGCGTCAGACGTCGACATGGCCGCCGACATGACAAAAGGGAAACAAGTATGGGCATGATGGTCAAACCGCGCATGCGCTGCACAGACGACGTCCAAGTAGCTGCGCATTACATACAGCCAAAACAGGTTGTAGAGATGGAAAGACTGTGAAAGCCAATATGTTTGGACACCCCCTAGTGGTCATGCAATACATTGCAACCCTTACACAGGAAAAGCCCTGGGAAAAAAGAACCCCCCCCCGGGCTCCTGTGTGCCAGGGAGATTCAATGAGCCACAATGGCAAAAAACACACCACAACGTATGTGTCCAATTTCAAGAACCTTGTATAAAGTAATGTAGTTCGATTAAAAACATGAGATAATGAGACCTGAGGCTGCCATCTCTCTTGTACACCTTTCAAAATGGAAAAAACAAAAATGGAAAATAGGAGGGAGAAGAGATTACATTAAACATAAGGCATAACATGATACATTTTGTACAGTACAGGCATACCCCACTTTTAAGTACACAATGGGGTTTATTTACTAAATTTGGAAAGTGCAAAATCAGGTTCACTTCTGCATAGAAACCAATGAGCTTCTAACCCCAGCTTATTCAATTAAGCTTTGGTAATAAAACCTGGAAACTCATTGGTTTCTATGGAGAAGTGAGCCTGATTTTGTACTTTCCAGCTTTAGTAAATAAACCCCATTGTGTACTTAAAAGTGGGGTATGCCTGTAGTTATTGAGGATCACAATTCCCGACAAATCCATATAAAGAATTGGACGTACTTATATGTATTTGTATCCCATTTAATAGTTTTAGGGATATTTACAATGTATAATATTGATATTTTGTAATAAAATTAATTGTTATTTATGCATACTTTTGTTTTTTTCTTCCCTTACTCATACTCCGACCCATACAATCCCCTCAAGGGCTCTCATTTTCCATATCCTGTCTGATCATAGAAGCAAGGGTATGTGAAGTATGGGATTACAATACATGGGATGCAAATGATATCAGAACAAAATAAAGAAAGCAGAATTTAAGCAGGGAAATATTAAAGAGAGTTAAAGGGGTTGTAAAGTAAAAATTTATATTTTTTTAAAATAACAAACATGTCATACTTACCTCCACTGTGCAGCTCGTTTTGCACAGAGTGGCCCCGAACCTGCTCTTCTGGGGTCCCTCGGCGGCTGTCTCTGCTTCCTCCCACAGGTGCTTCTCACGTTAATGCGAGCTCCCTCACATTGGTGAGAAGCACTGCGGGCGCGCTCCCGTGATACAGCCGGCGGCTATAGCCGCTCGCTGTATCACAAGGCCCCGCCCCCCGGCGCGCTGCGTCATTGGATGTGATTGACAGCAGCGCGAGCCAATGGCTGCGCTGCTTTCAATCCATCCACTCCAGCCAATCAGCGGCCAGGCTGAGCGGCGAAGAGGACGGCGGGGGCGAGCGCGGGATTTTCGAGGGGTCAGGTAAGTAAAACGGGGGGACTGGGGGCGCCGGCAGTGTGAGATGTTTTTTCACACTAATGCATAGAATGCATTAAGGTGAAAAAACATTTACCTTTACAACCCCTTTAAAAGAAAGTGAGAGAATGATATACATGTATTGTGTACAAATGCTGGAATATTTAGTTCTATCTCTTGTGTGTGTCATGTAAGCAAATGTAACAGAACAAAAATATTACAGCGCACACATGCAAGACTAACATTTACCTCCAGCAAGGCTTTTTAAAAACACCTAGACATTTTCAAAAAACATTATAAAAAAATATGGGGATTTGGTCACACCATATTGCTATACGGTGCTTAAGCCCACTTACTGTGATAAAGTACCCCATGATTAGTGGGTCCTACACTATCCATAGACTAGGAGATCCTGCTTCCCTGAACCATGGGAGCTATACTCCTCTATATGGGAGAACATGAGGTCTCCACCATGACACAGGTGGTCACTAATGAGAGGTACTTACTGAAGGAGTGGGGTGCTCCACCCAAAAGGATTTGGTCAGAATCCATACAATAGACATACAAGATATTTTGGGGGCACACCCAAAAAAAATGCATAAAGATGGTGCTGCCATAAGACGATACAACAGAACAAATATATTACAGCGCAAAATTGTCATATTATCAGGTTATTTCTCACACACAGCATATGCATACCACAAATTACACCCCAAAGCACTCCAAAACACATTCTGCTATTACTCCCGAGTATGGCGATACCACATATGTGAGACTTTTACACAGCGTTGCCACATACAGAGGCCCAACATGCAGGGAGCACCATCAGGCGTTCTGGAGCACCCAGGCCAATTCTGACATTTCTCTCCTACATGTAAAAATCATCATTTATTTGCTAGAAAATTACATAGAACCCCAAACATTATATATATATATATATTTTTTTTTTTTTAGCAAAGACCCTAGAGAATACAATGGTGGTCATACCGCATGGTATTTGTGCAGCAATTTTTCAAACGTTTTGTTGGGGAAAAAAAAATGTTTTGTGCTTAAAAAAAAAAAAAACAGTAAAGTTGGCCCAATGTTTTTGCATAATGTGAAAGATGAAGTTACGCTGAGTAAATAGATACCTAACATGTCACCCTTCAAAATTGCACACGCTCGTGGAATGGCTCCAAACGTCGCTACTTAAAAATCCCCATAGGCGACGCTTTACATTTTTATACTGGTTACATGTTTTGAGTTACAGAAGAGGTCTAGGGCCAAAATTATTGTTCTCGCTCTAACGTTCGCAGCGATACCTCACATGTGTGGTTCACACCATTTTCATATGTGGGCGGGGCTTACGTATGCATTCGCTTCTGCATGTGAGCACATGGGGACAGGGGCGCTTTACATTTGTTTTTCTTTTTTATTGTTCATTTTACTTTATTTATTTTAGTTTGCCATTTTTTCCCCCAAAATAAATTTTTTGATAAATTGCAGAGTATTGGCAGGGTATTGGGTATTGCAGAGTATTGCAGAGTATTGGCAGGGTATTGGTAGGGTATGGCAGAGTATTGCACAGTATTGGCAGAGTATGGCAGAGTATTGGCAGGGTATTGCAGTATATTGCAGAGTATTGGCAGGGTATTGGCAGGGTATGACAGAGTATTGGCAGGGTATGGCAGAGTATTGCTGAGTATTGGCAGGGTATTGCAGAGTATTGGCTGGTATTGCAGAGTATTGGTGGGTATTGCAGAGTATTGACAGGGTATTGGGTATTGCAGAGTATTGGCAGGGTATTGCAGAGTATTGGCAGGGAATTGAGGGGTTAAATTTCGGTGAGCAGCGATGTGGGCACTGCAAATGCAGCCCACAGCACTGCTGACACCGATCTCTTCCCCCTCCACTGTACCGATCGGTACAGAGAGGGGATGGAGGAACTTCTTATGAAACAGGACTTTGGAAAAGGTGATCATTTATGTCTGTCAGTCACTCTTTTTCCCTGCAGCTTGACACATGGGCCATGTCACCAGTCACAAGCAGTTATGGCTGCCTTAGTAAATGAGCATGGGATAGAGCCAGGGTTCTCCACAGTTGTTTTTTATAACATAACACTTCTTGTTTTACCTGTTACCAAAGCTGAACATCCCTTCCAGAGATTACAAAAATATATAACCAGATTCCCAAGTCAGGATCTTACAAGTATGCATTTTGTCTGTATGGACATGTTTTCTGGATGTCCAGTGGCAAATGCTACTGCAAAGACCACAGTAAAAAGTGTTATCAGAAGTAGTTTGTAAGTACAGAGTGCCACATCTACAGAGAGTAACAGATTAAATCATTTTATAGGAGTCCTTACTAGAAGTTTTGAAGTTTTATTTTTACACCCCCTACTGTCTACAATGTAGAGGAAAAAGTAGAGTAAGAAACTAGAAAACTTTTGCCTGAATGCTAGAAGGCCATTCTAGCCACAGGATCAATCATTCGTTTTTCACAATGAAAAGTCATTTTGTAATGAAAAAGCAGCTTGCCTATTATTTTCTCCACAATGGAGTTTCACAATGGAGTTTTTGCCTCTTTGGCCACGACTACCTCCACCAGTGGAGGTTCCAGGTTAAAGGTGATAGCAGGTATAGTTAGTGATCAAAATATTGATCAAAAGAGAGGAGACTGTTAAGGAAATTTGTAAGTTCTCTATGTAAGTGTATTCTATTTTGTATGTATTGCACACTGCCCTGACTGTGCACATGGCACTAATAATGTTTTCAGCACATGTTTGCAATCTTTTGAGCCCTGATTAGAATTAGACTGCTTATGCAACGTCCCTTGTTACATAAACATACAATTGTAAACTTAATGTGATACCTACGTAATCATGTGTATAAAAACCTTCAATTGTGTCATAATAAAGCAGAACAGTTATTTGGAAAGATGCTGAGCAGGGGCGGGCTGGGCCGGGGGGTAGGGTGGAAATTTCCCCCCAGGCCGCCGCCTACATTATCTGTAAAACGGCCGCTGCGCTGGCTGGCTGTTCATTTTTATTTATTTTTTTTCAGGCTGTGACGTGCGGCCTGGGTCACACAGTATTAATAACGTCGGCCGCGGTGGCTGCTGATTGGCTGGCTCGATGCTGCTGCCCAGCCTGCGCTGCATTGTGGGAGTTGTAGTCCGGCTGCACTAAATCTCCTGGAGGTTTGAGCACAGCAAACTACAACTCCCATCTCCCAGGAGTCTCAGAGGCCAGCCAGGTGTGTGGTATGTCAGGGGAGGGGACGCCCGGCGTCAAGAACGTCATGTTGCATGTGACCTGCTGGGCTTATGGACGCTGACTCGAGGAGAGGCTAGCTGCAGTCTGCACAGCAAATAAGAAATTACGAGACCTGCTTCAGGATCATCACCCCTACCCCCAAAGAGTGGCAAGGACCTAGCTCAGTGTCTCCAGTCCTCACTGAAACAACGCTCCCCAGCCTAGTAGGTAAGTAAGGCATCTGTGAGAATGGAATAGAATAGGAATATAATTAATATTGCATAGCATAGTCATCATGACAAATAAAATTTTGGCAGTTGCTGCTTTTGTTTTTTTTCTAGCACCCTCACCCCACCAGCGGACTTATCTAACACCCTCCCCCCCCACCAGCGGACTTATCTAACACCCTCCCCCCCACCAGCGGACTTATCTAACACCCCCCCACCAGCGGACTTATCTAACACCCTCCCCCACCAGCGGACTTATCTAACACCCTTCCCCACCAGCGGACTTATCTAACACCCTCCCCCCCACCAGCAGACCTATCTAACACCCTCCCCCACCAGCGGACTTATCTAACACCCTCCCCCCACCAGTGGACTTATCTAACACCCTCCCCCACCAGCGGACTTATCTAACACCCTCCCCCCCACCAGCGGACTTATCTAACACCCTCCCCACCAGCGGACTTATCTAACACCCTCCCCACCAGCGGACTTATCTAACACCCTCCCCCACCAGGGGACTTATCTAACACCTTCCCCCACCAGCGGACTTATCTAACACCCTCCCCCCCACCAGCGGACTTATCTAACACCCTCCCCCACCAGCGGACTTATCTAACACCCTCCCCCCCACCAGCGGACTTATATAACACCCTCCCCCACCAGCGGACTTATATAACACCCTCCCCCACCAGCGGACTTATCTAACACCCTCCCCCTACCAGCAGACTTATCTAACACCCTCCCCCCACCAGCGGACTTATCTAACACCCCCCCCCACCAGCAGACTTATCTAACACCCTCCCCCCCACCAGCGGACTTATCTAACACCCTTCCCCCAGCGGACTAGCCCAACCAATCCCCCCCCTCCTGCATGCACGGCCAGCAGCACAGACGCACACAGCCACCCCCTAGACCCCCCGGTCAGTGGAGCTGACCGATCTGGGACAACACCCGCCTGCTGCATGCCTGCCACTTACCCCATCTGAGTGGTGGGTCAGGCAGCAGGTGAATTGCAGCAAGATGCATATAGGGGGTGGAGAGGAGAAAAGGGGCGGCGCCCTGGTGCCCCTAATGGACCTGCATTGCATTTTGGTTCTTCTGCTTTGAATGGAGCCCTCAGTGAGCTGATTCGGTGGTTCAATGGGCCACTTGACTGGACTTGCCCCCCTGGCCTAAGGCTGCCAGCCCTCCCCAGATGCTGAGCGTATCTTTTGTGCCTATTACCTACTGCAGTAGTTATTATTAATTTGGAACCACTAATCAATATGAGGATAGGAGTTGCCTATCTATAAAATGTCCAGGTCAAGTCTAAGATGAAGTAGAGTCAGGTTTTATCAACCCAGAGACAGAATGGGCTTGATGCTAGCGGCGGGTCACTCCCCCAAAGTACGTATGCAGGCGCCCCCCGTTATTCGTCTCCCAACAACACATAATCCAGAGAAGATCATGGGGGCTTTCCATGATTTCTGTATAAAACTATACAATGAGGAGAACAAGGTTGATCAATCTCAGGTTGACTCTTTCTTAGACCCATTCCCAAATTAGATCGCCATCGTGATATACTAGAGGCTCCAATAACTTCTGAAGAGGTCACCCAAGTTATCAAACATCTCAAACGAGGCTCAGCTCCAGGACCTAATGGCTTTTCAGTCCCCTACTATAAAGCATTCTTAACTACCCTTTCCCCATACTTAGCATGCTTCTTTAATTCCCTCAGGCAAGGATCATCTTTAGAACTGGTCAGTTCGCCTTTGAAATAAAAGGCATCCACGCAGGTTGAATTGCATTCGTGCAGCTTTTACTGAGAATATAATTACGAAGTACATCGGATCACATATAGGATGGATGTGATGACAATACAAGTATGAGTTTAGCTTTTAAAGCAATCTATTACATAGTTCTCTATGTAGGTTACACCTCCAACTCATGGGATATTCTTTACTAATTACTTCAAGATCACATATGGTCAGTTTGACCTCTGGGTTATGAGTAATTTTACTTGTCATAATATAGCAAACTTATGATTAAACAAGAGGAGGTCATCCAAAAGGGACTTTTTGTGATAATAGCTCTTTGCCAGAAATGGAGCAATGTACAGCCAATTAGTACACACGTCATTTGGCAATACATTGCAACCCCTTCAACAACAAGATTATGTAATACCTAATAATTTGGAACAAACTATTCAACTATATTTTTTTAGAAAAACACAGTTCTTTAAAAGGGGGAACTCTGTATGAGCCTTCCATGAGTTTTTCATGATTCCAGACTCCAGGTATTCTGTATCTTAACAGAACAATCCCGAAGTCAGGGAAGGACCCTAGCGAAGTCAGTAACTACCGCCCTATCTCTCATAAAATAATGACCTAAAAATCCTGACTAAAATCCTAGCTGATCGGCTCTCCTCATTCATTAGCTTATAAATACATAAGGACCAGGTAGGGTTTATTCCAGGCAGACAAGGCCCAGACCAGATCCGAAGGGCAATAGACATCATCTCACTCTTGCAATTGGGTTGGGATGGAGGACAGCCACAAGAAAGTTTCCTTCTATCCATCGACCTGCAAAAGGCCTTCAACTCAGTGTCTTGACCCTACCTCTTCTACTAGGGTTAATTTTAAACCCAACTACATGACAGAATGGTAGAGGGACCTCTCACAAGAATGGTCCATATCAGAATGGTACACGGCGACCTCTAGGGCCTATTGAGGAATTTTAAACATTTCATTAATTGAAGCAGACCTGAAGGTCATAACCTGATGGTATTTAGTTCCAACAAGGCTGGCTAAGTTCTACCCTACAGCCTCCCCCCTATGTTTCCGAGACTGCTCCCATGTGGGCTCCATGATTCACATCTGGTGGGAATGCCCTAAAATAAGAAGCTTCTGGAGCAAAATATTTGCCATGGTCCGAAAAAGTTATAGGCATACCAGTTGCAATATCTCCTCACATAGCTTTATTAAGCTTCCCTATAGAAAAGGCCTCTAGAAATACGGGGCGACGGGATCCACTTCATATTCCTAGGAGCTAAATTGACAATAGCTAGAGCCTGGAAGTGACCCTTTATCTCCCTTACTATGACGAAAAGCAAGATCTCTTGGATCATGGCTCAGGAGAAGATGGTCAGCATACTACAGGATACAGTAAGGAAGTTCGAAGCTACCTGGGAACCCTGGGCTGACTATATACATACTCCACATCCTTCATAGGGCTCAATAGCCCATGCTAGCGTTCCGTCAAGACACACTTGACTCTTTACCTATATCTTTCTCCCTCTCTTCTGCTCTTTTTCCCCCCTTTGAATTTTCTCTTCACCCTACCCCTTCTCTATTTTCCTTCAATCTTTACAGTTCTGTTACCACAAGCAATCACTCGTGTATGTTAAAGTAAGGTTCCACACTGGATTACACTTCTTAAAAAATACATTTTTTTTCAGAAATGTTATGAAAGATGGCAGTTGACTACACAGCCCATGACACAGATTGATCCCTTTAGGGGGTGTCGGGGTGAGAGGGTCAACTCCGATTCCTCACTTTTATACAACAACCTCTATCTTAAGGGGTTTTTATTGTCCAAACCTACAACATGTAACTATGTATGTAACACACTAATGTAAGAAATTCTACATTCTTAATTTCTGTAGGATGGAAAGAATCAATACTTATGTATACCTTGTTTTTACTCATGAAAAACATAATAAAAACAATTGAAAAAAAAAAAAAAGCAAAATGAAGCAAACAGTATATATACACACGAAAATGGTAGCTGTAACCTTTTTTTGTTTCTTTCTGTACTGGTGTGTCATATGCTATGTAGCCTACTATGCTAAACTCATTATAAACATTCAAAGTCAATCAGGAGTCTATGGTGCGTGCTTAACTGCTTCCCGACTGGCGCACGACGATGTACGTCGGCAGATTGGCATGGACAGGCAAATGGGCGTACAGGTACTTCCCTTTGAATTTGCCGCCGCGCCATCACAGCGGTACACGCGCCGGTCGTGACCTCCGTGAGACCGAACGCGGGTCCCGCGGAAACTCAATCGCCGTGGGGATACCCGCGATCGTCTCACAGGGAGGAAGAATGGGAAGATGCCGATGTAAACAGCATCTCCCCATTCTGCCTAGCAACAAGTGACACTGTTCTCTGCTCCATGTGATTGAAGCAGAGATCAGTGATCTTTAAAACACAGCCACACCCCCCACAGTTAGCAACACGCCCCTAGGACACACTTAACCCATACACTGCCACCTCCTGGTTAACCCCTTCACCGCCAGTGTCATTTCAAATCCTTCTGAAGCTGAAGTGGTTAATCCTGATGTACTGACAGCCTGACATCTCATTCCTTGAGCCCCTAAAATGTCAGGACAGTGACAATGGTCAATGACAACGGTCCCAAAAATGTGTCAAAAATGTCCGATGTGTCCTCCATAATGCCGCAGTCACAATTAAAATTGTTGATCGCCGACATTACTAGTAAAAAAAAAAAATTATTAATAAAAATGCCATAAACTATCCTCTATTTTGTAAAGGCCAATCAGTAATCGCTTATTGTGATTCTTTTATCAAAAATATGTAGAAGAATACATATCAGCCTAAACTGAGGAAAAAATATTTTTTTATATATTTTTTGGGGATATTTATTATAGCAAAAAGTAAAAAATAATGCGTTTTTTTCAAAATTGTCGCTCTTTTTTTGTTTATAGCGCAAAAAATTAAAAACGCAGAGGTGATCAAATACCACCAGAAGAAAGCTCTATTTGTGGGAAAAAAAGGATGTAAATTTTGTTTGGGAACAACATTGTATGACCGCACAATTGTCAGTTAAAGCCACGCAGTGCCAAATTGCAAAAAGTGCTCTGGTCTTAAGCCAGCAAAATGGTCCGGTCTGAAAGTGGTTAAAAGCATACAGTGTGTGTGTTCCTTGTAAGTTAGAGGGCTATTCATATTATCATGAATGCTTGTGTATATTTAAATCTGTCATGATATGTCATCATATCATGGCAAGTTGAGATGACTGCCCAGATTAGCTAAAAAAAGCATGTTTGTACAGATTACTCCAGTGGCCCCAAGTTTAGAAACAACAGGAATTTCAAGTCTGCTTGACAAGTCCTTTGATGCTTGATTTTCTGGGTCTTTACTTTTGGGACATATACAAATCTGCTAGTTTTTCTAGTAACAAAACGTACAAATATGAGCAGTACATTCCACTATAATTACACATGTACCAATATACCCAAACATTTCCTAGACAAATTTACAGTTTTGTGCTTTATGTATTAGAATGGAATATGTGGGGTATTAATGAAAGTGATAGAGAAAATACGTTTCTAATAATTCATCATCACAATAATTTTAAAATAACCCTATTTTTTTCTTTAAAATGTACTATGTTCTGTACTTAAAAAAAAATGTTCTTTCGAATTAGTGAAATATGTCATATCAAATATGCATACATGGGCGCTCACTGCCTGTTAGCACCAAACTGAAGAGGGAGAGAAAGGGATCCCCAGAGCCACACATCCACGCAAGTATTCAGTGATGAAATTACAACCTCAGCCTGGGCTGCCACCAGACCATGCCCCAATGCTTTTTACCCCCCACCCCGGAGCTTAGTCGTAGGGATCTATGAACATACAAACAACAGCAACACTTTCCCAGTTCATTCTGAAGCAGTGTTATAAAACAGACCTGAATATCAGGGAGAACAGTATTTATCAGAAAAATAAACTACCCACAATGCAATATTAATAGCACTGTCACTGTAGCAATAGCCAGCTATCATGTGTATCATGTGTCTTTTTTCTTTTTGATGGTTTCTGAAGAAATTTTATGTTCCGTGATGTCCAGTCCTCTTCATGGCCCTAAACCTATACTGAGGGATTTATTAGCTTCAGGTCTAACACTGGAATGCATATCAGAAGATATGCTTCCAACAGATATACTTCCAACAGAGAGCCATGCTGGCCAGGGGTGATGAAGAAGGGCATCTGAGGGCACTAAGTGTAGGTCCACTGAATGAGTCAGAGGATTGACTTGTTCCCACTATCACCCTGCTCTGCACAGTGTTTCCTTTAGAGAGAGAGTCTGAAAGGGAACAGATACTGCTATAATATCTGTGCTGTGCTGTAAAAAACAATTTACTTTGCAAACTGAAACGTAAAATAAAAGTGACCTCATACCATTTAGAAGTTGAAACATTCTGCTATACCAAAACTCAATATAAGCCTTAAAGAAATCAGTGAGCCATGATTTTTCTTCCATGATTACTCACCTCTTTTAACCACCATAAATTCACCAGTGCTGTGCACCACAACATACGTATCCCTGAAAGCCTTAGAAAAAGCATGATATAATGAAGTGGTCTGCTTGTCTATTTTTATTATTCTGCATTGCCCATGTGAATAGAACAAAGCATAACGTTTTCCAAGGCTGCAGAATGAGTTATAAAGGAGGCACACAACCCTCCCTCTACCCTATTCAGCATACAACACTCTAGCTTAGTCAGTTATACAAAAGGTGATTGCAAGCATACAAGCCTGCCATGCTTTAAAAAATAATTTTCGGGGGCTTGTCCAAGATGGCGAGGTGAGCGGTCGCCTTCTGCTTCAGCTCCCCTGGCCTTCCGAGATTATCCAAATCCAGGCCGACAATAACCCCCTGAGAACGACCGCTCGTATACCCTGAATGAGGCGCAGATCATCGCGGACATCTGCCGGCAGGGGAAAACGGCTCCGATTCCCGTCGCACCCGGAGGAATATCCACCCCCTTCTCCCGCTCACGTGGAGACCTGCGCTGCACGAGGCTCTAACAAGGCCTCCATGGCTTCCCAAACGGCCCCGATGGAGGACCCAGAACCCAGACCTCCCTAGCTCGCTGAGGTTATGGCAGCTATAGCGACCTGCCAGTCCACACTAACAGCCAAAATAGAGGCTGTCCAGCTAGATGTCAGCCTAATGCGCTAGGATGTATACAAGATCCATTCTCATGTGACGGAGAGCGAGCAGCATGTCAGCACCGCAGAGGATGAAATCTCTGAACACTCCACAGCACTCCGGACCCTCCAGACAAAGGTAAAGGCCCTGGAATACAGGGCCGAAGATGCGGAAAACAGGAACAGGAAGAACAACCTCCATATAGTAGGCCTACCAGAGGGGGCAGAGGGGAACCACACGACCACCTCTGTGGAGGATATGCTCCTTGCCCTGCTCCCGAACGCCCGCTTCTCCCCCCCAGTACGTGGTGGAATGGGCCCATCGTGTCTCCCCCAGGCTGGGACCTACGGGATCCCCCCAAGGACTTTCATACTCTGCTTCCTTAATTTTAGAGATAGGGATGAGGTCCTTTGAGCATCCCGAGCCCTGGGAGACTTACGGTTCCAGAACACCAAGCTGCTGATATTTCCGGATTTTTCTGTGGAGACACAGAAACTCCGAAGATCCTTTGATCAGGTGAAGCCGACCATGAGATCCAGGAACATTCGTTACAGCGTTCTATTCCCTGCTCGCCTGCGGGTCCAAGATGGAGAATCCACCCGCTTCTTCAACACCCCCTGGGAGGCCTCTGTCTGGCTGGATTCTCTTCCCCGCGCCCGCTGACAGCAGGAAGTGTGAGTTACAAATCTTTTTATCCCATCTTGTGCCTCTCTCTCCACCTACTCTAATCCCCCTTGCTGTTATGTCATACCACCCCACTCAGTGACCCTATTGTGTCCTGGACCGCATAGTTGTCTACGGATTACACAGGAGCTTTGACTCTTGACCCTGCCTTTGGCACTCTTTATGCTCCGGGTGATAGGGGATGAGAGATGGAGCTCCCATGGGGATTGAGGGAAGAGGCACCTGGGAAACACTGTTACACTCATTGTGCGGGAAGGTAATTCACATTAGCAACCTAAGTTTGTGCCCCTGATGCAGACAGGAGAGAGATCTGTGCCTTTTATTTGAGGCTTAACGCTTTGTGCTTCACCTTATGCCTCGGATCATACTGTACCTAGGTTATACCGTGAGGAGACAACTGAGACTGCAAATTATCATCTTTTTTCTCCTGAAACTGTCCCCCTCCGGCTTAGTTACTGCCCGGCGGAAGCCATGGAGCGGAGTTCAAGAAAGGTCGCCTGCAACCTCCAGCTAGTCTTGGAGGTGCTACCTAGCCACTTGAGTGGGTCCCCTACTTGACGGCCGAATAGCCGTGTTGCGTTTTGGGATGCAGACCCTCCCCTTGTTTGACCCGATAAGGGTTACTATGTTTTTTTCTTTTGGTTCTTACTTTAATTACCGGGTTTTTACAAATGTTCTTAGTTTAATTTTGTTCCCATTGAATATAAAAACACGTGGTATTCCAGCATTGCATTGCTTTCATATAGGTATGTCATGGGTCTGGTGGTACACCCCAGGAGCCAAGTTCAGTACTGATTCTATTCCCTCTAAAGCCCCTAGGACCTATGTTTACTCTTAACATCCTTTCCTGGAACACCAGGGGGCCGAACTCGCCTGTCAAAAGATCCCTAGTGTTCCAGTTCCTCAAGACTTATAACCCACACATATGTGTGCTCCAAGAAACACACCTTGTGGGGAGCCCTTAAAAAACCCTGGGTGGGTTAGCATTACCACTCCACATACTCTAGCTTCGCAAGGGGAGTCAGTGTTCTGGTATTGAAGTCCCTTCCTTTTCGGCTCCTGGGCTTGGCTCTTGACCCGGACAGTAGGTATGTTGTCCTTCATGCAAAGATCCACACAATGACATGGACCATTGTAGGTTTATACCTCCCCCTCCAGCCTCCTTACTACTGCTGAAACAAATCACTAGTAAGATGGCCGAGTTTACATCAGACAATATTGTTATCCGGGGAGACTTTAACCTGGCCTCTGACCCAGATATGGACAGGCTCACGCCCACGGGACACCATTTCCCTGGACTGGCTGCCTGGGCTGACACCTACTGTCTGACTGACATCTGGAGGTGGAGACACCCTGTTCTCTGGCATTCACATGTCACTCGGCCTCCCACAGATCGTTCTCCCGCATAGACCTGGTCTATGCGGGAGAACCCAGTTCTGCCAAGGGTCAAGGATATACAAATATTACCTAAGGGAATTTCAGATCATGCACCCCTACGCTTGACACTTGACCTCTCCCTAGGCCCAACTGAAAAACTATGGAGACTGTCCAGATTTTGGATTCCTGACACTTCTGTCGATGCTCAGTTTAGAATTGAGATGGATGGCTACTGGGTAGCTAATCCTGGTTCGGCGGAGGTCACGGTTGTCTAGGATGCCTTTAAAGCCATGACAAGGGGGCACTACCAGACCATCATCGCCAGAATACGCAGGGAGCGCAGAGCAGACTTGACTAAGGCTGAGAGGGAGGCGGCTTCTAGGGAGGCACTATTTTTTCGCACTCGAGACCCCCAACATTACTCACAACTGCAGACCAAAGAGGTTACCCGCCTCCGCACCTCTCTCACCCAGAAGAAAATGCTAGCACAGTCCCAACGGATTTTTGAACAGGGGGAGAGGTCGGGGAGGCTGTTGGCCTGGCTCTCTAGAGTGCAGGCGGGAGGGATGAGTGTCCCGCATATTAAGTAACCACCAGGACAATTGATACACACCCCAGACAGGATCAATCAATGCTTTGCAGAATTCTACAAATCCCTTTACACTTCCAGGGCAGACTATGATGGGGGAGACCTTACAACATACATGGACGCCATTGACATACCGACTCTAACCATGTCGTACCGTAACAAACTTGACGCATCTATTACGGTTCTGGAGATTCTCCAGGCGCTTAAATCCATGCAAGCTGTGAAAACACCGGGCCCTGATGGGATCCCAGTGGAGTTCTACAGGCAGTACACAATGAGCGAAGTGATTATAGTTGTGATTCCCAAACCAGGCAAAGACCCCACCTTATGTTCCTCACACCACCCCATATCACTCCTAAATGTGGATGCGAAAATATTGGCAAAAATTTTAGCTAACAGACTCAACTTAGTCATCACAGCCCTCGTCCACAGAGACCAAATGGGCTTCATGCCAAGCAGAGGGACTGACGTTAATATTAAACGTCTTCTCACTCACATAGACGGAGCCATAGAGGAGAGGACGGGGGTGATGGTCTCACTCGATGCGGACAAGGCTTTTGACTCCATCGAGTGGGGCTACCTATGGGAGGTACGGCTGCCTCTCAGCAAAGTTTCAACTAGCATGGGGTCTTTTGTCCTCGTGATGGAACCTCTGGCAATATTGCTGAGAGCGAATCCTGGGGTTAAGGGACTACAAGTGGGCCCAATAGAGGAAAAAGTGTTGTATGTGGATGACGCCCTGCTCTATTTGGCGGACGCATCGTCCTCACTGCATACTGTCCTCGAACGAATGAATCGATTCGGCCTATACTCAGGGATCTGTGTCAATTGGGATAAATTAGCCCTCTTCCCGCTCTGCCCCTCGACCCCTCAAGTACCATATCCGCAGCTTAAATGGGTGGAAGGTTTCACTTACCTGGGGATTAAAATTAGCAGACAACAACCTAAAGCTACTCATGACACAACTAGTGGCTAAATGTGCTGCATGACGTTCTCTCCCCTTGACCCCAGTGGGCAGAGTTAATCTGCTAAAAAATGATATATCTCCCCAAGTACTTGTACTTCTTCAGAAATATCCCCACACACATCCCTAAATCTTTCTTTCTGAGGCTGGAGAGCCAGCTGATATCCTTTATCTGGGCTGGGAGGCCCCCCAGAGTGGCCTAACAGATATTGTACCTCCCACTATCGAGGGGGGCTGGCACTCCCGAACTTTCATCTCTACTATTGGGCAGCCATCCTGGTCACGGTCAGGTGGTGGTTCTCCCAGCCCAGACAAAATGCAGCAGTTAATCTGGAGGCGGCTATCCAAGGCTCGTTTGCAGCCCTGAGCAATCTGCCATTTTGCGGACTCAGGGCTAGCTCTTCTATGACAAACCTCATGCGAACCACGGTCAGGGTCTGGCAGGAGGCCAGGAAGATTTATGCAAAGCCCAATCACGTCTCCCCACACACGCCCCTTTCGGGTAACCCTATGCTTTCACACCTACACACCATCCCAGATCCTTGTCTGTGGGAAAAAACAGGGAATTTTTACCTTAAAACACATAGTTAAAGAGGGTAGAATCATGACTTTCCTGGAACTAAGAAGGACATATGCGCTCCCGATCTCTTTTAGGTCCAGATACCGGCAGCTATAGCATGCCTTTGCGGCCCAATTCCCTACCCCTCTGACGTTAGAATTGGACTCCATTGAGCGTCTTTTGATCTCCAGTGTCATGGGGAAACCTCTCTCAACCTTATACCTATATCTCACCATGGAATATGACACCAAACTAACCAAAACCTGGGAAAAATGGAGGGGTGATATCCCATCCCTGGGGGAGGAGGATTGGGAGGAATGTCTGACCAAAGATATTCCCTCAATGATTGCCGCAAAAATAGGATTTTTATAACAGCTTACCTGTAAAATCCTTTTCTTTTGAGGTACATGACGGGACACAGAGACTCAGTAATTACTGGTGGGATGTCCCAGAGCAATGCTATCTGAGGAGAGGGGAACCACACAACATAGGGTGTACTCAGACCTGAGGACCCTGTACCACTGCCTGCAGCACACTACACCCAAAGGCGAAGTCCTCATGCCTTCTCACATCCACCTGATAAAATTTGGTGATTGTATGGATTGATGACCAGGTTGCGGCCTTGCAGATTTGAGCCATGGAGGCCTGGTGATGCACCGCGCACTAATAGTCCTAGTGAAGTGCGCCTTGATCTGAGAAGGCGGGATCTTTTGTTTCAAACCATAAGCTTGAACAATTACTTGTAAAATCCATTTAGCAATGGTAGATTTTGATCCTGCCTGTCCTCTCTTAGGACCCTCTGGCAATACGAACAAAACATCAGTTTTGCAAACCTGAGCTGTCCCTTCCAGATAGGCTTTGGCTGCTCTCACTACATCCAAAGAATGTAGAGACTTCTCTTCCGTAGAAAAGGGATTTGGAAAAAAAGGAAGGCAGAACAATATTTTGGTTTAGATGAAAACCTGAGACCACCTTGGGTAGAAAACTAGGATGAGGGCGTAACACCACTCTATCCTTGTGCATTATCAGATACGGTTATTTGCAAGAGAGGGCCGCTAATTCTGATACTCTTCTGGCAGAAGAAATGGCCACCAGAAAAATGAATTTCCTTGTCAACAGAACTAAGGGAATCTGATGTGTTGGTTTAAAAGGCTGCTTCTGTAAAGCTGACAGAACCAAAATCAAATCCCAGGGGTTCAGAGGCGCCCTAACTGGAGGATTAAGGCCCGTTACTCCTTTTATAAAGCTTCGGACCAAAGAATGTGAAGCAGGTGGACGTTGAAACAGAACCGATAAGGCCGAGACTTGGCCCTTGATTGTACTCAAGGTCAGTTTCATCTCTAACCCATTTTGCAGAAATTCGAGGATTCTGCCTATGACATATTTTCTGTGGTGCCAACCCCTGGATTCACACCAGGAGACATATGCTTTACAGACTCTATGATAAATAATTCTGGAAGCTGGCTTTCTTGCATTAATCAAGGTAGATATCACAGGGCCCGAAAGCCCACGATTCGTTGGAATGTGGGTTTCAATAGCCAAACCGTTAAATTTAGCGTTTGTAAGGTAGGTTGGAATAACGGTCCCTGGGATAGCAGGCCAGGACGGGACGGCAGGGTTCAAGGAGGGTCTACCGCCATCTTCACTATTTCTGCATACCAAGCTCTTCTGGGCCATGCTGGGGCCACCAGAAGCACCGACTTCTTTTCCTGCCTGATCCTGCAAAGCAGTCTTGGCAGTAGCAGAATAGGAGGGAACGCATAAATCAGAGAGAACTGATGCCTTGGAGTAACCAACACATCTGTCCCTCATGCAAGAGGATCCCTCATTCTTGACACAAAGTTGTCGACCTTGTTGTTGAACCTGGACGCAAAGAGATCTACATCCGGGAACCCCCCATCTCTGGCATATGGCCAAAAATACATCGGGTGGAGAGACCATTCCCCTGGAACTAACTGCTGGCGGCTCAAGTAGTCCACCTGCCAGTTCTCTACCCCCGGAATGAAGACTGGCAATATGCATGGCACATGTCTTTCTGCCCAGATTAAGATCTGGTTTACTTCTTCCTGAGCTGCACTACTCTTGGTGCCCCCTTGGTGATTGATATAAGCCACTGCTGTGGCATTGTCGGACTGGATCCTGACAGGGCATCCCTGCAACCTGAGTGTCCAGGCTTTTAGGGCTAGATACGCAGCACAGATCTCCAGAATGTTGATGGGTAAGGCCCTCTCGGTCCTAGACCATCTCCCTTGGACAGTCGACTCAGAAAATTCTTGAGGATTCTCCCTTACCTTATCCAGCTGCAGGGTCTGAATAACAGACCCAATCTTCACCTCTCATGGTGGGCTCTGTTAGGCCGCGTACACACGCGGGGACTGTTCGCTCAACTTTGTCCGCTGAACAGTGTTTCGGCGGACAGTCCGCTCGTGTGTGGGCTTTCAGCGGACAGTTTCAGCGGACAGTCTGCTGAACAAAGTTTTTCGGAAATTCCGAAAAACTGTCCGCTGAAACAACAGTCCCCTCGTGTGTAGGCTTGTTCGTCAAACTAAGTTCCGCGCATGCTCAGAAAGGATTTACACGCCGAAGTTTGCATTGCAGTGTATAGGACGTCGTTTTCTAGTCCCGTCGTACGTGCCATTCACGTCATCGCGCACGGTTTCAGCGGACTGTTCGTTCGTCGTGTGTGGGCAAGTCCGTCCATGCTAATTTTGAGCGGACTGTCCGCTGAAACTGTTTGACGGACAAAGTTGAGCGAACAGTCCCCGCGTGTGTACGCGGCCTTAGGAAAAAACCTTCAGAGACTGGGGCTCCCTTGAATAGGGGGATCCGCAGTTCTGGACCCGTAAAGTACCCTGCCAGGAATATGGCTGAAAAAAACAAATACTGGATCCCAGGGTCCCAGGGTCTCAGGGTCCAGCTCTCTAAAAAGAGAAGTGTTACAGGTAAAACCTAGTTTCTTTGGACACAAGGCCCGGGTACCATCCAATTCAGTCTGGAAAAGACACTTTGAATGGATCCGGTTGCATAGCTGGCCCCAGTAAGGATATTCCAGCGGAGCTCAGCACAGCACATCTTTACTTGTGACCAACACCTAAGACACTGGCGAAAAAACTGAGGTAGCTCCAGTAGGGGGAGGGGATATATGGGAAATTGAACTTCCTGTCTAGGGTGTGCCAGTGTCCAATCACCTAGTGATACCCTATAACCCACCAGTAATTACTGAGTCTCTGTGTCCCGTGAAAGACGGGTTTCTACAATTTAAGTTCCTACATAGGGCATACTTTACTCCACAGAGACTGGTGCACATATACCCCCAGAGAGACCCTAACTGTCAAAGATACAAACAGGAAGTCGGCACATTCTGGCACATGGTCTGGTCCTGCCCCAAACTTCAGCCATGCTGGACGGCAGTGACCTCTACACTAAGTGAAGTGACAGGGACGGACATTAAGGTTGACCCACAAACATTATTACTAAGCCACCTGGAGGATCTGGAGGGGGATAGATACTGTAAACTGTGTATTACCTTCTCACTATACTATGCCACACATTTTGTTGAGGTGGAAGCTGGAAGACCCCCCCCCTACTCTTGCCTCGTGGCAGAGAACGTTGACCTCGGTGCTCCCCCTCTATAAGCTGACCTACGAAAGCAGAAGTTGCCCAGGAAAGTATGATATAATCTGGTCCTCTTGGATGGACGCTCCTGACAGCCTTGGCCCACCCTCCCCCTAGCCGTGACAGCAGCACCGTCCCACCAGGGGATTCTACCTCCCATCCTCCTACCTATCGTGCCTGCCCCCCCCTTTTTTTCTTTTTTTTCCCTCTGATGTCAGATATCTATAAACTGTACGAGAGACTTCTTTACTGCTGACATGTACCATTGAATGTATGTGCCTGATGCTTGTAACACCTACAATGTTGGGAACTTAGCTAAAATGTGACTGCCGAATGAAGGTGGTTATCCTTGCTTATATCTGTTTACCACTGAAGGATCTATATCACTCTGTACTGTAATGCTGAATTGTCCAATAAAACTTTTCTGTTAAAAAAAATTATAATTTTCACAGACGTACCCTAATTTAAATGTATTCATTAAATAATAGATTTTTTGTACTTACCGTAAAATCCTTTTCTTGAGGGACATAGGACTGTAGGAATTCTAGGAGATGTGGTTTATATTGCTGCCTTCAGGGGGTTTGGACACTGGCAAAACAAAAAAGTCAAATCATCCCCTGTATAACCCTGCTCCCAACCTTCAATGCCTCAGTTTTATGATCAAGCAATACATAAGGCTAATAATACAGAGCGACGTAACCTGCGTCCCTCAGTGGACTTTAAAAAAAGGATTTTACGGTACATGCAAAAATCCTAATATTTTATAGTCCATTAACGGACATAGGAATGTAGTATTTCTTGGACGCATAAGATATCCAAACACAATCCAAGCTCCAGGTAGGCAACAGAATAGGAAGAAAGCTATGCCTAAAAAAAACAAAATGAAAGGCTTTAAGAAATAATCTGGTATACCAAAAGCAGGGCAGGTAACACCACTCAGGACAGACTGAAAAAACAATGAACTTCGAGAAGAATGGGGAGGACAACCAATCAACGAAAATTTAGACCAACTGTTAAAGCGTTTAGAAAAATAAGAATGTTTTCTAAGGTAAAGGCCAAAGCATAGGATACTTAACCTTTGACCTCAGGGAAAGGAAATTTGGACAAATAAAGTATGTCTAAAGTTCAAGTAGTGAACAGCAAGGGGGGGGGGGGGGGGTAGTTTACCCATAATCCTTGACTTCGGGGAAAGGGAGGATTCATAATAAAACAGCGCTTTTAGTAGTATTCTAAAGGGAGGGAGGTAAGGAGACTTTCATTATGAAACAAATAAGGGTAGAGTACTAAGTCCCTACTAAGGAAGGGGTGTAGCTATATACAGACCTATATGACAGAGAAAGCAGAGTGAGGGAAGATCTAATGCAATGAGCAGGGACTTCAGAATAAAAAGGATGAGATCTACCAAAGCAATAGATGTACCTTTGTAATAGATACATCACAATCTGTCTGATGATATATGAAAAATCAGTATAGTGTAGCAAAGAAAACAATTATCGTGGTGTTATGCATTGTGTGAATTCACCCGAAGATGCTCTACAGCTAACTAACACTATACATGATGGTCTGGAAAGCACCACAAGCAGAGTCCAGTGTCTGAAGGTCACATTCCAGGCGATCTCCACAGTCTGTGATCAGAGAGAGTCCAGGTATGACCTCCAAAGCTATTGCTGAGGAAATGCCTATTTGGATAACTGCTGTATAGAGACCAGCTCAGAAAAAAACATCTTATGCCGTGCACACACGAGCGGACTTTCCGACATCAAAGGTCCGACAGAGCGATTCTGGCAGACCATTCGATCGTGTGTGGGCTGCAGCAGACTTTTGATTTGCAAAAATCCATCAGACTTTAGAAATGGAACATGTTTCAAATTTTTCCGCCGGAGCTCCACCGGACCCAGTTCCTACCGAGAAATCCGCTTGTGTGTATGCTAGTCCGACGGACAAAAACCGACGCGAGGGCAGCTATTGGCTACTGGCTATGAACTTCCTTATTCTAGTCCAGTCATACGTCATCACGTTCGAATCCGTCGGACTTTGGTGTGATTGTGTGTGGCCAAGTCTGCTCATTCGGAAAGTCCATCAGAACTCTGTCAGAACTCCGCCGAAAGTCCGTCGGACCTAGTCCCTCGAAAAGTCCGGTCGTGTGTACGCGGCATTAGAAGTCCAGAGTATATTAATGGAATTCAAAAATATATATTTGAAAATTATACTTTGATCTTACAGTGGAAAAACCTGTCCAAACTCATTGGAAACAGGGTAAAGAACTCAGGCATGGAGGTTAGCAATGGGGTTATGCGGGGTCTAGTCTAACAGTTTTTTTTGTTTGCTAGCATCCAAACCTTCTGAAGCAGCAACTCATGTGTCCAAGAATGATTGCATGAATACATGGGTGATAAAGAAAATGGCCTTCTACAAATAACTTCATAAATCATATAAAACATATGTTTGTCATCAGAATCTTCTTTTTGTATTTGCTTGGTGTTTTAGTAAATGTTTTATTTGTGTATTGTAATTGTATACTGAAAATAATAAAGAGAATTTTACAAAAAAAAAATATATATTTTTTTAAATGTGGTTCTATTTGGTACCATTCTTATAGACACCCATTGGTAATACAAGTAAATCAGGCATAGACCATTGTTCTGATAATGGCATTTTTCATACATGTTTGAGAAAATTGTTTAAAAAAATAAGTCTTGAAACTAAGCGGCTTCTCTCTTTTGTTTTCAAATGATTAATGGAATATCATTGCTTACTATTGTTAACAAAGACATTTCCAAATATGTCGAAAGTAATGTCATTCTGTCATACCACATTACAGCTTGTTCATTTCAGATTATACTGCAGCATGCACATCACCTAGAGAGGATGATACTACCTCTTAAAAGTGCATGACATTAAATGTTAAAAAGCAACTTAAGTTATGAACTATATATGATTCATTATGCATATGTTATTAACAAGATACTCAGATCAGCAGGGATCCTAATCAGAGACTTAAAGTTCCATCCTTAGTCGCTGAAGACTTGACCTATAAATCATACACTTTGGGTCTTATAAGAATAGCCCATTAAATAATCATCAGGAATTGAAGAAAATAAAAAGTAATTCCTTGTTCATATATGTTTTAATGGAAATTCAGTTTGGCGATTTGCTAAATGTACCGTATAGCAAAAATGCAAATCTTTTTTTTTTTTTGTCACTTATTATTTAAAAAAACAGTCAATGCTCTTTACAAACAATTAGTCCATTCCATAAAACTGGGGTAAATGAGAACAGTATTAACGTGAAGAATAACCTTGATCTTAAGAACACCTGGTATACGCTTGGCCAATTTAAAGGGAACACATGATGAAAAAGGTGTTGCCTTTGGCAAAAATAACATCAAAATGGTCACTAGATTAAAAAAAGTTATATGCAAATCTTTACATTTTCTTAGCTGTCCAACTTGGCCCCTCCCTAGCCACATGCCAAACATTCCCAGTGGTCTTTGAAACCGCACATTATATTCTTAACGTATACTGTAGGTGCACCTTCAAAGCGCCCTTATCCCTCGCCAACCTCCATTATGCCAGTGTAACCACCCCACCCCAGAAACTAACTTAAAGCAGGGTTCCACCCTAAAGTGGAACTTCCGCTCATTGGAACTCTCCCCCCCCTCCGATGTCACAATTGGCACCTTTCAGGGGGGAGGGGGTGCAGATACCAGTCAAAGACAGGTATTTACACCCACTTCCGGGCATAGATTCCCACGGGAGTCTATGCCTCTTCCTGTCCCTGCGCGCTGTCTGCTGGGACACACACGGGTCCCAGAGACAGCGTGGACAATTCCTATTGCGCTACGCGACTTGCGCATGCGCAGTAGGGAACCGGGAAGTGAAGCCGCAACGCTTCACTTCCTGATTCCTTCGCCTAGAATGGTGGCGGCAGCAGCCGAGAGCCGAGCGATCGGCCTCGGCTGCCGACATCGCTGGATGCTGGGACAGATGAGTGTCCATTTATTAAAAGTAAGCAGCTGCAGTATTTGTAGCTGCTGGCTCTTAATATTTTTTTTCCCAGTGAAATCCCTCTTTAACTTGTGCTGAGAGACGGTCCCATAAAACCATATGGGAATCTACTGAATTAAAGCGGAGCTCCACCCTAAAGTGGAGCTTCCGCTCATTGGAACCCTCCCCCCCTCCGGCGCCACAATTGGCACCTTTCAGGGGGGAGGGGGGTGCAGGTACCTGTACAGTACAGGTATCTGCACCCACTTCCGGCATAGATATCCGCAGAATCTATGGATATTTCCGCCCCTTTCCGCAGGTCCCCCG
Organism: Lithobates pipiens; assembly: GCF_037356315.1. Taxonomy (NCBI): domain Eukaryota; kingdom Metazoa; phylum Chordata; class Amphibia; order Anura; family Ranidae; genus Lithobates; species Lithobates pipiens. The sequence continues at coordinate 429,489,662 of NW_027507748.1, forward strand.
CTGTCTGCTGGGAAACACACGGATCCCAAAGACAGTGGGGACCATCCTTATTGCGCAGCGCGACTCGCGCATGAGCAGTAGGGAACCGGGAAATGAAGCCGCAAGGCTCCACTTCCTGATTCCCATACCCAAGATGGCGGCGACAGCACCCGAGAGACGATCGAGAGATCAGCTTCGGGTGCCGACATCGCGGGCACGCTGGGCGGGTAAGTGTCCTTATTTTAAAAGTCAGCAGCTGCAGTATTTGTAGCTGCTGGCTTTTAAAAGAAAAAACGGCGGAACTCCCGCTTTAACAACAGTTCCATTTACCCCAGCTTTTATAAAGTGTTTTTTTATTTGGGGAGTGGGGGAGCTGTCCGCACAAAAGACCTTGTATTTTCATGCAAGATCAAATTTAATATCATGAAATCTTCTACCCAGCAAGGATATGGAGTTCCAGTTTCCTTTTCACATCATACACATGATTACATTTCAATTTGTGATAATAACTAGACCCACTTTAAATGTTTACTTGTAAAACAAAGATTGTACATAGATAAAGAAAAATAAATATAAAACAACAGTTTTAAAATGTATAAAGAATACCGGCAACTCGATTGCTTCTTCTTAAATCTTTATTGAGCACAAACAGCAGTGCGACATCAAAACGCTACCATGCAAAAGCCTACATCATAGCATACAGATTTACAATAGAATCAAGTTTATATAGGAAAAGGTGTCTATTCCTCCAAAAGAAAAAAAGGGGATGGTACAATCCAATTTAAAATCAATTAACAATTAAGATCACGTGAGGTTGGTAGAAACAGAGAAAAAGGGGGAGGGAAAGAAAGGAAACACAGACTGAAAAATCTAGGTCAAAGAATTAAGGAGCTAACAGAGTCTCGCACACATTATGTTAAACATAAGTTAAGGGGGAGCACGAGGCTCTGCAAAAACTTAAGGTTAGAACTGTTATAACAATCCGTCAAGCAGATAAGGGTGGAGCAGTTGTAATTCTTAATACAGAATATTATAAGTCAGAAGCTCTTAGACTATTAAACGACACCATCAACTACAGGCAACTGGATTCAGATCCTACTGATGGCATTCAACGGGGCTTGTTGCAACTTTTGGATGATGGTGGAGAAATGGGAATGGAACAGAAGATTTTTGATTTCATATTAACAGATAAGCCTGTGACCCCAATATTCCGTCATCTTCCAAAGGTACACAAGCAACAATCCCCTGTTCAGGGATGCCCAATAGTAGCAGGTATTGGATCCCCATTAGAAAGACTCAGTGAAAGGGTGGATGAGCATTTAAAACCCTTGGTTAAATGCTTACCTGGCTATCTTAGGGATACAGGACATTTATTGGCACATAAGAATGAGATTAAATGGTCGGCCAATAGTTGTTGGATCACAGTGGATGTTAAAACATTATACTCCTGCATACCACACCATTTGGCAATCCAAGCTGTTAAATATCACCTTACACGTTATAGTTGTTATAAGCGGGAATTGTGCACATTTTTGTGCATGGCTATAGGATTCCTGTTAAAATACAACTATTTCATGTTTGACTCTAAATATTATTTACAATGCCATGGTGCATCAATGGGTTCAAAATTTTCCCCTTCTCTTGCAAACTTATATATGGGTTGGTGGGAGGAGACTTTTCTCTTCTCCCAAGGTAACCCATATGGAGAATTCATTGATTGGTATTGTCGCTTTTTGGATGATTTTATATTTGTATGGAAGGGGCCAGCCAATGTATTGGACTCATTTTTGGCTTATCTCAATACCAATCACCTGAATCTGAAGTTTACCCACACTTCAGATCCGGTCAGTATTGATTATCTGGATTTGACTTCTGTGGGATGTGGGGATAATGGAATAGTCTCTACCAGAACCTATAGGAAACAGTGTGCAGGTAACACTTCTGTTGGCATTGAGTTGTCACCCAGCGCATACAGTGTGGGCATTGCCAACGGGTGAGTTCATCAAAGCAAGGAGAAATTGTTCCTCTGATAAGGATTTTGTTAATGAATGTAACATTGTTTCCAGTACGTTGAGAGAGTGAGGATATAGTGGACATTTAATAGATAGAGGCAGAAGATTGGCAGAAAATAGAGAACGTGGTGATCTGATTGGGAATTCCTCTTCTATCAGTAAGAAGGCACGGTCCAGTGGGAGGGGAGGTGTTAACTTTGTGACCACTTATTCACAACAATACAATCAGATTGTTCTATCATATAACACTGCCTCCCTGTCCTATATGCGGATAAAACTTTGCATCATATTTTAAGACAGGGGTGCAGCTTTTCCAGTAGAAACGCTCCTACTTTGGGTACTATGCTTTCACCTTCTCTTTTTCATTCCACTTCCCCTTCCATTTCATGGTTGGAAACAGTGGGCTCCTATCCCTGTGGTTATAACACCTGTAAACAGTGTAAAAGACACAAAAAAAGCAAGTCTGTCATTTATTTTTCAACAGGTAGAACATATCCAGTAAAAAGTTTTATAAATTGTAACTTAAAGATGATTGCAGTACTTGCAGTACTTGCAGAGTACAGTATGTGGGATGCACTATCTGCAATCTACATATTAGAATATCAGAACACTACAATGACACTTTAAATAGCAATGCAAAAAATATTTCAAATGTTTCTAAACATTTCAGAACAGTTCATGGTGGTAATCTGGAATCGTTTTGCGGTCTGGAACAGGTGAGAAGATCTGTTGGGGGGGGGGGGGATATAAACCATACCCTACTTCAGTGGGAGGTGTGGTGAACACACAGATTGAATACTCGATTTCCTAGTGGAATGAACAGTAGAATGGATGTGAACCTGTTTCTAAAATAATATAACTTGATTCCACAGGGGGTTAATAATTGTTTGCTCTAGAGTTTTCAGTCTGTGTTTCCTTTCTTTTCCTTCCCCTTTTCTCTGGTTCTACCAACCTCACATGATTTTAATTGTTAATTGATTTTAAATTGGATTGTACCGCCCCCTTTTTTCTTTTGGAGGAACGGACACCTTTTCCTATATAAACTTGATTTTATTGTAAATCTGTATGCTATGAGGAAGGCTTTTGCCGAAACATGTTAGCGTTTTGATTTTGCACTGCTGTTTGTGCTCAATAAAGATTTAAGAAGCAATCGAGTTGCCGGCATTCTTTTTGCAATTTTGGTGTATGGGACACAATGGCCTGAGCACAGTTATTCAGATAATCATCCTATAAACATTGTAGAGCTTGGGTGAGTTTTTGTCTACTTTAAAATGTATACACTTAAAAAAAATGTAAATACCACTAATCCAAATTATTATCGTATTACCTGTAAATGTTATACAGTATTGTTGGGAGGGGGGGTGGGAGGGGTGGGGGGAGAAAGAAGACCCGACAGCAGAGAACCTCGTTAAGTGAGAAAAGAGGAAAAACCAGCCTGACTAAAATCTATGTCTATAGTTAATTGTTTGTCATATAACGTTAGGGGGCTAAATGAATCAGCGAAGCAGTTTAAAATTTTGAAAGAAATAGAACAATATGAAGCGGGTATAGTGTTCTTACAGGAAACCCATCTATCATACGAAAGCAAGATTAGAATATACTCCCCTAGGTTCCCGGTGTGGTTTTATGGAGATTCTTACTCAAGGAACTCAAAAGGGGTAGCTATCGGTATAGGACGGGAGGTATACTATAAAATAGAAGAAAGATTAGTCGACCCGGAGGGTAGATTCCTCTTTCTGAAGGGGAAACTATGGGGAGTAGACTATACCCTCGCTAACATATACTGCCCAAATAGAAGTCCAACGGTTTTTCTGAAAGGAATATTGGAGAAATTATGGGATTTTAAAAGAGGAAGAGTAATTATAGCTGGAGATATGAACTTTTGTATCAATCCGCAAATGGATAGTTCGTCCCATGTGCAGGGGATTGGGAAGGAGCAGAGGAGAATAATAAAACACAGGCTATATCAGTATCAGCTTATGGATGCGTGGAGAACTATGCACCCAAGGATACGAGACTACTCGTTCTATTCCCCGGTACACGGGACGTACACAAGGATCGACTACTGGTTAGTGGAACATAGGGTTCTGGACGAGGTGATATCCACAGATATAGGAATTAGAACATTGTCTGATCATTCTCCAATATGCCTGAAGATCAAAATCCCAGGATTTCAGAAATCTCCTTTTTCCTGGAAATTGAATAGGGAACTGTTGGACAAGAAGGGAGAGGAAATAATTAGAAAGGAATTGGAGTTTTTTTTTTACCACTAATTTAAATGAAGAGAATATGGAAAATATTATTTGGGAGACACATAAAGCTTATATAAGAGGGATATATATTTCACTAGGTACAAATAGGAAGAGAGAAGGTATTAAAAAGAGTAGAGAGTTGAGGGAGGAAATCCATGGATTAGAGCAAGAACATAAAAAGGCAAATGGCAGGGAAAGTGGACAGGTAGTGGACCTATTACATAAACTGGCTATGAAAAGAGAGGAACTCGGGGAATTAATGGAACAGGAAATGAGGACGATATATAATAGGATTAATAAAGAGAGATATTATAGCGGCATTAAAAATAGTAAGATCTTAGCAAAGATATTGAGGAAAAAAAGATCGAAGAATTATATAGAGAAAATATTAAATAAAGAGGGAGAGTCGGTCTATAAAACTAAGGAAATAGCAGAAGTTTTTAGAGAATATTATGGGTAGTTATATTCTGTGAGAAAAAAAGAGACAGAAAAGCAAGAGATGAAGAGAAGGGGAAAAATCAAAGACTATATATTTCAAGCAAATATCCCTAAAATACCGGGGGGATTGGCGCAGGAATTGGAGAATCCAATCTCAGTCCAAGAAGTAATGCAGGCAATAAAAGAGACCAAAGGAGGAAAGAGTCCAGGGCCTGATGGCTATATAATAGAATATCTAAAAAAGTTTGGAGACATACTAGCCCCAATTTTATGTGCATATTATAATGGATAGGGATGAGCCGAACACCCCCCGGTTCGGTTCGCACCAGAACTTGCGAACGACCCCCGCGTTCGGCACGAACGTTAGAACCCCATTGAAGTCTATGGGACTCGAACGTTCGAATTGGAAAGTGCTAATTTTAACGGCTAATATGCAAGATAGTGTGCTAAAAAGGGTTTGGCGATCTGCCTCCTGCCTCAGGGGACATGGGTCACTACAAAAAAAAGTTTCAAAAACTACCGTTTTGGCGGGAGCACTGATTTTAATGACGATTAAAGTGAAAAAAAAGTGAAATATTCCTTTAAATATGGTGCCTGGGGGGTGTCTATAGTATGCCTGTGAAGTGCCACGTGTTTCCCGTGTTTAGAACAGTCCCTGCACAAAATGACATTAAACGGAAATAACACCATTTAAAACTGCTTGCGGTTTTAATGTTATATCTGGTTCCTGCAATATGGTTGAAAATCATTCAGAAAAATGGCATGGGTAGCCCTCCCTGCCCATTACCAGCCTATTTGGGTCTTGTACGCATATTAAGGGGAACCCCGTACCCATATTAAAAAAAGGAAATGCGTGTGGCCCCCAGGCCCTATATACTCAGAACAGCAGTATACAGGCGGTGCAAACAAGACAGGGACTGTGTAGGTTTGTTGTGTTAAGTTGAATCTGTTTGTCATTTTCAACCGGTACATTTTTAAAGTGTAGCTCCAGTCAAAAAAAATATCTTTAAGCTTTTTGGAAAACATAGGGAAGGGTTATCACCCCTGTATAATTTGTTTTGTCGTCCATCTTTTTTCATCTCACTTGCTGTTGTCTCCTTCCGTTTGCAAGTAGGAGATGTTTGTAAATTGGATGTTTGAAAGTAGGGGCCTGCCCTATATGCTCTGCAGAAATGGCGGAACAAGGTGTTGGTTTTGCAACAACATTGTAAGCCTTCAAAGTGACTCTTGGTGGCCGCTGGAGCGCCCTGCTGTGAACGATTATATCAAGAATTGTAATTACATGCCATTGTTGAACAGTGGTAGAAAAATTGACCTTTGGTGGTTGTGGTGCTGGTGCCACAACACTATAAGTCCTCACAGTTACTCTGGGTGGGCACAGGAAGGGGCCCTCCTGTGAAATATTATATCAAGAATTGTAATTACATGTCCCTGTTAAACAGGGGCAGAAAAATTGGGCCTTAGGCACTGGTGCCATCACACTGCAACCTCTGCCATACACTCTAGTTTTATTGCAGGAATTAGCCCTGCTGCAAAGCATTGCATCAAAAATTGTACTTAAACACCCCTGTTAAACAGGGGCAGAAAAATTGGGCCTTAGGCACTGGTGCCATCACACTGCAACCTCTGCCATACACTCTAGTTTTATTGCAGGAATTAGCCCTGCTGCAAAGCATTGCATCAAAAATTGTACTTAAACGCCCCTGTTAAACAGGGGCAGAAAAATTGGGCCTTAGGCACTGGTGCCATCACACTGCAACCTCTGCCATACACTCTAGTTTTATTGCAGGAATTAGCCCTGCTGCAAAGCATTGCATCAAAAATTGTACTTAAACGCCCCTGTTAAACAGGGGCAGAAAAATTGGGCCTTAGGCACTGGTGCCATCACACTGCAACCTCTGCCATACACTCTAGTTTTATTGCAGGAATTAGCCCTGCTGCAAAGCATTGCATCAAAAATTGTACTTAAACGCCCCTGTTAAACAGGGGCAGAAAAATTGGGCCTTAGGCACTGGTGCCATCACACTGCAACCTCTGCCATACACTCTAGTTTTATTGCAGGAATTAGCCCTGCTGCAAAGCATTGCATCAAAAATTGTACTTAAACGCCCCTGTTAAACAGGGGCAGAAAAATTGGGCCTTAGGCACTGGTGCCATCACACTGCAACCTCTGCCATACACTCTAGTTTTTTTGCAGGAATTAGCCCTGCTGCAAAGCATTGCATCAAAAATTGTACTTAAACGCCCCTGTTAAACAGGGGCAGAAAAATTGGGCTGCTGGCATCACCCAGAACCAAAAATGTTCTTCCAACATATCAGCGGAGGAGGAAGAGGATAGACAATCAACATAACAGGACAGTCACTCAGCATCAGCATAGGCAGTCTTGAAGGGATGTGGTATTTCAAAAAAAATTATTCGGTTACATCAGCTTCAGGTGCTTGGTAGCTGTGGGTGATCCAAGACTGATTCATCTTGATGAAGGTCAGTCGATCAACTGATTCGGTGGACAGGCGCACCCTGTGATCGGTAACGAAGCCACCAGCAGCACTGAAGGTGCGTTCCGAAAGAACGCTGGATGCAGGACAGGCCAGTAGCTCAATTGCATACTGTGCAAGCTCTGGCCAGTGATCCATCCTCAAGACCCAGTAAGCCAGAGGATTTTCAGTGGGAAAGGTGTCCAAGTCTGACCTTGCCCCTAGGTATTCCTGCACCATGTAAATTAGACGCTGGCGATGGGTGCTGGAACCAATCATACCTTGGGGCTGCGGACTAAAAAATTGTCTGAACGCATCAGTCAGACGGCCACCTTCTCCACCGCTCCTTCTGACTGATGCCTCAGCAACACGTTGTCCAGGACCAGGAGTTTGTGACCTCCCAGTCTCTGGGAACGCGTTGCACAGAGCTTTCTGCAAGGCCTCCCGGAGATGTCTCATCCTCTGCTCCCTCTGCGATGGCAAGATAAGGTCGGCAACCTTACCCTTGTACCGTGGATCAAGGAGAGTGGCCAGCCAGTAATGGTCCCTCTCCTTGATCCGAAGAATACGAGGATCCTTCCGCAGGCTTTGCAGGATCAGGGAGGCCATGCAGCGTAGGTTAGCTGAGGCATTCGGTCCGGAGTCCTCTGGGTCACTAAGGACAACATGATCCGCAGCTACCTCCTCCCAGCCACGTACAAGTCCACGTGTTTCTTGGGACTGTAAATCATCCCTATAAGACTGCTGCTGCTGATGCTGAGTGCCAGCCTCCACCTCCATGCTGACACAATCATCCTCCTCCTCCTCTTCCTCCTCCTCACCCTCTTCCTGTGTGATGGGTGGCACAGCAGGAACACTGTCTGGATAAAGGGGGCCTTGAGAGGCAAGGAAGTCCTCCTCTTCCTGCCTCTGTTCTGCCTCAAGTGCCCTGTCCATTATTCCACGCAGCGTATGCTCCAAGAGGTGGACAAGAGGTATAGTGTCACTGATGCATGCACTGTCACTGCTCACCATCCTTGTGGCTTCCTCAAACGGTGACAGGACAGTGCATGCATCCCTGATCATGCCCCACTGGCGTGGTGAGAAAAAACCAAGCTCTCCTGACCCTGTCCTGGTGCCGTAGTCGCACAGGTACTCATTGATGGCCCTCTGCTGCGTGTGCAGCCGCTGCAGCATGGCCAATGTTGAGTTCCATCTGGTGGGCATGTCACATATAAGGCGGTTCTTGGGCAGGTTCAACTCCTTTTGGAGCTCAGCCAGCCGAGCACAGGCATTAAATGATCGGCGGAAATGCACACAGACTCTCCTGGCCTGTTTCAGGACATCCTGTAAGCCGGGGTACCTGCCCAAGAACCGCTGCACCACCAGGTTAAGGACGTGAGCTACACAGGGCACATGGGTCAGTTGTCCCTGTCGGAGGGCGGAGAGGAGGTTGGTGCCATTGTCGCAAACCACCATTCCTGGCTTAAGCTGGCGTGGCGTCAACCACCTCTCGGCCTGCCCCTGCAGAGCTGACAAAACATCCGCCCCAGTGTGGCTCCTGTCCCCCAAACAAACCAGCGCAAGCACGGCATGGCATCGTTTTGCCTGCGTACTTGCGTAGCCCCTGCAACGCCTACGGAGCACCGCTGGTTCTGAGGACAGAGCACTGGAAGAGGCCGTGGAGGAAGAAGAAGAGGAGGGGGTGGAGGAGAGAGGTGTGTCACAACCAATAGTAGCATTTTGGAGGCGTGGTGGCGGAACAACCTCCAATACTACTGCACCTTGTCCTGCATCCTTCCCAGCAGCCAGAAGAGTGACCCAATGGGCCGTGAAAGACAGGTAACGTCCCTGTCCATGCCTGCTGGACCATGAGTCAGCGGTAATATGCACCTTACCGCTGACCGCCCTGTCCAGCGAGGCAAGGACATTGCCTTCCACATGCCGGTAGAGAGCCGGAATTGCCTTCCATGAGAAAAAGTGGCGTTTGGGGACCTGCCACTGAGGAACCGCACATTGTACAAACTCACGGAAGGGGGCCGAATCTACCAACTGAAAAGGCAGCAGTTGAAGTGCTAGCAATTTAGCCAAGCTAGCATTCAACCGCTGGGCATGTGGATGGCTGGGAGTAAATTTCTTCCGCCGGTCCAGCAGCTGGGGCAGGGACATTTGTCTGCTATAATCGGACGTGGATGTACCACTAGCAGAGTTCCCGGAAGCACTTGGCTGTGACACACCTAATTCTACACCTTCATTCCTCTCAGAGCAGGTTTCAGAGAGGACTGAAGGTCTAGTGGGGTTGGAGATGCCAGCTGATGAGGAGCAAGGAGAGGTCCGCTTTGTTCTTTGGTGTGGGTCTTTGAGGTATGCTTGCCAACGAGTTGCATGGCAGGTCAACATATGTCTGGTCAAGCATGTGGTGCCCAAGCGGCTGATGTTTTGGCCACGTGAGATACGCTTGAGACATATGTTGCAAATAGCAGCGGTGCGATCTGATGCACTCGTCTCAAAAAAGGCCCACACCAAAGAACTTTTAGAATAACGCGCAGAGGAAGCGCTCTGCGCAGAGGAAGCGCTCTGCGCAGGCGGAGCTCTGCGGTGTGATTCAGTCGGTGTGCTGCCCCTAAGCTGGCCCCCGGAGGGCATCCTGCCTCGTTGGACATGTGCCTCCTCCTCCTCCTCCTCCTCCTCCCTCCTTCCAGGCACCCACGTGGAGTCAGTGCCCTCATCATCCCCTCCCTCTTCATCGCTGTAGCAAACCTGGCAGTATGCTGCAGCTTGTGGAACATTACTGCCAGATTGCTGTCCTTCTTGAGCATCCCCTCTCTCTGTGCTCACGCTACTGCCTTCCTCTAGCTGAGTGTCATCATCAGAGCCCACCAAACACTGGGCATCCTCCTGGAGCATGTACCCAACACTGTGCTCAAAGAGTTCAGGAGACTCCTCAGGAGGACGTGGTGGGTCTAGGGAAGGAGTCACTGATGATGACATTGAGAGGAGGGACGACGATGTGTTGGCAGCTGCTTTTCTACTACCCTGAGACTGGGTGAGAGAGGATGAGGAGGATGAAGAGGGCTTGGTCATCCACTCTACCAAGTCGTTGGCATGTTGCGGTTCAACATGTCCAGCTGCAGAAAAGAAGGACAAGCATGTCCCATGGCCACGTGCTGATGACAATGCACCGCGTCCCCGACCAGCACTGTTGTCTCTAGACACAGAGCCTGCTTGCCCTCTTTTATCGGCTCGCGCCTGTCTGCCTCTCCTTGCTGGCCTTCCAGACATGGTAATGGCCTGAAGGGAGTTGGGTAAAACAGTAGTTGGGTAGTTTATATTGTGCTGGAGGCACACAACACCCACTAACTCCTGCAGATGCCTTTTTTATAGAACAGCAGAGTTAAAGGGGTATATACAGATGTATACTGTGCTGTGCTGGAAGCACACACAACTTCCAATAACTCCAGCAGATGCCAATCGGGCCCAAATACAGAACAGCTATGTAGGTGGATAATAGCGGTATGTACTGGGTACAGAGCAGGCACACAGCACGCACTATCTCCTGAGTGACACTGCTGACTGCAAGCTCTATTGTTAAAGATGGACCACTAGCTATATAGGTGAGGTGAATATCACGGTGTATACTGCGGTCAGGGCACGCAGACAATAACAAGAAAACAGCAGAGTTAAAGGGGTATATACAGATGTATACTGTGCTGTGCTGGAAGCACACACAACTTCCAATAACTCCAGCAGATGTCAATCGGGCCCAAATACAGAACAGCTATGTAGGTGGATAATAGCGGTATGTACTGGGTACAGAGCAGGCACACAGCACGCACTATCTCCTGAGTGACACTGCTGACTGCAAGCTCTATTGTTAAAGATGGACCACTAGCTATATAGGTGAGGTGAATATCACGGTGTATACTGCGGTCAGGGCACGCAGACAATAACAAGAAAACAGCAGAGTTAAAGGGGTATATACAGATGTATACTGTGCTGTGCTGGAAGCACACACAACTTCCAATAACTCCAGCAGATGCCAATCGGGCCCAAATACAGAACAGCTATGTAGGTGGATAATAGCGGTATGTACTGGGTACAGAGCAGGCACACAGCACGCACTATCTCCTGAGTGACACTGCTGACTGCAAGCTCTATTGTTAAAGATGGACCACTAGCTATATAGGTGAGGTGAATATCACGGTGTATACTGCGGTCAGGGCACGCAGACAATAACAAGAAAACAGCAGAGTTAAAGGGGTATATACAGATGTATACTGTGCTGTGCTGGAGGCACACACAACTTCCAATAACTCCAGCAAATGACAATCGGGCTCAAATAGAGAACAGCTATGTAGGTGTATATAGTGGTATGTACTGGGTACAGAGCACGCAGACAGCACGCACTAACACTACTGACTGCAAGCTCTATTATTAAAGCTAGATCACTAGCTATATAGGTGAGGTGAATATAGTGGTGTATACTGCGGTCAGGGCACGCAGACAATAACAAGAAAACAGCAGAGTTAAAGGGGTATATACAGATGTATACTGTGCTGTGCTGGAAGCACACACAACTTCCAATAACTCCAGCAGATGCCAATCGGGCCCAAATACAGAACAGCTATGTAGGTGGATAATAGCGGTATGTACTGGGTACAGAGCAGGCACACAGCACGCACTATCTCCTGAGTGACACTGCTGACTGCAAGCTCTATTGTTAAAGATGGACCACTAGCTATATAGGTGAGGTGAATATCACGGTGTATACTGCGGTCAGGGCACGCAGACAATAACAAGAAAACAGCAGAGTTAAAGGGGTATATACAGATGTATACTGTGCTGTGCTGGAGGCACACACAACTTCCAATAACTCCAGCAAATGACAATCGGGCTCAAATAGAGAACAGCTATGTAGGTGTATATAGTGGTATGTACTGGGTACAGAGCGCGCAGACAGCACGCACTAACACTACTGACTGCAAGCTCTATTATTAAAGCTAGATCACTAGCTATATAGGTGAGGTGAATATAGTGGTGTATACTGCGGTCAGGGCACAGACAGTAACCACTACACAAGAGCAAAATAGTAAATCAGCCAAAAACGATTGGTGTGTAACTGTGTTGAAGGTACACAGAACACCCACTGCTTCAGATGCTAACAAACACTACACGAGGCCGCCTGAAAGGCAGCTTTATATAGTGTGGGGCGTGCACTACACAGTCTGAGCTATGATTGGCCACAGGCAGGATGCCTGTGGCCAACCATTGCTCTTCCCGCTACTGGCGCTGCGATTGGCCAAGCATGCGGGGTCACAGTGCATGCTTGGCCAATCGTGAGACAGCAATGCATTGCGCCATCGCAGTGCATTGTGGGCCACACGAATTTTGCCGCGAACGGCCCAAACGTTCGGAATTCGGCGAACGCACGAACGACCAATGTTCGAGTCGAACATGCGTTCGACTCGAACACGAAGCTCATCCCTAATAATGGACTAGGTACAAAATATGGACTGAGCGAGGAGGCCTCCACTGCGACAATCTCCACGATATTGAAAGAGGGAAAAGAGAATACAATATGCTCAAACTATAGACCGATCTCACTACTCAATACGGACGTTAAATTGTTCGCAAAAATATTGGCCGCTAGAATAAAGAAGTTAATGCCTAGCTTAGTCCATGCAGATCAGGTGGGATTCATTGAGGGGCGAGAAGGAAAAGATAATGGAGTAAGGTCATTATTACTGCTTCAGAGGATGAAGGAGAGTAGAATCCCCAGTCTACTCCTATCAATAGATGCTGAGAAAGCTTTTGACCGAGTAGACTGGGGATTCATGATGGGTACCCTAAGGGGAATGGGGTTTGGTCCCAAAATTTTGAAGTGGATAAAGGCACTATATAACAGCCCCAAGGCAGTGGTAAGAGTTAATGGGGTACTATCAACAGCCTTCAGAATGAACAATGGGACTAGACAGGGGTGTCCGCTGTCCCCCCTATTGTTCGTTCTGGCATTGGAGCCACTCCTGGAGACGATAAGGAGAAACCCAGATATAAAGGGGGTTGAGATAGAGGGGGAAATACATAAGACAGCCGCATTCGCGGATGATATTCTGTTTTATGTATCTAGCCCACAAATCTCCATGCCAAACTTGTTAAAGGCTTTACAGGAATACGGGGAATTATCTAACTTTAAAATCAACCCAAGCAAGTCAGAAATCTTAAACGTAAATATAAATCCGAGAGAAGAACTTGACATTAAGAGAGAATTCCCATTTCTATGGCAAAAAGAAATGAAATATTTAGGGATTAAACTGACTGCATCAATAGAAAAAATTTACCTAATAAACTATATCCCCCTTCTAGAAAAATTGAGAGAAGAAATAAGGAGAATGAGAACAAAGCCCCTGTCATGGTTAGGAAGAATTAATGCCTTAAAAATGATTATTCAACCTAAAATCCTTTATAAATTTCAGCTATTACCAATATATATCCCCCCCCCCCTATATTTTAAAATGATAAATTCTTTAATTTCTAAATTTATCTGGAACAACAAGAAACCTAGAATCCCACTGAAGACTTTGCAAAAGGGAAAAGACAAGGGGGGTCTGAATGTCCCAGACTTTAGAAAATATTACGAAGCAGCAGTGTTAACACGGGTGGTGGAATGGGCAAAATTAGAAAGTAAAAAAAGATGGGGAAAAATAGAACACAGTTTATCAGGCACAAATTTAGGTAGAGAAATCTGGACTCCTTTAAAATATAGATCACTAGGGAAGACAACACCTTTGGTCACAAAAAATGTGTTTAGAGTATGGGAGGGAATACACAAACATAACAAGTGGAAATATAATTCCCCTTTAATTTATTTAAAAGATAATGATTTTTTTGCACCTGGTAAAAGTACAATAGGAGGGAAATGGATAAAACAAGATAATATGCAATTACGACACATAATTAAAGAGGGGAAATTGAAAACACTAGCAATATTACAGAAAGAAAATGATTGGATGGATTTGAATGAGTGGCGATACCTGCAGCTTAGACATTTCGTCTCAAGACTACCACAACCGCTTAGAGATGGAGAAAATTTGACTGCCTTGGAGCGGATATGTGAGGGGAAATCCCCAAGGGCAGGTATTGCCCAGTTTTATAAGGTCTTGAGACGGGAATGTGAAGCGGAGGTACCAACTTTCATTAAAAAATGGGAAGAAGAGATAGGAGCACGGGGTGAAAACCAAAATATAGAAAAAATATTGAAGATGGTGCACAGATCCACGGAAAATAGTAAGATGATAGAAACAAATTATAAAATTTTAGTAAGATGGTATAGGACCCCAGATATAATGGCAAAGTACCAGGAGGGACAATCTGGGAAATGTTGGAGGAAATGTGGACAAACGGGAAGTTTGGCCCATATATGGTGGGATTGTCCCAAAATTAAAGAATATTGAAGAGAAATAATAAGATATATAGAAGTAATAGCTAAAATACAGTTACCTGAGAACCCATGGTTATGCCTATTCCATGCAGTAGATACCCCAATTAAGGAGTAAAGGAATTCCCTCACAAGCTCATTAATAAACGTGGCAAAAAGCATGATTCCAAAAAAATGGAAAGAAATAGAAGCACCCAAAGTAAAGGAATGGCTAGGAAAAGTTGAGGAAATGTATAGTATTGAAGGGCTGGGAATGGAGGAAGAAAGAGAAAGAAAGAGATTCCATGTGAAATGGAAATACTGGAAAATCTTTAGACAATCTATGATTTTTAACGAGGTAATGGGTCGGTAGGGGTGGGGAGAGGGGTGGGAGGGAGATATTTTAGAAGAACTCGAGAAGTAAAGAAAGAAAACCAGGATAATGTGAAAAATTGAAGGGCATGAATGTATTTTGGTCCTATGGTTTTCTTTTATAATACTTGATTATGTTTTGTACGCAACTTAAATGAAAAATTTAAATAAAGAATTAAAAAAAAAAAAAATACAGTATTGTTTCCCTGTAAAGAAAGGCAATAGCAAGGACATTATACAACAAAAAATTAACATAAAACTGTGGAACACAGGGTGGTGTATACTTACCAATAACTCCAAGTTTATTGAGAAAAATTTATATTTTAAAACACCAGTTTTTCATCAGTTAGGGGAGTTTATTTAAAGTTCTGGAAGATCTGTTTTCAACACATTACAAGGAAGGCATGATTAAATGCACATTTATGTAATAAAAATGATCAGTACTTCACAAAGAGTACTCTACAGTACAATTTTAGAAGTATATTTTTTTTGAGTTTGTGGACTTCAGTTAATCATGGCCCAGAACCATATCCTTTTTCTCTTGCAGCTACTGGTACCCACATGAATAGTACTGTACCATGTTTAGTGGCTTACTCTAGACACTGTATGACTCACAGCCTATAGGAAGACAAGTTGTCACCAAGTATAAAATGTGCTCCATCATATGATCTGTCTGGCTGTACAAGAATATTCACTTGGTTTATTTTATACATCAGCATACCAAAAATAAAACAATGATTTTTATAATTTTTTTTTAAATACATTTGAGTCTGCTTTTTTTTTTTTTTTTATATTACCAGTGATAACTTGGCCTCCTAAAGAGAATTACATTGAGGGCCCATTTAATTTAATCATTACTGTACTCCAAGACATAATATTTTAACATATCTCATTTAACTGGTACAGTAACAAAAACGGCCATGTTTAATCTTTTCTTTAACATTTCCTTAGAGTCAGAAACATCAATATATTTGTTGCCCCATGCATCCACACAAGACTTTAACCACTTGCCGAGCAGCTCACGTTAATTTACTGCAGCCACGTTTAATCTTTTCTATAACATTTGCTTAGACTCTACAATAGCAGGAAACATCACTATATGATTAAATGTATTTTTTTATATATTTTTTTTCAATATTTATTAAACCAAAAAGTAAAAAAAAAAATTCAAAATTGTCCCTCTTTGTTTGTTTATAGAGCAAAAAATAAAAACCGCAGATGTAATCAAATACCACCAAAAGGAATCTCTGTGGGAAAAAAAAGGACGTTAATTTTGTTTGGCTACAACGTCGCACGATTGTGCAATTGTCAGTTAAAGTAATGCAGTGCCGTATCGCAAAAAATGGCCTGGTCAGGAAGTGGGTAGAACTTTTCCAGGGCTGAAGTGGTTAATTATATGGAGTTATACATAGACGAACCTTATTACTTTATTTTTACATCCCTGCAAAGGAGCATAACTTGAATATAAAACTAAGCTTGACTATTCACAAGAGTTAGGTCACTAATTCATGCAAAAAATAACTGCAGTGACTGTAACTGCATTATGTGTTTCATGTTTCCTTTAATTAAAATATTATGACAGAAGTATGCAGACTGCCATTTCTGAACTACTAATAAAAAATGTAATTGCCTGAAAGCATGGGTGTCACTGTTGGAACACACATTACTCATTCAGGGCTATGACTGAGCTCCTTGACATGACGTGACTTGGCGCAACACCGATCTCGGTAAAGAACCGATGATGCGGCTCTTTACCCATGTGATCGGCTGTGTCCAATCACAGCCGATCACATGTAAATATGGATGTGCCGTTTATCTGCTCTCCTTGCCTCACCCTGACAGTGTGTGAGGTGAGGAGAGCAGATCAGTGGCATCCCCTCGCAGGGGAGACTGCACAGATAATCAGGAAACCTGGTGATCAGTGCAGCCCCAGCAGTGCCCAGAAGTGCCACTAATCAGTGGCCATCAGTGCTATCTTTCAGTGTCCATCAGTGCCGCCTATCCTCGCCTCACACTGACAGAGTGTGAGGCAAAGAGAGCCGATCAGCGGCATCTCCTTGCAGGGAAGACTGTACAGATAATCTGAGCACTGATCATCAGTGCCCTGATGATCAGTGCAGCCCCAGCAATGCCCAGAAGTGCCACCAATCAGTGTGCATCAGTGACACCAATCAGTGCTCATTAGTGTGCATATCAGTGCCGCCTCATCAGTCCACATCAGTGAAGGAGAAAAATTTACTGAAAGAAACTAAGAAAATCTTTTTTTTTTCAAAGTTTTCTTTTTTCATTTATAAAAAACCCAGTGGTGATTAAATGCCACCTATTAGACCTACTCTATTTGTGTGAAAAAAAATTATCAAAATTGTATTTGGGTACAGCATTGCATGACTGCACAATTGTCATTTAAATTGTGACGGCGCTGAAAGCTGACAATTGGTTTGGGCAGGAAGAGGTGAAAGTGCCCTGTATTAAAGCCATTAAAGTACTTCTACTACTCTGCATGCTGGGAGTGCAACAATCAGTGTGCAATATATGGCAGTTGGGGTTATACCTTGTTGTACATTATATACTCCTGACCAGTATACTCTGTGCTAGATGCTGGATGTTACATTACCCAACTGTTGTATGTTACATGTTTGTGAAAATTGGTCTGTATGTTACATCCTTCTGACCACAGCATTCTGTAACTTGGCTGCACATGAGGTACTCCTGATTATTGCACTCTATAAATTATATTCTTATTCCTGCACTGTTATTACATACTTCTGACCAGAGTGCTTTTCAGCAGTTGCTGGTTACTAAGTAGTCTCTGATAGGGATGATCTGAACACCCCCTGGTTCAGTTCGCACCAAAACTTGCAAACAGACAAAAAAATGTGTGCGAACACCGTTAAAGTCCATGGGAAACGAACATGAAAAATCAAAAGTGCTCATTTTACAGACTTAAGCCCCATACACACTATCAGATTTTCTGCTGAATTTTTCCTTCAGATTTACCAAAGCCATGTAGTGCAAGGGCCTGCCCGATTGCAACACATTGAATCTCCTAAGGTTTGACCTCATATTATATTGTTTTGGTAAATCTGAAGGAAAAACTCAGCAGAAAATCTGATAGTGTGCATGGGGCTTTATATGCAAGTTATTGCAATACAAAGTGTTTGGGGATGTATCAATGCAAACAAAAACGTTTTTTAAGATGGACTTTTTTCATGAGCAGTTATTTTAAGAATGCTTAAAGTGACTAAATGACAAGATTAAGAGAGCTTTGATGTTCAATTACCTAAATCATCATAAACCGCATATTTTGTTCTTACAGGAGACTCATCTCCTGGGCAACAAAATTCTAGCACTCCAAAGGCCCTGGGTACAGCAGTCGATCCATGCAACTTACTCTAGCTATGCAAGGGGAGTGGCTATATTACTGGCCAAGTCCCTTGCATATAAGGTCATTCAGTTAGCGACTGACCTGGAGGGTTGGTATATTATTCTCTTGTTGGAAATTAAGACGATTGTGTATGCTCTGGTCAATGTATATGTTCCTCCTCCTTTCAACCAGCGGGTCTTGTACAAGGTGTATGAAAAATTGTCGACTTTACAATTCTCCAGGCTCTATATAGTGGAAGATTTCAATTCCACTTTAGACCCATCTTTAGACTCATCTCCACTACTCATAAATTGGGATCTAGGATTGACCTGGTCTTTGGCAACACCTGTGCTCTGGCAGCAGTGGGGGAGGTCTTGTACTTACCTGCGGGCCTTTCTGATCTTGCTCCTCTGGAGGTTAAGTTGATGTTGTCGGAGAACAGGAGCAAGAAATACTGGCGCCTACCAGCTAAGTGGTTACAAGACTCGAAGGTTGAGGAGATTGTTTCCCCTAAATTATAACAATACTGGAACCTCAATCAGGGCTCGGCTTCAACCCATGTGGTCTGGGAAGCTTTTGAAGCCATTACCAGGGAAGAGTGCATCTCAGCTATCAAAAAACTGAGATGTCCTTCCAAACGCAACAGCTTGAATCCAAGGAAACTGCAGCTGCAGAGGCTTTTTCTGACTCCCTGACTCCTGATCATTTCAGTCAACTGCCTGAGGCGAGAAGAGCTTTGTCTCTCCATTTTACTTTGGCCACACACCTGGATCTAAGTTCATAGGCAGGAAGGATCTTTGCGTCTGGAGATAAGAATAGAAAACTTCTGGCAAATTTGGTTGGACTTTAAAATGCAAACAGTGGTGTCTGAAATTTGTTGCTCAGTCATCTCTGATTCCAAACAAATCTTGAATGAATTTAAAAATTTCTATGAAAATCTCTATACAGCACTCCCCAGTTGGCCCAATGAGCAGCTTGCAGAGTATCTTTAGTCCTTACATTTATCCACTCTATCTCAGGAAGACTATGAGTTCCTGGATAAAGATTTTACTGCCGAAGAAATAGAAGCTGCAATTTGGTTGTTTGCCAGCAGCAAAACTCCAGGCCCAGACGGCCTTCCTGGTAAATGGTACAAAACGTATGCAACACTACTAGCGCCTAAACTTTTACAGATTTATGCTGATTGTAAAGAACAGATGTCCTTGCCTCCTTCCATGAACCAGGCCCATATTGTTTTAATCCCTAAACCTGGTAAATCCCAGTGTTCCTCATACAGGCTGATTTCTTTACTGAATTAGGACTTAAAGAGGAAGTAAACCCTGATGGGTTTACTTCCTCTTTTTTTCCCTGCAAAGGTAAAGCATAATGGACTACTATGCATCGCATAGTAGCTCATTATGTGTCACTTACCTGACACAGGAGCCAGCGAAGTCGCCGCTGTCCCCTGTAGTCCGCCGCATCCATCTTGCTGGTGGCATCTCACAGCTCCGACGAATCACAGCGGCGAAGCCGCGATGACGTCACTCCCGCGCATGCGCACGGGAGTCGCGTCTCGCAGCTCCGCCGCTGCCATTCGGCGAAGCCGTGATGACGTCACTCCCGCGCATGCGCACGGGAGTCGACAAATTAGGCAAATCCATTCTTGGACTTGCCGCATTTAGTGCGCCTGCGCGCCGCTGTCTACGGCGCATGCGCCGTAGACAGCGGTGCCCATTTTCGGGCAAATATCTCCTAAACCATATAGGTTTAGGAGATATTGCTTGGACCTACAGGTAAGCCTTAATCTAGGCTTACCTGTAGGTCAAAGTGGTTTGAAAGGGTTTACTTCCTCTTTAAGGATATTAACCAAAATTCTGGCAACTCAGTTGCAGATGATTCTCCCATCTTTGGTCAACATCGATCAAACTGGGCTTATATCAGGAAAATCGATGGATATCAACTTACGCAGTGTATTCACTCGCCTTTAATTGCCTTCTTCTGAGAGTTCCACTAAGGTACTGGTGACATTGGACATAGAGAAGACATTTGATTCAGTGGCCTGGCCTTATATGTCCTCAGTTCTGAAAGTCATGGGATTTGGGGTTGAATTCCGTAGGTGGATAGAAATTCTATATAGGTGCCCAACATCATGGACTAAACTGGGTGGCATCCTCTCACCCCCCTTCACAATTGGCAGAGGTACGAGGCAGGATACCCGTTGTCACCGGCAACCCTTTCCTTGGTGATGGAGCCACTTACCTTGGCCCATAGACAAGTGAACATGGTCAGGGGCAATCAGGTTGACTCCGTGCATGAAAATGTTGCCATGTACATAGACGAGCTTATCCTTTTCCTGAATGACCCTGGTCCTTCTCTTCGAGAAGCTCTTGACATTCTCTCCGGTTTCACTGACTGATCAGGACTCAGTCAACTGGGACAAATCTCAAATATTGCCAACTGACACTGCAGCAAAATCTTTGGCGGACCCCAAATCTCCCTTTAGCATGGACTAACAAAATGAAATACCTGAGAATCTACATTCCCTCATCTACTGCTGATTACTATACATTGAATCTAGCTCCACTGATACAAACTATGAAAGCTAGATTGAAAGTATGGGCTCATCTCCCCCTTTCTCTGATAGGGCAAATTCATGTATTTAAGATGAAGCTCTTACTTGCTTTTCTCTATGCTCTTAGACATTCCCCTGTGTGGATACCCAAAAAGGTTTTCTGCTTAATAAATACTACCCTGCTTTCCTTTCTCTAGAGCACAGGCCAGCCGAGATTCAAGCCGACGGTGTTCCAGACACCTTGGAAGGAGGGAGGTTTGGCTTGTCCTGACCTGCATAAATACTTCTGGGCCACCCAGTTGTCACACACACATAATTGGTTAGTTTCTGATGAGTGCAACGCAGCAGTGGTTCTGGAAGCAGCCTGTTTGGGCTCCTATGAGGCGCTGTGGAACTTAATCTACCGTGGACCCTCTGCACCTTTTAACTTGACGGTGGCTAGGAGGACTGTCCTGAGGGAATAGTCTGTGGCTCTTTCCCTGCGCCCCGTGCCTTCTGGACATAGTTCACCACACAATCCCCTTTGGTTTAACCCGTCACTGTCGGAGTTCCTGTCAATACCAGATCCTAGTATTTGGGCAATTAAGGGTATCAAATATGTAGATCAGATTTGTACTGGGGGACGGTTGCAAACCTTTGATTGGTTAAAATGGGTTAAATATACGACCTGCCTAATTCTTCTCTTAAGGCTAAATGGGTGGAAGACTTCCCTGCCCTTTATACGAAGGATTGGGAAGAAGCATGGGAATGTTCCTTCACACTATTGGTTTCTGCAAGGGATAGACTAATACAGTTTAAGATTATGCATAGAGTGTATTACACATCCACATGTTTACATAAAATATATCCGTCTATCTCAGCTTCTTGCTGGACATGTGTTGCACCATCATCGAGCTTTATTCATTTATTCTGGACCTGTCCCCAAATCAAACATTTTTGGAAACAGGAGGCTATGGCCATTTCCACTGTTACCACCATCCAGATCCCACGGACGGTAGAGGTGTGCCTGATGGGTCTTGTCGACCCTCTGGCTCATAGTCATACAGTCAGATCCCTCCTAGGATTTTTAGTCTACTATGCACGCAAGGCCATAGTACTCTGGTGGAAATCTTCAGCTGCACCATCTGATTCTTTGGAAATGATTAATGAACTCTGTCCTCCTATTGTACATGGCCCCTTACTTGTCCAGAGGTTGTGCTAAAAAAAAAAATCACAAAATGTGGGACATATGGGTGGAATCCCCATCTACAAATGTGGACGCTCTAGATGACTAGAATATACTCCGTATAGTAATTCAACGTTTCTCAGTTAACAGGACTTTGATCTCATGTTACACTAGCAGATAAGTTTCTGGGTATCTCAGTTCTGAGAGAGTATTTATCTTCACAGTGAGCTAGACTCTGAAGATTTGTCTGGAAAGACATGGATGTTTCAACCTGCAAAGATTGTTCGAGCATACCAAGTTTTGTTGCTTTTAGTTTTTGTTTGTTATGTTTGTTGATTGTGTGTGGGCTGTAGCGGACTTTTTTTCTTCAAAAACTCAAGACGGACATAGAAATAGAACATGTTTCAAATCTGTCCGACGGAATCAATTTCTATCGGGAATACCGTTCGTCTGTGTGCTAGTCCGACGGACCAAAAATGCTCTGAAGCAAGTATGAGACGAAAGCACTCGGTGTGGTAAAACTAGCGTTTGTATTGAAGCTAGTACATTCCTCACGCTGCTAATTCTAATACAGCGCATTATTTTCATCTTTAGAATTCTAGAATAATAAAGTTGTTTTGAAAAAGATGAGCCTTCGCGCTACTACGTAAAAAATGCAACTAAAGTATATAAATATCTTATCAACTAGTAATGAATAAATATATAGAAATGTAAAAAAATATATATGTAAAAATATATATTCACAAAGTGCACGTGCAAATATATAGTGCAAAAAAATGCAGCAAGATGAAATAGTGAACACAAAACTATCATAAAGAGTGATAAAGGAGAAAAAAGTCCTGCGCAAAATATGCCAAAACTATATATATGTAAATAGTCCAAAAACTGCTGAGTGCAAACCAACGTGTAAATAAATCAATAGGAGTATAAATAAAAAGTCCATATAATAATAAGCACCAATGATAGAAATATGATGAACAAACGGTGATATAGATTCAAACAGTAAGGGCTCCCAGAACTCTCACCTTAAGACAGAGAAAACAGGCTCATCACAAACACAGGGGGTCTCCCATTTCATTCCTCATATCCAGCCATCAAAAGAATCCAGATGAAAGATGCAGATTTCTATATTCGGCCACTAGAGGGCCATTAATAGCATAAATGCTTATACTGTTAATACAGAGGATATATTCCGTAGTGTATGGCTCAAAACAAGAGGGGGGGGGGAGGGAGAAGGCAGAGAGAGAGGAGGCTCCAATAGTGTAGTATTTAAAAGTAATAAAATCTATTTATTAATAAAACATCAGACTCTCACATTATAAATGAAAAAGCACAGCAAGAAAGATAAAAATGGTGGCGTGGCGTCTTCCGCCAGTCCTACTCTACTTCCGGTGCGTCCTACGGCCACTCCCTACGCGTTACGTCAGACCACGATCTCCAGATCCCCATGAAGAAGTCACGTGGTCTGACGTAACGCGAAGGGAGTGGCTGTAGGACGCACCGGAAGTAGAGTAGGACTGGCGGAAGACGCCACGCCACCATTTTTATCTTTCTTGCTGTGCTTTTTCATTTATAATGTGAGAGTCTGATGTTTTATTAATAAATTGATTTTATTACTTTTAAATACTACACTATTGGAGCCTCCTCTCTCTCTGCCTTCTCCCCCCCCCCCCCCCCCTTGTTTTGAGCCATACACTACGGAATATATCCTCTGTATTAACAGTATAAGCATCTATGCTATTAATGGCCCTCTAGTGGCCGAATATAGAAATCTGCATCTTTCATCTGGATTCTTTTGATGGCTGGATATGAGGAATGAAATGGGAGACCCCCTGTGTTTGTGATGAGCCTGTTTTCTCTGTCTTAAGGTGAGAGTTCTGGGAGCCCTTACTGTTTGAATCTATATCACCATTTGTTCATCATATTTTTATCATTGGTGCTTATTATTATATGGACTTTTTATTTATACTCATATTGATTTATTTACACGTTTGTTTGCACTCAGCAGTTTTTGGACTATTTACATATATATAGTTTTGGCATATTTTGCGCAGGACTTTTTTCTCCTTTATCAATAAAGTTGTTTTGCTGCTCATATTCACACAGAGTTCTCACAAACTTCTTTCTTCGCTATTTATCCTCATCTCATGACTAATATTCTAGTTTTTAAAAGCCTGATCTCCATAAATAACATTTCCAATTATTTTTTATACTCATCTTTTATAATTTTTTATTTCATCAATATTTATTTTACAATTACTTAAAAATTATTTTCTAGTGATCTCCATATAATTAGAATTTTTTGAGGTTTAAGTTACCACAATAATATTATTATCTTATATTTTTATTAACCTTAAGGAGGTTGGTGTCCCTTGTTAATTTGACATAGGGTTTTTTTTACGAAAGGTAAATTCATTTTGCACTACAAATGCAAACTACAAGTGCAAAGTGCACTTGAAAGTGCACTTGGAAGTGCAGTTGCTGTGGATCCGAGGGGGACATGCAAGGAAAATAAAGAACAGCATTTTAGCTTGCACATGATTGATAAAATCAGCAGAGCTTCCCCTCATTTCAGATCTACCCCTCAGATTTATAGCGACTGCACTTCCAAGTGCACTTGCAGTGCAATTTCAAGTGCACTTTGCAAGAGTAGTTTACACTTGTAGTGCAAAGTGGATTTGATTTTCGTACATAACCTCCATAGTCTTTTTGAAATGTACCTGCCTACTCACAAACAAACTGTCCTTTTTGAATAAAAACACATAGGAAAATATTTGGTGAAAATAAAATATCCATTTATTCTGGTTAACAAAATAAAGAGGAAGGCAACACTGGAGAAACTTTTGGAATTTGTGAAGTCTTTTGGCCCCCAGAGCACACATCAAGTTAGTGGAAAACAAAATTGGGATCTTCAGGAGTCCATATAATAGGGAGCACAATCTGGTCCAGGAATCTCAGAGATCAGGACAAGCAGCAGATGACCTCAGGCTACGGTACTACAACAGCCTGCATCTTCTGTCAGACTAGACTGAACCCAGGCCATCACTTTCTTCTCTTCGCTGCAGCCTTCCCTCCATGCTTCCCTGCAGCCTTCCTTGGAGGCTGTGTCTCTGGTGGTGGACTTGTGGCAGGAGGAGGAGGAGGAGTAGGGGCTTGCTCATATATATGGCTGTTTTTAGTGAGCTGGCCCCTCAACCCCTTCTGAAGGGCCTCAGCAAAAATTCCCTCACAGAGGAGGCGTTGGCCCTTCTCCAATTCCACCAACCTGGTGTCCAGATAGCAGCCATAAGCCTATTCAGCATTGGGGGGACTCCTCAGGAACTTGCTGGCTTCCCAAATGAGGGCAAGTGATGCCTCCTCTGTCATTGGCGGAGGGGGGGGGCACCAGTGATTTGTGAGGCTCCTACTGGGCCCGGCCACCTCCTGGCTGCCACTGGGCACAGCCTCCTCCTGCCTGCCACTGGTCATGGCCTCCTCCTGGCTGCCACTGGGCATGGCCTCTTCCCTGCTGACGCTTCCCAGACCCTCCTCCTGGCTGAGCTCATCCTGTGTATAAAAAAGTGATATAGTTGTAGTTTTTGCTTCATCAATCACACACAATTTTCAGCTCATGACTTGCAAATTGAATGTTAATAAATAGAAAAGGCTATCATTCTGACCCCAGCGTTTTTCAAGCTGGTCACCAACATTTTTGGCCACTACTGTCTAGTGATATGTATACATCATTTTTGGTATAAAATCATTGATTTATAAGCAATTATAACATCTTAGTTAACATCATTAATATTAGGACAATCAATATTTCTAAAAACTAATATACCTGGCTCCAGCTTGGTGCACACACTTCCTCAAGGATGGAAGGGCTCGGTTGTTCCTGGGAAGCCTCTGCTGGGGTGGAGGGAAGGGTGGAGGGAAGGCTGCAGGGAAGAGTCGAAAGAGATTCCCTCGCTTCAGTATGGTCATCCAGAAACCGCAGTTTGTGTAAGTACCACAGCTTAGGGACATAAACATTATCTGCTGCTGCTCCTGATATGAGGAAAGCCTGGATCTTCTTGTGCTCCCACCTATACATGTTCCTCATGATCCCAATTTTATTTTCCAAAAACGTAATGCTTGCTACAGGGACCCAAGTTTTGACAAATTCCAGAAGTGTCTCCAGTGTTGCCTTCCTTGCTTGCTTATTATAATACAAACTGTGTATGACCTCCCACAGATTCCTCATCTCCCTATACTTGTCAATAAAAATGCTCAAAAAATCGTGTTCTTTAAACAGATACATTTTTTCTGTAAGACAATACACAAGACAAAAACACTAAATGTGAGTCCAAACATTCATTATTATCTTATCCCAATATAGGGCACGTACAACGTACAACGTACAACGTACAACGCGTGTTAGCTTGATATAACCAAAACAACAATGTCAATCTAAATTCTCATTATTATCATAGCCCAATATAGGCCTCAATCTGGGCCTAGTTCAAATGTTACCTTCGTTTAGGATGCTCTTCACCGCCGTTTGTCTGACACAAATCGGACATACAACCGATGTGTGTTAGCTTTATATACACTGCACGTGTGTCAAACTCCGCCTGTGTCCCTGGCATTCTTTTTGATGATTATTCCCCGCCCCTTCTCTCTTCGGTGCGCAGTAGGAGTGTATTGATAAAAATGGCAGAGACACATTGTAGAAGTAGCGTGGAGGAAAGCCCGAAGCCACAAACATCCAGATCCAGGAGATTGAAGGCCACCAACATAGCCTTTGAGGAAATGGTAGAGATGGTGTGGATTTTAAGGAGGGAGGATAATGATGGGAAACATGGTACATACACCCAACCGAATAGAAGAAAGGATGACATCATGTCAACTGTGGTCAGCACCCTGGAGCAGACGTTTGGGGTACACCGGTCAAAAGAGCAGTTGTGGAAGCTATGGTCTGACATAAAACTGAGGGAGCCAGATCAGTATCGCAATATCAAGAAGGAGCTTCAAAAAAGTAAGTACTTGTCGTGTGTTCCTATTATGATAATTAACTTGTATGCTGCTCCGTGTGATTTTATTTACTATTGTACAGTTTGATATGGCTACCTTCATGTTCGTGGGCATTTGTTCATAGAAAACATCGTTTGTAGGAAACATCGTTCTGGTACAGGGTTATACCTACATTTTGGTTATGCTAATTTGTCCTATGAAAAGAAGTTTAGGATATTGTTGTGTAGATATCTTGGAAACTAGAATGAATTGCAAACTTGATTCAGTGGAATGTAAGGAGAGGACACTCAGCAGCTGTTTACACATCTGAACTCACTAGTGTGGGACACCAGAGAACATTTTTTAGGGTGTCTCCATCTGCGAAACTTGGCCAAAAAAGGTAAGTATTGCAGTTTGATTAAAAGGGAATTTGAATCATGTCTTCAACTTGGATCTGTTCCCAAACAGACAATTGTACACCACTTCTAAGCGATGTTTCAAATTTCTATTTCTGGAGTCAAATATCTGTGTTCTAAGTATACCTTTTGCTTCATTCTCATAGAGGAGAAAAAACACAGACAACAGGATACCAGGGACCCCCGACCTCGTCAGCGTGAATGGGAATTAAGCCCCAGCCCCCCCCCCCCCCCCCCGAGGATGTGGAGAAAGGAGAGGTGGAGGAAGTAGGCAACATGGGCACCCCACCAGGTGAGGGTCTGACACCCCAGCTTCAGGTAATCTATATATGACTGCATATTTCTAAAAAAAATATTCTTTCATCAATTTTAGGTGATATTCTGGTTGTGGAAGGGGAAGCGGCCGAACCATTTACAAGCGCCAGCGCCCAAACCCTCATTGCCAAGATCATGGCCTGGAATGGGCAGATTGATGCAATGTGCAATCGGCTGGACATCATGCAGCAGGAAATGAAGGACATGATCGATGTTTTGGGGAGAATATAATCCCTTTTTCCCTAAAACTAAAATCGATCATGTTCTTTATTTCCTTTGGAGATGACCACATTCTTGTTTTTAACGTTTTTTAAATTTTCCACGCCAAATTTTGAAGATGCCATCTGGGGATCCCAATGTACGTGTTTTGTGGGTGCAACCCCTTCCACATAACTCTAGCAGGTGATAAGAAGGGATTGCACCTCCAAAACACATCCATTGATCCCCCGTGATGGGAGATAGCACATGTTAACATTACCCATTTGGACTCCCAATTTGTGTGCAGCTTCAAAATTTTGCTTTTCCTGACACAAAGCATGACAGCATACACGAATGGGATAGGCTCCACCTCTTGCCCAATCAGAACTGGTTATACAATATTTAAATAAGTCGCCTCCCCCTAGGCGGCATTCTCTTTTTTTTCCTCAAATGCTCAACTGGTTATAACTGTGAATTAATGAAGATTTTTATTTTTGCCCTCACCTGCCAGATTCATCTGGCTAGCCGTCCAGGTTCAGTCTCTTTCCTGTGACAAAGCCCCTCTGTTTGGTTGTGAAACTTCCATACGAGGGAGACCCAGGTCCAGATACTGGGGGGGCTGGGATACTGGTCTCTGGATGCAGGTAAAACAGTTCTGTCTTGTGGTTAGTTGGGACTGATCCAGTCTCTCCTCCCTGGTGAGTTGTGGCCCCACACACACACATTTTGTTTGTTTGGCTTTGGATATGTTGGTTTCCCTTGCAAAGATGCTGGAAGTTTTTTTGTGGTTCGGGCTGCCCCCTTCCAAGATGGCTCCTTGTCTGTTTCCTGTGACTGGATGTGGCTTTCAATCAGCAGGGAGCAGCAAGAAGGTATTTGGGTAATTTCTGGCTCACTGTAGCAGTGGCCAGGAGCTCCAGGTGGCTGCCCGGAAATGGATTGGTGTCCACCTGTCAGGTATGGAGCCTCTCCCATCCTAACCTTAGATCCAGTCGGGGAAGGGTTGTCATGGCGTGTCTGAATCATTATGTTAATATACAAGCTGTCAAAGTAGGTTAAACTGCTGTGTATAGTTTTGTCTGTTTCTTTTGCCTCACAGGTATTGTTTGTCTGTAGGACTATTAATGCATGAACTGATACTGTATATCAGGTGTTTTGCTGCAAAGTTGAGTATTTCCTATTAACTCAGCAATGTCTGGCTTTGCAGGTTTGGATCACTGTATCAATGCTTTAATGCTTGGATTTGCTGTTTTTAACCTTTACAGGGCAGTTTCCTACTGTAGCTGATCCTGCCAGGTATATTAACCACTCATTGCGCTGCTTATGATGACATAAATTATGTTTCAGTATGGATGCCACTGCTATGCATTTTGATGCTGCTATGCGTTGTAAGGTCTGCTTTTGGGTGCAATGTGTTTAATGTTTGCTATGCATTAATCTGTTTGTTATGTTTAAATGCAAGCGGGAAAAAAATAAATAAATAAAAAATAAATTTCAGTGTCCTGCTTAAGGAATTGGTTTAGTACACTATCTGCAATTGCTTCTGCAAAAAGGGTTTAACCCTTGCTCACAGCATATAGATCCATTTGCTGCTTCAATGTCTGCAAATGGGTGTGTGGATGGCCACTGATATTGTATTAAGGCTATGTCCTAGCCAGTACTTCCAGGTATTTATTATGACCACAAACCTGCAGCTCATATCTTGAGCCATAAGCTTACCCAGAGACCAGCTACGATCAATAAGGTGATGGTCAGGTAGGTATGCTTTCATATATAAAAGGAGTGCATGGGCAGTATGGATTGTAAAACTCTCCAGCCCTTAAATACCAGGACCACTCCCCAAAGGAAAGGTGGCAACTTGTTCTTCCAACAGAGTGCGTGGGCAGTATGGATTGTAAAACTCTCCAGCCCTTAAATACCAGCACCACTCCCCAAAGGATAAGTGGCAATTTGTTCTTCCAAAAGTGACAGGTCCTGTTTGGCTCTAAAAACAGCTATACATTCAAAGTGCTGTCAGAAGGGGCAGGCTAAAAGAAATCATAATAAGGACCATCCTGGGCAGAATGGGGGGAGTGTGGTTAGCTGACGTGCACGCCAAGATGCTATGCCAAGTTGCATATCAGGCGGCAGTAAAACACAACGGCAGATGTGTTTACACAAGTGAAAATTGACTGGGCTGATCTCTAGTCGCTAAGGCTCAGGTACTAAGCTAATCAAACAGCTGAGTCTGTTTAAAGGGTAACTCCTGCCTCTAAAAACAGCAGGCCAAAGAGTGTTCAACAGATTGGCCAGATGTGTCTTCATGCTAGCAGAAGATGCAAGATCCCCTCTGTAAAGCCCAACTCTTACTGAAGAGGCAGTTGGCCAAGCTAAGTAATCTTCATCAGACCAGCCAGAAGTGCCAGTCTGCCAGCGGAGGATGCGATAGCCTTCGTAGAGACATGGAAACAGCAATAGAGGCCGAGCCTATCTGTCAGGAAATGTTCCATCCGCTGATAATATCTGTCTTTTGGCGTGCAGTACTGAGGTCCACCAGCAGGTGTCTCCTGGCAGTTTCGAACTGTCAGGAGAGCTTTTCCCTGCTGATGTTAGGTCATCTTTGGGCTGCAGTACTGGCGTCCACCAGCGGATGGATCCTGGCAGTGTGGAGCAGACAGCACCTCCTGCAATCAGGTGTTATTTGAGGCCAATCACAGGCCTATAAATAGCTGGCAAGCATTCACATGTTTGCCTTGGTATTGGCCTTGTGCCCTGACCTGCTGCGTGTGATCCTGATCCTGATCCTGATCCTGAGCCTGAGCCTGAGCCTGATTCTGAACCTGTTACTGTGCGCTGAACCTGTGACCCATGTTTCTGATGTTGTTTCTCTGTCCTGGTCCCTACCCTGTCCCACCTGTTACCATCATCCCTGCCCTGCAGTCTAATCCGTCCATCTTCTCCCTGTCCTGTGTTCCTACCCCATCTGCTGATCTCCCCGTGTATGTATGGACTGCCCTTGTTTATCTACTGATTCTCTGTGCATGACCCTGGCCTGCCTATCGTTTATGATCCTGGTAGTTCCCATTTATTGTACATATCTGTCTGTTGTTATTTGGGGGTCTCTGTTGGTTGATTTATTGCATTGTGTGGTTGTATTTATATTATTCACTTTCCTTAATAAATCATTATATTTCACTTATACACGTTTGGGTTTCCTCTGTTGCAGTCCACACAGTTCTGGTCTTATCTGATACATGACACGATCCCATTCGTCTATGCTGTTATGCTTTGCATCAGGAAAGGAAAATTACCGTCAGGCAAGTATAAAATTTTCAGTTTTTCCACCCCATCTGATGAAGGCAATATCAAGACATTTTTGACACTATAATGTCTGATATTGCCTTCAGTTTTTATACGTAGAACTTTGTAATGCCGCATACACACGTAGCCGACTATCTGGCGGACTTCCTGCCGGACTGTCCGCCGGACTTTCCGAACGGGCTACTTGCCCACACACTGCACTTTTTCAGCAGACTAATACGGCGTACTAAGTTTGCCGGACTATCCGCCGTACTTTTGAAAGCAACGGACTCGCCCACACACGCGGAGGAAAGTCCGCTCATTTTGAGCACGTCTCCAGGTAGGCGGGGCCCGCGAAGGATGCGTCGCTGGCCCCGCCACCTGGTATGGACTTAAAGGGGAACCCCAACACCGAAAAAATCGGCGTGGGGGTCCCCCCCAGGTCCACATCAGACCCTTGTCCAAGCACGCTACCCGGCCGGCCAGGAAAGGGGGGGACGAGCGAGTGCCCCCCCCCCTCCTGAGCCATACCAGGCCTCTGCTCTGGAGTGATGGCTTGCCACATGCAGGTATCCTACTTGCTGATATAAGGGGTCAGCAAAGCCAACAGATGGGGAAAAACGGGGTCCATCATCCTGAGATATCCTGAAATCCTCAGAATTATTCTCCTGGATCTCACGAAGCAAAGGCATGTGCGAGAATTGGTCACGCTGGAGTAACCAATTCTTGGTCCATGAACTCCTCCTCGCCCTGTTCATGGACCGGGCTCGGGTCAAAGTATTTTTTTTTTTTTTTTTTTTGCCACTTCAGCGAATTCTCATGAGGTCCAATCAGTTTAACGTTCATATACGTTCTCCTCATCTTCACATCATTGTAGCATTGATTTTTCTAATTCATATCCCAGACAAGGATTCCTCTCTTTTTTTTTTTCCTCCTTTTTTTTTTTTTAAGACAAAAATTATCCAGGGAAATAAATATGCAGACAAACAAGAAGAAAACTATTTCAAACCCACCCTACCAAATTATCCCCTTCTCATCTCCCTTACACCCCCCCCCCCCCCATCTCCCCCCTACCACCTATGCGTGGAAATTTAACCCTTCTCCTATTCTTATATGCTCGGTGTAGCTCCATGATTTTTTAAATTTTTTCCACTCTAGCCATATATCTACTACTGACGATCCCTTGTCCTCGTGACTTTCCCTTCGCCTAGTCATACGGTAGGTCTCTTCCACCGCATCGATCCATTCCCATGTTGCTGGACTTTCCTCTTTTTGCCAATTTTTTGGTATCAATCTTTTGGCTGCATTTAAAAGATGTGGCACCAATGATTTCTGATACTTTTTCATTTCCTCTCTAGTACCATGAAATAGTACTACCCATGGATCCTCGGGAATTGAGATATTTGTAATTTCTTTTATATATTGTAAGATCCTTTTCCAGTATTCATTTATTTTAGGACAATTCCACCATAGGTGAGCCATTGTCCCTGATTCCCCACACCTTCTCCAACAGTCGCTTGATTTACTTGGATCAAATTTGTGGATTTTATCTGGGGTAGCGTACCATCTAGAAATGCATTTATAATTCATTTCCGTTGTTCTGCTATCGGCTGCGGAACTATGTATAAGTTTAAAAATCTTACTCTGTGTGCATTTATCACATTGTGTGCCCACTTCCCTTTCCCATTTCTGCATATAAGGTGGGCTCTCCAGATCCCCTTCCTCAGTCAGGAGCCTATACAACTTAGAGATTGTCCCTTTGGAATTTTCTGCTAAGCAAAGCTTTTCAAAAGGTGACCAGTCCTCTTCCGTTTTTAGTGGTTGTGGTAGGCTTCTCACAAAGTGAGCCAGCTGGAGATACCGCCACTCGTCTATTCTTCCTAAATCCCCTTTGTGTTTTAACTCGTGTAGTGACAAAATCTTTCCTTCTTTTATAAAGTCCCATACCTGTGCCTTCTCTTTCAACCAGTTCCCACTATTTATTTTTAACCCTGGAGGAAAATATTCATTCTCTTTTAATTCAATAAGTGGAGAATTGTATTGCCCATTTAGTTGCTTATAGACCCTGTCCCAGATCCTAAGTGTGTTTCGTGTCAATATGTTTGTGCCTGTGTCAAGTGTCCTGTGTTTAGGCGGATTCCAAACTATCTTACTCAACTGTGTTTTACTCATCACATTCTCTATATTTACCCATCTTTTTTCCTTATTATTTTCTTTTACCCACTCTATTAATCTCGACAACACGATAGCATTGTAGTACTTTTGTATATCGGGTACAGCTAGTCCCCCTTGGCTTTTGCTTCGCTTCAATGTATTGAAGGAGACTCTAGGTTTTTTCTTATTCCATATGAATTCCCCTAACAAAGTCTTGATCTTCCTGAAGTAGTACTTCGGTATCTCTATGGGGATCATCTGGAATTTATATAGGATCTTAGGTACAATGTACATCTTCAGACTATTAATCCGTCCTATCCAGGACAGTGATCTATTTACCAATCTATTGCTCTCTTTCTTAATTTCATCTAGCAATGGTACAAAATTTAATTTAAATAATTTCTCTAATGGGGTTGTAAGTTTTATTCCCAGGTAGTTTAATTCTTTCCGCCAAGGAAAACAAAATTTTTTTTGCAGCCGGCTTTTTTCCAATTTGCCCGTATTGATATTCAATATCACAGATTTGGCTTGATTGATTTTAAAGTTCGAAAGTTGGCCATAATGTGTTAATTCCTCTATTAATTTGGGCATCGTATTACTTGGTTCCCTAATATAGAATAGCACATCATCTGCAAAAGCAGCCAATTTATGCTCTTCTTGTCCTATTAAAATTCCTTTGATCAGTGGCTCCTTACGGATCGAGGCAAGCAGAGGCTCTAGGGACAGCACAAACAGCAGGGGTGAAAGAGGACACCCCTGCCTTGTGCCGTTTTTCAACTCGAAGGGTGGGGACAACGTTCCGTTAATCTTAATTCTTGAGATTGGGTGATAGTAAAGTGTCTTAATCCTTTGAACCATTTTGGGCCCCACGCCCATTGCCTCCAAGGTTCGGACCATGAATCCCCAGTCTACCCTGTCAAAGGCCTTCTGGGCATCAATCGACAGGAGTAGACTGGGGCTCCCTCTCTCCTCTTCTTGGGACAGAAGGAGTAATGTTCTCACTCCGTTGTCCCTTCCCTCCCTTCCGGATATAAAACCCACCTGGTCGGGATGAACTAATGTATTCATTAAGGTCTTCATTCTGCTAGCTAAAACTTTAGCAAACAGCTTTGTATCGACGTTCAATAAGGATATAGGCCTATAGCTAGAGCATAAAGTCTCATCCTTTCCATCCTTCCGTATAACCGTTATAGATGCGGTCCTTGCTTCTTCGCTCATTTCATATTCTAGCCCAAGTCTATTTAAATAATTGCATAGGTGGGGTATTAATATTTTCTTAAATTTCTTGAAATAGTATACAGTAAACCCGTCCGGGCCCGGACTTTTACCCGAGGCAGAATCCATTAGAACCTTTTCCAATTCTTTCTCAGAGATAGGTCTTTCTAATATTTCCATTTCTATTTCAGTAATTTTTGATAATCGCGCTCTTTCCAAATACTCTCCCATTTTTAAGTCCTTTTCTTCTACCTTTAGTCCTATGGGCTGATCCACTGCATATAATTTCTCATAATAACTCTTAAATATTTCCACAATCTCACTTGTTCCATGTACCATATCCCCTTTACTTGTCTGAATTTTCCCTATGTAATTTCTAGACTTTACCTTTTGTAATCTTCTTGCTAGATATTTAGTAGGTTTGTTATCTCCATAGTACCTATCCCTGTCTAATTGATTAAACGTTTTTTGAGTTTCCTGTTCCATCAAGGTTTTTAATTCATCCCGTTTAATTACAAGTTTTTGGAAGATTTCCTTATCTTGATTCAGGTGTTTTTTATGTAGTTGCTCTATTCTAAATATTTCTTCAATCAATATTTTAATTTTTTCCGATCTCTCTTTTTT
Organism: Lithobates pipiens; assembly: GCF_037356315.1. NCBI lineage: Eukaryota > Metazoa > Chordata > Amphibia > Anura > Ranidae > Lithobates > Lithobates pipiens. Next base: position 429,524,835 of record NW_027507748.1, read on the forward strand.
TTTTCTAGCTCCCATTGATATCAGGATCCCCCTAATATAAGCTTTGTGGGCCTCCCATAGGTTCTGACATGATATACTCTCGGTGTTATTAATCATAAAATATTGTTCTAATTCTTTACCAATCTTCTCTTCCCCTTCTACATCCTGGATTAATCCTTCATTTAACCTCCAGGTGAAGGGCTTCCGCTCCCCACCCCTTAATCGCAGCTTCATCCTAACGGGAGCATGGTCGGAGAGTGTGACAACCTCTATCGAGGTCTCTTCGACCATTTCCAAAATTCTGTGATCTACATAGATATAATCGATCCGGGAGTACATCCTGTGCACAGGGGAATAGAACGTAAAGTCTTTCTCGTTTGGGTTCTGTATTCTCCAAACATCCACTAGTTGACAGGTATGTAATTTTTGTTTTATTCTTTTTAATTGCACCTTACTAATCCCCTGTGCCCCGGATGTACTATCCAATCCCGGATCGACGCAAAAATTCAGATCCCCCATCAAAATTACTGGCCCTTTCCCAAAATCTCTTAATTTCCCCAGCAGGCCCTCTAAATATTTTGTGGGGTCCCGATTAGGGGCATAAATGTTGATCAAAGTACATTCCGTTTCTCTCAGTTTACCTCTTAGGACTAAGTACCTTCCCTCCGGATCTACCAGTCTTTCCTCTAAATTAAACTGAACCTTCCTTGAAAATCCTATAGCCACTCCCCTTCCTCTACTTGTTATCGCATCTCCGTAGTACCACACTGGGAACTCATTTGAGTATAACTTAATGTTAGCTCTATGAGAAAAGTGGGTTTCCTGTAAAAAAATCACTTCTGCTTTATAATACCCAAGTTCCTTCAATATCTTATGCCTCTTACTAGGCGTATTTAAGCCTTTGACATTATATGTCATAAAATTTATGGCTTGCATTTTGACTCTCTTAAATGGCTAGAGCAAAAAACAAAAACAAAACTCCTTCCTGCATCTACACCGGGCACTTCCCTCTCTACCATAGGTTTCCCTTTCTTTCCCTCCCCCCCCACCCCACCTCCTCCCCCCCTTCCCTCCCCCCCCTCAACCAACCCCACTCCCCTCGCCCCCCCAATCTTGCCCGCCTCCCTCCTCCCCCCGGCCTAAATCTGGCCCTTGACTCACTGAATGGTCCGGTAATCCCGGCCATCGATAAGTCTTATAGAGTCCAAGGTAGAGAACCGTATTCAGCCTCCCCCTCCTCTCCTCTCCCCCAAGATATTACTAGGGAGAGGGAGGTGGGGGGCTGACCAACCCCCCGCCACCGCATAGGTACAATAGTGTAGCTTCACATAACTCTCTCCTTCCCTCCCAGGAACCCCCCCCTCTCCCCCCGAACCCCCGGATCCCCGTCTATCCAACCCGGCAAATCCGGGACCTGGATACCCAAACTCTCACAGAATTTCAGCAACTCGTCTGGGAATCGCAACCTAGCAGTCCTACCATCTTTAGATCCTATAAGACAAGCCGGAAATCCCCAACTATAACGTATATTCTCCGTTTTCATCAGATCTACCAAAGGTTTCAACAGCCGCTTTCTGGTCAAGGTCTCTGAGGCTAGATCTGGGAAAACTTGTAGGTCTGTCCCTGCATACTTTAAGACCTCTCTCCCCTTTAGCTTTGCCCAGATCTCATCTTTATCTTCACAGAATCGAAATCTGACGATAATGTCTCGAGGCTTATTAGTCCCTTCGTTCCTTATTCTACCTACACGGTGGACCCGTTCAATCTTTGGAAATCCGTCCTCTCCTCTGCCCAGGAGTGGATTAAAAATATTTTTAATGATTTCCTTCAGGTCTTCTTGCTTTCTTTCAGGTACAGAGCGTATTCTTAAGTTTTGTCTACGATTTCTATTTTCTTGGTCCTCTAATTGATACAGGATTTTCCTCTGATCTTGATTAATTAATTTAATATGGTCTTTCACGCGTTCTAATTCCTGGGCCTGCCTTTCCACATTGGACTCCACTTCCTCCACTCTGTTCAACAGATGTCCCAGATCTCCTCGCAGTGAAGTGATTTCTGATTTTATTGCGACTTCCAGATTTAATAGCATTTCTCTCAGCACTTGCTGTGTAATAGGCAAGTCTGCTCCCTGGTACTCCCCATCTCTACTCAGGTCCATTTCACTTTCGGTTGTCAGGTCTTCCCTTGAATGGTCTCTGGTTTTCCCATGTTTTTTATCTTGCCCCTTCTTCTTCTCTGGTTTCGGGGGTATTCCTTCCACTCCCTCCCCTTTTGGGCTTCCCCCATGGGTCAGATATTGTTTAATTGTACTATCTGTTGTATTTTTTGGGGTTTTGAGGCCCCCCCCCGCCCATTTTGTTTAGAAGATTTATTCATTTTGTATCGAGTTGATATACTTGTTTTGGATTATCTCAAAATGAATGGGTTCCGGGGTATACTCCTGGTTCAATCACCTACATTAATGCAGATCGCCGCATCAATATTAGATCTTCATTCAGATAGGGCCTTCCACTATCCCTCGTATTACCAGGTTTAGAGGGGTTTTAAAGCAACCTAGGTAGGGTATAGGTCACCTCGGTACTGTTTAAATGGATATGCCAAGTAAATTTAACCCTTTATCAGCACCCCATTAGACCAAGAAACCCCGAAGAGAGTCGTTCAACCCCGCAGTCCCACCTGACCCACTCCTTCACATCCTCATGTCCCTGTTACCAGAGAGAAAAAAAAAAAAAAGAGAACAAAAAGAAAAAGAAAAAAAAAGAAATAACATTTAAATGTCACCTCTTTCCAATGCTTCTTGTTCTTTCAGGCTCTGTAGGGCTAGTTGCACGCCATAAATTTAATATAGCTAATAACTGTGTTGCCTACCCAGGCTGGGATTTCACTCAAAGCATCAAATTAATCAACATTGCCATTGCAGTATTCACAAGCCAACTCTTGGTATGTACAATATCACTTCCTCCTGTTTTGGGATACTAAATCACCTCCTTATCAAGCAACACCAGCAATAACCACCTATCCCATTCATCACAGTCAAAACAGCCCCATCACAGTTCCCAAACTTATAGTGCTTATCTGCTCCACGTTGCTGCTGGGATCATTCCTTGGCCGGTCTTCCTCTATCAGTTTTCTCCCTCTTCTGGAGGTGTTGTGGCTGCGCAACTTGTAAACCCCGTCCAACGACAGGTGTTTGTGGGATCCGGTCGGCAAGGGGGGGGGGATACGGCAGGGGTAAGCTCACGCCGAAATCACCGTCCTATCCGTCTCTCACGTGGCATCCGGCGGGGGGGCGGTCTCCGGAGCGGCGGCGATTGGAAGGGGTGTCTCATCCAGCCGGAGCCTCTCACTCTCCAGCTGACCTCCGCACGACGCGCCGTCTTTCGCTCCGGCCAGCCTTACACCGCCTCCTCCCTCAGAGCCTGCGTCCTACGTCATGACGCCTGCCTGCTCGGGTCAAAGTATTAACCGCAACACCAAGCCCCCACACAGCATGAACTCGAGAACGAGTATGTCCATGCACCATGGTTTCAAAAAGGTCGGCTGGTCCGAAATAACTTAAACGAATGCACTGAAGAACAGCAAGGCCTGTGAAGAGCGAGCTGAAGAACAGGAACGAGCGGACCAGAACGCCCTGATATACAGGTACGAACTGACCAACACACACTGAAAACCAGATACAAACCCCACAAGCACAAACTGAACCACCGTAAAATGATGGGAATAAGCTGGAGTCTGAAAAGCGTGAATCATCTCTAACCAAACTTCTACTAACACGAGATAAACAAAGGGTGGCGTACTGGGTCTTGAACTTCCTTTTTCTAGTTCCATCCTACGTGTTGTACATCACACATTCTAAACAGTCTGACTTTTGGAGTGATCTTGTGTGGGCAAGTCCGTTTCAGTGGAACTCCGTCGGAAAGACCGTCGAAGTTTAGTCTGACGGAAAGTCTGGTCATGTGTACGCGGCATTATGTTCGAGCCTTGGTATGCCCAATAGGCTCTATTTTGTACCTCATACTTAAAATATTGCAATACAAACAATTTTCAATAAAAAAGAATGCTTAAAGTGAAACAATAAAAATTCAATATTCCTTTAAATATCGTGCTGGGGGGGGTTCCCTCTTAGGGTCCTTTCACATGGGGCGGATCAGTTCTGATCCGCCCCGTGGATGTCCGTTTGCTCAGCGGGGATCACTCCGCCGATCCCCGCTGAGCAGGGAGATGACAGGTCTGTCTCTGCACACTGCGCAGGGACGGACCTGTCACAGCGCCGCTCTCCCCTATGGGAGATCGGATGACGACGGACCGCAGTGCCCGTCGTCATCCGATCCGATCCGCAGACGGATGGAAAAATAGCTTTTTCCTCCGTCACACTTTTTCGGATCGGAGCGGGTCGGATGTCAGCGGACATGTCACCGCTGACATCCGACGCTCCATAGAGCTCTATGGAGCACCCGTTCAGGTCCGCCTGAAAAACTGACAGGCGGGCCTGAACGGGACGTTAGTGTGAAAGGGGCCTTAGTCTACCTGTAATGTAGTGCATTTTCCCCATGTATAGAATAGAAAAATTTAATTTTTAAAGGAAAAATTTTTATTTAAAATTGCTCACAGCTGTAATGCGCCAAGCCTGGCACTCGCAGGTTCACCTGGGTGCGTTAGAACAGCGAATAAATATTTGCTTTCCTAACACTGAACCACCTCTCTGTCAAACGGGTGCTCTGGTCTTTTACCTGTCACCTGATTGGCTGAAACGACAGACGCTGTGATTGGACGTCTATCAGGCATCCAATTGCCTATAGGAGAAGACGGGCAGTAGGGCAGCCAAGCAGACAGCATCTTCAGAAGGGAATCTATAGCCTCCTACAGATTTGCCTCAGTATAGGTATTGATGTTCTGACTTGTATCCCATTTTGTATTAATTTGCAAAATTCGGTATGCAATGCAGGATATAATAGCTCCTGTGCATTGTCTTGTCTAGCTGCATAAGGCTCCATGCACACTAGCATTTTTTTAAGCTCCTAGAAGCTATTATTAGCATTTTTTCTGCTCCTGGAAGCTAAACAGTGTTATCTTATGTGTCCATGCACACTACTTCAGCTATTAGTAATTTTTGAGCTTCAGCATCTAGGAGCATTAAAAAAAAATATATCGTTTTTGTAGAGTTTCTTGGAGCATTTTTCCAGCAGAAAAAAAAATCTGAATCATTATTATTATTATTATTATAATTCAGGATTTATATAGCGCCAGCAATTTACGCAGCGCTTTACAATATAAAAGGAGACAATACAGTTACAATACAATAAAATACAAGAGGATTAAGAGGGCCCTGCTCAGAAGAGCTTACAATCTAATAGGGTGGGGCAGGTGGTACAAAAGGTTATAACTGTCGGGAATGAGCTGATGGAAGTGATAGGAGATTAGTTTGAGACGTGATAGGCTTCCCTGAATAGATGAGTTTTCAGGGATCGCCTGAAGGTAGCAAGAGTAGGGGATAGCCGGACCAGTGGAGGTAGCGAGTTCCAGAGGATTGGAGAGGCTCTGGAGAAATCCTGGAGACGAGTGTGGGAGGAGGAGACGAGAGAGCTTCAGAGTAGGAGGTCTTGAGAAGAACGGAGGGGGCGATTTGGGCGATATTTGGAGACAAGATTGGTGATGTAGCTCGGGGCAGAGTTGTGAATGGCTTTGTATGTTGTGGTTAGTATTATGAATTTAATTCGCTGGGTGATTGGGAGCCAGTGTAGGGATTGGAGGAGAGGGTTGGCAGACACTGAGCGGTTGGTAAGGTGGATAAGTCTGGCAGCAGCATTCAAGATAGAATGCATCTAAATGCCTCTAACTGCTTCTAAATGTTACTAAAATGCTAATAACAGCTTTTTTTTTCTTCTTCGTGTACTGCAAAAACACTAATGCTCCTCAATGCTAAAGCTTCTAAATGCTTCTAAAGCTACTAAAATGCTACTAGAAACTTGCACAAACATGCTACTATCAGCAATTTTCATCCTGCATTTTTTTCTAGCTTTTTTTTGAGCTCATGAAAAACACATGGAGACCCTTATGCTTTTGGTATTTCAGCACACAAAAGTTTATATGGGAAAATGTTTGTGTGCAAACTATATTGGCAAAGGAACATGCAAGACTATGCAGAAAAAAACTTTCTTGAACCAGGCTTGAAAGCCTTTTTTTTTTAACACATACAGATTTTTGGTCTTTGTAGTTAGTCAATTGAGGACATTGTGGCTTTATGAAGCGGGTTCATGTGATGTAAAAGGTGTTTTATTGTTAGAGGATTATAATCCAAGGGCATTAGGTAACAATAGCACATAACGATTAGAACGGACACAATACATTTTAAAATAAAATATATTGTTTACTGTGAATTACATCTTAGTCAATAAGTGTTGACTCCATCGGCCAACAACCATTTTCAAAGTTAAAAACCAAGTGAGAGTAACTGCTAATTATTTCCCCTATTGTGGTACTAATGTCATTTCCTGACTCCAGTTTATTCACAAGAACGCAAAACACCTTTTTGGCATAATAAAATGGAAGTTATTTATTACTAATAATTGGCTTTGGAAAAAAAAATGCTTTGTTCTAAACTAGAGTAAACTTGGCATTCCAATGTTGATGTTTTCTATTAAGGGTGCTATATTCACACCCACAAACAATAGTTCAATCAATGGAAATAATAATTCTTCATTTGCTAACTACCCACTGTGCTGCTGGAACTCCACAGAGTCTTTTGCAAGAACTATTTAACGGAACTTATAATCAATAACCAATTAAACCATAGAGTTCAGCTAAATGTGTTCTGAGGCACTAGGAAAACAAATTTAACGGGTAGAAAATCAACTCTTCTTCTTCTTGTCTTCCACATACATTGATCCAGATCTAGGAGGTCAAAAGCAATAAAAGAGGGTCTGTTGCTAAACATATAATATGGATCACATTCTGATTGCTATTTAACTGCAGTACTATTAATATATGACTAACATTCAAAAAAAAAAAATGTAAAAAACTGACAAAATAAATATAATTAAAAACAATGAGAAACTGGAAAAGTGATAAGGAATGCATGGATAAAGGGCCATTCATAGCTTTTGTATGTGTTAAACACATGTTATCACCGTACACACAATCAGATTTTACGACAACAAATGTTGAATGTGAGCTTGTTGGCTGAAAGTCCGACCGTGTGTACGCTCCATCGAACATTTGTTGTCGGGCTCTCCGCCAACAAATGTTGGCTGGCAGGGTCTCCAATTTTCCAGCAACAAAACTTTGTTGTTGGAATTTCTGATCGTGTGTACACAAGTCCGATGCACAAAAGTTACACATGCTCTGAATTAAGCAGAAGGAGCCGCACTGGCTATTGAACTTCCTTTTTCTTGGCTTATCGTGCGTCTTGTACGTCACCACATTCATAATTGTTGGCCAACATTTGTGTGACCGTGTGTATGCAAGACAAGTTTGAGCCAACATCTTTTGAACAAAAATCCCCGGTTTTGTTGATGGAAAGTCCGATCATGTATACGGGTCATTAGTGTGCCAGTGTACTGTACAAAGAGCAGCTATCCCATTCGCTTTAAAATAATAATAAAAAAGGCTCAATGCAGGAAAAAAAAGTACTGGTGTTATTCTTGGAAACACAGCATATTGTGCTTTGTGGTGCATTTTGTGGTATATGTATGAGGCGCATCTGAAGATGACACACCTCACTCACTCAGCACTACCGACACATTTTAAAGAATTTATTAGGCCAAGCATAGTCTGAGGCTGGGTCCATACTAGTGCGAATTGGATGCGAGTTTCCCTGCATCAAACTTGCATGGCAGGAGATTTTGACCGACTCTCTATGGAGCTGGTTCACACATCTCTGTGGTAGCTCTCAGGTAAAACTTGATTCATCCCTGAAACAGAGAACAGGAACGCAATGGAACCCTTCTGCAAGCCACATCCAGCAGCAGTGTGAACCCAGCCTAAAAGGAAGAGAGATTTGGCAAGTTCACTTATGCAATCAATAAGAAATACCATCAGCAGTATCAATAATACCGTTACACTGAGAGAGAGGGTTAAACACCCGCAGTATTCTGAATAACAGTAGTTAACCACTAGAGGACCAGCCAGCACATTTATACTGTGGCAGTTTGGCTCTCCTATGCAAATCTCCATAGCTATACGTCGGCCGATTTAAGACCATTAGGGGGCACATGCCCGAAGCGTGACGACAGAGCCGATGCGTGTGCTTGGCGGCCGCAATGTCCACTAGGCACCCACGATCACTCCTGAGAGAGGCAGAACAGAGATCTGTCAATGTAAACAGACAGATCTCCATTCTGTGAGGGGTGAGGAGTCTGTATTGTTGTTCATACTAAGTATGAACAATGATCGGTCTCCTCCCCCAGGCAGTCTCATCCCTCCACAGTTAAAATCACTCCCTAGGACACATATTTAACCCCTTGATCGCCCCATAGTGTTGACTCCTTCCCTGCCAAGGACATTTATACAGTAATCAGCGGCTATTTTTAATTCTGATCGCTGTGTAGATGTCAATGGTCCCAAAAGTGTCCGATCTGTCGGCCGCAATGTCACAGTCCCAATAAAAATTGCAGATCGCCGCCATTACTAGTAAAATAAATAAATAAATAATGAAAATGCCTTAAATATATCCCCTATTTTTTAGACTCTATAACTTTTGCGCAAACCAATCAATATAGGCTTATTGCGTTTTTTTATTTTTTTTTTACCAAAAAGAATACATATCAGCCTAAACTGAGGAAGAAATTTGTTTTTTTATATTTTTTGAGGGGATATTTATTATAACAAAAAGTTGTCGCTCTTTTCTTTGTTTATAGCGCAAGAAATAAAAACCACAGAGGTGATCAAATACCACCAAAAGAAAGCTCTATTTGTGGGAAAAAAGGACATCAATTTTGTTTGGGTACAACGTCGCACAACTGTGCAATTGTCAGTTGAAGCGGCGCAGTGTATCAGAAAAAATGGCCTGGTCATTAAGGGGGCAAATCCTTCTGGGGCTGAAGTTGTTAAAGTGGTTGTTAACCCACTTCTTTCAAATCTTCCCATCCTCTCTGTATCATAATAATAACCCACTTTCCAGATGGCACTGCCTCTAATCATGTAGGAAATGCCAATGCTTGGGCAGGAAAATGTCTAAGTGCCTGGTATTGAAGAGGTTAAAGAGGAACTGCAATCTGCTTTGTAATAAAAACATCCTTGCCGTTCTGAAGCTTCCCTCCGACCACTTTGCATATTATTTTATATATACTGCGATTCTGTACTTGCCAAATATGCTGCAGAAATCTCCGTCCACTGAGACTGGCTGCATCCATTTTAACTGTGGGCAGATGAAGCTGCTGCCTGTTCACTTCCTGTATTTACACAGACAAACAGAGGCACACCTCCAGCTCTGCAGCTCAAATTGGCCCTCTTATGACTCATTCTTCTCCCTTCCTGTCAAACTCTCATGAGAGTGAGAGAGAGAGCTGTACATGATGCCATAAAATAAACAAAAAATACAGGATAGAGCTAAAGAATGTAAGGAGTCCAAAAAGCAAAAAAACAAAAACAGTCCAAGGTGAAATGTCCAAGGAAATCCTTGAGCAAAAGCGTTAATATCAATAGATTATCACACATCACTCTCCTTGCAGCTCTGTGATCAGTGAGGAACTGACAGAAGTGTAGATAGAACATAAGCGTCTAGAATCCTCTTGTATGGAGCCCTGAACAGGGTTGCATCCAAACGCCAAGACAGATGGATCGTCCAAGAGAGATGGATGAGTACCTCCACAATCCAGGGGGAGCTTCTGATGGAACAGACTGACAGAGGAAGCTGAGGAAGAATACAGTTGCCAGGACAATGCGTTTCAGAAGGCATGGCCTCCTTCCTCAGGGACCTGAGGAAGGAGGCTATGCCCTCTGTTCCATCAGAAGCTCCCCCTGGATTATGTGGTGGAGGCTTCCACAGCCTCGTCCTGACCGGCCAGCACCTGGAGTCAGTGAGTGGCATCCTTGCAGCCTGTTGGTAGCTGCGTGGTTAACCATTGCTTGTGGATTTACTCATCCATCCATCCTGTGGACGATCCATCTATCTTGGCGCTTGGATTTGACCCTGTTTAGGGCTCCATACAGGCGGATTCTAGATGCTTATGTTCTAGCTACACTTCTGTCAGTTCTCTGCTGATCACAGAGCTGCAAGGAGAGTGGTGTGAGATAATCTATTGATGTTAACCCTTTCATTGAAGGATTTCCTTGGACATTTCACCTTTTTTGCTTTTTGGACTCCTTACATTCTTTAGCGCTATCTTGTATTTTTTGTTTATTTTGTCGTTTCTAATTTGGGTATACAGTTTGCAGTTGAGTTTTTTTGGAATCCAATAATTTGCACCAAGGATTTATTTATTTATGTGGCTTGATATTATTTGTTCACTTATAGTAGTTTGTTTTGTATATATTCCATTTATTTATTATTTATTTTTTAATCTCTCAATATAATGGATTTAGAGGATTTTATTGAGGAAGATGCACACAGAAGCAGCGGGTCTACGACAATTTTTTTCTCACTTTTTAAAAGTGCTAAGGTACATACTATTTTTAAAGCTGCATCTGATCCCACCAATGAGCAGACTATAGGATCACCATCTGCCATGGTGAATGCATTAAAGTTGCAGGAGGAGGATTTTTGGAAATTATGTAGGAAATTAGAGGCAGCATACAACTATCACACTACACAGTGGTGGGATATGTACTTTCTTAAAACGTATTTATCTAAAGGTCTTGCACCAAGGCGTTTGCCCAATGCCAAATGCTGAGACTTCTTGGATGAGGATCTCCAATCCACTTGGGATAACGTTTTATCCTTATGTACAGCACAATGGATGGAAATCGTGTGAATACGAAAATAACGCATGCTAACATCAAATAAGGAGAAACTGAAAGCGCTGGTAGAAAGTTTGAAAACCTATAAACATGTGCCCAGTTATTTCCGATGCATGAATATTCTGAAAAATCACAGGACTCAATATGAGGAGGAGTTAATTGAGGTCAAACAAAAAAGTTTACTAGAGACCTGGATGACTATGACAAGGGGTGCATACTCAATTGGAAAAAGCAAAATAATAATTTCCTTGCAGAACCACACAATAATCACAATATGAATAGAAATATGCATTCTATATCTCGTGACCCATCCTATCTAAACAGCCAGGATCCCCGTCCCCATCAATATAAGGCACATAGTATGTGGCCTGGAAATAAAGCATCTGAAAATGAACAGATGACAATGGAGAACATGCTCCCAGAAAACATTTCGATCAGATTAAGGGTCATAAGAATGTTAAAAAGAAAAAAACATATCCATTTAGGAATAATAAGGATAAAAATTCCAATAGTAGTAACACACAAATTGGGGCGGTTCCCCATGTTTCTAGTGGTGATGCAGGCATCAGAAACTTCTGCTCTGGGAGATTTGATGAACCTGAAACTAATTTATGCAGCAAATCTGCTGTAGATGCTAACCTAATAGCTAAATACAATGTTGTGGTCTCTAATTTATTTCAAATCCTGGAGACGGATATTCAACACTCCGATCCACCTGTAGCAATATCTAGTATTAGTAGTAATGATACCAATCAGAGTTTTTTTTTTTTATTGAAAACTGTCTTCCCAGAAAAAAGGAAAGTTGTCAGGGCTGGGCTCAGCCCTTCCTTCTCTCAGCTGGCCACTCAGCTGTCGGCTAATTGCCAGCTCCTATCTCTATTTTGTTGATTATATCCCTCTCGTCAGTCCTGCCTACTTAAGCAGTCCAGTCCAGAGGATCTCTGTCTTTGCCTTGGTCAAAATCACAGAAACCATTTCCTGCAATCCTATTCTAGACTTGCTTTGCTGACATCCCTTCTGGCTCCAGATCCTGCTTGCTGTTCCACTACATTGATCCCTGATTGGCTTGGCTGACTATCCATTCTGGTTACTGAACTTTGGCTATGTTTTGACTACGTTTGTTCTTTTTACTCTTATTATTAAACAAGTGTGATTGAACTGTACTTCTGTCTTGGTCTGATTTCATGTAAGAAAGAGGGAAACCAGGGAGCCCAATTCTACTTAGAGATTTTCAATCTGTCTGCACACCACCTTTCTGAGGGAGAGATTAGTAGATAGTAATAGATTATACGGCTGACAAGGGTGGGTTGTAGTTATCCTTAAACGATTCCTGACCTCCTCATGTCAGCAGAAGGGCATGTACAGACAGAATCGCGTACCTGTACGTTGCCCTTTAAGAGGCGGCGGGGGCACACCCACGGGAAGCTCCATGAGTCGGGTCGCTGGTCCTGGGACTCGATCGCCGCGGGGATACTCGTGATTGCCTAACGGAGAGGAAGAACGGGGAGATGCTAAAGTAAACAAGCATCTCCCCGTTCTGCCTAGCAACAGTGTCACAATTTTTTTTTTCAAAATTGTCGCTATTTTTGTTTATAGCGCAAAAAAAAAACGCAGGGGTGATCAAATACCACCAAAAGAAAGCTCTATTTGTGGGAAAAAAAGGACATCAATTTTGTTTGGGAGCCCGCGCAATTGTCAGTTAAAGCGACGCAGTACTGAATCACAAAAAGTGCTCCGATTAGGAAGGAGAAAATTCTTCCGGGGGTGAAGTGGTTAATAGGAAGGATTATGTACAGGAAGCCTACAGGTTACTGTCGGTACATTTACCTACCAAAAACTAAATAGAGATCCATTAGGGACGTATAAACCACTTTTGCATAACATGGTGGATGAGGCATATAAAGTGGGTGTGGTAAACAAAGCTGAAAATAATTTTCTAATAAGAGCATTATACCGTATATACTCGAGTATAAGCCGAGATTTTCAGCCTCTTTTTTGAGGCTGAAAGTGCCCCCTCGGCTTATACTCGAGTCACCGCTGTCTGACTGCTCGATCAGCGTATCGAGCAGACAGACGGCGGACATTAAAATTCAAAAGCCGCGCCTCCTTCTCCGCCTCCGCCTGTGATAGGCGGAACACTGAATTTCCCAGCAGTCAGTGTTCCGCCTATCACGGACATCCGTTCATTCTCATACTACGGACGAGTATGAGAGGATGTCCGTGATAGGCGGAACACAGGCTGCTGGGAAATTGAGTGTTCCGCCTATCACAGGCGGAGGACGGAGGCGCGGCTTTTGAATTGTAGAATGGCCGCCGAGAAGAGCGGCGATCCATCGGCACGACACGGGACGGAGGAGGCACGGAACGGAGGAGGCACGGGACAGAGGAGGCACGGGACAGAGGAGGCACGGGACAGAGGAGGCACGGGACAGAGGAGGCTCGGGACGGAGGCTTGGGACACAGGTAGGCTGGACACACACACAAGGCTGCACGGACACACACACACACACACACACACACGGATGGATGGATGGATACACACACACACACACACACACACAGGGATGGATGGATGGATGAATACACACACACACACACACACACACACACACACACACACACACACACACACAGGGATGGATGGATGGATGGATACACACACAGGGATGGATGGACGGACACACACACAGGGATGGATGGATGGATGGATGGATGGACACACACACAGGGATGGATGGACGGACACACACACAGGGATGGACGGACACACAGGGATGGACAGCCATGTCTCACCCTCGGCTTATACACGAGTCAATAAGTTTTCCAGTTTTTTGGGGGTAAATTGGGGGCCTCGGCTTATATTCGGGTCGGCCTATACTCGAGTATATACGGTAAAACCCCATATTTTACCATATTCCAAGTACACAAGAATGCAGAAAATCCCCCAGGACGACCTATTATTTCCAATATGGATGGTTTAACCACTTCAGCCCCGGAAGAATTTGCCTCCTTCCTGATCAGAGCACATTTTGCAATTCGGCACTGCGTCGATTTAACTGACAATTGCGCGGCCGTGCGACGTGGCTCCCAAACAAAATTGACGTTCTTTTTTTCCCACAAATAGAGCGTTCTTTTGGTGGTATTTGATCACCTCTGCGGTTTTTATTTTTTGTGCTATAAACAAAAAAAGAGTGACCATTTTGAAAAAAAAACACATTACTTTTTTACATTTTGCTATAATAAATATCCCCCAAAAATATATAAAAAAAAACATTTTTTTCCTCAGTTTAGACTGATACATATTCTTCTACATATTTTTGGCCAAAAAAAATTTGCAATAAGCGTTTATTAATTGGTTTGCGCAAAAGTTATAGCGTTTACAAAATAGGGGATAGTTTTATGGCATTTTTATTCATTTTATTTTTATTTTTTTACTAGTAATGGTGGCAATCAGCGATTTTTTTTATTGTGTCTGCGACATTATGGCGGACATATCTGACATTTTTGGGACCATTGTAATTTATACAGCAATCAGTGCTATACAAAAGTGCTATACAAATGCACTGATTTCTGTGTAAATGACAAAAGCAGTGAAGGGGTTAACCACTAGGGGGCAGTGTATGGGTTAAGTGTGCCCTGGGGAGTTTTCCTAACTGTGGGGGGGCGTGGCTACCTGTGACATGTCACTGATCTCTGCTCCTGATCACAGGGAGCAGAGATCAGTGACACTGTCACTAGGCAGAATGGGGAAATGCTTGTTTACACATCTCCCTGTTCTTCCTCTCCGTGAGGCGATCGCGGATATCCCCACGGCGATCAAGTCCGCAGGGCCTGCAACCCGACTCATGGAGTTTGCCGCGGCCACCTCTTAAACGGCCACGTACAGGTGCGTTAGTTTGCCCGTACGAGCCCTTCTGCCGATGTATATCGGCAAGCGGTTAACATGTTATATTTCCCAATATATGGATTATTTTTGCAGCCCTTAGTGAGATCCCTTCCAGCTTATGTATTTGATTCATCACATATTTTGGAACAATTAGAACAGTACAACTGGTCCCCTGAGTACACATGGCTGTCTTTAGACGTGAGTTCTCTATTCCCCATACAGCTGGCATTGAGGCTCTAAAGCACTTTTTGTTTAGCACAGAACAATGTAATCCTCTTCAAGCTCAATTTATCAGTGACTGTATAGAATTTGCATTGGAACATAATTATTTTCTGTTCCAAGATACTTACTATCTACAAAAATCGGGAACAGCTATGGGAGCCCATTTTGCTCCATGTTACACCAATTTATTTATGGGCTTCTGGAAAGAGGGATCTGGAAGAATAACCCCTTCAGTAAATATCTAATATATTATGGTTAGGGATGAGCTCGGTGTTCAAGACGAACGTATGTTCAACTCGAACACCGGCTGTTCGCCTGTTCGGAGAATTCAGAACTTTGTGGACCATTCGCACCATATTCGTGTGGTGCGAACGGCCCACAATGCACTACACCATCGCAGTGCATTGCTGGCTCATGATTGGCCAAGCATGCACTGTGACCCCCACATGCTTGGCCAATCACAGCGCCGGCAGCGAGGAGAGCCATAATTGGCCACAGGCAGGATGCTGTGGGTGGGTGTTGTGTGCCTCCAGCACAGTATACACCTGAAGATAACCTTTTTCACTGGTGTTCGATTTCTGTAGTACAGGCATCTGCAGCATCTAAAATGGGTTTTGTGTACCTCCAGCACAGTATACACCTGAAGCTAACCTTTATTGCTGGTGTTCTGTTTCTGTAATACAGGCATCTGCAGAAGTTAGAGTGGGTGTTGTGTGCCTCCAGCACAGTATACACCTGAAGATACCATTTATTACTGGTGTTCTATTTCTGTAATATAGGCATCTGCAGCATTTACAGTGGGTGTTGTGTGCCTCATGCACAGTATACACCTGACACTACCCCTTATTTCTGGTGGTGTTCTGTCTCTGTAACAGAGGCAGGCAGCTGCAGCAGTTAAAGTGGGTGTTGTGTGCCTCCAGCACAGTATACGCCTGAAGATACCCTCTATTGTTGGTGTTCTGTTTCTGTAATACAGGCATCTGCAGCAGTTAAAGTGGGTGTTGTGTGCCTCCAGCACAGTATACACCTGAAGCTACCCTTTATTACTGGTGTTCTGTTTCTGTAATACAGGCATCTGCAGCAGTTAAAGTGGGTGTTGCGTGCCTCCTACACAGTATACACCTGAAGATACCCTTTATTACTGGTGTTCTGTAATACAGGCATCTGCAGTGCAGAAGTTAGAGTGGGTGTTGTGTGCCTCCTGCACAGCATACACCTGAAGATCACCCCTTATTGCTGGTGTTCTGTTTCTCTAATATAGGCATCTGCAGCATTTATAGTGGGTGTTGTGTGCCTCCTGCACAGTATAAACCTGAAGCTACCCCTTATTTCTGGTGTTGTTCCGTTTCTGTAACAGAAACAGGCAGCTGCAGTAATTACAGTCGGTATACTGTGTCATCTGCTCAGTGTGCAACTAAAGCTACCCAATTGCTGGTTTTCCCATCTCCCTGCAGCCCATTAATATGTCTGGAAAGCCAACAAGGAGAGGCAGACAGTCACAAGCCAATAAGAGAGGGCAAGCAGGCTCTGTGTCTAGAGACAACAGTGCTGGTCGTGGATGCGGTGCATCGTCATCAGCGCGTGGCCATGGGACACGCTTGTCCTTATTTTCAGCAGCTGGACATGTTGAGCCGCATCATGCCGAAGACTTAGTAGAGTGGATGACCAAGCCCTCCTCATCCTCTCTCACCCAGGCTCAAGGTGCTAGCCAAGCAGCTGCCAATGCGTCCTCTTCCCTCATCTCAATGTCATCAGCCACTCCTTCCCTAGACCCACCATGTCCTCCTGAGAAGTCCCCCGAACTGTTTGAGCACAGTGTTGGGTGGATGGGAGGATGCCCAGCGTTTTGAAGGCTCTGATGATGATACCCAGCTAGAGGAAGGCAGTAGCATGAGCGCAAAGAGAGGGGATGCTCAAGAAGGAGAGCAATCTGGCAGTCATGTTCCATCAGCTGCAGCATACTACCAGGTTTGCTCTAGTGATGAAGAGGGAGGGGATGATGAGGTCACTGACTCCACATGGGTGCCTGATAGGAGAGAGGAGGAGAAGGAGGAGGCACATCTCCAACGAGGCAGGATGCCCTCCGGGGGCCAGCTTAGGGGCAGCACACCGACTGAATCACACCGCAGAGCTCCGCCTGTGCAGGGCGCTGCCTCTGTGCGTTATTCCAAAAGTTCTTTGGTGTAGGCCTTTTTGGAGACAAGTGCATCAGATCGCACCACTGCTATTTGCAACATATGTCTCAAGCGTATCTCGCGTGGCTAAAACATCAGCCACTTGGGCACCACATGCTAGACCAGACATATGTTGACCTGCCATGCAGCTTGTTGGCAAGCTTACCTTAAAGTCCCACACCAAAGAACAAAGTGGACCTCTCCTTGCTCCTCATCAGCTGGGATCTCCAACCCTACTAGACCTTCAGTCCTCTCTGAAACCTACACTGAGAGGAATGAAGGTGTAGAATTAGGTGTGTCACAGCAAGTACTTGCGGACACTCTGCTAGTAGTACACCGACGTCCAATTGTAACAGGCAAATTTCCCTGCCCCAGCTGCTGGACCGTCGAAAGAAGTTCACTCCCAGCCATCCACATGCCCAGTGGTTGAATGCTAGCTTGGCTAAATTGCTAGCACTTCAACTGCTGCCTTTTCAGTTGGTAGACTCTGCCCCCTTCCATGAGTTTTTGCAATGTGCGGTTCCTCAGTGGCAGGTTCCCAAATGCCACTTTTTCTCATGGAAGGCGATTCCGTCTCTCTACCGGCATATGGAAGGCAATGTCCATGCCTTGCTGCACAGGGCGGTCAGCGGTAAGGTACATATTACCACTGACTCATGGTCCAGCAGGCATGGACAGGGACGTTACCTATCTTTCACAGCCCATTGGGTCACTCTTCTGGCAGCTGGGAAGGATGCAGGACAAGGTGCAGTAGTGTTGGAGTTTGTTCCACCACCACGCCTCCAAAATACTACTACTGGTTGTGGCACCTCTCTCCTCCACCCCTCCTCTTCTTCTTCCTCCATGGCCTCTTCCAGTGCTTTGTCCTCGGAACCAGCAGTGCTCTGTAGGCATTCAAAGACATGCAGGTAGGTTAATTGGCTTCTATCCAAAATTGGCCCTAGTATATGAATGGGGACCTTGGATTGTGGGCTCCTTGAGGGTAGGGACCGATGTAAGTGTGCAATGTACAGGGATAGGGACAACTGTAGACACTCACTCAGGTTGAACTGGATGGACTGGTGTCTTTATTCAACCTTACTAACTATGAAACTATGAAGGGGCTATGCAAGTACGCAGGCATAAAGAAAAAGATGCCATGCCATGCTTGCGCTGGTTTGTTTGGGGGACAGGAGCCACACTTTTGTCAGTTCTGCAGGAGCAGGCCGAGAGGTGGTTGACGCCATGCCAGCTTAAGCCAGGAATGGTGGTTTGTGACAATGGCACCAACCTCCTCTCAGCCCTCCGACAGGGACAACTGACCCATGTGCCCTGTGTGGCTCACGTCCTTAACCTGATGGTGCAGCAGTTCTTGGCAGGTACCTGGGCTTACAGGACGTCCTGAGGCAGGCCAGGAAAGTCTGTGTGCATTTCCGCCGATCATATAATGCCAATGCAATTTTTCAGCCGCTGTTTAACATGGGCATGTAATAATTTTTAATGCAATACTTTGCAGCAGGGCTCATTCCTTCACTCCAACTAGAGTATCTGGGAGAGGTTTCAGTGTCGTGCCACCAGCACCAGTGCCTAAGGCCCAATTTTTCAGCCCCTGTTTAACAGAGGGATGTAATTACAATTCTTGATATAAAATTTCACAGCAGGGCCCGTTCCTGCGCCCACCAAGAGTAACTGTGAGGACTTATAGTGTTGTGGCACCAGCATCACCCCCACCACAGGCCTAATTTTTCTACCACTGTTCAACAATGGCATGTAATTACAATTCTTGATATAATCGTTCACAGCAGGGCGCTCCAGCGCCCACCAAGAGTCACTTTGAGGGCTTACAGTGTTGTGGCAACACCAACACCTTAGGCCCACATTTCAGCAGAGCATATAGGGCAGGCCCCTGCTTTGAAACATCCAACTTACAAACGTCTCTGTCAGGAAAGGTTCCACCCGCTGATGATACTGTCTGACATTTGGCTGCAGTACTGTGGTCCACCAGCAGGTGTCTGGAACTGCCTGGGGAGCCTTCCCCTGTTGATAGTATCATATGATCCTTGGGCCGCAGTACTGGGGTCCACCAGCGGGTGGTTCCTAGCAGTGTGGAGCCGACATCATCTCCTGCAATTAGGTGTCACCTGAGTAATTACAGGAGGTGTGTATAAGTACCCGGCAGACACACTGATGCTTGCCTTGGTATCTTCCTTGCGCTCTGAACCTGTTTGTTTCCTGAACCCTGGACTCTGAGCCTTGTACCTGATCTGTCCCTCCTGTGACCCATCCATCCTCTCCTTGTCCTGTTTCTCTTCTACCCCCAGCTGCTGAACCCCCGTTGTTGACCCTGGCCCTGTTTATGATTCCGGTATTCCCCTTTACTTGTATATATTTGTCTGTTACTATTTGTGGGTTTCTGTTGGTGATTGGTTGCACGTTGTAGTATTTTGGAGGTGGTTGTGTTTATTCATTTATCTTAATAAATTATAAATTTTCACCTTATCTGCATTTGTTCCTCTGTTGCTGTCTACACAGCTCTGGTCACACCAGATACGTGACAGTATACCAAGGCCATTCCTGACCAGAAGTGGCTGCACAGAGGAACCATTTCGGTTCTGTTTCACACTGCTGAGATGGATTCAGATATAATTGTTTATTATGTTCTGCTGGCAACAGAGAGTTCTGAATATCTCCGCCAGACATTGAAGGGGTGGTCCAGTGATCAGCTGCTGGAGATTATTCATTTAGCTCACTCTGTGGTTGATCAGGGCAGTGTACTGTTTGAGGATGTTCAGCCTTTGATTGGAATGTGTACAGAGCTGGCTCTGCCCTGTATCCCAAAGGGCCATGATGACTTTTCTCCCCCCTTCACCATTCACCAGGTTGTGTCCTTAGTATGGCTGTTGGAGGATGACTCTGCATCCTTTTTTGAGCACTATACAGTTTGTCCCAAGCAGTTGTTGAAAGATTGTATAGATGAAGTGCAGTCCCTGGTCAGACAGAGGGTATGTGAGCGCACTTTTGTGCTACCTGTACTTCAGCCATGGTCAGACCTGTTATGCCCAGCTTCTGTCAGCTCTCCACAACCCAGACCTGCTACTAAAAACCCACCTGCCTCTTCTCTACTACCTGCAACTTCCCCAGAAAAACTTCCTCTGGCCACTGTTCCCCCTTCCTTGCCATATCCCAGCCCTTCGTTCCAGTCCGATGCCCGCCAGTCCGATGTCCCGGCCTTCCAGTCCGATGCCCGCCAGTCCGATGTCCCGGCCTTCCAGTCCGATGCCCGCCAGTCCGATGTCCCGGCCTTCCAGTCCGATGCCCGCCAGTCCGATGTCCCGGCCTTCCAGTCCGATGTCCCGGCCTTCCAGTCCGATATGCCTGCCAGTCTGATGTCCCGGCCTTCCAGTCCGATGCGTTCCTGTCTGCTTCCCAGTCTGAGCCAGACTTGCCACTGCCTGTTACCCATCTTGATGTGCCCGTTGCCCGGTTTGATGTAACTCCCTCCATTGTCCGGCTTGATATCATGGATTTTTCTCGGCAACAGCTAGTTGGAGCGTCCGGAGGCCGCTCCTTTCAGAGGGGGTACTGTCAGGAAAGGTTCTACCCGCTGATGATACTGTCTGACATTTGGCGTGCAATACTGTGGTCCACCAGCAGGTGTCTCCTGGCAGTCTGGAACTGCCTGGGGAGCCTTCCCCTGTTGATAGTATCATATGATCCTTGGGCCGCAGTACTGGTGTCCACCAGCGGGTGGTTCCTGGCAGTGTGAGGCCAACATCATCTCCTGCAATTAGACGTCACCTGAGTAATTGCAGGAGGTGTGTATAAGTACCCGACAGACACACTTATGCTTGCCTTGGTATCTTCCTTGCGCTCTGAACATGTTCGTTTCCTGAACCCTGGACTCTGAGCCTTGTACCTGATCTGTCCCTCCTGTGAACCATCCATCCTCTCCTTGTCCTGTTTCTCTTTCACCCCCAGCTGCTGAACCCCCGTTGTCGACCCTGGCTTGGCCCTGTTTATGATTCCGGTATTCCCCTTTACTTGTATATATTTGTCTGTTACTATTTGTGGGTTTCTGTTGGTGATTGTTTGGTTGCACGTTGTAGTATTTTGGAGGCGGTTGTGTTTATTCATTTATCTTAATAAATTATATATTTTCACCTTATCTGCATTTGTTCCTCTGTTGCTGTCCACACAGCTCTGGTCACCCCAGATAGGTGACAGTCTTCTACTTGCAAACAGAAGGAGACAACAGGAAGTGAGATGAAAAAACACGGACGGCCCAAAAAAATTATACCCTTCCCTAGGTTTTCCAAAAAGCTTAAAAAAAGATTTTTTGACTGGAGCTACACTTTAAAAACGTACCAGTTCAAAATTACAAAACAGATTCTACTTAACACAACAAACCTACACAGTCCCTGTCTTGTATGCACCACCTGTATACTGCTGTTCTGAGTATATAGGGCCTGGGGGCCCCACGCCTTTACTTTTTTAAAATTGGGTACGGGGTTCCCCTTAACCACTTGACACCCGCGCTATAGCCGAATGACGGCTACAGCGCGGACTTCCTTTGCCGGGACTACGTCTATTGACGTCGTCCCGTGCACGAGCGGCCTGCGCGCCCCCTGAGGGGCGTGTGCGGCACGCTCTGTGATCGGCGAGTCTATGAGACTCGCCTGATCACTGATCCGAGCAAGGGGTCGATCCCGACCCCTTATCACGTGATTAGCTGTCAGCCAATGACAGCTGATCATGTGATACAACGGAGCCGGTAATCGGCTATTATTCCTCCTGTTGGGCTGGGAATGTTTTGTCGAAGCACCGTGCGGACGAAAAAGCCGCTTGTGAGCGGAAAAAGAGGGCCCTTGCCTGTGGCGTGGCTCCTTAGCCTTCCTGGCCTGTGGGAGTAGTGTATTCTTACAACCCGTGGCATTTTTAATAATGTCATCCTACGAAGCTCCAAAGAGCCGGTCGACAAGGAAGTGAAGATCCGTCAGGGCTTTCTTGGATGCCTTGTCAGCAGACCAGCATTTTAGCCAAATCAGGCACCTCAGCTGACACTGAAGCCATGAATAACAGGGGGAGAGTATCCAGGGCCGCGTCACAAACGTACTCGAGGCCTTGCACTAGTTGGTCTGCTAGTTCCACGCAGACAGGGGAGGCCTTTTGCTCTGCCAATTAGCGGTGCAAACGTTTTGCCCACTCAGTCAGTGTCTGTGACACCAGTGTGGATGCCAGTACTGGTCGCACGGCTGACCCCACAACCGTAAACAAGGAACGAGCCACCGTCTCTGCCTTCCTATCCGTGGGATTCTTGAATGCAGGAGTCCCCTCAACCGGGATTGTGGTTACTTTATTTAACCTAGATACTGGGGGGTCCACGACCGGAGGAGCCGACCATTTCTTGAGAAGGCTTTCCTGAAAGGGGTAACACACCACCATGTTTTTGGGGACCGAAAAGCTCCTTTGCGGCCGACCTGATTCCCTGTAGATGAACTTGTCAAAATAAGTCAAAAACGGGAACACCTTAGGTGAACGTGCTGGCTTGCTGGACCCAAAAGGGACCGATACATCAGCAGAGGGATCCGCTGGCTCCTGGATCTTCAGGGTATCATGCACAGCTGTGATAAGTGCTCCAACAAGTGCTTAGTCGCGCCTGGACCCGGACGGGGACTCATCCTCACTGTCCGAATGGTCCTGGTCAGCCTCGTCTGATAGGTCAGAGCAGGGGTCACTAACCGCAGCAGGGCCCGAGTCTGCATCAGAGCTCTCCCCAGAGGACGGGGGGCAGGGGCCTTTTACACGCACCTTTCCTTCCATGCACCGCCTCTATTTTTGCAACAAATGAGTTAAGGACCGCCGTCAGGGTGTCCATGGGCACAGCGCTATCCGCAGGTGACCCGGTTGCAATAGCCTGGATTTCGGGGGAAGAAACACCAGTTTCTGAAGCCATGCTGACCCTACCCTGCCCACCACCTGCAAGCGGACTTAGGACAGTGAAGGTCCCTCCCTCTTGCTGCTGCTGCCGCCTGGGGGGGGGGGGCTGTTCCTAGCACCAGACTCACCACTCTGGGGCATTCTGTGATGGTCACTAGCCTTGCCTGTAGTGCCCAGGAGGTTACCCAAGTGCAGAGTGAGGAAACTGTGTCAGCAGCAGCTGTAGAAAATAGCTGTGAAACCATCTGCAGAGCTTGCACCAGCATTCAGGAAATGGCCATCCAGCGTCCTGTATACACAGTGGACACAGGAAACAGCATGTGAGAGCACATGTAATGCTGTCACAAGAGAACTGCGGTGAAAAGAGTGCTCGGGCTTCAAAAAAATAGCCGCCAATGCAACTAATATGAAAATCTCCCAGAAAATGGCAACTGAGGCTCACAAGGGGAACCTGCTCTGCCCTCAGTCAAAATGGCCACCGGACCGGCGCCATGCGGTGACAGGAAAAATCATCAAACAGTGCTGCCTTGAACCAGCAAGAATACCCCCACAGACACCTTTTGGGACCGCCCACCAGGACCATCGCTAGCCGCACAGATCCCCCACAGGTGAGAGACCCAGCGATCCCCATACATGCAGCCACACCTTTTGGGACCCCCCACACAGGGACCAGGACCATCGCTAGCCGCACAGACCCCCCACAGGTGAGAGACCCATCGATCCCCATACATGGGGGGGGGAAAGGAGGGAAGATAGGGACGTGGGAGAGAAGAGAAGGAGGTGAGGTGGCCCCCGAATCGACCTCCCAGGGAATGCCCAGCTGCTCAACCCCCCGAGGAGGGAGAGCTGTACTTACCAGTCCTGTAGAGCTGGGAGACATTCAATCACAGACCCACTCCTGCGCAGTTACAGGGTGGCTGCTGGCCCGGTATACTGTGATCCAGACATCTGTAGCCTGGTCATATGTATACCCCAGAGCACTGAAGCTCACCGACCACCTCTGGAGCTGAGGTATGTCCTGGCCTGCCGAGCCTTAGCTGTGACCTGCACACGCTCGATGGCCGGACTGGGGGGACTACAAGGATAACTTAACCAGCCTGTCACCCAGCCGGCAGTTGATAGAAGATTCCAGGATCTTATATCTTGCGCAAAAGCATCAATCCTGCATCAAAAAAATGGACCAAAGGGCCCGCAGGGTTCCTAGGTCATTCTCCTTCACTGGGCAAAATAAAACTGAGTCTGTTGGGGCAGCAGGGAGGGTTATTAGCACAGGGCCCGCCCCCAGGGTCGGTACTGAAAGTTCTGTGTATTGTGTTACAATTTTGCCTAGTTCTCCTAATGGCAGGCTAACAAACCCATTTAGTTACAGAGAGGAGCTGTGCCGGTCGGTGAATATAAGAGAAATGTCCTTTATGTAAGCCGTATCAGGCTCAATGGATGTGCAATCAGGAATAAGTTCCACAGATTGTGACATATAATGTATAAAGTCAGGGATCCAAATGATCAGGTATATGTCCATAGCTGTAACAAATTTACCTGAAAGTGCAAGTATCGTCCATCTTCTGGTGGTGCAATCATATAGGATAACAGAGACCCAGTGTGTGCCGCTAGTGTCACGCTCTTCTTGGTCGAATATACAACGCTCACTGGTATGACTACAATGGAGGTCCTGGTGGAACGATACCGCTATCGGCTCAGACACCATCCAGAGACAAACGAGCGGATTCCGAGTGAAGCGGAGCAGTTGCCGGTCACACAAACGTTATGCAGCATGGGTCTCATGGATCACACATCCTGAGTCTATCCAGGTCATAGGTGAACTCAGAAGGAGCGAGTCTCCGGTAGTATCCAGCAGAGGGAGCTCTGAGTAGAAAATGCACCAGTCTAGTGAGAGGACTGAACAGAAAGTCTCTATGCAAATGCCCAAAATGTCCGTAAAGATGGGGGATCATGCGGGGGGGGGGGGGGGCGCACAGGAGGGGATGACAGCAGCATTAGACCACGCTAGGTCCTGAGAAGTGCCTGGTTACTGAGTTGGGAAGGACATTGACGAATCCACACTTTTTCCAGTAATATCAAGGAGACAGAGAACGTTCCAGGTACTGAGGAAAAAGGTTCCTGTTCACTTTCAGTTATAACTTGTACACGTTCAGAGGTTTTGACAAGTTCTGAATCAATGTACTGATTGCCATGGTCTCTGGCTAGAGATCTGTTCAGCTGTGAAGTGCCCATCTGCGAGTGGCTACTCTCTGGGTGATATTAGAGACTTTGTTATGTCTGCAGTTCAAGGTGCCTGAGTTCTTCACCCTTGCCCTGTGTTCCTATACGAGACTGTGTTGTTGGATGTTACCCCTGCAAAATAAAACCTTTCAAAAGGACTTTATTGGTGTCAGCGTCCAAGTCGTTGGGTATCAACCCTGGAAACCCCTAGACGTGGAAGAACAAGTAACCGGTAATTCCAATAAGTTAAGGCCGCCCTACGAAGGGTTATGGCGGCTACATATATATAGATATATATATATATCTATATCTATATATATATATATATATATATCTTTACATACATATATATTTACATAAAATGCCCCTATAAGACTGGAGTGTATATAGATATGGATGTATATATGTTAATACACGAACTACAATAACTATCAATAACTACAATCCCCACTGTACGAGTCCGCTTGCGAACCACATGACTAACTCTCAGCTCCCTCTCGTCATTTCTCGCGATAACCAGTCAGAGCCCCCGTCCTGCCCTTTCCAGCTCTGTCTTGGCGACGTCACGAGACCACGGGACCGGATGTAGGAAGTGAGTGTATTCTCTGTGCTGGAGAGGCTCAGTACATCATCATCCTAGCGATTTGTGACAGCTCCGGCCGGTTGACGTCACACGGCGTTCAGCGGGCCCGGGATCCCGCCTGTGTCCTGCCGCAGGCTGGGGACCGGCTGGACCGCTCTGCACTGGCCTGACATGGAGCACTGACAGCTTGCTGCAACACCGACATGGGAGAGCAGTGAGCTTCTTCCCCGTACAGGTAGGGTGTGAGGTGAGGGGAGGGGAGTCTGTTTTCTGTGGGACAGGGGGATATAACCTAGAGACTGAATGGGGGGCTACATCATGGACCAAGCAGGGCAGAGTGTGAATGCCACATCATTACATAGGGCTCTTCTTTATTTCAACTTTACCTTTTCTATGATGTATCTAACAAGTCCTACTTCATATGTATAGTTTTAGAATACAAATTCAAACTTCTGCTGGAATGTTACCCCCAATAAAAAAAAAAATATATATATATATATATATATATCAAAGGCCATCTTTTTTTAATATAAGTAAATATATATATAATTGTATTTTATTATTATTTAGGTATTTCTATAGCGCTGTTAATTTACGCAGCGCTTTACATATACATTGTAGATTCACATCGGTCCCTAAACTCACATATACTAGCGCCAATTTAGACATTAGCTGATTAACCTACCAGCATGTCTTTGGAGCGTGGGAGGAAACCCACGCAGGCACAGGGAAAACATGCAGACTCCAGGCAGGTAGTGTCATGGTTTGGGATTTGAACCAGCGACCCTTTCTACTGATATTTTTATGTGCCTCTTGGTGCCGCTGATCTCTTATAACATCTTTGCAGCCACTTCCTGCCCCATGCACTGCGGTAGTGGCAGGCATTGGAAGACTTTGACAGCCACAGGTGTGCAAGGATTTTTAGTTTCACCCCAGTGTGTTGAGGTTGCCTCCCCCTGCATTACAAGAACAGCTGATCATCATTTCTTAGGACGCTCGGTCTGTGCTACATTGTAACTGTTTGTGGTCACCGTTGGGGGTACCGTTAGGCGAAAGATAGGGACAGAGTGTTGTCACCCTATAACAGAAAATCCATACAGAAGAACCTTTTTATAGCAGGAACACTTAAAGTGGATGTAAACCCGATTCATGAAATTTGACCTATGCACATATATCTGTAGAATTTTCTTATCTCTTTACAAAGCCCTAAGTCCTGTGTCTTTCTGCTATTTTGTTGCTCTGTTATCAGCATGATAACTTCTGACAAGTTCTCTGACAAACAAGATAAAACCAGGCTAAAATATGTGTCGTGGGAGGTTGCAATAAATAGATTAGCAGAGAGCTGATCTATTCACAGCAGAGCTCTGCACATTACTTCCTTCCTTTTGCCTATTTGGAGTTGGGGGTATGTGCCTTTCCTCCAAATCAGCTGTATGCCAAGAATCCACTCCGTGTTTGAACAGGAAGAGAAAATTTTTAACACAATGTTCACTTTCTAAAGAATATATAGATCTGAAGACAGCAGATATACATGTAAAACTTTTATGTAGGGAAATTTGGTTCATCCCTGTGATTACATCCACCTTGCTTTAACGAAAGCTGCAAATGTAAATACAGCCCCAAGTCCAAAAAATAAATAAATGGGATGCTGTGTAAAAACTACATAAAGGGCCAGTTTACGCCACATGCAGTCCAGTGCGTTTGTTTTCTGCATAAAAAATGCATGGAAAGAAAGTTATGATTTCCAATGGCATCACACCAGTGCAGTCTGTTCCAGGGCTTTCCAGTTCCAGGTAGAACGTGCTGCATTTTTTCCTGCACTAGACTGTACTGGAACGCTGTAAAAAGCATGAAAAACTCACTGGAACACACACATCCTTATTTAAGGTCAAGAAAGAGGGTGGAAATGCATTGGGCTGCATCAAACATGCATATGCAGAAAAGCATCTGGAATGCTTCCGATGCTGCGATTCTATGGTGTGAACTGGCCCAAAAACAGAATGCGTTGACTCAAAAAACATGTATTTTATTCACAATAGAAAACGTTTAAAATGTTTAAATAGGAGATCCAGTCCAAGGCTGCTTTCACACTGATGCGCTGCGGTTTACACTTGTGCAACGCAGTGTACCTTTGGCTTTCTTGCAGTTTGCAATAGACTTCTATTATATTCTGCAGGTGTGGTGCACTTTCAGAAAGCTCACCAAACTCGCAGGTAATAATAGAAGTCTATGGCTCAGTGCACCTGCGGATCAGTTTGAAAGCAGCCCAGTAACCATTGCAGAAAAGATATGCCCATATATGTACTGTGATTTTAGCAATAAACTGACCTTTTAATAAGAGTATTCTTTCAATTCTATCCCAGAGCAGGAGGTCGCGGGCCACATCAGAGGGCTCCGCTGGCCACATGTGGCCCCCGGACCACTGGTTGGGCAACTCTAATCTACAGTGTATAATATCCAAATATTCCAATAATCTGGAGAAATCTCTGTGTGAAAGGGGTAAGGCTGAATGCAATATTGGATGCCTGTGATATTCAGGCCCTCAGACAGCACTCCATTAAAAACCAGCATGATTCTCTGATGGATATCACCGCATGGGCTCAAGAAAACTTAAAAAAAAATTATAAATCACTGTTTGTGAATGAAGTTTGCTGTGTCATCCAAAAATACAAGGGAAAGCTCTGTCATTCAAAGAGGAAGCCATCTGAACGCCATCCAGAAATGTGCCATCTTCTCTTGGCTCCTTTAAAATGGTCTGTTGCAAATTGGAAAACCCGCTCTTTGGTCAGACGAATCAAAATTTGACATTCTTTTTGGCAACAATTGGTCGACCTCTGGACTAAAAAGAGGGACCTTCAAGCCTATCAGCACTCCGTTTAAAAGACTGCATCTCTGATGGTATGGAATGGGCAGCTTGCACACCTGGAAAGGCACCATCTATTTTGAAAGACAGACATATCCAGGTTTTAGAGCAGCATTTGCTCCCATCCAGGCATCTTTTTCAGGGAAGGTTTTGCATATTTCAGCAGGACAATGCTAAACTGCATCTATGACAACAGCATGGCTTAGAAGTAGAAGTGTTTGGGTGCTTAAAGAGGAAGTAAACCCTGATGGGTTTACTTCCTCTTTGATTCCCTGCAAAGGTAAAGCATAATGGACTACTATGCATCGCATAGTAGCCCATTATGTGTCACTTACCTGACACAGGAGCCAGCGAAGTCACCGCTGTCCCCTGTAGTCCGGAGCATCCATCTTCTCGGTGGGTCTCGCTGCTCCGCCGCTGTCATTCAACGAAGCCACGACCACTCGCGGCATATCGCCGTTGACAGCGGCGCGTTCAGTGTGCTGTAGACAGCGGTGCCTGTATTTTGGCAAATATCTCCTAAACCATGTAGGTTTAGGAGATATTTTTTGGACCTACAGGTAAGCCTTAATCTAGGCTTACCTGTAGATCAAAGTGGTTTGTAAGGGTTTACAACCACTTTAACTGGCCTACCTGCAGTCCAGACCTTTCACCAATTGGAAATATTTAGAGCATCCTGAAATTAAAAATACAAAGACCTAGGAATACTGACCAATTGGGGTCTTATATTGGGCAAGAATGGGACTACATTCCTCTCCCAAAACTCTAGAAACTGGTCTCCTGTGTTCCCAGACATTTACAAAGTATTGTTTAAGCAGTATTCTGCCCCCCCCCCCCCTCCCCTTCCAAAAATTGAAAGTCAGCGGCTACACATACTGCAGCTGCTAACATTTAATATTATTACACTTGCCTGTACTGGAATCCAGTGATGTCTGCACACCAGCTGTTGCTTCCATCCGCTATTGGGTGCTGCCGCCACCATTGCCGGTAAGAAGGGAACCTGGCAGTGAAGCCTTGCGGTCTCACCGCCATGTCCCTACTGCACATGCGCAAAGCACGCTGCGCTCTTATTGGCCCGGTAGCAGGGGGAGGAGGGGGTCGTACTTTTGACGTATCTCCACTGCGTCGAGGTCTGACGGGAATAGGGACAGGGTACATGTCAAAAACAGGTACTCGCCCCCCCCCCCCCGAAAGGTGCCCGGGGGGGGGGGAATCAGATAAGCGAAAGTTCCACTTTTGAGTGGAACTCTGCTTTAATGAAGAGGGGACCCTACACCATTGTATTCATGGCCCCTGTCCTAACTTTGAGACGTAATGCTGCCATCAATTTCCACATTACTTTTTTTTTTTTTTTTTTTGCTTTAAGGCTAGGTTCACACTATTGCGATGCGGGAACGCCGCGAATCCGCGGCGTTTTCCCGCATCGCATACCTCCCGCCGGCAGTTCACACTGCCCTATGCAGACGGCTGGGGGTGTCAATGTTATGTTAATGACACCCCCAGATCCGTCGGCATATCGCAGTGCGATCTGCCGACTCGCACAGGAATCGGATCGCATGGTGTGAACCCCCATGCGATCCGATTCCGTTGCGGACCCAAAAAAGGGTCCTGTGCGAGTTTGCTGCGGGACAGCTGCGAGTTCAGCCATACTATCTGTATGGCTGAACTCGCAGTGCTACGGAGATCGGATGTGATTTGCTGTGCGAATCACATCCGGATCTCCCCCCGCAGCAGTGTGAACCCAGCCTAATGGTAAATTTTAAAGTGGTTGAAAACCCCATGTTCAGCAATTATAAAAGACATGCATAATTTGACAGTTTTTCCTATAAACCTGAAAAGCGCATAACGTGTACTTCCCCATTTGTATTTTTTGTATTTTCTTGTCGCAGCCTTTAAATGTCTGCATCTGTGTGTGTCTACAGTCTGGAGCTCAGGAGGTGGAGTCATGAGGTCACTGCACTCCCCTCCCAGCTTTGCACACTCCATGCAGTAAATTCACAGCGGGTAACTAAGCTGTCCATGACAGACCTTCATTTCCGGGACTCGGCCCGGGAGAAGGTCTGATCATGGCAGCTGTCAAGAGTCCATGAATGTGCCTGGAACTTTGGGAAGGTTGACAACTATGATGGTCATAGTCCAGAAGAGTGGGCAGAAAGTGACATTACAGGCGCGCTGAGCTTGGTCAGACTGAGGCCTCAAGAGCCACTCCCCCTTCACAATGAGTCTCTTTTGCATGTCTGTTAATCAAAGGAGAGGGGGCGCAGTGACACTTTTTTTTTTATCTGTTGCAAAGCGGGGAGGATTACCGATGATGGGCTGCTTGTTTCCCTGCTTGACTGTGCACAAATTATCAGTTTCATTTTTGTTATATGGGTTTACAACTACTCTAAACATTTGATATGTTTTTGATTTTCTGTTGTGGGTAAAAAAATTAGTTTATGGGATTTGTAAGTCGCACTCAGTTTTTAGGTAGATTATACACAGCATCCCAACTTTTTTTGGAATTGGTGTTATTGAAGTTGTTTTTACAGTGAAGGCTTATATGGTTTTATATTTACTTTAATCACTTGACCTCTGGAAGGTTTTAACCCATTCGTGACCAAAGAATTTTTTGCTATTCAACACTGCTACTTTGACAATTGTGCGGTCACGCAACATTGTGCACAAATAAAATTTTATATCCCCATTTTTTTTTATTTTTTTCAGACAATTAGAGCTTTCTTATGGTGGTATTCACCACTGAAGTTTTTACTATATAAAAAAAAAAGACAGAAAATTGAGAATTTTTTTTTTCTACTTTCCGTTGTAAAACATATTCAGTACAATCAAATCTCATTTGTAAAGTTTTAGAAAATTAAATAAAATGTATTTTTCATTTTTCATTTTTTTTTTTTCATTTTTTGTCACCAGTGCAGTGCAACATCATAATATGACTGGTGTGGTTGTGGTCAGGTATACTGACTGATGACCGTATGTAATAAAAACCACCTTCCTTTTTTTTTTTTTCCCCCATCTTTCATCAGAGTAGCTCAGTGTCACTGGAGTGCAGGGCTTGAAAAACTCCTTTTCGCCATGGTGCAGGACCGGCATAGTGCGTGCCACTGCATAGAGAGGAGGATGGAGAGCGGACACGTCCATTCTCCTCCCCTTATTGTTGACCATAGTAATGTCAATTCTGGGTCCCTGTTGAGTTTCCCTGCCCATGAAGGCTGGGAAAGAATGTAATGTGATCTGCATTGCATTAAGGGGTGCACAGGGGAGACATGCAGAGTCTTTTAAACCCTGGATGTCTCATTAAAGAGAACCTGTCACCCAAAAAATAAAAATCATCACATAGGGGACTTTTTTTTTTTTTAGGGAAAAAATTTAAAGTGAGGTGCCCCATAAAAAAATAAAAAATGTATATATTTTTTAAGTCAGCAGCTACAAATACTGCAGCTGCTGACTTTTAATAATTGGACACTTATCTGTCCCAGGGTCCAGCGATGCGGGGGAACGAAGCCCCCCGCCCCCCCCCCCCCCCTTTTACTTTTTTTATGAATTTTCAGCAATTTTTTTTTTTTTTTGAGTGGCAACACCACTTTAAGTAAAAAAATAAATAATGTTTTAGTTGTAAAAAAAATGAACATTACACCCAAGCACATAAAACCTCCCCCCCCCCCAAAAAAAAAAACTGATTGCGATACACGTTGCATGCCAGAATGTGAGCAATAATTGTAGCAGCAGACCTACTGTAACACTAAATAGATGACGTATAGGGTATATATAATGCACCACCTATAGAAAATATAGGGTACCTAAATTAGTCACCATTTCACGGGCTCATGGAAAATTTAAGGTTTGACATGTTGGGTATCTATTTATGCGTGGCTCTTATATTTTATCCAAAAAATTGGGTACCGTATTCTAATTCTAATGTCGGCTGTATTATTATTATTATTATTATTATTATTATTATACAGGAGTGTTCTCCCACCAACAGTTTGTGCAGAGCTTTACAAAATATAGGGAGACAGTACTGTTGCACTATAAGTCAATACAAGAATGTTAGGAGGGCTCTGCTCATGTGATCTTACAATCTGTAAGGGTGGCTGTGAGGTTTACCCATCACTCGGCAAGCTGGCATTACAACATGACTGACTATTCTAAATTGGCTGGTATACTGATATCCATCCATACATCTGAACATGCTGAATATATAGATGAGATTAAAAAACTGATGTAAACCTGCAGTATAAGGTTCACCATCCAGTAAACTTATTCTTATAAGCATTGAACTTATTCAGAACCTAGTCAGAGCCCACCAGGAAGCTGTCGCCAGTACTAGGCCAATCATAAGCGACTGAGGCACTCTGCTGTGCAGCCTCATGTAAACAAACCCATTGTGTAGGAGCATTCCCCACCGCACATCTACACATAAACAATGGGTATGTTTACATATGATTGGCCCAGTACAGGTGACAGCTTCATGGTGGACTCGCTCACATTCTTAGGATCTGAATGTGTCAGAACTTATCTGTGCGCCTTATATACAGACACCTTTGTATACATTGTGTTTTTTTTGTTTTTTGCAGTCAGGTATAAAAAAGGCAAATAAATTCTTCTACCATTGACATAGATTACAGTTTTTAGGATAGAACTACTTGCACTGATGTTTTCCCAAATAACTTTACAGCTAAGCTTTCATGCTTCATGCTTATTATACTCTACAGCTGCACGATTAATCGTTAAAGAATTGAGATCACGATTCTACCCCCCCCCCCTCCCAACCTTAAAGCATTTTCTCGATTCAGTGCAGAGAGTTCTCTGCTCAAGCCGACAGCTGTAAAAAAACAAAACAAAACCAAAAAAAAAAAAAAGGCCAGCCCACCAAGGTTTTCACAACATGACTTAGACGGAAATAAAGATAAACATTGTAACATATAGTTCGTTAAGATCAGGGGTCTCCAAACTTTCTAAGTAAAGGGCCAGTTTATTGTCATTCAAACTTTAGAGGGGCCAGAGTGTGGCTAGTGGGAGTAGAAAAAGTCCTGGTGTCAGTGGGAGTGTCCCCTCGTTGGTATTAAGGAAAGGAATAGTGCCCCATCATTGGTGGCAGGAATAGTGCCTCACCATTGGTGTTAGTGGCAGGCATAGTGCCCCAAGGGCCTGATAAAAACAAGCAAAGAACAGCATTTGGCCTCCCAGGGAGTAGTTTGGAGACCACTGCTTTAGATCAAAGGAATGAACTTCTGTCTGTAAATGAAGCCAGTTTAACCACTTAAGCCCTGGACCATTTGGCTGCCCAAAGACCAGAGCACTTTTTGCGATTCGGCACTGCGTTGCCTTAACTGACAATTGCGCAGTCCTGCGATGTGGCTCCCAAACAAAATTGACGTCCTCCCCCCCCCCCCCCCCACCAAATAGAGCTTTCTTTTGGTGGTATTTGATCACCTCTGCAGTTTTTATGTTTTGCGCTATTAACAAAAATTAGCGACAATTTTGAAAAAAAATAACACATTTTTACCTTTTGCTATAATATCCCCCCAAAAAATCTAAAAAAGGTTAAAAAAAAATCGCAATAAGCATTTATTGATTGGTTCGTGCAAAAGTTAGTCTACATAATAGGGGATAGTTTTATGTCATTTTTATTAATACATTTTTTTTTTTTTTTGTTTTTTTTTTTTTTACTAGTAGTGGCAGCGATTTTTTTTTTTTTTTTTTTTTTTAAATATCATGACTGTGACATTATGGCGGACAGATCGGACACTTTTGGCGTGATTTTGGGACCATTTACATTTATACAGCAATCGGTGCAATAAAAAATGCATTGATTACTGTGTAAATGTGACTTGCAGCGAAGGGGTTAACCACTAGGTGGCGCTGTAGGGGTTAAGTGTGTCCTAGGGAGTGATTCTAACTGTGGGGGGAGGGGCTATGTGTGACATGACACTGATCACCACTCTTGATTACAGGGAGCTGTGATCAGTGTCATTAGGCAGAAAGGGGAAATGCTTGTTTACCTTAGCATTTCCCCATTCTTCCTCTCCGTGAGACGATCGCGAGTATCCCCGCACACATAGAGTCTGCGGGACCCACGATCACATTCACGGAAGTCACAGACCGCTTCTTAAAGGGCAACGTACAGGTACGTTAATCTGCCTGTACGTGCCCCTCTGCCGACGTATATTGGCATGAGCCGGACGGCAAGCAGTTGAAGTGGATGTAAACTCTCCCCCACAACTTTTTCCCAATGCAAATCAGCATAAAAAAAACCTGAATGAACACTGCTTGTAGATATCTCCTTACTTGCTTAGTATTGTTGTAATCCTTTTTATTCTTTAGACTGACATAACTGAACATGCCCAGATCTCCCCTGATTTATGGCACACTCTCTGTGCATATCTATCTGTTATCAGGACTTCCTACAGCACACAGCACTGATATCCCAGGAGGACTCCATAATCACTCAGAGCTTCCTCCTACACCCCATGTGACCATGTGACATCACATGCAGTGTAAAGCAGGGCATGGGACAGCATTACTGCAGTCTTAGCTGAAGCTGATAAGACTCACAGAGGCAAACACTAGGTAATCAGCACAAGTAAATACTATGAAATAAAACAAGTCGGCTATGAACAGGGAACCAGGGTTGCCATAGAAATGTTGGACT
The DNA here is from genome assembly GCF_037356315.1 of Lithobates pipiens. Classification (NCBI taxonomy): domain Eukaryota; kingdom Metazoa; phylum Chordata; class Amphibia; order Anura; family Ranidae; genus Lithobates; species Lithobates pipiens. The sequence goes on from NW_027507748.1 coordinate 429,560,226, forward strand.
GAGAAGGAGGCTTGGTGAACAGTACAGGAAATGCTCAATGTAAGGGTGGAAATACACTCTACTGTGGACTCAGAAAACAATACTTAAGATGGCGCTGCCTAACCCCTGGAAACAAGTTTTGTTTTAGTTTTTTTAAGTTTCTTTAAACAGTAAGTAATATGTAACGTGGGCTGGATTACAGTGGCTATAGTTTGATAATTACTTATTATAATGGACTAAATGAAAAGAAGCATCAGAGTGGGAGAGTTTACTTCCTCTTTAAAGACTAAACCTTTTTTGACACTTGTTGCTTACTAGTTAAAATCAGTCTTTTCTGATAGAAATTTACTTAGAACCCGCAAACCCCTCTCCCTCTCTCCCTCTCTCCCTCTCTCTCACCCTCTCTTGTTGCAATATTTTATGTCACACTGTAATTGCGCAGCGGTCTTCTTTCAATCGCAATTTTTTGGGGGGAACAAAATACAAATTTTAATTAAATTGCAAAACTATTTGTTTTGTATAATGTGAAAGATGATGTTGCCCCATGAGAATTGTGAGCCAATTGTGATTCTCATTTTAGACAGAATCTTGCAGCTGTATTATACTACTCATTTTTCTGACATTGGACTAGTAAACAGAACCAGTGGCACCAAGTTAGTTTTGCTCTTCATTTTCTGTTCATTGCTTCTTTAGATTCTACTTTCCCAAATACACAATTTTTGTATAAACTGTATAATGTGGAGCTAATTAAATCTTTCAGGCTGGGTTCACATATGCTCTGGTCACAGTTTACAGCATGGGGTCCGGTGCGTCCCTGTTCACCGATTCAGGTTCGAATCGGGTCCGAATTTTGCCTGAATTCGCACCTGATTCAGAAACCAAAAACACACAGGACCCTTTTTAAATGCGGACTGCGGCTGTCTTGGAGCTTTGTGAACCGGCTCCATTGAGAGCCGGTCACACTCTCCTGTCATGAAAATTGGATGCGGGGAAACCCTCATCCAGTTTGCATATGTGTGAACCTGGCTTAAAGTGTTACTAAACCCACAGCCGTAAAATCAGTTGCTTTATGCAGTAAAGTGTGCTTATTGTACTCCCAATGGAACCTAAGTTGTTAATCCTGCGCATTTTGTAAAAAAAGCTGTTTGATCCTGTTATCTTTGATCATCCCCTTCTTTTAAAGTCTAATCCATCTGCTGATAGCATAGAGCCATTGGAGGCACTCTGCACATGCTCCGTTTGGGTATTGCTTGAGCATTTTTTTTTTGGGGAGTTTGTATGTTATCAGCACTGTCCATCAGAGGGTCAGGGGTCATGCAGCTTCATAGAAAAGTCAGAGGAGAATGAAAATGTCTCCTACAAGCTTTAATCAATGCCGGGAGGGACACTGCTAGAAGTCACACGACTGCTATATACTGCTAATGAGAAAAGGTATTTAGCAGTTTATATTTACTAATATTGCATTTCCATGTTCTGTGTACTTTGGGAAACCAGATATAGTGAATGCAGGGTCCTGGGTTTATTGTTATAATGGCCCATTCTCACTCATCTGTTGTGGTAATACATGGTAAAAAAACAAAAAAACATATATCCATCTGTTACCACAGTGCATCATGGTAGTGTGGTGCCATTCCTTGCAAGTGCACTTCAACATTCATTGTGAACAGATGTGAACCATTTTGCTTTGTGGTACAGTAGAGCATCACGATACTCAGCGTAACATCATGTTTCACATTCTACAAAAAAATTGACTAACTTTACTGTTTAGTAATTTTCTATCAGAAAAGGCTGATTTTAACTTGTAAGCAACAAGTGTCAAAAAAAGGCTTGGTCTTTAAAGTGATTGTAAAGACTTGTTTTATTATTTTTATAGGAAAAAAAACATTAAAAACATGTTATACTTATCTGCTCTGTTGCACTGGATTTGCAGATAGTAGCCCAGATCCTCCTCCTCAGGTGCCTCTTCTCTGCTCCTGGCCCCTCCCTCCTGTTCAGTGCCCCCACAGCAAGCAGCTTGTTATGGGGGCACCCGAGCCGAGTCACAGCTCCCGGTGTCCATTCAGACATGGAGCCCCGAAACGGTTCCGCCCCCTCTTTCCTGATTGGCTAACTGACTTTGCCAGCAGCGGGAGCCAATGGTGCTACTGCCGTGTCTCAGCCAATCAGGTAGGATTATCTCGAACAGCTGAGACATTCATAGACAGCGCTGGACAGAGAGGAACCTCAGGAAAGTATTAGGGGATGCTGGGGCGGCTTCTTCACGCAGAAGGCTTTTCATCATAATACATAGAATGCTTTAAGATAAAAAAAGAACTTCTGCTTGTGTTTTTTCACCTTAATGCATCATTGCATTAATGGTACATTCAAAAGGAACGGTACGAATGTACCAAGGGGAATGGTACATTCAAAATGAACGGGCTGCTTTAATACAGCATGACCTAATACTTGATAATGTCTTGCATTAATGTAGCACATAGTCTGACTGGGTCCATACTGTCCATAAAAGCTTGAGAAAAGTAAACCAGCAAAAGTGAATTGTTGCCCGAAAATGACTGAATTAGGTTTTTTACTCTAGAAAGTTTGGAGACCCCTTTCCTAAACAAAGAGCTAGTATACTACCCTTCAGACATCAGGGGGCCTGGACTGTGGCAAGTTGGAGTAGAAAATATCTCAAGCTTGGTGGTCCATGACAGTGAAAAATAAATTATATAGCACCTATGGGTAGTGGTAGGAATCATGCCCCATCATTGGTATCAGACAAATTATGCCCCATTGTTCTATTAAATTGTAAGCTCTTATGAGCACGGTCCTCTTAACACTCTTGTATTGTAACTGTCGTGTCTCCTTTTAGATTGTAAAGTACTGTGCATTCTCTTGGAGCTATATAAATCCTGTATAATAATAATAATAAAGATAATAATTGTTGGTGTTAGTGGGAGGAACGGTGCCCCAGGGTTAAAATGAGCAGAAGGAATAGTGCTTCTAGTGAGAGCAACAACCTTTATGGGGTCGTGTCTGTAAGCTGTCTTTACCTTTGCAGCAGCCCATGTCTTGAAATGTGAAATGCTGGTATGATGTTCTCCAGGCTCCGCAAATATTAGAGAATTAATAGCACATGTTGAATTTATGGTCTGCCTGAAGTTTTTTATGAGTGTTTTGAGAATGATAGTTGTCACTTTCCACTAGGATATTAATTATGACGAAATCCTTACTGTTAGAAAACACATGTAGGCTTTGTCTTCTACTATAATTTGCTACGTTTACTTATGCACTGATCAATAAAATGTTTTTTTATTTGTTTACCGGTATTTGCAGTTATGTGTGAGTGCTGAAACCGCTACCTGGTTTATAGCTATTCTTGCCACTTCTAAATATAGCAACACATTCTACCGGTTTTCCCTGAATGTCAACTTATGACATGTTTTATTCTTTCTCATTCACTAAACCTTTAATGGGCAAATACCCATAAGCAAGGGTCATCAGAGTGATGAACGGTGGCTGGCAGGCCTTGGAAATGAGGTGACGGCCTCTGATGAATTGCTGTTATTTTAAGTCTATGTAAATGTGTGCCTTCCTGGTATTTTGGGTACTCCGGTGCCTACTGCATTTGCCAAATGGTATGTAGCAAGCGAGGTGAATCCAGTAAGGGCTATTGTTATTTGCTGTTCTTGCATGATTTATTCTAGACATTTTAAATGCTGGGGTCAGTTTCACACAACTGTGCAAATGCAGATTTATTAGTCTGACTCATTTCTAATTATGTTGCTCCTCTCCAAACTAACATTGGGAGACTTGTACATTTTTATAGCACCCTTTGCTGTTTGCCATATTAGTTTAAAACTGATTACATTTACAAATTATTTTGTATGTGTTTTCACTTATGATATAGATATTTATATGCATACACCTCAAGTGTGTGTGTGTGTGTGTAAAATATATATCATCATGTGTATTGGCTAGGTATGAATGGGTACTAAAGTAAACCTATTGTATTACATCTAAAATGTATGTAAAGCCCAACAAGAAACGTAACTACTCCCATTTTTATCTGTTAATTATACGTTTGAAATAGTTTTGTTTTATTTGATGCAGAAGAGCAAAAAAGTATGACTCCAATCCGGCCCCCCCCCCCCCCCCCCGATCACCGCACAGATTTCGGCTTCTTGGTACCCAGCTGCTTTGATAAGCCAGGAGATTATGCAATCACACGATCACATTGTCAACAAAGCTGTTATGAATAGCTGTGTATCCTACAGTAATGCACTGATTGGCCCTCAACTATCACATGCTACCTAGGCCAATCGCCACCCTGTACACAATAGTAAATCACAGCTGTCATGAATATAACCCATTCATGACAGTTCAAAACATTGCTGTTACAGTGATCATCACTGTAACCGCAATCGAAGTGTAGAAAAAAAAAATCCCTAATTGTTCCCCTCCTCCAAAGTAGTACATTGTCACTATGGTGATACTGAACTACTGTGATGAAAGCATGTAAAAAAATAAAAATAAAAAATAGTAGTAAAAAGTAAAAAATTGAGCAAAAAATTGAGCAAAAAAATGAATTTAACATACGGGAACCAGTGTCCCTGATCACCGCCACAATAGTCATTATGACGCTGTACTGCCCTGGTGACAGTATGTAAAAAATAAAAATTGTGAAAAAGAAAGGGGATGGTTCGTCAATAAATCAGCTTTGATCAATTTTCAAATGTGTTTTATATATTGTAGTTTGTAGATGCTATAACTTTCAAACAAACCAATTAATATACACTTAGTGCCCGTTCACACAGGGGCGACGCGACTTGCAGCGCGACTCACAGACGCGACCTGCACACGACTTCAGCGGCGACTTGCAAAATGACTTCTGTATAGAAGTCAATGCAAGTCGCCTGAAGTCGCCCCAAAAATAGTACAGGAACCTTTTTCTAAGTCGGAGCGACTTGAGTCGCTCCTATTAGAACGGTTCCATAGTACAGAATGGAACGTGACTTGGCTAAGTCGCCTGACAAGTCGCGGTAGTGTGAACGGGCACTTACCGTATATACTCGAGTATAAGCCGAGATTTTCAGCCTCTTTTTTGAGGCTGAAAGTGCCCCCCTCGGCTTATACTCGAGTCATCGCCGTCTGACTGCTCGATCAGCGTATCGAGCAGACAGACGGCGGACATACTACAATTCGAAAGCCGCGCCTCCGCCTCCGCCTGTGATAGGCGGAACACTGAATTTCCCAGCAGCCTGTGTTCCGCCTATCACGGACCTCGTCACATCCTCGTCCGTAGTACGAGGATGAGACGTTGTCCGTGATAGGCGGAACACAGGCTGCTGGGAAATTCAGTGTTCCGCCTATCACAGGCGGAGGCGGAGGCGCGGCTTTCGAATTGTAGTATGGCCGCCGAGGCGCCGACGAAGAGCGGCGATCCTGGCAAGGCACGGCACGGGACGGAGGCAAGGCACGGCACGGGACGGAGGCAAGGCACGGCACGGGACGGAGGCAAGGCACGACACGGGACGGAGGCAAGGAGGCAAGGCACGGCACGGGACGGAGGCAAGGAGGCAAGGCACGGGACGGAGGCTCGGGACACAGGTAGGCTGGACACACACACACACACACACACACAGGGATGGATGGATGGATGGAGACACACACACACAGGGATGGATGGATGGATGGAGACACACACACACAGGGATGGATGGATGGATGGAGACACACACACACAGGGATGGATGGATGGATGGAGACACACACACACAGGGATGGATGGATGGATGGAGACACACACACACAGGGATGGATGGATGGAGACACACACACACAGGGATGGATGGATGGATGGACACAAACACACACAGGGATGGATGGATGGATGGACACACACACACACAGGGATGGATGGATGGATGGACACACACACAGGGATGGATGGATGGATGGACACACACACAGGGATGGACGGATGGATGGACACACACACACACAGGGATGGACGGACACACAGGGACGGACACACACACAGGGATGGACGGACACACAGGGACGGACACACACACAGGGATGGACAGGCATGTCTCACCCTCGGCTTATACACGAGTCAATAAGTTTGCCAGTTTTTTTGGGGGTAAATTGGGGGCCTCTGCTTATATTCGGGTCGGCCTATACTCGAGTATATACGGTAGTAGTGCAGTGCTGAATAGAAAAAAAATTGACTGGTCATGAAGGGGATAAAACCTTCCAGAGATCAAGCCGCTAAAAAAAATTGCAAGTAGGATGAGACGGATCTTTATAAATTTGGTTGTGCAATCATGTTAAGTCTACTGCTGTTGTACTTAGATAACACTGCATTTAGCACTGTATATCCACCCTATTCATTTATGATGTGTTTGCATCATCCCACTGAAAGCTGCAGATAGCAAAGACTGTAGGCACGCAGCTATGAATGTCTTAATGTAGAGAATTCTTTTTTTTTTTTTTTTGGAAATCCAACATTTATTTTTTTAAGTGACTAATATAGCTTTACACTACTGTGCAAAAGTTTAAAAGAAAGGCAAGTAAAAATAGCCTACCCTGTGAAGGAGGTAGAGTTGAACGTTCAGGTTTTAATTTTCAGTTTCCACTATAGTGTACTTATCAGCTCTAGCTGCATTCATGTCCAAAAGTTTAAAAAAATAAATGCCATGAAGAATGTCAAACATCTGAGTGCAGTAAATGGAGAAATAATAAAATCAGTATTCCCCCTCCCCCCCCCCCCCCCCATCTTCCAGGACAGCTACTTGAGAGATGTTTGGCGCTCCACCTTCTACAGGAAACACAAATTGGACACAATTTAACCACTTGACCACTGGGCACTTAAACACCCTTAATAACCAGACCAATTTTCAGCTTTCGGTGCTCTCGCATTTTGAATGACAATTACTCAGTCATGCAACACTGGACCTATATGAAATTTTTGTCCTTTTTTTCACACAAATAGAGCTTTCTTTTGGTGGTATTTAATCACCGCTGGGTTTTTTATTTTTTGTGCTATAAAAGAAAAAATACCGAAAATTCTGTAAAAAAATGAATTTTTCTTTGTTTCTGTTAGAAAATTTAGCAGATTAGTACGTTTTTCTTCATAAATTTTGGCCAAAATTTATACCACTACATATCTTTGGTAAAAATAAGTACAAATTGGTGGATATTATTTGGTCTTTGTGAAAGTTATAGAGTCCACAAGCTATGGTGCCAATATCTGAAAATTGATCACACCTGAAGTACTGACGGCCTATTTCAATTCTTGAGACCCTAACATGCCAGAAAAGTACAAATACCCCCCAAATGACCCCTTTTTGGAAAGAAGACATTCCAAGGTATTTAGTAAGAGGCATGATGAGTTTTTTGAAGTTGTCATTTTTTCCCACAATTCTTTGCAAAATCAAGATTTTTTTTTTTTACTTTTTTTTTTTTTTTTTTTTCACAAAATTGTCATATTATCAGGTTATTTCTCACACACAGCATATGCATACCACAAATTACACCCCAAAACACATTCTGCTATTACTTCCGAGTATGGCGATACCACATGTGTGAGACTTTTACACAGTGTGGCCACATACAGAGGCCTAACATGCAGGGAGCGCCATCAGGCATTCTGGAGCACCCAGGACAATTCTGACATTTCTCTCCTACATGTAAAAATCATAATTTATTTGCTAGAAAATTACATAGAACTCCAAAACATTATATATGTTTTTTTAGCAAACACCCTGGAGAATACAATGGTGGTCTTTGCAACTTTTTATCTCGCACGGTATTTGCGCAGTAATTTTTCGAATGCTTTTTTTTGGAAAAAAACAGTTTTGTGCTTAAAAAAAAAAAAAAAAAAAAACACAGTAAAGTTAGCCCAATTTTTGCATAATGTGAAAGATGAAGTTACGCTGAGTAAATAGATACCTAATATGTCACTCTTCAAAATTGCACACGCTCATGGAATGGCGCCAAACGTCGCTACTTAAAAATCCCCATAGGCGACGATTTAAATTTTTTTTACTGGTTATATGTTTTGAGTTACAGAGGAGGTCTAGGGCTAGAATTATTGCTCTCGCTCTAACATTCGCAGCGATGCCTCACATGTGTGGTTTGAACACCGTTTTCATATGTGGGCGGGACTTACGTATGCGTTCGCTTCTGCATGCGAGCACATGGGGACAGGGGCGCTTTAAAAAAAAACTTTTTTTTATTGTTCATTTTACTTTATTTATTTTAGTTTGACATTTTTTTCCCCAAAAATAATTTTTTTGATCACTTTTATTCCTATTACAAGGAATGTAAACATCCCTTGTAATAGGAATATGGCATGACAGGTCCTCTTTACAGTGAGATGTGGGGTCAATAAGACCCCGCATCTCACCTCTAAGCTGGGAAGCCTGAAAAAAAAAAAAAAGATTCTGGCTTTGATCGTATTAGCGATTCGGTAGAAGCACCGGAGGGCAGAGGGCGGCGGGAGGGGGGGGGGGGATGTCTATGGCTGGGTATTGCAGGGTATCACCGACTATGGCTGGGTATCTCAGAGTATGGCGTTGCAGAGCATTGCAGGGTATTGGCGGGTGTTGCAGGGTATTGGCGGGTGTTGCAGAGTGTTGCAGGGTATTGGCGGGTGTTGCAGAGCATTGCAGATTGTTGCAGGGTATTGGCGGAGTGTTGCGGAGTGTTGCGGAGTGTTGCGGAGTGTTGCGGAGTGTTGCGGAGTGTTGCGGAGTGTTGCGGAGTGTTGCGGAGTGTTGCGGAGTGTTGCGGAGTGTTGCTCATTTGACGGAGCGATCACGTGGTAAACGGCCGTGATGAGCGGCCGTTTACCGTGATTCGTGATGTGCCGGGTCCACTGGACCCAGCGGTCACGGATGCTCTCGTGTGCGCGCCCCAGGGGGCGCGCAAGAGCAGAATTCTGGGAGGCCGTTAATTAACGGCCTCTCAGAGTTAAACAACCGCCCTGAAGCCGTTAATCGGCAATGGGCGGTTGTTAAGTGGTTAAAAGGCCCATCCCTCTCCTGACTGTTTTTGTTTTCCAGACCCTCCAGGAACACACCGTAATGTATGTTTGTTTGTTTTTTATAGGTCTGGTAACTGTGGTTGGTGGACCCTCCTTCTGTGGTGATATCCAGGACTGTTTGTGGCCATGTCTTGGGTGTTTTTTAGACCAGGAAGGGCACCATGTATCCATTTGGTTACTTGCCTCTCTGGTGGTTTAGCAGCGGCAACTCCCTTCCAGGTCCAGCATCTAGCTGTGTGGATAAGCATCTTCCTTGTGTCTCCCCCACATTGGGTGTACCAAAATGGCATCGGAGGACTTCCAGTGTCGTGGAAAGATGGCACTGGAAGTGACATGACGCGCTTCCGGGACGCTGTTTTCCTAAAGGATCTCAGTGTGGTACAATGCGAGGGACTCGCTGCTTTGGAAACAGTCTGCCAGATGCAGCACGGGCTAGTTTAGCAGTGCAGCGGCGGTCAGAGGTGTCTCACCAGACTACGTTCTTTTCTATGGAGCTTAAGGACAGGACTTAGGATGGAGCACATGCTCGAGTTGAGCCAGCGGTGGCACCCGGGTCCAATACTGCCCCCAAAGTAAGCCCTTGTCTTTGGATAAAGAGCTACTGCTGCAGGGGAGTCTGTATAAGGCTTTTCATGGTTTTGTTTTTTTTTTTTGTTTTTTTTTTTCTAGGTTGACAAACTTGTAAAGGAAAAAAAAAACGTGAGCACTGTAGAGCCAGGCTTTCTGATCGTTGTAAAACAATTTTGGGAGGTTTGTATTCCGTCAAAGGCAGGGTCTGAGTCTACTGCCTCTTAAGGCTATCCAAACAAAAGAACCCGCTGCTCCAGGTGAGACATAATGATATCACAGGTGCCTGCACTCCAAGATCCATCAAAATTCTTGTTTAATAAACGAACATCCATTACGAGTAATGAATAAGCGCACCTGTTAGTGTTTGAAACGCGTCTACCATTTGAACTGTTTGTAAAACTTGGGATGTTCGCTTATTAAACAAGAATTTTGATGGATCTTGGAGTCCGGCCATTTCTTCAGTGTTGCCTCTTTTAAGGAGTTGATGACTTCTATGAAGGAGGTAGTGGCCTCTATTCGGTCCTTTAACATCAGAGTAGCCGGGCTAGGGCCTTCCACTTCTAAACCTGTGATTCAGGAGCCTTCAGTCTCTTCTAAGTCTCTACCTCTTTTAGTATCAAAGACCAGCAGTTCACGTAATGTTTATGACCTGGAAGAAGGTGAGAATCTAGTATCTACGTCTGATGAGGAGTCTGCATCAGAGGATGAGGATACTGTTAGCTCAACTAGGTATCATTTTCCAGTTGAAAATATTGACAAACTATTAAAGTCAATATATACTTCTGAACAGATTGAGATGCTTCAGCAAGTTCAATCTGAAAAAAAGGCTGTTCCAGTGTAGAGGACATGAGAAGGTTTGCCTTTCAGTCTGATTTTGAAGGACGTTTTTTTCGAATGTCCTAGATTAGATGCTCCTATGTCGCAAGTATCTAAAAAGTCAGATCTTTAATTTGAGGACTCTGTAGTCCTTAAGGATCAGATGGGTAGCAAGGCCGACTCTTTATTACGTAAAGTCTGGGGTGCCTCTGCCTTTTCTGCGAATGGGGTTAGAGATGAAGCTGGCCTTGAGTACTGTCAAAGGCCATGTCTCGGCCTTATTGGTATTGTTTCAGTGACCACTTGCTTCGCATTCTTTGGTCCGTAGCTTTATACAGGCGGTAACGCAGATTAATCCTCTGGTTAGGTCACCCCTGAACCCTTGGGACTTGAATTTAGTTCTGTCGGCATTACAGAAACAGCCTTTTGAGATGATACGGCATATTTCCTTGGTTCTTTTGACAAGGAAGCTAGTTTTTCTGATAGCCATATCTTCTTCAAGAAGGGTACTGTATCAGAGTTGTCTGCTCTCTTGTAAAGAGCCATATTATTCACAAGGATAGAGTAGTATTGCGTCCTCATTCTAACTTTCTACCAAAGGTAGTGTCAGGTTTTAATCTAAACCAGGATATTGTTCTGCCTTCGTTTTTTTTTTTTTTTTCCAGAACCATGTTCTACGGAAGGAAAGTCACTACGTTCTCTTGATGTGATGAGAGTAGTCAAAATTTACTTGAAGTTGACTGCTCAGATTCGAAAAACTGATGTTTTGTTTGTCTTGACTGAAGGTCCTAAAAGCGGACAGACAGCATTGAAATCTACTGTTTCTAAGTGGATTTGGCAAGTAATTGTTCAAGCTTATGGTTTGAAGAGGAAGATTCCACCTTTTCAAATCAAAGCGCACTCCACCAGGGCTGTTAGTACTTCATGGGCAGTGCATCACCAAGCCTTCATGGCTCAAATCTGCAAGGTCGCAACCTTGTCTTTAGGGCTGCAACTAACGATTATTTTCATAATCGATTAGTTGGCCGATTATTGTTTTGATTAATCGGTTAATAAACTTAAAAAAAAAAAGTGGGTAAAATTTATATTCATTTTCAACCATAGTACGGGGATATTTGGAAATGATAGAAAACTTCTTGGTCAAAGGAATTTTCAGACACTGCATGTGGTTTTTGTTCAGAAATTAAGTGAAAATTTCAAACAAAATTCTTTCATTCAGCGAATGTACAAAGATTTTTCATCTGAATATTCTGACCTGAAAATTGATCGGTGTGGTCAGCATAAGGCTCGGTACACACCTATGCAGTTTGCTTTTGATCTGTTTCTGCAGTACTTTTTGCTGTACGTTTTTGATTTTTGTGAACGTGATTTTACTGCAATTTGCGTTTTTTTGCATTTTTTTTTGGGGCAAATTAAAAAAAACACAAATTGCTGCAAAAACACATTACATTCTTTTCTGTAGCTTCTCCATTGAAGTATATTGAACCAAAAAAAGCACAGTTTTGCGTTAAAAGTCCCCGAACCTTTCCAAATATGCAGCGGCTGAAAAAAGCACAGATATGAACGTGTCCCGTAGCAAACCATGTAAATGAACTGTATTGCGTTTCTGCAAAAAGCACCAATAAACATATAGATGTGAACCAGGTCTAAGACGTTTAGTAACATAATGGGGTCGAAAAAACTAAAATTAACCCTTTATAGTACAAAAAAGCAGATAATCACTACTGGAAGGGGTTATTTTTTTTTTTACTGTAGAAAACAAAGTAATATTTACAGTAGTGATTATATTTTTGTACTATAAAGGGCTCATTTTTTTTTTTTTTTTAACCCCATTCTGTTCCTGGCCGATTACTCGATTATGAAAATAGTAATCGATTAATTTCATAATCGATTAGTTGTCGATTAATCGATTAGTTGTTTCAGCCCTACTTGTCTTCAGTCCTTACAGTTACCAGATTCTATCAGGTGGATGTAAAAAGGCATGAGGATACCGCCTTTGGGCGCAGTGTGCTGCAGACAGCAGCATAGGTCCTCTGGTCTGATGGTGCCCTACTTTTGTTGCGTCTCTCACCCCTCAGTTAGCATTTCTCTGGGACACCCCACATAGTAACTACTATGGCTCTGTGTCCCGTGATGTACTGTAAAGAAAATAGGATTTTTATAACAGCTTACCTGTAAAATCCTTTTCTTGGAGTACATCACGGGACACAGAGGTCCCTCCCCTCTTTTGATGCACGAGTATTGCTTTGCTACAAAAACTGAGGTACTCCCAGGAGGGGTTATAGAGGGAGTGAACTTCCTGTCTGTGTTTGCCAGAAAGAATTGCAGGAATTTAGGGTGGACAAATGAAGGTTATATGATCAGGGAAAGTGAGTCTTCTGAAGGAGAAGCACCCCCGTCTGCATAGATGAAGCATTTTGGAAATATTTTTTATGTTTCAGTGAGTAGTTAGTTCAGTTCCTCTATGTTTATGGGTAGCTACGCAAATGGATGCTATTTTCCCATCATGTGATGCCGTAGATCAGAGGGGGGGATAAAATGCTTCACTGAGCGGAGACCTACCTTCCACCTAGTAATTCCAGACAGGAGCTATTGTAGCCCAAGAAGAGGGAGTACTCTTTTAAGGTACTTGTGCATGGATTCTCTCCAATGCCTGTAAAAGTAAAGGTATGGCGAGATGGGGAAGAAAAGGGAAAGGTTATGAGTAGTGTCGTGAGGGACCGAGGTGGCCTCAGTGGATCCCCATCGTAGACCTTCTCGAGACCCGCAAGAGAGGAGCAGGTTCGACCACTCATCCTCTTGACAAGTATTGACAATGCGATCTCCGGGGAGGCAGATCAACTACCACCTCCTCGCAAGGAACCTGCCTTCACATGAGGGCAGGGGGAGGCGCACTACGTCCCTGCCGACCACCTATGAAGGCTTAGTAGGATGGGGGCCCAACATTTTATAACATTTTCAGTCATTGCATTGATGAGGTCCCCCCCGCTTCCCTGTCTCCCAGAGGATACTCCACTCCCAGTAGCGCCCACAAGGGCAAACCCGCCCCTCACAGGGGCCATGTTTGCCCCCCCCCCCCAGGTGCGGAGCATCCGAATAATAAAACAGCAAGTTTGAGCTCAACAAAGTATTCGATTAAACCATAAGCTTTTAACTGTATCAACTGAAACTATTGCAAAGATATGAGTAGAATGAAGTGAATAAAGTGGTTACCGGGGTGGCCAGGAGGGAGGAGCGGAAAAAATCTTCACCTCCCGGACCCCCACCCAATGGACAGTCAGGCCTATGTCAAGTAAGATATGTACCTCTTTGAAAGGCGCACTCCCGGCGTGCATGTGTGAGATGACGGAGAGGGGAACATCCTGAGTGAGCAGGAAAAATGTGTGAAGTTTGGAGGACCCTGTTCACGAGGCATGAGATTCTTTTGAGTGCTTGGATTGCTGCTTCTTCCAGACTGGAACGATCAGGCTCGGCAGAGATGGGCGTTTAGCCGATCCTGCGTTCTTTTGGCTCGCAGTGGATTTAGAGTCCAGGGAAATGAGGCCCAGGTGTAACAATAGGCGTTGCCCAAGGTGGATGGAGACGAAGCCGTGGGAAGCGTGCTCTTTGTTAGCTATTTCCTTAAGACAAAATGGGGACGGATTCAATTATGGCTGTTTACCAAGTGATCAGCGGTGTCCAGTTACAGCTGATCACGATTTAAACACAAGCTGGTTATCAGCATTCCTTCCCTCACGCTGACAGTGTGAGGAGAGTTGGTAATTGGCTTATGTTAAAGGGACATCTACACTGATAATCAGGGCACTGTTTATTAGTGTCCTGATTATCAGTGCAGTCCCAACAGTGCCCATTAGTGCAAGCCTCATCGACACACAGCAGCGAAGGAGAAAAATGTCCTGTTTGCAAAATGTTATAAGAAAATATGATTTTTTTTTTTCTGTGGTAATTAAATACCACCAAAAGAAAGCTCTATTTGTGTGAGAAGAATATATAAAAATCATATGGGTACAGTATTTCAATTGTCATTGTCAGTGTGACCATGCTAAAAGCTGAAAATTGGTCTGGGCAGGAAGGGTTAAAAGTGCTCAGTAGGCAAGTGGTTAAGCAATCCCTTTCAGCCCATTCTAGTCTGACTTCAGGAACTATCCTGCTTTTCAAATCGTTCTGAAATATCAAAGGATCGGTACAGTAGAGCAGGTCAAACCAACATCTGAATTGATTAAAAAATATCCTAGGGACTCTCGTATTATTATTTATTTATTTATTTTTTCCATCAGTGACCTTCATTGTTTAATCCATGTGTTCAGTAAAGATATTGCAAAGTAAAATGTCACTTGGACAGAAAGGGAGGGAAAATTTATCTCAACGGGCACACAATGGCAGTGAATTTTTTTAATTTAAAATTTTTTTTTTTTCCTCGGTAAGAGGCATTTATTGCTATAAGTGTTCCTATTACAGATTTTCCCTGGTTTCTAGTGACAGTGATAATGTCAGCAGGACAGGAAGTGAAGGGAAATCTCCCTAATGGGACATGGAGCCTTCTGCATCCAAAACTGAAAAAAAAATTGGCTAGAGTTGTGTTCTAAATATAACGTTTTCATAGCTGTGTTTTATTGCCACAAGAGAGAGAAGAGACAGCAGAAAATACATTGCAGTCTGCGGAGAGAATGGGTTAAAGGGGGATGTTGGTAATCAATTCTAAGATTAGATTATATAGTAAATTTGTCTTTCAGCTTTTTTTTTTGGATTCATTTAGGAATGACTAACAATATTTTTATCCACTTCTCATCCAGGCCAATTCTGACACTTCGCTCCTACATGTAAAAATCATCATTTATTTGCTCTAAAATTACATAGAACCCCCAAATATATATTTTTTCCCCAATCGTCTTTCAGGACAGCCACCTTAGAGAGACACCGGCTCCTCCCCTCTGAGGAAACACCGCCTTCAATTTCATAATTTAAGCCTCCTCCTCCCTTCGTTCCTCAGTTATGGTGTTTCCTCCGGCGGGGAGACATCGCCAAGGAACCTTAGGCTAAATTCGGTTGGTGAAACTGAAGCCACCCGAGCGGAGCCCTGGCCCCGTTCGGCTATCCGACCGTTCATCGGTCGGTCCAGGACAGTCCTATCAGCGGGGAGCTGAAGTGTTCGTACTGTCCATATACCCTAAACTCCGCTTGGGGAAAGCGGGAAGTTTATGGGGTCGTCCGTTCGTTCACCCGCGGGGGTTTCAACGGAACAAACAGTCCAGTCGGCTGGGGAAGCTGAATACTCGACTGACCTTTACACGCACTCCAATCTTCGCTTGGGGAAAGCAGGAAGTCTTTGGAGAGGTTCATCCTTGCGTTTCGCCCAGTGGGGTGCTGAACGAAGGCGTCCAGGGCCCCCCTGTGTACGCAGCCGGCTGGGAGCTGGAAGCCGGACCGGTAGGCGGGCGACGTCAGTTCCGGTGGGGGCGGACCCCTTCGTTCGATCCGCGTCTTCCGGTTCCGGACGCGGCACGTGAAAGGGAACCTAGCGTTCGGCTGGTGCGGCCTCTCTTTTCACAGTTGCACAGGTAGCTGTTAGAGGCGCATTCGTACCACGCTTCCTCAACGGGAGAATGTCCGAGGCAGAGGCTTCAAAAACTCCTGGAGATAATAGCACCAGCCACTCGAAGGTAAGAGGAAACCTGGGGAGGTGTTCCCTTACTTGTATCCAGTAGCTCCACTGGTGTTCCTCCTTGGTGGTAGGGGGGAAGGGTAGTGTGTCTGGGATCCTGGTGATGGTTGATCCTAGGGGGGGCACTCCCGGTGGTCCTCTATGTAGCGCTGGTGTTGCTGTTTTTTAGGCTCATGCTGCCCCTTCCTGTATTTTGTGTCTTTCAGAAAGCCACGAGCAAGTCCCCCCATGGTTCTAAGAAGAAGTGCCCTTCGTGTAGAACGTCTATGGGAGACTCTTGGTCTAAAGCTATTTGCAAACAATGTATTGAGGATTTACTTAAGGAACAGGCAGTAGAGCAGGGTGCAGATCTGGTAGCTTCTATGAAGGAACTCTCTGGTACCTTTCAGTCCTTCCAAAACTTTTTTTCCAGTTTTCAGTGGCCCCAGCCTCCGAGCACTCCTACACCAGCGCAGCAGAGTGTACCATCCAGCCCTGTGGATGTTCCTCCTGCAAGGGGAGAGAATTCAGAGGGTCCCAGGGAGGAAGCTGAGGAGGAAATTGACAGTGTCGTTTCAGACTCCCAGGGGGAGTCTGACGCAGAGATGCTGGATGGGGAATCCAGCAGAATCTCGCGGTATAAGCTTTCCCTGGAGGATGTGGATGAGCTCTTGGGAGCGATTCATACCACTTTAGGTATTCAAGAAGAAACTAAGACATTGTCACTCCATGATCGGATGTACAAGGGCATGGGGGAACAAAAGAAGCGGGTGTTCCCAGTGCATGACGTCTTGATCGATACCATCAAGAAGGAATGGCGGGATCCCGAAAGGAAACCTTTCTTTTCTGGGGCATTAAGACGTAGGTTTCCTTTTTCGGAGGAAGAGACTCTCGTCTGGAATAAATCTCCCAGACTAGACGCTGCTTTTTCCCAGGTGTCCAGACACACTGATCTATCTTTTGAGGATATGGGGGTACTGTCTAACCCTATGGATCGAAGGATGGATTACCTTCTTAAGAAGGCCTGGGATTCGTCACAGGGAAATCTTAAGCCAGCCATGGCATCCACGGTGGTGGCCCGTAACATGGAGTATTGGCTCACCCAGATTAGCGCACACATTGAAGCAGGGACAGCAAAGGAGACTATTCTATCCTCCTTTCCCATGCTTCTTAAAGGGATAGCCTACATAGCGGACGCTTCGGCGGAATCCGTGAGGATGTCGGCAAGGTCCTTGGCCCTGACCAACTCTGCCAGGAGAGCCTTATGGTTGAAGACCTGGCCTGGAGACAATGCATCCAAACTTAAACTTTGTGGAATCCCCTTTACAGGAGATCTACTGTTTGGACCAGGCCTTGAAGCGGTGCTAGATCGCACAGCAGACAAAAGAAAGGCCTTTCCTGTTAAAAGGAAAATTGGGGAACAAGCCAAAAGAAAGACTCGTCCCCAGAAAAGGGTTGTACCACCCCGTACGGTTCAGCAGAAGAAAAGTTGGGGACTCAAAAGCAAGGGACCCGGGGGAGCAATTTTTCGCCCTCCTGAACAGCCCAAAAAATCTCAGTGACAGGGTCACGGTGGGAGGAAGATTGGGGGCCTTCCTCCCACAGTGGGAAATGATTTCCTCCAATCAGTTTGTCTTGGGGATCGTCAGAGGAGGTTACCATTTGGAGTTTTCGGAACTCCCTCCTCTGAGGTTCCTTGTCACCGAGCTGCCAAAATGCGCAGAAAAATCATCTGCCCTTCTTTCCTCTCTTCAGGAGTTGGAAGAACAGGAGGTGGTAGTACGGGTTCCAGAAGGAGAGACAAGCAGAGGCTTCTACTCTCACGTCTTCGTGATTCGCAAGCCTTCGGGAAAGTTCAGGCTCATCCTGAACCTGAAGCCCCTGAATGTCTCAGTTACCTACAGAAGGTTTCGGATGGATTCGGTTTACTCAGTAAAAGCACTCCTACCTCCGAACTGCTTCATGGCATCAATAGATCTGAAAGATGCATACCTGCATATTCCAATCGCAGAGTCCCACCAGCGTTTTCTCAGACTGGCAGTGAGAACTCCAATGGAAGTACTACACCTTCAGTTCAGAGCGCTTCCTTTCGGACTATCCTCTTCCCCCCGAATCTTCACCAAAGTGATGGCAGAAGTTCTGGCATTTCTGCGTCTCAGGGGAATCTCGGTGATCGCATATCTCGACGATCTCCTTCTGTTTGCCCCTTCCCCAGCACAATTAATTCAGGATTTACAGGTCACAAGAAACCTGTTAGTAAGCCTGGGTTGGCTCCTGAACCTGGAGAAATCCAACTTAATCCCTTCCCAGAGGGTCACTTTCCTAGGGTACGAGTTGGACTCAACAGTACAAAGGGTCTTTCTTCCTTTGGAAAAAATTCAAAAGATAGACAGGGCTCTGTTGTGTCTTCAGGGCAACCACCAGATCTCCATAAGGAAGATCATGTCAGCGCTAGGGTTGCTGACATCCGCTCTTCCAGCGGTTCAGTGGGCAGGGTTACATTACCGCCCTCTACAATTATTTGTGCTGAAGGTTTGGGATCACAGCCAGGAATCTTTGGATTCTCTGGTTTCGATTCCAGATCAGGTAAAGAGATCCCTCTGGTGGTGGAGGAAGGGAGCAAATTTGTCCCAAGGTCTAGAGTGGGTCATGCCAACCTCCAGGGTGGTCACGACCGATGCAAGCAGCTCAGGTTGGGGGGCACACCTAGACTCCCAATTAATACAGGGTATTTGGGAAAAGAGGGACTCGAGGAGATCCTCGAATTGGAGGGAGCTGAGGGCAGTAGATCTAGCTCTCAGAACCTTTCAGAAGGAGCTTCGGGGGAATCACGTAAGGGTAAGGTCGGACAACTCCTCGGTGGTAGCTTACATCAACAGACAGGGGGGCACCAGGAGCAAGTCCTTATGGGCCCTAGCGGAAGCCATCCTCAGATGGGCCGAAGCAAATATCCTGTCCCTTTCAGCAGTCCACTTGAAGGGAGAACAAAATCAGGTGGCAGATTTTCTCAGCAGGAGAACTCTGAGAGAAGGCAATTGGGTTCTCAAGCAGGAAATATTCGAAATGATCACCCGGAGATGGGGGATTCCTGCAATAGATCTCTTTGCCGCAAGGGAAAATGCGAAGGTAGCAACGTTCTTCTCCATAAACAGGGGGGACGGGGCATTGGCGGTGGACGCACTAGCACAGAGTTGGGGTTTCTCCAGGTGCTATGCTTTCCCCCCTCCAGTGCTCATTCCAGCAGTATTAAGGAAATTTCAGGTGGAGAACACTACCCTCATTCTAATTGCACCTCACTGGCCCAGGAGGCCGTGGTTCTCGATCTTGAAGGGCCTGTCTGTAGAACCCCCCTGGATTCTCCCAGTGCAGGAGGATCTCCTGTCTCAAGGTCCGGTGTTCTGCCCTCAGGTAGGACGATGGAACCTGGCAGCGTGGCTTCTGAGGAAGAATTGCTAAAAGCCAAGGGCTTCTCAGACCGGTTGGTAGCCACTCTTCTAAACTGTAGGAAAAAGGAAACCCAGTCCATTTACTTAAAGGTATGGAAACGGTTTAACAGCTGGTGTTCAGAGGGTTCCTTCAACGTGCATAGCCCTATAGCCGTTCTAGAGTTCCTACAGGCAGGGGCGGATAAGGGGTTAGCGCTTGGAACACTAAAAGCTCAGGTTTCCGCTTTGAGCGTGTTTTTAGAGAAACATCTAGCGTCAGATCCTTGGGTCGTAAGGTTCTTCAGGGCCCTAGGTAGGCAAAGACCAGCTTCAAGCTCCCCCTTCCCGGTTTGGGATCTTTCTTTAGTTTTACAGGTTCTCACAGGGGAACCTTTTGAGCCGTTAGAATCTTGCTCATTAAAGCTGATCACTCTCAAAACGGTGTTTTTGGTAGCGATCACTACAGCAAGAAGAGTAAGTGAACTCGAAGCCCTTTCTGTCAGGGCTCCCTTTTTTCAGGCTTTTCCGGATCGTCTGGTTTTGAAGATAGATCCGGCCTTTTTGCCTAAGGTAGCTTCTAGTTTCCACAGGATGCAGGAGATCGTGCTACCTACATTTTGTTCAAATCCAGTTAGAGAACAGGAACACATGTTTCACAGACTAGATGTTAGAAGATGTGTTCTTTATTATTTAGACTGCACAAGTCAGTTCAGAAAGACAGATTCACTTTTTGTTTTATTTTCAGGGGCCAGGAAGGGTTCCAAAGCCTCTAGACGTACCATAGCTAGATGGTTAAGGTTAGCCATTGGGCAGGCATACGTGGCAGGGGGATTAGATCCTCCAGCGGGCATTAGAGCACACTCAACCAGGGCCGTGGCAACTTCTCAGGCAGAGTGGGCTGGTGCGTCTCCGGAACAGATCTGTAGAGCTGCAACGTGGTCCAGTTTTTCTACGTTTGTGAGACACTATAGACTGGATCTTCTGTCAGCCAAAGACCAAGCCTTTGGTCGAAAGGTGCTACAGGCAGTAGTCCCACCCTAAGGTAATATACTCGCTTATCCTCTCTAAGGTGGCTGTCCTGAAAGACGATTGGGGAAAAATGGAATTACGTACCGGTAATGTCCTTTTCCAGGAGTCTTTCAGGACAGCACCGGTTCCCACCCAAATTGTTGCAGATCATCGGGAACTCATTGCATGAGATCGTCAGGTAAGACTTAAAAAGTTTATTTGTTTGACGTGTTCTTGTGTCTCCCCAGTTTGGCCGGAGGTACTCTGGAAGAACTGAGGAACGAAGGGAGGAGGAGGCTTAAATTATGAAATTGAAGGCGGTGTTTCCTCAGAGGGGAGGAGCCGGTGTCTCTCTAAGGTGGCTGTCCTGAAAGACTCCTGGAAAAGGACATTACCGGTACGTAATTCCATTTTTTTAGCAGACACCATAGACAATGCAATTGAGCTTATTGATTTTTATCTCGCACGGTATTTGCGTAGTAATTTTTAAAACACTTTAAAAAAAAAAAAGAAAAATAAACCGTTTCATGCTTTTAAAAAACAAAAAAACAAAACGGTAAATTTCCATACGCAACGTTTTAATTTTTTTTACTGGTTGCGTGTTTTGAGTTACAGAGGAGGTCTAGGGCTAGAATTATTGCTCTCGCTCTACCGATCGTGGCGATATCTCACATGTGTGCTTTGAACACTGTTTTCATATGTGGGCGGGACTTACGTATGTGTTTGCTTCTGCGTGTGAGCACACGGGGACAGGGGCGCTTTAAAAAAAGTTGTTTTTTATTGTTACTTTTACATAGTATTTATTTTTACACTTTAAAAAAAAAAAAAAAGTGATCACTTTTATTCCTATTACAAGGAATGTAAACATCCCTTGTAATATGACGTGACAGGAATATGACGTGACAGGAATATGACATGACAGGACCTCTTTACAGTGGGATGTAGGGTCAATAAGACCCCACATCTCACCACTAGGCTGGGAAGCCTGAAATAAAAAATATAGATCACCCCTTCCCAGCTGAGGCGGCGCCGGTTTTTTGAGCTCAGAGGCCGGGCATGAGGTCAGAACATCGTGCCCGGCCTCCGACGATCATAGAGACCATCTGGTCCGCCGGAAATCTCTATGATCAACATCCGGGGCTGGCGGATCCTCTGTCTGACTCACCGATTGCTGTGGTGAGTTGGTAGAAGCACTGGAGGGCGGCGGGAGGGGGGGCGTCCCCTTCCGCCACTTGATCGTTCTTACGGGCGACTAAACAGCCGCTATGATCGTTCCTATGGTGTAGAGAATCGGCAGCTGAAAATGCCGATATCTGAATATCTGTAGCCTCAGGCATCATTCAAATATAACCCCACAAAGCCGAGGACGTCATATGACGGCCTGCGGATGCCAAGTGGTTAAAAAGAATTCTCAAATAATATTTTGGTTCTACATACTGCCTGTTCTCTTGCACGGACATTTGTTCTAATCGTCTGTTCACATTTTTGTGGTTCTGCATGCCGAGTTTGTACAGACACAACAGCTCATTTATTTGGATGGGCTGGGCTCCTGTACCGGTGTTTCACGTAGGCCTTTTAACCATTTTTAAAAGGATGCTGCAAAAAACACCATGTGTTTCCCTGTGTGCAAATAAGCACCATGTTTTTTTAGTGTATGCCATTCGGAAATTAATCTTAAAAGCAGCATGTTTTTTGTGGAGCTGCATGCAGGTACATGTGCGATTTTATTCACTCCCGTGCCTGCAAAGATGTGAACCTAGTCTTAAATTCTGTGTTCATGATTAGTAGTTGCTTTATCTGGCAGTATAACTAATAAACTAATACTACACAGTACCTTGGCATACAGGATTATAGTGCTGAACCTGCAGGAGATAAACACTATAGCATGTGCCTTTTTCAGGCTGTTGGACAAATATAGTGTAAGAGAATACTTCCTGGTTGTGCTTGTTTGTAAAACAATGGTGGGAAGGGTGTGTAAGAGAACTACAGACCTCATAACTAATGTGCAACTTTTTGCTCTCATGTGCTTTTATTTATTTATTTTTTTCATGTAGAAAGGTGTTCAATATTTAATATGGTTATTTGTGAATGCTTTCAGTGTCATCAAATTTTCATGTTTCTCAGGGTAACATAGGAAATTATGACAGATTTGCAAAATGTAGAGATGGTTTCTTTATCACAGTTAGAAGCTTGTACACTATTACATTGCTTTCAGTAAGTAATATTATAACCTTAAACTGTTAAACGCACTTGTCAGTTTGGATCAACCAGCAATACTATCATGGCAGCCAAGCAACTTTAGACTTTATTGTACTACAGTTGCTATTTCTGTACTGTCCTAAAGTTGTCTATATAATTAGAAACTCTATTAAAGAAAGAAAAAAAAAACACCAAACACTACTGTAGTTCTCAAACACTTCCAATAAGCGTCAATCTGGACTGTTGCAATCTGCTTGGCGCTTTCTCTGCTAATCTGTCTCTTTCTCCTATTTATTTAGAGAAGAATTTGCTGCAAGTACGTCAGAATTTTTGGGAAAATTGAAACATGACAGAGATGCGGCACTCTGATGTTTTTTTTTTTAGAGAGAGGCAGAGACTAGTGCTGAGAGAGGTTACTATGGTAGCTCCCACTGTGTCACTCTGAAGAATGCAGCCTGGGTCTCAGTGCTTACTTGCTCCAATCCTTGTCTTTAATGAAACCCAAAAGAAGATCATTTTTTGGGTTACATTTATGGGACTACAAGTCCTTCATCCTCTTCTCCAGAGTCTGCCTTCCCCCTGCCTGCCCTCAAGCTCCTTGATGAGAAATAGGAGGATGGTGCCACATCCAGTTCTCCTCTGCACAAGAAGGGTCGATGGGTATTCAGTGAAAGTTCAATAACATTATTTCTATTGTTGACAAATTAGTAGGTAAAAAAATAGAGCTACCTTCATTGACCTTGCCAAAAGTATGTGCTCCTTAGAGAGGCCTTTTCCGCAAGATCTCTATACACCCACTGCTTCAGCCTGTGTTGTAAGGCATTTGGCCTCATACTGATTGTCTGTCTTTATTTCCCCTCAATGAAGGTACGCTTCCACTTATCTAAGTGGGTCCAGGACATCATGTCCAGGGGTTACAAACTGGAGTTTCATTCTCTGCCTGCATGTTTTCAAACTTGCCTACATCTCCTCAATGGCAGACAGACCTTGTTGTCCTGGAGCAACTTCTACTTCAAAGAGAAACTGTCCCTCTTCTAGAACCAGACCGGTTACTGGGTTTTTATTTCAGTATTTTCACAGTCCCCAAGGCAAATGGAGGGGTTCATCCCATTCTAGATCTAAAGCCCCTCAGCAGTTTCCTTTTGAGTGCAAAAGTTCTGTATGGTATCGGTCTTGTCGATGACCATTCTCATAGAACACCCAGGAAACTTTGGCAACGCTAAAGACGTCTAACTGGGCATGCCTATCTTTCCTGCACACCAACATTGCCAGTTTTTTTCAGTGGACATGCAATATTTTACGTTTCAATAAAATTCACGTATAACAGAACTCTAACAGGTAAATAGCAGCACTAAGTGAATATATAAACCAGGGGTAGTGAATTCAAATTCAAAGAGGTCCGGCCACTAAAATTTAATTCCACCCGAGGTCGGAATCTTAAGTCTGTGCCATGAAAGATTGTACGCATCTACTTTCCTTTTTTTGGTGAAGCCAGGTTTTCTGGCGATTTTTCTTAGCGTTTTCTCCGCACATTCTGGTAATTCTCTGTAAATGTGAATGCCCCCAGTAGTGTTCCCCCTTACATCAGGTGTCCCTACCAGAGTAAATTACATTGAGTGCCCCCATAAATCAGTTGCCACCATCGGGGTACACTCTCAGGTGTCCCCATCAGAGTGCCTCCTTACAGTAGGTTTCTTGATTAGAAGGCGGTCCCCTTAATCTGGTGTCTCGCATCATTGTGCCCCCTTACATTAGATGCCGTCATTAATGCGCTCCTTTACATCAGGTGTGCCCATCACAGTGCCACCTTGCATCAGGTGTGCCCATAAACGTGCCCCCACTAACATGTGCCCATCAGAGTGACCCTTAACATAAATTGTGCCCCTTAATGAGGAAGTAAAGGCACTGACACTTAAAAAAAAAAAATGCAACCTGCAAGGCAAAGGCATAATGAGCTAGTATGCATAGCATACTAGCTCATTATGAATAACTTACCTGAGAACGAAGCCCCCGAAACCTTTCTCCATCTTCACCACTGCCATGTATGACTTCCGGGTCTCGCTGCTTCGGTGCTGTGATTCACCAGAGCCGTGATGACGTCACTCCCGCGCATGCGCACGGGAGCCGCCACGAGGGGCATATCACCGTTTGTCTGTGGTGTGCTCAGTGCGTCTGCGCGCCGTAGACAACGGTGCCTGTCTTTATGTAAATATCTCCTAAACCGTGTAGGTTTAGGAGATATTTCTTGGACCTACAGGTAAGACTTAATCTAGGTTTGCCTGTAGGTCAAAATGGTTTGTAAGGGTTTACAACCACTTGAAAATAAAACGTGCCCATCAAAGTGCCCCTTAACATAGTAAGAGGCATCAGCCAATGACTAGAGTAGAGCTGTGGCACTTAAGATGGAGATACGAGAATAAACAGCACTATAGCAAACTGATAATTAGCATTCTGATCCTTTTCAATGCCTGCTGCAGCCTTCAATCCCACACAGCAGACACCAGATGTAGGCTTTAGACAGCGATCTCCCAGCAATCCGCAGCAGTGATCACCGCTTACTAGCGCCTTCACGGTGGTCACGGCTCCTACAACTCTCCACACTCAGGGTGATCACTGTTTTCTTTTTGGTGTCAAAATAGTGACCCATTTACACCAGCTGGTTCTGCCACACTCCAGGCTTCCTTCTACTCCAGACACTCCAGGCTGTGGGCCCCAGACATGCCACACGCCGCTCCTCACTTGTTGATTTTTAGGAGAAGGCTTAACACAGCTCCAGTTCTCGGCACTCCACTGTGCCTGTCTCACTGTCACAGGCTGCAGGTTCAGGCTTGCCTCACTAACAACTTCGGCTCCTTTTGCCCTCCGACTCTTATAGCTCTCGCAGCCTCTCACACACTCGGTCACCAGCCACTGTATCTCTGCAAACTGCCAAACAAGGAAGACACTGGCAACCTGACGGTCCGGATAGGAGCATCGCTTGGTCCGCCATTTGATGATATAAACGATAACGTGAAAAAAATGAAGATGAAGCTACAAATGCCTCAAAACAATGTGCACACATATAAATCACCCAGTGTATGATTGGTGAATGAAACAAAATGTTCCACAAAAAGTCCACGTCAAACTCAGAATTTCAATATTCGCTAGAGTTGAAATTCAATGAAAATCCAGTTAAATAGCGTCCAACGTTCTTCGCACCGCACTACACCATGTGAGAGTGTGCCACCACTTCCCGTAAACTCAGAATAAGAACTCATATAAGGTAAGAGAGGAACACTAACTGCATTTTCATAGAATTTCAATGTTTGCCAGAGATGAAATTCAGAGTTTCACATGGACTTTTCTTTGTTTTTTTTGTTTCATTCTTTATCCAAATAGTCTAAGAAAAGTCCATGTGAAACTTTGAATTTCAATATTTGCCAGAGATGAAATTCAATGAAAATTCAGTTAACCGCTTCAACCCCGAAGGATTTACCCTCTTCCTGACCAGAGCAATTTTTGCGATTTGGCACTGCGTCGCTTTATCTGACAATTGCATGGTCGTGCGACGTGGCTCCCAAACAAAATTGGAGTCCTTTTTTCTCCACAAATAGAGCGTTCTTTTGGTGGTATTTGATCACCCCTGCGGTTTTTTTTTGCGCTATAAAAATAGCGACAATTTTGAAGAAAACACATCATTTTTTTTACTATAATAAATATCCTACAAAAATATCTTTAAAAAAATAAATAAAAATTCCCTCAGTTTAGGCCGATACGTATTCTTCTACATATTTTTGGTAAAAAAAATCACAATAAGCGCTTATCAATTGGTTTGCGCAAAAGTTATAGCATCTACAAAATATTTATGGCATTCTTATTAATATATATTTTTTTTTTTTTACTAGTAATGGCGGTGATCAGCAATATTTATTGTGACTGCGACATTATGGTGGACACATCGGACAATTACGATTACTGTAAAAATGCCACTGGCAGTGAAGGGGTTAACCAATAGGGGGAGGGGAGGGGTTAAGTGTGTCCTAGGGGAGTGTTTCTAACTGTCCGGGGGATGGGCTGTGTATGACGTGGACACTGATCGCTGCTCCCGATGACAGGGAGCAGAAGATCAGTGTCCTGTCATTAGGCAGAACGGGGAGATGCTGTTTACATCAGCATCTCCCCATTCTTGAGCTCTGTGAAATGATTATGGGTATCCCCGGGTCCCGCGGGCACGGTCACAGAGCTCACGGCAGGTGCGCATGGCAGGAAATTCAAAGTACCGTATGGGTACGTTACTTTGCCCAGCCGTGCCATTCTGCCGACGTATATATGTCGACAGTGGACGGCAAGTGGTTAAATATTGTTCCTCTCTCTTACCTTATGAGTTCTTATTTTGCGTTTACGGGAAGTGGTGGCACGCTCTCACGTGGTGTAGTGTGGTGTGAAGAATGTTGGACCCTATTTAACTGGATTTTCATTGAATTTAATCTCTGGCAAATATTGATATTCTGAGTTTCACATGGACTTTTCATAGACTGTGTTTGTTTTTTGTTTCATTCTTTAACCACTTAAGGACCAGGCCTCTTTTTCAGACTTGGTGTTTACATGTTTAAAACAGTTTTTTTTGCTAGAAAATTACTTAGAACCCCCAAACATTTTATATTGTTTTTTTTTCTAACACGCTAGAGAATAAAATGGCGGTCATTGAAATACTTTTTTTCGCACCGTATTTGCGCAGCGGTCTTACAAGCGCACTTTTTTTGGAAAAAATGCACTTTTTTGAATAAAAAAAATAAGACAACAGTAAAATTAGCCCAATTTTTTTATATTGTGAAAGATAATGGTACGCCGAGTAAATTGATACCCAACATGTCACGCTTCAAAATTGCGACCGCTCGTGGAATGGCGTCAAACTTTTAGCCTCAAAAATCTCCATAAGCGACATTTAAAAAATTCTACAGACTGCATTTTTTGCGTTACAGAGGAGGTCTAGGGCTAGAATTATTGCTCTCGCTCTACCGATCGCGGCGATACCTCACATGTGTGGTTTGACCACCGTTTTCATATGCGGGCGCTACTCACGTATGCGCTCGCTTCTGTGCGCGCGCTCGCTTCTGTGCGCAAGCTCGTCGTGACGGGGTGTTTTTAAAATTTTTTTTTTTTTTTTTCTTATTTATTTTAATTTGATTTTATTTATTTTTACACTGTTTTAAAAAAAAAAATGGATCACTTTTATTCCTATTACAAGGAATGTAAACATCCCTTGTAATAGAAAAAAGCATGACAGGTCCTCTTAAATATGAGATCTGGGGTCAAAAAGTCCTCAGATCTCATATTTGGGCTAAAATGCAAAAAAAAAGAAAAAAGAAAATCTGACATTTAAAAAAAAATATACCTTTAAGAGGTATGGGTGGAAGTGACGTTTTGACGTCGCTTCCGCCCTCCTATGGTATAGAGACGAGTGGGGGCCATCTTAGCCTCACTTGTCTCTTTGCCCAGCAGATGAAAGGACCCGATCGCCTCTGCCGTTACCGACGGCTCCGGTAAGCGGCGAGAGGTGCGGGAGGGCGGCGGGAGGGGGTGGCACCTCTCCCGCCGCTGATAGCGGTGATCTTGCGGCGAATCCGCCGCGGAGACCACCGTTATCGTACAGCCGACCGCCGCCTGAAGAGATGGATATCTCGGTTGTGGCAGCAGCTGCTGCCGTTACCGAGATATCCCTCTTCAAAAATAGGACGTACATCGTCGTGCGGCGGTCGGCAAGTGGTTAAAGTGGAAGTAAACCCATCAATTTAAAAGTTTCAAAAACGGTTACATCCCCGGCATGCCGGAAATTCTAACTGTCACATTGGTTGTGCTCTCAACCAAACTGTCAAACCATCCAATGGTTGGTGTCCTAACTGATCACATGTGCAGCATCATGACAGTTGAAGATTAGACAGAGGCCAAGATGGCAGCTTCCTTGTCTGAAAACGATATAAGGGTTTACTTCCACTTTAAGAAAGTGTTAAACTCTGCGCTTAGGATCAAAATGGGTTGCTGCCCCCCTCCAATAGGCTCTTATAAGGAGCTTGCAAGTAATATAAAAGAGAGCTGGGATGAGTGGCACTACCCTAATGAGGGGTGATAATACTCTAGCCCACAGTAGTATACCACCCTCACCTTGCTTACATACAAAAGTAATAAATAATCATATGTGACATAATAACACTACTGTAACAAGAATAACACATCAAAGTTTTACTGGCGGAGGTGCTATTGCAGGTCCAGGATTGTGGGTTTCCTTAAGTATCCCCAGCTCCTGAAGGTGTAACAGAATCCACCGTGAAGAGTGAAGGTTGGGTCTGTTGGTTTTCCACAGAAAACCCTGCGGCAGGAAAGGTAAGTGGAGTTTTTCTAAGAAATGTTTCTTATGAATGTCTCCTTTTAAAAATCTATAAATGCTGTAATGCATGGTCGTCACCACTGGGGGCTGTATTGAGCACTCACCGCCTCATGCTTGGAGAGCTTCCTCCAGCAGACAAGAGCCTCCGGTATGCTTGGGGGGGTTCTCCTCACCCGATGCCCCCTTGTGCTTATTGTCTTCCCCTCTTCTTGAGGAAGAGCCCTGTAGGTCTTTTTGAAAAAAAAAAACGCAGTGCGGCTTTCAGATGCCCCCACGCCATTCTGCTCCATCCCGTGGATACATAGAACCTGGACCCCACCACTCGCGTGGGAAAAGGGTTCTTTTTAAATGTAAGGAGAAGAGCCGTAGGCAATGTGGGGGGTGGAGCTTAGCACAGCGATGGTGTCCTCCGATGTCCAACACCAGGAGGCTTGGTTTAAAAGGCACCATTTGTGGTGTTGCAGGCTGTGGAGGGACACGAGCAAAGGTGGCATTAAGAGGTTTGGTGACACAGGCATTTCCTTTGACACATTTTACCTTTGCATTAGGGCTGCACATTGATAGCAGCAGAGCTGGACTATTGCTCAAGCAGTGAATGCATTCCTTCTGGTAGTACCTCTACTTTTGTGCATCGGGCTATGAGCGGAAGGGGTCTGTTGTCACACAACAGCCTAGAGCCATCTAAAAAAAGATGGCATCCTCCTCTGAGAGTGATATGACCGGTCGGAGTGAGCCATCAGGAGGTGCTGGTGTTGTAGCTACTCTTGACCCTGCAGCCCTTATATATATCACTAAGGAGGTTTTTTCTTCTACCATTTCAAGTTTGGAGCAAAAGATAGATGCTTTAATCGTGTCCCAGAGTGGACTTAAGCATAGCAGATCCCCGTCCACTTCTCAGGACCCTCATGCTGAGGAACAAGGGGTGAGAGATAGATAATTTCTCGCAAAAGAACAGGAAGAGGCTGAGGACTCCTCTTCCAAAGATCCTAATATGGAAGGATCAGCTTAACAGGAAAGACTGTTGGTACATTCTCTCACTAAATTGGTCTGCGCTACTTTTTTACTGCCTGTAACTGTCAGTCAATGAACCCACCTCTGGTTTGGGGTCACTAAAGCCTCCCTAATCTGATGCCTTTCCTATCCATTTATGGCTAAAGAAGCTTATGTATTCTTAGTGGGAGCACCCAGATAAACAGTTTTTTCCTCCTAAAAAGTTTTCTGTACTTTATCCTATGGATGAAGAAATCTATAAGAAATGGGGGATTCCAGCGATTGGGGTATCTCAGTCCTTTAAGGACCAGGTTGTAGAGGTATTCAAGGTTATTCCTGATCAGCGCACCCAGGATTTGGCCGTTATATCAGAAGCGTTGTGTTTCACGGTAGGCGCTATGAAAGATTCTATTCTCCAGGCTTCTTGGCTCATGCTAGGGCTGTTGCATGTGCATAGAATCCTATGGTTGAAAAATTATTGGTCAGCCAAAGCACCATGTAAAAAGCTCTTGGCCAGTTTCCCATTTCTTGGTGAATGGTTATTTGGAGACGATCTGTATATGTATATCCAAATAATTTCTAATGGGAAAAGTTCTTTTACCAGTTAAGGAGAAGTTTAAGCGTTTTTCCTTTTTAAACGCGTGTCTTTTCCAGTGCCAGGGCATCAGCCTCCAGGCAGTATCGACGGCCTCCACCGCCAGGTTCAAGAGGTAGACCTTGGGGTCAGTCCCAGGGCCAAAAGAGGACCCGCAAAACAAAATACTAAAGCCTCCTTATGAAGGGGCTCCCCCGCTCGCTCGAGTGGGTGGAAGGCTTCTACAGTTTTCAAAGATCTGGCAGGAACAATGTCAAGACAGATGGGTTGCTTCTTCAATTTCTCTAGGTTACAAACTAGCGTTCTGAGAATTCCCGTCTTTGTTTTCTCTGATCAAAGCCAGAAAGACTTCTGACTTAGGATCATCTCTTATCTCAAAAGGTGATATCAGTGGTTCCCATAGAAGAACAAGGGTTGGGGTTTTATTCAAAGCTCTTCATGGTACCAAAACCAAATGGGGAGGTCGGACCCATTTTAGATCTCAGGGATTTAAACCAGTTCTTGAATATCCGTTCCTTTTCGCATGGAGTCAATCCGATCAGTAGTCTCCATCCTAAAAGGAGGAGAATTTCTGGCATCAATCAACATCAAGGATGCTTATCTCCATGTGCCAATTTTCCCCGCTCACTAGAAATTTCTGCGCTTCGAGGTAGAAAATCTTCATTTTCAGTTTGTCGCTCTGCCTTTCGGTCTAGCTACGGCACCTCCAGTGTTCACAAAAATCCTGGTCCCTCCTTTAGCCAGGTTTAAGGGCTCAAGGTATAACAATACTAGCCTCTTTAGACTAGACTATCTACTCTTGGTAGATCAGTCTGTAACCCGCCTAAACCAAAGTTTAGTCACTGCAGTAGGTTACCTAAAATTCCTAGGCTGGATTCTCAACCTAGAGAAATCCTCCTTAAAGCAGTCAAGGAGATTGCAGTACTTGGGGCTGATCATAGATACAGTTTAGAAGAGGGTGTTCTTACTCCAGAGAAGGGATCAGTTCCATAAGGGAACCGATTCAGCTTGTCAAAAAAAAAGTCCTATTAGGCTTTGCATGAAGTTGTTGGGAAAGATGGTGGCTTCTTTCGAGGCCGTTC
This sequence comes from Lithobates pipiens, assembly GCF_037356315.1. NCBI lineage: Eukaryota > Metazoa > Chordata > Amphibia > Anura > Ranidae > Lithobates > Lithobates pipiens. The sequence continues at coordinate 429,591,926 of NW_027507748.1, forward strand.
CTTATGCACAGTTTCTTTCAAGACTGCTGCAAAACAGTATTCTGTCAACTTGAACAAGAAGATCCGAGCTTTGGACTTTCCCATACGTTTATCCCCCAAAGTGTGTCAGAGCCTCAATTGATGGTTGATATACAGGAAACTTCAACAAGGGAAATCTTTTCTACCAGTCGCCTGAAGAGTGGTAACGACAGATGCCAGCCTTCTGGGCTGGGGGGCAGTCCTGGAAGAAGCATCTGTCTAAGGGAAGTGGTCCAAATCAGGACCTTGCCCATCAATATTCTAGAGATTCGGGTAGAGTACGTCTGGCCTTAGCTCAACTCACCAACCAGTCTAACCAACCAAATTAACCTGTCTAACCGTCTGTTAAAAGCAAGGGTTTAGTTAGCACACATTTGTAAACGCATGTGAAAGCTGCAAGGCCTCGTCAGGGCACCCTGTGTTGCTTGCAGTCCTAAAACTACAAATTTATAAGTGTCTCCACAGTGGAAGCACATGCATGGAATGGATAGATGTGAGACAGGTGAGCCTGGTGGCTGCCCAAGGCCCCCCCCCCCCCCTCTTAAAACAGGAGCACACTGAACACCCAGCAAGAGCACAATGGCAGTGAAGGTGCCCAGTGTGTCCCCGGACCATATATACGAACAGTAACAAAAAACTGGCCACTGCCCACACCCATAACTGGCCTTCACAGTAAGGAACACATGGAGGGCATATACATGTAAGACAAAAACAATTCCATAGCTCAACTTGCCAACCAAATTAACCTGTCCAATCCAACAACGGCTGTGGCCTACATAAATCACCAAGGGGGCACGAGTAGTCGTGCAGCCCAAAGAGAGGTGAATCATGTTATGTCTTGGGCAGAAAACAACATTCGTTGGCTATCAGCGATTTTCATTCCAGGGATTAAAAATTGGCAGGCAGACTACATGAGTTGCCAACAATTGTTTCCGGGAGAATGTTCCCTTCACCCTGACTTCTTTCTGATATGTCAAAGATTGGGGTGTTCCGGATCGGTTTGTGTCCAGATTCAGCAACAAGGTCAACCACTTTGTGTCAAGGACAAGGGATCCGATGGCATACGGAACACACGGCTTGGTTTTTCCATGGGATCAGTTTTCACTGATCTATGCGTTCCCTTCTGTTCTGCTGCTTCCGCGCCTTCTTTGCGAGATCAAGCAGGAAGGGAAAGAGGTGATTCTTGTGGCCCAGGAGATCTTGGTTTGCCAAGATCATAAAGATGGCGGTAGGGGACTATTGGACCCTACCACTATGGCCAGACCTTCTCTTGCAAGGTTCGGTATTCCACCCTACCTTACAAATGCTAAATTTAACAGCTTGGCTATTACAGTCCCACATTATAAAAGATCGTGGGCTGTCAGCTTCAGTAGTTTCTACCTTGGTTAATGCTAGGAATCAGGCCTCCAGGGTCATATACTATAGAGTCTGGAAGGTATATGTCTCCTGGTGTGAATCCAGGGGTTGGCACCCCAGGAAATATGTCATAGGTAGGATCCTTGAATTCCTACAGATGGGATTAGAAATGAAGCTATCAAAGGCCTGGTATTGGACTTATCAGTGTTTTTTCAATGACCACTTGCTTCTCACTCTCTGGTTCGTAACTTTATTCAGGGGTAACACGGATTGATCCTCTAGTTAGGACACCCCTGAACCCTTGGGACTTGAATTTAGTCCTGTTGGCATTACAGAAATGGCCTTTTGAGCCTATATGGGATATTCCTTTAGTCCCCTTGATGAGGAAATTAATGTTTTTGGTTGCCACATCCTCTGCTAGAAGAGTATCGGAGTTGGCGGCTCTTTCCTGTAGAGTCATGTTTGATTATTCATAAGGATAAGGTGGTATTGCATCCTCATCCTAAATTCCTACCGAAGGTAGTGTCAGGTTTTCAATTAAACCAGGATATTGTTCTGTCTTCTTTTTTTCCAGAACCTCGTTTTGTGGAAGAGGTGTCACTACATTCTCTTGATGTAGTGGGAGCGGTCAAGGTATAGTTAAAGGTGACCGCTCAGATTCGCAAAACAGATGTTTTGTTTGTGTTGCTAGATGGTCTTAAGAGGACAGGCAGTATCGAAATCTATTTCCAAATGGATTTGTTAAGTGATTGATTGCTTAGGCTTATGGTTTAAAGAGGAAATTCCTCCTTTTCATATTAGAGCGCACTCCACCAGGGCTGTTAGTGCTTCTTGGGCAGTGCATCACCAGGCCTCCATGCCTCAGATCTGCAAGGCTGCAACTTGGTCTTCAGTCCATACATTTACCAGACTCTGCCAAATAGATGTAAAAGGTCAGGAGGATATGACCTTTGGGCTCAGTGCACTGCAGTATAGGTCCTCTTCTCTCTTGGTACCCTACTTTTGTTGTCTCCCTCCCTTCAGTTGCCATTGCTATGGGACATCCCACATAGTAACTACTATGGCTCTGTGTCCCGTGATGTACGATAAGAAAATAGGATTTTTATAACAGCTTACCTGTAAAATCCTTTTCTTTGAAGTACATCACGAGACAGAGTCCCTCTCTTCTTTGGTGTACACATGTATTGTATTGTTTTGCTACAAAACTGAGGCACTTCCAGTAGTGGGAGAGGTTATATAGGGAGTGCAATTTTTGTCTTAGGGCGTGACAGTGTCCATCACCTGAAGGTGGCCTATAACCCACATAGTAACTACTATGGTTCTGTGTCCCGTGATGTACTTCAAAGAAAAGGATTTTACAGGTAAGCTGTTTTAAAAATCCTATTTTAGCTAGAGATACCTATATAAAAACAAAACCTAGAATCTGTTGTAGTAGCTTAGGTAGGTTCAGGCTGTTGAGCTGTTCCCCTCTGTTCAGAATACAAGAATGCAGGGCTAGGACGTGCGGATGCAGTCACGTAGGATCTGAGCGAACGGGCGCTCGCTGGCCGGCATATACGCTGTTTTTTAATGTTTAGGTTTGTGAGTATATCTACTTTTACTTTTTAATAAAGCTGTATACCAGATTTGCACTATGGGAAGTCCCTCTGCTTATATTTTTTGAGAGATCATTGCTTCACATGTGAAAGTCTTCCGGGTGCGACTCCAGTCTAATCTTGAATAGCAATTTGAGACCCACCTCGGAGACCCTGCTGTAAATTTTGTGTGAGCTATTAACGCTTGCCCTCTGGCAAGCGTGCATTCTTAGTGGTGTTTTGCACTTTCTGGTGATGGAAGATTGCACGTTCTGCTTTAAATATTGATTGGACTATAATTTGAATTTATTCACTTTGGGTTTTGGGACATTTTTGTCACGATTTATTTTCATTTTTCACTCTTATATGTAGGGATGCACCGAAATTTTGGCCGCCGAAACATATCGGCCGAAAATGCCCTTTTCGGCAATTTGCCGAAAGAGAAAAACGGCCGATAATGGAGCCGAAAATGGGGCGTGGCCTGGGTGGGGACGGGGCTCCGCCCCCCGCCCCTGGTGACGCCCATTATGGGGGGGTGTATAGCGCAGGAGAGCCATCTCCGCCGCCTGTTTTAACACAGCGCCGGGAACATCACAGCTTTCATTTCAATAGCTGTGTGTTTCCGGCCGCGCGCCGTCACACACAGCCCCTCCCCCTTGTCCGGGCACTTAGATAGACAGATCATCCGCAGGATTGGACGGATGATCTGTCCATCAAAGTGCCCGGACAAGGGGGAGGGGCTGTGTGTGACGGCACGCGTCCGGGAACACACAGCTATTGAAATGAAAGCTGTGATGTTCCCGGCGCTGTGATCAAACAGGCGGCGGAGGCGGCTCTCTTCCTTGCACAGGCTGGCTGAAAAATGGCACACAGGCTGCAAAATGGGGGACAGTGGCTGCAAAATGGGGGACAGTGGCTGCAAAATGGGGGACAGTGGCTGCAAAATGGGGGACACAGGCTGCAAAATGGGGGATGCCTCCTGTACCACGTCCTCTCTCTGACCATCTCCTGTACCATGTCCCCAGTCTGACCACCTCCTGAACCATGCATGCAGTTTCTGACCACCTCCTGAACCATGCATGCAGTCTCTGACCACCTCCTGAACCATGCATGCAGTCTCTGACCACCTCCTGAACCATGCATGCAGTCTCTGACCACCTCCTGAACCATGCATGCAGTCTCTGACCACCTCCTGAACCATGCATGCAGTCTCTGACCACCTCCTGAACCATGCATGCAGTCTCTGACCACCTCCTGAACCATGTCGCCAGTCTCTGACCACCTCCTGAACCATGTCGCCAGTCTCTGACCACCTCCTGAACCATGTCGCCAGTCTCTGACCACCTCCTGAACCATGTCGCCAGTCTCTGACCACCTCCTGAACCATGTCGCCAGTCTCTGACCACCTCCTGAACCATGTCGCCAGTCTCTGACCACCTCCTGAACCATGTCGCCAGTCTCTGACCACCTCCTGAACCATGTCGCCAGTCTCTGACCACCTCCTGAACCATGTCGCCAGTCTCTGACCACCTCCTGAACCATGTCGCCAGTCTCTGACCACCTCCTGAACCATGTCGCCAGTCTCTGACCACCTCCTGAACCATGTCGCCAGTCTCTGACCACCTCCTGAACCATGTCGCCAGTCTCTGACCACCTCCTGAACCATGCATGCAGTCTCTGACCACCTCCTGAACCATGTCGCCAGTCTCTGACCACCTCCTGAACCATGTCGCCAGTCTCTGACCACCTCCTGAACCATGTCGCCAGTCTCTGACCACCTCCTGAACCATGTCGCCAGTCTCTGACCACCTCCTGAACCATGTCGCCAGTCTCTGACCACTTCCTGAACCATGTCGCCAGTCTCTGACCACCTCCTGAACCATGTCGCCAGTCTCTGACCACCTCCTGTATAAATTTTTTTTTTTTTAAAACAGTCATTTTCGGTATCGGTGCTGTTTCGGTTTTCGGCCTAGTGTATTTTTCATTTTCGGTATCGGTTTCGGCACCAAAAAACCCATTCGGTGCATCCCTACTTATATGTACATATAATTTATTTGTATTATTATGTACATTTATATGAATTGTCATTTATATTAATTTATTATAATACATTTTTATTGATTTATTAATGTAATAATTTTTTTTATCACCTTTTATTAATGTTTAATCATTAGGGAGATTCACATATTAATTGAGGTTTCCCCTTAAGGAGGATAATCATTGTTAGCACAGCTACATTTTTTCTTTTTCTTTGTATTTTTGGTGTGCATCACACTTTAGTAGCCGCTGCTTGTGTAGCTTTCATGTTTTTCAATTTTTTTTGTTGTTAGGAGCGCAGTTTCTGTTCAGAATACAAGGTTGGCTATCTAAGTATAATAAGCAAATACAAAAGCAATATCAGATGGCATGTGTTCGATCAATCCCTGAATGTCAAATATTTGAGTAATGTGGTGAGTGGGGCATTGTCTACGAACAAGTCTGAAAAGTAGCCATCTCGCTTGTTACCAAGTTTATAAATATTGACACTTAGCCTTAGGGCCGGTTCACACAGCAGGCGAGGCGTCTCCGACTTGCCTCGCCGCGACCTCAGCGGCGACTTGCAGATGACTTCTGTATAGAAGTCAATGCAAGTCGCCCTGAGGTCGCCCAAAAGTAGTACAGGAACCTTTTTTCTGAGTCGAAGCGACTCGAGTCGCTCCTCTCAGAACGGTTCCATTGTACAGAACGGGGGCGACTTGCGGGAGCGAGGCGAGTCGTGTCGCCTCGCATCGCCCGCTGTGTGAACCGGCCCTTAGCAATTCAGGCCTCTCTTATACTGCTTGTCTTGCAATAAGTTTCTATTGCCTTGTTGCTACCATGTTTCCCCGAAAATAAGACCGAGCGTGATTGTCGGTGATGGCTGCAATATAAGCCCTACCCTCCCAAATGAGCCCTACCCTGTTTCCCCGAAAATAAGCCCTATCCTGAAAATAAGACCTACAAGGACTTTAACTAGGGCTTATTTGGGGGTTAGGGCTTATATTGCAGCCATCACCAACAATCACGCTAGGTCTTATTTTCAGGGAAACAGGGTAGCTTCTAAATAACTACATAGGACAGTTTTCTCTAAACTGTAGTAAAAGCCTTTTTGCCCTGCAAGAGTGACTTTCCTGTTTCCCACTAGAGAATATAATCTGTTTTATAAATAGATTTGTGATAGTCTTAATCAAACCCACACAATTTGAGGTTGGTCTTAAAGTGATTGTAAAGTCTAGTTTTCCTTTCTACTAATATACTTCCCTGGTCTGTGCAATGGTTTTGCACAGGGCAGCCCAAAGCCTCCTCTTCTCGGGTCCCTAGCTGGAGCTCCTGGTCCCTCTCCTCCTGATTGGCCAACTGAGTATGATTGACAGCAATGGGAGCCAATGGCGAAGCTGCTGTGTCTCTGCCAATCAGGAGTAAGAGCCCCAGGCGGTCGAGGCACGCATGACTATGTACGCCGGCAGAATGGCACGGGCAGGCAAATTGGCGTACAGGTACGTCCATATAGAATTGACCCCGTGCCATCTGGCGGCACTCGCGCGATGTAACATGCATCTCCCTGTTCTGCCTAGCAACAAGTACCATTGATCTCTGCTCTCTGTGATTGGAGCTGAGAGCAGTGTTTTGTAAATCACAGCCACCCCCCCCCCCCCACACAGTTATAAACATGCCCCTAGGACACACTTGACCCCTACACTGCCACCTCCTGGTTAACCCTTCACTGCCAGTGTCATTTACACAGGAATCGGTGCATTTGTACAGCACTGATTGCTGTATAAATGACAATGGTCCCAAAAATGTCCGATGTGTCCGCCTAATGTCGCTGATCACCACCAAATGCCATAAAACTATCCCCTATTTTGTAAACGCTATAACTTTTGCGCCAAGCAATCAATCACTTATTGTGATTATTTTATTTTTTTTACCAAAAATATGTAGAAGAATACGTATCAGCCTAAACTGAGGGGAAAAAATGTTTTATATATTTTCTGGGGATAATTATTATAGCAAAAAGTAAAAAATAATGCGTTTTTTTTTCCCCCCAAAATTGTTGCTTTTTTTGTTCATAGGGCAAAAAATAACCAGCAGAGGTGATCAAATACCACCAAAAAGCTCTATTTGTGGGAAAAAAGGACATCAATTTTGTTTGGAGGCCACATCGCACGAACGCGCAATTGTCCGTTAAAACGTTGCAGTGCCGAACCGCAAAAAGTGCTCTGGTCTTAAGCCAGAAAAATGGCCCGGGGCTTAACCAGTTGCCGACCGCCGCACGCCGATGTACGTCGGTACAATGGCACGGGCAGGCATAAGGACATACATGTACGTCCCTTGCCTCCCGCGGGTCGGGGGCCCGATCGGGCCCCCGCCCGGTGCCTGCGGCGGTCGGTATTCGTTCGGGAGCGATCCCGGACGAGGGGACGGCCATTCATTCATGGCCACCCCCTCGCGATCGCTCCCGACGAATAGAAATCCCCGGTGACATCACTTCCTCTCCTGTAATGTAAACACAGGAGAGGAAGTGATGTATTCTCTCCTCCGTGTCGGTATTTTTCGTTCCGACACGGAGGAGAGCGGATCAGTAAGTTGCACCAACACTCTACACACACAGTAGAACATGCCAGGCACACTCACACCCCCCCTTTATCCCCCGATCACCCCCCCAATTACCCCTGCCCCCCAGTCACAGTGACACCAATGTCATTTTTTTTTTTTGCATTGGTGTCATTTGTGACTGTAATAACTGTTAGGGCAGTTAGAGTTAGCCCCCTTTAGTTCTAATGTACCCCCCTAACCCCCCCAATAAAGGTTTAACCCCGTGATCACCCCCCGTCGCCAGTGTCACTAAGGCTGGGTTCACATTGCAGCGGTTTATGAGAACGAATGTGATTCGCACCGCTCTGCAGTGCAAATCACATCCGATCTCTGTGCGATTCGAGTTCAGCCATTCGCCGCACCCGCCACACCCGCCGCACCCGCCGCAAATTCGCACGGGACCCTTTTTTTGGCCCGCAGCAGAATCGGATCGCATGGGTGTTCACACCATGCGATCCGAGTTTGCAGATCGCACTGCGATATGCGAACTGATCTGGGGGTGTCAGTAACATTTCACTGACACTCCCAGCAGTTCGCATAGGGCAGTGTGAACTGCCGCCGGGAGGCATGCGATGCGGGAACCCGCCGCGCATTCGTGGCGTTCCCGCATCGCTCCAGTGTGAACCCAGCCTAATAAGCGATCGTTTTTTTGATCGCTGTATTAGTGTCACAGGTGACGCTAGTTAGGCAGGTAGGTATTTAGGTTCGCTGCAGCTTTTTATAGCGCCAGGGACCCCCATATACTACCGCATAAAGCCCCCTAATTGCCCCCTAGTTAACCCTTTCACCAGTGATCACCATATAACTGTTACAGGTGACGCTGGTTGGTTAGTTATTTTTTTATAGTTTCAGGGCACCCGCCATTTATTACCTAGTCTCACTAGTGTACCCCTAAATTTAGGGGTGTCTACTTTCCAAAATGGGGTCATTTGGGGGAGGTTTGTGCCATCTTGGCATTTTATGGCCTTCAAAACTGTAACGCCCTTAGAAAGCCTGAAGGCGGTGCTTGGTTTTCGGGGCCCCGTACGCGGCTAGGCTCCCAAAAAGTCCCACATATGTGGTATCCCCATACTCAGGAGAAGCAGCAGAATTTATTTTGGGGTGTCATTTCACATATGCCCATGGCATGCGTGAGCAATATATCATTTAGTGACAACTTTGTGAAAAAAAAAAAAAAAAAAAAAAAGTTTGTAATTTTCCCGCAACTTGTGGCAAAATATAAAATATTCCATGGACTCAACATGCCTCTCAGCAAATAGCTTGGGGTGTCTACTTTCTAAAATGGGGTCATTTGTGGGGGTTTTGTGCCATCTTGGCATTTTATGGCCTTCAAAACTGTAATAGGTAGTGAGAAGTGAACTCAAAAATTTACGCCCTTAGAAAGCCTGAAGGCGGTGCTTGGTTTTCGGGGCCCCGTACGCGGCTAGGCTCCCAAAAAGTCCCACATATGTGGTATCCCCGTACTCAGGAGAAGCAGCAGAATTTATTTTGGGGTGTCATTTCACATATGCCCATGGCATGCATGAGCAATATATCATTTAGTGACAACTTTGTTAAAAAAAAAAAAATAAATTTTTTTTTTGTCATTATTCAATCGCTTGAGGCAAAAAAATAAAATATTCAATGGGCTCAACATGCCTCTTATCAATTTCCTTAGGGGGTCTACTTTCCAAAATGGGGTCATTTGGGGGGGTTTTGTACTGCCCTGCCATTTTAGCACCTCAAGAAATGAGATAGGCAGTCGTAAACTAAAAGCTGCGTAAATTCCAGAAAACGTACCTTAGTTTGTAGATGTGACAACTTTTGCGCAAACCAATAAATATACAGTTATTGACTTTTTTTTTACCAAAGACATGTGGCTGAATACATTTTGGCCTAAATGTATGACTAAAATTGAGTTTATTGGATTTTTCTAATAACAAAAAGTAGAAAATATCATTTTTTTTCAAAATTTGCGGTCTTTTTACGTTTATATCGCAAAAAATAAAAATCGCAGAGGCAATCAAATACCATCAAAAGAAAGCTCTATTTGTGGGAAGAAAAGGACGCAAATTTTGTTTGGGTACAACATTGCATGACCGCGCAATTACCAGTTAAAGCAGCGCAGTGCCAAAGTGTAAAAAGACCTCTGGTCATTTACCAGCAAAATGGTCCGGTCTGAAAGTGGTTAAGATAGATCGTCTGCCTTTACAACACCTTTAAAGGATTCATCCTTTATGTCAGGGGTTGACAAATTTGCTTTGAATTTAGGAGCCAGTTGAAAAAGTTAGGAGCCAGTTTTTTTGTTTTTTAAGAGTGGTATGGATTGTCAGCTCCCGGGATAAGGCTAGTCATTTTCACCCCCTATCCCTAACTCACAATGTTCTGCCTAATGACAGGACACTGATCTTCTGCTCCCCGTCATCAGGAGCAGCGATCAGTGTCCACGTCATACACAGCCCATCCCCCAGACAGTTAGAAACACTCCCCTAGGACACACTTAATCCCTCCCCCTAGTGGTTAACCCCTTCACTGCCAGTGGCATTTTTACAGTAATTGTCCGATGTGTCCGCCATAATGTCGCAGTCACAATAAATATTGCTGATCACCGCCATTACTAGTAAAAAAAAATTAAAAAAAAATAAATATATATTAAGAATGCCATAAATATTTTGTAGATGCTATAACTTTTGCGCAAACCAATTGATAAGCGCTTATTGCGATTTTTTTTTTTTTTTTTTTTTTTTACCAAAAATATGTAAAAATACGTATCGGCCTAAACTGAGGGAATTTATAATTTTTTTTTTTTTAGATATTTTTGTAGGATATTTATTATAGTAAAAAATTATGTGTGTTCTTCAAAATTGTCGCTATTTTTAATAGCGCAAAAAAAAAATTTCAGGGGTGATCAAATACCACCAAAAGAACGCTCTATTTGTGTGGAAAAAAGGATTCCAATTTTGTTTGGGAGCCACGTAGCACGACCGTGCAATTGTCAGTTAAAGCGACGCAGTGCCGAATCGCAAAAATTGCTCTGGTCAGGAAGAAGGTAAATCCTTCCGGGGCTGAAACGGTTAACTGAATTTTCATTGAATTTCATCTCTGGCAAATATTGAAATTCAAAGTTTCACATGGACTTTTCTTAGACTATTTGGATAAAGAATGAAACAAAAAAACAAAGAAAAGTCCATGTGAAACTCTGAATTTCATCTCTGGCAAACATTGAAATTCTATGAAAATGCAGTTAGTGTTCCTCTCTTACCTTATATGAGTTCTTTTTCTGAGTTTACGGGAAGTGGTGGCACACTCTCACATGGTGTAGTGCGGTGTGAAGAACGTTGGATGCTATTTAACCACTTAACAACCGCCCATTGCCGATTAACGGCTTCAGGGCGGTTGTTTAACTCTGAGAGGCTGTTAATTAACGACCTCCCAGAATTCTGCTCTCGCACGCCCCCTGGGGCGCGCACACGAGATCATCCATGACCGCCGGGTCCAGTGGACCCGGCGGATCACGGTAAACGGCCGCTCGTCGCGTGACGGAGTGATCACTTGTAAACAAACCGGCGTCATGTTATGACGCTGGTTCCTCCCTCCCCCTCTCTGTACCGATCGGTACAGCGGAGGGGAAAGAGATCGGTGTTAGCAGCGATGTGGGCTGCATCTGCAGTGCCCACATCGCTGCTCACCGAATTTAACCCCTTAATTCCCTGCAAATACTCTGCAATACCCTGCAAATACTCTGCAATACCAGCCATTACTCTGCAGTACCCCCCATTACTCTGCAGTACCCCCCATTCCATTACTCTGCAGTACCCCCCATTCCATTACTCTGCAGTACCCTGCCATTACTCTGCAGTACCCTGCCATTACTCTGCAGTACCCTGCCATAAATTGCCATACTCAGCCATACTCGGAGATACTCAGCCATACTCGGTGATACCCTGCAATACCCAGCCATAGACGAACCCCACCCCTCACCGCCCTCCGGTGCTTCTACCAACTCGCCAATACGATCAAAGCCAGAATCTTTTTTTTTTTTTTATTTTTTTTTATTTCAGGCTTCCCAGCCTAGAGGTGAGATGTGGGGTCATATTGACCCCCAGATTTCACTGTAAAGAGGACCTGTCATCCCATATTCCTATTACAAGGGATGTTTACATTCCTTGTAATAGGAATAAAAGTGATCAAAAATTTTTTGGGGGGGAAAAAAATGTCAAACTAAAATAAATAAAGTAAAATGAACAATAAAAAAAAAATGTTAAAGCGCCCCTGTCCCCATGTGCTCGCATGCAGGAGCGAACGCATACGTAAGCCCCGCCCACATATGAAAACAGTGTTCAATCACACATGTGGGGTATCGCTGTGAACGTTAGAGCGAGAGCAATAATTCTAGCCCTAGACCTCCTCTGTAACTCAAAACATGTAACCAGTAAAAAAAATTTAAAGCGTCGCCTATGGGGATTTTTGAGTAGCGACGTTTGGCGCCATTCCACGGGCATGTGCAATTTTGAAGAGTGACATGTTCGATATCTATTTACTCAGCATAACTTCATCTTTCACTTTATGCAAAAATTGGGCTAACTTTACTGTGTTTTTTTTTTTTTAAGCACAAAACCTGTTTTTTCCCCCAAAAAAACGCGTTCGAAAAATTGCTGCGCAAATACCGTGTGAGATAAAAATTTGCAACGACCAACATTGTATTCTCCAGGGTCTTTGCTAAAAAAATATATATAATGTTTTGGGGTTCTGTGTAATTTTCTAGCAAATAAATGATGATTTTTACATGTAGGAGAGAAATGTCAGAATTGTCCTGGGTGCTCCAGAATGCCTGATGGCGCTCCCTGCATTTTGGGCCTCTGTATGTGGCCATGCTGTGTAAAAGTCTCCCACATGTGGTATCGCCGTACTCTGGAGTAATAGTAGAATGTGTTTTGGGGTGTAATTTGTGGTATGCATATGCTGTGTGTGAGAAATAAACTGATAATATGACAATTTTGTGGAAAAAAAAAAAGGAAAAAAAATCTTGATTTTGCAAAGAATTGTGGGAAAAAATGAAAACTTCAAAAAACTCATCATGCCTCTTACTAAATACCTTGGAATGTCTTCTTTCCAAAAAGGGGTCATTTGGGGGGTATTTGTACTTTTCTGGCATGTTAGGGTCTCAAGATTTAAAATAGGCCATCAGTACTTCAGGTGTGATCAATTTTCAGATATTGGCACCATAGCTTGTGGACTCTATAACTTTCACAAAGACCAAATAATATCCACCAATTTGTACTTATTTTTACCAAAGATATGTAGTGGTATAAATTTTGGCCAAAATGTATGAAGAAAAACGTACTAATCTGCTAATTTTTAAAACAGAAACTAAGAAAAATTCATTTTTTCACAGAATTTTCGGTCTTTTTTCTTTTATAGCACAAAAAATAAAAAACAGAGGTGATTAAATACCACCAAAAGAAAGCTCTATTTGTGTGAAAAAAAGGACAAAAATTTCATATGGGTACAGTGTTGCATGACTGAGTAATTGTCATTCAAAATGTGAGAGCACCGAAAGCTGAAAATTGGTCTGGTTATTAAGGGTGTTTAAGTGCCCAGTGGTCAAGTGGTTAACTGGATTTTCATTGAATTTCATCTCTAGCGAATATTGAAATTCTGAGTTTGACGTGGACCGCCATAATGTCGCAGTGACAATAAATATTGCTGATCACCGCCATTACTAGTAAAAAAAATATATATATATATTAATAAGAATGCCATAAATATTTTGTAGATGCTATAACTTTTGCGCAAACCAATTGACAAACGCTTATTGCGTTTTTTTTTTTTTTAACCAAAATATGTAGAAGAATACGTATCGGCCTAAACTGAGGGAAATTTTTTTTTTTTTTTTAAGAGATATTTTTGTAGGATATTTATTATAGTAAAAAATGTGTTTTCTTCAAAATTGTCGCTATTTTTATAGCGCAAAAAATAAAACCCCCTGGGGTGATCAAATACCACCAAAATAATGCTCTATTTGTGGGAAAAAAAGAACGTAAATTTTGTTTGGGAGCCACATCGCACGAACGCGCAATTGTCCATTAAAACCTTGCAGCGCTGAATCGCAAAAAGTGCTCTGGTCTTAAGCCAGCAAAATGGCCCAGTGGTTAAGATGGATCGTCTGCCTTTACAACACCTTTAAAGGATTCATCCTTTGTCAGGGGTTGACAAATGTGCTTTGAATTTAGGAGCCTTTTTTTTTTCTTTTTTTTTTTTTGAGTGGTATGGATTGTCAGCTCCCGGGATAAGGCCAGTCATTTTCACCCCCTATCCCTAACTCACAACGGAGCACCCAGTCAATAACTCCAATGTAACACTGTTACATCAGGGTTATGGGCTGACCAGAAAGAGTAAGGCTGGTTCCACTGATTGGCGGTGACACTTGGCACTGACTAGTTCCACTGATTGGCGGTGACACTTGGCACTGGCAGGTGGCACTGATTGGCAGGTGGCACTGGTTGGTGGTAGCACTGATTGGCAGTGGCAGTGATTGGTGATGGCACTGGTTGGCAGGTGGCACTAGTTGGGGGTTGCAGGTGGCATTGATTGGCGGTGGCACTGATTGGCGGTGGCAGGTGGCACTGATTGGCACTGGCAGGTGGCACTGGTTGGCGGTGACACTTGGCACTGGCAGGTGCCACTGATTGGCGGTGACACTTGGCACTGGCAGGTGCCACTGATTGGCGGTGGCACTGGTTGGCACTGGCAGGTGCCACTGATTGGCGGTGGCACTGGTTGGTGGTAGCAGGTGGCACTGATTGGTGGCAGGTGGCACTGGTTGGTGGTTGCGGGTGGCATTGATTGGCGGCACTGGCAGGTGGCACTGATTGGCGGTGGCAGTGGTTGGTGGTGGCACTGGCAGGTGGTACTGATTGGCAGTTGCAGGTGGCACTGGCAGGAGGTGACACTCGGCGCTGGCAGGTGGCATTGGTTGGCGGTGGCACTGGTTGGCGGTGGCACTGGCAGGTGGCACTGATTGGCAGTGGCACACTGAGCACTCAGTTACTGAAAAGTAACAGAGGAGCTGTCAGAATTGAGCTTAATGTCGGGGGTGGGCGGGACCCAGCCAGGGTGTGAAACTGACAAGTAACATAGAGGCAGTTCTGTCAGATTGGAGCTTGATGTGGGGGGGGGGGGGGACCCGGCCGGGGTGGGCGGGACTCAGCAGCTATCGAACATCAGCCAACGATTGGGCTGCTTAAGAAAAGGGGCAGGGCCACACGTACAAGTAGCGGCCCACCCAGATCCCATTGGCTGGTGTTTGATAGCTGCTGGGTCCCGCCCACTCCGGCCGGGTCCCGCCCACCCCCGACATCAAGCTGAAATCTGACATTTCCTCCTCTCTCCGTTGCTTCTCAGTTTCACACATTTAGCGCGGCGCTTGATGCTTGCCAGAGCCGCTGAGTGTGGAGGAGGGAGGAGGACGGCAGTCGGTGTTAATGCGCTGCATGTCTGAGGCATCAATAGTGAGTGGGCTTGTGGCAGCTTAGGCGCCAGGTTGTGATTTCTGGTCGTATAGATGTGAAGGGAGTCTCCATAAGAACCTAACTTTTGGAAGTAATCAATCATGAAGCGCCAGAAGAACCAGGGAATTAACATAGTTATGTTTTTAGTATATTGGCTATTTTACCTTGCAACAATAGGTTTTCTGTTGCATTATCTTTAATAATAATAAAGAGCAGTTTTTCATAAACAATCCAGCTTGCATTATTTCCATTAAAAAAAACAGAACATAAAGTATTTTTTGTAGACAGGAGGGTGCCATCCGGAATGTAACTAAACACAAGAGAATACTCGCCATAAAAACACATTTTACATTTAGACATCCTTAAAGAGAAAAGATGCATTGAGGCTAATATTAACCATAGTTCTCTGTTCAATACCTAATGGACCTAGTCAAATCCTTGGTTACCACTATAATGGCAAAGCATAGCGTCCTCTATTTAGACCTCTGTCATGTAGGGCTCGATGCTGGCTTAAAGCAGTAAAAGCCTTAAAAAAAAAAAAAAAAAATCAGCAGGAGAGAGCTGAACAGCAAAGCCAATTGAAAGAAAAAGAAGGAAAGGGGATGGTATAAATATAAAGTTGCCCTTCTTCGGCCCCAGTCCCAGCCATGTTATGTCAATTCTACTCAGATGGTTGCAAGTAGCTCAGTCAGGGAGTCCAAGTTTTTTTCTTCAGACTTTAGCATTACTAAACCCAGGACCCTGCATTCACTATATCTGGTCTCTCACAGTATACAGAAAATTCAAATTAAATAGTTTTAGTAAATATAAACTGCTAAATAACTTTTCTAATCAGCACGGTATAGCAGTCTTATGACTTCTGTCAGTGTCCAGCCAAGCACTGGTTTAAGCTTGTAGGAGGAGTTTTCATTCTCCTCTGACTGTATTAGGTGGCTGCATGACCCCTGATCCTCTCTGGATAGTGCTTATTGGCCCTGTGCTGATTACATGCACCCTCCAAAAAAAAAAACGCACCAAACTGAGCATGTGTAGAGTGCCTCCTTAGGGAGCTGTTCTGTCACCAGATGGATTAGGGACAGCGGAAGAAGAGGATCAGAGAACACCAGATCAAACAGCCTTTTTACGCAATGCAGGGGATTAACCCCTTAGGTTCTACAGGGAGTATAACGAGCATGCTTTACTGCATATACAGACTGATTTTACTGTTGTGGGTTTAGTAACACTTTAATCTGTTTGTCTTTAAGAAGGCTAGCTATTTTCAGCAGTAGGTTTTCATCTACGAGAATCCTTATCCAATCTTGAGAGGCCATAAGGCTCTCAAGACATGGGTCCGGTTCCGTTGGAAACCTCCTGCTCAGCGGGGAATCTGCCTGCTGATCCCCGCTGAGCAGCAGATGGCTGGTCCGTGTCCACTTCGCTTATGCAGAGCGGACACAGAAACTGCTCGCTTTCCTCTATGGGCAGTCAAACGAAACGCCTGACCATTTTATACCTGACTTCTGTCCAATCCATCAGATGGATGGGGAAACCAGATCAGATGTCCGTTGACACCTGCCCCTCCATAGAGGAGATTGGAGGGTTCACCTGAAAAACTGACAGGTAGACCCGATAGGTCCACCCATGTGAAAGGGCCCTAACTTTTTATGTTGTCAAGGAGTGTCAGTTGAGAGACAACTCTGAGGCTTCTGACATATCAAAGATGGTGGCTCCCTGCAGCAGTTTCAGTTCTTTTTGGATGTCTAAATAAGGGAGCCTTTTACAGGTAAATGTATACCAACTCTGTGCAAATACCAAATTATCCCTTGCAGTGGGGCTGTGCCTGCATTGCAGGGGGATATGGATCCATTATGCATTGGAGAACCAAAAGGAGATTTACGTACCCGATCATCCTTTCCTCCCCACAGCTTCGGCAGCTTCTGCACCCCCACGTTCTACCAGTTTGCACTGGTCTTGATGACGTCAGGACCCTAGAGTCTAAAACCCTGCCTGAGACATGAGGATGTTGAGGGACAGTCAACTCTTAAATTGTGGCGGAGCACCTCCTGCTGTGGGATGCGGAGGATCAGGTAAGTAAAACCTTTTCTCCTCTCCCCTAGACAAAACAAGTAGATAACCCTTGCAGGCACAGCTCCACTGCATGGAATATTTTTTTATCTGCCCGGATTGGGCTATAAATACACTTATAACCTTCTGGTAATATTTCTGTTGGAATAGTTTGAGGATAGGGTCTCTTTAACCTCTTGAGATCCACGCTATAGCCGAAAGACGGCTACAGCGCGGACCTCCTTTGCCGGGACTACGTCTATTGACGTCGTCCCGTGCACGAGCGGCCTGCGCGCCCCCTGAGGGGCGCGCGCGGCGCACTCTGTGATCGGCGAGTCATTGAGACTCGCCTGATCACCGATCCGAGCAAGGGGTCGATCCCGACCCCTTACCACGTGATCAGCTGTCAGCCAATGACAGCTGATCATGTGACAAAACGGAGCCAGTAATCAGCTATTTTTCCTCCTCGCGCTGTCAAAGAAAAAAAAAAGCTGATCACCGGCGGCCGTGATCGGGACATCAGTCTCGATCACGGCCAGGGTATCAGTGCCCACCTCCCCCCTGCCAGTAACCCCCAGAGAATTAAAGTGCCACCCATCAGTGTCCATAATGCCACCCAGCAGTGCCATACATCAGTGCCCACAGTGCCACCTATCGGTGCCCACAATCTGCCTCAACAACATTGCTGCACCTCAGTGCCACATATCCGTGCCCATCAGTGTCATCTACCAGTGCCCATCCGTGCCACCCATCCGTGCCACCCATCCGTGCCACCCATCCGTGCCACCCATCCGTGCCGCCTTATCTGTGCCTAGCAAAAAATAAAACTCCCAACTGTAATTAAATACCACCAAAAGAAAGCTCTATTTGTGGGAAAAAAATGATAAAAATTTAATTTGGGTACAGTGTTGTATGGCCGCGCAATTGTCATTCAAAGTGCATCAGCGCTGAAAGCTAAAAAAAATTGGTCTGGGCAGGAGGGGGGTTTAAGTGCCCAGTAAGCAAGTGGTTAAAGAGGAGGGCCGGTTAAACAAAAAAAAAAAAAAAAGTCAGCAGCTGCAAACACTGCAGCTGCTGACTTAATAAACACACTCACCTGTCCAGGGCGCCCGCGATGTCGGCCGCCCGAGGCCGACCCGTCCCTCGGCTCTCGGGTCCCGGCGCCGCCATTCCCTGTAAGGGAAACAGGCAGTTGAGCCTTATGGCTTCACTGTCCGTTTCCTACTGCGCATGCGCGAGTCCCGCAGCTACTGCGCATGCGCGAGTCCCGCAGCGCTTCCCGAATGGGACGCGCTGTGTTCTGGAACACACAGTTCCCAGAACACAGCGCGAACCATTACCCAGAAGACACCGCGACGAAGACAGAAGACAGAAGATCTCCGCGGAGGAGGAAGAGGAAGATTAGGATAAAGTGCCTAGCAACAGGCATTTCTTGGAAGTAAAAAAAAAATTTTATTTTCATTTTTTTTTTTTTAGATTTTTTTCTAATTTTTAAAAATTTTTGGTTTTTCAGGGTGGCCCTCCACTTTAATTATATACAAATTACTTCAGTTTAAAAGTATAGAAACTGAAGGGGGAAAACAAAAAGGCCCCAAACCATTTTATTTTCCATTTAAAATTTACTACTACATCTAGTAAGTTCAAATTTCCTCCGTTATGGCTATTGCTGAATAATCTTTAACACTTTTTTTCTCCCTTCATTGCTTTATTTAGGGGTGCCAATCGCTATTTGTAGATAAAGGAATGTGTTACTTGAGATTTCTTAGTCCTAGAGAGGGCACATTCCATCACACTGTAAAAAGCCTTGTGACACATAAGATGCTCACAGAGGAAATACAGAGCTTAAAAGGACAAAGTGATATCCATATAGTAACAAACTGACATATTTTTCTTAAATGGTTAAGCAATTTGCTTTTATTATAACGTTTAAGAGTGTGCATAGCGTTGGAGAACTGCCAACTATGAGGACCATGTATTTTGGTGTAAGTGATACTTTAATGAATTTCGTGTGATGCATAAACAATCAAAGGTAACAAAACAATACACCTGTCACTTTCATGTTTTGTTCACTGCTGTTGGAAGATGATTTTAATTGTCAATCGGAATGGGGAGTGAAAATATTCCTATTGTATGTGACCATCAGTTTTTTTAGATTATTGTGCTGTTTTTTGCTCATTTAACCACTTCCTGCCCAAGCCAATTTTCAGTTTTCAGCACTGTCGCTGTTTAAATGACACTTGCACGGCCATGCTACGCTGTACCCAAACAATTTTTTTTATAATTTTCTTCCCACAAATAGAGCTTTCTTTTTTTGTGGTATTTGATTTTTTGCTAAACAAATAATAAAAAAAAAAAACATTTTGAAAAAAGTTTTTCTTTGTTATAAAATCTTGTGAATAAGTATGTTTTCTCCTCCCCTGCCAGGCACTGATGATGTGGCACTAATGGGCGGCACCGATTAGGAGGCACTGGCAGGTATTGTCAGTGGGCACACATTGGCATCATGTGTGGGCAACCATGGCCACCAGGGATGTCATATCTGGTAGTCATTATTGGCAGCCATCCCTGGTGACATCCCTGGTGGTCCTTGGTGGGCATCCAAGGGGGCTGGGTTGTCAGCGCAGACACACCCCGTCAGAGGAGCAGCCAATCCGCGCTCCTCTACTCACGCCTATCAGACGTGAGTGAGGAAAAGCCGATAAGTGCCTCTTCCTGTTTACATCGTGATCAGCCGTTATTGGACACGGCTCATCACATGGTAAAGAGTCTCCATCAGAGAGGGGGCGTACAGCGGCTTGTTATACTGACCATGTGATATGATGTCCGATGAGGATATAGCAACCGCTGTACCGACGTCATTTTGCTATATGGTGGGTGACAAGTGGTTAAACGTACTTGCAGTTGAAATGCATACAAAGAGTACATTTTCAGTTTTTTTTTTTTTTTTTTTTTTTTTTTTTTTTTTTTTTTTTACTTATGCCGGTCAAAACCTGAGCACATTTATTTTCTGCAACCACGAAAAAATTCTCTCCAGTCCCCCCATCAACACAGCCAGTGTGGAGTCATTGTGTTCTCACACGGAGCTATTGTGAAGAAACCCCCCCCCCCCCCCCCAGGAGGTGACTATGGATTATTGCTAGCGGCTATAATAGCTGCTAGCAATAATCACATGTAAAATTTGACAGGCTGGTTGTACCCAAGTTGTTCGACTTGGGTACATTCAGCTTGCCCATACATGGTTCGAATCGAAGCCAGTTCCTGCTGAACTGGCCAGGATTCGAACAGTATGGCTGGCTTTAGGCACCTTACTCCCCTTTTGTTGAGGTGATTGTAGCCATTTTTGCACTTGCAACAAAAACTAATGTTTGAGCTTTCAGGGTGTACCCCCTTCTTCAAGGTCCAAGTGGCTGGTTCTGCAAGTTTGGATGTTGGTGCAAATAAAAGTTTCATAGACTATACCTAATTGTTTTTGTCTCTTGTTGGCGATCTGTTGATCCTTGAACTCCGGTTATTGATGCAGGAGGCTCTTTGCTGGCTCACAAAACATTTTTACATATAAGCACTAAGAAGTGTCTCGCAGGCACCTGTAAGATTCAAACTAGCATTTTGGAAAGTACATTTTAGTAGCCGTTCGTTATGGGATGAGTATTCAGGTACATTGGACTATGCTTCTAGGCAATTGAACATTGGCAAAATTAAAGCTACAAGGACAGCCCAAAATAAACCATCCAACTCCCAGCATGCTTTCTTTTTTTCCCTAGTGTCTTAGCAGAAAAGAGGTCCTCTCTCCAGACGGAAGAAAAAACATATTCATAGTTTTTGCCACAACATTTAAAGTAGAACTATAGGCAGAACATTATTTATTTTTATTTTTGGATACAGTAATGGGGGGGGGGGTGGGGGATAAAACCCCTGTAAGGATTATTTTTGCCATCTTTGTCCTGTTGGGGAGATTTACTTTCACTTCCTGTCCCATAGCCAAATGGGAAGTGAGAGGAAATCCCTGCAAATTAAAGTGGTTGTAAAGGCAGTCACAAGGTTATTTTACCTTCATGCATTCTATGCCAGTGAGGAGATGGAGGGTACGGGTAGGGTACACAGGGTGCCACCAGAATTTCTTCAGAAATTATAGCCTGCAAACATTTGACTTTGTCTAATTTGCACAGAACAAATTTACATGCAGTTTTGATGGACGAACAGCTATTTTTTTTTCTTTACCTTAAATATGCCCATTTAAGTAGCATCACTGGAACCTGTATCAAACTTGCACAACTACAATGATTAGGCTGGAGAAATACAGTGAGGAACAAATCTAAAACTGTACTGTACCTAGTTTGGATATAATATAATTAGAGTATTTTAATTTTAAAAGCTAGTTTAAAGCAGAACTAAATTGTGTATGAACACCACAAGCTGAAAACACGATTTACTTCATTTTTAATATTTAGAGCAAACTCACCCATCCATCCATGTCTCTATGCTTTATTTTGTTGAGTAAGCAACCCTCTAGTACAGTGATGGCGAACCTCGGCACCCCAGATGTTTTGAAACTACATTTCCCATGATGCTCATGCACTCTGCAGTGTAGTTGAGCATCATGGGAAATGTAGTTCCCAAACATCTGGAGTGCCAAGGTTCGCCACCACTGCTCTAGTATTTCTAGCTGTGGCCATCTTGAGTAAGGGCAGACGATTCATGTAGAATTTACTTCCTGTAATCCATCGGTCCTTAACCACTTACGCCCCGGACCAATTGTCAGCCTAAAGACCAGAGGTCTTTTTACAATTTCGCTCTGCACTGCTTTAACTAGTAATTGCGCGGTCATGCAATGTTGTACCCAAATGAAATTTGCGTCCTTTTCTTCCCACAAATAGAGCTTTCCGATTGGTATTTTTTTTTTTTTTTTTTATAAATTTTTATTGGAAAAGATAAGGAAAATACAAAAAAGAAATACATACGATTAGGCACAATTATTAAATGCAAGATACATAACCAGGTCACACCCTGGGGTACCAGAGAACCATAAGGCATACATAAAGAAAAAGAAGAAGCATAAGACAAAATAAAAGATAAAAGGAGAGACCCAAGACAGTTAAGTTGCAAACGAACTAAACAATGAAGACCACACTGGATGGATCAGAGACCTTCTAAGATCTTAAATAATGCAAGTAATGCTAATAAAGCCAGTGCCCCAGGGGCAAAATACCTAATCACAAGTTACAGAGCAAAATGTTGATAGAAAACAAAATATAAGGGAATGGGATGACAGGGGGGGGCTAAGGACGGGGGGGGGGGGGGAGGGGGTGTAAGGGGGGGGGGGGGGGTTCAATGTTAAAGTTCGGAGTAAAATGTCCTGGCAAGAGGTACAACTGAGGAAAAGTTGAGATGTGACGTGAATGGAATGGGGGGGGGGTGTGGAAGGCAGCTTCGGGATAAGAGACTCGCATTGAAATCAGGAGGGGAGCGGGTCCTTGTAGACGAAAGAGAGTTGTTCCACTTCGCATTGGTCCTGTACTGACAGATTGGTGGTCATAAACAAATTCCATTTAGCAAGGAAGTCAGCTTTTTGTTTGCCGTGCGAGAAGTCCGTGACGAGCCTCTCTGTGCGTAGGAGAGAAAGAAGGTCTGTTCGAAGTTGGGAGGCTGGGGGGCCAGAAGGCAGGAGCCAGAAGCGTAGTATGAGGCGGCGGGCCAGCAGTAGGCACAATAGGGTCCAGTCTACCGTGGCTCGGGTGGGGGGAGATCCTGAGACAGATCTGTTGCCTGCTGAGATGGACCACGGTAACAGGATGGGATCCCAATAGCCAAAGATCAGGAGAAAGGGGTCTTTGGGTAGTTTCAGCAGAGTTACATCAAAAATAAATGCTAGTACCTGGTCCCAAAAGGAGGAGATGACAGGACAAGACCAAAAGCGATGAGCGAGAGGAGGCTTCGGAAGATGACACTGTGGGCAGACTGCCCCATCTGGTTTCGATGTGGAGGATAAAAAGGGAATGTAGGCCCTGTGGGCAATCTTGAGCTGGGATTCCCTCCAAGTTTCGTTGGGCGTCAGTTTGTGGACTTTATTGAGACCGAGCAAAATTTTGTGAATAAGATTTGAGTCCGGGAAAGCAGATGACCAGTTTGCAATAGAAGAGGTTGATGCGGGTGTCCGTGATCTTTGCAAGAGCGGCTTGTAGATATCTGAAATTTTGAAGGAGTCGTTACGTATCAGCTGATCTAGAAAGCTTGGTTGAAAACGACGAGATGCTTCCTTACAAGTCTGCGTGATGAAGCTGAGACATTGTTGGTAATGAAAGAAATGGGAGGAAGGAATCAGGAATGTGTCCATCACTTTCTGAAAGGGGAGCGGTTTACCATTGTAGGGGTCGCATAGAGACGAGAACAAGGACAGACCCCGTTCTGACCATTCTGAGAAGGCTTGACAGTGTAGTCCTGGAGTGAAGCAGGGGTTTCCTTGGATAGGTAGGTGTAAAGAAAGGAAAGGCGTAAGACCGGCCAATTTTCTAGATTCTCTCCATGCTATAGCTGTATCTCTGAAGACTAGATTATGTTGGTGAGGGAGGGGTACGGATTTCCAGCGGCTATGTAACAAGGCTGATAATGAGAAAGGGCGAGCCATAGCGGATTCCAATTCAAAATTAGAGTATCTGGACGAGTGCGTAATCCAGTCCAGGCTAGTTCTAAGTAAACAGGCTAAGTTATACAACCTAATGTTAGGCAGACTTATACCCCCATCGCCCCTGGGAAGGTGCAACTTCTTAAAAGCAATGCGTGGTCTTTTGCCGTGCCATAAAAATTTAGAAATAGCGGATTCCAAAGAGGTAACATCCTTGTGTTTGAGCAGAAGAGGAAGGGTTTGCAGGGGATACAAAAGTCTGGCAAAACTGACCATTTTTACCAAATGGCACCTACCCAGGAGCGAGAGAGGCAGATCCATCCAGTTAAGTAACTCTTGAGATAACTTAGTAAACAAGGGAGGATAATTAAGCTGATACAGGGAGGAAGGCATTTTACCAATCTTAATACCCAGGTAGGTGATGTAGGAGGGAGCAACCGAGAATAAGGAGCCGCTTGCCCAGGGTGGGGTGGAAAGAGATCCAATGGGTAAAATTTCACTCTTAGAATAATTAATGCGCAACCCAGAACACAATCTAAATTCGTCAAAGGTATTTTTGATGGTGGAAATATCAAGGGAGGGGTTGGAGGTGAAAATAAGGATGTCATCAGCGAATAGAGATGAGCGGAGTTCCACTCCTCCAATCTCTATGCCCTGTAGAGGAGCTGAAAAAGATAGATATCTAGAAAGGGGTTCCAAGGCTAAATTAAAAAGTAGAGGGGAGAGGGGGCAACCCTGCCTGGTGCCTTTGTGTAATGGGAAATCAGGGGAAAGGAGACCTGCTGCTACCAGACGGGCGGTTGGAGAGGAGTACATTGAGGTTATAAGGTGACTGAAGGGGCCTGAGAAACCTAATTTGGACAGGGTCATAGATAACCAGTCAAAGCTAACGTTGTCGAATGCTTTCTCAGCGTCTAGGGTAATGATAGCATATGAACCAGAAGGATTCTGTTTGGCCGATTCAAGGGCGAGCAGAACTTTTCGTATATTTAGAGTGGCTGTCCGACCTTTGACAAAGCCCGACTGGGCTGGGTGAATTAGATGGGGAAGAATATCAGCTAGCCTGGAAGCGACAATTTTTGAGAGAATTTTCACATCCAAATTTAGGAGGGAGATGGGTCTGTAGGAGCCGGGTTGTAACGGATCCTTACCTTTCTTAGAGAGGAGCTTAATGACCGCTTGGTTCCCGGAAGGAAGGTAAGAACCCCCTGCCCAGATGGAAGAATAAACAGAAAGGAGGGTGGGCGCTACGGTGTGAATGAGGTTTTTGTAAAATTCACTAGTATAGCCATCAGGGCCTGGAGCCTTGTTGGAATGTAAGTGGCGAATGGTGGATTCAATTTCAGAGAGGGTAATAGGGGCGTTAAGGGTCTCTAATTGTTGTGTAGTTAAAGTGGGGAGCATCACTTTGTCAAGGAAGGCCTGAGCTTTTTCTCGGACTATAGGATCTGGAGCATAGAGATCAGTATAGTATTTTAACATGGTCTCGTTTATAGCCTGGGGGGAGGAATGTGTCTGTCCCGTGTGGTCGCGAAGGGAGGTGATGTGAGTGGGGCGATGGGCCCCTTTACAGAGTCGGGAGAGGAGTTTCCCTGCCTTATTGCCGAACTTGTGAAGGGTAGCATCCAAGTGAGCTTTTTTCGATCGTTCGACAGCGTCGGCCCAAGTATCAAAAGCTGCTTTGGCTGAAACCCACTCGTCGTGATGAGTGGCTGAGTTAGAGGACGAGAGCTGCCTTTGGGCAGTATGTAGTCTAGCACTGGCCAATTTGTATCGTTTAAGAGCATTACGTTTGAAGGATGTGGCGTAGCAAATTATCCGGCCTCTAAGGTACGCTTTCCCCGCATCCCAAAAAAGGTTCGGATCCGCCGTATGCGAGGCGTTCGCGGAAGAGTATTCCAGCCAGGCCTTATCCAAAAACTTCAAAAAATCTGCATTATCAGCTAAAAAAGCTGGAAAACGCCACATGTTGGGATGTGGGGGAAGATCCAGTCTGTCTAGTAAGACAACTACAGGGGCATGATCAGAAACCGCTATATCGTGAATTTCAGTCTCAGAAACCAAAGGAATGAGGTCGTCGGTCCCAAAGAAATGGTCAAGGCGGGCAAGGGATTTATGGGGGTTAGAGTAGAACGTGAATTCTTTGTCGGTTGGGTGACTAAGGCGCCAAAGGTCTGTCATGTGTAGGGAGTCCATAGTGGAGGCAAAGATGGAAGGAGTCATCAAGGTGGCATCTTGCGGGCGTTGTTTTGGGGAGGATCTATCGATCGAGGAATGCATAACATCATTAAAGTCACCCCCTACCAAATGGGGCAGGCGGGTGAATTTAAGTAGCCACACCGAAAGTTCAGAGTAAAAATGTTTAGTAGGATTATTGGGGGCGTAAACATTGGAAATGAACAATTCTTTAGTGCCTATCCGCACCTCAGCAGTGAAAAAGCGTCCTGAATCATCCGAAAAAGTGGAAAGAACAGTGCAAGGGAGGTTTTTGTGGATTAAAAGCAAAACCCCAGCCTTCCGACCCACTGATTCGGCTCCGAGGACTGACCCCACCCAGATCTTCTGTAAACGTGGAAAATCTGATGCGAGTAGGTGAGTCTCCTGTAAAAGGGCAATGTCTGCTTTGAGCCTCTTAAGGTGGCGAAGAATCTTCATTCTCTTTTGGGGAGAACGGAGACCCTTGACATTCCAGGAGACTACTCTAAGTGGAGCTCAATCAGTGGGTGTGGGCAGCAGGATGTAGCATACAGGAGCCTGAGATTATGTAAACTGCCTAGTCCGGGGGTATCGGTGATACAAGACAGGAAGTGAGGACCAGGGATTCTGGACTGGTAGAGGGGAGAACCCATTAAGTCACAGGGAATGAACCAGGGGAGGGGGATAGAAAAGGGGGATGGGGATTTAAACAAAAATAAGAAAAGGGTAATAACCAAACATATAAACCAAAGCGTGTACTTCTCTTTTTTCCGCATGAGTTCACTGTGTATAGGTGGGAGGAACACTCCCCGGCAGAGCCCCATTAAAATCAGAGGAGAAAACGCGGGCAGTGCCAAGGTTTTTGCTTAAAGCCCGCCGGGCTAGGGGTAAACGACCCAGCGTTGGGAAAAGTAAATAGCATGGGGACGCGTTGATACACAGTGGAGGCATGCAAGATCCTAGAGCCGGGTGGAGGAACAAAGGAACAAAGCCGGCACAATACAGAAATCTTAAACCATAAATTTAAATAACAGATCAACAGTAAGATTTGAGTAGATGCGTAATGAGAAAACAAAGACAACCTGGTTAGTTGACCATATACGTGGGTGTGCTGTTGAAGAAGAGAAGTTCAGTTGCTGAACGAAGCGCGTTGCGACTAACATCAGGATCCTTCTGGGCCGGCATAGTGTCAGCTCCCGGTGTGCAATGAGGTAGAGTTCAAAGGCGGGAATGAAGGGAAGGTGGACAACACACCCCGAGCACGAGGAGTAAAAGGCTGACACTGGGCATATCGATGCCAGCAAACCGGGAAGAAGGAGGGGGGACAAAAAAAAAAAATAACACGTCAAACTGATGTAAAAATGAAAAGAGGATTTTCAGCGGGGAAAGTTGCGATGCCGAGGATGCTCCGGATCCGAAGCACGGAAGCGTTTAGGGGAGTCCTTTCTTGGGCTTCTCTGGTCCAAGGCACGGAGAGATGCGGAAGATTTGGAGGGAGTAGCCGGAGAGGAATCCGGGCGAAGTGAACGTAGAAAAGCTTCCGCTTCAGAAGGGTCTTGGAATGAGAGCTGCTCTCCCTTGGGGGATTTGAGGCGGAGCACAGCAGGGTATGCCAAGGAGAACTTAATTTGTAATTTAAACAGTTCAGAGCAGATGGGTTGGAAAGCTTTCCGCTTTTTTGAAACTTCGATAGAGTAGTCTGCGAAGATTAAAATCTTGACCCCATCGATTTGCACAGAGGGGGATTGCCGGAATGCTTGGAGAACTGCGGCTTTGTCAGCGTAATTCAAATATTTGGCTATGATAGGCCGAGGAGACTTGCGTTCTGGGTTGAAGGATCCTATGCGGTGGGCCCTTTCCACCATGAAGGGGCCTGCAAGGCCCAGGGCCTCCGGGACGCGCTTCGCACAGAAGTCGCCTAGGTTGGCGTTGGGGAGCGACTCAGGGATGCCAACGAAACGCAGATTGGAGCGTCTGGATCTGTTCTCTAAGTCGTCCAGCTTTTGGAAGACATATTGAAGCGCTTTTTCTTGAGACCTCTCAGTGGCTTGAGAGTGATACTGATCATCCTCCACTTCTGATATCCTATGTTCAAGATCATCAAGTCTGGTAGCATGCTGTGCGATTTGGGCCTTGAGTTGTTGCATCCCCGCTTGCACAGCTTTTTCCACAGAAGCTGTAATCATAGGGGATAGCAAGGCCGCCACAGCCTGAGCAATGCGGCTAGTATGTCCATCATCAACTGAGGGAGTGAGGTGAGGGTCGCTGGCCAGGCTATGGGGAGGCTGAGCGGCTTGCCCATGGTGATGTGGTGGGCCTGTGGTGGCTGGGGGTGATGTGGTGTTGACCCCGCTTACCTCCATGTCTGTGTCCGGCCGGTCAGAAGCTGGTGCCTGAGGAGGTGTCGCGGCCTGCGCCGGAGCCTGGTAGGCCGAAGCCGGGGGCTCGATTTGCGGGCGGTCCGCGAGCGCCGCTGCGGCCGCGTATGAACGGGGACCCGTCTTTTCGAGGAAGCGGTCCATGAAGCGTGGATCGCGGGGGGGGTCACCCGGAGCCTGGATGGGGCACTGGGGCCGCTTTTGGCTGAATTTAGAAGCCGGTTTGAGGGGCTCTGGAGCGGGAGCTAGGCGGGTGCGCTGCTAGCTCATGCGGCGCCGGAACCGGAAGTCCCGATTGGTATTTGATTGCCTCATCGATTTTTATTTTTTACGATATAAATGGAAAAAGACTGAAAATTTTGAAAAAAAAAGATTTTCTACTTTTTGTTATAAGAAAAATCGAATAAACTCAATTTTAGTCATACATTTAGGCCAAAATCTATTTAGCCACATGTCTTTAGTAAAAAAAAAATGTCAATAAGCGTATATTTATTGGTTTGCGCAAAAGTTATAGCGTCTACAAACTAGAGTACATTTTCTGGAATTTACACAGCTTTTAATTTATGACTGCCTATCTCATTTCTTGAGGTGCTAAAATGGCAGGGCAGTACAAACCCCCCCCCCCCAAATGACCCCATTTTGGAAAGTAGACACACCAAGGAAATTACTGAGAGGCATGTTGAGCCCATTGAATTTTTTTTTTTTTGTCCCAAGTGATTGAATAATGACAAAAAATAAATTGTCACTAAATGATATATTGCTCACACATGCCATAGTTATATGTTACACATGCCATAGTTATAAATACATTCTGCTGCTTCTCCTGAGTACGGGGATACCACATGTGGGGGACTTTTTGGGAGCCTAGCTGCGTACGGGACTCCGAAAACCAAGCACCGCCTTCAGGATTTCTAAGGGCATTCATTTTTTATTTCACTGAGTCTGAATCTGACAGATGAGTGACTTCCTCTTCACTATCTGTCATGCTCAGAAACGTGTAGGCCTCTTCACTCGTGTACCTTCGCTTTGCCATTTTGGGCTCTAAATTTAGTGGTACACTAGTGAGATTCACAGGTAAAAAAGCACCTAGGCTTTCAGCGATTGTATAAAACGCTAACAAAAAAAACTGTTAGCGATCGCAGTGATCAGGCCTGACTCTGCGAACGCTGCAGTTATGTGTTTAGTGTTTTGTAAGTGACAGTGATCGATCGATACTGCACTTGGGTGGGCTTGGTGGAGGGGCAAAACGCAGGTGCTAGCAGGTATCTGGGCCGATCCCGCTAACAATGCATTTTTTGGAACCCTAAACTGCTGGGGACGCTAGTATAGATCTGATCAGATATTGATCTGTTCAGATACTATACCACTACGGGAGGTGTATGCTTTGCGCGTGGGTGTTGGCAGTAATGGCACTAACCTAGCGCTGCCTGGGGCGACGCAGACCCTATCTGACCCTAAAACCTAATTGATATCAGCCACCGGGTGATCAGGGGGTTAAACCTTTATTGGGTAATAAATGGTGGGTGCCCTGATGCTATAAAAAGCAAACTAACTAACCAGCGTCACCCGTAACACTTATACGGTGATCACTGGTGAAAGGGTTAACTAGGGTCAATCAGGGGGTTAAAACCTTTATTAGGTAGTATATGGGGGGTACCTGACGCTATATAAAAACCTGATGGGGAACCTAAATAATTAACTGGCTAACCAGCATCACCAGTGACACTTATACGGTGATCACTGGTGAAAGGGTTAACTCTAGGGGCAATTAGGGGGCTACCCTGGACCTAACACTAACTGTCCTGACACTTTTTACAGTCACAACTGACACTAAATGCAGTGATCAGTAAATAAATGATCACTGCAATCAGTGACACTGTGACTGGGGGGGGGTGTGGGGGGTGATTGGGGGTGAAAGTGTGCCTATGTGTACCTACGTGCCAGTGTAGTGTTGGTACACTTACTATGATGTCTTCTCTCCTCGCTGTCCGGTCAAAAAGACCACCACGAGGAGAGTGACATCACTTCCTCCTGCCTGTGTTTACACTACACAGACAGGGGAAGCTTCTCATTCGCCAGGAGCGATCGAGAGGGGATGGCCAGAAACCAATAGCCATCCCCTCATCCCTGATCGCTCCGTTTTCACTTCAGGACCACCGCAGCCAGCGGGAAGGCAGGCACGTATGGGTACGTGCTTGTGCCTGTCCGTGCCATTGTGCCGACGTATAATTACATGCGGCGGTCCTTAAGTGGTTAAACAGGCATGCAGGCAGGAGGGTGTGCTCATCTGAGAAAGCCTTTGCTCTCCTTGTCCAGATGAAAGAAAAAATGCCCGTGAAGACTTCTTCATATATGACATTTTGGCCCAAACTAGAAACCAGGAAGTAACCTAGATAAAAAAGTTAAAACAAAATATAATATAACTTCCTATCTATTTACGAATGATCGTAGCATAAGGATTTAAAAAAAGTTTAATCTTGATTAAGAGTTTAGTTTTGCTTTACATTTTGTTGGGAACAGAGGAAATAGCTTTGAAGATACTATAAATATGTATTTTTAATTTTTACATTTTTTTTTTAGTTTCTTTAATTTTAAGAATTTTGGCATACGTCCTGATGTGCTTTCTCTGATTGCTGAATGGAAAAGTCAGGGTTCAATGTATAATTGTGCTTTCTCAGAATTGTAACAAAATAAAAAGCTGCATGTATGCACCCTTTTGCAAGTTATTGAGCAATAGAGCAGCGGTCACCAACCAGTGGTCTGTGGACCACCGATGGTCCACGAGGAAATGTTGGTCCCCAAAAGGGTTCTACTGCAAATCAAAATTGTGGCACCTTGTAAAGATGGTCAGCTTTGCTAGATTATTATACCCTATGCAAACTCTTCCACTTTTGCTAAAGCACAAAGATATTACTTCATTAAACTCTTCTATTTCCAAATTTTTATTGCACGGCAAACAACCCCGTATCGCATACAAAAAACTGAACCTTCCCAGGGGCAATGAGGGTATTGGTTTACCTAATATCCCCTTCTATAATTTAGCTTGTTTACTTAGAACCAGTTTAGATTGGATCACTCACTCATCTAGGTATTCTAACTATGAACTGGAATCCGCCATGGCTCATCCCTATTCCTTGACTGCCCTCTTACACAGCCGATGGAAATCTGTCCCCTCCCCTCATGAATACAACCTTGTTTTCAGAGACACAGCAATAGCATGGAGAGAGTCTAGGAAACTGGCCAGGCTTCCTCCCTATATTTCTCTACATCTGCCGATACAGGGAAACCCCTGCTTCCTCCCAGGACTTGAATGTAAACCTTTCTCGGACTGGCACGCACGGGGCCTATCGCTATTCTCATCCTTATGTGACCTGAATATTGGTAAACCATTACCCTTTCAAACACTGGTGGACTGCTTCGCGATTCCCTCTTCACACTTCTTCCACTACCAGCAATGCATCAGCTTTCTTACACAAACCTGCAAAGAGGACTCTAAGATTTCAACCTAGCTTCTTGGACCAATTGATACAGGATGATTGTTTCAAAATCTCCAATGTGTATAAACCCCTCCTGCAACGATCAACACCCCCCGCATCTTCAACTTCCATTGCAAACTGAACTTCAGCCTTCCCAGGCCCCGACCTTGTCCTGCTCGGGCTTCGTAAGGTTCTGCGCCTAACCCCTAATGAAACCTGGAGGGAAACCCAGCTAAAGATTGCCCACGGGGCCTATATCCCTTTCCTGTCCCCCAAATCTAATCGAGACGGTGCGTCTTTCCCCCATTGCCAACAACGAAAGCCGCCCCTCTCTCGCCGCCTATGGTCTTGCCTGACTATTTCTACCTTCTGGGACCATGTCTTGGCTTTTATTTTTGATGTCACGCTACTGAAATTACCCAAGGAACCTCTGCTCCTAATCTTCGGCTATTGGGACCCCCTATTGTTGCCGTGGTCTGCACCTTCAGGAATTACCCCTCCCAAAGGGACTCGCCTCGCGCCTCTATGGACTGGGTTCTGCTGTGCCTCCTTTTGGCCCGACGTCTTATACTCCAGCACTGGCTATCTCCACTTGGCCCTCCAGTCAAACAACTCCACAAGGAACTTCTCTCTCTTTTGTACAAAGAACGGCTTCTGACAGACTTCTCCCACGTCAAACGAAAATCAGCATTCCTCTCTAGGTGGCAAATGTTCATCGCATCAACTCTGTCACCAACTGATCAACATGCATTGGAACAATTTTCTTTTACATACAACAGGTCGTACACCTTCTGATATTACTATCCGACCTCCTCCATAGGCTCGGTCATCTCAAAGCCCTTCTCCAGGACTCTTTTCTATGGACACTACAAACTAACCCCTCACAGCGCAATTTTCTCTATACCTCGCCAACCCCCTTCCTCCCCCCTTCCTCCTCTCCCTCCCTCCCCCTCTTCTTTTTCTTTCATTCCCTCCCCTTACTTTTTTTTTTTTAGTTTCAAGAACTTGCTTGATAATTCCTGGCTAGGCCTTAGATCTCTTTTGAGCCTGTTTATAGCGCCTGCTACTGTTAGGGTTCAAGACAGTCACTGATCCATCCAGTCTGGTCCGTATTGTACTTTATTATCCCTGTCTTTGCTGTTATTGAACGTCTTTTGTATCTCACGATATCTTAAGAAAATGCATTGGATCTGTATTTTTCTTTTTTATATGTGCCTTTGTATTGTTCTAGCTCCCAATAAAAATTATTTGAAAAAAAAAAAATTGTGGCAGATGTATACCACTCAATCTAGTTCCCAGCGTTGTTCTCAATGTTTGCTGACAATCAGTACTGTCAGTGTGCATTGATACCCAATGCCTTCTCTGTAGCTCCAGTTCCTGTGAACTCAGAGGGAGGCGCTGGGAGTAGTGCAGAGAGGGAGATAGAGAAAAATGGGACTTCCAATGGCAGCGCTGATCAGACTGTGGGAGGGAGCTTGAGCATGTTGCCGGATGCTGAGGGGAAATCCAATGATGAGTCTGTAAGGCAGCAGTGTGATGTGGAGGGAGGGGGCAGAGAGCAGAAGCATTGAGTGTATAAAGCATGTATAATTCATGATGTGCCGCAGGATTCAAAATTGTGAGTTTAGTAGTCCACGAGGTCCGAAAGGTTGACAACCACTGCATTACAAGTATGTTGCCTAAATAAAGTTTTAACACTAAAAGAGGCAAGGGAGGGGATCATTGTGGCTGATCAGGGTTGACCGAAAACACTTTTCAATAAAAAAAAAATGTTTGTGTGTATGTTTACTTTATCTGACGTTATGCAGACTTACCGTTGATCTACACATATAAGCAGTTGGCTTTTCTATTTACTGTATATATTATTTTTCAGTGGAGTAATTAAAGTGCTTGTAAAGGCTCATTTAAAAATAAAAATAACAAACGTATCATACTTCCCTCCACTTTGCACCTTGTTATGCAGAGTGGCCCCGGACATCCTCTTCTGGGGTCCTTTTGGTGGCTCCTCGCCACATCAGAGGAGCACTCTTCTGGGGGGTTACCTTGCGTGTGCGCTCCAGAGTCCAGCATTTGCGTCCATAGACACGAGTGCTGGACTCGGCCCCTCCTCCCCCGGTTCCAGCGTCATTGGATTTGATTGACAGCAGTGGGTGCCAATGACTGTGCTGCTATCAATCTATCCAATCAAGAGCCCAGAACCCCAGGCAGTCACTGCCAGGTGTTTTTTTCATCTTAATGCATAGGATGCATTAAGGTAAAAAACATGAGGGTTTACAACTTCCACTTAGTGGAGGTCCATGCTAAAACTAAAATCCCTACATCTATAGCCACCAACATTCTAACACTATATACTATCTAGCCCTGTAAATATAAAATCAGTATTGCATACATTTTCTGCTGGCAATCTGACCTGATCTCCAGTGGGGGAAGCTCTGCTGAGTACACGTCCAACATTTGTGAAATTAATGGGAAGTGACATCACCCATAGCGTTACTATGGGGCTTCTGGACGTGTCCTCCCTCCCACACAGTAAAGCTGCGACTGACAGCTCAGCATGGGATCAGCGCTTCCACGGCTGGAGATAAGGTCAGATCGCCTGCAGAGAAGGTATGTATACAGATTTTATCTTAACATTTGACTAAACGTGTCCTGTCTTTTAACCGATTAAATGTTAATGTGTTTTTATGCAGAAAATGCAAGAAGGATCAGAAGATCACAACCACTGGAGGGCATTGTGAGTCCCCTCCTATTACAACGTAGTCCTGCATCCATGTGGAGATGGCGCAAAGCAGTCAACCCCTTGACATCCAGGTATTAAATGATCTTCAGCAACGCTTCCCTGAGATTCCACTGGAAGTGGTATCTCAGTGCATGATGCAGGTATGTGCTAGAGTGACAAACTAATTATGTGTGTTGTTTGCTTTAACTATCTAGCAATCGCTCTAGCTCCTTGTACCTTAAAAAAAAAAAAAGCCTAACAAATTGTAACCCCTTTTCCTACTGGCTAGCTAAACAAAATAATATCTTCTTCAAAAAACAAAATCATTTATGGCATTATTGAGTCAGTGGTTGAAAATGAGGTAACAGCATGTGCGGAATTATATTCATGTATGCAATATTAGGATAATTCTAGAACTACTACGGTAATATATAATTCACACAAATTAATTCTCAATTAAGCATGAAATGTGTTCTCTGTGCAATAAATGTGCTTGTTTTTCTTGAATCTTACGAATAGAGATTCCCCAGCTTTGGTAATTTTCTTTCTTTTTTTACCAAGGTCCTGGAAGCTGAGCTGGGTCAGCTTTGTGTGCTTTTAAAAAATATATATAAAAAAAAAAAAAATATATATATATATATATATATATATATATATATATATATATATATATATATATATATATATATATATATATATATATATATATATATATATATATATATATATAATATTCTGAAACCGTGTAGATCAGGATCAATGTAAATTGGTTTTCTCTACACCTCTTCCAGGACAGCCCATGAGACCTAGGGCTCCTCCTACCAGGACAGGAAACACGCTAACCCCCACCAGATAATAGGGCGGTCCTCCAGGCTCCATGTCAGTATTGGTGTTTCCTCCAGACTGGTGTGTGTATCTAACCTGGATAATAGGTAATATGTTTCATGGAACTGGTTCCCCTAAGTCTCATGAGCGTGGCTCTTGTGGCAATGGGGTGGTATTCCTACCTTCATCTTAGGTCCCAGAGCGGCACATCCACCAGGGGAGTAGGTTTGGGGCTGTTGTCTTTGCGTATCAGTGCATGGTGAATGCCAGCATCATAGTGTGCGTCCGAGCTCCTGCCCGTGAGTCGCATGGCGACAGTCAGCTTTCCCTGCCAAACAACCTGGCTGGAATGTGCAGTGGAACAGAGGAGGCCGTGAGCGTGGAGGGGCGTAACTTGGCGTTCCAAGCTGGCCCACAGGAAGTGCCCAGCAGGGTGACTTCAGGGGCATGTGAACGTCATCAGCGGGTACTGAAGACGTTCCAGTCTCTGAGCGGCACGAACTGGGAGGCTGGTGG
The DNA here is from genome assembly GCF_037356315.1 of Lithobates pipiens. Taxonomy (NCBI): domain Eukaryota; kingdom Metazoa; phylum Chordata; class Amphibia; order Anura; family Ranidae; genus Lithobates; species Lithobates pipiens. Next base: position 429,627,750 of record NW_027507748.1, read on the forward strand.
TTTTAAAAACCAGTGAAACCCAGCAGAGGCTGCGGACTGCTACAGGGGCAGAATGGACTCCCCTGCGATACCTGCACAGGCGGCGGAAACAGGCCCTAACACTAGCACATCACAGGTAAGCCTGAAGAGTATTCTACTTCCTTGCACATCCTGTGAGTGCTCTCCTCCTTGTAACCAGTAGGGACTAGGTGAAGGGGGCATATTTTCCTTTTCTCCTGCCCAGGGTGTTATCGAGTTTGTGGTGTAAAATGTATTGGGGTCATTTGTTCTCTTGCAGGTCAAGACTCAGGCAAGGCCCAAGCACAGGCACCAAAAAGGAAATGTGCGGTTTGCAGAAACAAATTGAGCTCCTCATGGAGCACAGCAGTTTGCCGCACCTGTATAGACAGCCTAGTTAAGGATGACTGTTTTCTCCTGTCAGAAAATGCTGACTTCTGTTAGAGATGAGCTTACGTCTACGTTTAGTTAATTTAATACTCTAATTGGCAAGTCCCCTCAGAGGTTCCATCTCCAGTTAAGATTCCAGCCTGTCCTAGCGCTCCACAGTAGAGTGCGGAGAGTGAAGACTCTGAGGCTGAAGCCGGCTCTGCCCATTCTTCTCTGGAAGCATCAGGGTTAGATACATGGCCCAGGGATAGAGAATCTTCAAGGTGCTCAAGGTATAAGTTATCATTGGAAGATGTAGATGACTTATTAAAAGCTATCTATATGACACTTGATATAGAAGAGAAGGTACAATTGTCTAAACATGACCTTATGTACAAAGGTTTGCATAAGAAAAAGGTTTGTTTTTCCCGTGTGTAGTTCCCTTCTTGATACTATCAAGCTGGAGTGGGAAAATCCAGAGAGAAAACCTTTATTTTCCGGTAACCTAAAAAGGTTTCCATTTGAAGAGGACACAGCGCAGCCATGGAACAAGAATCCTAAGTTAGACGCACCTCAAAAGTTGAAAAAAAGCGAACCTATTCTTTGACATTATGGGCATGCTTAGGGATCTGATGGATAAAACAGGAGATAACCTTATTCACAGAGCCTGTGACTCAGCCATTGGGAAACTTAAACCAGCTCTGGCCTCCACTTGTGTAGCCAGAAATGAAAAAAGAAGTATGGAGCAGATTCTAAAATCTTTCCCTCGCCTCTTTCCTGAAGTGGGGTTTTTGGCTGATTCTTACGCAGGTTGGTAAGAATGACAGCTAGGGCCTCAGCCTTAGTGAATTCGGCCAGAAGAAGCCTATGGCTTAAAACCTGGTCAAGCAACACTGCCTCAAAGTTACGCCTATGTGGTCTTCCCTTAACAGATCATCTTTTTGGCACAGGTCTGCAAGAGTTGCTGGAACGCATGGCCGATAGAAAAAAGGCCTTTCCCGAGAATAAGAAAAAGCCGACAGCCAGAAAAAAGATTTGTGGCCAAAGTAGGCAGCAAGGTCCTAGGGAAAGGGACGATAGGCCCAAAAAACATTGGACAGGGCACAAAGGCAGAGATAAAGGGGGCGTCTTGTTTAACCCTCCTCAACAACCCGCCAAGCCACAGTGACTAGTGTGTCCCAATGGGAGGAAGATCGAGGCAGTGAGCAGCAGTCCCCTCAATCCCAGTTATCCTGGACCTAGTGACCAATGGGTACAGGCTGGAATTTTCTTGCCAGCTACCAGAGCGATTATTGGTCACGTTCCCTTCCCAAGATCAGGTTAAAGCGGAGGTCCACCCTAAAGTGGACCTCCGCTCATCGGAACCCTCCCCCCCTCCGGCGCCACAATTGGCACCTTTCAGGGGGGAGGGGGGTGCAGATACCTGTACAGTACAGGTATTCTGCACCCACTTCCGGGATAGCTCTCTGCGGAAAGGGGCGTAGATTACGCCCCTTTCTGCAAGTGCCCGCCCCTTTCCGCAAGTGCCCCGCTGCCTGCTGGGAAACACACAGATCCCAGAGGCAGCGGGGACCGTCCTTATTGCGCAGCGCGATTCGCGCATGCGCAGTAGGGAACCTGGAAATGAAGCCGAAAGGCTCCATTTCCTGATTCCCATACCCAAGATGGCGGCGGCAGCACCCGAGAGACGATCTAGAGATCGGCTTCGGGTGCCGACATCGCGGGCGCGCTGGACAGGTAAGTGTCACTATTTTAAAAGTCAGCAGCTGCAGTATTTGTAGCTGCTGGCTTTAAAAAAAAAAAAAAAACGCGGAGTCCCGGTGGACTCCCACTTTAAAACGAGGGCCCTGGATCTCCAAATTGGAGACTTGTTAGATCAAAAGGTCCTGATTCCGGTTCCCCATTAAGATCAGGGCAAGGAATTTTGTTCCCATATATTTGTCATCAGAAAGCAGTCAGGAAAATAGCTTATCCTGAACCTCCAGTCTCTAAACCGTTCGGTCAGGTACAAGCACTTTCGTATGGAGACTGTGTTATCAGTCAAAAAGCTGGTTTAACCAAACTGCTTCCTGGCCACTTTGGATTTGAGGGATGCCTATCTGCACATCCCTATCCATCCATCCTTCCAAAGATTCTTAAGACTAACGGTCAAGATGGGAACAGAGATTCGGCACTTTCCATTTCAAGCCCTCCCCTTCAGTCTTTTCTCAGCTCCATGCATTTTTACAAAAGGTGTTTGGGGGAGGCACTGGCTCCGCTAAGGTTAAAGGCTTTAATGATTATCCCTTACCTTCCCTTACCCTTCCCTGACCTTCTAGTGGTGGCAGAGTTATACCAAAAGTTTTTAGCAGATCTCCAGACTGTACAGGACTTCCTTCAATCTCTAGGCTGGTTAATAAAAAAAAAAAAAAAAGAAGAAAAGTCTTCCTTCCAAAACTGTCTGGCAGATTATCTAAGCCCCTACTGGGTATGTCGAGACAATTGGTCCCTCTGTCCCGAAATCTTTGCGGGTCTCATCGACAGATGGGGATGTCCTGAAGCGGACTTGTTCGCAGATCAGAACAATCGCAAGGCAGAGAAGTTATTTTCTCTGAACCCAGCGGATTGATCGTTGGGGATTGATGCTCTGGCAAATCTGTGGCCATTTGGCCTCTTGCGCCTTCCTGCCGATCGGGCTAATTCCGGAAGTTTCTTCTAGGAAAAAAACAGATCTCCTAATAGCCCCTTTCTTGCTCAAGAGGCCATGGTTTTCCCTGTTACAAACTCTGGTCTCGGAGCCTCCACTGACTCCTCCGAAGAGAGAAGACTTATCTCAGGGTCCAGTGTCCCACCCACACGTGGTTTCCTTTAAGCTTGATGGCCTGGTATATGAAGAAAAGATACTAAGTGCCCAGGGGTTCTCTGACAAAGTAGTCAAGACCCTGGTAAATTGCAGAAAACCAGTCACTAGAGCCATATAGTCCAAGGTTTGGAAGAAATTTAACTCGTGGTTATCTGAAAATCAAAGATTAATGATTATTGTGATGTTTCTTCAATTTTGGATTTTTTTTAAAGAGGGTGTCGACAAAGGTCTTTCAGTTAGTACCTTAAAGGTACAGGCGGCAGCTATCTGTGTTTTTCTCAAATTTTCTCTCTTGGGAAATCCCACTATATAGCTAGATTCTTCATCATTTTCTAGGTCCAGGCCAGTAGTGGTTAGAAGTTATCCAACCTGGGACCTGTCCCTGATGCTGCAAACTCTGGTAGAATTCCCTTCTGAGCCCCTAGAGGATATTTCAGTTAAGTTACTTTTAAAAATTTTGAGGATCGAGTTTTAGTGTGTGTGTGTATATGTGTATATGTATGTGTATATATATATATATATATATATATATATATATATATATATATATATATATATATAAATATACATACATACATACATACAGTTTTTAAAGAAATTGGCTAACTTTACCGTTTTTTTTTTTTTTTTGTTTTTTTTTGTTTTTTTTTACCACTTGTCGACAGGGCCATAGCAGAAAGACAGCTACAGAGCGGTCGTGTTTTTCTGGGAGGGCATCCATGGATGTCCTCCCAGAATCTTGCTCTCACGTGCCCCCTGGGGCTCGCTCCCGCAAACATCCATGACTGCCGGGTCCGGAAGACCCGGTGGATCACGGTAAACCGCCGCTGGTAGTGCCCGTTCACCACGTGAACGCTCCGTCAAATGACAGAGCGATCACTTTTAAACAAACTGGCGCCATGTAATGACGCCAGTTCCTCCCTCCCCTCTCTGTACTTATCGGTACAGTGCAAGGGGAGAGGGGGAGAGATTGCAGCAGCTCTGTGGGCTGGATATGTAGTGCCCATACTCTGCCCTTTATTTTTTTAACCGAATTTTCAGTCTTTTTTTGATTTATAGCGCAAAAAATAAAAATAAATAAAACGCAGCAGATACCACCAAAAAAAAGCTCTATTTGTGTGGAAAAAAGGACAAAAATTTCATATAGGTACAGTGTTGCATGACTGAGTAATTGTCATTCAAAATGTGAGCGCACCGAAAAGCTGAAAATTGGTCTGGTTAGGAAGGGGGTTTAAGTGCCCAGTGGTCACGTGGTTAATTCATTAAAGTGTATTTATTTATTTTTTAAATTACATTTGAAAGACCGCTGCACAAATACAGTACGACATACAATATTGCCATAACCACCATGGTCTCTGTTAAAAAAAATAATATATGCAGTTGTGCTCATAAATTTACAAACCCTGGCAGAATGTACGAATGTATGTATGTATTTGCCATTTTTTAGAGCCTTTGAATGATGAAACAAACTTCACTCATGGTTAGTGTTTGGCTGAAGCCATTTATTATCAATTAACTGTGTTTACTCTTTTTAAATCGTCACAACAGTTACTACCCATATTACCCTGATCAGAAGTTTACATACCCCAGTTCTTAAAGTGGATGTATACCTTCTTTTTTTTTTTTACCTACAGGTAAGTCTATAATAAGGCTTACCTGTAGGTTAAAGGAATATCTCCTAATCGCGGCGCCGGAGCCACGAACCTGGAAGACACACTGAGGGGAAATGCCGGCTCCCTCAGCGGTGACCGGGACCAGCTGCTGTTGCTTTATTCTAAGGTAAGTATTTCATAATGAGCCTGTATACGGTGCATACTAGCTCATTATGCCTTTGCCTTACAGTTGTTTTTTGTGTGGTTATACAACCGCTTTAATACTGTGTATTGCCCCCTTTAACATCAATGACAGCTTTACCTCTTTTGTGGATGAGGCTCTTTATCTTCTCACATGGTAAAGCTGCCCATTTCTCTTGGCAAAAAGCCTCCAGTTCTTGTAAATTCTTGGCCTGTCTTTCATGAACGGCACGTTTTTGAGATCTCCCTAGAGTGGCTCAATGATATTGAGGTCAGGAGACTGAGATGGCCACTCCAGAACCTTCAATTTATTCTGCTGTAGCCAATGACAGGTCGACTTGGCCTTGTGTTTTGGATCATTGTCGTGTTGGAATGTCCAAGTACGTCCCATGCACAGCTTCCTAGCTTATGAATGCAAATGTTCCTCCAGTATTTTTTGATAACATACTGCATTCATCTTGGCATAAATTTTGACCAAATTTCCTTTGCCTTTGTAGATCACACATCCCCAAAATATTAGCGATCCACCTCCGTGTTTCACAGTAGGAATGGTGTACCTTTCATCATAGGCCTTGTTGACTCCTCTCCAAATTAAGTGTTTATGATTGTAGCCAAAAAGCTCAATTTTGGTCTCATCTCATCACTCCAAATGACTTCGTGCCAGAAGGTTTGAGGCTAGTCTTATGCTGTTTGGCAATATTGTAAGCGGTATACTTTGTGGCATTTGCGTAGGAATGGCTTTCTTCTGGCGACTTGACCATGCAGCCCATCATTCTTTTCATTCATTTCATTCCCCACGACTCAGAATCCAGAAACATCAGTGCAGCACTGGATGAAAGATGCAAGGGTCTGTCAGGAGTCCAGAAACTCATTGACCTTTTTTATACACACACGCTAATTACAAGCAAACAGATTACAGGTGAGGATGGTTACCTTTAATAGCCCTTTGTGTTAAGTTGTGTGCATGTTATCAGGCCAAAATCACCAGGGTATGTAGACTTTTTGATCAGGGTCATTTGGGTAGTTTCTGTTGTGATTATGATTTAAAAAGAGTAAACGCAGTTGATTGATAATTTAAAGTACACCTTGTACAACCACTTTTACCTACAGGTAAGCCTATTTTAAGGCTTACCTGTAGGCGCTTGAAATATCTTCTAAACTTCCACGGTTTAGGAGAAATTTACTAAAAAAGATGCGTACCGATGTCACTGGCGCATGCGCCCTTTCTAATGGGGGGTCATGCCGTGACTGGCAGTTTCTGCGTGAATGCGTGGGAGTGACGTCACCCAACTCCAGCCAGTCACAGAGCCGGAGTTTGCGGCCCCAGAAGGAAGAGAGGCGAAGATGGACACTCCCTGCTTGTGGTGACAACGGAGGCATCGCAGGCTTCGGTGTCAGGTAAGTGACACATAATGGGCTGCTATGCGATGATCATTATGCTCTACCTTTGCAGGGAAATAGTTTACTTCCTCTTTAATGGCTTCAGCCAAACACTAACCATGAGTGAAAGAAATGTTTGTGTTCTTCTCTGAAAAATGGCCAAGAAATCATAAATTCTACCAGGGTATGTAAAATTATGAGCACGATTGTATAATGTTTGGGTGTTCTGAGTAATTTTCTAGCAATAAATATTGATTTTAACTTTTAAGCAGCAAGTGCCAGAAAAAGGTTTAAGCCCCATGTACATGGAACGCTGCTATACACATGTTCAGATGCAGTTGGACGCTTTTTTCAACTGCCCCTGAACTTATTCAATGTTATCCTGTGTGACCATGTACATGGTCTCGTTTATTGAAGTTTTTGGGCGGTTGCGTTTAACAGCGTTTCTTCTAAAACAAAAAAGGGTTCAGACACCGAAGTTTCTGATATTTCAGAAGCTAAACGCGGTAACCCACGTATAGCCGCGTTCCGTTTATAGGCGTTTTTCATTTTTGGCCATTTTAAAATAAAAATAACAAACGCGGCATTTAAATGCAGCAAAACTGACATTTTAAATGTGGGTTACTATCTGTCAAATTAAATCGTTCAGGAGAAGTTGTAAAAACGTCCCGTGTACATTAAGCCATAGTCTTTAAGTGGTTAAACTCCCCTCATCTACAGGCAGAAGTTCATTCCTTTGATCTAAGAAGAACTGTTACTTTGTTTATACTTATCCAGGATGTTGTGATGGAACTCGGCAGGCTGGCTGGATTTTTTTTTTTCATATTTTTTTTCAACTGTGAGAACTCTGCACTTGTTAGAATCCTAAAATGCTGTTTTGAAGATCAGAAAGGGAAATGCGATTTTTGATTCGCAATGGATTCGGATCGCATTGGTGCGTTCACACTGCGATCTGTGAACCGATCTGGCAGCATCATTAACATTGTATTGACACCCGCAGCGGTTCGCAGAAGGCAGTGCTGAACTGCCTGCGGGAAAGATGCGATGCGGGAACCAGCGCTGGAAATGCGCTGGTTCCCGCATCGCTATAGTGTGAACCCAGGCAAAAGGAAAGTGTCTGTGTTACTAAGCTGTACTTGTAAAATGATAGTTGGAAACTGTTGAAGGCTTTTAGCACACGGTTTCCTCGCAGACACTTATGATACATGAGGCTCTCTCCTTTTAGTTGCAGGTATGTATTGATTCTGTGCCAAGTGCTGTGTTTGCTCTTCAGGATTTTATATACGAATATGGAGAAAACATCAGTCAGTGTAATATCACACTTGTTCTGCTGTGCAGCATACTAGTGTCATTCCATGTAAGAGTCTAATTCAGGGTGATGCTACATAGTATAACATTTATGTCATGGTTCTATTCCAATCTGGCATAAAGTGAATCGTGTCACTAATTACTCTTCCTACAGTACATGTTATCGGTTCCAATATTAAAGAATACTTAGTGGTTTTAATGGCTGAATGTTTTTTACCATAATGTTTTCTCTGCATTAAGGTAAAACATTTTCTGTGTGTAGCTACCCCCTTTTTTATGCTCACCTGAACTCGATCTCTCCCTCCTCCATAGGCTTAAAAACAGCAACGGGAGCTATTGGCTCCTGTTTTTGTCAATCACAGGCAAAAAGCCTGGGGGGAAGAGGCTGAGCCATCCTGTGTGTCAATGGACATACAGATTACAGCCTGGAATCGAGCCTGCACGAGTGCCCCCTTAGTAGGCAGCTTGCAGGTGAAAGGAGCCTGAGGTTTTAGCAGAGGACCCGAGAAGAGGAAGAATGGGGTTGCTCTGTGCAAAACCACTGCACAGAGCAGGTAAGTATAACATGTTTTTGTTTAAAAAAAAAAAAAAAAACGAATAAAATTTGATCCTTTTACCATCGCTTTTAAAGTGGAACTTCACTCTCTCAATCACCATGGTATTTGTTATCCTTATGCTGATGGCATTTATAAATAGATAGGAAGGCATATTATGGAAACTTGTTTTAAAAAAAATATATTTCTTTTCTTACGTCAGGGGACACAGAGCCATAGTACTTACTATGTGGGTTATAGGACCACTGATAGGTGATGGACACTGGCACTCCCTAAGCCTAGAAGTATACTCACTATATAACCCCTCCCACTACTGGGAGTCCTCCCTTTTTTTTTTTTTTTTTTTTGCCAGTGTCTAAGGTGTTGGTCACGAGTAAAGATGTGCTGTGCTGAGCTCCACTGGAAGCTTCCCTACTGGGGCTAGCCATGCTGACCGGATCCGTTCTGAACACATTATCTTCCTAAGAAATTCTCCACAGTATCCTATGGAAGAGGATTTCTATGGAAAAAAAAATGGGGGAGCATTCCAGCAATTGATGCTGCAATCGCCTCAGTGAGCAAGAATCTCACATGTCCACTGGATAATGTGCTGATATTAAAGAATCCAACAGATAAGAACTTCTTTCTAAAAGCAATATGTCTTTAGCAAGGTCAGTAGTGCAACCGGTTCTTGCTGCAATTCGTGTATCCCAGTCCAGTAAGGAACAGTTTTTGCAGATACTTAAGAGTCTGCCTTATCAGCAGGCCCAATAATGGGCTGGCGTATCAGGTGCACTATGTTTCACAGATAAGAAAGATTTTTATCATTTAAGCCTCATGGCTTATGCTTGGACTAGTGCATTCTCGCAAAGTTCTATGGCTGAAAATTGGTCAGCTGAAGCACCCTGTAAAAAGCTCCTAGTTTCCCCTTTTCATGGTGAACGGCTATTTGAAGACAATCTGGATAAAATACATCCAAAGGATCTCTAATAAGAAAAGCTCTCCTTTTACCAGTAAAGAAGTTGTTCAAATATTTCTCCTTTAAGCATGCTGCCTCTCCCGTGTCAGGGGCATCAGCCTCTAAGCAGTCTCGACTGCCTCAACCGTCAAGTTCAAGGGGAAGACCCCAAGGGCAGCACCAGGGTCAGAAGAGATCTTGGGGCAGAAAGCCCACAAAGCAGGATGCCTCTGTATTTCTCAAAGATCTGGCAGGAATAATGTCAAGACAGATGGGTGGCTTCTGCAGTTTTCTCTAGGTTACAACTAGAGTTCCATGGGCAAATGATCCCAAGGATCCAGAGAAAAAGAAGTCTCTCTGGCTCATCTATTATCCCAGTCGGTGATATCAGAGGTTCCCTTAATGAAGCAGGGCACAGGTTTTTGATTCAAACCTTTTACGGTTCCAGAACCAGAGAGTTAAGACCTATTCATAGTTTCATAGTTAGGTTGAATAAAGACACCAATCCATCCAGTTCAACCTGAGTGAGTGTCTACAATTATCCCTATACATTGCACACTCATGTTGGTCCCTACCCTCAAGGAGCCCACAATCTAAGGTCCCCATTCATATACTAGGGCCAATTTCGGGCAGAAGCCAATTAACCTACCTGCATGTCTTTGGATTGTGGGAGGAAACCGGAGTACCCAGAGGAAACCCATGCAGGCACAGGGAGAACATGCAAACTCCAGGCAGGTAGTGTTGTGGTTGGGATTTGAACCAGCGACCCTTCTTACTGCTAGGTGAGAGTGCTAACCACTACACCACTGTGCTGCCCCAAAGATCTCAAAGATCTGAATCGGCACTTAAACATCCGATCCTTTCGCATTGGAGTCAATCTAATCTGTTGTGCCCATCCTGCAAGGAGGGGAGTTTTTGGCTTCAATCGATATCAAAGATGCATATCTCCATGTGCCAATATTTCCCACTCACCAGAAATTTCTGCGCTTTGAAATATCAAATCCATCATTTTCAGTTGTGGCCCTGCCATTCGGTTTAGCCACAGCACCACGGGTGTTCTGAAAGATTCTAGCACCCCCTTTAGCCAGATTAAGGGCTCAAGGCATAACAGTCCTAGCCTATTTAGACGGTCTACCTTTTTAATAGATCATTCAGTCTCAGGTCTAAACCAGAGTCTGATCATAGCTGTAACTACCTGGAATCTCTGGGTTGGATACTCAACCTAGAAAAATCCTCAAAAACCATCAAGGAAATTACAGTACTTGGGGCTGGTTATAGATACCGTACAAAAGAAGGTATTCCTACCCCAGAAAATAATCCGTTCCATTGTAGGACTAATTCAACTTATCAAAACAAAGAAAAATCCTTCCATTCGTCTGTGCATGAGATTGTTAGGGGAAATGGTGGTTCATGCCTTGGTTTTTTCCAATACGCTTGGCTCCCGACGCAAGTCAGAGCCTAAATTGGTGGCTGTTATCCAGCAAAAGGGAAAATCTTTTCTACCTGTATCCTGGAAATGTTAATAACAGATGTCAGCTTTGTAGTCTGGGGAGCAGGCCTGGAAGAAGATTCTGTCCAGGGGAGATGGTCCAGGTTAGAAGACCTTGCCTATCAACATTTTGGAAGATTTGGGCAGTACATCTGGCCCTAGAATCTGGGACGGTCAGACTACGGGACTGTCCTGTCAGGATTCAGTCCGAGGCCACGGCGGTGGCTTACATCAATCACCACGGGGGCACAAGAAGTTGTGCAGCCCAAAAAGAGGTGAATAATGTTCTAGCTTGGGCAGAACACAACATTCCTTGCCTATTGGCAATTTTCATTTCAGGAATAGAGAATTGGCAGGCGGACTAATTGAGTCGCCAACAATTATTTCTCAGAGAATTGTCTCTTCACCCCGACATCTTCCTAGCGATATGTCAGAGATGGGGTATTCTAGACATGGACCTACTCGCGTCCAGATTCAACAACGTCGACAACTTTGTGTCAAGAACAAGGGCTCCACTAGCAGGTGGAACAGACACATTAGTCTTCCCATGGGATCAGTTTTCACTGATCTATGTTTCCTCCAGTTCTGCTACTTCCATGCCTTCTCCGCAGGATTAAGCAGGAACGAAAGGAAGTGATTCTGGTGGCCCCGGTGGGTCTTGATTTACTGAGATCATAAAGGTGGCAGTAGGAGCCCTTCGGACTCTGCCATTATAGCCAGACCTTCTCGCACAAGGTCCAGTAGTTTCATCCTACCTTACGGACAAAAAATTTAACAGGTTTGACTGTTGAATCCCACTTTATAAAAGATCGTGGGTAGAGGTCGACCGATATATCGGCCGATATTTGGCGTTTTTTAAATAATCGGCATCGGCCGATTTGTTCTGATAAAAAGCCGATTCTACAGCGGGACGTTGAAATGACTTCTGTAAGAAGTCAGTGTGAGTTGCCTGAGTCGTCATAGCAACACTTTCCTCCTCTCTGGGCAGACTGCCAAGAAAAGAACTAAATGATACAATGTTTACACTTGAATGAATGAAGTCATCTCTGTGTGTAGAAGTTCTCAGTTTAACCATTTAAAGACTAAATCTTTTCTGACACTTGTTGCTTACAAGTAAAAATCCTGTATTTTCTGCCAGAAAATCACTTAGACCCCCCAAAAATTATATATATTTTTTTAGCAGAGATCCTAGGGAATAAAATAGCGGTTGTTGCAATATTTTATGTCACACGGCATTTGCACAGAGGTCTTTCAAATGCATTTTTTTGGGAAAAAAATACACTATTTAAAAATAAAATAAAAACGGTAAAGTTAGCCCATTTTTTTTTTTTTCGTCCAAAAGTTTTGACTACCTGTTTTTATTTAATACATAGGTTATTTTTTTTTTTTTTTTTAATCTAAATCATACATACAAGTAAACTGATTGGAGGTTTGTTTTGTTTAATAAATGTTTAAGTGCCCGTTCACACAGGGGCGACGCAACTTGCAGCGCGACTCACAGACGCGACCTGCACACGACTTCAGCGCCGACTTGCAAAATGACTTCTGTATAGAAGTCAATGCAAGTCGCCTGAAGTCGCCCCAAAAATAGTACAGGAACCTTTTTCTAAGTCGGAGCGACTTGAGTCGCTCCTATTAGAACGATTCCATAGTACAGAACGGAGCGCGACTTGTCAGGCGGCTAAGTCGCCTGACAAGTCGCGGTAGTGTGAACGGGCACTAAATGTAAGACATTTTCTGTATCACTTATGAAGGCCGCTTTCACACTGGAGCAGGCAGGCGTTGATGGTAAAACGCAAGTTTTAGCGGCTCTTTACCATCATTTTAGCGGTGCTATTTGGCTGCTAGTGGGGCACATAAAACCCAGCTAGCGGCCAAGGAAGAGGTTAAATGCGCCCATGAAGCACTGCTGCCAAATCGCATTGCATGCGCTTCGGCAGTGGTGCCCATTCATATCAATGGGCAGGAGTGGTGGAGGAACAGTATACACCACTCCAAACGTGCTGCTTGCAGGACTTTTTTTTAAGATCCTGCCAGCGCATCGCCTCAGTGTGAAAGCACTCTGTCTTTCACACAGACTGCAGGGGAGCCATTTTGCAGGCACTTTAGAGGCGCTATTTTTAGCCCAAAAGCGCCTGAAAAACGCCCCAGTGGGAAAGGTGTGTTAGATCAAGGGGGATTAAAAAAAAAAAAAAAAAATAAAGGAAAAAAATAAATAAAATAAAATCGGCCTAACATATCGGCCCAAAAAAATCGGCATCATATATCGGCTATCGGCCACCATGATTTCGAAATATCGGCATCGGCCAGAGAAAAACCCATATCGGTCGACCTCTAATCGTGGGTGATCTCCTTCGGTAGTGTCTACTTTGATTAATTCCGGGAAGCCGGCTTCCAGAATTATTTACTATAGAGTCTGGGTATTCATATGTTTCTTGGTGTAGATACAGGGGTTGGCACCCCAGGAAGTATGTCATAGGCAGGATCCCTGATTTCCTACAAATGGGTTCTGAAATGAAGCTTACCTTGACTTCTATCAAAAGCCAGATCCCGGCCTTGTCAGTGTTTTTTCAATGGCCTCTTGCTTCCTACTCTTGGTGCGTAGCTTATTCAGGGGTAAGACGGATTAATCCCCCTATCAAGGCACCTCTAAATCCTTGGGATTTAAAATTGGTCTCATCGGCTTTGCAGAATCAGCCATTTGAGCCGTTACGAGAAATTCCCTTGGTTCTTATCGACAAGAAAGATAATCTTTCTGGTTGCCATTTCTCTTGCTAGAAGAGTTTCGGAACTAGTGGCTCTGTTTTGTAGGGAGCCATATTTGATCATGCATAAGGATGAGGTGGTTTTATGTCCTCATCCTGAATTTCGACCAAAAGTGGTAACAGGTTTTCATTTAAACCAAGATATTATTCTTCCTTCTTTCTCCCCAGAGCCTCAATCTAGGGAAGAGAAGGCACTACATTCCCTTGATGTAGTAAGAGCGATCAGAGTCTATTTAAAGGCGACCACTCAGGTTTCCAAAACACGTTTGTACTGCCAGAGGGTCCAAAATATGGACAGGCAGCGTCAAAATCCACTATTTTCCAAATGGATTTGTCAAGTGATTGTTCAAGCTTCAGCTTAAAGAAGAAAATTCTTCCTTCTTATGTTAGAGCACACTCATCCAGAACAATTGGTGTCTCTTGGGTGGTGCATCAGGCTTCCATGGCTCAGATCTGTAAGGCCGCAACTTGGTCTTTGGTTCATACGTTTATCGGATTTTATCAAATCCATATTAAAGGTCATGAGGATATTGCCTTTGGGTGCAGTATACTGCAGGCTGCAGTATGAGTCCTCTGGCCTCCTGTTTTTTGTCTCCCTCCCTTCAGTTGCCATTGCTATGGGACATCCCACATAGTAAGTACTATGGCTGTGTGTCCCCTGATGTAAGAAAAGAAAACAGGATTTTCTTTTCTTACATCAGGGGACACAGAGCCACAGTAATAACTATGTGGGTTATATCAGCGTATTGGGTGCTGGACACTGGCAGCCCCTTAAGGCGTATACCTCCCCCATATAACCCCTCCCATTACTGGGAGTCCTCAGTTTTTTCGCCGGTGTCTAAGGTGTTGGGCACGTGTAAGGATGTGTTGTGGGCAGTAATCCTTGATGAGAGCTATCCATCCTGACTGGATCCATTCTGATGTCTCCGTAATGGACTAAATGAACGGTACCCAGACCTCGTAATCCGAAGACACAAGGTTTTGCTTGCGAATGCTTTGAGAGCTGGGCCCTGGGATCCAGTACTTTTTGGTAGTAAGGCCAATAAAAGTTTACTGGCAGGGTCTTCTCACAGGTCCAGGATTGTGGGTCAACCTGAGTGTTCCCTGATTCCTGAAGGTTTCCTTTTAAGGTCTCGGAGCCTACCGTGAAGGACGAAGATTGGGTTTTCATCTGATAAAACCTTGCTGCGAGGATAAGGTAGGGGAGATTTTCTCAGGAATCTCTCCTTCCATGTATTGTGTTGTCATGTCTGTGTCACCACTGGAGGCTGTTTGGAGCACTCACCATTCTGATGCTGGAAACAGCAGAAGCTCCACTTTCCTCTCCGTCTAAGCCAGCTCAGACCCTCAGGTAAGTGAAAGGGGGTTCTTATCACTTCCTGGGCCCCCAGATTGGCGCTTTGGCGATTCCGGCGCTCGTGCGAGAGATTCAACTTCCTTGTTTGAAAGAGAAGGGGGGCGGTATTCCGTGCAGGGGGGTGTGGCTAAACGGCGTTAGACACCGGCCACACGTGTAGGAAGTATTTTAAAGCTCTGCAAGAGAAGCTGCTGCCTGGTGGTGGAGGGACAGAGCAGTGTGGTTGCTGGTCAGGTTTGGTGAAACAGGCATTTCCCTTTTGACAACTTTGTACTGTATAGCTAGGATTAATAGCATTTTTCGTACATGTACTATAGCCTAGCAAGTGAAACATTCTTTTGCTGGTAGTGCCTCTTTGTACTGTAAGCTATGAGTGACAAAGGGACCAGAAACTCCTCTAAGGGGTTAATGGTATACAACAAACTAAAAACCCTTCCAAAAATGTCATCCTCCCCTGGGAGGTATACGGCCAGTCAGATGAGCCGTCAAGGGTAGAACACTTCTGTCCCTGTGTATTTCATACAAACAGGTTTTTTCTTCTACCATTTAAAAGATTATTGCTTTGATGTCTCTCCATAGTAGGACTAAACATAGCAGATTCTCATCTAGTCCGCTGGGCCCTTTTGCTGAGGTGCAGGAGGCTGGGGGTCAGGTAGATCTTCCCAAATATTGGAAGATACTTGTCTTTCCTTTTTGGAGGATCCTAACAGTAGCCGCACAAGTCAGGTGTTTGTCTACTCCCTTAACACTTTTGTTGCCTGCAGCACGGGCTCTTGAGGTATCTATCTCTAATAAGGTTCATTTGAAATCTCCCCCACCTGGGGATGTTTTTTCCTATTCATGCATAGCTATGTATTCTGAATGGGAACATTTCTATGAAGAAATGTGGGGTTCCAGCTATTAACCACTTCGTGCCCAGGCCAATTCTGACATTTCTCTCCTACATGTAAAATTCATCATTTTTTTGCTAGAAAATTACATAGAACCCCCAAACATTATATATGTTTTTTTTTAGCAAAGACCCTAAAGAATACAATGGCGGTTGTTGCAACTTTTTATCTTGCACGGTAGTTGCGCAGCAATTTTTTGCAGAAAAAAAAAGTTTCATGCTTTTAAAAACAAAACAGTAAAGTTAGCCCAATTTTTTTGCATAATGTGAAAGATGAAGATACGCCGCGTAAATAGATACCCAACATGTCACGCTTCAAAATTGCACGTGCTCGTGGAATGGCGCCAAACTTCGGTATTTAAAAATCCCCATAGGTGACGCTTTAAATTTTTTTTTTTTTACTGGTTACATGTTTTGAGTTACAGAGGAAGTCTAGGGCTAAAATTATTGCTCTCGCTCTAATGTTCGCGGCCATACCTCACATGTGCGGTTTGCACACCGTTTTCATATGTGGGTGGGACTTACGTATGCGTTCGCTTCTGCGCACGAGCTCACGGGGACAGGGGCGCTTTAAATTTTATTAAATTTTTTTTGATTTTACTTTTTTTTAGTTTGACACTAAATAAAAAATAAAACATTTGATTACTTTTATTCCTATTACAAGGAATGTAAACATCCCAGAGGAAGTGATGTAATCTCTCCTCCGTGTCGGTATTTTTCGTTCCGGCACCGAGGAGAGAGGACCGGTGAGTTGCACCAACACACCACACGTACAGTAGAACATGCCAGGCATACTCACCCCCCCTTCACCCCCCAATCACCCCTGCACCCCCAGTCACAGTGACACCAATTGCATTTTTTTTTTTTTTTTGCATTGGTGTCATTTGTGACTAATAACTGTTAGGGCAGTTAGTGTTAGCCCCCTTTAGTTCTAAGGTACCCCCCTAACCCCCCCAATAAAGGTTTAACCCAGTGATCACCCCCCGTCGCCAGTGTCACTAAGGCTGGGTTCACATTGCAGCTGTTTATGAGAACGGATGTGATTCGCACCGCACTGCAGTGCAAATCACATCCGATCTCTGTGCGATTCGAGTTCAGCCATACAGATAGTATGGCTGAATTTGCGTCGCACCCGCCGCAAACTCGCACGGGACCCTTTTTTTGGTCCGCAGCAGAATCGGATCACATGGGTGTTCACACCATGTGATCCGATTCCTGTCCGAGTTTGCAGATCGCACTGCGATATGCGAACTGATCTGGGGGTGTCATTAACATTTCACTGACACTCCCAGCAGTTCGCATAGGGCAGTGTGATGCGGGAACCCGCCGCGGATTCGTGGCGTTCCCGCATCGCTCCAGTGTGAACCCAGCCTAATAAGCGATCGTTTTTCTGATCGCTGTATTAGTGTCACAGGTGACGCTAGTTAGGCAGGTAGGTATTTAGATTCGCTGCAGCTTTTTATAGCGCCAGGGACCCCCATATACTACCGCATAAAGCCCCCTAATTGCCCCTAGTTAACCCTTTCACCAGTGATCACCATATAACTGTTACAGGTGACGCTGGTTGGTTAGTTATTTTTTTATAGTTTCAGGGCACCCGCCATTATTACCTAATAAAGGTTTAACCCCCTGATCACCCGGCGGGTGATATAAGTTTGAGGGTCAGATAAGGTCTGCGTCGCCCTAGGCAGCGTCAGGTTAGTGCCAGTACCGCTAACACCCACGCGCAAAGCATACACCTCCCTTAGTAATATAGTATCTGATCAGATCTTGATTAGCGTCGCCAGCAGTTTAGGTTTCCCAAACGCATTGTTAGCGGGATCAGCCCAGATACCTGCTAGCACCTGCGTTTAGCCCCTCTGCCAAGCCCAGACCAGGTGCAGTATCGATCGATCACTGTCACTTACAAAACACAACACACATAACTGCAGCGTTCGCAGAGTCGGGCTTGATCCCTGCGATCGCTAACAGTTTTTTTTGTAGCGTTTTGATACAGTCGCTGACAGCCTAGGTGCTTTTTTACCTGTGAGTCTCACTAGTGTACCCCTAAATTTAGGGGTGTCTACTTTCCAAAATGGGGTCATTTGGGGGGGGGCTTGTGCCATCTTGGCATTTTATGGCCTTCAAAACTGCGATAGGTAGTGAGGAGTAAAATCAAAAATTTACACCCTTAGAAATCCTGAAGGCAGTGCTTGGTTTTCGGGGCCCCGTACGCGGCTAGGCTCCCAAAAAATCCCACACATGTGGTATCCCCGTACTCAGGAGAAGCAGCAGAATTTATTTTGGGGTGTCATTTCACATATGCCCATGGCATGTGTGAGCAATATATCATTTAGTGACAACTTTGTGAAAAAAAAAAAAAGTTTGTAATATTCCCGCAACTTGTGGCAAAATATAAAATATTCCATGGACTCAACATGCCTCTCAGCAAATAGCTTGGGGTGTCTACTTTCTAAAATGGGGTCATTTGTGGGTGTTTTGTGCCATCTTGGCATTTTATGGCCTTCAAAACTGTGATGGGTAGTGAGGAGTGAAATTACAAATGTACGCCCTTAGAAATCCTGAAGGCGGTGCTTGGTTTTTGGGGCCCCGTACGCGGCTAGGCTTCCAAAAAGTCGACCACATGTGGTATCCCCGTACTCAGGAGAAGCAGCAGAATGTATTTTGGGGTACAATTCCACATATAACCATGGCATGTGTGAGCAATATATCATTTAGTGACAACTTTGTGTAAAAAAAAAAAAAATATATATTTTTTTTTGTCATTATTCAATCGCTTGAGGCAAAAAATAAAATATTCAATGGGCTCAACATGCCTCTTATCAATTTCCTTAGGGTGTCTACTTTCCAAAATGGGGTCATTTTGGGGAGGTTTTGTACTGCCCTGCCATTTTAGCACCTCAAGAAATGAGATAGGCAGTCGTAAACTAAAAGCTGCGTAAATTCCAGAAAACGTACCTTAGTTTGTAGATGTGACAACTTTTGCGCAAACCAATAAATATACAGTTATTGACTTTTTTTTTACCAAAGACATGTGGCTGAATACATTTTGGCCTAAATGTATGACTAAAATTGAGTTTATTGGAGTTTTCTAATAACAAAAAGTAGAAAATATCATATTTTTTTCAAAATTTGCGGTCTTTTTACGTTTATATCGCAAAAAATAAAAATCGCAGAGTCAGTCAAATACCTTTAAAAGAAAGCTCTATTTGTGGGAAAAAAAGGACGCAAATTTTGTTTGGGTACAACATTGCATGACCGCGCAATTGCCAGTTAAAGCAGCGCAGTGCCAAATTGTAAAAAGACCTCTGGTCATTGACCAGCAAAATGGTCCGGTCTGAAAGTGGTTAAATAGTCTGTGTCCCTTCCTGGGGTATGACTATTTAGAGTGGATAAGTACATCCAAAAGGGGGTAAAGCTCTCTTTACCAGTAAAAGGAGGTTCAAACAGTTCTCCTTTAATCGTGCAGCCTTTCCTATGCCTGGGGCATCTGCCTTTAGGCAGTCTCGACTGTCTCAATCGTCAGGTTCAGGAGAAAGTTCCCAAGGGCAGCACCAGGATCTTGGGGGCAGAAGGCCCATAAAGCAGAATGCTAAGGCCTTCTCATGAAGGAGCACCCCCACTCGTTTGGGTGAGGGGAAAGGTCCTGCGATTCTTAAAGTCTGGCAGGAACAATGTTAAGAGCAGAGGGATTTCTGCGTTTTTTTTTTTTTTTTTCTCTAGCTCACATCTAGAGTTTCAAGAGCCCGGATGGCTCGGTTGGCTTTGGATCTGAGGGTCCAGGGTTTGGGTCCTGTTTGGGTGCTGCCTGTGGGGTCCTTGGGGCTGCTGATGCAGCAGTCTTTATGCAAGAGTGTCTGTCTCCTCGGAGAATGCTCCTAAGGTTAAAAAAAAAAAAAAAATGTCTCTCTCTCTCTGGCCTCTGGATCAGCTGTTATCCCAGTCGGTGATATCAGAGATTCCCTTAGTGGAACGTGTTTTTTTGGCTCAAACCTTTTAAGGTCCCAGAGCCAAACGGAGAGGTAAGACCCATTCTAGATCACAGAGATCTGAATCGGCACTTAAACATCCAATCCTTTCATAATTCAATCACCTGTGTACATCCTGCAAGGAGGGGTGTTGCATATCTCCATGTGTCAAAGGTTCCCGCTTACCAAAAATTTCTGTGGTTTGAAATATAATTTTATTTTTTTCAGTTGTGGCACTGCGATTCGGCTTAGCCACAGCACCACGAGTGTTCTGAAAAATTATGGCACCTCCTTTAGCCAGGTTAGGGGCTCAAGGCGTAACGGTCCTAGCCTATTAGAAGATCTACTTTTTAATAGATCATTCAGGCTCAGGTCTGATCTCCGCTGTAGATATCTGAAATCTCTAGGTTGGATTCTCAGCCTAGGAAGATTCTCCTTAAAATCATCAAGGAGGTTACTTGGGGGCTGGTTATAGATACCATACAGAAGAAGGTATTCTTAACCCAGACGAGAATCTGTTCCATTGTAGGATTAAATCAACTTATCAGGATAAAGGAAAATTCATTATTTTGGCTGCAGGAGATTTTTGGGAGAAATGGTGGCCTCTTTCAGGGCCGTCCCTTACGCGCAGTTTTAAACAAAAACTGCTTCAAGACACCATCCTGTCGGTCTGGAATAAAGAAAATTCAGGCCTTGTTTTTCCAATATGCTTGGCTCCCGACATAGGTCAGAGCCCAAATTGGTGGTTTTATCCAGCAGGAGGAAAAATCTTTATCCTGTGAGGTGTTAACAACAGATGTCAGCCTTCTAGGCTGGGGAGTAGCCCTGGAAGAAGATTGTCCAGGGGAGATGGTCCAGGTTAGAGGACCTTGCCTATCAACTTTTTTGGAAGTTTTAGGCAGTACATCTGGCCCTAGAATCTTGGAGGTCAGTATACGGGACTGTTCTGACAGGATT
The DNA here is from genome assembly GCF_037356315.1 of Lithobates pipiens. Taxonomy (NCBI): domain Eukaryota; kingdom Metazoa; phylum Chordata; class Amphibia; order Anura; family Ranidae; genus Lithobates; species Lithobates pipiens. The sequence goes on from NW_027507748.1 coordinate 429,648,355, forward strand.
TAGTCTGACAGGGCCACGATGGTGGCTTACTTCGATCACCAGAGGAGGCACGAGAAGGCGTGCAGCCCAAAAAGAGGTGAATAATGTTCTAGCTTTGGCAGAACACAACACTCCTTGCCTATCGGCAATTCAAATTTTTCAGGCGTACTACTTGAGCTGCCAACAATTATTTCCGGGAGAATGATCTCTTCACCCTGACCTCTTCCTAGCAATATGTCAGATGGGGTACTCCGGACATGGACCTACCGCGTCCAGATTCATTAATAAGGTCGACAACTTTATGTTGAACATGGGGTCCACTAGCAGGCGGAACGGACGCATTAGTCTTCCCAGGGGATCAGTTTTCACTGATCTATGCATTTCCTCCAGTTCTGCTACTTCCGAGCCTTCTCCGCAGGATTAAGCAGGAACAAAAGGAGGTGAATCTGGCGGCCCCAGAATATCTTAATTTATCAAGATAATAAAGATGGCAGTAGGAGTCCTTTGGACTCTGCCATTATAGCCAGACCTTCTTGCACAAGGTCCGCTATTTCATCCTACCTTATGGACAAACAGTTTAACAGGTTTGACTGTTGAATCCCACTCTATAAAAGATTGTGGGTGATCCCCTTTTATTTGTGTCTACTTTGACTAATGCCAGGAAGCCGGCTTCCAGAATCACTTACTTTAAAATCTGGAAGGCATAGGTTTCTTGGTATGGATCCAGGGGTTGGCACACCAGGAAGTATATCAATAGACAGGATTCCTGATTCTTGCGTATGGGATCTGAAGCTGGCCTTGATTTCTATCAAGAGCTAGATCCAGGCCTTGTTGGTGTCTTTTCCTATGGCCTCTTGCTTCCCACTCTTGGTGTGTAGCTTATTCAGGGGGTAACACGGTTTATTCCCCCCTATCAAGGTACCTCTAAATCCTTAGGATCTAAGAGTGGTCTTATCGGCTTTGTTAAATCAGCCGTTTGAACCTTACGAGAGATTCCCTTGGTTCTTTGACAAGTAAGATAATCTTTATTGCTTGCCATTTCTTCTGCTCGGAACTAATGGCTCTGTCTTGTAAGAGCCATATTTCATCATGCATAAGGATGAGGTGGTTTTATGTCCTCATCCTGAATTGTTACCAAAAGTGGCAACAGGTTTTCATTTAAACCAAGATATTATTCTTCCTCCTTTCTCCCCAGAGCCTTAATCTGGGGAAGAGAAAGAACTACATTCTCTTGATGTAGTAAAAGTGATCAGAGTCCATTTAAGGGCGACCGCTCAGGTTCGCAAAACACAGGTTTTGTTTGTACTGCCAGAGGGTCCAAGATGTGGACAGGCAGCGTCAAGGTCCACTATTTTCCAAATGGATTTGTCAAGTGATTATTCAAGCTTCAGCTTAAAGAAGAAAATTCTTCCTTCTCATATTAAGAGCACACCCATCTTGGGAGGTGCATCATCAGGCCTCTATGGCTTGGATCTGTAAGGCCGTGACATGGTCTTCTGTTCATACGTTTATCTGATTTTATCAAATCGATATTAAAAGTCATGAGGATATTGCCCTTGGGTACAGCTGCAGTGCGAATCCTTTGGCCTCCTGTTTTTTGCCCCCCCCCCCCCCCCTTCAGTTGCCATTGCTATGGGACATCCCACATTGTTATTACTATGGCACTGTGTCCCCTGATGTAAGAAAAGAAAATAGGATTTTTAAAACTGCTTACCTGTAAAACCCTTTTCTTTGATGTACATCAGGGGACACAGAGGTCCCTCCCTTCTTCTTCTTATACACTTGTATTGCTTGGCTATAAAACTGAGGACTCCCAGTAATGGGAGGGGTTATATGGGGGAAGTTCATGCCTTAAGGGGCGTGCCATTGTCTAGCACCTGATACGCCAATATAACCCACATAGTTATTACTATGGCTCTGTGTCCCCTGATGTACATCAAAGAAAAGGATTTTACAGGTAAGCTGTTTTAAAAATCCTATTTTTAAAACGGCTTACCTGTAAAAACCTTTTCTTTAATGTACGTCAGGGGACACAGCGGTCCCTCCCTTCTTGGTTATACACTTTTATTGCTTGGCTACAAAACTGAGGACTCCCAGTAGTGGGAGGGGTTATATAGAAAGTACACTTCTTGTCTTAGGACGTGCCAGTGTCCATCACCTATCAGTGGCCCTATAACTCGCATAGTAAGTACTATGGCTCTGTGTCCCCTGATGTACATCAAAGAAAAGGGTTTTACAGGTAAGCTGTTTTAAAAATCCTTTTTTATTTTATTTTTTTCATTTTACATTTCTGTAAAAGAAAGGCTTTTAGTAAAATAAAGGCTGCACCGCTTTAGCGGCAAATTTTGCCCACTAAGAGGGCACTTTTAACTTCCACTAGCGACCAAAGAATGGGTTTAAAACACCCATGTTGCAGCGCTGAAGAATCGCTTTGCAGGCACTACAGCGCTGCCTATTCATTTCAATGGGCAGAGCGTTTTGGGAGCGGTGTATACCCGCTAGCAAACTGCCCAAAGATTCTGCTTGCAGGACTTTTTTTCCCATCCTCCAAGTGCCCCATCCCAATGTAAAAGCGCTCAGGCTTTCACACTGGGGAGGCATGAGAGGTGCTTTACAGGTGCTATTTAGTGCTAAAACACCTGAAAGGGGCCTCAGTGTGAAAGTGGTCTAAGGAGAAACAAATGCCACATGAAGCATCGATGTCTCCATGCTTTATTTTGCATAGAAATCTCTTTGAAAAACATCCCTTTAGCATTTCTGTCTGCAACCATCCCAGTGAAGGCAAAGGTTTGCCACCTCAAGTTCCTAGCCTTTAGCAAGAACAGTGAGAAGCACAATAGCAATTATACCAAATCTTGCTGTCCATACACTGATGGAAATTCAGGTGTTCCAGCATGGATCTGACAATTTTAGAGTGTGAGGGCTCCCCCTCCCTTTTGCTGCCAGGCCCTGTGCTACACTTTTAAACGCATACCTATGTGCTGTGATAATGGCCTATGTGCAGTGCTGTATGTGTGCTGTGTTACTGTGCTTTGCAAAAAAATATTACAGGCATGTATTTTTTTGGTGATGCAGCACTTAGCAGTTACAATGTCTGTCAATGTGTTGCAATGTGCTCCTTTGCATAGAGTTTAATGATTGCTTGCAATTTAAAAAAATAAATAAGCACTGTGTTGTAACAGCACACTGCAGTGCATGTGTACACACCATAATGCATGCCCAGTGGTGTATATTGGCCCTGCACGCATGGCATGCATTACCACATTGTGTGTCTGTGTGTGCAGGGGGGTGTATTCCTGTTTTTGTTTCTTTTGTGCTTTATTTTATATTTTTACAGTACTGGGGACTTTGTGTAAATATCAGAGGTCTAAATACATACTGTATGTTTCACCTTTGCTTTAAAGGAAGATATTGAGGATCTCCTTCTCTCCTGCACCACTGTAATGAACACAGGCATGCTCTATATAGAGCACTCTGTGTTCATTCACAAAACAGGAAGACCTAGTAAACATGTGACTGATGTTTACTATGTCCTTCCCTATGAATTAACTCGAAGTGCTCTATACAGAGCATTTCCTGTGTGTTTATGAAGCCAGTAAATATTGCTTGCCATCCTGACCTGATCCAATTTGCCCTTGTGTGCCCACAGTCAGGGGGGGAGAAGTTGACAAAGACAGCGAGGGAATGGGAAGACGGGGGGGGGGGGGGGGGGTTCAGAACGTGACCTATAGCAGAGATGAGAGGGCTCAAACTGCAGCTGAGACTGCTGGGTAAATGATACTGACCAGCTGCAGTTCTGTGCTGCTGTATCCCTTATGTTGATGGCAGTGAGAGGTTTAATAGACTTCGGTTGAAGGGACATGTTGAAAAATGTTTTAAAGATCCATCCGCTGTCGGTATACAGTGTCTTCATGGGGTGAGTCTTTGTTTGCATGGATGCAGCTTATTTACATTATCACCATTTGATGATCAAGTTAACATTTTTATTTGATCCATCGAGTTAAATTTTTTTTAGGAAAAGGCATATTGATAACGTCATGCACCCACCGAGAACAATTGTGTATAAACGGTATGACTTCTGGTGTGTGCATGCAGGTTCCAGGTTTCTGATTCAGAAAATATTGAAGCCAAACAGTGGTAGGAAACTAGCATTTTTAGAAGGTTGGTAATGGCAGTCTTTACTCAGTACAGGTATCCTTTAATTGGCATAAAATACACATACGTGCTTAATATCTGCTTTTCTTTTTTTTTTTTTTTATTACGTTTTTTCGAATTCCTATTATAATTTTTTTATCTTTTTTTTTATGAAGAATAACAGCAACATTGATGCCTGCTGCCGAGCCCTGACACAAGAGAGCTGTAAATACCTTTATATGGAGGGGCACAATCCAGAAGACACTAGAACAAACAATCTTTTGCACATCAATCTTGGCATTCACCCAGGCACCAATTTCCATGGTGAAGTAACACAAATGAATGGTCGTCCAATGGTTCATAGCTCAAGTGATGGGCATATTGATCCTCAGCGCGCTTCTGGAAAGCTTATATGTTTGGTTCAGGAGCCTCATTCTGCCCCAGCAGTTGTGCCACAAAATTACAATCAATTTTTCTTGAATGAACGAAACTCGCCAACTCCTCCCCCGCAGCCTATTCAGCAGCAAAGTGTCAATGCGTCAGCTATGCAAGCTTCCCTGCCAAATTATATGCACATACCTCGCTACAGTACAAATCCTATAACTGTAACAGTATCACAGAATATACCCTCTGCTCACAATGTGCCCAGAGCTTTACAAATTCTTCCTCAAGTGCAGAGCAATCCTTATGGGTCTCCAAGTTCTATTTACATTAGACAGTCTTCCCAAAATTCTCCAGGAAGACAAACCCCACAAAACACACCATGGCCCCAGTCCTCTCCAGTTCCTCACCCAAACTACAGTCCTTGCCCTCATCCAGTGTTTCCTCAGAATTACCAACCTACACAGTATTCACCTAAACAGCCTCAAATGCCACAGTCTGCTTTTCGTTCCCCTCCTACGTCACAATGTTCGTCTCCTTATAGCTCCCCACAGCATCAAGTGCAGCCTAATCCGCTTAGTCACCAGACTTCACATGTGTTCATGCCCCCTAGTCCCTCAACAGTTTCTCCTCATGCTTATTCACAAGCTCCACCTCCCTATCCAAAGCAAAGTAGCCATTCTGTATCTTATCTTCCCTATGGTTCTGGCATGAACAAGGCTCCTGGGATGAACAAAATAGAAATTACAGTTGAATCTCAACAAAGACCAGGAAATGCAATAAATAGAAGTCCTTCGCCAATTAGTAATCAACCCTCCCAGCGGAGTCCACATTCTGCATATGCCTCAAGTGCACGACCAGGTTCACCTTCAAGGGCGATACAAGGCCAGCCAAAGACTCCATATGGTGTTAATCCCTTATATATTACCTATTCGCAACCACCGACCACCTGTGGCTCTCCCACTCCTTCTCCTCGTGTACTGATGTCTCCATCAAACCCAACTGTTTTTAAAATTACTGTTGCACGGGCTCCTACTGAAAATCTTCTAAATATTGTGGACCAAGAGCAGCATCCGTGTGCTCCAGAACCTATACAGCCAATTTCACTGATGCCATCATCAGGAGTTGAAAAGGGAGTTCACAAATACCATCGAAGTTCCAGTTCTGGATCAGATGATTACGCATATACCCAAGGTACTGTCGTTTTTTTATTTTACACCTTAGAGTCCTAGAGAGACACTACTGTTTTCCTTCTCCTATCTCTGCATGATTTCTCTGGTAGGGCTGTGCTATTGATTTCATATTCAGGCTGCCTTACTGTTTTTTGGTTCTTTTACTTGTCTTCAACACAAGACCAGATTATGGTAACTGCTTACAAGGAGGACTCTGCATTGTCCATAATTCCTAGTCATTTTTCCAGTTTGCCTTAGCAATATGAATGGAGAAACTGACTATTCGTAATAAAGTCTTATTTTATAGGCACTATCAATACATAAAACCCAGTAGATAGGTTTATAGAGGTAGACCAGAAGCTTGGAAAATAGTTAACTATGCTTACTTCACCAATGCCATTTTACAAAATATAATCCTTGAATGTCCTGGAATGTACATTGCTGTGCCACTGAAGAACATCTCTACAATCTATTTCAGTTCTGAAAATGTCATACGCATTGATCTAAGAGTTCAGATTCTTATTGACTCAACAAGCAACTTGTTATGTTTCTATAGTGCTTGTGTGGTGTGTCTGTGCTGTGTAATGTTTCCAGTGAGTCAGAAGTATGCGCTTTCCTTAATCCATAATCCATGTGGGATTATGCCACTAATGCATTATCATGTATGCACAGTGAAAATAAATATGAATTACATTTGTGCTAAAGAGATTCGGGTGGATATAATGGGTATGTATTTTGGTTTATTGCTAAAGACATGGATTTGTTTGTGTTGTGATGAATATTGGACAGCAGCTCTGATGCTCGAAGAGAGATTTGTCGGAGCACGAGTGGGTTTCAAACAAGAGCTTCCCTCCTAGATGCTGAAATAGTTTTGTCGGAGACTCGCTGACATCTATCTAGTATTACGTTGATGGCAGTCATTGCAGCTGAAAACTAAACACTGTTTATAAAAGGAAAGCAAGCTGTTTTTTTTATGCCTTTCTCTTTTTGAGACTGTTTTGTAAGGAAAAAATAGGTTTAGTTATTTTAAAATGTTAATACTTGCTTTAATAGGAATCTATACTTCCTTTGGGCTTGATGATCTGTAATTTTAAGTTGTGTTGGTTTTTTTGATTGGGTTTAAATTGGCTATTGCAGCCAATGAGACTGCAGCTACTTTCACACTGAGGTGCTTTACAGGTGCTATAACGCTAAAAATAACGCCTGTAAAGAGCCTCTCCAATGTGAAAGACTGAATGCTTTCACACTGGAGCGTTGCGCTTACAGGACGGTAGAAAAAGTCCTGCAAGCTGCATCTTTGCAATGCTGCATTAACGGTGTATACATAAGGGCCCCTGCCCATTGAATTCAATGGGAAGTGCCACTGAACCTCTGACGCTTTGTGGGCGGTTCTAACACTTTTTTTGTTCGCTAGCGGGGTTTAAACATACCCCACTAGCGGCCGAAAAGCTCCTCAAAAAGACGGTAAATTCCCGCTAAGACTAGCGCCGATTTACCGTCGTTGCCCCCCAACTCCCCAGTGTGAAAGTAGGCTTAAAGTGATTCTAAAGGTTGTCTTGTGGTGTTTATTTAAAGAATTTTTTTTATACTTGCCTACTCTGTGCAATGGTTTTGCACAGAGTAGCCCCAAACTTTTTTGGGTCCCCCTTCAGGGGTCCTGGCTCCTTTTCCCTTCCAAGTGCCCTCAATTGCAAGCCTCTTGTTGTAGGGGCACTCGAGCAGGCTTGCTCCTGAGCTGCGCTCCCATGAATTCACACACAGAGCGGTGTCTCGACCCTACCCCCTGCTCTATCTTCATTGGTTTACTTGCTGTGATTGAGTCAGTGAGGAGACTCCTGCATATAGCTGTACTGAGATGGGGCTCAGGTAAGTATATGGGGGGAGTTGCACCCAGAAGGTTTTTTTTTGTTTTTTTTTTACTTTAATGCATAGAATGCAAGTCAAACTTCATTGGAAGGTTTGGTAATGTCTCCTTTCAGATTGGGCAATGCCCCCATCATCCCCCCCCCCCCCAAAATAAACTAGTGCAAAAGTGACATTGGTAATCATAGTAACCAGATCAACTTAATTGGTTATGTTAATCGAAACTTCCCCCCCATTCAGGTTCAGTAAACCGACTGTCAAATACAGTGAAAAGTTTCTGCAGCTGACTTTTAGAGAGGCCAGCCAAACTTTTCATGCATCAGTCTGTGCTGAGTGCAGTTAGATCGGCACCCCACCTGCTGCTCAGAATGCTTTGCAAATCTTATGAGCCAAGATCCTGCTGTGAGCATGTAGATTTGGCTGAAGTCCTCTCAGAAGGAACGATTCCAGTCTCTGGCATTGCTCTTGGCAAAAAAAGACAGGCAGCCATATATACTTTTCAGGCTTTTTACATTCAGAGATTTAATTTCATACTTTTTCTTTTTTTATACCTCTGATAGGGTTAATTTACCCTTTAATCAGCAGTTGGCATGAGGGGGGGGGGGGGGAGATTGAAAACTAAAATTGCATTACCTCTGGAATCTTAACCTGGGACACACGTGTTTTTTTTCGTTCAACACAGAGGGTTGAACTTAAAAAACCTGACTGCTCCGATCGGAGACACTGTACTCTCTATGCAAAGTTAGTACAGCGATATCCCCCACTGAGCTGTTGTGTTCGAACAGGGGGAGAGCCCCCCACCAGAACACTCCGATCAGCACTCTCTGCCATAGGCTGAGAGCGCTTATCAGGAGTAGGTCAGCTGCTGGTTTTTCTGCATGCTCGTCTGACATGCACACAGGCAAAATGTCAGACTTTTTTTTTTTTTTTTTTTTTTTTTTTTTAGAAGACGGTCTCCCCACATTCGGCCTGTGTGTAACGGGCTTTAAGCCTAGTACACAAGCCCTAAGTGTCGGGCGACATCAGCCTGGTTCAACAAAAACCGGCTGACATTCGGTTCATGTGTACTACAGTAGACCTGACAGAACCCGGCCATTCTGCGGGGGCCGGCACCCTGTCAGAACACAACAGTACGTCGGATACTTAGTACAGTGGCTCCTCCTGAGCTGTCAGTTTTTTTGTTTTTGTTCTTTCATTCAACCCTGCTGAATGGGAAAAAAATTGTACCAGGCTTTAGGATCCAAAAGATCAGGCAGCTACAGTCATAAGATGTTAGCACATACCACTTTCCTTCACATTTTTCCACGTTTTCCATTTTTACATGTACTGCCTGTTTTTTCATTTCTCGGTATGGGAAAAAATGCATGCTTCTTACTTTCAGCCCACAATGCTTTGGTGAGATGTCCCCTGGCCTTTCCCCTTGGAGCCAGAGAAAGGGACTGAGGACACTGGTTCCTCCAGTCCCTTTTTCTGCAGCCTCAGCTGCACTAAAAATGAATGGACAGGAGACAGAGGGTCATATTCATTCATAAACTGCATTCATAAAGTCAGTGATCACTGACTCTGTGCCTTCAGAAAAACAAAGGAGCCTGTAAAGGACAGATTTACTGGATCTTTCCTCCGCTCTCCATCCTGACAGATCTGAGGCAGGGAGGACACGGAGGGGGAGCAGAGAAAGACATGGGGGACAGTTGGGAACGATCAGCACAGCGGTGGGGGCAGTTACAAGCACCAATCTCCCTGCATAGCTTTCAATAAAACAGCTGAAAGCTGTGGGAGGGAGAGAAGCAGCGGCTGTCAGCTGCTTTATTGAAATCTATACAGGGAGATCGGTACTTGTAATGGCCTTGCCGCTGCACCGATCATCCCCTGACAGCCCAGGTATCGGATTGGGCATCAAAGCATTTGCACGAGAATAAGTACTCATGCAAATGCTTGGTATGGGCAGCAATACTAGTATAGGTAACAGTGCAACCCTACTGTACATGATCATTATTTCTGTTTCAATGCTTTTAATATGACATTACACAGTTTACAGTATATATTGGTAAAATTGTTTGTGTGTGGATGGATAGGTTTGTTTTTTCCTCACACAGCTTACATATAAGGCTCCATGCACACCGAACTTTAAAATAACATTATAAAAACGTCAGTAGCTTTGCAATGAGCCTTTAAATTATTATTTTTTAAGTTTTTGCAATTGCGTTTTTTTTTTTTTCCAATGCATCAAAAACTTTAAACTCTGAGCCATGTTTTTGAGTGTTTATCAACGTTTGAGCCTTTGGTGTTTTTTGTGGTCAGAAAAACGACTCCTAAATGCGTTTTTATGCCATTCAGAAAACAGCCCATAAATTCCACCACTGATAAACATCCAAAAAACGTCCATGTGTGCATGGACACATAGGATAACCTAGAGGGGAGTTTACGGGCTGTAATAAAAAAAAAAAAAAACTCCCAAAAACTTCTTTTAAACTTTTGAATTTAGACAACACATCCTGGGGTTAATTGCAGGTTTTAAATGGGGACAGAAGCTGGTTATACATTGGCTTATGGGAGCAAATACAATTTTGGTTTAAATATTTTCCAGGTGGCAGATTTTGTGAATTACCCTTGCTGAACAATACAAATCCTTTGGCAGGTAGGGCAGTACACAACTGTGTAGTTTTTTGCCTTGAGAATGTCTTTCGAGGTGGTATTTCCAAGCAGAAGCGTTTACTTGCTCCTTGGTTTGTAGGTAGGTTGTTGAGTAGTAACGGAAACCAATTCTGGAGTGAGACGCAGGACACTGGTTTTTATATAAGTTGTTAAAGTCTCCTAAGTTTTATTACAATTTTGAACAAAATCTGTGAAGTGTGGTCTACCATGCTAGTTTTTAATAAACATATGTTGTTCAAAGCCTTATTGTTGCACCAGCGGGCAAGGATGGAAAGACTTGCAAAAGAGCTGAAACTTGAAAAAGAAGGGCTAGAGTTGCTGAAGGCTGAAGTGAATGGAATGGAACACGATCTGATGCAAAGACGCCTCAGAAGAGTGAGCTGCACCACAGCAATTCCAACTGTAAGTCGAACTAGAATAATGTACTATTTGGAGGCATACAAAAGCTGATTGTTTTCATGGCTAAATTAAATCTTACGCCAGCCCTTACTTTATTATACCAGGTCAGTATTCCTTTTTCAGTTGAAAGTGTGTGAAAAATTTAGTCGTTTTTAGTAAAATATTACTTGCTTTACTTTAAGTGTTTGGCTCCTACATGTATAATTAAAGTGGAAGTCCAGTCAAAAATAAAACATTTTTCTATTAATTATATGTAAAATATCTTTATCTTTCGACATTATTCATTTTCTGTATTGCTGATTGTGTCGCTTAGAAAGTATAATCAAAGCCAGTCAATCGGCTTCTTCCTGTTCTTCAGGGACAACCTTATTTCTGCATTCTGCATGGGGGGCCTCTCACTTCCTGAAAACATTGTCCTTCTCTTCTACACGCCCCACCTCAATCCCTCCTTTTTAGACAGGCATACCTAGACCTTTCTAGCCCCCACCCCCATCCCTCCTCTCCTTTTTAGACAGGCATGCCTAGACCTGTCCAGCCCCACCCCCATCCCTCCTGAGATCGCTGGTCTTCATAGCCTTGTTATGGCCAGCAGTTTCTCCTGTGAGAGGTGGAGGGCAGGCTTTGGAAGTACGTTCTGTTTGAAACTATAAGATTACAATGCAACACGCTGCGGATTTTCTACAGTGTACAACCAGGTGGTTGGTTCTGCATGGCATTGTGATGGGCACTATGATGGTGTGGCACACGCCCAGCTGATGGAGCTGCATGGGAGTAAGTTAGCTACAGATGAGTTTAAGGCTCCATTTCCACTAGTGTGACTTGTAATGCAACTTTGGACACATAAAGTCGCATGACAAGTCACATCCCATTGATTTCAACGGCAAACATTGCCATCTATCCAAATTTGAAAAGGTGCCTGCACTACTTTGATGCGACTTTGATCTAGAGTGTAAAAGTTGAATCAAAGCTGTATTCAAAGTTGCACTTTAAATCGCACAGCTTTGGAGTAGCACTAGTGGAAACGTAGCCTAAGGCTAGAGTGCGACTTTGGAGTGACTTTGATCAAACGTTGCACTCACTGGATCAAAGTCGCATCAAAGCATTGCAGGTACCCTTTCAAAGTGACTGATTTTCAAAGTCACATAGATGGGAACAGATACCATTTAAAATCAATGAGTTGTGACTTGCGAAGCGACTTTGGACACATAGTCGCATGGCAAGTCGTGTTTCCACTATTGCAACCACAAAGCTGCATGATTTAGAGTGCAACTTTGATGCGACTGATTGTAGCTTTGATTCAATGTTACACTTTTTGGATCCGTTGCATCAAAAGTCACATAAAAGCTCTGTGTTATCAGGAAAATATCAAGGATATTGGACAGTGGAAGGAGGGGGGAATCAGACGCCAGGATAAAGCCTTTTTACACAATGCAGAGGATTAACCCCTTGGGCTCCACAGTGCGTATAACAAGCAAGCTTTACTGCATATACAGACTGATTTTCTTCTTCCATCAAGTCAATGGCATTGTTTCTCAAGGAAAAGCTAGTCCTTTTCTCTGATTTGCTGGGACCACTTTTGCTTTGCGTCTTTTAAAGGTTCTTTGCATTGAAAGTAACCTCTGTAGTGTATTACTGTGTTTTTACTAAACAAATTGCTGCACAAACTATTACAATTTATAGGAATACAATACAAAATTGACATACAAATATACTACTTATCTATACAATAAGAATATGCTAAAAAGTTACTTAGCTCAGGTTATAGTGCTTCACGATCTCTATAGGCAACAGGGCACAGCACAACTGTCCTTTACTTCTTCAGGGCATGGCTTGTTCAAGTCCTCTCTCCCCTACCCTACTTCCTGTAGTGTCATTTCCTGTCCTGAGCCTTAGCTTCTAAACAATACATGATGCTAAAAATTTATTAAAAAAATCCCTAAATAGCCCTAGCAAAACTCTTCAGCTAATGTTTTCTTAAGAAGAAGAGGGCCAATTTTAGAGAACCGATACCAGACTTTTAGGACAAAATTAAAACGAGTAATACTTCTGGTTATTTTCCTAAAATATATGTGTAGTATTTGGGCTCCTTTATTAAAAGATGCAAAATCCACTGAGGTGTACTTTAAACTAAAGAGTACTTCAATGCAAAAAAAAAAAATATATATATATTCATTCATTCTTGTGGCCAAAACTATTGGCACCCCTACATTTCCATCAGATAATGCACCACTTCGCCCAGAAAATTGTTACAATTACAAATGTTTAGGCATTCTCATGTTTATTTCTTTTGTTTGTATTGGCACGACACAAAAGTGGATTAACAAAAAGCCAAATCTGACAAAATCCACGCAAAACTCCAAGGATGGCCTGGACAAAATTATTGGCACCTTCTCAAAATTGTAAGAAATAATTGCATTCCAAGTTTGTGATGCTCCTGTAATTTGTGATTAAACTCGCCTGTATCAAATAACAAGGGCTGACTATAGAAATCACCAGCAACCAGTTAAAATGTAACAAAGAATTGTCTGAGGATTTGAGAACAAAAATTTAGGAAAAGCATGAACTATCTCAAGGTTAGAAGTCCATCTCCAGAGATTTTAATGTTCCTGCGATCACTGTGCGCAACATTGTCAAGTTTACAGCCTATGGCACAGTAACTAATCTCCCTGGAGGTGGACGAGAGAGAAAAATTGATCAGATTGCAATAAAGGATTGTTTCAAATGGTTGATAAAGAAGCTCGATCAACTTCCAGACAAATTCAAGCTGACCTTCTGGCACAGGGTACAACTGCGTTGGCTTCAGCTCACACTATACATCGCCATCTGAATGAAAAGGGATGCTATGGTAGGAGACCTAGGAGGACCCCACTGCCAACACTCAAACACAAAAAAATCTAGATTGGCGTTTGCCAAAACTTACCTGAGGAAGCCAAAATCCTTTCGGGAGAATGTGCTGTGGACAGTCGAAACACAATTTACAGCTTTTTTGTAAAGCCCATGATTCTACTGTTTTCAGAAAAATAAATGAGGCCTCTAAAAGTCCCTACAGTCAAATATGGTTAAGGATTACTAATTTATTTTTTGGGTTACTTTGCTGCTTTAGCCAGTAGATGCCTTGACCGTGGGCATGACATTATAAAATCTGAAGACAACCAAAGAATTCTAGGGTACAGTATTAGGGCCCAGTATCAGAAAGTTAAAGCAGGACAATAACCTAAAGTACACTTTAAAAAGCACCCAGAAATGGTTTAACTCACAACTAGAGAGCAGTGAACTGGCCAGCAATGAGTCCAGATCTTAATCCCTTAGAGAACCTGTGGAGAGATCTCAAAACAGCAGTTGGGAAAAGGCACCTTTCTAATCTGATGAGCAGTTGGCGAAAGAGTGGTCCAAAATTCCGGTAGAGAAGTGTAAGCAACTCATTGATGGTTACAGGAAGCCACTCATTTTTCAGTTATTTTTTTCCAAGGGGTCTGCTACCAAAATGAGGGTGCCAATAATTTTGTCCAGTTCATTTTTTGCAGTTTTGTGTGGAATGTGTCAGGTTTGACTTTGTTTCTCCACTGTGTCATACCAATGCACACAAAAGAAATAAACATGAGAATGTCTAAACATTTGTAATTGCAACAATTTTCTATGCTAATGGGTGCATTATCTTACAGAAATGCAGGGGTGCCAATATTTTTGGCCATTAGTTTATTTCCTGATTGTACAGTACAGACTTCTTTAAATTATTGTGGCTTGAACATGTACAGCTACCTTCAGATGACTGCATACTGCCAAAATAGACATCCACCTAAATAACCTCTCATTCAAGGTAGCCATAGTGTTTCCCCTAGTGTCCTTAGGTGATGAACCTCTCATCTCTACTAAGGCAAGACTAGATTATTTTTAAGGAAGTTTTTTTTATTCCTTTTACTGAATTATCTCTCCCCAGATGTTTCCCGTATCACTCAGTTGCACCATAGTCATTGCGACTTTTTATTCAACTTGTGGATTGGCAGACTACTCAGCAGAGCATTGTGGGACCACACCAGGACCCCACATGCTCGAAAACGTGGGGCTGACCTGTAATGCTGCTTTATACTCGCTCCTGGTGTGAGTACTCCCCTTGACACGCATAATGTAACATATGGGGTCATCTGCAGGGTGCTCTGCAGGTCCATCGCTGTTGTCTGGCCAGTCTCTGAAAACCCCTACGGGGTATGCCCACAGCAGAAATCAAAGCCAAGTTAGGGTTAAAGCACTTGCTACATACACTAACAACTTTTCCATCATGCTCCTTAGAATTTTTTTGTCACTGCAGTCAAAAACAAACTTCAATTTAACCCACTAAAGATTTGAAAAACAAACTTTATTCAAACGTTTATTTTAAAAAAAAAGTTTGTTCAAAATTCTACCAGTCTATGACCAGCTTTAGACCTCATGCTTACAGGACATCTGTCAAAGACCCTCTGAACACCAGAACTCCTGGCAGGAAAATGCCAATAAGTGATTTTTACCAAGCTTTCAAAAGGGGGGCCCCTTAAAGCATCTGTTTTTGATTCCCCTGTGTGACTCAGTTAGCATGTAAAGTACTGTATTTAGTCTAGGCTTACAGCTGTCATTCCTTGTGCAGTGCAGCTGAGGATGTAGCTATTCCAGTGCAATTTAGTATTAGAGGGCAGGGCAGGAGAGATATTGGGGGTTTAATAGACCCATATGTTTCCATAAAGAAGACTTGTCACCTGCCCATGCTAAAACAGCAAGGCTTGTTAGGACACTTAGAATAGCAAAGTGAAAGAAATTTTTTTTGTATAAAATAAATAAAAAAAGTTCAAGCACCCTTGTCAACCCCAAACACACCCCATAAAGCACAGCGTAGGCCAAGCATGTGTATGTAAACATCAGTTACGCCACATGTGAGCTATCACAGCAAATGTTGGGGTGATTGCAGTAATTTGAGTTTAACTCTAAACCAGGGATATGCAATTAGCGGACCTCCAGCTGTTGCAGAACTAGTCCCATGAGGCATAGCAAGACTCTGACAGCCACAAGCATGACACCCAGAGGCATGATGGGACTTGTAGTTTTGCAACCAGCTGGAGGTCCGCTAATTGCATATCCCTGCTCTAAACTGATGACCTGTGTGTGTGTGTGTGTGTGTGTGTGTATATATATATATATATATATATATATTATAAAATGTGTTTGCACTGAAATTCATTTTTATGTTTTTCTTTGAAAATATTCGTATTATTACAGGTACTTACTGTATATAGTACTCTCCATTTAAGCAGCGCTTTACATTTTTTATACAGTCACGTCGGTCCCTGCCCTCAAGGACCTTACAATCGAAGGTTCCTAACTCACATTCATACATACACATACTAGGGCCAGTTTAGACGGGAGCTAATTAACCTACCAGCATGACTTTGTTGAGTGTATTGCCCCGTACACGCGTTCGGATTTTCCACCAACAAATGTTGGATGTGGGCTGAAAGTCCGACCATGTGTATGCTCCATCAAACATTTGTTGTCGGACTTTCCGCCAACAAATGTTGGCTAGCAGGGTCTCCAATTTTCCGGCAACAAAACTTTGTTGTCCGAATTTCCGATTGAGTGTACACAAGACAGACGCACAAAAGTTCACACATGCTCGGAATCAAGCGGAAAGAGTCGTACTGACTCTTCCTTTTTCTCGGCTCGTCGTACATCTTGTACGTCACCACGTTCCCACGTTCGTAATTGTTGGCCAACATTTGTGTGACCGTGTGTATGCAAGACAAATTTGAGCCAACATCCTTAGAACAAAAATCCACGGTTTTGTTG
Organism: Lithobates pipiens; assembly: GCF_037356315.1. Taxonomy (NCBI): domain Eukaryota; kingdom Metazoa; phylum Chordata; class Amphibia; order Anura; family Ranidae; genus Lithobates; species Lithobates pipiens. The sequence goes on from NW_027507748.1 coordinate 429,664,749, forward strand.
GCGGAAAGTCCGATCGTCTGTACACAGTATAAAAGGACACTGGAGTACCCAGAGGAAACTTGAACAGGGAGAACATGCAAACTCCAGGCAGGAAATAGGAAGCAGGAGAAAGAAAAAGAAGCCCCTGGGCAGTACTAATGCATTTTTTTTTTTATAACATTTTCTCACATCTTAGAGACTTAGACTTTTATATCTAGAACACATAATTACTTCATATGAAAACTTACTCCCACCATCATGACCTAAAAAGGTCATTGTTTTTTATACATGTGCTCTGACCGCAATGGCAACCTTTAATGTGATTACAAAACCAGGTGAAGCCATTCCCACGTCACACTCTGGGTTAACCGCACCCCCTATTTAAACTTGCTGCCAGCGTCAGAGGATCAGCTAAAGAAGGGAGGCGTAGCTTAGCTTCCGAAACGCATTCTGATTCGCCAACACAGCAGTAGGCGCCTCCCCAACGCGACAGCAACTTGGCAATATGTGCGTGCATGGCACTTTGTTTCAAACTTTGCTTTTTCATAAAATGATTCAATGCTGCATTAGTCCTGCCCTGGTTCTTCTTTTTCTTTTTCCTGCTTCCTATTTCTTACAGTCTCCAGGTTCCCAGCCTGCGCCCGCAGCAGCCTCGCAGCCATCTGCATTATTCACACCAAAGACATATTTAAAGGGGTTCACCCCCTAGAACTTTATCAAGATTGACTTTCTTGCATTTTTATCTGCATCTTTATTTTCAAACAAAATTATTTATTTTATTTTTTAGTCAACATTTTCTATTCCTTTTAATGCCTCTTTATTATTAATCATAATCAAGAGTGTGTTGGTTTTTCACCATTCTTGAAACCATTAGTCTTTTTAGCGCTGAGTCTCACTCGATCGTTTTTGTGTGTGTGTGTGTGTTTTTCCTCTTTATGTTGAACTCCAGGCAGGTAGTGCTGTGGTTGGGATTTTAACTGATGACCCTAGATGGTGGAATTGCTAACCACTTAGCCACTGAAAATATGCGTTTAATAACTGCTCAAATATAATGTGACATAAAAAAAAATGCAACTACCACCATTTTCAATTCCAGGGTCTCTGCCTTCAGAAAATATGGGGGGAGGTTACTGGTAGTTTTTAGCAAAAAATGCAGATTTTAACATTTTGCAAAAATTTTTTAAAAAATTGCACCTTTAGACAGGTGCTTAATTTAGGTTTACTGCCACTTATAGGAGCAGAGAAAACAGAGTGCCTGTGTACATAAATTCTATTCGGATGACTTTGTGTTAACATTTAACTTTTAGATTATTTTTCTTTAATTTCCTGTTACCACATGTTATCTTGTTTTTGTTTGATTTCAGCCAGAGGAGATGACCAGACTGAGGAGCCTGAATAGGCAACTGCAAATAAATATAGATTGTACACTGAAAGAAGTTGATCTACAGTCCAGGGGTAAAGCTCAAAGCGCTAATAAGTGTAACACTGAAACTATGTTGTTATCCTTTTTCTGGGTGCCTGTCTGTTTTTTTGTTTGTTTTGTTTTTTAATGGAATTGCAGTCAACCTAGAATTTCATTATGGGGGATGATACATAGGTTAAAGTATATCTAAAGGCCCATACACACGATCTGACTTTTTGACAACAAACATTCAAATTAGCTGTTTTTTGAGCAACATCCGACCGTGTGTATGCTCCATCAGACAAACTTTTTCGGTTTTCATCTGACTTTTGTTGGCTGTGCGAACGGACAAACTTTTTGACAACATAAGTCCAATGGAGCAAAGTCTGATCGTGTGTACACAAAACCATCAGACTTTTGTACAAATTACAAACACGCATGCTCAGAACCAATGCGAAAGATCAGACAACAATACAGAAGTTGACCAAAGGTGACACTGGAGTGTCTTTTGAAGTGTCGTCAGTATGTTGAAACGTCACTACGTTCGTGTTTGTTGCCTAAAAAGTCTGATCATGTGTATGCAATACCAACGCCCTTTGTACAAAAGTCCACAGGAAAGTTTGTACAAAGTCCGGTCATGTGTATGAGGCTTAAATCCAAAAACATAATATAATGCAGCTTACCAGTCCTTGTATTTGTTGGCTGCATTTGTTTTTATTAGTCTAAGAACATTTTCAGCAAGTATAGAAAGGCCAGACCGCATGCGCACTCACGCACAGAACGTTACGGCACACACCCGACTTATTTTAAGCTTTGTAGGCCAAGCATGTGGTGCTTCCAGAAGGCAGCTGTGGAACACAGAGCAGGCTCTGAACAGACACTTGCAGAGGTGTTGCTTGGCAGGATTGTTGCATAGTGGCTTGGTGAGCCCTATTAAAGGGTCTCCCTTCTGAGGTGTTTTAATACTACACCCAAGTACTCTTTGTGGCTTTTAAATGTCTTCTAAAAAGAGGAGTGGGACTAACACCACAATGAAGGGCACACCTATGTCGCCAGTATTTCCTGATAAACCTAGTCATATCCCTAGTGTTGTATCCCCTGAAGGACCAGAGGCTTCCGGGCAATCTGAGCTGCTGCGCCTTGCTTGGATTGTGCCTACAATCAACTCTGCTGCCTTACCCTTTATCACCAAAGATAAACTGTCCTCAGCCCTAGCCAGGTTAGAGCACAGGATTGCTGGCATAATTGCCTCCATCCTGCAGGGTGGCAGGAAGCATGATAGATCCCCCTCACCATAGTCTCCTAGTCTGGAGCAGGAATGGGTTGAGGATGGGGAAGAGCTTAAAGCTCAGGATTCAGTGGAGTGCCCAGCAGATGAGTCTGCTTCTGAGCAATCTGGACAAGAAGATATCCAGTCGATGTCTGCCTCTCAGTCACTGAAATGGTTCATTCTGCCTTTAAGTTGCCTCTTGCAGAGGTGACTGAGCCCCCCTGGTCCACTGTGGGATTGCTGAGGCCTCTTCAGATCGCACAGACTTTCAGACTTTCCCTCTACACCCCCTGTTGGAACAGGCGGGTGTAGAGGTACAATGATTGGAAACATCCTGACAGGACTTTTGTTCCTCTTAAGAGGTTTTCCCTTTTATATCCCGTGGATGAAAAGTTTGTTAAAAAATGGAGCATGCTAGCCGTAGATGCAGCAGTCTCTTTGATAACGCACAGGGCTTGAAAGACCCAGACAAGAAATTGCAGTTATTAAAGGTTTAATTTTCTTTGTCCAGTTCAGCTATTCAGCCCGCAATTAGTATTTGTAAAGTCTGTAAAGGATCAGGTCAAATGGCCTGATAGTCCTAACCAGGAGGATGATCTTCCTGAAAGTAAGACAGATACCGTATTCCTCGAGTGCTGTGTTTTGCTGTTGACGCATTAAAGGATTCAATACAGCAGGTTTCTTATCTGGCTCTCATGTTTGTACATACAGTGGGGCAAAAAAGTATTTAGTCAGCCACGAATTGTGCAAGATCTCCCACTTAAAAAGATGAGAGAGGCCTGTAATTGTCATCATAAGTATACCTCAACTATGAGAGACAAAATGTAGAAACAAATCCAGACATTGTCTGATTTTTGAAAGAATTTATTTGCAAATTATGGTGGAAAATAAGTATTTTGTCAATATCAAAAGTTCATCTCAATACTTTGTTATATATCCTTTGTAGGCAATGACAGAGGTCAAACCTTTTTTGTAAGTCTTTGCAAGGTTGTCACACACTGTTGCTGGTATATTGGCCCATTCCTCCATGCAGATCTCCTCTAGAGCAGTGATGTTTTTGGGGCTGTCGCTGGGCAACACGGACTTTCAATTCCCTCCAAAGGTTTTCTATGGGGTTGAAATCTGTAGACTGGCTAGGCCACTCCAGGACCTTGAAATGCTTCTTGGGAAGCAACTCCTTCATTGCCGGGGGGTGTGTTTGGAATCATTGTCATACTGAAAGACCCATCCACGTTTCATCTTCAATGCCATAGTAGGTATGGTGTTCTTTGGTAGCAACTCAGCATTCTCTCGCCTCAAAACACAATGAGTTGTGTTTCTACCAAACAATTCTACTTTGGTTTCATCTGACCATATGACATTCTCCCAGTCCACTTCTGAATCATCCAAATGCTCTCTAGCAAAACTCAGACGGGCCCGGACATGTACTGGCTTAAGCAGGGGTACACGTCTGGCACTGCAGGATCTGAGTCCCTTGCGGCGTAGTGTGTTACTGATGGTAGCCTTTGTTATTTTGGTCCCAACTCTCTGCACATCATTCACTAGGCCCACCCGTGAGGTTCTGGGATTTTTACTCACTGTTTTTGTTTTTTATCAGTGGTCTTGTATGTCTTCCATTTTATAATTGTTGCTCCCACAGTTGATTTCTTCACACCAAGCTGCTTGCCTATTGCAGATTCAGTCTTCCCAGCCTGGTGCAGGTCTACAATTTTCTTTCTGATGTCCTTCGACAGATCTTTGGTCTTCACCATAGTGGAGTTTGGAGTGTGACTGTTTTGAGGTTGTGGACAGGTGTCTTTTTATACTGAGGTTGTGGACAGGTGTCTTTTTATACTGATAACAAGTTCAGACAGGTGCCATTAATACAGGTAATGAGTGGAGGACAGATGAGCCTCTTGAAGAAGATACAGGTCTGTGAGAGCCAGAAATCTTGCTTGTTTGTAGGTGACCAAATACTTATTTTCCACCATAATTTGCAAAAAAATTATTTCGAAAATCAGACAATGCGATTGTCTGGATTTGTTTCCACATTTTGTTTTTCATAGTTGAGCTATACCTATGATGACAATTACAGGCCTCTCTTATCTTTTTAAGTGGGAGAACTTGCACAATTGGTGACTGACTAAATACTTTTTTGCCCCACTGTATGTGCAGACTTTTATGGCTTAAGAACTGGTCAGCCGAGCTTCCTTGTAAAAAGTTATTGGCAGGTTTCCCAATTTCATGGGGAACATTTATTCGGTGATCACTTGGACAAATATATCCAAAAGATTTCTGGAGGGAAGAGTTCTCTACTTCCTTTAAAGCAAAGCACCAGACGTCTCTCGTTTAAAAACCCAGGGACTTATTCCTCAAATGTCTCAGCTCTAGGGCCAGAAAAGGCCCTGGGTCCAAAATTCTTGTAAACCCAGCACCAATCCCTCCTTTTGAAGGGACGCCCCTACTCCATCGGGTGGGGGGAAGGCTGCTGCACTTTGCAGACATTTGGAAAACAACCATTCAGGACAAGTGGGTCACCTCAATTATATCTCTCGGTTGCAAGCTGGAGTTGCGGGAGGTTCCACCTCAGAGGTTTCTAAGATCCAGCGTTCTCTCGGATCCTCCAAAAAGAAACTTCTTGCTTCAGGCACTAAATTATCTAGTGCATCAAGGCGTGATTGTAGAGGTTCCTGTATTCTAAAGGGGCACAGGGTTTTACTCAAACCTGTTTACAGTTCAGAAAACAAACAGGGACACAAGGCCCATTTTGGACCTAAGGTCCCTGAAAAACTAACTATTGATACAGTTCTTTCAGAGTCTGCCCACTCAGTAGTAACCTCACTTCAGAGGGGAGACTTTCTAGCCTTCATCGATATAAAAGAAGTGTTTTTACATGTACCTATCTTTCAGCCTCATCAGAGGTGCCTACATTTTTCAGTTTGTGGCTCTACCCTTTGGGCTTGCTACAGCTCCTTGGGTGTTCACAATGGTCCTAGCACCAGTACTGGCCCTATTTTAGGTGCTCGGGGATCTGGACGACCTGCTCAGAGATCACTCCGTACAGGCTCTAGAACAGCATAATATACACAGTAAACTATTTGAAAAGCTTTGGCTGGATCATAGATACCGAAAAGTCAACCTTGAGACCAGCTCAAAGTCTAAAGTATTTAGGTTTGATCCTAAAACACGGTCCAAGCAAGAGTATTCTTGCCCATCCGTAAGGATATGTGCCCTGAAAGATCAGTTGCGTCGGATAAGGGGCACCAGACAAACCTCTATTTTGGCTCTGTATGAGTCTTATATAGTGGCCTATATAAACCACCAAGGTGGTACCAGGAGTAGCTCAGCTCTTAAAGAGGTGAACTACATACTAGCCTGGGCAGAAGGACATGTGCTAATTCTATGGGCAGCCCATATCCTGGGAGAAGAGAGCTGAAAGGCAGATTATCTCAGATCTGCCCAGGGGGAATGAGCCCTATTGCCAGAGGTGTTTCAGGAAAAATGTTGGGGATGGCCAGAAGTCGACCAATTGCCATCCAGGTTCAACAAAAAGCTACAGCAGTTTGTGCCTCGAACAAGAGATCCTCTGGCAATTGGAGCAGATGCTCTGATAGTTCCATGGAGCCAGTACTCCCCGGTTTATGCTTTCCCTCTGATCCCTCTCCTTCTACATTTGTTGCACAGGATTCAGAGAGGGGGTTCCAGTCATTCTGGTGGCACCAGCCTGGCCCAAAAGGCTCTTGTTCCCGAATATTGTGAGACTGACAATAGACGGCCATGAATGCTTATAGGTCATCCTGATCTTCTGTCTCAAGGTCCTATATTCCACCCCAATTTACAGTCTCTAAATTTGACGGCATAGCTATTGAAGCCAGGGTGTTAAAGGACCATGGCATCTCAGGACCAGTGGTGTCTACTCTAGTGAATGCTAGAAAAGCTGTAACTAGGAAGATTTATCATAAGGTCTGGAAGACTTTTATTGCTTGGTGTGAAGCCAGAAAATGGCATCCTCGGAAATATGTGATTGGGAGAATTCTCTTTTCTACAGTCAGCTTCGGAAATCAAATTTGACCTCTGATTGTACTCAAAGCCAGTTTCGGCCCTATCAGTATTCTTCCAAAGGCCTTTAGCCTCCCATTCACTGATCCGAACCTTTATGCAAGGGGCAACTCGCTTGCTTCTCCCCATTAGGTCACCTTTGTGTCCATGGGACTTGAACTTGGTGCAGTCTGTGTTACAGAAACAACCAGACTTGCTGTCATGCAAGCTAGCCTTCCTGATGGCTATCACCTTGGCTAAAAGGGTGTTTGCGGCCCTTTTCGTGCAGGGAACCATACTTAATCCATCACCACGACAGAGACGTTTAGACCTGTTCCATCCTTTTTGCCAAAAGTGGTGTCGGCCTTTCATTTAAATCAGGACATTATTTTGCCTTGTTCGGGGAAAGAGACAACTGCATTCTTTTGACGTTATCTGGGCAGTCAAGGTTTATTTGTCTAGATCTAGGATTTTTTTTTATTTATTTTTTTACCAAAAGCACCCAAGAAGAGGCAGGCAGTTTCCAAAGCTTCCATTGCCAATTGGGTCCGTCAATTGGTCATTCAGGCCTACGGTCTGAAACCTAAAGCTCTTCCCTTTAGGGTTAGAGCTCATTCTACCAGAGGTGTAGGAACCTCCTGGGCTTTTAGCCATTGGGTGTCTGTGGCTCAGATTTCTAAGGCTGCTACCTGGTCTTCAGTGCATACATTCACAAAATGTTATCAAGTGGATGTTCGAGCAGCCGAGGATTCGGCTCTCTGCCACAATATACTGTGGGCTGCCGCAAAAGTTCTTATGGCTATTGTTTGGCAGGGTGACTCTCTCCCCTCAAGGCTATTGCTCTGGGACATCACAGCAGGTAATGAATATTGGCCTGACTCTGTGTCCCATGATGTATGAAAAAGAAAATAGGATTTTTTTTTGTCATACTTGCCTGTAAAATCCTTTTCTTTGAGTACATCATGGGACACAGAGATCCCTCCCCTCTTTTTTGAGGCTTTAGTGCTTGCTACAAAAGTACTTCCTGTATGGGAGGGGTTATATTGGGGATCACTTCCTGTCTGAGTACCTTTTGTCTACCAGTGTCCATTCATCTGATGATCAAGTATTACCCAGCAGGTAATGAATATTAGCCTGACTCTGTGTCCCATAATGTACTCAAAGAAAAGGATTTTACATGTAAGTATGATGAAAAAATTCTATTTTATCTGCTCCTAGACCCTGAAGCTCAAAAAAACACTAAAAGCCTAATGTGCATGGATGCATAGGATAACAATAGCATAACAATATTGGCGTCTAGGAGCAGGAAAAAAAATGCTAATAACTGCTTCTAAGAACTTAAACAATAGTGTGCATGAAGCCAAAGGAAGAAATACAAAGAGAACAGGACACTTTCTCATACAAGTACATGGCACAGCAGGCACATACCAGGAATATGACATTTTGGCTTTACATGTTCTTTAACCGCTTCGGTTTAACTGACAATTGCGTGGTCGTGCGATGTTGCACCCAAACAAAATCAACGTCCTTTTTTCCCCACAAATAGAGCTTTCTTTTGGTGGCATTTGATCACCTCTGTGTTTTATTTTTATTTTTTGTGCTATAAACAAAAAAAGTGACAATTTTGAAAATGCAATATTTTTTACTTTTTGCTATAATAAATATCCCCCAAAAATATAGAATAATTTTCTTTTTTTCCTTCAGTTTAGGCCGATATGTATTCTTCTACATATTTTTGTTAAAAAATAAATAAAAATGCAATAAGCGTATATTGATTTTGGTTTGCGCAAAAGTTATAGCATCTGCAAAATGGGGGATAGCTTTATGGCATTTTTATTATTCCTTTTTTTTTAATTTACTATAAATGGCGGTGATCTGCGATTTTTATGCGACATTATGGCGGACATGTAACATGACGGTGATTCGCGCAGCCGAGCCATGTTGCTGCAGTACAACTGCGGTGGCTGGATGGCAAGCGGTTAATTATGTGAAAGAGTAAACTGTTTTTGCAATAAAAAGTTTACATTCTGGTAATTGTACCTTTCTCAATGCTAATACAGCATTGTATAGCTTTATAAAAAAATATTTGCTTGCAGAAATATCAACAGATCAGCATATCAACAGATCAGCATTTTATTACCATTACAAATGTTTTGGTGATGTCATTATTGTAGTGTCAGAGGTGGGCATTCATCAAACCTAACAAAAGTAGCTCATAGCAGCTAGTTTCCAGCAGTCCCTTTTCCCATCTGATCTGAATATAAATATTAACACCAGTGTTGTTTAGATATTTACAGTCTGCATAACTTTAACACGCAAAAGTTTTTTTTTCTTTTAAAACATTCCAAACGCATCCATTTTCACAGAATTTTCTGTATCTAGTTTTAGCTTGCAGCCTTTTAAGCTACAAAGCAAATGTATTTTCATTATTTAAAAAAAATCCAATGTTTGCCATCTCTTTGCACTTGGCTCTAGCATTACATTAATCTGTGTCTGCATTTCTGACACATCTGAACAGTTCTGGTGTATAGAAATGTAATCTGAATTACTCGAAATTGTGCACAGCTTAGTGAATGATTACAAAACTGTTTTTTATTAACTTGAGTCAAAGGAAATTAATTTGCAAGTGAACTGCAAAATCCTAATCTTAAGTATTCATTAAGATTAACTGGCTTTGCGTTAAATCTTTTAACATCCTACATTAAACACTCAGTCTGTATTTGGTGCACAGCAGGTAATGGTCTCAAAAGCCCTTCAGTGAAAAGTCTGCAATTCGTGTGATAATAAATTGTCCACTTGCTTGCATTTTCTTGGCTGGGTGATGGATGCTTACTCATAATGCTGGATTTTAAAATGTGAAACGTGCACAATCTGAGACTGTTCTTTAACCACTTGCTTACTGGGCACTTAAACCCCCCTCAGTCCCAGACCAATTTTCAGCTTTCAGCGCTGATGCACTTTGAATGACAATTGCGCGGGCATACAACACTGTACCCAAATGAAATTTTTATCATTTTTTTCCCACAAATAGAGCTTTCTTTTGGTGGTATTTAGTTACAGCTCGGAGTTTTATTTTTTGCTAAACAAACAAAAAAAGATGCAAAAAAAAAAAAAAAAAAAATCATGTTTTAATAGTTTGTTATAAAATTTTGCAAACGGGTCATTTTTCTCCTTCATTGAAGTGCGCTGATTAGGCGGCACTGATAGGCTGCATTGGTGGGCACTGATAGGCTGCATTGGTGGGCACTGATGGGCTGCATTGGTGGGCACTGATGGGCTGCACCGGTGGGCACTGATGGGCTGCGCCGGTGGGCACTGATAGGCATAGTTAAGGCGGCACTAATAGGCACAGATAAGGCGGCACCGATGGGCACAGATAAGGCGGCACTGATGGGCAAAGATGGGCACAGATAAGATGGCACGGATGGGTGGCACAGATAAGTGGCACGGATGGGTGGCACGGATGGGCACTGATAGGTACCACAGATAGATGGGACTGATGGGCACTGATAGGTGGCACTGATAGGTGGCTCTGATAGGTGGCACTGCTGGGCACTGATGGGCGGCACTGCTGGGCACAGATGGGCGGCACTGCTGGGCACTGATGGGCGGCACTGGGGTGCAGCACCTTTGAGGCAGATTGGGTGGCACTGTGGGTGGCACTGTGGGGTGGCACTGTGGGTGGCACTGTGGGTGGCACTGTGGGCACTGTGGGCACTGAGGGGGGGCACTGACGGGGGGCACTTACTTTTGCTTTTATTTTATTTCAGGATGGCACTGCGGGAGGCAGGTGGGCACAGGCAGGTGGCAGGTGGTCCCTTTTTTCATGGCCGTGATCGGGACCGATGTCCCGATCACGGCCGCCGGCGATCGGCTTTTTTTTTCTCTCCTCGCGCTGTCAGCGCGAGGAGGAATAATAGCCGATTACCGGCTCCGTTCTATCACATGATCAGCTGTCATTGGCTGACAGCTGATCACGTGATAAGGGGTCGGGATCGACCCCTTACACGGATCGGTGATCAGGCGAGTCTCACGGACTCGCCGATCACAGAGCGCGCCGCGCGCGCCCCTCAGGGGGCGCGCAGGCCGCTCGTAACCAGGACTACGTCAATAGACGTAGTCCCGGAAATGTAGGTCCGCGCTAATGCCGTCATTTGGCAATAGCGCGGATCTGTAGTGGTTAAAAAGCTGTCATTGCAGCGGGGCATGTTCTTAAGAATGTGCAGCAATATGAAGCATAGGCCTACTGTCAACAACTGTCAGTGTTTTCAATGTCAATAAAGGGTAACTTAGGAAGAAGAATATTTTTATGGTGAAAGTTTAGTTATACAATTAAAGCTTGCATCGCCTTCGTTTTATGCAGAGGGCAGACAGTCTTTTACTTTCAGCCAGACTTGACATTAGAATACCTTTTTACCTTTAAACTCTTCTGGAAGTTCCTGCAAGGGGACTAGTGACACTAACTTAATAAAGAACATTGGGAATGGAAAAATAGCCAGTACTAAATGGCCAAATCGGTGCTTTAATAGGAGACATTGATGTAAGGAAGAACTCTGTGGAGCACTGTTTATTTATTGACTGTACCCTGAGCAAAGTATGCCTGCAGTTTCAAAGGGTACAACCACACTCTTTATATGAAAACGTCTAGTGTTTCGATGGTCCGCATGGTTTTATCAGTTAATTAAATGTAGAAGCAAGAGAAAAAACTGTTGCAGTTTTCCACCACATTTCAGTTTCTCTAGGATAGGTTATAATGACAATTGGTGGGTTTTGCACTGGAATCAATGTTATTTTATTCCTTTACAACTCCCTGAACACACAAACGTATATAATAAGACATGGATTAGAAAATTATTTCAGAGGTCCAACTTTCAACCTTTTTTTTTAGGGTTCCTCAAGGGTAAAAAAATTGAGAAAGGCTGCCCATATACCTACCCAATTGGCTGTGCTTGTTCCCGTCAACCACTAGATGGTGTTGAGCATATTGCAGGTGTCTTATCTGCAGCATCAGTAGATGCCCTTGTTAAAAAAAATTAAATAAAAAAAAATGTGGGGGAATATGTAATCTTGTAACTACCACTTCTTCCTATTTCTGGGTAGACTGCTATATATTTTGACAACTAATTATTGCCGGGAGCTCTCATCTGCCTTTTCTGCTTTTTCAGGCATTGGCAGGTTTAAAAAGACATTAAAGATAAAAAAAAGGTAACGCTTACGTGGTCTGTAGAAAGATAATGCACAAATGCATTACTTTCCTTCTCTTTTTCACAGTCCCCATTGGTGCTTTAGGCTCACCCTCCTTGAGATGCCTTTTATAGGAAGCATGGACGATGCTAAAGAAGCACTGGGACATGCATATTCCAATCTGGCCCTGTGCCGAGATGTGTGCATCTAGACACAGTGACGATAAGCCGTGCCCTTTCTTCCCTCCTCACAGCCTAAAATTCCACTTCCCTTAGTTTCTCCTATGAAAGTATGAAGGAAGGCGTGGCACTGGAGCAGGAGACGGCACTGGAGTGGTGACATGGACCCAGTAGGGACAGGGAAGGAGAGGGGTAGGACAAAGTAATGGACTTTTTTTGGTGTAGGAGTGAAGGCCTTATTCTTCAACGTAGTCCAAAATACAGTATAGTGTCCATTACACGTTAAACCTTTTATATACTTGTTTAAACTGAATTCATTAAAATTATATTTTTTAAAAGCTTGCTCATTTATGATATTGTTACCTTTTTTTTAAAGTGGTAAACCTTTTAAAATGAAAAATTAACATATCGTGTGCTTCTATAGTGTATCCTTGCCTTGGTCCAGGGCACCTACTGTGATTTCTGTCTCCTTTTTTACTCCTCTGCTATCTGCAGGAGTCACTTCTGAGTTTTGGACACCAGGCAATCAGGAGACAGCCCCAAACACACGCAAGTGATTGACAGCCTCAGCTATTCATATTTCCCTATGAGACTTCGTAGAGGGGGTGCATCTATTACCTCCATTCAAGTCTCAGAGCTGTGCTGTGTGACATCAGATCCCCACCCCCTGCCTTCTGCAGCTCAGAAATGCTGTGTAAAATGTGTGCTTTAGGAGTCTATAGAGGACAAAGGGTCCAAATAAACAGGTACAACTTATGTGAGAGGATTTGTTTCATCTCTGTGTATCACTTGAGGCTGGTCACTTCAGTGGGTATATTTAAGGATTGAAAGACTTTAGGTCTAGAAAACGAGAGTAATTTATAATTAGGAATGTCTTATTCCTGTTTTCTGTTTTGGATGTTGAGCTAAATTTGCCATATAAAATTGTAGTTAACAGATTTGTTTTATAGGTGTGGGAAAGCTTGATTTGAGCAACTTCTATGATAACATAGCTCCTGGTCCTGCTGTACCCCCCAATACTTGTAAAAAAGGTAAGTGGCCTGTTGCTTTAGTTCTACTTTTTTTTTTTTTTTTTTTTTTTTGCCTTTATATGAATGAAATACATGTGTTTACATTCCTTGCTAGTTCAGTGTTGGCATATCTCGAAGACCGCTTTTCCTGAGATTGCAATTAATGTATACAGCTAAAGCCAAAGCTTTTTTGTGTGTGTGTGTTATATTGGGAGTAATGAAAAAGGATCAAAAGGGTGCTAACTGGACAATTTAGTGAAATGTGAACCAAATTAAGAGAACCTAATTAAATTGATAGGTGAATAATTACATAAATAGCTTAAAACATCTAATATATGATCAAATTCATGCAATGAAATGTGCACAGTAATCAAATTTCCAACCAATACAATGTGTAATAAATTATCATTGATTAAAGTTAATGATTTCTGTGTATGGTCACTCTGAAATAAATTCTCCAACACTGTGATCCACAATAATCAGTATCAGTCTCCTCCCATCAAAAGGCTCTGTGAAATGAGCCACAAAAGGCAGGTATAGTGTAGTATTTTTTATTACTGGTATTAAAAAAAAAAAAAAAAAAGCTGCACTTACCTGTGTACAATACGATGAGAATTGGCACATTAGCAGCTCTGAGGTCTGTAAAAAAAAAAAAAAAAACTATCCTGCACCGCTGTCTGACTAGCGGCGTGCGTTCCAACGACCCATCAGAAGTAAAGGACTCCAGTGTGTATGCGTCTCAAGACTGTCTGTCTTCTATTCATTTCACACGGTGCATGCGTCTTTAGGAAGGCACTTCCTGATGATGCGTGCACTGCGTGAAATGTATAGAAGAGAGGCTTTAGACACGTGTACAATATGGATTATTGTGGATGATGCATTAAATTGGAGAATTTTGACTTGCACACTCGTGCTTGATGGTGATCTGGTTGTGGCTGTTTCCATCCATATACCATATGAGGAGAAGAGGTGGATGGCGAATATGGTGATTGACCTATGAGTTGATTGAATTGGCATTTCTAATACTCACTTTTAATGGTCTAATGGTTTAATGGCCGGATACATCTGATGAGTACAATTCACATCTCACTTGGGTGGAGCACTGTTGTTTTGTAGTATTGGAGCACTTTTTTAGGATCATGGTGTTGGAGAATTAATTTCAGAGTGACCATACACAGAAATCATAAACTTTAATCAATGATAATTTATTACACATTGTATAGGTTGGAAATTTGATTATTGTGCACATTTCATTGCATGAATTTTATTGTATATTAGTTTTGTTTATTCATGTAATTATTCACCTATCAATTTAATTATCGTATTTATTGGCTTATAACATGCACCTTAACTTTCCTCTTAAAGTTTCAGGAAAAAAACTTTCCACAACCCCCTGCATGGTACTCTGAGCCCCCTGCATAACACGGACCCCTTTCATTATAAAGCCCCCCCCCCCCTCCTTCTCTGCACTCCCAAGAGACCCCCAATCTCCTGCGACGGCATTGCCAGCATGCTCTGGAGTATAGAGGGCATTCTGGTGTGCCGCTCCTCTTGTGTCACTCAGAGCTTCTGAATACCTCCATTGGTGCTGTGAACCCGGTCATGTGACTGCTCTCCTTTCATTGACTATCACTTGACTGCTCTCCTCCAATCAAAAGCTACACTTGAGGAGGGAGCAAAGCAGGAGGAGGAGAGTGGCCAGAATGAGCAGCGTTGGTGCAGGTATTTGGACGATTGGATTTGCATTGATAGTGGCATGGGGGAGCTGTGTGTAGAAGGGGCTGGCAGTGGTGTTTTCTGGAGTTTGGGGTGTGCTGACAGCTCTGTCCCAGGACCAGGAGAGGGCGGACGGTCGGCCTGACACCCTCCCAATGGTTGACACCCGAGGCGGACCGTTGATTAAAAAGAAAACAGATATCGGCGTATCGGCCTCTGTTTTCAAGGTAAAAAAGTGTGTGTTTATATGTTGATAAATACGGTAGGTTATTTATTCTCTTAATGTGGTTTACATTTGACTAAATTGTCCAGTTAGCTCCCTTTTTGATCCTTTCATTATTTATTAGTAAACACTAATTTTAGGAGCAGCACTGGCATGCATTATTGCACCAGTTTGAAGTTGGCGCGGTTTCCCTTGTTTATATATGGGGTAATGGTTGAAACCCCTGTCAGTTTTTTTAGTCTGTGGAAGATTTCCCTTCGTTTCCTGTCTAAGTAACCAGTAATAAGGAAATATCTGAACAGTTCTCATCTGAAAACATAATCCTCATTGGAAAATTTCCCCTCCTATTCCGGTTCCAGCAGCAAAGCAAACTTAAGTGATTAAATCACACTCTCAGGGACACAGACAACAAAAACATAATAGATGTTCTCCTTATTCCCTTCTATAAGTGCTCATGCACACGGACGTTTTAAAAAAACTGGCTGCAAAGCTAGCTCTGACACCTGGAAAAATCGGCGTTAAAAACTTGATTTTTACTGCGTTTTGCATTGGCGTTTTTGTGCGTTTTTTAGCGTTAAGTAGCGTTTTTTAAAGAAACACATCTCTTGGCTATAGCACTTCCAAATTTCCCACAATGCCACAGAAAACAAAGAAAATATGTTACGCGTTTATGTGCGTTTTTTCCGCGATTCACGTTTTTACAGCTCTAGCTCTGCGCCACAGAACGCACTGGTCCTGGGTTTTTTTTACAGCTTAAAAACGCCTATGCCATTTGCAGCTCAAAAACGCCTAGGTGGGCATGAAGCCATAGACTAACATGGACAACCGTTTTTAAGCTGCAAAAAAAGCTCAAAAAAGCGGCTGTAAAAACGTCTGTGTGCATGAGGCATAATTGTATCTAGAGAAGCTTCCAAAGCGCTATCAGCAGCTGCAGTAGACTTCACCAATGTAACATTTGTTGATCATTAAAATTAATTCCAAGAAAACTCCACTGCTAATGAACACCTTTTTTGTACTTTAAAAGACAAAGAAATTGAAAATCTAGTGTGCTCATAGTCTTAATGAAATATTTAGACTATTGTGAATGTAATAAGGCCCGAGTGCCATAGTTTTATGATGGTACTTTGATGCTAAACACCGTTGTGATGACAGCAGCTAGCTGCCTTAACCCCTAAACGTCCAGCGGTCCTCTTTCAGATAAAAATCCGCCGCAAGATCACTTTTATCAAGGGCCGGAGAGGGGCCCCCTTCCCGCTGCGCTTTGGTCATCTTCACCCCTCCCGGAGCCCTCAGTAGCAGCGGAGACTATCGCATCTGCTCCCCTCACAGCCTGGACGCCAATTGAAGGAAAGATGGCCTCCACTCGGCTCCATAGCATTGGAGGGTGGAAGCGACATCAGACGTTACTTCCACCCAATGCTCTTAAAGGGGATTTATTTTTAATTTTTTTAGTAAATTAAAATGGCATTTATTTTATTTTTAATTGCATTTTAGTGTAAATATGAAATATGAGGTCTTTTGACCCAAGATCTTACATTTTTAACAGGTCCTGTCATGCTTTTTTTCTATTACAAGGGATGTTTACATTCCTTGTAATAGGACTAAAAGTGAACCCAATTCTTTGTTAATTTTTTTTTTAAAAGGACAGTGTAAAAATAAAGTTAAATAAATAAAAAAATAAAAAAATTGAAAGCGCCCTGTCCGGCTGAGCTCGTGCACAGGAGCGAATGCATACATAAGTCAAGCCCGCATATGAAAGTGTTCAAACCACACATGTGAGGTATCACCTCGTGATCAAGATCAAAAAATTCTAGCACTAGATCTCCTCTGTAGCTCAAAACTGGTAACCTGTAGAAGTTTTTAAAATTTGGCAATGGAGATTTTTAAGTGCCAAAGTTTTGTTGCCCTTCCACAAGCGGGCGCAATTTTGAAGCGTGACATGTAGGTTAAATTTTCTCAGCGTAACATTATCTTTCACAATATTGAAAAAAATTGGGCTAACTTTACTGTTGTCTTATTTTTTTTATTCAAAAAAGTGTAGCTTGTAAGACTGCTGTGCAAATACGGTGTGACAAAAAGTATTGCAACAACCACCTTACGAGAGTGTCTGGGTCATCTGATTTTCCATCGGTGAGGAGATTTTCTGCCCAATGAACCCCATAGTGCTCCCAATTGGGAGTATGAAGATCTGGCGTTGTTTTTTGGTTTTTAAAAGAAACATATGTGATATTGTTGCTTTGTCTTTTAGGTGTAACTTATCTTTTTGTATGTTTTGTTCAGAATCATCTGATTCTTCATCAGTTGAAAGAAAAGCAAGACGAATCAGTGTGACCTCAAATAAAAAAACTGAGCCCCCTGATATCCCTAATCCTGGTGCTGGGGATATTGGTATGTATCCTGCTGCTTTTCTTTCCTAGCATTTATTAAAGTGCAACTTTTAGTCAGAAAATTATGTCCTGCTAGATCACTTCAGGCTGGCCACTTTTGCAGTTAGTTATGTAAAACATAAAAAATGAAGTGCTTGTACTGTTCAAAAGCTACTAATACACTGTCTCACCCTGCTCTGCACATGCTCAGTTCCTCTGTTTTTTGGCACTGTGCCGAAAATATAGAAGCCATTCTGCTGACAGAAGACACATAAATACAGTGCTCGCAAACATACTGAATGGAAATAAAAAAATATATGTGAAAAAAGTTATATATAAGATGAACCGACTCAAAGTCCAAAACAAATCCCTGAAGGTGCTCCAATCCAAAGTGAATGAATAAAAACTTCAGGTGCAGAACACCCCCTTAAGAGTCCCCACTCACCAGATCCACATGACCCCCAGCTTTTCAGTCTGGAGGGTCAGTTAAGGCTTGGTATGGATGTCTTTAGGATGGTTTGTGGAAAGCCAGGTCAGCAGATCCAGGATTCCTCAATGAAGAGTTTGAGCCAAATAGACACGTACCCAGAAGTAAGAAAAGGGGGAACTAATAGTGAAGTAGCATCAAAAAATTTATTTAAACAAAAGATGGGTACTTACAAAATGAAGGGATTAAACAAGCATTAAGCATGGAACAGATCGTATGAAACCATCGTTGGTAGCATGCATTCCAAACAACCGAAACTGACGTCCGTATTCCCGCCAGAAACAGCGTCAACGTTTTGCCCTCCCACAGGGCATCATCAAGGACCTAGTTTCCGGTAGGCTGAGCCAGCTTAAATAAAGGGCAGAGGAGTAAACGCCCCTCCATATACCCAGTCAACATGAGCGCAACGGCCATATTGTTGGTTGGATATAAATGTAAAAATGCCACTCCTAAGGATCAAAAAATGTCCATAGGAGAGACAAAACGCCATGTTTCTGGTTTGATCACATCAAACAATTTCCAAGGAAACCATAAACATCAATTCCGGTTTTCTATTGGAACTAATAATACATAAAAAATAAATAAAATCAGATATGAAAAAAAAAAATACAAATACAATGAAAGCAATAAAAATGTGTATTATAAAATATTTAAAATATTAAAAATTGGACAGGAAACAATTCAGATCTAATTCAATGTTCAACCCCAGGGGGCTCATCGTTTTGAGACGATGGATCCACTGGGTCTCATTACGAGAGATGGCTCACTTCAGATTACCACCTCTCCAATGTCCCTCCACTCTATCAATGCCACAGAAGGTAAGACCACGAGGGTCCCTTCCATGGAAAAGTCTAAAGTGGTTGGACAAACTATGGTTCTTATAATCCTTTCTAATCCTATTCACATGTTCTCTTAATCTCACTCCCAGTGCCCTAGTGGTCCTACCCACGTACTGCAGCCCACATGGATAGGAGGTAGATGACATTGGTAGTGCCACACGTGAAGAACTTGTTGATTTTAAAAGACTCCCCCATGGAACGGACTGTGAATTCAGTGGTTTTCCTCAACCTATGTTTAGATGTTCTACAAATGGCACATCTCCCACAGCTGAAGAAACCAACCTGATCCAATAAAGTACACAACTTCCTTGAAGGGTCCACAATATTAGGCGCCAATTTGAGCCTTAGGGTAGGAGGTTTGGTATAAATAAACTGGTCTTTTGCTAGGTAGAATCTTGGATCATTATCTTTGTAGAACCAGTAATGAAAGCAATCCCAAAATCTCTTATTATCCTCCTTTGTTTTAGCAAGATCTGCTGATAGCCTAAAGGTTTACTGCTGTTCAGGGTCTCTGGAGCTTTGTAATGGTGCACTAGATGCATTTATTGTACAGGTCATACACAGGGTTAATGTACAGGTCACATAGAGAGAAAGGTTGGTGATAGATTTGTAGGAGAGGTGGGGGTGAAAGGGTTAAAAAAAATATCTCATATTCAGTAGAACTTAATAAATGGATCACCAGCTTTTACTGCAGGTCCATCTATTCTTATCCCATTCAACTGCAGGCCCATCTATTCATATCATATTAAACTACAGGCCCATTTATTCATATCCAATTCATAATGGACTAGGATCAAAAATGTAAACCATAGCACATGATCATTGTGATTTACTATAACAGCCATCGCAAGGTACTAAACTCTAATTGGCTCACTACACTAGAAAGAGATGTCTAATAATGGCTCAGCACACAGCAATTAGTAGACTCGACAGCTATCCAAAGGTATTTTCTCCATCCACATTTATAAATGGTGCTGAGAAAATAACAGCTTGCCATTTATATGTTGATAGAAGATTTGAGTTTCAGATATACACAGCTGAGATCAAAGAAGCTGTTCATGGGACAGCTAATTTCCACAATCCACATAACAATGCATTATAGGAAAGTGACAGGATATGTGAAAAGTGTAGCATGCATTTGTATTCAGCCCCCGAGTCAATACCTTGTAGAGCCACCTTTCACTACAGCTACAGCGGGATGTCTCTGCCAGGTTTGCACATCTAGAGAGTTACATTTTTGCCCATTCTTTGCAAAATAGCTCAAGCTCTGTCAGATTGGATGTAGAGCATCTGTGAACAGCAATACGACAGATTCTCAATTGGATTTAGGTCTGGACTTTGACTTGGCCATCCAACACATGAATATGCTTTGATCGAAACCATTCCATTGTAGCTCTGGCTGTATGTTTAGGGTAATTTTCCTGCTAGAAGGTGAACCTCTGCCCCAGTCTCAAGTCTTTTGTAGACTCTAACATGTTTTCTCCTAAGATTGCCCTATATTTGGCTCCATCCATCTTCCCATCAACTCTAACCAGCTTCCCTGTCCTTGCTGAAGAAAAACATCCCCACAATATAATGCTGCCACCACCATGTTTCATAATGTGGATGGTGTGTTCAGGGTGATGTGCAGTGTTAGTTTTCCGACACACAGCCTTTTGCTTTTAGGCTAAAAAGTTAAATTTTTACATTTTCTCATCTGACCCAGAGCACCTTCTTCCACATGGTTGCTGTGTCCCCCAAATTTAGGCTGGGTTCACACTATTGGTTCTCCGCATCCAGTTCGTAATAGCAGGAGTTTTCGACTGGCTCTTTATGGAGCCAGTTCACGTATCTCTTGGTGCAATTCAGGTCCGAATTCAGCCAGAAATTCAGGCTGAAATCAGACCTGAAACGATAAACAGGGATGCACCAGATCCCTACTGTGAGCCACATGCGAAGATGGTGTGAATCCAGCCTTACTAAAACTGGAGAGTGCAAAGTCTAGTGCAGATCTGCATATAAACCAATCCGCTTCCAGGTTTCTTTGCCAAAGCTTAATTGAACAAGCTGACATTAGAAGCTGACTGCCATGCACAGCTGTACCAGATTTTGCCCTCCAGTTTTAGTAAATCAACCCCACTGTGTTCTAATGTAGTTAACAACTGATAATGAGATTTACCAGTACAGTACAAACAGGGTTAATTTTGGTAAACCTACCTCCAAAACCCTCTCCTTAACATTAAAGAGAAGGAAAAAGATAGGTACGCTATAAGTAGGTAGCAATTGCTAATTATTTGTTTTAGTTCTGCTATGTCATTTAAGAAGATTACTGCAAAAGTAAAAAATACTCTGAGGCCGCGTACACACGGGCGGATTGTCTGGCCAACTAAGTTCGTCAGACAATCCGACAGACAGTCCGTCCAACTTTCGAATGAACGGACTTGACCACACACGATGAACAGACAGTCCGCCGAAAGCTTGCGCGATGACGTGTACGGCACGTACGACGGGACTAGAAATTCGACGTCCAATACACTGCAATGCAACCTTCGGTAAATCCTTTCTGAGCATGCGCCATACTTAGTCCGTCCAACTTGCCTACACACGAGCGGACTGTCCGCTGAAACCAAGTTTGGACGGACAAAATTACGGAAATTCCGAAAGACTAAGTCCGTCAGACTGTCCGTTGAAAAAGTCCGCTGAAGCCCACACACGAGCGGATTGTCCGCTGAAACACGTTTCAGTGGACTAAGTTGGGCAGACAATCCGCCCGTGTGTACGCGGCCTAACTCCTACCCCACAAGTTTGCTCCAGGCTGCGAACACTTTGTAGAGAAGCCAGAAGAAGGATAATTGGCCAGAAACTTCCACCTTTAAAAAATTAACCACTGATTGTAGCTACAAATTCTGATCTCTTTACTTTGAAAATTGTGTTACGATATTGAGATATTTCTGTGACTCTTAAATTCATTGAGAGCTAATTGAAAACGTGCCTACGTTTCAGTGGACTAAGTTGGGCAGACAATCCGCCCGTGTGTACGCGGCCTAACTCCTACCCCACAAGTTTGCTCCAGGCTGCGAACACTTTGTAGAGAAGCCAGAAGAAGGATAATTGGCCAGAAACTTCCACCTTTAAAAAATTAACCACTGATTGTAGCTACAAATTCTGATCTCTTTACTTTGAAAATTGTGTTACGATATTGAGATATTTCTGTGACTCTTAAATTCATTGAGAGCTAATTGAAAACGTGCCTATTTTCCAGCTCATCGGCACAGACCCAACCAGAGACAAGGAAGAGATGAAGATTTTGAAGGGTCTCCATGGAATTGCAATAGCTGTACTTTTCTCAATCACCCAGCACTAAACCGTTGCGAGCAGTGCGAGATGCCTCGGTTCACCTGAATCTGCTGCCAGCTGCTTCACTTTGCTTGAGGTTTTATACAGATAATATCTAGCATGCAAGGAAAAGTAGGGACCTTACTTCAGTGTATCGGCAAGCTGAGCCCAACTCCAGTGCCGCAGTTGGAAATGCTTTGTTCGCAAGCAAGACTCATAATTTGCAGGTCAGCCCTGTTTGTAATCTACCAGATCGCCTCTCTGCATTTTGTGCGTAAATGATGGAGGTCTCAAAATGCTGGTCATTTTGGTTTCTTCTCCAGAAGACGAGATCTAGCAGAGGGGCAGACGGGAGTCAACATTTTGCAGACCAATTGTTTGGATTAATGAAGCGGAAGACAGATGAGATGAACATAGTATTTTTTTTTTTTTTGCTTCCCAGAAGTATCCTACTGAATGAAGACTTTGGTGGGGAGATGGTGTTGTAGTATATGATATCTTATGAAGCATATTCAGAGAGAACTAATTGCTGCTTTCTTCAGGGTAATTAAGTCCATATGAAATTAAAACGATATGCTGTTATTAAATGTTGCTGTGAGAAATCAAGGTTTTAGCCTTACCTTTTTAGAGCACATCCAACGTAATAATGCAGTCCTCTTCTGTTTGTGTTGTGTCAAGAAAGCTATATTGTCAGACTACTGGTTATGTTCACACATTTAATATATAACAAGCTGAAGATGGACATTTTACTGCATGTATTCAGTCTGTATTCCTGTTGAAGTGATTCCCAAAAGTTCTTGGTCACATTCAATGTGACCATTATGTATGATTACTCCCTAAAGAGTCTGCAATACCTATGCCAAAACGCTCATTTTACTTTAGTGCGTTCATTGAAATGTATACACTAATATATACTTACCAGACAAGAGTGAAAAAAAAAAAAACGGGCCACATATTCTTCTTTTACATAGGGCAGCATTATTATTTTTAATTCGTTCACTTAGTTGTGATAATTCACGGATAAGTGGACTTGTCCAGTCTTTTGTGTGTGTTTGCGTGCGTGTGTGTATATATATATATATATATATGTGTATGTATGTATGTGCGCGTGTGAGTTTATACATCCACATATACACAGGCATGCACATTTTCTGTGTATTTTTCTTCCTCCCTGATTTTCCCTCTTGTCCGTATCCCCCAGTCTCTTCCTCCCAACCTGCTCTTGAGCTTCCCATTTTGTGAAAATTGCTCGATGTTTACAGCACAGAAGGTACTTTGTGCCCTCAATGGACCCACTTGACTTCAATTAAAATGAAAACGCCAGAGTCGAAATAGCTGTGTTATTTGCACACTGTTAATGAACCTGCTTATAAAAGGGAAGGCAGATTTAGAAATGTTGTGCACTGCATTTTTTAAGGTATCATTTTTAACTTTTTTTTGTTAGAAAAAATACATAAAACTGAAAAGAATATATGGTTTTAAAATATCATGCTGGTACTTTAATGCATCTAAATTCCTGTATTGTAAAGGTGATTGGTTTGCATCCTGCAAGTGGCTGAAATAATAAAGCACCCAATTGTTTTGTGAATCACAATATTCGCATTTTAGTAAATGTCTTGTTTACGTTCTGTTATCTAAGATGCAATAGGTGTGATATGGGTAAAGGTTCATACATGTTCTCAGTTTCCCCAAGGCATGAATAGCTACAAAAATTGATTACGGCTGCCCAGAGTTATCTAAATGTCCTTAAATCTCAAACATTACCAAAATACCTTCATTGTTAAAACTTCTGTCTGCCTAAAAATTACCTGGACACATTTATAATGGTGTATTTACACTTCAGGTTTCTAGAAAACCAGTTTTCTCTCAGTATATTATTAAAACTAGACTCCAGGCATGTAGCTAAATACATATGTTAAGTTAGTGGGGAAAATAATTATTTGATCCCCTGCAGATTTTTTAAGTTTGTCCACTTACAAAGAAATGAAAGGTCTATCATTTTTATCATGTGTATTTTAACAATCCAGAAAAAAACATGATATGAATGTTATAAATTGATTTGAAATTCAGGGAGTAGAATAAGTACTTGATCCCCAAGCAAAACATGACTTTGTACTTGGTGGAGAAACCTATGTTGGCAAGCAGAGGTAAGGCATTTCTTGTAGTTACCAGGGTTGCACGCATTTCAGGAGGGATTTTGGTCTACTTTTCTTTACAGATCTTCTCTACTCCCTTAAGGTTTCTTGGCCGGCTTGGCAATTCGAAGTTTTGGCTCTCTCTGTAAATTTTGTATAGAATTAAGGTCTGGAGACTGGCTAGGCCACTCCATGACCTTAATATGCTTCTTCTTGAGCCACTGCTTTGTTGCCTTGGTGGTATGTTTTTGGTTCTTCTCTTGCTGGAAGACCCATCCACTAACCCATCTTCAGTGTTCAGGCTGAGGGAAGAAGGTTCTCATCCAAGATTTTACAATGCATAGCCCC
This sequence comes from Lithobates pipiens, assembly GCF_037356315.1. Taxonomy (NCBI): domain Eukaryota; kingdom Metazoa; phylum Chordata; class Amphibia; order Anura; family Ranidae; genus Lithobates; species Lithobates pipiens. Next base: position 429,689,219 of record NW_027507748.1, read on the forward strand.
TTCCATTGGTCCCTCAATGCTGCAAAGTCAGACCTGTACTTTTAGCAGACAAACCGCCCAAAAGCACAATGTTTCCACCTCTGTTCTTGGCTGTGGGGATGGTGTTCTTGGGGTCTTTTCTTAGGGTAATTTCTTCCGCCAAACATGGCGGGTCAAATTAATGCCAAAGAGCTCAATTTTGGCCTCATCCGACAACAGCACTTTCTCACAACCTTTCTCTGAATCATTTAGATGTTCATTGGCAAACTTCAGACAGTCCCATACATGTGCTTTCTTGAATAGGGGGACCTTGTGGGCACTGCAGGGTTCAATCCATGGCAGTGTATTGTGTTACCAATGGTCTGTTTGACTGTGATCCCAACTGGCTTGAGATCATTCACAAGCCCCACCCATGATTCCTCACTTTTCTCATGATCATCCTTACCCATGAAATCAATGGTTATTTTGTATTTCCTCTATTTGTGAATATTCGCTCCAACAGTGGTCACCTTCCCACCAGTTGTCTTCTTGCTGATGGTCTTTTAGCCCATTCCAGCCTTGTGCAGATCTACAAACTTGTCCCGGATGTCCTTTGACAGCTCTTTTGGTCTTGCCAATGATTGTGAGGTTTGAATAGAAAAGATTCTGTGGACAGGTGTCTCTTATACACCTAACAAGTTGTCGGAGCACCTTCTTAAAATGACAGGACTAATCTGTGTACCACATGAGCACATACTGTAGCCGGTCTGTGAGAGCCAGAATTTTTGTTGGTTGGTAGGGGATCAAATACTTATTTTACTCACTGAATTGAAACTTAATTTATAATATTTGTATCGTATTTTTCTTTCTGGATTTTTGGTTGATATTCTGTCTCTATATCATTTAAAATACACCTATGATAACCAATTATAGACCCTTAATTTCTTTGTAAGTGGGTAAACTTACAAAATCTGTAGGGGGGCCAAATAATTTACTCCACTGTATGTAAGAGAGCTGTTTTACCCGTTAAAGAATTTATATTTCTGTCCAATCGAGTCCTGAGATTTTTCACCCCTCTACCACATGGCACTGACCTGTCTGTCATGGCAGGAGACCTGATTTATTTTTTATTTTTTCTACTACAGTTAAGTAGAATCTATAAGTCTAACTATCCCAGCTTGTGAGTGAACAGGGGAAGAAGAAGCAGTGACTGATTGTGCTTCTACTTCTTTAACATTTCTCTCATTTCCTGTGGACATGGGCACTGTCTGAGGTCTTGTTGTATAGGGACCAAATTCAGGTCTTGCCATGCATTTATTTATTAAGGGCTACAGAGTTTAATTAAATTATATTATGCCTTTTATTTCTGCCAGCATTTTGGCTTTAATAGGGGAGGGCCACAGTTGGGGGGGGGGGTGGGATTGCTTTTTGCGTCTAAAGCCCCCAGACTATGCTCTGCAAGATGGTTTTCTGTTCCTACCACAGGCCCAAGGTTCAGATTTTTCCATTTCCAGTGCCTTCCCCACAACAAAATGCAGACAATAGTAAATAGTTTTGAAGCTGTACTCCACAATGTTCTGAGAGATGCAAGTGCAATATTGTAGAGTGGTTATATCCACAGAAAGAGATGGCATGAATTCTGCAGTAAGCTGTTTGACTAAAAATCTGTATTTAGGGTTTTAGTATGTGGGCATAGTTTTTTTTTTATTCACGTTTCTTTTGGGTTTGGGCTAGTTTAAGATTAGTGCATATAGGCTTATGTGATGAGGTAAACACATGGTAAATGATCTCAAACATAAACCGCTTAGAGGAATGTAAAATGCTGTGTTTTTTGTGTGTTGCTGCATTTTCTTTCAGTAGCATGCCCTAGTCTCCTGCAATTGAACTGCTAAAGTCATTGTTAATGTTAACAAAACCATCTCCATAACAAATCAAATGCAAGACATTTCCCACAAAGTATTTTGTGTTGTAAATACGAAGCCTGTTTCCAATATTCTCTCCCGATTTGCTTCCAGTTGCTTTTGAAAGAACATTGACCTTGGAATCCTAGGCAATTAAGTGCTTCAGTGTAAACTTAACTTTTTGCATTTTTTTTCTAATATTTTGATTTTTTTATCACATAGGTGACCAAAATGTGATTCTCCTATGTGAAAGCATATTACTGTGACCTGTCCTCTTTAATGAGACATCGGGGGTCTATTAGACCCTTGATGTCTCATCTGCGTTCCACTAAAGGTAATAGAACACAGAATCTCAACCTAGAAGTGCTGTAATACTTGTAGTTTTCTGTTTATTCTAGCTAGGGGAGATCCATTCTCTGGTCTCGCACTCTTCTACCCAGTGACACCTACCATGTGTCCAGGGCCCTGAGATGGGGCAGCAGACTTTGGAAAATATGTCTGGGGGCACATACCAGGGGTCCAAGGGGGGCGATTAGGCAGCTATACAGCTACTCACCTTTTACTTACTGACACTTGCTACCTAGCTTTCCCCTTTTATGTAAAGTTAAGGGGGAAGTTGTGATTTCCATAATTAAAGTGGTTCTAAAGCCTTATGTTTTTTTTTTCCCAAAGACAGCAACTGAGATAGTGACTACTCCCACCTGACCACAGGAAACACCTTTCTCCAGATCTTTAAAGGGAGGCACCTCCCTACCACACCTCAGTCTTTGTGTTTCATCCAACCCAGAGGGAACATCTTTTGGTGGGGAGCCAGGATCTCTTAGGTGCTCCTGAGAGACAAGGTCTTCTCATTTTCTCCTCCTTTTTAGAGACCTTCAGCCCTCCCGTTTTACCAGGGCTTTGGCAGCGGTAGGTTCGGGCTCCTGTTACCCCCTAGGTGCTTGGGGAGAGCCGCAGAAGATCCAGTGGCCCGCTCGAGTGTCCTGGGAGTGACGGCTGCGCGCACATCACCGCCATTTTGCATTGGCCGAGAGGAGTTCTTGGCCACACTGGAAGTGACACTTCCTAATAGCAGGTCAGCACACAATGTAACACAAAGCCACGAGTGGAGCTCAGCACACCCACTATGGAGGACACGGCGTCTACAGTGGCGGGACAGGCCTAATCAAGCTCAGGTAGGGGGTAGTGGATTAAGTGTGCCCATTTCCTTTAGCTGTGTTTTCCTGTCTTTTTTTTTTCTCTACCCCTGGTGGCTGTGTTTTCTCCTTAGTGCACCTTGTTGGGTGGTCCATAAGTGAAGACTGGGTCTCACTAAAGGTTTTTTTCCCCTTTTTTCTTCTCTCTCAGGCCAAAAGCTCTGACCCAAAACGATGCCCCTCATGCAAAATGGGGGAAAAAAGCCCTATGCAGTACTTGCATTACTACTTTAGTCAAAGAGGAATCTGCTTCAGTTTGTGATGACTTGGTTGCCTCCGTAAATAAGGAATTATATGCCACCATTTAGTAATTCTGTGACTCATTAGTCTGTCTGCTAGTCAGCCCTCCACATCATAGTCTTCCCAGGGTTCACTTCCTGTCCCGGTGTTAGACTTTGTCTGAAGGTCCTTCTACCAGGGATAAACAATCTCCCACACCTTCCATTGACAGTTCAGAAGAGGAAGGTGAAGGGGCTGAAGTGGCCCCCTCCAAGTTTAAGCTATCCCTGGAAGAAGTTGATGGGCTTCTTAAAGCCATACATGTTACCCTTGGCCTAAGTGAAGTAAAACAGGAATTAACTCTGCACGGCTGCATTTAAGTGGGTCTAAGTGAGCCTAAAGTTCGTTTCTGGTTCATTCTGTCATTTTGGACTCCATAAGGAAAGAATGGCACGAACCAGCGGAAAAAAACTTTTTTTCTCAAGAGCCCACAAGAGACTCTTTCCGTTTTGAGGAAGACCCCTCTGCAGTATGGAACAAGATCCACAACCTGGCTTTTTGAAGACATTAAGGTCCTAAGTGATCCAATGGATAAGCATATGGATCTTTTGCTCAAGAGATCTTGGCAATTGTTCATGAGCAATATAAAGCCAGCTATGGCCAGAAACCTGGAGTATTGGGTTAACTAGCTTAAAGCTCATAGTAGCAAATTCACCCAAACGAGATTTTAGATTCCTTTTGTTATCTTGTCCTCTTGGGTAGCCTATATAGCAGATGCTTCAGTCGAAGCAATTAGAATGTCGGCTAGATCAACAGCCTTAACAAATTCAGCAAGAAGAGCATTATGGCTGAAGACTTGGCCAGGTGATGCAGCATCAGAGTAAACTCTTTGGGATTGCTTTTCGGGTGACCTTCTCTTGGCCCTGATCTAGATAGATACCATTCTAGACAGGACTGCCGATAGGAAGAAGAAACAACCCCAGAAGAGCTTTTTTTATTTTATTTTATTTTTTTCAACCTCAAAGGGCTCAGGAGCAGGACAACAAGTCCCAGGGGAGGAGGAAGAATTGGTCTGTACAAAAAGCTAGTGGAAAAACGGAATTCTTTTTCATCCTCCTATGCAAAAAAATCCCAATGACTCGACCCTGCAGGTGGGTGGAAGACTGAAAAAATTCCTTCCACAGTGGTCAGGCATAACATCAAATCAGTTTATACTAACCACTCTTTCTCAGGGCTACACAATAGAGTTTACAGAATCCCCCCCCCCCCCCAAGAAGATTTCTTGTGATGAATACCCCAAAGCATCCAGTAAAAGCTCTGGCCATGAGGCCCTCGTTAAGGGAACTGATGCAGCAAGGTGTAGTAATCCAAATACCACCAGAAAAACTGCAACAGGGTTTTTAGTCACATTTTAGTCACATTTTCTTGGTAGGAAAGCCAACAGGGGAATTCAGATTTGATTCTCAATCTAAAACCTCAGAAAAAAATCTGTCAAGTACAGAAAGTTCCACGATGGACTCGATTTTATTTATATATTTTTTTGTCAGAAACCTGCTGACCCCAGATTGCTACATGGCATCAATAAATTTAAGGGATGCATACCTGCATATGTAAAATTTCACTCCAGTCCCAGAAGTATCTCAGGTTAGCAGTAAAGATGGAAGGCGATTCCTTATCTGCCGCTCAAGGCCATGCCGCTCGGGCTGTCATCCTCACCTCGGATCTTTACCAAGGTGATGGCGGAAGCTCTAGCCCTTCGTTTTCAGGGAATCGCAGTAATTCCCTATTTGGATGACCTACTATTTTTGCCCCCTCAAGGGAAAGGTTGCAGGACAGCTTAGCCAAAGCATGCAACCACCTTCAGAAATCCTCCCTAAACCTAACTGGCTGTCAAATCAACTCAATAGAACAGAAGATTTTTCTCTGGCCGGAGACGGGACAAGGTTCAGTGCACTGTCGATGCTGCAGACCAACCAGCCCTCAACAATAAGGTAAGTTATGTCGGCATTACAGGTACCGACCTCAACAATTCCGGCCATTCAGTGGGCAAGACTGCACTTCAGGTGTCTACAATTTTCCTCTTGAGGTCATGGGTTCACAGGTTAAGAAACGAAGATGAAGATTCCAACCCGAGTCAGGAGATCCTATCAAGGGGTCTTGATTGGGCCTTTCCAGTCGAAAAGAACTTACAACAGACGCTAGCTATTGGGGGTTGACGGCCCACCTAGAGAAAAACTTTGCTCAAGTAAGTTGGTCCAAGAAGGAGGCGACATGTTCCTCAAATTGGAGAGAACTGAAGGCGATCACTTTATCTCTAGTAGTATTTGCAGAAGGTCTCCGGTTTCATGATGTTCAAGTGTTAACGGACATTGCCACAGCTGTGGCTTATCTAAAGAGACAGAGGGGCACAAGGAGCAGGTCCTTACAAGCACTGGCAACGGAAATACTTCTGTGGGCAGAGAAGCACTTGCTATCCCTGTCGGCAATCCACCTAAAGGGGACCCTGAAGAGAATGGCGGATTTCCTGAGCAGGTACCCCATTCAGGAAGCAGAGTGGTCTCCTGAGTCTGGAGGTCTTCGCAACAATTGCCAGTATGTGGGGACAGCCAGAGGTGGACCTGTTTGCCTCAAAAGAGAATGCACAGGTTCCTCAGTTCTTTATCTTAATCACAACAGATCGCTAGGGATAGACGCTCTGGCACATCCATGCAGATTTCACCTTTGCTACGCTTTCCCCCCGTTCCTGTTAATCCCACTGGTATTAAGGAATATCCAATGGGAAAAACTACCAGTCATCCTAATTACTCAATTTTGGCTGAAAAAGGGACCTGGTTCTCAACTGTTCTGGGAATGGCGACCAAGCCTTGTTGGCATCTACCTCTCTGGCAGGGTCTGCTAATCCAGGGTCCAGTAAATCATCCAGAAGTGACCAGTCTATCTCTCGCAGCCTGGTATCTGAGGATCAGCTCCTAAAGAGCAAGGGCTTTTCTGACCATCTGATTACAACATTACAATTAAGTAGGAAAGGGGGAACAAGGGCCATCTATACTATTATCTGGAAGGTCTATAATTCATGGTGCGATTCATCTGCCAAAAACCCAAGGAGCCTTGTTTCTATCTTGGAGTTCTTGCAAGATGGAGAAGATAGGGGACTAGCAGTCAGTACCTTGAAAGTATAGGTTGCAGCGCTATAGGTGGTGTTTGAAAAATCTGTGGCCTCTGAACCGCTGGTATAAAAGTCTTTGTGAGTGAATTTTATTTTATTTTTATTAAACAAACTTTGTGAAATGCTAGGCATGTATAGGCATCATCTGCTGTGGCGAACAGGAAGGAGAAGCCATAAGCTGTAATTTCAGCAGTGAAGGAGGCTTTCGGGAGCGATCGCTAGTCTGGGCACACCGCTGGTGCATGATGCTTCTGGGTGGTGTGGAACGCAGTCCTTGGCGTGCACTGCTGCAGCAGGTCAACGTCACTTCTGGGTCGGGTAGGCGGGGAGCTCGCGTTCGGGACATGCGTGTCCCTTCATCAGGCTTTTACAATGACTATTGGTGATTGAACCAGCTTATTTTTTTTTTCACTGCCCATTTTTCCCAGTATCCCCCCCCCCCCTTTCCAGTAGTGAACCAGGTTATTGTCCTATTGGCATATCCTAGTGCGCTGTATTATAAACCTTACATGTCAGTATTTCAGGATAGCTATTTTTAGGACAGACCCAAAGTTCTTACCAAAGTTAGCTTCTATATATAATCACACGAGATCTCACAAGAGATTGTGCTCCCAACCTTCTGTGTCAACCCATTGGGGGAGAAGGAGACCTTTTTTCATACATTGGATGTCAAAGGGCTTTTGTTACGATATCTAGAAATTACAAAGGACTTGAGACGTACAGGCTTGTTATTTGTCTTTTTATTTTTTTCGGGCAACAAGAAAGGTTGCCAGACTTCTAAAGGATCATTAACCAGATGGATGAAGTTATCCATCCTGGAAGCATACTCGCATGCAGGGTTGTCTCCACCAGAGGGAATTTGTGCACTCAACCAGAGCACTTGCGACCACGTTGGCAGAAAGAGCTGGTACCACCCCTGAACAAATTTGCAAGGCAGCAACCTGGTCAAATGTCTGCACCTTTGTGCTACATTACAGACTGGACCTCGCATCTGCCAGTGATCAGACATTTGGCAGGAAGATCCTGCAGGCTGTTGTCACGCCCTAAGGGGTAAGTCTCTGTTATCCTCTCAGGTGCTGTCCTGCAAGACACCTTGGGAAAATTCAAGTTAGACTTACCGTAACTTGTTTTCCAGAAGTCTTTCAGGACAGCAACAAACCACCCTATTAGTTTGATGTACTGTGCTGTGACTAACGTATGTGCTTATGTGTTCCAGCCGGGGCCAGAGGTTCTCATCTACAACTGGGGTGGGGTAGGGAGGTGCCTCCCTTTAAAGATCTGGAGGAAGAAGGTGTTTCCTGTGGTCCGGTGGGAGGAGTCACCATTTCTCAGGTGCTGTCCTGAAAGACTTCTGGAAAACAAGTTACCAGTAAGTCTAACTTGAATTTATTTTTATTTTTTATGCATTTAGAGTGAAACTTTTGTGCTACAGGATCTACCCCTTGCCTCCTTTATACTTACATGAGCCCGATTTCGGTCTAGGGCTGCCCAAAAGCAGTGGCTCTCTCCACTCTATCCTTCCTCACAGGGCAGATTGATCAATCAAAATCTGTGACTTGGCAGGGCAGAGCCACCCTGCCTGTGTCCATAGACACAGACAGGGTGGCTCGGAATCAAGCCCACAAGAGTGCTGCCCCCATAGAAAGCGGCTTTCTATGGAGGCACTCAGAAGTGGGGGTGTCGGGAGCTCTGACAGGGGACCCCAGAAGAAGAGGAGAAAAAAAAGTTTTTACAATCTCTTTAAAATTGTTTGTACTCTTCTAGCAGATCTTTATTATCAGTTGTAATGTAGCTGTGTACACTGCCAATCTTAACCAAGGGTTAAAATTCTCAGTTCTGTGTGTAATTCTGCTCCAGAGACGCTACTAGAAAGGTAAGACATCTTTTTATCTTTTTTAGATATGCTGTGTAAATTAGAAAACACAGCAAACATATAGTGGGAGTTTCTCACATTTGACAGCAGCAGTGAAAATACACATTAACCGGTTCCCGACCGGCGCACGCCGATGTACATCGGCAGAATGGCATGGGCAGGCATATTTTGGCATACAGGTACATCCAATCTTTAATGCCGCCCTGCCATTGCCAGTGAGGCGGCGCGCCCGCGTGCCGGTCGGGACCCCCGTGAGTCCGGTCGTGGGTCCCGCGGACTCGATCGCCGCGGGCATACCCGCGATCGTCTCACGGGGCGGCTGAACGGAGAAATGCCGTTGTAAACAGCATTTCCCCGTTCTGCCTAGCAACTAGTAACGCTGATCTCTGCTCCATGTGATTGGAGCAGAGATCAGTACTTTAGTATTTTAGTAAAGTGTGGAATGCTACATAAAATAAATATTTTCAGTAATTCTCCTACTTGTCCTACAACCTGCTTAAAACCTTTACAAGGTCTACCTGTTTTGCCACTAATCAATTTCAGATACCAGGACCTCCAGCTTGGAAACAATAAGTTTAGGTGGATTTATTGCTCATTTCTCCCAATACAAAACCTCTGCCCCTTCAGCACCCTCCACTGCCGGTTGGGAGTGGCTGCTGCACTAATAAAACATGTTCACAAATTCATCTTTAACCACTTCAGCCCCGGACCATTTTGCTGGTCAAAGACCAGACCACTAAATGAAAGCCCAGCCCCCCACAGTTAGTAACACACCCCTAGGAACACTTAACCCCTACACTGCCACCCACTGGTTAACCCCTTCACTGCCAGTGTCATTTACACAGGAATCACTGCATTTATATAGCAGTGATTGCTGTATAAATGACAATGGTCCCAAAAATGTCCGATGTGTCCGTCATAATGTCGCAGTCACAATAAAAATCGCTGATCGCCGTCATTACTAGTAAAAAAATAATAATAAAAATGCCATAAAACTATCCCCTATTTTGTAAATGCTATAACTTTTGCGCAAACCAATCAATAATCGCTTATTGCGATTTGTTTTTTTTATATATATTTTTGGGGGATATTTATTATAACAAAAAGTAAAAAATAATGCTTTTGTTTCAAAATTGTTGCTCTATTTTTGTTTATAACGCAAAAAATAAAAACCGCAGGGGTGATCAAATACCACCAAAAGAAAGCTCTATTTGTGGGGGAAAAAAAGGACGCCAATTTTGTTTGGGAGCCACGTTGCATGACCGCGCAATTGTCAGTTAAAGTGACGCAGTGCCGAATCGCAAAAAGTGGTCTGGTCTTTGACCAGCAAAATGGTCCGGGGCTGAAGTGGTTAAAGATGAATTTGTGAACATGTTTTATTAGTGCAGCAGCCACTCCCAACCGGCAGTGGAGGGTGCTGAAGGGGCAGAGGTTTTGTATTGGGAGAAATGAGCACTAAATCCACCTGGAGGTCCTGGTATCTGAAATTGATTAGTGGCAAAACAGGTAGACCTTGTAAAGGTTTTAAGCAGGTTGTAGGACAAGTAGGAGAATTACTGAAAATATTTATTTTATGTAGCATTCCACACTTTACTAAAATAGCTGATTAGCGATTTGTCATTTTATTTAAGGGAAAGATTGTAACCAACATCCCTGGCGAATGTTGTATCTTGATTGTTTTAATTGTTTACTGATTTATATATTTTTTTAATCGTAATGGTATTTTTATGGTAAAAAAAAAAAAAATCACGTGTTCAATAGCAAACAAAATTAAAAAATAATAAAAGGGAACTAGCTGGGCTGGCCTGGCAAAAAGTGTCTGTTAAAATTGGGCTTATTTCAACATCCAATAACTACAAGACTTGCTCAAATTTAACTATTTTCTGCTCCCTCTGAATGTTCCAAAATATTCTTTTGCACAGTTGCTTTGGGTCATAGGTTACAACCAGAGACGTGGTACCTATAATCCTACAAAACATGGGACCTTAACAAAATAACCTGAACAAAATATATACGTATATACTTTTATTTCTTTCTCATTGCATGTTTCTCTTTTTACTTATACATTTATATCATAAAAGCCCAACTACAGGAAACCTGAAAATCCCCACATTGCAAGGGTTACCTGCTCGTTTATTCTAAGGTAGAGTAAAATAACTTTTACGTACCGATACTACTCTTCCATTACGAACGATGCTGTATGTTCCAGCAGTAAACTGTCCCTTGGTGTCGTCATCCAGTGCAGGGATATGGACCCATGCGTCTCTATGATGTCAGGACCCTAGGTTGCTGGAGCTTAGCAGAGAACACACGATGGGGGCCTGATCCAGCAGTGTGGAAGATTAGGTATAGTGAGCACACAAAAGATTTACCCAAATGAGCAGTTAGTGTTACTAAACCCAGGACCCTCCAATCACTATATCTGGTCTCCCACAGTACACATAACCTGGAAATGCAATTATTTTATTAAATATAAACTGCTAAATACTGATCAGCACTATATAGCAGTCTTGTGACTTCTATCAGTGTCCAGCCGAGCACTGTCTAAAGCTTTGTAGGGAGAGTTTTCATTTTCCTCTGTCCTATGAGGCTGCATGACTCCTGGCCCTGTGCTGATCACATGCACTCTCCCAAAAAGAAAATGGAGAGAAAAAAAAAAAACTCTGCACATGCTCAGTTTGATATGTATTGCTAGAGTACCTGCAAGGATATGGATTGGGGACTGTGGAAGACGGGGGAGGATCAGAGAAGACAGGATTAAACAGCCTTTTTACACAATGTGCAGGGTTATCCCCTTAGGTTCCACAGTGTGTATAGCAAGCATATTTTACTACATATACAGACTTATTTTTTACTGTTTACTGCAAAGGAGAATTATCAAGTTTCCCAGGGTTGGTCTTTGTATAACATTTCTTCAAACCATCTCACAGCCCCCTATTCTGCTGACTCAATTGTATCTGCTGGTATTGCACAAGCAATTGTCTTTAAATTTTCCAGACAATGGCTGGGGAGGGATGAGACAGGTCACCTCAGACAGGTGGCAGATTTGTAAGTGAAATTCTGGACCTAAATCGGGACTAAAATGAGCAAGAGTTCCGCGCTTAGGAATGAGATGAACTGATGCCTCCCCAAAACAGACTTCACAAAATCAACAAATATAAATATATAAAGAGAAATTGGCGCTGTTCTGTGTGACAAAATATGAGAGCCTAACGTGTGGTAAATGTAAAGGGATACAAGGGAGAAATATCCCACATGTGACGAGCAGTGTGTCAGCTAGTGAATAAAATCCAGCAAGAAACGCATTAAATATGTGAATGAGTGTACTAATTAGTTGGGGCAGCCCAGATAAGGTGAGTACCCAATAAATGTGCAAACTATAAGGTATATGTACCCAATATCTGTGTGAACACAGGTACAGAGAACAAGCGATAATATAAAAATGGTGATCCAGAAAATTTTAAATGGTGTAATGTGTACCTATTCAGATATAAGTAACCAATTTGTGTACAAACAACATAATCTAATGCAACTGGAATATTGAATTATTAGAATAAAAAGTCCATTGTGTGATACCAATAATCGGTGTTTGAAGGTACACTCAAGTCACATTTTTATTATTTGGTATTTTTGCTTCGGGAATAGGGATGAGCCAAACACCCCCCTGTTTGGTTCGCATCCAGAACATGCGAACAGGCAAAAAATTTGTTTGAGCTCACGAACACCATTAAAGTCTATGGGACACGAACATGAATAATCAAAAGTGCTAATTTTAAAGGCTTATATCTGCATGTTATTGTCTTAAAACGTGTTTGGGGACCTTGGTCCTGCCACAGGGGACATGTATCAATGCAAAAAAAGAAGTTTTAAAAACTGACATTTTTCAGTGATTTTTAACCACTTCCATACAGGGCATTTATACACCCTTCCTTCTCAGACCAATTTTTAGCTTTCAGAGCTCTCGCACTTTGAATGCCAATTACTCAATACGTGAAAAAAGAGCAAAAATTTTGAAAAAAAACCCTTTTTTTTTTTTTTTAGTTTCTATGATAACATTTTGCAAATAAGTCATTTTTGTTCATAAATTTGGGCCAAAATGTATACTGCTACATCTCTTTGGTAAAAGTAACCCAAATTAGTGGATATTATTTAGTCTCTTTGAAAGTTATAGAGTCTACAAGTTATGGTGCAAATCATTGAAAATTGATCATTGATCATTGAGAATTGATGGCCTATCTCATTTCTTGAGGCTCTGGAATGTCAGGAAAGTACAAATACCCACCAAATGACCCCTTTTTGAAAAGTAGACAGGCCAAGGTATTTAGTAAGAGGCATGGTGAGTTTTTTTGAAGTTATGATTTTTTTTCCCACAATTCTTGGGAACAAGAAGAATGTGTTATTTCTCATACATAGCATATGCATACTTCCAATTACACCCCAAAATACATTCTGCAACTCTTCCCGAGTATGGCGATACCACATGTGTGGGACTTTTACACAGGCTGGCCACACAGAGAGGTCCAACATGCAGGGAGCACACTCAGGGGTTCTAGAAGCATAAATGACACCTCTAATTTCCTAAAGACCTATTACATTTGTGAAGGCCCTGGAGCACCAGGACAGTAGAGTTTCCCACAAAATGACCTCATTTTGGAAAGCAAACACCCCAATGTATATTCTATGAGACATGAGCCTTTTGAACAGTTCATTTTTTTCCACAAGTCTTCGGAAAACTTGGAAAGAAAATGAAAACATACTTTTTTTTTTTTTGTTTTTTTTTTTTTTTTTTTACACAAAGTGGTCAGTTTATAAGATATTTCTAACTCAAAGCATGTACATAGCAAAAATTACACAAATAAATTCTGCTACTCCTCCTGAGTATAGAGATACCACATGTGTGTGACTTTTACACAGCCTGGCTACAAAGGCCCAACATGCAGGGAGCACCATCAGGTGTTCTAGGAGCATAAATGACACCTCAAATTTCTTAACGACCTATTACATTTGTGAAGGCCCTGGAGCACCGGGACAATGGAATTACCCACGAAATGACCCCATTTTGGAAAACAAACACCCCAAAGTATATTCTATGAAGCATTATGAGACTTTTGAATGGTTAATTTTTTTACACAAGTCTTCAGAAAACGTGGAAAGAAAATAAAAAAATAAAAAAAATTTTTTTTTATTTTTATTTTTTTTACACAAAGTTGTCCATTTATATTTCTAACACATAGCATGTATATGGCAAAAATTACACCCCAAAACACATTCTGCTACTTCTCCTGAGTATTGCGATACCACATGTGTGAGACTTTTACACAGCCTGGCCATGTACAGAGGTCCAACATGGAAGTAGTACCTTCAGGCGTTCTAGGAGCATAAATTACACATCTCATTTTGTTCCTACCTATCACACTTTTGAAGGTCCTGGAGCACCAGGACAATGGAATTACCCCCAAAATGACCCCATTTTGGAAAGAAAACACCTCAACGTGTATTCTATGAGACCTGGTCTGCAAATAGGTACTCGGGTACTCCGACGGGCTGGTGACAGGTACTCTGTTACTCCGGGCTGGTGACAGGTACTCGTTTACTCCGGGCTGGTGACAGGTACTTGGGTACTCCGATTGGCTGTGACAGGTACTCAGATGAACTGTGACAGGTACTCAGATGAACTGTGACAGGTACTCAGATGGGCTGTGACAGGTACTCAGATGGGCTGTATCAGGTACTCGGGTACTCAGATGGGTTGTGACAGGTACTCAGATTTGTTGTGACAGGTACTCGGGTACTCAGATGGGCTGACAGGTGTTCAGGTACTCGGATACACAGATGGACTGTGACAGGTACTTGGTTACTCTGGTACTCAGATGGTCTGACAGGTACTCAGATGGGCTGGGACAGGTACTCGGGTACTCAGATGGGCTGGGACAGGTACTCGGGTACTCAGATGGGCTAGGACCGGTACTCTGGTACTCAGATGGGCTGGGACAGGTACTCGGGTACTCAGATGGGCTGGGACAGGTATTCGGGTACTCAGATGGGCTGGGACAGGTACTCGGGTACTCAGATGGGCTGACGGGTACTCAGATGGGCTGGGACAGGTACTCGGGTACTCAGAGGGGCTGGGACAGGTACTCGGGTACTCAGATGGGCTGGGACAGGTACTCGGGTACACAGATGGGCTGGCAGGTACGCAGGTACTCAGATGGGCTGACAGTAACTCGGGTACTCAGATGGGCTGGGACCGGTACTCTGGTACTCAGATGGGCTGGGACAGGTACTCAGGTACACAGATGGGCTGGCAGGTACGCAGGTACTCAGATGGGCTGACAGGAACTCGGGTACTCAGATGGCCTGGGACAGGTACTCGGGTACTCAGCTGGCCTGGGACAGGTTCTCGAGTACTCAGATGGGCTTTGACAGGTACTCGGGTACTCAGATGGGCTGGGACAGGTACTCGGGTACTCAGATGGGCTGGGACAGGTACTCGGGTACTCAGATGGGCTGGGACAGGTACTCGGATGGGCTGACGGGTACTCGGGTACTCAGATGGGCTGGGACAGGTACTCGGGTACTCAGATGGGCTGGGACAGGTACTCGGGTACTCAGATGGGCTGGGACAGGTACTCGGGTACTCAGATGGGCTGGGACAGGTACTCGGGTACTCAGATGGGCTGGGACAGGTACTCGGGTACTCAGATGGGCTGGGACAGGTACTCGGGTACTCAGATGGGCTGGGACTGGTACTCTGGTACTCAGATGGGCTGGGATAGGTACTCGGGTACTCAGATGGGCTGGGACAGGTATTCGGGTACTCAGATGGGCTGGGACAGGTACTCGGGTACTCAGATGGGCTGACGGGTACTCAGATGGCCTGGGACAGGTACTCGGGTACTCAGCTGGCCTGGAACAGGTTCTCGGGTACTCAGATGCGCTGGGACAGGTACTCGGGTACTCAGATGCGCTGGGACAGGTACTCGGGTACTCAGATGCGCTGGGACAGGTACTCGGGTACTCAGATGGGCTGGGACAGGTACTCGGGTACTCAGATGGGCTGGGACTGGTACTCGGGTACTCAGATGGGCTGGGACAGGTATTCGGGTACTCAGATGGGCTGGGACAGGTACTCGGGTACTCAGATGGGCTGACGGGTACTCAGATGGCCTGGGACAGGTACTCGGGTACTCAGCTGGCCTGGAACAGGTTCTCGGGTACTCAGATGCGCTGGGACAGGTTCTCGGGTACTCAGATGCGCTGGGACAGGTACTCGGGTACTCAGATGCGCTGGGACAGGTACTCGGGTACTCAGATGGGCTGGGACAGGTACTCGGGTACTCAGATGGGCTGGGACAGGTACTCGGATACTCAGATGGCCTGGGACAGGTACTCGGGTACTCAGCTGGCCTGGAACAGGTTCTCGGGTACTCAGATGCGCTGGGACAGGTACTCTGGTACTCAAATGCGCTGGGACAGGTACTCGAGTACTCAGATGGGCTGGGACAGGTACTCGGGTACTCAGATGGGCTGGGACAGGTACTCGGGTACTCACATGGGCTGGGACCGGTACTCGGGTACTCACATGGGCTGGGACCGGTACTCGGGTACTCAGATGGGCTGGGACAGGTACTCGGGTACTCAGATGGGCTGGGACAGGTACTCGGGTACTCAGATGAGCTTGAACAGGTACTCGGGTACACAGATGGGCTGGCAGGTACGCAGGTACTCAGATGGGCTGACAGGAACTCGGGTACTCAGCTGGCCTGGGACAGGTTCTCGAGTACTCAGATGGGCTTTGACAGGTACTCGGGTACTCAGATGGGCTGGGACAGGTACTCGGGTACTCAGATGGGCTGGGACAGGTACTCGGATGGGCTGACGGGTACTCAGGTACTCGGGTACTCAGATGGGCTGGGACAGGTACTCGGGTACTCAGATGCGCTGGGACAGGTACTCGGGTACTCAGATGGGCTGGGACAGGTACTCGGGTACTCAGATGGGCTGGGACAGGTACTCGGGTACTCAGATGGGCTGGGACAGGTATTCGGGTACTCGGATGGGCTGGGACAGGTACTCGGGTACTCAGATGGGCTGACGGGTACTCAGATGGGCTGGGACAGGTACTCGGGTACTCAGATGGGCTGGGACAGGTACTCGGGTACACAGATGGGCTGGCAGGTACGCAGGTACTCAGATGGGCTGACAGTAACTCGGGTACTCAGATGGGTTGACAGGTACTCGGGTACTCAGATGGCCTGGGACAGGTACTCGGGTACTCAGCTGGCCTGGAACAGGTTCTCGGGTACTCAGATGGGCTGGGACAGGTACTCGGGTACTCAGATGGGCTGGGACAGGTACTCGGGTACTCAGATGGGCTGGGACAGGTACTCGGGTACTCAGATGGCCTGGGACAGGTACTCGGGTACTCAGCTGGCCTGGAACAGGTTCTCGGGTACTCAGATGCGCTGGGACAGGTACTCTGGTACTCAAATGCGCTGGGACAGGTACTCGAGTACTCAGATGGGCTGGGACAGGTACTCGGGTACTCAGATGGGCTGGGACAGGTACTCGGGTACTCACATGGGCTGGGACCGGTACTCGGGTACTCACATGGGCTGGGACCGGTACTCGGGTACTCAGATGGGCTGGGACAGGTACTCGGGTACTCAGATGAGCTTGAACAGGTACTCGGGTACACAGATGGGCTGGCAGGTACGCAGGTACTCAGATGGGCTGACAGGAACTCGGGTACTCAGCTGGCCTGGGACAGGTTCTCGAGTACTCAGATGGGCTTTGACAGGTACTCGGGTACTCAGATGGGCTGGGACAGGTACTCGGATGGGCTGACGGGTACTCAGGTACTCGGGTACTCAGATGGGCTGGGACAGGTACTCGGGTACTCAGATGCGCTGGGACAGGTACTCGGGTACTCAGATGGGCTGGGACAGGTACTCGGGTACTCAGATGGGCTGGGACAGGTACTCGGGTACTCAGATGGGCTGGGACAGGTACTCGGGTACTCAGATGGGCTGGGACAGGTATTCGGGTACTCAGATGGGCTGGGACAGGTACTCGGGTACTCAGATGGGCTGACGGGTACTCAGATGGGCTGACGGGTACTCAGATGGGCTGGGACAGGTACTCGGGTACTCAGATGGGCTGGGACAGGTACTCGGGTACACAGATGGGCTGGCAGGTACGCAGGTACTCAGATGGGCTGACAGTAACTCGGGTACTCAGATGGGTTGACAGGTACTCGGGTACTCAGATGGCCTGGGACAGGTACTCGGGTACTCAGCTGGCCTGGAACAGGTTCTCGGGTACTCAGATGGGCTGGGACAGGTACTCGGGTACTCAGATGGGCTGGGACAGGTACTCGGGTACTCAGATGGGCTGGGACAGGTACTCGGGTACTCAGATGGGCTGGGACAGGTACTCGGGTACTCAGATGGGCTGGGACAGGTACTCGGGTACTCAGATGGGCTGGGACAGGTACTCGGGTACTCAGATGGGCTGGGACAGGTACTCGGGTACTCAGATGGGCTGGGACAGGTACTCGGGTACACAGATGGGCTGGCAGGTACGCAGGTACTCAGATGGGCTGACAGTAACTCGGGTACTCAGATGGGCTGACAGGTACTCGGGTACTCAGATGGCCTGGGACAGGTACTCGGGTACTCAGCTGGCCTGGAACAGGTACTCGGGTACTCAGCTGGCCTGGAACAGGTTCTCGGGTACTCAGATGGGCTGGGACAGGTACTCGGGTACTCAGATGGGCTGGGACAGGTACTCGGGTACTCAGATGGGCTGGGACAGGTACTCGGGTACTCAGATGGGCTGGGACAGGTATTCGGGTACTCAGATGGGCTGGGACAGGTACTCGGGTACTCAGATGGGCTGGGACAGGTACTCGGGTACACAGATGGGCTGGCAGGTACGCAGGTACGCAGGTACTCAGATGGGCTGACAGTAACTCGGGTACTCAGATGGGCTGACAGGTACTCGGGTACTCAGATGGCCTGGGACAGGTACTCGGGTACTCAGCTGGCCTGGAACAGGTACTCGGGTACTCAGCTGGCCTGGAACAGGTTCTCGGGTACTCAGATGGGCTTTGACAGGTACTCGGGTACTCAGATGGGCTGGGACAGGTACTCGGGTACTCAGATGGGCTGGGACAGGTACTCGGGTACTCAGATGGGCTGGGACAGGTACTCGGGTACTCAGATGGGCTGGGACAGGTACTCGGGTACTCACATGGGCTGGGACCGGTACTCGGGTACTCACATGGGCTGGGACCGGTACTCTGGTACTCAGATGGGCTGCAACAGGTACTCGGGTACTCAGATGGGCTGGGACAGGTACTCGGGTACTCAGATGAGCTTGAACAGGTACTCGGGTACACAGATGGGCTGGCAGGTACGCAGGTACTCAGATGGGCTCGCAGGTAGTGATGGCCGAACGGTTCGCCCGGCGGTCGTTTCGCGGCGAATTTCCGACTTTCGCCGTCCGCGGGTTCGAACGCCTTTTTCCGTCGTTCGCCCCGGCGGACTTACGTGTTTAATGTATACAAGAACTTTAACCTTTCGTGACACGTTTATCATGTGTTACAGGACAACCAATTGAGACATGACAGCTCATGGACACTTGGACATTCCCCCTAACCTATAAATACACCCGATCCGGTGGCCATTTTACATTCTTTCTTCTGTCACTGTAGGGAAAGGATCCTGTGTGGAGTAGGGACAGAGAAAACGCTAGCTATTTGGTACACAAAAGTTCTTTTCAGGACTGGTATAGGTGTTAGGTCAGCAGCCTGAGTTTCTTTTGTCAGTTTAGATAAAGGGACAGAGCGCTGTATGCTGCTATTTTAGGGACAGCTCAGCCAGATTAGTCTTTCTTCATCATCATCATCATCATCATCATTAGCTGTTACTATCAGGTCCACAAAAGAGCTGTTCCAGCTAATCGTTCCAGCCTACTCTTTTTTGCCAATTTGTATAGGGACAGGCAGGAAGCAGTGTGTCAGGCAGTGAGGATAATTTTAAAGACTTGCTGTTACTATTAGTTCCACAAAGGTTCTTTTCAGGACTGGTATCAGTGGTACGGTAATAGGCTTGTACACGTATAATATTCTTTCTTCCAAATATAGAAAGAATATTATACTTGACTGCTGCCCTTCTGCTGCAGTCTGCTAATCATTCACAACTCACTTGTTCCACAAAGCTCTTTATCAGGACTGGTAACTTGGTCTGTCTAGGGTGCTACGGTACATAGGCTTGGGTGCGGTACAGTCTGCTGTTCTGTAAGGACCGCTATCGGTCCACAATAGATAGGGTTGCCGTGCACTACTGCTGACCGCTGCCCTATACTGCAGCAGTCCTTCAGCGGTATAGGGACTGACGCACAGTCTGCTAAACACTAATACACAACCTGCTTGGTCCACAAAAGTTCTTATAAGGACTGGTAACTTGGTATAGGGTGCTACGGTACATAGGCCTGAGTGCGTTACAGTCTGCTGTTCTGTAAGGACCGCTATCGGTCCACAATACATAGGGTTGACGTGCACTACTGCTGACCGCTGCCCTATACTGCAGCAGTCCTTCAGCGGTATAGGGACTGACGCACAGTCTGCTAAACACTAACACACAACCTGCTTGGTCCACAAAAGTTCTTATAAGGACTGGTAACTTGGTATAGGGTGCTACGGTACATAGGCCTGAGTGCAGTACAGTCTGCTGTTCTGTAAGGACTGCTATCGGTCCACAATACATAGGGTTGCCGTGCACTACTGCTGACCGCTGCCCTATACTGCAGCAGTCCTTCAGCGGTATAGGGACTGACGCACAGTCTGCTAAACACTAATACACAACCTGCTTGGTCCACAAAAGTTCTTATAAGGACTGGTAACTTGGTATAGGGTGCTACGGTACATAGGCCTGAGTGCAGTACAGTCTGCTGTTCTGTAAGGACCGCTATCGGTCCACAATACATAGGGTTGCCGTGCACTACTGCTGACCGCTGCCCTATACTGCAGCAGTCCTTCATTGGTATAGGGACTGACGTACAGTCTGCTAATCACTAACACACAACCTGCTTGGTCCACAAAAGTTCTTATAAGGACTGGTAACTTGGTATAGGGTGCTACGGTACATAGGCCTGAGTGCGTTACAGTCTGCTGTTCTGTAAGGACCGCTATCGGTCCACAATACATAGGGTTGCCGTGCACTACTGCTGACCGCTGCCCTATACTGCAGCAGTCCTTCATTGGTATAGGGACTGACGTACAGTCTGCTAATCACTAACACACAACCTGCTTGGTCCACAAAAGTTCTTATAAGGACTGGTAACTTGGTATAGGGTGCTACGGTACATAGGCCTGAGTGCGTTACAGTCTGCTGTTCTGTAAGGACCGCTATCGGTCCACAATACATAGGGTTGCCGTGCACTACTGCTGACCGCTGCCCTATACTGCAGCAGTCCTTCATTGGTATAGGGACTGACGTACAGTCTGCTAATCACTAACACACAACCTGCTTGGTCCACAAAAGTTTTTATAAGGACTGGTAACTTGGTATAGGGTGCTACGGTACATAGGCCTGAGTGCAGTACAGTCTGCTGTTCTGTAAGGACCGCTATCGGTCCACAATACATAGGGTTGCCGTGCACTACTGCTGACCGCTGCCCTATACTGCAGCAGTCCTTCATTGGTATAGGGACTGACGTACAGTCTGCTAATCACTAACACACAACCTGCTTGGTCCACAAAAGTTCTTATAAGGACTGGTAACTTGGTATAGGGTGCTACGGTACATAGGCCTGAGTGCGTTACAGTCTGCTGTTCTGTAAGGACCGCTATCGGTCCACAATACATAGGGTTGCCGTGCACTACTGCTGACCGCTGCCCTATACTGCAGCAGTCCTTCAGCGGTATAGGGACTGACGCACAGTCTGCTAAACACTAACACACAACCTGCTTGGTCCACAAAAGTTCTTATAAGGACTGGTAACTTGGTATAGGGTGCTACGGTACATAGGCCTGAGTGCAGTACAGTCTGCTGTTCTGTAAGGACCGCTATCGGTCCACAATACATAGGGTTGCCGTGCACTACTGCTGACCGCTGCCCTATACTGCAGCAGTCCTTCAGCGGTATAGGGACTGACGCACAGTCTGCTAAACACTAACACACAACCTGCTTGGTCCACAAAAGTTCTTATAAGGACTGGTAACTTGGTATAGGGTGCTACGGTACATAGGCCTGAGTGCAGTACAGTCTGCTGTTCTGTAAGGACCGCTATCGGTCCACAATACATAGGGTTGCCGTGCACTACTGCTGACCGCTGCCCTATACTGCAGCAGTCCTTCATTGGTATAGGGACTGACGTACAGTCTGCTAATCACTAACACACAACCTGCTTGGTCCACAAAAGTTCTTATAAGGACTGGTAACTTGGTATAGGGTGCTACGGTACATAGGCCTGAGTGCAGTACAGTCTGCTGTTCTGTAAGGACCGCTATCGGTCCACAATACATAGGGTTGCCGTGCACTACTGCTGACCGCTGCCCTATACTGCAGCAGTCCTTCAGCGGTATAGGGACTGACGCACAGTCTGCTAAACACTAACACACAACCTGCTTGGTCCACAAAAGTTCTTATAAGGACTGGTAACTTGGTATAGGGTGCTACGGTACATAGGCCTGAGTGCAGTACAGTCTGCTGTTCTGTAAGGACCGCTATCGGTCCACAATACATAGGGTTGCCGTGCACTACTGCTGACCGCTGCCCTATACTGCAGCAGTCCTTCAGCGGTATAGGGACTGACGCACAGTCTGCTAAACACTAACACACAACCTGCTTGGTCCACAAAAGTTCTTATAAGGACTGGTAACTTGGTATAGGGTGCTACGGTACATAGGCCTGAGTGCAGTACAGTCTGCTGTTCTGTAAGGACCGCTATCGGTCCACAATACATAGGGTTGCCGTGCACTACTGCTGACCGCTGCCCTATACTGCAGCAGTCCTTCATTGGTATAGGGACTGACGTACAGTCTGCTAATCACTAACACACAACCTGCTTGGTCCACAAAAGTTCTTATAAGGACTGGTAACTTGGTATAGGGTGCTACGGTACATAGGCCTGAGTGCAGTACAGTCTGCTGTTCTGTAAGGACCGCTATCGGTCCACAATACATAGGGTTGCCGTGCACTACTGCTGACCGCTGCCCTATACTGCAGCAGTCCTTCATTGGTATAGGGACTGACGTACAGTCTGCTAATCACTAACACACAACCTGCTTGGTCCACAAAAGTTCTTATAAGGACTGGTAACTTGGTATAGGGTGCTACGGTACATAGGCCTGAGTGCAGTACAGTCTGCTGTTCTGTAAGGACCGCTATCGGTCCACAATACATAGGGTTGCCGTGCACTACTGCTGACCGCTGCCCTATACTGCAGCAGTCCTTCATTGGTATAGGGACTGACGTACAGTCTGCTAATCACTAACACACAACCTGCTTGGTCCACAAAAGTTCTTATAAGGACTGGTAACTTGGTATAGGGTGCTACGGTACATAGGCCTGAGTGCGTTACAGTCTGCTGTTCTGTAAGGACCGCTATCGGTCCACAATACATAGGGTTGCCGTGCACTACTGCTGACCGCTGCCCTATACTGCAGCAGTCCTTCAGCGGTATAGGGACTGACGCACAGTCTGCTAAACACTAACACACAACCTGCTTGGTCCACAAAAGTTCTTATAAGGACTGGTAACTTGGTATAGGGTGCTACGGTACATAGGCCTGAGTGCAGTACAGTCTGCTGTTCTGTAAGGACCGCTATCGGTCCACAATACATAGGGTTGCCGTGCACTACTGCTGACCGCTGCCCTATACTGCAGCAGTCCTTCATTGGTATAGGGACTGACGTACAGTCTGCTAATCACTAACACACAACCTGCTTGGTCCACAAAAGTTCTTATAAGGACTGGTAACTTGGTATAGGGTGCTACGGTACATAGGCCTGAGTGCAGTACAGTCTGCTGTTCTGTAAGGACCGCTATCGGTCCACAATACATAGGGTTGCCGTGCACTACTGCTGACCGCTGCCCTATACTGCAGCAGTCCTTCATTGGTATAGGGACTGACGTACAGTCTGCTAATCACTAACACACAACCTGCTTGGTCCACAAAAGTTTTTATAAGGACTGGTAACTTGGTATAGGGTGCTACGGTACATAGGCCTGAGTGCAGTACAGTCTGCTGTTCTGTAAGGACCGCTATCGGTCCACAATACATAGGGTTGCCGTGCACTACTGCTGACCGCTGCCCTATACTGCAGCAGTCCTTCATTGGTATAGGGACTGACGTACAGTCTGCTAATCACTAACACACAACCTGCTTGGTCCACAAAAGTTCTTATAAGGACTGGTAACTTGGTATAGGGTGCTACGGTACATAGGCCTGAGTGCAGTACAGTCTGCTGTTCTGTAAGGACCGCTATCGGTCCACAATACATAGGGTTGCCGTGCACTACTGCTGACCGCTGCCCTATACTGCAGCAGTCCTTCATTGGTATAGGGACTGACGTACAGTCTGCTAATCACTAACACACAACCTGCTTGGTCCACAAAAGTTTTTATAAGGACTGGTAACTTGGTATAGGGTGCTACGGTACATAGGCCTGAGTGCAGTACAGTCTGCTGTTCTGTAAGGACCGCTATCGGTCCACAATACATAGGGTTGCCGTGCACTACTGCTGACCGCTGCCCTATACTGCAGCAGTCCTTCATTGGTATAGGGACTGACGTACAGTCTGCTAATCACTAACACACAACCTGCTTGGTCCACAAAAGTTCTTATAAGGACTGGTAACTTGGTATAGGGTGCTACGGTACATAGGCCTGAGTGCAGTACAGTCTGCTGTTCTGTAAGGACCGCTATCGGTCCACAATACATAGGGTTGCCGTGCACTACTGCTGACCGCTGCCCTATACTGCAGCAGTCCTTCATTGGTATAGGGACTGACGTACAGTCTGCTAATCACTAACACACAACCTGCTTGGTCCACAAAAGTTTTTATAAGGACTGGTAACTTGGTATAGGGTGCTACGGTACATAGGCCTGAGTGCAGTACAGTCTGCTGTTCTGTAAGGACCGCTATCGGTCCACAATACATAGGGTTGACGTGCACTACTGCTGACCGCTGCCCTATACTGCAGCAGTCCTTCAGCGGTATAGGGACTAAGAGTTTTGTCACAGGGTGATTTAAAAAATGACAGGCAGAGGAAGAGGCAGGCCCTTCCGCAGGGGTGGTAGGGGTAGGGCAGGAGCAACAGCCTTGAGCCAAAGTGGGAAGTTGCAGAAGGTGCGTTCAATTACTTTAAAGGACGCACCAGACTTGGTTGAGTGGCTCACTCAGCCTTATTCTTCTGCACCCTCCTCATCCTCTCGATCTGCACCCTCTTCTTCACTCTCTGCTATGTGCACCCCCAAAGACACTACCACCAACAACACCACCACCACCACATACCTTCCGCTTGAGTGCAAATGGGGGCCTTCATGCTCCAGTGTTTTAATAGGGACCCCCGTATAAAAAGCATGAGGGTCAAGGACCAGTACTGGGTGGCAACGTACTTAGATCCCCGGTACAAACACAAAATGGCGGAAATGTTACCGCCGTCGCAGAGGGCTGTCAGAATGCAGCACTTCCAGGCCTTGCTTCGAGAAATGCTGCATTCTGCTTTTGCGTGCGCTGGCAGAGGAGCAATTCCCACTCCCAGAGAAGGATTTGCGGGTACCAATCCAACAGCGCCTGCAAGAAGAGGCCGGTTTGAAGATGTGTTGGTGACTTCGGATATGAGGTCATTCTTTCAGCCGACCCATCGACAGGTGTCATCCGGATCCAGCATCAGGGAACGCCTAGACCGTCAGGTGTCCGACTACATTGGGTTAACGGCCGATGTGGACGCTCTGAGGAGTGATGAACCCCTAGACTACTGGGTGGGCAGGCTTGACCTCTGGCCAGAGCTTGCCCAATTTGCAATCGAACTGTTGGCTTGCCCCTCATCCAGTGTCCTGTCCGAAAGGACGTTCAGCGCAGCAGGGGGGATTGTGACCGATAAGCGTACTCGCCTAGCTCACGACAGTGTTAACTACCTCACATTTCTAAAAATGAATGAGGCATGGATCTCGGAGGAATTCAACACATGTGATCAGTAGACCATGTATATGTCTATAAACAATTTTTGGAATCAAGCACACAGACCTTCTTAATTCATTTGGCTCACTTCCCTGACCCAAAAAAGCACACCGTACTATATGCCCCTACCCTCCTCTTTGAAGAGGTTGAGCGGTGTCATATTTCTACTGGGGCTGCTTATTATGAGGGGTTCCCACCATCCCTGTGCTGTGCTGACTTCCTCCTGGGTGTTCTTATTATGAGGGGCTCCCACCATCCCTGTGCTGTGCTGACTTCCTCCTGGGGGTTCTTATTATGAGGGGCTCCCACCATCCCTGTGCTGTGCTGACTTCCTCCTGGGGGTTCTTATTATGAGGGGATCACACCATCCCTGTGCTGTGCTGACTTCCTCCTGGGGCTGCTTACGGTGCTGCTGTCAGCGCTGTATGTCACGGAGCTGCTGTCAGCGCTGTATGTCACGGAGCTGCTGTCAGCGCTGTATGTCACGGAGCTGCTGTCAGCGCTGTATGTCACGGAGCTGCTGTCAGCGCTGTATGTCACGGAGCTGCTGTCAGCGCTGTATGTCACGGAGCTGCTGTCAGCGCTGTATGTCACGGAGCTGCTGTCAGCGCTGTATGTCACGGAGCTGCTGTCAGCGCTGTATGTCACGGTGCTGCTGTCAGCGCTGTATGTCACGGAGCTGCTGTCAGCGCTGTATGTCACGGAGCTGCTGTCAGGGCTGTATGTCACGGAGCTGCTGTCAGCGCTGTATGTCACGGAGCTGCTGTCAGCGCTGTATGTCACGGAGCTGCTGTCAGCGCTGTATGTCACGGTGCTGCTGTCAGCGCTGTATGTCACGGAGCTGCTGTCAGCGCTGTATGTCACGGAGCTGCTGTCAGCGCTGTATGTCACGGAGCTGCTGTCAGCGCTGTATGTCACGGAGCTGCTGTCAGCGCTGTATGTCACGGTGCTGCTGTCAGCGCTGTATGTCACGGAGCTGCTGTCAGCGCTGTATGTCACGGAGCTGCTGTCAGCGCTGTATGTCACGGAGCTGCTGTCAGCGCTGTATGTCACGGTGCTGCTGTCAGCGCTGTATGTCACGGAGCTGCTGTCAGCGCTGTATGTCACGGAGCTGCTGTCAGCGCTGTATGTCACGGAGCTGCTGTCAGCGCTGTATGTCACGGAGCTGCTGTCAGCGCTGTATGTCACGGAGCTGCTGTCAGCGCTGTATGTCACGGTGCTGATGTCAGTGCTCTGTATTACGGTGCTGCTGTCAGTGCTCTGTATCTCCTGCACCCTCTTGTTTGCCTACCCTGGTCCCTGACCTTCCCTCTCCTCCATTGCCTTCATTAGCTCCATAGTCCTGAATTGTCAGAACAATTTCCCAAATAAAAAAAAAATGCTTGTAGTTATCGATCCCAAATTCACCTCATACATGTATTATGCTATTGTCCAGGTGGTGGGACTACGTGCTACCCCCTAATAATTACCCCGTGGCCGCAAATTCGACCTAAAGGTTTGCGAAATTCGCCTCCCATTGAAGTCAATGGAGCCCGCGGCGAACGGTCGTTTTCGCGAACGTTTGTGTCCGTTCGCGTTTCGCGTTCGCGAAACGTCCCGTCGGAAGTTCGTCCATCACTACTCGCAGGTACTCAGATGGGCTGACAGGAACTCGGGTACTCAGATGGCCTGGGACAGGTACTCGGGTACTCAGCTGGCCTGGGACAGGTTCTCGAGTACTCAGATGGGCTTTGACAGGTACTCGGGTACTCAGATGGGCTGGGACAGGTACTCGGATGGGCTGACGGGTACTCGGGTACTCAGATGGGCTGGGACAGGTACTCGGGTACTCAGCTGGCCTGGAACAGGTACTCGGGTACTCAGCTGGCCTGGAACAGGTTCTCGGGTACTCAGATGGGCTGGGACAGGTACTCGGGTACTCAGATGGGCTGGGACAGGTACTCGGGTACTCAGATGGGCTGGGACAGGTACTCGGGTACTCAGATGGGCTGGGACAGGTATTCGGGTACTCAGATGGGCTGGGACAGGTACTCGGGTACTCAGATGGGCTGGGACAGGTACTCGGGTACACAGATGGGCTGGCAGGTACGCAGGTACGCAGGTACTCAGATGGGCTGACAGTAACTCGGGTACTCAGATGGGCTGACAGGTACTCGGGTACTCAGATGGCCTGGGACAGGTACTCGGGTACTCAGCTGGCCTGGAACAGGTACTCGGGTACTCAGCTGGCCTGGAACAGGTTCTCGGGTACTCAGATGGGCTTTGACAGGTACTCGGGTACTCAGATGGGCTGGGACAGGTACTCGGGTACTCAGATGGGCTGGGACAGGTACTCGGGTACTCAGATGGGCTGGGACAGGTACTCGGGTACTCAGATGGGCTGGGACAGGTACTCGGGTACTCAGATGGGCTGGGACAGGTACTCGGGTACTCACATGGGCTGGGACCGGTACTCGGGTACTCACATGGGCTGGGACCGGTACTCTGGTACTCAGATGGGCTGCAACAGGTACTCGGGTACTCAGATGGGCTGGGACAGGTACTCGGGTACTCAGATGAGCTTGAACAGGTACTCGGGTACACAGATGGGCTGGCAGGTACGCAGGTACTCAGATGGGCTCGCAGGTACTCAGATGGGCTGACAGGAACTCGGGTACTCAGATGGCCTGGGACAGGTACTCGGGTACTCAGCTGGCCTGGGACAGGTTCTCGAGTACTCAGATGGGCTTTGACAGGTACTCGGGTACTCAGATGGGCTGGGACAGGTACTCGGATGGGCTGACGGGTACTCGGGTACTCAGATGGGCTGGGACAGGTACTCGGGTACTCAGATGGGCTGGGACAGGTACTCGGGTACTCAGATGGGCTTGAACAGGTACTCGGGTACTCAGATGGGCTGACAGAAACTCGGGTACTCAGATGGGCTGACAGGTACTCGGGTACTCAGATGGCCTGGGACAGGTACTCGGGTACTCAGCTGGCCTGGGACAGGTACTTGGGTACTCAGATGGGCTGGGACAGGTACTCGGGTACTCTGATGGGCTGTGATGGGTGATGACATGCCCTCTTTATTGGGGGGGTAATCAGTGTTGTTGGTGTGTACATTAGGCGGTAACGAGATGTTATCCCAATCTCCTCCTTGCACACAATCAGTGCGTGAGGAGAAACCGGTAACATCTTGTAACATTTCATTAGCTCTTTACTGCGATCGGGGTTGGGCTGTGTCACGGTGACAAGCCACATCCCAGATCGCCGCTCTGTACGTGCCCGAGGACGTCATATGACGCCCAACCAGGATGGGAGATCCCATCTGTGGGCGTCATTTGACTATGGCCCGGTATGGAAGTGGTTAATAATGCTTAAAGTGGAACAATAAAAGTGTAATATTCCTTTAAATTTCTTACCTCGGTGGGGGGGGGGGGGGTCTATAGTATGCCTGTAAAGGGACACATGTTTCCCGTGTTTAGAACAGACTGACCGCAAAATTACATTTCTAAAGGGAAAAAAGTCATTTAAAACTACTCGCGGCTATAATGAATTGTCGGTCCGACAATACACATAACAGTTCATTGATAAAAAACGGCATGGAATTTCCCCACAGGGGAACCCTGAACCAAAATGTAACAAAAAAATTAAAATTCGTGGGGCTCCCCTTAAACGTAAACGGGTGACCCTGCACCCCTCTGACAACACGGGGAAAGCCATAGGGAAGTTCCCGTGCGTCAGATGGGGGTGCAGTCACCGGGTGGCCCTACCCTCTGTTCTATAACAAGTGTCAGAAGAACAGAAGCGTCACACGGCAGAAGACTCCCACTGAAGTGGATCGTGGGGACGGAGCTGAGAAGAAGCCGGAGCAAGATGCGGGACGAGAAGAGCGAATGGAGAAGAACAACACTGAAGGAAGACCAGATGGAAGAAGTGGAAAAAATAAGAAATTAATAAAGTACTTTTCTTGTGTTTTCGAAACCTTTTGACACTTTTTTGTCAAATGGTAGGGGGTACATTTGTACCCCATTACCAGTTCACACAGAGGGGGTGGGATTTGGGGGTTGCTTGTTAAAGGGGGCTTCCAGATTCCGATAAGCCCCCCCCGCCCGCAGATCCCGACAACAACTGGGCAAGGATTGTGGGGATGAGGACTTCTACCCATCAGCATGGAGACAAGGTGCTTTGGGGTGGGCCGCTACCCCAAAGCACCCTCCCAAGGTTGAGGGCATGTGGCCTGGTACAGTTCAGGAGGGGGGCGCTCTCTCGCCCCCCTCTTTTCCTGCAGTCTGCCAGGTTGCGTACTCGGACAAGGGTCTGGTATGGATTTTGAGGGGGACCCCCACGCCATTTTTTTTTTTTTTTTTAGATTTTGGTGTGGGGTACCCCTTAATAATCATACCAGACCTGAAGGGTCTGGCATGGAATTTTAGCGGGGACCCCCACGCTTTTTTTTGATTCGGGGTTCCCCTGTGGGAAAATTCCATGCCTTTTTTTTTTCAATGAACTGTTATGTGTATTGTCGGACCGACATTTCATTATAGCCACGAGTAGTTTTAAATTACTTTTTTCCTTTAGAAATGTCATTTTGCTGTCAGACTGTTCTAAACATGGGGAACTTGCGCCCCTTTACAGGCATACTATAGGCACCCCCCAGGTACGAAATGTAAAGAAATATTACGGTTTTATTGTTTCACTTTAAGCATTATTAAAATCACTGCTCCCGGAAAAACTGCCTTTTTTAAAACTTTTTTTTTTGCATTGATACATGTACCCTAGGGCAGGACCCAGGTCCCCAAACACTTTTTATGACAATACCATGCATATAAGCCTTTAAAATTATCACTTTTGATTTCTCCCATAGATTTTTATAGGGTGTTGTTAGCTGTTCGGCGAACTGGCAAACGGCCAATATTCGAGTCAAACTCACGTTCGACTTGAACATAAAGCCCATCCCTTTTCTGGAATAGCTTGAATACTTCTGGCCAACTCCTGTGTGTAATGTCTGGCTTCCAGTAAGCTTGTGAGTGTTTTGCCCGTTCTCAAGAATAATATTGTATGTAACGTTTTCCAAAATCAGTAGAGCATACATATGTACAGGGCAGAGTGTGTAAAACCTATATACAGTTTTGCTCATAAGTTTACATACCCTGGCAGAATTTATGATTTATTGGCCATTTTTCAGAGAATATGAATAACACAAAAGCATTTCTTTCACTTATGGTTAGTGATTGGCTGAAGTCATTTATTATCATTCAACAGTTTTTACTCTTTTTAAATCATAAGAAAGGAAGAAAATCCTAAAGTTCTGCTTTAAATACATTTGTGAGAACAAGATCTAAAGCTTAGGAACCTCTGTTGTGCATTGATATTAGAAGGCTGGAAGGCTAAAATGATTCCACTGCAATAGAAAGTAGAAGGAAAAGATCTAGCATTCAATCCTTCTGTTATGAATGTCGAAGATATATTTTCCACAATGCTTATAGCTACAGAGGTAAAGGGGGCCTAAATTGCCTAACCCACCCTGCACCTATGCATGATTTGGTTGGTTGTCTGCCATATACACTGAGATCATTTCTCTTTGTCTTTTATCCCAGTCACCGCCCCATAGAAGTCTGTGTGATGCTACTACAACATTGTGTAAAAAAACAAACAATGGATCCACAGTAGTTGAGATGAGGCAAGTATGCATCTGTTCTAGGAGGAGGGTGGATTAACTTAGAACAGGGGGCAAAAAGAATAAGTATACTTTATCCTTTAAAATATTTTTATTTGCATATTTAGACCATGTAAAAACTTTAATGTACATAGCCTGGGCACAAGTTCACTCTAAAATGAATAAAAACCATGCAGCAATGTGCATGTTAGTAAAATAAAGCTTTTCTGGTCCATAACTGGATATCAAGTAAACACAGGAGACTTTCATTAAACTACCACTGTTCACACTGAGTAAATCAGGCCTTCTGTGCAGTTTGTTTAATAGACCCTATATTGTACTGTAGACCTTATTGGGCAAGTCTCAAAGATGAAGTTTTGATAGTCAAAGGCTTTAATTTTTCAGAAAGACTTGTTTGGAGTAGTAATACATACAGTTATGCAGTTGCTCAAAATCCATCTAATTGTTTAATATAAGCCAAAAACATGTCCCCAGCTGCTCCAACTGTAAGATTATAATAAACATTTGTTTGAGCAAAGTTAAACAGAAAATATATATACATGAAATAAAATCTACCTCCTGCTGTAGAAAGTAAATGCACCTAGGTAAAGATATTAAATATCTCCTTGTTTTATCAAAATGCCTGGACAAGAAAAAAATCCTTATAACTGTACAAGTATTGTGGCTTGGCTGTAAAATGTTGTCAGAATAAATCATCCACTACGCATTACTCATGAAGTTGACAAGTTTTAGCGTTAGATTAAAAAATTGCAGTTCTTCACTTGTATCTAGCTGCTTCAACTTTTCTCTTTTGAAGTGTCCACAGCGCAAGGCATTTAACTCCATGCCATGATGATTTTGCTGAAGTTTACAAAAGCACCTTTGTTTGGTTTGCTGTTGGAGGAAAATACAAATAGGTTTAGATGGTGTTCTCTACCAATGACATCATACTTTCTATAAGGCTAACTGTCCGAGAGTAGAAATGCAGGTCCAGATCTGAATTGCGCTTCGCTATTTATTGATGCCTGTTCTATTGTGTGCTAAGTGTAAATAGTAGGAAAAAGTAGGGTAAGTGTTTTTTTTTTTCACCACTAAAAATTCTTATACGTATTAACCACTTGCCGACCGCCCATAGCACATTTACTGCTATATGGTGGCCACACTGCACAGGGTTGCATAAAACCTACGTGATTCTGCACTTCCGGGTTTCAGCCGCATGTGCGTGACGCCAACAGCTCTCTCCCACTGTGATTTTACACAGCAGGAGCTGATCAGCAAGTCGCCCGGACCCGATGCCGGCACCCACTAATTGTTCACTAAAGGACATCATTGGTTTCAGGAGAGAGCACCACGACAGTGTCCAGAGTCACCTCCAATGCCACAGCAGGAGGTAGCTTCACAAAAGACTGCATAGTGCTGATAGACCGCTGGCTACAACCTCTCTAATCTCTTTAAAAGGACAGTGCCGCCCTAACTTGGGTCATAATTTGGCTGAACACCCTTTACTGACTGCTCCAACACAGGACTCTGGGGCCCAACATACAATATCACCCTGGCTAGCAAGAGGGATTTTGGAGAGACTCAAGGACCTTTTTGCTTTTAATAACACATTTAGTTAAGACCACCAAATTTAAAGCTCAGGTACAGAAGTACTGTGTCCTCTCATTTGTTGCATTGTACAGATTTGTGTATTTCCTTAATTTGTTGTTGCTGTATGTTATTGTTGTGCTTGTTGGGTGTATAGCCCAAATAAATCCTCCTTTTACAGCCTTGATTTGTGGGAGGGTGTGGTGTTGCCAGAAGCATCGTTGTCATCTGGAATCAGAGAACCTATGCATGAGTGCTTCTCCTTTGGGGGTAATCGCTACATTTTATTGACTGACATTTCTCAGCTGTGTGCTGACTTGGAACTGCATATGGCTGAATCAGTGCTTGGAAACTCGGGTAAGAGTGAGAATACCAATCTGTATCAGCCATTTTCATCCAGGGTTTCATGTAACCTTAGAGTTACTCTAGAAGTTGCTAGGACTTCCTGGGCTGGGGCTAACTTATGTCTTATTTGATGGTACCTGAATAGTTTAGGGTCAGCATCACTTGGCAGCACCAACAGTAAAGAGCCAATGGTCTTTTGAGCCTCCTGTAAGAGTGCCATTCTGATCACCACTGTAAGGGGAACATTCTCCACACTAGCCACCAATGTAAGGGGCCAATTGACCACCAATTAATTGGTTTTAGGTGGGTTTCCCTGATATCTGAAAATTATTTCAATGGTTCTTATGGGATAAAAAGTTTGAAAAAGCTTGATCTATACAGTGGTTATGAAAGCCTGCTATCAATAAAATTTCTGGAAGTAATGTTTATTCATGGTTTAGAATTAGAATCAATTACTGTCCAACAAGTATACCAATAGATTGCTTGGTCTGTGCTTATTAGCAGTGTCCCCTACTCTGTACCAATAACCTGCACTGGACTGTGTCTGCAAACTACAGATAGGTGTATGAGAGTCCTTTATTGGTTGGCAACCAACGGCAGACCCTGTCCAAAATAGTAAAATGGCCAGATGCAGAATTTTTTTTTTTTTTTTACAGTCCCCTAGAAACTAGATGCAACCAGGACTTTTCCTGCTGTCTGTGCCACCTGCCCCTTTCTGCTCTCTCCCCCCCCCCCCCCCTCTATTGGCTGCATATATTTTGCAAATAGCATGCACACTTTGTGTGTCGGTGGTTTAGGTGACCGTTTCACTGTGAAGTGAATTGCAATATAGAAAATGTAATGCATGCAGACTTGGACAGTCTGGGAATAATCCTACATGGGTCATAATCATGGATTTCTGAAGTTGCATGAATCTATGCAGATTCAGTCATCACTAATTATGTATATTAAAATAATTTGTCACAGATTATAATAATTAGCATAGCACTTTGGAGCCTAATGTACAGTTGTAAAGTATAGAATAAAGCTGAAGTTTAGTATGGGATACAACACCATTAGTTCTCTGTGATGGGTACAGGTGCCTGCTTTTTCTAAAAGTCTCCACTCTGTGCTCCCTCATAGTCACTAGCTAAGATCCTTGGCAGACTCGGCCACACAGAAAAGTTTTATCATCCGCCCACCCCCTCTGCTCTCTCTACCCCACCATTCACAGAACTCCTCTTACTACAATCCCATAATGCAACACATTCTGTGAATGGGCACAGGAGCAGTTGAATGGCCAGGAGGTGACTTGTAATTCATAGAATGCAAGGCATTGTGGGATTGAAGTAAGAGGAGTTCTGTGAAAAGTGGAGAGAGCAAAAGGAGACAGATTGCTCAACTTTTCTGTGTAGACGAGTCTTTAGTTGGCTCTTACAGTGCC
Organism: Lithobates pipiens; assembly: GCF_037356315.1. NCBI lineage: Eukaryota > Metazoa > Chordata > Amphibia > Anura > Ranidae > Lithobates > Lithobates pipiens. The sequence continues at coordinate 429,723,722 of NW_027507748.1, forward strand.
GGAAGGTAGCTACTGAGGACAATATCTGGCAACTGTGGAAGAGCGTTTTTTTTTTATTTTTTTTTAGCAAACACATGTACCTTCAGTAATGGGATACACACCATCACACAACTTATTTGTTTAATACTAAACTTCAGATTTAACGTCCATTGTCTTGAGAAAAATAAAAAGGAGGGCAATTGATGGCTGCTTTTTGAATGTGCTTTTGCCTATTTTGCTGAACCACAGGCTTATTATTTTCTGAGTCACAGACCCGAAGGCAGTATGGGGATCTGGAAAGTAAAGGAGTAATGTCAAATCTCATCTGCACCCCCTTCTGGATGGTAACGCAATACAAAAGGGTCATGACAGCCAGATCATTAGCATTTTTACAAGCAGAAACCATTAGTGGCAGCCAACATGTTTATTTGCTTGTAGGTTTTGATTAAGAAATGTGAACATATTTAAGCTTCTCTTACCACAAGAAGTATCGAGTTCCTTGGAACACACCATCATGCTTCCCAAGATCTCCTCCTTCCAGTTCCACTCCAAGGTACACTTCTTCTCTGCCAGGCAGGGGACCCTTGTACTGCACTGTTCCCTTACTTATTTTGCCACCTGGATGCGAGAATTTCACTAAATCACCAAGTTTCAGATCTGCAGCACTTTTCGGAGCAAATGGGCGTCTTGGCAAAACAGACAAATGTTGCCTAAATATCAATTAACACTAGGTCAGATAAAGAACACTGAAGTATACAGTGATAAATGTAATATTATGTTATCAGAAGTGCTCCAATTTAGCTGAATATGTAATCCTAATTCACACGAGAAACATCAAACATTTAGTTGGCCATTCCCAAAATAAGTTGTGGAAAATGCAAATACATTTAAATATAGTAAGGGGTTTTGTATATATTTATATGGTCTGGAGTAAAAAATATAAGTTGTTTGTAGTCAGAAAAATGACATATTCAATTTTAAAAATGTTTTTGCCTCCGTTCGAGGTTTCACAGAGAGACATTGAGGTTCACTTTGCAAGAGCGTGAATATAATAAAATAAATGCAGTTACATAGGTTGAAAAAAGACACAAGGCCATCTAGTTCAACCAAAAAAAATTACAATCCCATGGACGCAGTCCTATACCCAAAGTTGATGCAGAGGAAGGCGAAAAACCCCAGCAAAGCATAATTCAATTTGCTATAGCAGGGAAAAAATGTGGCTGCCCCATTATGTGAAATAAACACTTCTAACCTATTGAGAACACAAAAGTAAGGTACTACACCCAAAACCAAGTAAATGAATAACTCAAAACCACTATATAGATAAATATATAAATCCAACGCATCAAAACTTCCAAAAAAGTCCATAGAGTTAGTGAATAAATAGTCCCAACAATGTGAACAATGATAATATAACTTGTGACTCTTCTTTATTCCTCCTATTCAGGTGCATGTGCCACCAAGTGTGGTAAGAATGCAAACCCAACGCATTAAATTGACTTCTTGTTGAATTCCAGCAACACATAAATGAATAAAACTCCCGGGAGCTCTCAGTTGGGAATCTTTTTTTTCACTAAGTCTATGGGCTTCCCTGCCATTTAGGGGGCATGCGCCCACCGCGTCACTTGGGAGCCGGTGTGCGTGCCCAGCGGCCACGATGTCCACCGGCACCCGCGATTGCCGGTAACATAGCCTAAACATGGATCTGTGTGTGTAAACACACAGATCCACATCCTGTCAGGGGAGAGGAGACCAATTGTTTGTTCCCAGTACAGAAGAACACTGATCGGTCTCCTCCTCTTGTGAGTCCCCTCCCCCTACAGTTAGAATCACTCCCTAGGTAGCACATTTAACCCCTTGATCGTCCCCTAGTGTTATACCCTTCCCTACATTTATACAGTAATATGCATATTTATAGCACTGATCACTGTATAAATGTGAATTTAAATTAAATTGACTTCTTATAATTGTTTAATTATTTTTATTAAGATATTTTTCACATAAAAGCATTCCATGACATTTCACGACAAAATCTTATTAAACATGCTTATCATACATATAAATAAAACAAGACACATAGTCACCACAATCGGCACAGTTCTTGGCTCAATCTCATAGTACCAAAAATATAAAATACAATTTTCTAAAAATATAATATAAGAGGAAAAAAATATATACAAATCCCCTTTTTTCCCTTTTACTTTTCTTCTCTATAAATAATCCTTTACTTTAGTGACCCCTGCTCACTTATTATTTATTCCCAAACATATTCCTCCCTTACTATAATCCTATTATTCAGTCCCAAACCTATATTATTTTGAAGAGGAGAAAGTCGCAACTCTCTACCAACATTCTTTTATTCCTTAATGAGAGAAAAAAAAAAGTGACAACCATCCAGACTTTATAGTGTTAAATACCACATGTCCTTTTCATTAGTTTTTGTGACCCTCTTACCAATCTTAATTATCATTAATCCCGTGTTATAGCCCAACTGTATGTGTATATGTGCTATATCTTCTCAAAACTATTTTGTAAAAAAAACTATCTATATATATATATATATATATATATATATATATATATATATATACATACACATACATACACACACACACACACACACACACACACACACACACACACACATTTTCCCTCCCCATTTCAAAAAATTAAAAAAGGAGGGAGTAAATAAATTATAAACGGAGGGGGGAGGGAGAGACAAGGAACATTATAATTCCTAATGGCCATCCATATAGTTCACATAAACCAAAGTTTGCTTAAATCCTAGCCAACAGAAATTGCGTTTAGCAAGTAGTATTGCGTCATCAGGAATGGCGCAATGCTACTTGCGAAACGCATAGAGGCTGCTGTGAAAATTATTGCGTCACTTCCTGCAGAGTGGGACGCTCGCCAACACAGAAGATCATAGGGGAACACATGCCGATACTTTCTACCCTATACACACCGCTGGATAAGCTTGGTGCCGGCTTGTGGGCACATAAAATTGTGAGTTTGACAGCTTTTATACCTTTTTAATAATAAACAGTAAAGACATACTGCATAATGATCACTGTTTATTTTTATGAGAACTGATAGAACAGGATAAATCAATTATACTGACACGCTGTTTGGGAAAAGTGCAAACTGATGCTCTTTTTGGAGTGGTTATCCCATTGATGAACCAATCTACAAGGTGGTGGTGTTGTCACACATTGGTGAAATCAGTGGCACGGAGAAACAGATTAGGGATGAACACACAGGAATTAGTTGATTTTCACTGAAGCAATTCACTGGGACTATTTATTTTAATTTTTTTTCCACATATATTTTTTTCGCTTTATTTGTGAATTCACTTTGCTGTTTTATTTTAGCACTGTATATCTGATATACACGTATTCATTTACTCATTTTATATATATATATATATATATATATATATATATATATAAAAAATATAATTAGGGGTGCTGAAAATAATCGATGCATCGGGATTCGGGATCGATACATACGGACCCGATAATCGATTGCGGGTGACGTCATAGAAACTTGCCCCACCCCTCCCAGGAAAGCACTCCAAGCATAGTTTTATAATGACTTTTTTTAATAAATGGCGACTTACAGTTATTGATGTGCCCCGCTGTATATGCTTTTAAAAAAAATGTGTCACTTGATTCCCGAAATTCACAGTAAATACATCCCGATAATGTGCCATGCCGAGCCCGGCCTGCCTCTCGCCTCCCTCCTCTCTCCTCTCACGTCTCTCGAGTCCTAACGTCAGCGGGGAATTATTAGTCCCGCCCGCCTCTCTTCTGATATGATAACTATAGTCAGTGGGCGGGGCTGAGAATTCCCCGCTGACGTCAGGACTCGAGAGACGTGAGAGGAGAGAGGCGGGAGGCAAGAGGCGGGCCGGTGTTGTGCAGAGAATGGTTTCCACGTCGAAGTATGTTCCCCCTGGCTCTCGGCTCATATCGGAACTCCGCCTGTCCAGCCCTCTGCACTGCGGCTCCTCCCACTCTACCTTTGAATGCAAATCACATTTCCACCATCCCCTGTACAATATTATTAGTCTATTCTATACACACATACATTATATATATATATATATATATATATATATATTACTCCATCCACACATAGTATAATATATATATATATATATATATATATATATATATATATTATACTATTATACTATGTGTGGATGGAGTAATACATGCGGTATAGTGACACATTTTTTTTAAAAAGCACATACCTTTTTTAATAAATACAGCGGGGCACATCATGCAATGTAACAGTAAGTAGAGTACAAATGGGTTTGTACTCTACTTACACCTCACGCTGGCTGCATTTGACGGGCACAGGTGGTTGCATTTGACGGGCACAGGTGGCTGCGTTTGAAGGGCACAGGTGGCTGCGTTTGAAGGGCACAGGTGGCTGCGTTTGACGGGCACAAGTGGCTGCGTTTGATGTGGGAGGTTCAGTATTTTCCAGTTTGTTTAACCACTTCAATACAGGGCACTTAAACACCTTCCTGCCCAGACCAATTTTGAGCTTTCAGCGCTGTCGCACTTTGAATGACAATTGCGCGGTCATGCTACACTGTACCCAAATGAAATTTTTATCATTTTTTTCCCACAAATAGAGCTTTCTTTTGGTGGTATTTGATCACCTCTACGGTTTTTATTTTTTGCGCTACAAATAAAAAAATACCGAAAATTTTGAAAAAAAAATGTTTTTTTTTGTTTCAGTTTCAAAACTTTGTAAATAAGTACGTTTTCTCCTTCACTGATGGGCACTGATGGGGCTAGACTGATGGGCACTGATAAGGTGGCACTGATGGGCACCAATGTGGCACCAATGAAGTGGCACTGATAGGCGGCACTGATGGGCGACACGGATGGGCGACACGGATGGGCGACACGGATGGGCGACACGGACGGACACTGATAGGTGGCACAAATTGGCACTGATAGCTGGCACGGATGGGCGGCATGGATGGGCATGGATAGGCGGCACAGGTGGGCATGGATAGGCGGCACAGGTGGGCATAGATAGGTGGCACAGGTGGGCATGGATAGGCGGCACAGGTGGGCACGGATAGGCGGCACAGGTGGGCACTCAGGCGGCACAGGTGGGCACTCAGGAGGCACAGGTGGGCACTCATAGGCGGCACAGGTGGGCACTCATAGGCGGCATCGGTGTTATTGTAATGGATGCCAATCAGTGCCAAACAATAATGCATGCCAATCAGTGATGCCCATTGTGGCCACTGATTGGCATCCATTATGGGCACTGATTGGCACCCATTGTGCTGACTGGCACCCTGGTGGTCTAGGGAGGATTATGGATTTTTATTACCTTTTCCCTGGTGGTCTAGTGGTGTCCCTGGTGGTCCAGTGTGGGCATCCTCGGGGGGGCTGTGCTGATAATCGATCAGCACAGACCCCCCCTGTCAGAGGAGCAGCCGATCGGCTCTCCTCTACTCGCGTCTGACAGACGTGAGTGAGGGAAAGCCGATCACCGGCTCTTCCCATTTACACTGTGATCAGCCGTGATTGGACACGGCTGATCACATGGTAAAGAGTCTCCCTCGGAGACTCTTTACCGAGATCGTAGTTGCACCCCGCAACAACGACACCCCGCAACAACGATCGCCGCGATGCGCGCCCCCGGGGGCGCGCAGCGGCTCATAATCCTAATCACGTCATATGACGTCCGGTTAGGATTATGAAACCACTTTGCCGCCGTCAATTTGTAATAGGGCGGGCGGCAAGTGGTTAAAAAGACACTAGGCGGCCCAAGCGGAAGTGGGAGCTCGTCGGTAATCGTGATGCATCGCGGAATCGAATCGTTGACCAGATAATCGTAATCGAATCGTGAGCCCAGTGAAGATGCACACCCCTAATATATATATATATATGGAGTGCAGAATATATTTTAGGTTTTTTTTTGTGTACCATTTGGTGTTTAAAATTCAGGCACATATTAACTTATCACTGGATAGGATATATAGAGGGTATTTTGTAAGAATCCTTCACAGTAATAGTTAAGATATATATTTTTCCCCCAGTCCTCTTCCAGGTCAGCCCTTGAGAGATGGAGCTCCTCCTCACACACAGGAAACACATTGCCATTGATTTTTTTTCCTCTTTAAGAGGCGGTCCCTCAGGTCCATGGTCAGTCTTTGTTTCCTCCGTCCGGAGGATACATGTTGCCACAGGACCTGAGGGACTCCATCTCTCAAGTGCTGAGCTGGGCTGGGGTCTCAGGCTGGAGCAGAGAGGATTTTGTGGGAGCCTCTGGGCTGAGGGGTTGAGGTACTTGCCAGGATTTTTGGTGGAGGAGTCCTTCTTTGTGCAGCGGCGGAGGTGTGGAAAGATGCGGCGTCCCCTTGGCAAACTACGCTGGGGGGGACTGTACTCATGCCGGAGGCTAGCTTGACCCGGAAGATATGGTGCATCTTTTCCCGACTTCATTGACACGTGCTGGGGACCTGGTTCGACCCCTTAAAGGCCGTGCTGGTGCTATCTCACGTGGACACGGCTGCAGACAGTATCGGATGCCACAGTGTTCCAGGATGGAGGAGGATGAGATGCCATCGACCCAGGCTCCGGGAGGCAAAAGCACCAGCAGGATGCAGGTAGACACCAGTGGGTGACCTTTCTATCCATTGAAATGGGAAAGCAGCTAGCTGGTGGTCGTTCACTAGCAAGCTGGGGCTTACCAGGGGTGTTACTAGTGTCACTGGGTGTGCACTTTAGTAATGTGTGCAGTGTGTGTTTTTTTTTTTTCTCATCACCATGGGTCTTCCTGTGTTTTTATCTTTTGGCAGGTGAAACCACCTAAAGAGCCAAAGCCGCTCCCAGAAAGTGGTGTGCAAAGTGTTCTACCAAAATGCCTTTGGAATACACAGAACCGCTATGCCAAATTTGCATTGACAGACTGGTTAAAACAGATGCAGTTTATGTGAAAATTTTTGGATCCGTGAGGGATGATATGGCTACCACCTTTAGGGATCTCAAAAAATTTATCGCAGAGGTTAAACCTCCAGCAGTTCCTTCTGGAAGTTCCTATCCCATAGCCTCACCTAGATCAGAAGTCATCTTTGGGTCACAGGGAACGATCGGGCAACAGCACTGTTAACGTTATAGCCACAGACAGCTTGGATTCAGAGCAAGATGATGGGAGAGAAGAAAGAAAGGGACCCAAGTACAAATTGTCTCTAGAACAGGGATCTCAAACTGGTGGCCCTCCAGCTTTTGCAAAACTACAAGTCCCATAAGGCATTGCAAGGCTGCCAATTACAAGCTTGACTCCCACAGACAGAGGCATGATGGAACTTGTAGTTTCACAACAGCTGGAGGGCCACCAGTTTGAGACCCCTGCTCTAGAAGATGTGGAGGATTAGCTTGGGGCCATATACAAGACTTTGAAAATTGAAGATGAAAAAGAACTGCCTTCCAAACATAACCTGATGTACCAAGGTCTAAGGAAGAGGAAATCCAAAGTGTTCACAGTTCATCTGGTGATGTCAGACACTGTGAAGAGTGAATGGGCAGACCCAGAAAAGAAACCCTTTTTTGCGGCCTGTCACCAGACCATTCAGTGACGATCCACAGGAGGTGTGGAACAAAAATCCTAAATTGGATGCGCCACTTTCCAAGGTTTCTAAAAAAAATCTTCATTAGCCTTCAAATATATGGGACACCTTAAAGATAGCATGGATAAGAGGGGTGACATCATCTTAAGGAGCTTGAGAAACAAGTGTGGCCAACCTAAAGGCAGCGTCTGCCACCACTTGCGTGGCAAGAAACCTTGAATTCTAGCTCTCCCAACTGCAAGACCATATTAAAAATGGAACGCCTAGGGAGGAGATTCTGAAGAATCTGCCAGTTCTCTCCAAGGCAGTCGGGTACATTGCAAATGCATCCGCAGAGTCCATCAAGCTGGCAGCAAGGTCAGGAGGACTAGCTGTGGCAGTCAGACATGCGATTTGGATGAAAACCTGGTCAGGGGATCCAAAATGAGGTTATGCAATCTCCCATTTACTGGGTATTTTCTGTTCAGATCAGGCCTAGACAAAGCCTTAGAAAGAACGGCGGACAGGAAGAAAACCTTTCCTACGTAAAAACGAAAGCCTCCACAAAAGTTTTCTTTCGTGGACGTCGAACGTCCACAAGAAGAGAAGGAAGATTACCCTAAGAAAAACTGGACGGGTCACAAAGGGGAACAAGAGTAATGCCCTCTTTTGGCTCTTCTAACCAAACTACCAAACAATGACAAGAGAGTGCCAGTAGGTGGAAGACTGGCTACCTTCCTACCTCAATGGCAGAAGACAGCAGCCAATCAATTTATTTTAGACACCATCGTAAGGGGCTACTCCCTAGAATTCAATTGTCATCCTCCAGAGAGATTTGCTTTAAGGAAGCTTCCCATGGATCCAGAAAAAGCCAAGGCTCTTTCACTGTTGCTGGGGGAGATGGTGGACCAGAAGGTCCTTACTCCAGTCCCAGAGAAGGAAAAAAAAGGGTTTTTACCCGTGTTCATGATCAAAAAACTTTCCAGGAAGCTTTGATTGATACAAAATCTAAAGCCCTTGAACCAATCGATACAATACAAAAAATCTTGCATGGAATCCATATTCTCGGTCAAAAACATCCTGCAACCAGAAATGTTCATGGTGACCATGGATCTCAGGGATGCAATTCTCCACATTCCCATCTGAGAAGAGTCCCAAAGATACCCAAGTTTAGCGGTGGTAATAAAGGGAAAGGGAATACCACTTCCAGAGCAGAGCTCTTCCTTTTCGGGTTATCCCCGTCACCAAGGATCTTCACCAAAGTATTAGTGGAAGCTCTGGCCCCTCTAAGGGTGAAAAAGATGACCGTTGTACCATACCTAGATGACCTACTGTTCGCAGCTCCATCAGAAGCACAGCTGGTAAAAGACCTTGCAGAAGCTCAACTATGGCTGAAGTCTCTGGGCTGGATTTTAAACATAGAAAAGTCCAACCTGTGTCCCACTCAGACCATCCGGTTCCTGGGATATCTGCTCAATTTCATAGAACAGAAGACTTCCCTACCAGAGGAGAAGATCCAAGGCCTCATCAAGAGGGTGACTTCTGTACAGAACAACCTCCCGATATCCATGCAGGGCAGCAACCTGGTCAAGATTATAGACCTTTGTTCAGCATTACAGGCTGGATCTGATTTCCAGCCAGGACCAGGCTTTTGGAACAAAAGTCCTCCAAGCCATTGTCCCACTCTAAATCTGGCGAGTTCTTGGTTATCCTCTCAAGGGCTGACCTGGAAGATGACTAGGGGGAAAAGCAGAGTTAATTTCTTACCGGTATCTCTGTTTCCAGTAGTCTTCCAGGGCAGCACGACCCCACCCTAAAATGTCTAACCTTTTGGGGTTGTGTTGTGTATTTTGTCGTTTCAGATTCTGGTTGATTCTTGTGGATGACTGACCAGGGACCCGAGGGACCGCCTCTTAAGGGGGAAAAAATGAATGGCAATGGGTTTCCTGTGTGTGAGGAGGAGCTCCATCTCTCAAGGGCTTCCCTGAAAGATTACTGGAAACAGAGTTACCGTTAAGAAACTAACTCTGCTTTTTCACTGCTTTAGGAGTGGTAGAACACAAATTTGATTAGGAGTTAGCGCAGTCAACACTTTCCTTTTATTTCTTTACATTGAACATCCCACTTTAGGGTGGCATGCACCTTTTGACTGCAGAACAAAATTATTGACACAATGTTGGTTATTGTGCGCCGGTGGCTCATATATTTTTTACATAGCATTTTAATTATATAACAAATATATAAAAAAAAATACAAAAGATTTTTATTTATACAGGAGACATAATCAATTACAAATGAAATCATGATAACAGTTCATATATATCACCAAAATAATTTAACCCCAGAAGTGGAAAATCACGGTGGGACAATTAATCACAGATGGCATCTCTCTCAGCTAGTTTTGCGGACAATACTTTGTCAGGAAGGTATCTGTAATTTAATTAGCAAATTGATCAGAGAACAATTTAATTGCCCGAAGGCATGAATGAACTATAAACAGTATGATTGAACAAAATATTTATGTAGATAGAGGGGGGAGGAGCAAGGCTGCTTACCCATGTCCCAGCAAGCACAAGGCGCCACCACCACAGGGGGTCCCCCGTGGCAACTCAGAGGAACTACAAAATAGTGGACCAATGAAAAATTGTGAATGAAGTGGTGGAGAGGAATATGGGACTGGGAGCGGAGGTGATAATTGTGTAAAGAGTGAAATGAATTGTGGTGAAAAAGTAGACAATGTAAACATAAAGAAAGGTGTGAATGAAACCATCAAATAATGAATCATCAAAAAATGAATGCAAAAAAGGAGTGAAAGTGGAGTGAGAAGGATATTGAGAGTGTAGTGAATGTGGGCACCTGGTGCCAGCCGGGACATGTGTAAGCAGCCTTGTCCCCCCCCCCCCCCACCTCTCTATCAACAAATATTTTGTTCAATCATCCTGTTTATCGCTTATGCCTTTGGGCAATTACATTGTTCTCTGATCAATTTGCTAATTAAATTAGTGATACCTTCCTGACGAAGTGGCTATTGTCCACGAAACTAGTTGAGAGAGATGCCATCTGTGATCAATTGGCTAGAATCAAAAGGCGGAAAAGGTAGAGGATGGGAACTATATGTGCCCTGCTAAGCCCCACGGCAGTAATGATTTTTGAGCACTTAAAAAAGGTAACCAACATTTTTTTTTTCTATGTTTATGGGATATAGAAAATAGATATTTTCCAGGCTGCAAAGGTATAAAATACACTTAAGCCCCATACACACAGATTTCCTGCTGATTTTTTCCTTCAGATTTACCAAAACCATCTAATATGAGGTCAAACCTTAGGAGTTTCAATGTGTATGCAACCAGGCAGGCCCTTGCACTACATGGTTTTGGTAAATCCGAAGACAAAAATCAGCAGAAAATATTATAGTGTGATTTGGCGGTAAGGGGGTCTGTAGCACTGAAATCTGGTATTCATATGTGACGTAAAACCTGATTATCTGGATTGTATGAGTACATCATGATGCTTGAGTATGAGAAACTTAAAATAAAGGTCTGTCCATTGCGAATAGTGAACACTGAGGTTGTAAGAATATATCCCATAACAAATGGTTATTAGTAATGGGAGCATGAGATAATCATGTCAATTGAAATGTGGGTTGTCTATAGAATGTATTGGGAAGTTGGTGAGACTATTGGAATAGAGGGAGAGGAAAGATTGAAGGGGAAGAGTGGAGACCGTTCCTGGACATATGTGTACATCTGATCACCCCTTGAATTGGGGAACGCGCACTCCCAGACCTATGCTATAAGTCTAGCACACAGGTACAGGTCCACTCTTTCAGTGTCTGGTGGAGCACTGGAGAAGCTTAATTTCTATTGCAGCACTGGGAGTTGGGTTTCAAATCACTGGCATTTCTTCCTCTTCTTTTTTTTTTTTTTTTTTTTTTAAGACACACACAAACGGAATATTGTAAATTACTAGCATTAATATTCTTTTGGACCCACATCACTGGATTCCATTTGGTGCAATATTTATCACGCCTCTTTCTGAGAGAGGATTATATGTTATTTTACTTGTTATAGTAATAGTGAGTTTATTTATTTTCACATTTTTGGTATATCACATTTGCATGTATATACAGTTGTGCTCAAAAGTTTGCATACCCTGGCAGAAATATGACTGATCATACCAAAAAAGTATTTTATTTAAGGATAGCAATCACGACACCATTTATTATAACATCGTTTTTTGGATCCTTTATAAATTATAACAGAAATCACCCAAATGGCCCTGATAAAAAAAAAGTTTACATACCTTGGAATATTTGGTCTTGGTACAGACGCAGAAGGTGGCAAGCACAGGTTAAAATGGCAATTAAAGGTTTATTTCCCACAATTGTGGCTTTTTAAATCACAATTAGTGTCTGTGTATAACTAGCGAATGAGTTTGTTAGCTCTCACATGAATGAACTAAGCAGGCTAGACACTGAGCCATGAGGAAAAGAACAGTCAAAAGACCTGCGTTACAAGGTAATTAAACTTTACAAAGATGGAAAAGGATATAAAAATATATCAAATGCCTTGAATATGCCAGTCAGTACTGTTCAATCAATTAAGAAGTGGAAAATTAGGGGCTCTTTTGAGAACAAGCCAAGGTCAGGTAGATCAAGAAAGATTTCAGCCATAACTGCCAATGAAACTGTTCGGGATACAAAGAAAAACCCACAGGTAACCTCAGGAAAAATACAGAGGCTGCTGTGGAAAATGATGGTGTGGTTTTTAAGGAGCACAATATGATACTTGAACAAAAAAGGGTTGCATGGTCAAGTTTCCAGAAGAAATAATTTACTGTGCAAGTTCCACAAAAAAGCCTGGTTACAATATGCCCAGCAACACCTTGACATGCCTCATTGGCTTTTTTGTGGCCTTGGCACAGTACAGGCTTCTTTCTGGCAGCTCACCATGCAGCTCTTTTTTGTTCAAGTATCGTTGAATTGTGCGCCTTAAAAACAACCATGCCGTCTTTTTGGAGAGCAGCCTGTATTTCTCTTAAGGTTACCTGTGGGTTTTTCTTTGTATCCTGAGCAATTCTTCCACCAGTTGTGGCTGCAATTAAAAGAGCCCCTAATTTTCCACTTCTTAATAAGTGATTAAACAGTACTGGCTAGCATATTCAAGGCTTTGTATATCTTTTTTTTTATCCTTTTCCATATTTGTAAAGTTTCATTACCTTGTTACGCAGGTCTTTTGACTTTTCTTTTCTACCTCCTCATGGCTAACAAACTCATTGACTATTTATATACAGACACTAATTGTGATTTAAAAAGCCACAAATGTGGGAAATTAACCTTTTAATTGCCATTTTAACCTGTGTGTGCCACCTTCCATGTCTGTACCAAGGCCAAATATTCCAGGGTATGTAAACTTTTTATCTGGGCCATTTGGATATTTCTGTTGTCATTATTTAAAAAAGGATCCAAAAAACAACTGTGATAAAAAATGGCTTACGGTAATGTGATTGCTATCCTTAAACAAAAGTTTTTTTTTTTGGCATGATCAGTCATATTTTCAATAATAGCACCAAAATTTCACAATTTCTCCCAGGGTATGCAAACTTTTTTGCACGACTTTATACCAGCAGCCCAGCACATATTTCATTCCTGTGAGGAACACACAGGTGATTGCAGCAGCTGGCCTTTTAACAATTGTTTGCAATTCTATTACATTGCCAGTGCATGTTTTTTTTTTTCTGTATGCACACTGTGGGTTGATAAACTGTGTAACCCCTTAATAATTTGAGGTATGCAAAATTTTACCTAATCCACTACTGTGTATCACAAGATGGACAGCCTATGTTTGTGTTACCTCTTATTTACTGTTTTGCTGAATGGAGAATAGTCATTATTTCCATACTGCTGAGAATGGGAAATTACATTGTCTGGTAAGTGACTAGCAGAGCACAAGCCATCTTCTCTCAGCTCCTGTATTTCTTCATGTCCACCTCCTGTAAAATAACCCATGTTATAAATATTACCTTGTTCAAGGTCAAAGACACATATAACATATGTAGAGACACAAATTAGAAAAGTATTGTCTGAATACGAATGGTGGGCACTTTCTGTATATTAGTAATAACTTTTTATAAGCACAAGAGGTTCAGCATAGTTTTTCTGGTCACTGCACTTTAGGTGAATATACACATTTTAGTTCACATTGTGTCACGCGGTGTTCCTCTCATCCCATGGACTCTAATGTGTCAATGGTGTCTTCTCACCTGAAGCTGTAGATATGTAGCAATTTGATGTGAGTGTGCAATGTACAGGGATAGGGACAATTGTGGACACTCACTCAGGTTGAACTGGATGGACTGGTGTCTTTATTCAACCTTACTAACTATGTAGCACCCTGGGATTTAGTCAGGGAGCTCCTCACAAATTTACTTGCCAGGAGTCGTTATCTTGGTTGATTGATAGAGATCTATTGATTTCTCCCTAAGTTTGGCCTTGTTGCACTTTTCTCTTCTACCACTATGTGGCCGGGTACTTGTTGGTACTAGATACGAGAAGGGCAACCCAAGGTCAAGTTATGGGTATATGGGGTATCTCGGCCAAAGGGCAGGGGTTTTCTTGAATCTCTTGGCCTGCTGGGAGAACCTATATATTCGGGTGAGGTCATGAGATCTATGTTCTGTGCAACATGGACGACTAGGTGGACGTGTGTTGTATGCCCCAGGCTGCTATGCCAGACATTGGGCCTATCCCAGGGCCATCTGGCTCCTAGGCTGTCTGAGGGCCTGTCCAGGAGTAAAGAGCAGTGCAGGGTTGGGGTTTTGGCTTGCAATCCAACCAAAAGTTAAGGTTCTGTTGGCCAGAGAACCTGTCAGTTGTCAGAGGTAGAAGGGGAGCTGTCACCACAAAGGGACCAACAACCTTTACCAGGGATCACAGTGAGTAACTGACGCAAGTACCAGAACCACATTCTCACTGAACGTGCACGGTGGAGAATCAGGAAACTTCAGGCGGTGATCAAGTCAGGGACCTCACCTGTGGAGGAGCCGTTTGCAGAGCAGCCTTGTGTGTCAAGCCAGGGACCTCGCCGGTTAGCAGGGGTGAAGCTTGAGAATTATCTGGAGTACCAAGCTAGGGATCCAACAGGGACGTGTGGGTGATGCTTTAGGGAGATACCACTGCAAACCTTGGAGGAGCTCAAGGGATTCAGAGTCAATGAATCAGTTGGTCTAGTGAGAGACCAGGAGCTCAGTGTTGAAGAGCTACAAGAGGCAGGTGTAGTGGAGCTGAAAGGACTGTTACATTTGAGTTAGAAACTGTTAAAGACTTATCATAGGAGACAGCATTCCTGTATGTGCAGATGTGGTGCCTTGCTGGGGCCTTTCCTCCTATTGAAGTCTCAGCGTCTGCCAATTAAATCTATAAATACTTAAGGGTATGCTGGCCCTAACCCCTTTCCCCCAAAAATACCAAAAGGACTGTCAAAAGAAAGAAAACCTTTTACATCCAAGAAGTGTCTGGCACCCAATGACTTTCACCATCTTTGCAGCCACTATGCCTCACATCCCACTACATATTGAAGGATGTTGGCTATCTTTGGCCTTGGAGGTCCTCATTAGACTGGACCAGGCCAGAGACCTTGCTACATTTGCCGTCCAACGTGGGGCTAAGG
Organism: Lithobates pipiens; assembly: GCF_037356315.1. Classification (NCBI taxonomy): domain Eukaryota; kingdom Metazoa; phylum Chordata; class Amphibia; order Anura; family Ranidae; genus Lithobates; species Lithobates pipiens. The sequence goes on from NW_027507748.1 coordinate 429,738,950, forward strand.
CGTTGTCCTTGCAGCAGTCGCCCATAGCAACTGGCTTCAGTTCCATCAGGTTTTTTCTTGGCTCTGTGGGAAGGTGGCAAGTAACATTTACCCTTCTTATAGACTGTGTTGTCGTGCGTACTATCAATGTGGGAAAGAACCTAATTTCTCGGGGAGAGGATCAGCTTGGTCTTTTGAGACTTCCCGCCAGCGCTGTGAGGGTTAACATGGACTCCATTATGGTTTTGGCACCGCAGTAAGAAGACGACAGACGCCACAGTTCCCAAAGAACAGTTGCACCAATCCGTTGGCAGGGGGAGGAATTCCCACTCTGCAGAGGAGGATAAGGAAGTGCTGCCACGTGTCTGATTGTGGTTTATTGAAGGAGATGGCGCAGTTCGTGAGTGAAATGGTGGATTGGGGAAAGTACGCTTCTTCTTTGGCCCGAGCTGTGGAAAACCTGTCCTGACTGATATTGGGGTCCGGTACGCATTGAATTACCAGCTGTCCTTGTATACAGCTGGGAGATATGAGTCCCTAGGATTGATTTGTGAAAAGTGCACTGGCCTGACCATGCAGTTAAGGCCTTGGATCGTTTGTAGACGTTGTGGGGAGCATCTGTTCAAGGTTGTCCCTCCAACCCCACGGATCCTACAAGTGGATTGGAACAAGAATGTCACTGTCCCTTCAAAGAATGATGCCCCAAACCCGCCTGTCGTGCAGGAAGCCGTTACCCCGTCTCAGCGACTACCACAAGATCCAGTGCACTGACCGTTACTAAAGGCTGAGATCAAGCCCAATTACTCGCACTGATGTCTGAGCCACCTGAGAGGAAAATACCAGGGTTGGATAAGCCAGTGAGAAATGAATGGTGTGCTTGTGGGGGAAGTGATGCCGATGGCCGTGAAAGGGGATGTCGAGAGGGTGCCAGTCAAGGCAAAGGCCAAGCACAATTACCTGCCGATTTGGACATTCCATCTGATGGTCTGTCAGAACTCTTCTCTGACACTCTGTCCTGTTCAAATGGGGAGAAAATGATGACTAGTAGTGTGCAGGTTATGAAGCACCTGCCTGACACTACTGGAAGTGTATAGATTATGCTGTCAGCCAGTGCAGCACCGCTGATTAGCATTACTAGGTCCTGTGAGGAGGATCAAGGGAATTAATGGGTTCCCACAGCCCGGCCTATCACGTCCATGCCAAGTTTCAAATCGGATCGTAAGCCAGAGAGGAATGCTGGGTGTTCAGTCTCTACGACCCTGCATCAGCTGTCCAAAATACAGCGCATTATAATAAAGAAGGTAGCGTCTGAATACGGATACTTGTATCCATAGATACCAGCTCATTTGGAAGATGAGATCTTCGACAAAGAGGCTCAGTGGGTGGATGAGGCTGTGCAAAGTTTTCTATAAATTCCTCTCCACCTGGACTTTCCTAAGTTGTCACCTAAGATGGCTGCAAAATACCATTCTGTAGTAAATACCTGGGGCTACGGCCAGAAGATCAACTTGGATAGTGTGGTTATTCGCAGACTGGATAAAAGACATTCAACGTTTTGCAACAATGGTGAACGCCAAGGGAGAAAGCTTGATCCTACCCAATCCCAGTTATTACGATCTAAGATTACTATCAGTGGATTACAAATGTGCAGTTGTGGAGTCGAAGGATACTTTACTGAACCTCAGCTGTATCGCCGGGACTGTGCGGAACTGAATGTTGCCAGCAGATACAGTGAGTAATACCTTAAGCCATGTTGGCTAGAACTGAAGTTGTTGGGGTGATCCACCCTGAAGAGTGATCTGTGACTTTCAGCAGACTGTGTTTGCAAATGATCAGGAGAATCTTTGTCTTTGGCTGTCATGTTTACATACTGGTGATGTCTTTGCAAGGGGACCTGTGTCCCGAAGTGTGGTCTCTTGCATCATACTTTGGCTGCTTGTTGCCTTAGATGCAGCAATGCCCTTTGCCTGGAGTTGCCTTTTCGAAGAAGAAAATAAACTGTTGGGAATTGTAGTCCATTTGACGTAGAGTTAATGGATGGTAACCTGTCATGGACACTGAGCATGTAGCTAGTTAGAGTAGGCTGTGATAAGGATATGATTGCCTATTTCTTCAAATAATGGACTCCTACAACTACGTCAGACCTGTTACTGATTAATGTTTTATCGTTCTATACTGATTACGGAAGGGGGTGGTATTCTCAATGAGAATGGGTCCTGCTTTCCTGATGTTGATAATATAGATGTGTATAGGATGTTTTACATTTTCATGCTGCCCTCGGCTTAGTATCAGCTCAAATCACGGTGTATATATTGCACATGTTTTTATAGGATAGGATGCCTTTGCATTGTTTGATTTCTCTTTCAGGTGTTGCTGTCGGTGCATCTTCCTTGGCTAACAAGAGAAAGGGGTCTAGCCGTATCACAACACTAACCCTCTATATATTGTTACGACTGTACATATTAGATAGTAGGATTATTCCTTACTTGCTTTCAAAATGTACATAACTATATTTGATACTTGAATGTCATACGTGACTACATTTTATACATAGTTTCATAGTTAAATAAAGACACCAGTCCATCCAGTTCAACCTGAGTGAGTGTCTACAATTGCCCCTATCCCTGTACATTGCACACTCACATTGGTTCCTACCCTCAAGGAGCCCACAATCCAAGGTCCCCATTCGTATACTAAGGCCAATTTTGGACAGAAGCCAATTAACCTACCTGCATGTCTTTGGAGTGTGGGAGGAAACCGGAGTATACGGAGGAAACCCACGCAGGCACAGGGAGAGCATGCAAACTCCAGGCAGGTAGTGTCGTGGTTGGGATTTTAACCAGCGACCCTTTTTACTGCTAGGTGAGAGTGCTAACCACTACACCACTGTGCCACACTAGGCAGGGGGAGGATGTAGCACCCTGGGGTTTAGTCAGGGGGCGCCTCACAAATTTACTTGCCAGAAGTCGTTATCTTGGTTGATAGAGATCTATTGAGTTCTCCCTAAGTTTGGCCCTGTTACCTGTTTCACTTCTACCACTAGGTGGGGAGGGTACTTGGTGATACTAGATATGAGAAGGGCAACCCAAGATCAGGTTATGGGTATATGGGGTATCTCAGCCAACAGGCAGGGGTTTTCTTGAATCCCTTGGCCTGCTAGGAAAACCTATATATTCGGGTGAGGTCAGGTGATCTATGTTCTGTGCCACCTGGATGACTGTCTGGGTGGACATGTGTTGTACGCCCCAGGCTGCTAGACCGGAGATTGGGCCTATCCTGGGGGCATCTGACTGCTATATACAAGTATTATGGCGCTCATAAAAACACCCACCCGCCTATCACTATTTTTTAAGTAATGAAAAACACTTAATAAACACAATATTTAAAAAACAATATTTAAAAAAAATATTTAAAAGGCATAATAATAATGCTGCAAGTAATAATGCTGTAGGTGCAATCAGCACAAGAGGGGGAATGGAAAGGGACGGGGGGAATGGGAGTGAAAGGGGCGGAAGGAGAGGACCCCTTCCTTAACTAAGTCTAAAATCCGACAGGGAAGGGGTTAATCACTCTCAGGGGGGTAAAAGTACAGTCCAAACATGGCAGCCATCCAGTGGAAACTGAAACAGGTTCCCAATTAGTACTGTAAAGATAAGAGAGAGAGAGAGAGGCACCTCTGAGTGTAGACTGTAAAATTCTTATTTAATGCACAGGTGGTTAAAAACACTCACTCTTAAGTGGTACATTAACAGGCAATGTAAAGATTCCAAACCAGAGGGAGACCCTCGATGTGTCATCTGTATCCCTTGCGCTAGGGGAGTCCTGTCGGCGTGTGTCCGCTCCTGGGGGCTGTATTAGATGTGCACAGCCGGCCGATGTAGAGCGTTAGTCCGAGGCATGGAACGCACGAGGAACTCTGGGCGATGGAAGATGACATCACAGGGGATGCAACGCGTTTCCTGAGCTGGCAAGACCATGTATGACAGGATGGCTGCGCTCCTTTATCAAGCTGGGCACTTGGAAACTCCCATCGCCCGGAGTTCCTCGTGCGTTCCATGCCTCGGACTAACGCTCACTGCTCTACATCGGCCGGCTCTGCACATCTAATACAGCCCCCAGGAGCGGACACACACCCACAGGACTCCCCCAGCGCAAGGGATACAGATGACACATCGAGGGTCTCCCTCTGGTTTGGAATCTTTACATTGCCTGTTAATATACTACCTAATGTGAGTGTTTTAACCACCTGTGCATTAAATAAGAATTTTACAGTCTACACTCAGAGGCGCCTCTCTCTCTTATCTTTGCATCTGACTGCTAGGCTGTGTGAGGTCCTGTCCCTGCAGGGCAGGGTGTAGGGATTGTGGCTTGCAATCTGACCAAAAGTGATGGTTCTGTCGGCCAGAGAACCTGTCATTGGTCAGAGAAGAGGGGAGCTGTCGCTACAAAGGGACCAGCCGCCTTTACCAGGGACCACAGTGAGTAACTGAGACAAGTACCAGAACCACATTCTCACAGTTGAGAATTGGGAAACTTCAGGTGGTGATCATTTCAGGGACCAGATTCGCAGAGGAGTCGCTTTCAGAGCAGCCTTGTGAGTCAAGCCAGGGACCTCGCCAGTTAGCAGGAGTGAAGCTTGCGAAGTATCTGGAGTGCCAAGCTATGGACCCAGCAGGGATGTGTGGGTGACGCTTGAGGGGATACCACTGCAAACCTTGGAGGAGCTCAAGGAATTCAGAGTCAGTGAATTAGTGGGTCTAGTGAGAGATCGGAAGTTCAGTGTTGAAGAACTACAAAAGGCAGTTGTAGTGGAGCTGAAAGGACTGGCACGTTTCAGGTAGGAGCTGTTAGACTGTTAAAATAGGAGACGGAATTCTTACATGTACAGATGTGGCGCCTTGCTGGGGCCTTTCCCTTAGTGAGTAAGTGAGTTGGTCCTCCCCCTCCCGTCCTCCTGTGACGCTATTTGCATCACAAACTCAGGGACCTGGCGTATGCGCATTGTGGTTAACTACGCGTGCGATTTGCAGAGACGGACCCAGTGACATTGGCACCTGACGTAGGTCACGGTGTCTTTACGGACTTCTGGGTTGGGGGTTTATAAAGCGGTTGATCGCCTGTGTGGGATGGCATCCACACCCGGGACTTGCTATGCTATACACTTTAAGGGTAAGCTCACGTAACCTTAATAGTCTCCACTAATGTCCTAGCTATTTCTTAGCCATAGTAATTATTTTGATTGCTCTCAATAATCTGATCTTTTTGGTCGGCATGAGAAGACTTTTGTTACTGTTATTAATACAACCTCTATGATTGTCCATATATATATATATATATATATATATAATATATAATATATATAGTTCAGGTTTTTTTTTGCCATGTCACCAGGCACTATGTGAGATGCATTGCTCTCCTTTTGTGTATTAGCTCTCCACTGTTCATCACTTATCAACATCATAATTCGTTCCCGGGTGTTCTATATCTAATTGTACTGTTATTGGGTGGGTAATTTTCAGTGTACCAATCTCACATTTGGTGTCCTTTTGGGGTGAAGGTCCATCTCCTTTTCCACATTATTCACTATCCCTTCTTTTTCCTCACTGTATCCCTTCCCATCTCCCCCCCCCCCAATCTATCTTTCCTTCTTCCCCAATTCCCTATCCACCCCCATACCAACCCTCCTCCCCCTTTTCCTCTTTGCTAACCTTTCCCTCCCCTTCTCACTTTTTCCCCTTTCTTCTCCTTTTTTTGCCCTCAATTTTCTCTCACTTTTCCCTTTTTCCCCTCCCCATTGCCCACGTCTCTCCTTTTCCCCTTCCCTCCCTTGATTTCCCTTTATTACTTTCCCACTTCTTCTACCCTTCTACCCCTCCCTCTCCTTCTCCTTGCCCCTCCCCTCCCTCTCCTTCCCCCTCTCCTTCCCCCTCCCTCTCCTTCTCCTTCCCCCTCCTTCTCCCCCCTTCTCCCCCCTCTCTCCTTCCCCCTCCTTCTCCCCCCCTCTCTCCTTCCCCCTCCTTCCCCCTCTCTCCTTCCCCCTCCTTCCCCCTCTCTCCTTCCCCCTCCTTCCCCCTCCCCTTTTCCTTTTTTTTCCTCTCCCCCCCTTTTTCTTTTCTTGGTAATTCTTTAAATGTAACCCCCCATGATATTAATATTTATTTTATTTACAAAATTCTTCTAGTTTTCTCCTACACACACCCCCCGTGTCCGCCCCAGGGGGGACACCCATATTTGGGTGTCTCAGCTATGCCGCCTGTTACTGGTGAGGCGCACTGGTTTAACTCAATACTCCACATATCATCGACGATCATACAATTTTGTCGTGCCATAAAACTGTAAAATGGCTGGCAACTAACAAATGTTTTTAATGTTTCATTTTTTCTAAATAAAATTGTTGTAAATTTTTATCTAAATCTGTTCTATCTTTGGTATCAAGATAGTCCGCAATTCTACTGGTATTACATGGCAACACATTAGGAGCAATCCATGTCAATCCCGTTCTCTTTTTCTTTTCAATACTCCAATATTTTGTTACATTCAGCAGCATTACTGTCTCTTCGATTTTTTTGTTATTATATTTTTGTATTGTATCTCTTTTAGATGTTTGGGTTGACGCCTCCTGAGGAAGCGGCACTGGCCACGTTTATACCAACATCGTTTGTACCCCGTCATACCCCTGTGGGGGCTACTACCTTATACCTTGGTATATGTAACAATTATTTTGATGTTGTTCCTGTAATTTATGAATGCTTTAGAAATATTTTCTAATAAATATTATTTTTATTAATGCTTTTCTGCTTTACTGGGAACTGTAATAGTCCAATCTACTTTGGGTGATTAAGGGCAAATATGTCCGTTGGAGTAGCCCTTGCTCAATCCCCCTCTCCCTTGTCATACTTTAAGGGTGTCCTGGCCCTAACCCTCTTTACCCCCAAAAATGCAAAAAGGACCGTCAAAATAAATAAAACCTCTTTTACATCCAAGAAGTGTCTGGCGCCTAATAACTTTCATCATCTTTGCACCCACTATGCCTCACAACCCACTACATACTGAAGGATGTTCGCTATCTTTGACCTTGGAGGTCCTCGTTAAACTGGACAAGGCCGGAGACCTTGCTACAGATGATCTTACTATCACTGACTATGCTGACATCCATCCAGACTGAGAGGTTCCATACATCATTGTTAACCAGTTGCCGACCGCCGCACGCCGATGTACGTCGGTACAATGGCACGGGCAGGCATAAGGACATACATGTACGTCCCTTGCCTCCCGTGGGTCGGGGGCCCGATCGGGCCCCCGCCCGGTGCCTGCGGCGGTCGGTATTCGTTCGGGAGCGATCCCGGACGAGGGGACGGCCATTCATTCATGGCCACCCCCTCGCGATCGCTCCCGACGAATAGAAATCCCCGGTGACATCACTTCCTCTCCTGTAATGTAAACACAGGAGAGGAAGTGATGTATTCTCTCCTCCGTGTCGGTATTTTTCGTTCCGACACGGAGGAGAGCGGATCAGTAAGTTGCACCAACACTCACACACACAGTAGAACATGCCAGGCACACTCACACCCCCCCTTTACCCCCCGATCACCCCCCCAATTACCCCTGCCCCCCAGTCACAGTGACACCAATGTCATTTTTTTTTTTTTTTTTTTTGCATTGGTGTCATTTGTGACTGTAATAACTGTTAGGGCAGTTAGAGTTAGCCCCCTTTAGTTCTAATGTACCCCCCTAACCCCCCCCAATAAAGGTTTAACCCCGTGATCACCCCCCGTCGCCAGTGTCACTAAGGCTGGGTTCACATTGCAGCGGTTTATGAGAACGAATGTGATTCGCACCGCACTGCAGTGCAAATCACATCCGATCTCTGTGCGATTCGAGTTCAGCCATTCGCCGCACCCGCCGCACCCGCCGCACCCGCCGCAAATTCGCACGGGACCCTTTTTTTGGCCCGCAGCAGAATCGGATCGCATGGGTGTTCACACCATGCGATCCGAGTTTGCAGATCGCACTGCGATATGCGAACTGATCTGGGGGTGTCAGTAACATTTCACTGACACTCCCAGCAGTTCGCATAGGGCAGTGTGAACTGCCGCCGGGAGGCATGCGATGCGGGAACCCGCCGCGGATTCGCGGCGTTTCCGCATCGCTCCAGTGTGAACCCAGCCTAATAAGCGATCATTTTTCTGATCGCCGTATTAGTGTCACAGGTGACGCTAGTTAGGCAGGTAGGTATTTAGGTTCGCCGCAGCTTTTTATAGCGCCAGGGACCCCCATATACTACCGCATAAAGCCCCCTGATTGCCCCCTAGTTAACCCTTTCACCAGTGATCACCATATAACTGTTACAGGTGACGCTGGTTGGTTAGTTATTTTTTTATAGTTTCAGGGCACCCGCCATTTATTACCTAATAAAGGTTTAACCCCCTGATCACCCGGCGGGTGTCATTTGTGACTAATAACTGTTAGGGCAGTTAGGGTTAGCCCCCTTTAGTTCTAAGGTACCCCCCTAACCCCCCCAATAAAGGTTTAACCCCGTGATCACCCCCCGTCGCCAGTGTCACTAAGGCTGGGTTCACATTGCAGCGGTTTATGAGAACGGATGTGATTCGCACCGCACTGCAGTGCAAATCACATCCGATCTCTGTGCGATTCGAGTTCAGCCATTCGCCGCACCCGCCGCACCCGCCGCAAATTCGCACGGGACCCTTTTTTTGGCCCGCAGCAGAATCGGATCGCATGGGTGTTCACACCATGCGATCCGAGTTTGCAGATCGCACTGCGATATGCGAACTGATCTGGGGGTGTCAGTAACATTTCACTGACACTCCCAGCAGTTCGCATAGGGCAGTGTGAACTGCCGCCGGGAGGCATGCGATGCGGGAACCCGCCGCGCATTCGTGGCGTTCCCGCATCGCTCCAGTGTGAACCCAGCCTAATAAGCGATCGTTTTTCTGATCGCTGTATCAGTGTCACAGGTGACGCTAGTTAGGCAGGTAGGTATTTAGGTTCGCTGCAGCTTTTTATAGCGCCAGGGACCCCCATATACTACCGCATAAAGCCCCCTAATTGCCCCCTAGTTAACCCTTTCACCAGTGATCACCATATAACTGTTACAGGTGACGCTGGTTGGTTAGTTATTTTTTTATAGTTTCAGGGCACCCGCCATTTATTACCTAGTCTCACTAGTGTACCCCTAAATTTAGGGGTGTCTACTTTCCAAAATGGGGTCATTTGGGGGGGGTTTGTGCCATCTTGGCATTTTATGGCCTTCAAAACTGTAACGCCCTTAGAAAGCCTGAAGGCGGTGCTTGGTTTTCGGGGCCCCGTACGTACGCGGCTAGGCTCCCAAAAAGTCCCACATATGTGGTATCCCCATACTCAGGAGAAGCAGCAGAATTTATTTTGGGGTGTCATTTCACATATGCCCATGGCATGCGTGAGCAATATATCATTTAGTGACAACTTTGTTAAAAAAAAAAAAAAAAAAAAAAAGTTTGTAATTTTCCCGCAACTTGTGGCAAAATATAAAATATTCCATGAACTCAACATGCCTCTCAGCAAATAGCTTGGGGTGTCTACTTTCTAAAATGGGGTCATTTGTGGGGGTTTTGTGCCATCTTGGCATTTTATGGCCTTCAAAACTGTAATAGGTAGTGAGAAGTGAACTCAAAAATTTACGCCCTTAGAAAGCCTGAAGGCGGTGCTTGGTTTTCGGGGCCCCGTACGCGGCTAGGCTCCCAAAAAGTCCCACATATGTGGTATCCCCATACTCAGGAGAAGCAGCAGAATTTATTTTGGGGTGTCATTTCACATACGCCCATAGCATGTGTGAGCAATATATCATTTAGTGACAACTTTGTGTAAAAAAAAAAAAAAATTTTTTTTTTTGTCATTATTCAATCGCTTGAGGCAAAAAAATTAAATATTCAATGGGCTCAACATGCCTCTTATCAATTTCCTTAGGGGGTCTACTTTCCAAAATGGGGTCATTTGGGGGGGTTTTGTACTGCCCTGCCATTTTAGCACCTCAAGAAATGAGATAGGCAGTCGTAAACTAAAAGCTGCGTAAATTCCAGAAAACGTACCTTAGTTTGTAGATGTGACAACTTTTGCGCAAACCAATAAATATACAATTATTGACTTTTTTTTTACCAAAGACATGTGGCTGAATACATTTTGGCCTAAATGTATGACTAAAATTGAGTTTATTGGATTTTTCTAATAACAAAAAGTAGAAAATATCATTTTTTTTCAAAATTTGCGGTCTTTTTACGTTTATATCGCAAAAAATAAAAATCGCAGAGGCAATCAAATACCATCAAAAGAAAGCTCTATTTGTGGGAAGAAAAGGACGCAAATTTTGTTTGGGTACAACATTGCATGACCGCGCAATTACCAGTTAAAGCAGCGCAGTGCCAAAGTGTAAAAAGACCTCTGGTCATTTACCAGCAAAATGGTCCGGTCTGAAAGTGGTTAAATAGCGAAGTCGAATACTTCCCACTCAGGGGTCAAGTCCTGGGGAAAAAAGTGTGGGAACTCCCACCCAGGATCCACTCCCCCACAAAAAAAATAAAATGATACGCTCATATGCATATATATTTCACAGAAAATACAGTGCAACACGTATTGTAAAGTGGCAGTTTACAAAAACAAAATAAGTTAACTTGTCAAACTAACAGAATAATCACCACAATGGGTGATGATCTTTCCCTCACAGGGAATTTCTAACACAAATACACCCTGTTCCCTCCAACCGACATCAATGACTGGGCACTATTCCTCCCTATGACACCAATGATGGGGCACTATTCCTCCCTATGACACCAATGATGATGGGGCATGATTCCTCCCACTGACACCAATGATGGGGGACTATTCCTTCCACCAGAGAGCAGGTGTTCCCATCAGAGAGCCCCCCCATCAGAATGTCCCCAGAGTTGTGACTGAGCCATTACAAAGTAGAAAAACGTGTACCTGGATAAGTCCTTGTAGAAAGAGCATGCTGCAGGGGGGCAAAAGCTGTGTGGAAGAACTTGCTGATGAGGGCAGGGTGCACAGGTGATGTCATTGGTTGTTAGGACAATGGCGGTTCTATCAGCCACTGACAGTATTGCAGCAGGGATCTAGCTCTGCAGATTAGCAGGTACGGTCCTGTATAGTATAGCCCCGGCTGCTAGAGGAGGAGGACAGAGGAAGGGGAGGACGCCGTCCTTCACTATGCGGCGATGCTGGGCATCTCCGCTTAGTGAAGGATCTGCTCGGGCGGCTCTAGTCCTACAAAGGGAACGGCGTTCCTGCTGTGAAAAAAGTGCAGGGACATCGTTCCCGTGGGACTCAAGCCCTGCTCCCACTCCTGCTGCAGTTAGAGGGTGGGGTTATAAATTGCTTTTTGGGACATGCCTCCCAGTCTGCCTGCTTAAACAAGACACCCCACAATAGTGTTAGCAGGGAAATACTGACGGATAATTCACAAAATATGCTTATTTTATTGGATGCTAATATGTGTTAACACATGCACATTTACAAACTGGGAAATGTCAGCTCAGTGACTCACGTTTAGCCGTGTTTCGTTTACAGGCGTTTTTCCATTTTTGCCTATTTTTAAAAAACGCTTCTAAACACAGCATGTAAACGTGGCAAAGCGGACGTTTTAAATGTGGGTTACTATCTTCAAGTTAAATAGCTCAGGAGAGGTTGTAAAAACGTCCCGTGTACATGAAGTCTAACAGCAGGTCCCAGATTGCTGTGCGTCACATAAACACAAACCTTAGTTGATGGTGGAACGTGTGGCTGCAATCTGTTACGTGTATACATACTCATGTTGAGTGAGTGGTGTTCTTGAGGGGAATGGCCACACACGTCTGATGCCAACTTATTTGTTCTCGTGAGAGTGATCATTTAGATACTGTATGTACTGTATTTTGGTATTCCAATTTATAATAGCTGTCGAAATTAACTAGAGTGGGAAGCAATCATCTCACATCTATAAGAACAATACGTTTTATATACACAGATGAACAGCGAATTAAGTAAAAGTTTGTGTTAATGAATAATTTTTTTACAATCTCACCATTGGTGTTGGCATGCAAAGTTATACCCTGGCCATCTTGGTATCCCTGGACCAAAATATCTGTATTTTCACTGTACACTGAATATGGAGAGGTGTTGCGTGTAAAATGTTCTTCCAGATTCCCTAGAACAACAATACAATTATAAAATCGTTTATAACAAATTCCTCCTTGGCTTGCTTTGAATAAGTTGGTGTGGCACCTTTCAGAGTGGATATATCCTGATAATTTACTGTAAAGTTCCATGAATGACTGAGTTTAAATATTCAAATTTACACATGTATTATATTGTATGCAGAGGTTAACAATTCTTAGGTCAGTTCGGTAATGAGTTTACTCTACACAGTTAGAGTAAAAATAATTAGAACAGGCAGCAGGCTGAGACCCGAGCCCCATCTTTAATCATTGTTGCATGCAAAAGAAAATTGCTCTTTGTACTTACTTTCCCATGGTTCTTTTATGATCCCAGATCCTGAGGCTGCTTTGCATTTTGAAAATGTTCCATCAACTTTAAAAGCTTCATTCCTGTAAAGACTAAAAGTTGAAATGGTAGAGTCAAAATGGCACTTTGTTATCAAAGCTCAGTAAGGATGCATTCTTTGTGCTCACTGCAAGGCACATTTACATTTTAATCAATTCGTCCTATACATTTTGAAACATGATACGACAATGGTCACCACAAGCAGCCCAGAACATCAGACTGAAAATTATTAAACACTTTAGAAGTGTTCTTGAAATGATGAAAAGAAATCAATTTATACATTTTTTTTAATGTGAGTCAAATCAAAATAAATATGCAATTCATGCACATTTCTCTGTGTTTTTATCCTGAAATATGCTGCAAGTACAGAAATATAGCTGATGATCTGCCATAAATGCACTTTGCTATTAAATCCAGTTGAAATAGACAATACAAAGCATTTTTGAGGGCTGAGTGGTGTCAGCCCTGCCAAATGTCTTTTGCTAAACTACTCAACTGCTCTCCCGCTTAGATATCTACAGCATTAAGTGTAATTATTCTGTAGTCCAAGATGAAAACTAGGAGGGCTCTTTGAGATAACACAGTAAGTGTGCAAGGAGGCAAGCAAGACTGTTCAGAATTTCTGACGAGAGTAACTTTTTTTTTTTTTGCACTTATGTAACCGATATAACAAAATGCTTCCAACTGTATATATATCAGACCAAAAGGAGAAAATAATAGACATTCAGTATAAGGATGTACAATGTCTGAAGCTGAAATTGAAAGTTGAAGTGTAAGGTCTTGCTTCCTAATCTTGATTCTCATCATTGCCACTGCATGCATGGATTCCATGCGCATGTGTGGGTTTTCTGTGGTTCTGATTTCTTTCCAGAAATAGGCTGATAGTTAAATCGGTGTCCAGAATGTTTTGTTTTTGTATAGCCCCATACACACTATCAGATTTTCTGTTGATTTTTTTCCTTCAGATTTACCAAAACCAGGAGTTTCAATTTGTATGCAATTAGGCAGGCCCTTGCACTACATGGTTTTGGTAAATCCGAAGACAAAAATCAGCAGAAAGTCTGATAGTGTGTATGGGGCCTTTGACTAGCACCATAGACTGCTCTGTCAGGGGTAGGGCTGATGTGCATTGTCTATGTGCTATCTAAATTCTGCAGAATTTTACTGCTCCTTATAAATAAAATATGCAACACTGACTTCTGTGCCCCTTATTCTTAAATTTCTCAGTTCAAAAAGTCTGGGGCTGACCACATGTGCTTTTTTTCACAGGGTTCCCCTGCATGTACTATGCATCACAGCCTGGTAAAAAGGAACTAAACCCTTCTATCATTTACAGCGGTGGTCTCCAAACTGTGGTCCAGGGGCCAGTTGCCGCCCTTTGCATGATGTTATCTGGCCCTTGAGGCTCTATTTCAACCAATGATGACAAAAACAGGGCATAATTCCACCCCACTGACACCAATGAAGGAACACACTTCCCTCCAATGACACCAACAACTGTGACAAATAACACCAATGATGGATATGAATTCCTCCCACTGACACCAAAGATAGTGTTTTTTTTTTGTTGTTTTTTTTTCCACTGAGGTCAGGACTTTTCTACTCCCAGTGGCTACAGTCCGACCCCTACTCCCCCCCCCCCCCCCCCTAAATTCTGATGCACCTTAAACTGGCCCTTTGGAAAGTTTGGAGACCCCTGATCTAAAGCCAATGAAGCTGACGTCTTAGACTCTGGTCTGGTGCTGCACATGTGATCCGCTATTAAACCATCCATTTGAAGACTCGGAAATTCAGTTGAGAGCCGACATAAGCATTTTTTTTTTATCTTAGCCCCTGGAACATACAGTATTGCAGGCACATTATACACCTACACGCTTGCCTAGTTCATTTCCAGAGCATTCCAGTAGCCCTAAAACTCAAATGCTTATTCATTTCGACTGAAGCACTGATTGGTTAAGCTCTGACTTCTCCCTTTTCATGGCCTACACCCTCCTTTTGGCCACTAAATGTGACCAGTGGGCCAGAAAAGATGGGGGGGGGGCACAATTTTAACATGGTGCCTCTAATCAAAGGTTGCATGATTGTTTGCTCAAGTCTTTGGATCTGCTGTAGCACTTCATAAATTAAGCAGGTCTGAAATTACCTGGAGGTCTGGTAAAAGGTTTCGGGGACAATTCACCAAGGAGGTTACAAGTTTGGTTTAAGTCCTCACAATAATATAGATGGCTACTGCCAAAAAGTCCCATACTTTTAAAACCACAAAATTAATAGTAGACAATCAATATCCTGCTCGACTTTGCTATTTTATAGTAGTTTCATGTCAGAAACATTATGGCTGCAGTGGGCATAGTGAATTATTTTTTTGGGCTCACACACCATGCTTAAATATTAAACATACCTGTTCTCTTCTGAGCTCCAGCTGTCGCCCTGAAGTTTCTTATCAAAAGAGCTGGTCCATTTATTGTTTGGAACCCATTCACCTATATTAATAAAATGTATCCTTAATTACTATTAGCAATTGCTGATATGGTATGGTTTAATATACATTTTTGTAAATTGTAAAACTGCCTTGGTGATATTACAGTATTTACAATCTACCATGGCATTTTTGAACACAATAAAAGGAAAAAACTTGGCAACAATTACTAAAAACCATAGCGGGATATTCCAAATAGTATTTGTAGTACATGCATATAACCAGTTATCCATAAAACTAATTTTGAGAATAGGACAAATGAAGCTACAAATTTCTGTACCTGCCAGCGTGTCTGGGGAAAAAAGAAGCATAGCTTTGTGGAGCAAATTATACATAACATTTTTCTGCATTACAGCAGCCCCTGACTATGTAAGATGTGTATAAAAAAAGAGAAGTTTTAATAGTTCAGGATGCAAGGCTTGACATTTTCATACACAATAATAAGAGGTTATAGTATATGCAGAATTGTACAGAGTATTTTTTCGGTGATTGTGCAGAGCACTTCAGACCAAGCAAACCAGCGAAAAAAAATACAACACTGGCTAGAACAATTTTTGTCTAATAAGACAATATATTTTAGACATTGTTCTACAAATTAAATATAGATCCCTTATTCATGAAAGACCTATCCCACATCGCTAATAAAGCGGGACTTCATTACTTAAAGGGTAACTCCACTTTCATGGGGAAAAAAATAGCAAATAAAAAAATCCCTCAGAGCCCTGATTCTGCAGCAGCTGGCTGATAATGAAACCACTCCCATTAGACTCACTTTACACACGGGCACAGAGGAACAAACAGTGATTTCTTCAGAATAACAAAAGGTAGGAATCTGCAACAGAAATTTGTTAAAATCCTTGCAATTTACACAGGTCACCTAGAGGGGAATGTTTTTAGTGGAGTTACACTTTAAATGTGCCAATCCAATTTTATTTTCAGGACAGGAATATACATCGATTTGATTCTACTTACTCTTACAGTTTTGCTCATCTCTTGTGAGCAAACTATCCTGCTGCATTCTAAGATCCCATAAGTTCTCTTTAAGCCTGTAGTTTTCTTCACCTATAAGATGACTCTCAGCCCTCAGTCTTCTGCATTCACCTCTTAACTGGATAATTTCCTTCTGAAGGCCCTCTTGGTATTTCTCTGGTTGAGGTAATCTAGATGATGCCAGAGTGATCTTTAATGAAAAGAAAAAAGTATGTGTATATAAATAACATTAACCACTTTCAGACCGGACCATTTTGCTGGTAAATGACCAGAGGTCTTTTTACACTTTGGCACTGCGCTGCTTTAACTGGTAATTGCGCGGTCATGCAATGTTGTACCCAAACAAAATTTGCGTCCTTTTCTTCCCACAAATAGAGCTTTCTTTTGATGGTATTTGATTGCCTCTGCGATTTTTATTTTTTGCGATATAAACGTAAAAAGACCGCAAATTTTGAAAAAAAATGATATTTTCTACTTTTTGTTATTAGAAAAATCCAATAAACTAAATTTTAGTCATACATTTAGGCCAAAATGTATTCAGCCACATGTCTTTGGTAAAAAAAAAGTCAATAATTGTATATTTATTGGTTTGCGCAAAAGTTGTCACATCTACAAACTAAGGTACGTTTTCTGGAATTTACGCAGCTTTTAGTTTACGACTGCCTATCTCAGTTCTTGAGGTGCTAAAATGGCAGGGCAGTACAAAACCCCCCCAAATGACCCCATTTTGGAAAGTAGACCCCCTAAGGAAATTGATAAGAGGCATGTTGAGCCCATTGAATATTTTATTTTTTTGCCTCAAGCGATTGAATAATGACAAAAAAAAATTTTTTTTTTTTTTTTTACACAAAGTTTTGAAGGCCATAAAATGCCAAGATGGCACAAAATCCCCACAAATGACCCCATTTTAGAAAGTAGACACCCCAAGCTATTTGCTGAGAGGCATGTTGAGTCCATGGAATATTTTATATTTTGCCACAAGTTGCGGGAAAATTACAAACTTTTTTTTTTTTTTTTTTTCACAAAGTTGTCACCTAATGATATATTGCTCACGCATGCCATGGGCATATGTGAAATGACACCCCAAAATAAATTCTGCTGCTTCTCCTGAGTACGGGGATACCACATGTGTGGGATTTTTTGGGAGCCTAGCCGCGTACGGGGCCCCGAAAGCCAAGAACCGCCTTCAGGTTTTCTAAGGGCGTAAATATTTGACTTCACTCCTCACTACCTATTACAGTTTTGAAGGCCATAAAATGCCAAGATGGCACAAAACCCCCACAAATGACCCCATTTTAGAAAGTAGACACCCCAAGCTATTTGCTGAGAGGCATGTTGAGTCCATGGAATATTTTATATTTTGCCACAAGTTGCGGGAAAATTACAAACTTTTTTTTTTTTTTTTTTTTCACAAAGTTGTCACTAAATGATATATTGCTCACGCATGCCATGGGCATATGTGAAATGACACCCCAAAATAAATTCTGCTGCTTCTCCTGAGTAGGGGGATACCACATATGTGGGACTTTTTGGGAGCCTAGCCGCGTACGGGGCCCCGAAAACCAAGCACCGCCTTCAGGCTTTCTAAGGGCGTTACAGTTTTGAAGGCCATAAAATGCCAAGATGGCACAAACCCCCCCCAAATGACCCCATTTTGGAAAGTAGACACCCCTAAATTTAGGGGTACACTAGTGAGACTAGGTAATAAATGGCGGGTGCCCTGAAACTATAAAAAAATAACTAACCAACCAGCGTCACCTGTAACAGTTATATGGTGATCACTGGTGAAAGGGTTAACTAGGGGGCAATCAGGGGGCTTTATGCGGTAGTATATGGGGGTCCCTGGCGCTATGAAAAGCTGCGGCGAACCTAAATACCTACCTGCCTAACTAGCGTCACCTGTGACACTAATACAGCGATCAGAAAAATGATCGCTTATTAGGCTGGGTTCACACTGGAGCGATGCGGGAACGCCACGAATCCGCGGCGGGTTCCCGCATCGCATGCCTCCCGGCGGCAGTTCACACTGCCCTATGCGAACTGCTGGGAGTGTCAGTGAAATGTTAATGACACCCCCAGATCAGTTCGCATATCGCAGTGCGATCTGCAAACTCGGATCGCATGGTGTGAACACCCATGCGATCCGATTCTGCTGCGGACCAAAAAAAGGGTCCCGTGCGAATTTGCGGCGGGTGCGGCGGGTGCGACGCAAATTCAGCCATACTATCTGTATGGCTGAACTCGAATCGCACAGAGATCGGATGTGATTTGCACTGCAGTGCGGTGCGAATCACATCCGTTCTCATAAACCGCTGCAATGTGAACCCAGCCTTAGTGACACTGGCGACGGGGGGTGATCACGGGGTTAAACCTTTATTGGGGGGGTTAGGGGGGTACATTAGAACTAAAGGGGACTAACCCTAACTGCCCTAACAGTTATTACAGTCACAAATGACACCAATGCAAAAAAAAATAAATAATGCAATTGGTGTCACTGTGACTGGGGGGGCAGGGGTAATTGGGGGGGTGATCGGGGGGTGAAGGGGGGGTGTGAGTGTGCCTGGCATGTTCTACTGTGAAGTGTCGTGTTGGTGCAACTCACCGATCCTCTCTCCTCGGTGCCGGAACGAAAAATACCGACACGGAGGAGAGATTACATCACTTCCTCTCCTGTGTTTACATTACAGGAGAGGAAGTGATGTCACGGAGCATTTCCATTCGTCGGGAGCGATCGCGAGGGGGTGGCCATGAATGAATGGCCGTCCCCTCATCCCGGATCGCTCCCGAGCGAATACCGACCGCCACAGGCACCGGGGGGGCACGATCGGGCCCCCCACCCGCGGGAAGGCAGGGACGTACAGGTACGCCCATATGCCTGCCCGTGCCATTCTGTCGACGTACATCGTCGTGCGGCGGTCGGCAAGTGGTTAAATAAAATAAAATAAACACACCACAGAGGTGATAGAATCCAAATAAATAACATTGCTGCATGGTAACTGTACAGAAGTCACATTCCCAAATCAGAAATCTGATATGATGAGAGATTTAACACTAACAATATTCATCCCCTTGGTTTCGGTTGAAGAAGCCCCCTGGTAGGAATATTACTGAACTACAATTCTCATGACTGAACTGTAAGGCTGAGAACCTCATTGACAATTGAAGTAAGCAGTGAACATTCTGCTGAACAGTCTGCCAACCACTTATTACTTGTAATAACAATAAACTGGACAGCACACATGTTGGAAGTTGAGAAGCCGCTCATTTTCAAGCTGTCACTTCTGTGGCCATTGGCAATTCAGTCACTTCAAACTCATGCCAACCATTGCCTCCACTTGAAATAACTGGAGTAATTAAAAAGCCAAAGTGTTTCAGGATTACTGTATATTGTTTCTCCTATTCCTCTACATAGTCTAATTTCTTGTTTCAGAAACAGTATGAAGATCACTGTGGACATTAGTTCTCTGCTGAAGCAGTTTCAATTGCAAACCCATTCTTTGCAACCCTCAACCCTTTGTGTGATGTGATAGCTACTGTTTGCATGTTCTTCAAGCATTTGCGATGCCTCAGACAATCGGTGATAATCTATTAAACAACTGCAAAATCCTGCAGGTTTTTAGTACCCACTAATGCACCTGCTCCAGAAAGGGCTTTTCTGTTTGCTGTGGGCTGCTTGTGTTAGTAGTAGTCAACTAGTGCCGTGTTATTGGTCCAGCTTGGTTTAACCAGTTTAACCATGGATGAATAGTAATCTCTTTGGAATACAGGAACTAGCTGGAGAGAAATGTCAGATACAGTATCTCACAAAAGTGAGTACACCTCTCACATTTTTGTAAATATTTTATTATGTTTATATGTTTTCATGTGACAACACTGAAGAAATTACACTTTGCTGCAATGTAAAGTGGTGAGTATACAGCTTGTATAAACGTGTAAATTTCCTGTCCCCTCAAAATAACTCAACCCACAGCCATTAATGTCTAAACCATTGGCAACAAAAGTGAGTACACCCCTAAGTGAAAATGTCCAAATTGGGACTAAAGTGTCAATGTTTTGTGTGGCCACCATTTTCCAGCACTGTCTCAACCCTCTTGGGCATGGAGTTCACCAGAGCTTCACAGGTTGCCACCGGAGTGCCATGATGACATCCTAGAGCTGCTGGAAAAGACCTTGCACTTCACCTTCTGTTTGCAGATGCCCAACAGATGCTCACTAGGGTTTAGGTCTGGAGACATGCTTGGCTAGTCCATCACCTTTACCCTCAGCTTCTTTAGCAAGGCAGCGGTGGTCTTGGAGGTGTGTTTGGGATTGTTATGTTGGAATACTGCCCCGCTGCCCAGTCTCTGAAGGGAGAGGGATCATGCTCTGCTTCAGTATGTCACAGTGCATGTTGTCATTCATGGTACATCAATGAACTGTAGCTCCCCAGTGCTGGCAGCACGCATGCAGCCCCAGACCATGACACTCCCACCACCATGCTTGGCAAGACACACATGTCTTTGTACTCCTCACCTGGGTGCCGCCACACACGCTTGACACCATCTGAACCAAATAAGTTTATCTTGGTCTCATCAGACCACAGGACATGGTTCTAGTAATCCATGTCATTAGTCTTCTTGTCTTCAGCGAACTGTTTGCAGGCCTTTTTGTGCATCATCTTTAGAAGAGTCTACCTTCTGGGACGACAGTCATGCAGACCAGTTTGTTGCAGTGTATAGCGGTGTATAGTGTAAGCACTGACAGGCTGACTCCTCACCACCACTTCAATCTCTGCAGCAATGTTGGCAGCACTCATACGTCTATTTCCCAAAGACAACCTCTGGATAGAACGCTGAGCACGTGCACGCAACTTCTTTGGTCGACCATGGCGAGGCCTGTTTTGAGTGGAACCTGTCCTGTTAAACTGCTATATGGTCTTAGTTTCTTTTTTATTTTACATGCCTCTATTATGTTTTTTTTTCTGTATTTGCATGTAGACCAAGCTGCCCATTAAAAGTATCCGTTACAGGGGTTGAGACAAATTATACCACCTCTGGGGGTGCTTATAACTGTCAGCTTTATTTTATATGGCTTAAATGCTGCTGGAACGAAATAAAGTTGAAAACGTGGTTCTATTGGCGATATCAAAACCTAATAAAACTATGTTACAGGATGCTTGGATGAAAAATAAATACTGTCATTACTACCGAGGGAGACTGCATCCTATGTGTCATTTTCATTTTGACCATAGTCTTACTTTAATGGTTAGGTTTTAGGTCACGGTTGAGATGTGTAATTTTAAAGATTAAATTACTGGTTAACCAACTCCAGCCAAATACTTTTAGATACAGTGATTAAGGACTAGAAACTTGTCAAAATTCTAATTCTGTTTGTATTCCTGTTGGTGTAATTTTTCCTCTCCCCTGTTCTGTTCTATATCAATCACCCACACAACATGTGGAGTGAAATCTTCCCAATAAGACATTGACAGTAATAACAACCTGACCGAAATTTGAACGGCTTTCTGTCTCTAATATGCATTTTTTGTACAACAAAAAAAAAATTGGCATGGACTAGCCCAATGTCAGACTTTAGAGGCACAATGGAAGGTAGTAGATATCTTCAAGCAGGAAATTTGAAAAAAAACTTTAATGTCCCTGAGTTTAGAGCATTAAAATATGTGGTTCTACTTACAGGAAAATGAGGGATCAGAAACACAAGAAGACTCGGATGTATCTAGTGAAACCTCTAGTCTCCAGCTCCAGGTGGCCCAATACCAGGATGAGGTTAATTTATTGGGCAATGTGATAAAAAAAGAAATCCCCCAAATTTCCACCTTTTACATACTAACTCTAATATTTGGGTGTTTTTGACCCAAACCACACGAGATTGAGAAAACTGTCTTCCTCAGATCTACTAATGTGAATCTGACTCAAAGGATTGCACTGAACAATCTTAGCTAGAACCCTCATATAGTGATTAAACCCTCAGATAAGGGCGGTAATGTAGTAATCATGGATGAACTGCAATACAGAAATATGTGTTGGGATATCCTAAAGAATAGATCATAGTATAAACTTATATCTGAGGAGATCTTTATGAAATTCAACCAGGAATATAATATTATACAGTCTGCCGTTGCCAATGGTTTAATCACTAAGGATATTTTTGAAGAGATCCAAGTCCCATTTCCCAGTACCCCTACAGTCTACTCTCTTCCAAAAACGCATAAAATCAATACACCTGGGTAACCAATTATCTCAGGAGTGGGTTCAAAAACAGAATGAGCAAGTAGATTTGTGGACGAATACCTCCGCTCACATGTAGTCGCATTGCCCTCATATATAAAGGATACTTCAGACCTTCTAAAAAACCTGGATTGTCTCCTTGTAGCCATTAATATTGAGGTAATATCCATATTTCTTAGGGAAAGGGACCCAAAATCAAATGGACTGAACAAATTTGTTCTTCTTTCTTCTGTCTCATATCCTTACAAAATAAGTATTTTTCTTTTGACGAGTCCCACTTCCTCCAGGTACAGGGGGTGGCTACGGGCACAGGTTGTGCTCCCTCCTATGCCAACCTGTACCGGGGGGTGTTTGGATCGGGACCTTTTTTTCAATGAGTACTTTGATCTTCTTTCTGATATATTATGTTGGTTTGGATATATTGACGACGTATTCATGTTATGGGCAGGATCAAATGAAGCCCTTCATCGTTTTATGTCAGTGCTGGACACAAACAATTACAATCTCAAGTTCACCATGGCGTCCAATGAGAGCAGCATTGATTACTTTGGCATTACTTTGAGTATTGAGTCTGATGGTACAATCGGTACATCTCTATACCATAAGCCCACAGCAGGGAATGCTATGCTACATGCGTCCAGTGCATATTCGCACTTGTTAGTACATAGTATCCCCTCTAGCCAGTACTTATGTCTTAAGAGGAATTGCTCAAGTGAAGATACTTTTAGGCATGAAACTGACCTTCTTTATAATAGGCTACTGACTAGGGGTTACAGCAGATCCTGCCTTTAAAAAAAAAAGCACAAGGCAAGTCTAGGGATGCACTCCTGTTCTCAAAACCCAAGAAAAAGGACTCCAACACGGTTAGATTCATAACTACTTATTCAGACCAACATGAACACGTCAGATCACGCAGAAACATTGGCATTTACATTCATCCGACCCAGTGCTCAAAAAATACCTAGGGGTCAACCCGGAGATTACCTTTAGACATTCAGGATCAGTCAGGGATAGACTGATGCAGAGTCGATATACAAAATCGTTCAATAACCAATCAGATAGATGGGTTTTTTCAATGTGGGACTTGAGACATAGTCACCTGCTCATTGAGGGCTCTTCTGTTCTGCTTCCCAATGGATGGATTCATAGAATCTGCCATCAAATAACTTGCCAAACCAAAGGAATTCTATACATTATCCTTTGCCAATGTGGAGCATTCTACATTGGCAAAACTATCAGACTCCTGTGGAAAAGGATGAAAGACCACCATTATTATGCTACATGTGGTCTTCTTAACACGGCCATTGGCTATCATGTGGTTTTCAAAACATAGATACAATCCCCATGTATTCAAATTTGCCGCCCTATGTAGGATCTACGAAGACCCACGATGGGGAGACTTTGATCAAAGGGTTCTATAGAAAGAAACCCAATGGGTATATAACCTACACACTACATCGTTCCCTGGCCTAAATGACGTGTTGAGCTTCAGACCTTTTTTTATAAGGGGGATTCTATATGTCTACTCCCCGTCCACATATTCACTCTAAATGAATACGTTTTAGGATCTGTTTGACGATTGCTTAATCTTTTGAAATTTTTTGTCTTTTGTAGTCTGAATGCCGAGATATTGACTCATAATACAGGTATTAGCTCTCTTTTTTGAAAAAAAGTTAATATTTGACAATATGTGTAATATTTAGCTTATTAAGCTGTATGATATGTTTACAGTATATATCTTTGGACAGTGATTTATGTATTCATTGATTACACATTTATGATGGTATTTGAGCAATATAGCCTTTCTTTTTCATGGATTATCTCTGTGACATGTTTGGCGCACTTTCTTATCTTGTATATAGATGCCGCTTAATTTTATTGTAGCTTGTAGACCTTGTCCAATCCCCCCTCCTTTCCCCATTGCCCGAAATAGATAATAGTTGGCTTCGCTCTTTGGGCAGAGTTGTCGGTAGTTAGGTGCTTGTGCAGTTGCATGTTTGCGTATGCCGTGGATATGTGCTGACTTTTTACTGTGAATTGGCTGTATTTTGGGTCTGCTTTTGTGTCTGCCCATGCTCCTGACCTTTCCTGTTGCTCTTATGATTATGTATCTAGGCATGGATGGGCATGGACAAGGCATAGATGGGCACAGATCAGCACTGTGGGCACTTCACATGCAGACCACTCACACTGCTGCACTGGCTCCCTCCTCTCCTCACATGCTGTACCGATCATTGCGATGAGAGAGCTGAACCAGATATGTGACAATTTGCTGACAAGTGATCGCTCCGTCATTGGAAGGAGTGATCATGTGGTAAAGAGCTCAGTGATGCCCTGGTCCAGATCTGGGAGGTAATACCCCAGGACACCTTCCATCGTCTCATTGGGAGCATGCCCGAACATTGTCAGGCATGCATACAAGTACATGGGGGCCATACAAACTACTGAGTACCATTTTGAGTTGCAATAAAATTTCAGCAAAATGGACTAGTCTGCTGCATCATTTCTTCACTTTGATTTTCAGGGTATCTTTGAATTCAGTACTCTGTAGGCTGATCATTTTCAGTTCCATCAAACAATGTGCCATTCTTTCATTCCTAACACAATACCCAGTACAGAGATCTGATGTGTTTTCAAAGTGTTCCTTTAATTTTTTTGAGCAGTGTACTTCAACACTAGGATTTGCACCTGTGCATTTTTCTGTGTTTTTTCTTGATGTGTTGACCATTGCTTTTAAAAAGTTTTGCAGAAAGTAGACCTAAACCCTAAAGCTTAGTATACATGGGCCGAATGTCAGGCATCATTCAATAGAAACTGGCTGACATTTGGCCGTGTGCACTGCAGTTGGCATACTATAGTGGCTCGTGTGTACCGAAGAGGCATGACCAAAAAAGGTGTGCCGATCAACTCTCTCAGCCAATGGCTGAGAGCGCTTACCAGAGTGGTGTGGTGGAAGGCCGTCCCATTGTCAGAACACAATAGAACAGCAGGGGAGATTGATGTACCTATATTGCATAGTTAGTACAGCTGTCTCTCCTGTCCATTTGTTTTTCCCTCAGCCCTGCTGGGTTGAACGAAAAAAAAAACGACTAGTGTGTACTAGGATTCAAGCTCTATACACACAGGCCAGATGTTGGAAGAAATAAGCCAATTCAAATAAAAAACGTCCGGTTTCTGTCGGAGGCGCATGCTGGAAAACCAGCAGCCGACCAACTCCCGATCAGTGCTTTCAGTCAATGGAGGAGAGCACTATTCGGAGAGTTCTGTTGGGGGGATCGTACCCCTGTCAGAACACAAAAGCTCAGCAGGGGTGATCGCTATACTAACTTTGCATAGTTAGTACAGTGACTCTGTACCAGGCTTTAGTCAGTTGCATGCTGGTGGTAGTTGCATTTATTTTTTTCTGTGATCATTTTAATGGGCAAGCATGATGAATTGTTGAATGAATGAATTGACAGTTGATTCTTTTTCTGATTTTTGTGCTAGACATAAGTGACTGTTATTTTCACATTGTTCATGGATTAAAATATATTAGTTTGCGTGTTAAATGTTTGTTTTATTTGGGAAGCCTATTCATTTTGAAAACGCTGGTGATGCACCACATCACAATTTATAATGAAACTGCACCTTTTTTCCCCAAAGCACCACAAAGCACAGGGGGCTCACATTCGTTCATTGTAGTGTGTGTGTGTCTTGGGTGCCAATTACATTAAATGCCACTGTAGCACAAACCGTTGGCATGCATTGCAGTAATAGGCAGTGTGATCAAAGTAAGCTAATGGATAACTATAATAATCACTGCCTAATTGGTTTATAACATGCTTTCAAATTACATGCTTAAAGTGCTATTCTAAAGGGGGGTGTGATGCAGAAAGGGCTTAATTTTGGTTTGTATGTATATATTTATAAATGGTATAAGATCCCAGAGTGTCATATATTACCTTTTCTGTAAGAATCTTTATTTGTTCCTGAGAATCCTCTAACTTTTGGTGGTATTCCGCTTTGAGCTTGGCTAGATCCTTTCTTTGCAGGCAGATCTCCTCATCGGCTTTTGATAACTCCAATACTGCGCATTCATTGGCTTCTTGGAGGTCGTTAATCTGGTTTTTGAGGTTACCTATTGTACACATGCACCATTATATTTTAATTAGACAGTTTATTCAGTTGATCTTAATTACGTCTAAAAAAAAAAAAAAATTACCCTAATGAGTGCTCACTTTTTTTATTCCCTTATTTCTTCTTTATCAAAATGCAAAGAGTTAAGTATTTGTGACTACTCATATATGATGCTACTAAATTTAATCTTGAAATTATTTTGACAATTTGGTTTATCAGTCGTAAGGTCTCTGGTTTGTGACATCTTACATAAAGCAACATAAAATAAACTACATAGGCTTTACAGCTCTACTCTGATAAACTATATTTTAGTATAAGACAAGGGTGAGTGAAATCACCTCTCTGCCATCTATCTCTCTGATGGTCCAGTGGTATTTCCCTGAGGCGGTTTTTGTTTGTATCCTTTTTTACTAGGCCATAAAGAAGGTAACACTATTGCATCTGCACTCCCAAGTTTTTTGTTTATTATACAGACCATGTTGGGAGTACTGAATTTCATAACCTACTAGCGTATGGGTAATGCGTTATTGTAAAATTTTCAAACTAAAATGAACTGTAACAGTTCTCTGCCAAGCTAAAATTGCATTTACTGCACAGGCATACATTTTATTGCAAACATCCTAACTTCTTAGTAATATTTTGATCATTTCAGTAAAATCTATTACTGTTACTGATTAAAGCTTGACTCCATGTACTGTATGTCAAGCCAAAAACATGTTTTATAGTTTTAGAGTACAGAAAGGTTAAAGTGGTTGTAAAGTCAGTCGGTTTTTTATCTTAATGCATTTCTTTTCTATGCATTAAGATGAAAAGCCTTCTATGTGCAGTTGCCCCCCACCTTTGAGGGCACACGTCAGGAGGGAGGGGCCAGGAGCGTCAAAAAGGGACCCGGAAAGAGGAGGATTTTGGCTGCTCTGCACAAAACCACTGTGTAACATGTTTGTTTTATGTTAAAAATAACAGAGTTTAGTATCACTTTAAATCCCCAGTCGGGTGCTTACTTGA
Source organism: Lithobates pipiens (assembly GCF_037356315.1). Taxonomy (NCBI): domain Eukaryota; kingdom Metazoa; phylum Chordata; class Amphibia; order Anura; family Ranidae; genus Lithobates; species Lithobates pipiens. Next base: position 429,766,295 of record NW_027507748.1, read on the forward strand.
TGGTATCTTCACGCAGGAAGTGAAGGAAAATCTGCAGCAGAGACACAGACAGAAATGAAAACCTGACAGTGGCTCTAGCCTTCCTCTATTTTATTTAAAAAATTCTTCTATCTTTGTTGTCGTTGATGAGTTCCCATCACTTCCTGTCTCTTCCAGCAGGACAGGAAGCAAGTGTAAAGCTCCATAACAGAGCCCTGGATAGCAGTAAAAACTCAACAGGTGTTCTAATACTGCCCTGATGTATCCAACATCCCCCCTCCATCCCAAAAACACAATAAGGCCTTTCATGCATAGCTCACAACTGTCCCATATTTAAAGGAACTATCCCGCTTTTGAGGCCAAATCCCCCTGTTTCTCATGCAAACTCATTAGTCTCTATTTTTGGTCTGATAGACAAGAAGCACCCGGTGCACGGAGCACAGTAAAGCTCCTCATGGACTTTTAAGAGACAGACCGAAGTGTTGATAAAAAAGTATATACCTTTGGTCTGATATGTACATCACTATATAAAATGTACCATTTTACTACCAAAAATGTTATGCTGTATTAAAATGTTTATCCAACCTCTACATTACTGCATTTGGTATTTTAAAAAGTCAATATAAGGGTCAAAAAAGCACTTGCAAGGTTTAGCCAGTCTTTTTTTTTGCATAAAAGGTGCTTGTGGTCTGTGTAATTGGGGCCGTACAGTGTGCCAAAATGTCACTCTTTATCATTTAAGAAAGTTGTGAGCTATGGCCTTCATGAAACTTTTCTTCTGGTTTTCAGAAGACACATATTAGTATTGTTTTACAGTACACGCAAGTAGGTGTTTTTTTTTCATAGTTGTACGCCTATCCTACTACCTGTAAACATATCTAGCTTTTATATTAATTACAGATCTCTGTATTACTTCTGCCACTTTGATGAATGTAGACATACATTTAAAATGTATTACTGCTCTATAACACATCATTTCAAAGGTCTCTAAATGTTCTGGCTGATGAATTGTTCCCTTCATTTTTAACCTCACCTAGCCTTTCTAATGGCACAAATAATTGCAAAATAAAGCAATCTTTTGTTTTATCAAAGAACAAATGTACTTTGTTCTGTCGCAGCTCACTTGCTAGTAAGGGCATCCAACCATTTCACGAGCAAAATGTTAAACTAATTTTAAAAGCATCATTTATTTGTTTGAGAATAACATTTATTCCTATTAAGTGCTAGGAATAACAATGACTCAGCATACAGACTTGATTGTCAATATGGACACTACAGCCATTTATATCTACACATAGATATGATGACAGTCTTCAAATCTGGCTGTCTTCAGTCAGATCCAGTTATGGATCTGGCCCATATATCTGGAACCTGTACATGACCACCATTAGTTGAAATAATTGCCTGAGCACGTTAAAAAGCGTGTCCTAATGAGTGTTATTCCTCTGTGTAATAAACAGTATCTCAGCTAATCAGCAATCCCTACTATTCCTCACTGTGATAACTTTCACCAGTCTCTATCCCAATCTTCCCCTAGTTGCCTGTATGCTTGTAGCAAGGTGTTAGGACTCAGTGTAATTCCTTCAGGGAATTTTCTGCTACAATGATTCATGTGCCACTTGGTGTCTTTATATGTCCATAATTTATCTGTGTAGGAACATTTATAAAGGGAGTGCAGCATAGGACTTGTGTCCACTGCTGTGGGCTTTAATTGGACACTTGCAGGATTTCAGCAGCCATTTTGTCGAGTCCTGCAGAGGAGTCCTGGATGGGAATGGCTGCCCATCCATGGAACAGGTTAGCTTTCCAACAAAATGACAGTCCTTTCCATTTTAAGGGAGTGAGACCAGGGGATATGCGAGGCACAGGCATATGTCACGCAAGAGCATCCTATTTGGGGGCAACTGGGAGGACTTCTAAGTTCACCAGAATAGAGGCTTAAAAGCACTGTGAGTACCCTTTCTATTCATTCAGAAGAGCCTTCTAGGGACAAACAGGACAGAGTTTCCACCTTTTTTCAGAGACTGACCGAGCACCTATGACACTGGAAGCAACTGAGTGCTAACAATTCTTAAAGATGTTAGTTTATTGAGACTTGCTTTAAAGCGGTATCACCACTGTTGTGGCATGAAATGCATGGGTTCCCTTTATCTTGTAATATTTCATAAGCCTCATACCTGCTGTCTCTAAGCACCTTGTTGTTGCAATGGGACTATGAGGAAATGTCTCTCGATGTACATTTTTGTCTGACAACAATGAAGCAGTGTACAAATTCACCCTCTCTTAACTGCCTGATAAGGAATATGGTCCTTAAGAACTGGCTCAACAATTTGCTGAAAGGGGTGGTAACATGCTGGTAATAGTCAAATCCCAGCCACTAGGGGGAGTTGCCTTAACCCTGATGCTAAATGCCCTTGTCCCTCCATGTGATATCCCAATGCAATCTGTATTGTCCGTCCTCTGTTCTAGTTTGAATCTATCATTTCTCCCGAGCCCGATGATATCGTTTCTGTCTGTCTATCCTGCCCCCAATCTTTGCTTCTCCTTGTCCCAACCGCTGTTGATTCTATACCTGCTTCTACTGTTATTGTTTCTTTCTCTGATATTCTTAGACAATGTATACTGCTTCTTCCCTGCTTCCCTGCCTCCCTGTCAACATTTCTATTGTTATTCCTCTGTCCCAACTGTTATTGTTTCTTCCAGTGATAACCTGCCCCAACCACTATTTTTCTACCTGTGATAACCTGCTATACAAACTATTTTCCTCTTTATAATAACCTGACCCAATCTTTATTGTTCCTCCCTTGCCTCACTTTATATTGTTTATCCCCTGCCCTAGCTGCCCCTATTCCACCCTGTAATAACCTGTCTAAAATTAATTTGGTTTCTCCCCAACTGCTTTGTTCCTCCTTGTGATAACCTGCCCAAAATGCCACCTCTGATGACCTGGCCACAATGGCAATCATTTCTCCCCAGCTCTAAATTCAATAGTTCCTCCTGTTATAAGGAGCCAAAATCTGTTGTTTCTCTCCTTCCCCAGACTCTGTTGTTCATCTTGTGATAACCTGCCCTAAAAATCCCTAGTGTTTCTCCTCTTCCCCAGATTCCAATTTTCCTACCCATGATAAGCAGCCCCAGTTGTATCTGACTGTACTGCTTTGCTCCTTCTTGCTCTTTCTATAGCACCAACTGTGACTCTAGTGATCTGCCATGTTTATGTGCCAGGTGACGGTATGGTCACCAGCTTGAATTGAGCCAACAGGTACTTAACCTACAGGTACCTATCTCAGCCTGTACATATACGCAGACTACTTTAGTCCAACAATGATCTAAGTGCAGTAACCAGTAAAAATATTATTGTAGTGGAGTTTAACTATATGCTGCTTTGCATGTTGTCATTGTTCATTACTGAATGATCTCAAATATGATCAGAGATTTAAAGTATGAACAGGTTTAGATTACATCCAAGACGTGTAGAAGTTACACAAGGTGACAGATACCACTAGCATCATAGTTACAGGAATTTTTGGTAACCCATGCTGAAAATATTTGGACTGTCTGCCACTGATCACCCATTTCGTTACTTAGATGTACTCTGCGCCAATGGTCTAACACTTGTTATTAGGCTAGACTGTCCATTGGTGTTGCCAGTCTCACCCACGTTTCAAAATCTCATGTTGGAGCCTAGAGCCTAGGATGTCAGTAAGCACCCAACAAGGGTTCCAAACCTTCCTCACTCTAAATCAAACAAAAAAATGGTTTTAATTTTCACGGGTATGGCCCTTAAGCTACAGGTGATGATGCAATAAGACATAAAGATTCTATTACAATATACCGTTTTCAAAAATGCAACACAAACTATAAGTTACTGATTTGTCTCTGAAGAACTGTTGGAGAACTTGGGTCAAATGAATCAAAAACATCCTGTGCTTTTCTTTCTTTGTTAAATGTTGTAGACTACAGAGAAAAGAAAAGAAGTGGGTGTTAGGAAGGTGCAAAAACTTACATAGTTTTATGTAGCATATGCTTATTTGGATGCAATTTAATCAAAGATACATTAGACTGTTTTTATTACTTTTCTACATTACATTTAGAAATTCTGTATAAACTATTTGTAGAGAAACTGGACACTGTTGCCATCTCAAAAACAAATACGGCCCTGAAAAAAGGGTTTATTACTAACCTGTCACCTTATGCATCCAACTCTTTTGGTGCATCTGATGCCTTTTAACAGACTCTACTAAAGAAGAAGTTTCAGAACAGAGCATTTGTATGTGAGTAGGTAATGTTGGATGTTGTGACAATGGGTCAGTGGCTCATTTCCGTTATGTCTAAGTCTGTCACATCACTCCTGGCATTCCAATGATCATATACAGGTGTTATGTATTTACTACTAATGCCTCACTCAGGACCCCTGGGTGAACTAACCACGATTTGGAACAGTAGAATTCAAAAAGTAGCACTTTGAATGTTTGTGTATGCTCATTATATGGTTAACCACTTAAGCCCCGGACCATTTTGCAGCTAAAGGACCAAGCCCCCTTTTGCGATTCGGCACTGCATCGCTTTAACTGACAATTGCGCAGTCGTGCGACGTAGCTCCCAAACAAAATTGGTGTGCTTTTTTTTCCATAAATAGAGCTCTCTTTTGGTGGTATTTGATAACCTCTGCGTTTTTAATTTTTTGGGCTATAAACAAAAATAGAGCGACAATTTTGAAAAAAATTCAATATTTTTTTACTTTTTGCTATAATAAATATCCCCAAAAATATATAAAAAAAAAATTTTTTTTCCTCAGTTTAGGCCGATACGTATTCTTCTACATATTTTTGGTAAAAAAAATGCAATAAGCGTTTATTGATTGGTTTGCACAAAAGTTATAGCGTCTACAAAATAGGGGATAGTTTTATGGCATTTTTATTATTTTTATTATTATTTTTTTACTAGTAATGGCGGCGACCAGTGGTTTTTATTGTGACTGCGACATTATGGCGGACATGTCGGACATTTTGACACATTTTTGGGACCATTGGCATTAATACAGCGATCAGTGCGATTAAAAATTTACTGATTATTGTAAAAATGTCACAGGCAGTGAAGGGGTTATCCACTAGGGGGCAGTGTGGGGGTTTAGTGTGTGTGTGTTTTTTTATTTACTGTAGGGGGGCATGGTTTGGCGTGTGACATCACTGATCTTGTTTCCCTATGACAGGGAACAGACGATCAGTGACAGGCTCACTAGAATGCACGAGGAGAGGTTTGTTTACACTTACCTTTCCTCGTTCTTCAGCTCTGTGACCTGATCGCCACCGGTGTCCCGTGGCCACGGTCATGCAGCTCAAGACCGGGTCGCGGGTGCGCATTGTATAAATGCCATAATGTCGCAGTCCCGGTAAAAATCGCAGATCACTGTCATTACTAGTAAAAAAAAAATGTAATAATAAAAATGCCATAAAACTATCCCCTATTATGTAGACACTATAACTTTTGCCAAATCAATCAAAAATATAAGCTTATTGCGATTTTTTTTTTTCTCAAAAAATATGTAGAAAAATACATATCAGCCTAGTCTGAGGAAAAACATTTTTTTATATATTTTTGGAGTATATTTATTATAGCAAAAAGTAAAAAATATTCTTTTTTTTTTTTTTCAAAATTGTCCCTCTTTTTTTGTTTATAGTGCAAAAAATAAAAATTGCAGAGGTGATCAAATACCACCAAAAGAAAGCTCTATTTGTGGTAAAGAAGGACGTCAATTTTGTTTGGGCGTTAATGTCGCATGACCCAGCAACTGCCAGTTAAAGCGATGCAGTGCCGAATCACAAAAAACAATTTGATCAGAAGGAGGGTAAAATCTTCCAGGGCCAAAGTGGTTAATAAGAGACTTCGGTTCCCTGATATTTTCACCCTGCTCCTCCTCTCCTGCGTTGCCCTCTTTAAGTATCATGTGCATGCGCAGATGTGCCAAAGTTCTCTGCCAGGTCTTTGGTACCCTGCAGAGACCAGTGCACATCTGGGCGCATGTGGTGGGGTCCTGAGAATGTGTACACAAAGTTGGTATCTGGGACCTTGATACCTGCAACATCTACATGCATGTTTTAAAACCACTACACATGAGTGTGGATGTGCCGCAAGTCTATACCGGGTCCTAAAGACCTGCAGCACATCTACACTCATGCAGAGCTCTGCAACACACATGCACCCATCAGTAAAACTGGCTCCTGGGATGTGTGGATATCCAAGGAGGCAGTAGGCATCATCCCCCCTAGCAAGGAAGAATGAAGTCGGGAAACCTGAATCCAGTTATGGAAGGGGGGGGGGGCTGAAGTTTCATTGTTGGCTGAAGGTCTGCTTTAATTGCAGTAGAGAAAAGAATCAGGCTTTTGCCCTGTCAGACTGAGCTGTTCTTTGTGGCAGAGCTGTGTAAATCTTTGGACTGGATGGATAAAAATTAAGAGACTTTAACAGGTAAAACGGCTCCCATATATATTTTTCATTTAGATTGTAAGCTCTAACGAGCAGGACCCTCTGATTCCTCTTGTACCAAATTATAATGTAACTGTAATGTCTACCCTTGTTTTGCAAAGCGCTGCGCATACTGTTGGCGCTATATAAAGCCTCTATAATAATAATAATCTGTGTATTTAGCGGCTTGCTTGGAATTCAGTTTTAACCAGTACGTTGTTCAGTGTTTGCAAATGCTCACACAGTTTGTATTGCTTTGGAATATTGGCAAGCTGTACTTGAGCAGGATTACATGTTTTGCCTGTTATATCTAAATCATGGTTTTGTCCACATTAGCAAAGGCCAAGCTACAACGGGGAAAAATGGGAAGATAAGGAATGTTCAGAAGCAATTATGACCCTATTTCAGGTGCATTGTTCTAGTTCTGAAATTGATTGGCAGAAACATTTCTCTCTAAACTGTATATTTGTGAGCTGAGGACACTTGTGTATTGCATGAACATTCAGCTCAATACACGTTATCTGCACCGAGTGCCAGGAAGCAATCTGTGTGTATAAAGAAATTGCTCTAGTATATACGGGGCTTAAAGTCTGATAATGGCTGTTAAAACCTCAGTATGATAATGTAAATACTACCATTTAAGAAGGCTTTTACTGATCTAAATGTAAATGTGAATTTATATGAAAAAAAAAAAATGTGAATTCTAAAAGAGAAACTATTTTATTGTCTACCTCAACTTGTTTTCGCAGCCTATTATTTTCAGACAGAAAATGCTGCTTTTCATCCAAAAGTCGTAGATTTTCACTTTGTATTTTCCTAATTTCCTTGCTCAGGTCACTTATTTTGGCCTCTCGTTCCATGAGTATTGATTTCAGGAGGGGCATAGAGATATTCAGAGCCTCACTGGATTCTGCAGCCTAAAATCCAGCAAAAAGAAAAAAAAAAAATATATATATATATATATGAGTTAACCAGTACTGTGTTATGTCCAGCACATGTGCATTCATTTTACATTTATTATCACTTGTGCAGTAAACTTTTCAAAAACTCCATAATATGTTTGTGTTCCCATTCACACAATACACCTAAAAATATTTTTTATTAAAATATTTCTACTTTTCCAGGTTTTTATTTGCAAGCCACTCTATATAATTGGAAAATGAGAGGAAATTTAGTCTGTCCCCATTGTCAAAGTAGAGACAGACTGAGCTTCCTCTCAGTAGAAAGGAATGCAGCACCAAAGTCTTGAAATATTTAACCCTTTGTTAACCTCCCTGGCGGTATTCCCGAGTGTGGCTCAGGGGTTAAATTTTAGTACCATTAGCGGTAACCCCGAGCCACATTCGGGATCACATTGCAGGATCCTGGTGCAGGTTACTTACCTTATCCCCAGGATTCTACGATGTGTCCCCGATGTGTCCGAGGGCTCTGTCCTCCGCCCGATGTCCTGTGTGCCGGGCTCGGTTCCCTGCGAGCGTCGCAACGCATGGGGGCGAAGCCTGGTGGCAAATTCAAAAAGTGCAAAATTCATAACACATACAGTACACTGTAATCTTACAGATTACATTACTGTATGAAATCATTTCACCTTCCTTTTGTCCCTAGTGGTTTGTCCAGTGCCTTGCATGCAGTTTTGTATTATATATACAGTTCTTTCTGCCTGGAAACCGGAGATTACCCATAGCAACTAAAAAGTGTCCCTTTACGTCAAAAGTGGTTTTAGACCAGCTAGAAAACAGCGATAGTAAATTAGAACACTTGCAGAATTGAGCAATAGTGAATCGTGGGGAAATTAATTTTATTATTATTTTATTATTTTTTATAATTATAGTTATGTATTATTTTATAATTTATGATTTTGTGTTTCAAACTTTATCATACCCGGGATATCTACTAGACTCTTGTTTGGACAGATTTAAGTGTGTTATTGCTAAGAATTACAGGTCTACAATATAAACCACCAAATTTCTATGCAAAACAGTTGTACCGCTTTGAGACGCAAAAAACTGACATAATCATACCACCAGAGAGGCTACAACAGACGGTTGAAATTTAGTTTACAATTAATAATGAAATTTGCCAGCCTAGAACAGACAGGGTTAATGATAGTAAACATAACTCCCCCAGCCCTCTTCTTAACATTACATACTAGGAGACAACTTCAGTTTTGGAGTTTTCAGAAGAGAACAGTTCAAATTGTAAGCAGCAATTGGTATATATGTTATGATGTGTGAAAATCATATAACAATTCTAAAGTTGTGTTATCCCAATTTAGCTGCAAAAGTAGAAATACACTTCAAGGCACTGAACAGATACAATTCACAAGAGTATAGCATTGAGTTCTATTGTGCTACTCAGCTGCCAAGTGCTTACTTAAGGAAAAAGCACTTAACCGTTCTAATCTATATTATCTACAGCATTATTATCATCTAATAGATCAACAAATGGTAATCATTGCAACATATGTTTCAGACTAAAAGCATTGTTAGTTTAACATAAAAGAACAGAAATAAAAGTGTACAGCAACCTAATATTAACATTCACTCTTTTTTTTTCTTTTAAAATAGTTATTTTTAAACAAGTTTGGTAACACTCCAAGTGCCTGTTTTCAAGCGTCTCTCAGGATCTTTTCTAAGCATGGGTTTATGTCCAATAAGCCTGTTACCGCGCAATTGTCAGTTAAAGCGACGCAGTGCCGAATCGTAACAATTGTTGGAATGTCTCTACTAACTTTGCACATCTAGACTCTGCAATATTTCTCCACGCTTTGGAGAACTGCTCAAGTTCAGTTAAATTTGATGGTGACCGTTTTGTGGACTGCAGTCTTTAAGTCATTCCACAGATTTTTTATGTGATTTAAGTCTGGACTCTGACTAAGTCATGCAAGCACATTCATCCTCTTTTCCTTCAACCAAAGTGTGGTCATTTTTTCTGTGTGCTTTGGGTCATTGTCATATTGAAAGGTAAACCTTCTTCCCATTGACAACTTTCTGGCAGAGGGCAGCAGATTTTCCTCAAGAATCTGAACATCCATTTCTTCTTTTCTATCCTGACAAGTGCTCCAGTCCTTGCTGCAGAAAAACACCCCCATAACAGGATATGACCACCTCCATGCTTTACTGTAGGAATGGTGTTATTTGGATGATGAGCTGTATTGCATTTCCGCCAGATATATCGTTAGATGTTGAGGTCAAATAGTTAAGTCTCATCTGACCACCTTAAACATGCCTTGAAGATTCTGAGGCCACATGGAAAAAGGTGTTATGGTCAGATGAGACTAAAATTGAATTATTTGGCCTCAACGTCAAACGATATGTCTGGTGAATATCCAATACAACTCACCATCCAAACAACATTACCACCTCCATGCTTTACTGTATAATCTCTTGCTATGGGGGTGTTTCTCTGCAACAGTAACTGTAGCACTTATCAGGATAGAAGGAAAAATACCATCAAATTCTTCAAGCAGGATTCCACCCTAAAGTGGAACCTCCGCTGATCGGATCCCTCCCCCCCTCCGGTGTCACAATTGACACCTTTCAGGGGGGAGGGGGGTGGAGATACCTGTCAAAGACAGGTATTTACACCCACTTCCGGGCATAGACTCCCGTGGGAGTCTACGCCATTTCCTGCCCTGCCGCGCTGTCTGCTGGGACACACACGGGTCCCAGTGACAGCGCAGAGATTTCCTATTGCGCGACGCAACTCGCGCATGCGCAGTAGGGAACCGGGAAGTGAAGCCGATTCGCTTCACTTCCTGATTCCCTCACCTATAATGGTGGCGGCAGAAGCCGAGGGCCGAGCGATCGATCAGCCTCGGCTGCCGGCATCGTTGGAACCCGGGACAGGTGAGTGTCCATTTATTAAAAGTCAGCATCTGTAGTATTTATAGCTGCTGGCTTTTAATATTTTTTTTTTGGTGGAATCCCTCTTTAAGGAAAATCTGCAGCCTTCTGCCAGAAAGTTGTCAATGGGAAGAGATTTACCTTCCAACATGACAATGACCCAAAGCAAACCGCAAAAATGACCACATGGTTTAGGAGAAAGAGGGTCAATAGCTTAGTCAGAGCTCAGACTTAAACCCCATTAAAAATCTGTGGAATGACTAGAAGGTGGGCAAACTTACATAATCTGCAGGGAATCGAGTAATTCTTTTCTCCGCTGTATATATGTGATTAAAAAAAATATGTAAAAATTCCGGTGAATACACCATGAATTGTAGACGCTACAACTTGCGCAAACCAACAAATATATGCTTATTGCATTCCATTAAACCATTCCATTGTAGCTCTGGCTGTATGTTTAGGGTCACTGTCCTGCTGGAAGGTGAACCACTGCCCCAGTCTCAAGACTTTTTCAGACTAACAGGTTTTCTGTATTTGGCTCCATCCATCACCCCAAAATCCCAATAAAGTACATTTATGTTTTTTTTGTTGTAACATGACAAATTGTGGAAAATTTCAAGGGGTATGAATACTTTTTCAAGGCACTGTATCAGTTAAGTGTTGAGACAAGCTATAACAATTGATTGCTCAGTTCTCTGGCTTTTTTGAGAGTAAAGTGACTAGTAGTCTCAGTTCTACTCTTCCAGCACTCACTGAAGCACAGGGTTGGGGCAAAAGGCAGGTACAGCTGGCTCTGGACTCAGCTGTATGCCGAAAGGCAGAGCCATGTGTCAATCAGGCAATATTGTCAGGATCCTTCCTGAGCCTGACAGTTTTGCTCCAGTGAAGAAAACAAGTCAAAACCTTCCTAAAAGGCTCTATAAACACAAAATATAATAAATAGATGCATACCAAATCATTAAAATCTCTGTAGGGTTAATTTACTTTTAACAGACATTGTCAACATTTTAAATCTGCAGCTTTGATTAAAACATTATCTGGTGACCCTGCCATTGAAGAATTATTGGGGCATTTATCGGGTGACAAAGCTCTGTTCCTGTCCAGTTGTGCTCCTGTGTTGTCACCCAGTCAAACGGGTTTCCAATGAGGACTGGAAGTGGCCAATTCAGCATACATTGGGACCAAATGTATGCTGAATTGGCCACTTGCAGTCCTCATTGGAAGCCCGTTTGACTGGGTGACAGCAAGGCTTGGAGTTGATTTACTAAAGGCAAACAGGTCTTTAGTACAGCTAAAGGGAATTTGCAGCAGAGCTTAGTGAATGTAGTGAAATTTCACTTTGCAAAGAATATCTAATCACATGCAAGGAACATCTTAAAAGGTAGCATGTTTTGCTTGTGCATGATTGGATGTTGGAAATCAGCAGAGCTTTACTAAGTTCTGAGGCTATTCCCTTGCACAATGCATCTTCCATTGCAAAGCCTAGTTGTCTTTAGTCAATCAAACTCATTATGCAAGGATGACATACTGTTGTCACCTTTTAGGACATATATCCTGATAAAAGCCATTCAGCCATCCCGGTGTATGTAAAAAATTGGAAGTGGCTTCAAAAAAGGCTGCAGGCATGAAATATTTTTAACAATATTTTTTTTTATAAAAGTTGAGAAAAATGTAAATTGTCGCTTATAATAACTAAGCAATTGTTAAAAATGTGTGCGCATATTTAATACATATTTTTTTTCTTGTTGGTTTGAGCAAAACTTAAAGGGCGTTACCTGAAAATGATTAGGTTTGGTTTCTTCAGAACCTTCAAGATCTGGGTCTGTGGCCTTTGTCCACTGATGGTAGGCTTCCATTTCTTGCAAATAATTCTGTAACTGTTCCCCTTCTGACCTGCTATGTTCTGGCATTGTAGCAGCTTCTAAAGCACAGTGAGATAATGATGGGGAAGCAGTGAAGGATGTGCCCTTGTATTCCTCTGAGGTCTCTTTTTGTAATTGTTGCCTGGATTTAAAGTTTATTTCATCTCCTACAACATCATCAATTTCTGAACTCTCAAGTACATTTTCTTTGCTTGGCCACATTTGATACTTAATAGAATGTGAAGGAGATACCAGAGCATCTTGGGATTTGCTCGATTTTACTGCCATCCATCCGGGGTTTTGAACTGATGTCTGAGACAATATGCTGTCAACTGAGCCTCCTAATCTATTCTTTGATTCGTTGAGTCCTTTATGTTTCCAGGTGTTTATAGGAAGATCCATGATGTCATTATAGTTTTCATCCTCTAATCTGATAAATCTTTCAGGTTGGTTATTTACTCTGTGCGACCCATGCTGGTCTCCACTAAAACTAATATCATCCATACTTCCGAAAGATAAACTTTTATTTGGTTCCATTTCTGTCCTTACTTTTAATGGGTAATAAACGTGGCATGGAACAGTCAAGCAGAAAATTCTTTCCTTTTAATACTGCAAAACCAAATGAATACAGTGTGTGAATATTGAAAATGCATATTAAAATGTTGCTATTTAAATATTACTGCTAATGATGGAAGTAGCTTAACAGAATTGGTAAACAACCATTGGTTCCAGTGTAGTTTAAAACTGGCAACATACCATTTTCTATCATATAAAACATACATTTTAATATTTTTTTTATACCCAGCTGGTCTGTGCATGTGTTAAAGGAGAATTATGGGATTAAAAAAAAATAAAAAATTTGGTACTCACCTTCATGTTGCAGCATTGGCGTGATGCTACAGCTGTCTTAAGCCAACTCTGATTGTTTAAAGGACACTTGATTGCTCAGTTCTCTGGCTTTTTCAAAAGGAGAGCAGTGGCAACTAGTCACTGCTCTCCGTTCTACTCTTCCAACGCTCACTGAAGCACAGGGTTGGGGGAGAAGACAGGCAGAGCTGGCTCTGGCTTTCAGATGTGTGCCGAAAGGCAGAGCCATATGTCAATCAGGCAATATTGTCAGGATCCTTCCTGAGCCTGACACAGTTTTTCTCTATTAGCTGATAGCGGGCTACAGCCCACTATTGATTGACTATGGATCAAGGTGTACAAAAGTTATACACTCCTGTGATGTACAAGAGACGTATGGCCATGATTCTCTTTTAAAAAGAAATCCGGTAAACCAAAACTATTTTACTATTTGGGTTTCACTGTATCATTAAAACATATACCCCTGTAAAGCCATCAAAAATCATAATTCATAAAGAGAGCTGGTCATTTTAGCAGTATGGAAATTTTCATTGTTGATTGTTGATGCGCAATACATACATGTCTTTTGTTTAACCTTTGAATAAAGTGGGAAATGTTAGTAGCTCTGCCAGGCATCTATAGTTGCATGTATTTCTGTTTTGGGAATTTTTGTGTTGTCTAACAAGAGGTAAATATATTAATTCTTTGATGATATGAGTTGGTAATGTAAAGAAAGAGGGGCCATTTTACTGTTTTCGATACACACATGAAAGCTGTGACTGTAATTTATCTTATTAATGCGTGATAGTGTACAAAAAAAAATATATCTAATTATGGGTGTACATAGTGATGTTTGCTCATTGCATATGCCATTTTTCCTTCTTGCTTAAAAGTGCTACATGATGCATTGCCAATCCTCTTCTCTTACAAGCCTGTCAGTCGTGGTGTGTACTCTGCCATCTCTAATGAGGTGAAATACCCATACTGCTCATTTAAAATGGAGATCAAAGGGCCTTAGACTAGCCAAGGTTGCAGAAACAGTGGTATTTATTCACAAAAAGTGAGTAGCTGTGGCTGAGATTTGGTTATGCGTACATGTAGCCTACCAATTCACGTAAAATGCAAATTGTATTTATTATGGCAATCTCTATACACCTTGATATTTATTGCCTATGCCATGGTGGAGATGAAACTCTGTACTAGAGACCCTTATCCATACCTCCCAAAATTGAGATGGGAATGAGGGACACCCACTAGTAAACGTATGTAGGATTAGGACACGCCCCCATCACACCCCGCTAAAGGAGACTTAACCAAAAATAAAAGGGTTAATTAAATCCACAAGGGCTTTTTTTTACCACTTATATTCCTTTAGATTGGCTTTTTAAATCGACAAATGCAGCAATTTAGAATTTGGATGGGAGGTTTAGCTCTAGGAAACACTTTTTGAAAGATAAAAAGTGCATTTTCTATACAACTATATACAGTGCATTGCAAAAGTATTCACCCCCTTGCCATTTTCCGTGTTTTGTTGCCACGCAACTTGGAATTAACAAGGATTTGCATCGTTTAATTTACAGAACATGCCCACAACTTTGAAGATTTTTTTTGTTTATTTTTTTATTGTGAAGCAAACCAATAGAACAAAATAACAGAAAATGTAAATGTGCATAACTATTCACCCCCCTAAAGCCAATACTTTGTAACTCCACCTTTTGAGGCTATTACAGCTCCAAGTTGCTTTGTATAAGTCTCCCACTAGGATTTTTGCCCATTCCTTCTTGCAAGACTGCTCCAGCTCCTTTATGTTGGATGGTTTGCGCTTGTGAACAGCAATCTTTAAGTCTGACCACAGATTTTCTATTGGATTGAGGTCTGGGCTTTGACTAGGCCATTCCAGCACATTTACATGTTTCCCCTTAAACCACTTGTTGCTTTAGCAGTGTGTTTGGGGTCATTGTCCTGCTGGATAGTGAACCTCCGTCCTAGCCTCAAATCACACACAGAGTGGTACAAGTTTTGCTCAAGAATATCCCTGTATTTAGCACCATCCATCGTTCCCTCAACTCTGACCAGTTTCCAAGTCCCGACTGCTGAAAAACATCCCCACACCATGATGCTGCCATCACCATGTTACACTGTGGGCATGGTGTTCTTTGGGTGATGTGATGTGTTGGGTTTGCACCAGACATAGCTTTGATGGCAAAAAAGTAAAATTTTTGTCTCATAAGACCAGAGCACCTTTCGCCATACATTTTGGGAGTCTCCCACATGCCTTTTCGCAAACTAAAAACGTGCCATTTTGTTTTTTGCTGAATGTAATGGCTTTCTTCTGGCCACTCTGCCATAAAGCCCAACTCTATGGAGCATACGGCTTATTTTCGTCCTATGTACAGATACTCCAGTCTCTGCTGTGGAACTCTGCAGCTCTTCCAGGGTTACCTTAGGTCTCTGTGCTGCCTCTCTGATTAATGCCCTCCTTGCCCAGTCCGTGAGTTTTGGTGTGTGGCCGTCTCTTGGCAGGTTTGCTGTTGCGCCATGTTCTTTCCATCTGGTTATGATAGATTTGATGGTGGTCCTAGGGATCATCAAAAATTTGGCTATTTTTTTGTAATATCCTGACTTGTACTTCTCAACAACATTATCCCTTACTTATTTGAAGAGTTCCTTGTTACAGCCTCTGGGGCCTTTCAAAAAGGTGTGTATATGTAATAGCAGATCATGTGACATTTAGATTGCACACAAGTGGACATCATTTCACTAATTATGTGACTTCTGAAGGTAATTGGTTGCACCAGAGCTTTTCATGGGCTTCATAACAAAGGGGGGAATGCATATGCACATGCCAATTATCATTTTCTTATTTCTGAAAAATAGTTTTATGTATATATTGTTCTAATTTTACTTCACCAACTTAGACTATTATGTTCTGATTAGGGATGAGCTCAGGTGTGTTCACATGGAACACCTGCAGAGCCCGCCAGGAAGTCGGCGCAGAGCTGCGCTAATCACAGGCAGTGACCTTTGACAGTGACATTGCTCGATCTCTGCAGCCGCACATCGGGGCAATGTCTCACTGCCTGTGATTAGCGCAGCTCTGCGCTGACTTCCTGGCGGGCTCTGCACGTGTTCCATGCAAACACGCCATGAGCTCATCCCTAGTTCTGATCCATCACATATAAGTCAGATTAAAAAAAAATTGAACTAAAGGTTGTAGTAACAAAATAGGTAAAAAGCCAAGGGGGGTGAATACTTTTGCAAGGCTCTGTAGATCAGACCAAAATGATGGACAAATGAGGGGGAAAGAGGGACAGTCCTTTGAAATCAGAGACAGTTGAGAGGTATGCTTAGCAACCAAATCACTTGGGGACAGTGTCCTATTGCAGAGCACATTATAACACTATATGGGTTTCTTCACTATTTCTGAAAGAGCGAGGGTCTCAGGAATAACCCTCTTGGATGTCAGGAGCTCATGGAACTTGCAGAACCCACCATACAGGATGTTACCATGGTTCTAAAGCCTTAAAATTATAATCAATACCCCAGTTTTTAAGCACTTTCAGCAGCTGATTGAATGCAGCTTCTTTATCTTTTATTCCTTGCCTATGTTCTAGTTTATGCCGATGACGGCTGCCCTGGGTTTCCCGTTTCAGGGTGACTCCTTTCTCTTGCAGATATGTTGGTGAATCATTCTGGCACTCAACACTTTTAAAATCCCAAGTCTCTTTCACAAATGGTTTTCTAAATGTATATTGAGGATGTGGTGTTGACAAATACAGTTGGATTCATTTATATATGAGTCCTTTCTCTTGTAGCATCCTTTGGAGCTGCCCTTGCATCCAAGGTTTAGAGTTGTGACCACTTTTAACTTTCCTATGAAGACCAGAAGTTTGGGGAACAGAACCAAGAGAGCAGGAACCAAGAAACTTAAAAGCTGTAAATATGCAAGTTTACTGGGCAATGTTTATTTTATTGTGCTCAATGTATGTAGTTAAAAAATGCTGAGGGTTCAATATGCAATACCACTTTAATGTTCATAGGTACATACATAGACGTGTCTCTATAATTGCCTAATCTTGCAGCAGTGGTTCTAAAAGGGTACAGTTGAGAGTACAATAATTTCTCTGCCTCTGTGATGGTGGTGTGAGGGTAGATTTATGAGATTAGAGCAAAGAAAATAGGATGAAGTGTGTTTGTTCCAGAATTCGTCCAACGGCCCCTACGTCTTTAAATACTCCTGATGAAAAGTGCCAGTTAAAACAAACACGTTAATAATATATACAGTACTTACATAAAATGTAGAGTCATGTGATTTATTGAAAATGCCCGCTCCATAATGTATATAGCAAAAGCAATTTCTCCAACAGCGATCATTCTCATAAGACCCCTGACAGGAAACAGTTGGTGATTTGCTGAGCCATTAATTCACTATGTCCTAGCCTCTGCTGTGTCAAGAAAGGTGTTGTATTCCGCCAAAAAACACTTTAGTGATCGATCTCTTGAAGCTGATGTTTTATGGTGCCATTAATGAAATGTAACCAGTAGGCTGTTATCCCCTCTAATCATACTGGAAAGCACTGCGTTAAACTTGATGAACCATAATTAAGCATGCCCTAGCTCCCCTGGAATAAAACAAACAGCATAAAGTTTCATGTGCTTCACAGGCTAGCCAAAAACGTAGACAGCGACAGTTAAAGCCTTTAAATTGTGTCAGCATAATAATCAGCAATCTAAACTAGCAGAAGATACGTGTTTGCTGACAAAGAGATCTCCTAAAGGGCATGCATAGTACTTTTATAATGAACAGGACAAGTTTTACCACTTTGTAAAAAGTACATTTTTAAATGCAGTCGGTAAATATATGCAGTGTGTACAATCCGTTTCTATTGGCTATGTAGATACAAATGTGTAATTCATGAAAGCAGCTATAGTTGATTATCACATAGTGATTGTACATAAAGCCAAGGCTCCCATGGACGACTCAAAAACTCAGTCATGGGGCGGCCCTTTAAGTGCCACCCAGCTCAACAAAAGTTTATAAAACCTAAATGAGCCAGGTCGAAAATTATCTTCCAGCAGTTGCTTCCTACCAGATGCAAATACTGTTCAGCAGCACCAGAAGCCATGGGTGCCAACTGCCTGAATACAATAGTGTGTAAATGAAGAAATCTGTTACGGGCTAAACTGCCAAAATTTAAGTTGTCCATGCCCAGCCTTAGGCCGGTCATACATGGAAGAAATGGCTTTCCTGCAACCACGGTTTGCAGAAAATAAATTTGCTTGATTCCCCCATCAACACAAAGTGCTGATATGGGAAACCCTCCTGCCGGGCCATTGTCTTCTCCCGACAGGTGGGGGAGAGCAGGGAAAGCCAGTGATTAATGCTAGCTGCTATAGCAGCCACTAGCGTTAATTGCAGGAAAACCCGGCATGCTGGTTATACCCAAGCTCATCAATAAATCAACTTGATACATTCCTGCTAAACCGGCCAAGAATCGAATTGTGTGTGTGGCCTGCTTAATAGCCCATACACACGGTACAAAAATCAGATGGGAAAACTCGTACGACAAGCTGTCTGCTGATTTTCAGATCATTAGTACTGTGCTTTTGACAGCCGATTTCACTTTTTCGTAAGATAAAAGCTGGATGTGCAGACTATAACATTTTTGTCGAATGTGAACTCAACATCTGATTTTCATTTCATTAGTACGGTTTTTGTATGAAAAAAATCTTAAGAGCAAGACTATGCGTGCTCAAACGAGAATATATACAAAACTATTCAACACATTACATAGTTACATAGTAGGTGAGGTTGAAAAAAAGACATACGTCCTTCAAGTCTAACCTATGTTTGTGATTATATGTCAGTAGTACCTTGTATATCCCTGTATGTTGTGGTTGTTCAGGTGCTTATCTAATAGTTTTTTGAAACTATTGATGCTCCCTGCTGAGACCACCGCCTATGAAAGGAAATTCCACATCCTTGTCGCTCTTACATTAAAGAACCCTCTGCGTAGTTTAACCACTTAAGCCCCGGACCATTTTGCAGCTAAAGGACCAGGTTCCTCTTTGCGATTCGGCGCTGCGTCGCTTTAACTGACAATCGTGCGACGTGGCTCCCAAACAAAATTGGCTTCCTTTTTTTTCCACAAATAGAGCTTTCTTTTGGTGGTATTTGATTACCTCTGTGGTTTTTATTTTTTGCGCTATAAACTAAAAAAAGAGTAAATTTTGAACAAACGCTTTTTTTTTTACTTTTGAAAAAAATGCAATATATTTTACTTTTTGCTATAATAAATATCCCCAAAAAACATTTTTTTGCCACAGTCACGGAGCTCTGGACCGGGTCGCGAGTGCGCTGCTGGCGGCGCATGTGCCGTGCCATTTTACCGACGTATATGGGTGTGAGGCGGTCCTTAAGGTTACACCTCTTTACGTCACTTCTGAGGTTGTATTCTGTCATATGAAAATTTTCGTATAGTGAGCAACCTCTTCACTTTCGACATACGACTAGCATGTCACAAAAAACGGACATTTGGTCACCTGAAAATCAAAGCGTGTGTACGAGGCTTCCGAGTCGTGCATAGTGACTTTTGTTGTCTACTGTCTTCGTGCAAGACCGATCTTTTTTTTGTCAATGGAGATGGAGCAGTTGTTCAGACTCACCTGCTATGATTGTACGCCTAGACAGTTGCACTGTGTCCAGGTCTGTGCACCCGTCCACATTTCCTTGCGTACCTATCAAAATCTGAGATACAGACGAGTCCGTACATCCGCTCCATTTCCATTGATAAAAACAGGCTGCCTGCTTGGAACAGATTAAAAAAAGGCTTTTCACACTGTATGGGGCAATGGGCCCATGTGTATGAGCCCTAACAAACTTGCAAAGAGATAGAAGAAAACAAACGTCACTATACAGCACTATGGATTGTGCAGTGCTGAAGTGTGGTTGTGTTTACAACCACTGTAAAGGGCCGTTTACACCAGCCCTCACAAGTTCTGCTTTGTATAACACATGCCGTGTATAATGTGAAGGGCAGTGTACTGTGTTGTTACAATGCATCACACTCCTTACTTTTTTTATCAACCTAATTGAAAATGGCACAATTAAAAAACAAATCATTTTACTTTATGCACTGCAGCATGTTGTGACTTGCTGCATTTTGTGCAACACACATGAATGCACATGCATGGGGTGAGCAAGGCACGTAAGAAACAATTGTTTTCTATGTGCCATTGCGTTGAGTCTGCATATATCAGTGCAGGTTAACCCACCGAATGAACTCGAGCCCTTGGTGCTTGGGGTGTCATTCAATATGAATCTCATTTCATACTCATTGAAATACACCCTCTGCCATTATGTGCTAATTTAAAGTCTTGATTATTTAAGTCACAGAATTATGGCAATGTTGAAAGTAGTAGGTGAGCACCAAGAGTCTAATGAGATCTAAAGAAAGCACAAGGAGTATTAATAGGTTGGAGTAAGACAGAATTAGAAGAATAGAAGAATGATGGTCCCATGCAGTGAAGTACAAGTTCAATCTGAAAAATCCAAGGAGGAGGATGAATAGAGCTTATAAATATCACAGCACCCACTAACATTTAAATCTTTTTTCATAAACAGCAGGCTATGGCAATTTGTATTCATTGCTAGTGGAGCTTTATCTCAAGAGCTAATGGATATGTTTTAAGTGAATAGTAGGTATTTTGAGCCATAAACACCAGAAGTGGGGAAATGGTGACATAATTAACACTTACTGCTGGGATAAGTGCCATTACCATTCTTTTCTTTCTGAAAAAATATATATATAGTGTAAGGAATGAGAATGGAAATGCATTAAGGCATTGTATATTACACGTTGTAAAACACTATAAGACATGTATTTTGGATCTTTTTTGTATTGTGTTGTTCGTAGACTGGCTAAAGAGGTATGAGCATACAATGTACTAATATACAATACATGTCCAATGCAATGTATAGTATGCCTGTGCTTTTCCTTCTGAGTGAAATTAAAGTGGAACTGGAGGTTATCGGAAAGAAAATTATAAAAAAAATCTCTATAGATGAGATACAAACAGAAGTAACACTTTCCATTAGATTTGGAAAAGTTATGCTCATGGTCAGGTTTAAGCTGATGTCTTTATCTCCCTTTGGAGATTTCCCTAGGTGGTCACCAGAACGGAAAATCTGAGGAAATCACCTCAATGGAGGTAAATATGGGGTTCTAACCCTTCCACTATCTGAAATAAAATAATAAAAAAAAAAAACCCTCACTAGGATGCCTGTATAAAGACATTTTGTTTTAGCCCCTTAATGTCGGCCGTACGTAAATACAGTGCCTTGAGAAAGTATTCGGCCCCCTTGAACTTTTCAACCTTTTGCCACATTTCAGGCTTCAAACATAAAGATATAAATTTTTTTGTGAAGAATCACCAACAAGTGGAACACAATTGTGAAGTGGAACGAAATCTATTGGATATTTTAAACTTTTTTAGCAAATAAAAAACTGAAAAGTGGTGCGTGCAAAATTATTCGGCCCCTTTACTTTCAGTGCAGCAAACTCACTCCAGAAGTTCAGCGAGGATCTCTGAATGATCCAATGTTGTCCTAAATGACTGATGGTGATAAATAGAATCCACCTGTGTGTAATCAAGTCTCTGTATAAATGCACCTGCTCTGTGATAGTCTCAGGGTTCTGTTGAAAGCTCAGAGAGCATCATGAAGACCAAGGAACACACCAGGCAGGTCCGTAATACTGTTGTGGAGAAGTTTAAAGCCGGATTTGGATACAAAAAGATTTCCCAAGCTTTAAACATCCCAAGGAGCACTGTGCAAGCGATCATTTTGAAATGGAAGGAGTATCAGATCACTGCAAATCTACCGAGACCTGGCTGTCCCTCTAAACTTTCAGCTCAGACAAGGAGAAGACTGATCAGAGATGCAGCCAAGAGGCCAATGATCACTCTGGATCAACTGCAGAGAACTACAGCTGAGGTGGGAGAGTCTGTCCATAGGACAACAATCAGTCGTACAATGCACAAATTTGGCCTTTATGGAAGAGTGGCAAGAAGAAAGCCATTTCTCAAAGATATCCATAAAAAGTCTCGTCTAAATTTTGCCACAAGCCACCTGGGAGACACACCAAACATGTGGAAGAAGGTGCTCTGGTCAGATGAAACCAAAATCAAACTTTTTGCCCACAATGCAAAACGATATGTTTGGCGTAAAAGCAACACAGCACATCACCCACAGCACACCATCACCACTGTCAAACATGCTGGTGGCAGCATCATGGTTTGGGCCTGCTTTTCTCCAGCAAGGACGGGGAAGATAGTTAAAATTGAGGGGAAGATGGATGCAGCCAAATACATGACCATTCTGGATGAAAACCTGTTGGAGTCTGCAAAAGACCTGAAACTGGGACGGAGATTTATCTTCCAACAAGACAATGATCTCAAACACACAGCAAAATCTACAAAGGAATGGTTCACAAATAAATGTATCCAGGTGTTAGAATGGCCAAGTCAAAGTCCAGACCTGAATCCAATCGAGAATCTGTGGAAAGAGCTGAAAACTACTGTTGACAAACGCTCTCCATCCAACCTCACTGAGCTCGAGCTGTTTTGCAAGGAAGAATGGGCAAGAATTTTAATCTCTCGATGTGCAAAACTGATAGAGACATACCCCAAGCGACTTGCAGCTGTAATCGCAGCAAAAGGTGGCTCTACAAAGTATTAACGCAAGGGGCCGAATAATTTTGCACGCCCCACTTTTCATTTTTTATTAGTTGAAAAAGTTTCAAAAATCCAATAGATTTCGTTCCACTTCACAATTGTGTCCCACTTGTTGGAAATTTTATATCTATATGTTTGAAGCCTGAAATGTGGCAAAAGGTTGAAAAGTTCAAGGGGGCCGAATACTTTCGCAAGGCACTGTATGTGGCAGCACAGCAGTGGGTTTTAATGTCACATTGACACATATATGCATACAGCTGAATTCCCTTGTCTGTGTTGATAGCATGCTCATGGTTTATGATTTAGAACCAGTGGGAGCTAATTACAGCTAACCAGAGTGATCATATGACCAGGAAGCCCGTGTAGCACCTCCAGAATTACAATCTTTTAGGATTCCTTCACCTAGATGCAGAGGATCATAAAACATGCAAGAACCATTTGTTTCCTGAGCAACGTGCAGGCAGCCTGTGTTAATCAGGTACGGGCTCTTCCACACATCTGAGCTTGCCAGGCGTGCAATGACGGGTATGTGACCTCAAACACACAGAGGTTGATTTTCTAATTCTGAAGAGTGCAAAATCTGGAGTATAGAAACCAATCAGATTTCAGGTTTTATTGTCAAAGCTTAATTGGAAAAGTTTAAGTTAGAAGCTGATTGGCTATTGTGCACAGATGTACCAGCTTTAGTAAATCAACCACACACTGCCTATCCCTGTTCCAGTGAATCCATACTGATGTACTTGGGGGAGAAAAGGAGAGTGGTAGCTGCTGGAAGAAGAGGGAATCTGGTAAAAAAAAAAAAAAGCCTTTTTTCTCTACACTAAACCTTTATTGAGTATTTAACCACTTGCTTACTGGGCACTTAAACACCCTTCCTGCCCAGACCAATTTTCAGCTTTCGGTGCTCTCACACTTTGAATGACAATTACTCAGTCATGCAACACTGTACCCAAATGAATTTTGTGTCCTTTTTTTCCCACAAATAGAGCTTTCTTTTGGTGGTATTTGATCACCTCTGGGGTTTTTATTTTTTGCGCTATAAATGAAAAAAGACCGAAAATTTTGAAAAAAAACGCATATTTCTTTGTTTCTGTGACAGAATTATGCAAATTATTAATTTTTCTTCATAAATTTTGGCCACAATTTATACTGCTACATATCTTTGGTAAAAATAACCCAAATTAGTGGATATTATTTGGTCTTTGTGAAAGTTAGAGAGTCTACAAGCTGTGGTGCGAATCGCACAAAATTGATCACATCTGATGTACTGGTGGCCTATCTCGCTTCTTGTGACCCGAACAAGTCAGGAAAGTACAAATACCCCCCAAATGACCCCTTTTTGGAAAGTAGACATTCCAAGGTATTTAGTAAGAGGCATGGTGAGCTTTTTGATGTTGTCATTTTTTTCCCACAATTCTTTGCAAAATGAAGATTTTTCATTTTCTTTATTTTTCTCCACAAAATTGTCATTGTAATAGGTTATTTCTCTCACGTGGCATGTGTATACCACAAATGACACCCCCCAAAAAATTCTGCTACTCCTCCTGAGTATTACAATACCACATGTGTGGGACTTTTTCGCAGCCTGGCCACATAGAGAGGCCCAACATGCAGGGAGCGCCATCACGTGTTCTAGGAGCATAAATTACACATCTAACTTGTTGACTACTTATTACACTTTTGAAATACCAGGACAATGACACGTGACACTGATGACAGATGGCACTGATACGTGGCAATGATGACACTTATACGTGGCACTGATGACACGTGGCACTGATGACAGATGACACTAATATGTGGCACTGATGACACGTGGCACTAATACGTGGCACTGATGACACGTGGCACTAATACGTGGCACTGATGACACGTGGCACTAATATGTGGCACTGATGACACGTGGCACTAATACGTGGCACTGATGACATGTGGCACTAATACGTGGCACTAATACGTGCCACCGGTGACAGATGGCACTAATACGTGGCACCAATGACACGTGACACTGATGACAGATGGCACTGATAAGTGGCATTGATGACACGTGACACTGACAACAGATGGCACGTGACACTGACAGGTGGCACTGATGACAAATGGCACTGATACGTGGCACTGATGACAGATGGCACTAATACGTGGCACTGATGACAGATGGCACTATGTGGCACTAATAACACGTGGCACTGATGACAGATGCCACTTATACGTGGCACTGATGACAGATGGCACTGGGGACAAATGGCACTGACAACAGGTGGCACTGGGGACAGATAGCACTGCGGGCAGGTGGCACTGGGGTGGGGTGGATTGCACTGGGGTGGATGGCACTGGGGCGGATGGCACTGGGGCAGGATGGCACTGGGGCGGATGGCACTGGGGCGGATGGCACTGGGGCAGGATGGCACTGGGGCAGGATGGCACTGGGGCAGGATGGCACTGGGGGGGGGGGGCATGGCACTGGGGGAGGATGGCTCTGGGGGAGGATGGCACTTTTTATTAAACTTTTTTTTTACTTTTTTTTTTTTTTTTTTTCTTTTTTACACTGACGGCTGCTGCAGCCGTTCTTCTCTCCCCTCTCACACGCTGTCTGTGTGAGGAGGGAGAGCGGCGCTGAGAGATGATCTCATATGTTTACATATGAGATCATCTCCCATTGGACACGCCGATCACGCTGTAAACGGCCGCTGTGATTGGCCGTTTACAGCGATCTGTGTTTGCCTGTCCCCGGGGGACACGGCAAACACAGAACTTCCGCGATGCGCGCCCGCGGCGGCGCGCATTGCGGAAGTAAACACCAGGCCGTCCAGGGACGGCCAGGCACGGGAAGCCGCCCGCCCTAAGGCCGGCATTCGGCTATAGGGCGGGCAGGAAGCGGTTAAAGTGTTTCTAAAGTCTAAAAATTTTTTATCTTAAAGCGGAAGTAAAGACCGAGGGGAAGAAGGAAGCCCTGTCAACGCTGTGCATCGCAGGGAGGCCTCATTCTAAGGTAAGTATCTCATAATGTGCTAGTATGCGATGCAAAAATGTGCAGTTTACTACCGCTTTTATGAATTCTCTGCATTAAAGTAAAAAACGCTGCACTACCTGTTTCCCCTACCCTACCCTAAACACTTACTGGAACACCCTCATGCTCCAGTGCTGGTCCATCTGCAGCAGGGTTGCCAACCTATCAGATTGAAATTTACTGACACAACACCCAAAATGTACTGGCACAGCCAAGTTTTTACTGGCATGTCAATGAGTTAAACATTTTTAAGTTTTAAGTGCAAATGTCAGTATTTAGGCTACAAACAAGTACAATATGCAATTAGAAATATGATTTAAGGAAGATAATAAAGCAAAAACATATTTATTTTATTTTTGATATAGTAAGTAGCTCAGGGACAGGGCTCAGGAAAGAAATTAGAATGGGCGGCACACACACACATGAAATTGACTCACAGTGACACTGACAGCAGTGTGCAGCAGCACAGATGATGATGACACCTCACCGACACAACACGTCCCCTCCTGAGTCACAGTGACAATCTCTCTCCACAACAGGTGGTCCCTTCAGTCCACTCCAGTCCAAACAGCACTGACAGCCCTGCTGCCAGTTTGCTCCCGACCTGCACACGAGGCTCCGGCAGCTCCGCTCGGCTCCCTCGCACCATGACATCACATGACACTGCCTCCGCCAGATCCCCCCCGTGCCACCCAAACACACTGTAGCAGGCACCCGGATGGTCTTGGCCAGCTCCAGAGCGAACTCTGCATGCACAGTTCCGAGTCGAGCATCACAGCCATATTTTTTACTGGCAACCTTTTCCTTGCACTGGCATTTTCTGGCAGGATGAAATGCCTGTTTTTTTATTGGCTGCCAGTAAAAATATTGACAGTTGGCAACACTGATCTGCAGCCCTGCCATCTTCTCTTCGGCTGGATTCACACCTGTGCATTTTTAGTGCTTTTTGCATTTTGCAGATTTGCACTACAGAACGTGTTCCATAGGAAACCCTGTTAAATGAACTGTAGTGCAAATCTGAAAAA
This sequence comes from Lithobates pipiens, assembly GCF_037356315.1. Lineage (NCBI taxonomy): Eukaryota > Metazoa > Chordata > Amphibia > Anura > Ranidae > Lithobates > Lithobates pipiens. The sequence continues at coordinate 429,793,062 of NW_027507748.1, forward strand.
TGCAAAAAGCACTAAAACTGCATAGGTGTGAATCCAGCCTTCCAGGTCCCACAGGAGACACTGGGAGCAGCGGGAACCATAGGCCGTCAGTCAAATCCTGTGAAGGGGCATGGCGGAGCTGTGCTGTGTGTGTCTAGGAACTGCATAGGTGTGAATCCAGCCTTCCAGGTCCCACAGGAGACACTGGGAGCAGCGGGAACCATAGGCCGTCAGTCAAATCCTGTGAAGGGGCATGGCGGAGCTGTGCTGTGTGTGTCTAGGAATGCACACAGCTTGGCTTGGGAACATGCATGCACAGGTACCTCCTTAGCAGCTGGCTTGCTGAGGGGGCACTCAATATATCTCCTACCACTTCCATCAGCTCATTACCGACAGTTATAACCTTTTGTACCACCTGCCCCACCCTATTAGATTGTAAGCTCTTCTGAGCAGGGCCCTCTTAATCCCCTTGTATTTTATTGTATTGTAAATTTATTGTCTCCTTTTTATATTGTAAAGCGCTGCGTAAATTGCTGGCGCTATATAAATCCTGAATAATAATAATAATAAGAAGAAGAAGAAGCAGCACAGGAGGTAAGCAATTGCTGTAAAGTTACATATTTAGAGGTCAGCATGAAATGTGTGACAGGGTCACTTTAAAAAGCAAATCCAGTCAAGTGAAAGCAGATCAAAAATAATTAATATGAGAAAAAATAAAATATTGATGAAAGTCCACAAGTTCTTTTTTTTTTACAGCACTACTGTTCTTTCACACTGGCTTTACAAAATGACAAATGCAGCCATTTGGATTAGGCTACAATCATACGGCAATGGGGTGCAGATAATTTGCTGGTGGCTAAATACTGCCTCTGGATGCAGTAACACTCCTAGCTGCATACAAACTGGCCAATTAGCTGCAGCCGCTGCGTGCGTGTGTGTATGTGGCCAAAACTCTGCTGAAATGCCAACCCTGGATGCACATTAGGGTCGATCAGAGACTCTATTTTTTAATTAATTGCTCAGACGGGTGGTTACATGTGAACAGCAGTGGCACTGACCAATGATTTGTTCTGAGTAAAAAGGCAGCTTTGTGCACACATGGTAAATAGTACATTTTTGTATAAAGATATATGCATTAGCGCAAAAAATAAATAAAATAGGGACAGCTGAGGAGGAAAGAGAAAAAAGAACTGGGACAGTCCCTAAAATGATGGACATTTTGGAGCTTTGAAAACCTAATCTTTTTTTAAAACAAATCTTATAAAATGACATTTAAAATTTGCATTGCAAATACATTTCTGTATACGTGTATATACAGAGTATAAGTGCGGTATATGATAATAGGCTAAATTGGAATTGTTCCTGTAAGAATCATAAAATTGCATTCTCCTGATAGAAAGCAGATAAACATTTAACATACCTGTATGGCCAATTGTCTGATTCTGATGATGAGGTCCTAATACATATATTCAGCATACATTGAAGTTGATTCTAATGCAGCTGATCATTCATTTCTGCTGTATACAGTTTGTATCTTGCCAACTAATACCTTAGCTGCAGTTAAAGCCAAGCTGACCCCAGCTTAGCTGCTCCGCCCCGAATTAACTGAAAGCGTGGTACATGTACAAAAGAAAAGGCAGCACTTTGTGTTTATAGTAGAATGCAGACTAATCAGTTGAGGAAAAGTAGCCGCAATCCAAACAGACAAGAGTCAGGTAGCAACCTGAGGCCTGAGCAAACACCCTCAGGCACAAAGCATTGTCATTGATTCTCTGTTTACGGATCAGAGTTTGGCTACTTTTCAGACCATCAAACACATGGGTGCCTGTAACAGTTTATTGTATGTCCTACATTTACTTCCTGCCTTTGCTGGTATCTTATAGCTATTACTAATAATCAATGAAGTAGCTATGAATATAAAAAAAAAATATCTATATATATATATATATATATATATATATATATATATATATATATATATATATATTATTAGCAAAAGTGCAGAATGGATAACAATTGGTGGAATTCTGTGATACCAAGAGCTGTGATCAGTCCTTGCATTTTGCTTATCCTATTCTAAAGCCCTTTTCTCGCTTCTTTGTTTTGAAAACGTATACATTTACACATGGGTTTTAGTATGTTTCAGCTGATACAGCATGTTTTTTCATTAGATGTGTCAAGTATTGCACTTTAACACTTCCCAATATTGGTATGTTCTCCCTGTGCCTGTGTGGGTTTCCTCTGGGTACTCCGGTTTCCTCCCACACACATGCTGGTAGGTTATTTGGATCCAATCTAAATTGGCCAAATGTGAGTTGGGACCTGAGATTGTAAGCTCCTTGAGGGAAAAAAAATGTCAAAAAAGTCGGCGCTACACACTGGGAAGAGCAGCTAGCAAGTAGAGGTAGTATACTCTCCCTGAAACTTTAAAAAAATTATATAAATTGCAGCATTGTAAATACCATAAAATATACATGAATGAAACCAAATAATATGTGACAAATTGTCATTTGAATAATCAAAACAGTGATCACATTATGCATGTATCCACTGGATATGAAATTCATCAGACCAGCAAAATATAATATTTAAATACATAGTCCAAAATAGAATTCAACGATACAAGATATTTAAGCTACACATTGATTTGGCGTCTAACAAGGCGGTGGGTGCGCATTGCATGTGGGTGGAGGTTGGTGTTTTTTAAGCACTTTTTTTTACAAAGTGCCACTTTATTCACATGGCTGGCGTGGAGTGGATGTTCTCTAGCAGTATCACGTTATATGTTCTCCTGAGTTCCAGGACTAAAGCAGGCCATGCAGGTATTAAAATTAGTTCCGAGTATGGCCCTGTCAGCAACATCTGGATGGATTTTTCAACTATTTCTGTGCACCTGGGCAGAACACACTCAGCTGAACACTACCTGCATCCAGTCAGATGCAGACATTGTTTGCGTAATAAAAAAAAAAAGATGTTATACTTACCTTCTGGGTGCTAAGGGGGCACCTGTGCAGGCACACTTCCAAACCAGGCTGTGTGCATTCATAGACCGTGCACCAGCAAGCCACACCCCTTACCCCCACTCTCTCCTCACATGTGCACTCTTCGTGTGTGCTGCCTGTACTGTATTGTTGACTATACTCGGCTCTCTGTATCTCAGCGACATGTGGAAACAAGAGCTGAGACTAGGAAGACCACCTTTACAAGTAAGGACTGTTTTACAAGTGAAAGGAGTGTGTGTGGAGGGGGTGAAGTGCATACAGGTGTGTGGAGGGGCTGAGTGCATGCAGGTATGTGGAGGGGCTGAGTGCGTACAGGTGTGGGAGGGTATGAATGTGTATAGGTGCAAAGGGAGTTGAGTGCATACAGGTGTATGGAGGGGCTGAGTGCATACAGGTGTATGGAGGGGCTGAGTGCATACAGGTGTATGGAGGGGCTGAGTGCATACAGGTGTATGGTGGGGCTGAGTGCATACAGGTGTATGGTGGGGCTGAGTGCATACAGGTGTATGGTGGGGCTGAGTGCATACAGGTGTATGGTGGGGCTGAGTGCGTACAGATGTATGGAGGGGCTGAGTGCGTACAGGTGTGTGGAGGGGCTGAGTGCGTACAGGTGTGTGGAGGGGCTGAGTGAGTACAGGTGTGTGGAGGGGCTGAGTGCGTACAGGTGTGTGGAGGGGCTGAGTGCGTACAGGTGTGTGGAGGGGCTGAGTGCGTACAGGTGTATGGAGGGGCTGAGTGCGTACAGGTGTGTGGAGGGGCTGAGTGCATACAGGTGTGTGGAGGGGCGTAGTGCGTACAGGTGTGTGGAGGGGCTGAGTGCGTAGAGGTGTGTGGGGGAAGCTGAGTACGTAGAGGTGTGTGGGGGAAGCTGAGTACGTAAAGGTGTGTGGGGGAGGCTGAGTGCGTAGAGGTGTGTGGGGGAGGCTGAGTGCGTAGAGGTGTGTGGGGGAGGCTGAATGCGTAAAGGTGTGTGGGGGAGGCTGAGTGCGTAGAGGTGTGTGGGGGAGGCTGAGTGCGTAGAGGTGTGTGGGGGAGGCTGAGTGCGTATAGGTGTGTGGGGGGAGGTTGAGTCTGTACAGGTGTGTGGGGGGAGGCTGAGTGCATACAGGTGGGGGGGAGGCACTGAGTGCGTACAGGTGTGAGGAGGGGCTGAGTGCATACAGATGTGAGGAGACTAAGTGCGTACAGGTGTGAGGAGGGGCTGAGTGAATACAGGTGTGTGGAGGAGCTGAGTGCGTACAGGTGTGTGGAGGGGCTGAGTGCGTAGAGGTGTGTGGAGGGGCTGAGTGCGTAGAGGTGTGTGGGGGAGGCTGAGTGCGTAGAGGTGTGTGGAGGGGCTGAGTGCGTAGAGGTGTGTGGGGGAGGCTGAGTGCGTAGAGGTGTGTGGGGGAGGCTGAGTGCGTAGAGGTGTGTGGGGGAGGCTGAGTGCGTAGAGGTGTGTGGGGGAGGCTGAGTGCGTAGAGGTGTGTGGGGGAGGCTGAGTGCGTAGAGGTGTGTGGGGGAGGCTGAGTGCGTAGAGGTGTGTGGGGGAGGCTGAGTGCGTAGAGGTGTGTGGGGGAGGCTGAGTGCGTAGAGGTGTGTGGGGGAGGCTGAGTGCGTAGAGGTGTGTGGGGGAGGCTGAGTCTGTACAGGTGTGTGGGGGAGGCTGAGTTTGTAGAGGTGTGTGGGGGAGGTTGAGTGCATACAGGTGTGAGGAGGGGCTAAGTGCGTACAGGTGTGAGGAGGGGCTGAGTGCGTATAGGTGCAAAGGGAGCTGAGTGCATACAGGTGTGTGGAGGGGTTGAGTGCGTGCAGGTATGTGGAGGGGCTGAGTGCGTACGGGTGTGGGAGGGCATGAATGCGTATAGGTGCAAATGGAGTTGAGTGCATACAAGTGTGTGGAGGGGCTGAGTGCATACAGGTGTATGGAGGGGCTGAGTGCGTACAGGTGTGTGGAGGGGCTGAGTGCATAGAGGTGTGTAGAGGGGCTGAGTGCGTAGAGGTGTGTGGGGGAGGCTGAGTGCGTACAGGTGTGTGGGGGAGGCTGAGTCCGTACAGGTGTGTGGGGGGAGGCTGAGTTCGTAGAGGTGTGTGGGGGAGGCTGAGTTCGTAGAGGTGTGTGGGGGAGGCTGAGTTTGTAGAGGTGTGTGGGGGAGGCGCTGAGTGCATACAGGTGTGGGGGAGGCGCTGAGTGCGTACAGGTGTGTGGAGGGGCTGAGTGCGTACAGGTGTGTGGAGGGGCTGAGTGCATGCAGGTATGTGGAGGGGCTGAGTGCGTACAGGTGTGTGGAGGGGCTGAGTGCGTACAGGTGTGGGAGGGCATGAATGCGTATAGGTGTAAAGGGAGTTGAGTGCGTAGAGGTGTGTGGGGGAGGCTGAGTGCGTAGAGGTGTGTGGGGGAGGCTGAGTGCGTAGAGGTGTGTGGGGGAGGCTGAGTGCGTAGAGGTGTGTGGGGGAGGCTGAGTTCGTAGAGGTGTGTGGGGGAGGCTGAGTGCGTAGAGGTGTGTGGGGGAGGCTGAGTGCGTAGAGGTGTGTGGGGGAGGCTGAGTGCGTAGAGGTGTGTGGGGGAGGCTGAGTGCGTAGAGGTGTGTGGGGGAGGCTGAGTGCGTAGAGGTGTGTGGGGGAGGCTGAGTGCGTAGAGGTGTGTGGGGGAGGCTGAGTGTGTAGAGGTGTGTGGGGGAGGCTGAGTGCGTAGAGGTGTGTGGGGGAGGCTGAGTGCGTAGAGGTGTGTGGGGGAGGCTGAGTGCGTAGAGGTGTGTGGGGGAGGCTGAGTGCGTAGAGGTGTGTGGGGGAGGCTGAGTGCGTAGAGGTGTGTGGGGGAGGCTGAGTGCGTAGAGGTGTGTGGGGGAGGCTGAGTGCGTAGAGGTGTGTGGGGGAGGCTGAGTGCGTAGAGGTGTGTGGGGGAGGCTGAGTGCGTAGAGGTGTGTGGGGGAGGCTGAGTGCGTAGAGGTGTGTGGGGGAGGCTGAGTGCGTAGAGGTGTGTGGGGGAGGCTGAGTGCGTAGAGGTGTGTGGGGGAGGCTGAGTGCGTAGAGGTGTGTGGGGGAGGCTGAGTGCGTAGAGGTGTGTGGGGGAGGCTGAGTGCGTAGAGGTGTGTGGGGGAGGCTGAGTGCGTAGAGGTGTGTGGGGGAGGCTGAGTGCGTAGAGGTGTGTGGGGGAGGCTGAGTGCGTAGAGGTGTGTGGGGGAGGCTGAGTGCGTAGAGGTGTGTGGGGGAGGCTGAGTGCGTAGAGGTGTGTGGGGGAGGCTGAGTACGTAGAGGTGTGTGGGGGAGGCTGAGTACGTAGAGGTGTGTGGGGGAGGCTGAGTACGTACAGGTGTGTGGGGGAGGCTGAGTGCGTACAGGTGTGTGGAGGGTCTGAGTCTGTACAGGTGGCGAAGGATAGATGGGGGACCTGAAAAGGTAGTGCAGTTTGTGTTTATGTGGGGTCCTGCCCAAAAGAATCCATCTTATCATAGTGGCAGGTTTCATATTTTTTGGCCAAAAAATAACTCCATAATGTCAAACCTTGAAAGCACTGGTGACTTGGGATACACTTTTCATGTTTATATATTAAGTTGTAAGCGTGTTAAAATAAAAGTGAGTGCATTGAAGGCCTCATCAAGATGGTCAGTGGGCAGATTCAGTGGGCCGGCCATCGGGTAGGCCCTGGGGAATGTTGGCCTAAAGCTGTGTAAGGGGCCCCAAGATTTCTGATGGCTGCCCTGGTCACATGGCTGAAATAAAGGTCCATTTCCTGGGAATTAGGAATGAGTTTGGGTTTGGGTTGACTATGAGTTTGACCTGAACTTGAGCAGTTTGATGAGCAAGCAAACTAAATGGTCAGTTTGGCCCATCTGATATCATTCATTTTATGGTGGTATTACTTGGCTACTAAATGATAGCTTCTGGCTGCCCATTGGCCACCTTTCCAATTGTAAGCAAGCCAGCAGACTTAGGGAGGGCAGATATCTGAGGGCTCCTTTACTTCAAGGAACTTTCAGATTCCAATAAATACCCCCACATCAACTGAGCCAGAAATGTGGGGATATGGCCCTTATCAACATCCACATGTGCCCAGCTACCCATGCCCTCTATAGCATGTATATAATACGATCTGGCTCTTCAATTAAGTTCATGTGCTATGTTCTGGGTTTGCAAATTTTATTAAATGTTTGGTGAATATCCAGCAAACTGAACTTGGTTTTCTCATCACTGCTGGGAATTGAGTCTAAAGTGTAACCTAAAACCTCTATTGCAAACAGTATGCAATGCATAGTACTCAGCAAATAATTACCTTGTATGTTTACAGTATATATTTCATGTATCTTTACAGATTTCATCACATTTAAAGGCTGCCCACGCTATCCAGTAAAAGCTAAAGGGGTTAGAACAAACAAGTCATATATCACAGCTTGTCAAACTAAATAATAAAAAGTTGATCTGTACTCTGCTAAAGTTTTCTAAGTTCATTGCTAAGTTTGAAAATTTCGAAATCATTTCACTGCCTGCCAATTTTTTGCATCCAGGATAAGTTCTTGAATTTGGAGCAATAAAATATGGAAAAAAATGAAGTTCCAGCTGACCTTCCTATTTTCATTAACACTTGGTACACCTTTGTTATAATTAAACAAATGGACCAATCAGACATTGCTTACAAGTTAAGTACCTTCCATTAAATATGAGCATTCGTTCTGTAGTCCTAAAATGGCTCAGGTAGCAGGTGTTAGTGTTTAATAACCCACTGCTAACTATACTGCACACCGTCTTATTCAATTTCTCCTTGATATTAATGCATTTCATTAATGACTTAGCATTTTAAATTGAGTTCAATAAAAACTACTCTTGCGGGATGGCACAGCTGTCGTTTATTTTGATTTCAGGGTATATATTGTTATCATCATTTATATATACATATATATGTATATGTATATGAGACATTGGCCTTTTTTTTTCTATTAAGTGCCATCTGTCATTGTTTAATTATCAATTTCAATGGATGACTCTGAGAATAGGTTTTAATTAAATTGGTGCAACGCTTACAGACAATTGCTTAATAGATTTTTGAATACTTATAAGCAATATATTTCGCTGTTTTCAGGGTTATGGGTATAAGAAGCTTGGGTGCATTAAGCGTTTCATGGGCTTATGTTTCACAAATCTGGCAGATTAAACATGAGTAAGGGTGAGATGTGTCCTGCATAATTTATTAAAAACTCTTGTTCGTTGGTAGCCCTGACATTTGTGACCATGTATAATTATTATAGAGAGAGCAGTCAGTGGAAAAAATGAGTTTTCAGCACTTCAGTCTTGGAGTTCACACTAGGACTTTGCCATCATTGTAAATTCCAGATAAATAAATATGAAAGTCTGTGTTATTACCAGTAAATTAAATATATATTGCAGCTTTACTAATTCAAAGGCAGGTTGTGAATTCATTTTCAGCATTAATTATTCAATCAATATATGGTTTATTTTCTATTTAATTATACCATAAATTTTAACTTGTCCTGTTCTTATTGTCTTCTAATGTAGAGTCATTACATTTTCATTTTCATTCAGAGCCTATTATTATATTTCTGATAAATTAGATCTCTGTTCTGAATTGGGCTTTGCTATTCCGTATTCTACAAATAAATACATTATCAGTAAGTCCTGATCGGTGCATCTATTTTCTTTTTTGGTAAAGCAACAGCTTTAAATGTTTTCTTGTTGTGTTTTCTGTATTCAGCATCTGGGGGCAGTTAGGACACAGAAAGCATGCTTTTCATTATACAAAGTATATTGAATTTCAACAAGAACTTGGATGAGCTCAGTTACATCTTCAACGTTGTTCTAAAAGCATACTATGCATTAAGATGAACAACCCTCTAGGTGTAGCCCCCTATACTCAGCTGGGTCCCTTCCTCCATCCAGCGATGTGCATGAGAGCAGCCGCTCTCCTGGGTCTTTCTCTCCTCATTGGCTCAACCAGCAGTGGAAGCCAATGGCTCCTGCTGCTGTCAATCACAGTCAGTGAGCCAATGAGAAGAGAGTGGAGCTGAGCTGGGTGGAGGGGGGGGGCATTCAGCAGGGGGAGGAGCCAGGACCGCCAGCAGAGGACCCAAAAAGAAGAGGATCGGGGCTGCTCTGTGCAAAACCTATGCACAGTGAGGGTAAGCATAAAATATTTGTTATTTAAAAAAAAAAAATGCCAGCCTTTAGAATAGTTTTAAAGCTAATCTAAACCCAAAATGGATGAGGTTTAGTTTGCTAAAGTACTGTTTACCAATACAATTTTAAATACAGTTTTTTTTTTTTTGTTTCATTCTATTTTTCACATACAGCTGATCTCCATCTGCCTCTTTTCAGCCATGCTATTAAAATAACAAGTTTGGGGCCTGTGTGGCCGTGCTTTAGGCTTGTGTTGAAGGCATCAGTTTGAGAAGCTTCTGTGATCGTTTCAAATTCATTGACAAATGCATTGGATTACACTTTGGCTAGTGTTTCAGGCAGGTTTTGTATTTCCAAAGACTTAAGTGAATAAAAAAACTGTTGACACAGACCCTAAAGTTAGTTGAGATTTTAGTAAATAGATTTTAGGTCTTTTTCAAAAACAAGTCCCAAGTTCACATTATCACAACTGTAGTGCAACCTAGTGTTTACCACCAGTGTTAATTTTGGCAGCAAATTTCAATTTCCTTTTAGTCTTAGTCTTAGGACTAAAATGGCATTTTAGTTTTAATCCCATTTTAGTCTTCTGCAATTGTTTTAGTTTTAGTCGTATTTAGTCGACTAAATCTCCAGTACATATTAAAACTCATTTTAGTCATCTGAAATCAAATGGGTGTCGTTAAAATGTAATGCATTAGTTAAAGCGGGAGTCCACCGGGACTCCGCGTTTTTTTTTTTTTAAAAGCCAGCAGCTACAAATACTGCAGCTGCTGACTTTTAAAATAGTGACACTTACCTGTCCAGCGTGCCCGCGATGTCGGCACCCGAAGCCGATCTCTAGATCGACACTCGAGTGCTGCCGCCGCCATCTTGGGTACGGGAATCAGGAAATGGAGCCTTTCGGCTTCATTTCCCGGTTCCCTACTGCGCATGCGCGAGCCGCGCTGCGCAATGAGGATGGTCCCCGCTGCCTCTGGGATCTGTGTGTTTCCCAGCAGGCAGCGGGGCACTTGCGGGAAGGGGCGGGCACTTGCGGAAAGGGGCGTAAGTTACGCCCCTTTCCGCAGAGAGCTATCCCGGAAGTGGGTGCAGTTACCTGGATTATCCAGGTAACTGCACCCCCCTCCCCCCTGAAAGGTGCCGATTGTGGCACCGGAGGGGGGGAGGGTTCCGATGAGCGGAAGGTCCACTTTAGGGTGGACCTCCGCTTTAACATTTCTCTACAATTTCCAAACTCATTATATACTACTGGAGTGAAAAATCTCATATGTTATTATTTGAGCTATTGAGTTATGAACATGCACTAAAGGCCCGTGTTAATTTTGAAGTCAAATTTCAATTTAGCTTTAGTCATATTTTAGTCATTTCAATTGTTTTACTTTTAGTTGTATTTTAGTTGACTAAAATAGTATTCATTTAGTTGACTAAAATGTTTTTGTCGACAAAATTAACACTGTTTACCACAATTATATAAAAAAAAAAATATCAGGATAAGCATGAAATCCTCCTTACTGAATCATGTGATAGGTACCAATAGGCATTCCATGACTGCCGTTCCAACAAGAGTCTTTCAGCAGAATTTACTGAAGATGTCTGTGGGCATCTTAAACATTTAGGGTGCAAAGTATATTGTCAGGCTTGATATTCTCAAGGAGTTGAATAATACAATAAAAATCTAGACACGGAAACAACACATAAATAATTGCGTTTGCACCCAAATCCAAGAACCATATATGTAAAATGTATATCTAACTATTTCATTGATTTATTTTAATTTCTGTGACCAGACCTTGTATTTCTCCAGGTGTTTCTATTTTCGATCATGAGTGTCTATTTAAAGAATAGTATTATATTATACATGCACATTTTTTATTTGCAGTAGAGCAGATAGGAGCTCACATCGACAGTTAGAGAACTAAGTATACAGTATAGTGCATATGTTAAACTAGACAGCACTGCTTAAAACTTAGTGCAGAGCAGTAAAAATATTAGGACAATAGCAGTGCCCCTTGGCAACTCTGGGCAGCTTTGGAGCCCCCATATCTATCTAAATGATCGCCACTGTATTTATATACTGTACATTGATTACTATTTAAAGAACTTAAAATAGCTAATCAGAGCGATACCATGGGGAAGTAGAAAAAAACTGTGGAATACCTCTTTGAAAAGGATACATTTAAAATGGCTTGTAGTTTACTGGAATATTCATCAGATTGATTTGCAGATAAAGTGAGTGTATTGTTGAAGAAGTGATTGGATTAAACCACGGATTTCATTTTTTGTCATATAAATGATTAGTATTATGTAACGTGTGAAATATTTTTTCCATAAGATTTATATTATTAATTCTAGTTTTCACATGTACTAGGGGTAAAAAAAGTTTGTAAACAGTTTGTAAAAAAATAAAATAAATAAAAATAAAGCGAGTGTATTGTATACAGTATTTATATACTCTGGTTAAGAATATATATTGCAAGGTAACAGCCAAACCTCAAGACTGCTCAGGAAACACTCTCTGATTGGGTTTGGATGCAAAAAAATGACATAATCACATAAAATATAACTAAGGGCAAGTCTTTTTATTTAGTTTTGAATAAAGTGGAGAGGGATCAGCATCCTGTCACTTTTTATTGCTGCCTGTGACCTTGTTAAGGAGAGTCATTCTCTCCATTTGTCCTGTTTACCATGATCATTAAAAGTGAAAGTAGAAGAAAATCCCAAATTTTGGGTTGTCCTCAGAAAAGTAATACAGTGGAAATCTTCCAATGGGGACACTAGTTCTGGCGACCTGGGTGTCCCACAAGGAATTCCCTTAATTTGCAGGTATTTCTTCTGATTTGCCTTTTGGCTGTCAGGCAGGAAGTGAAGGGAAATCTCTGCAATAGGACACAGATGGTGAATAAAAATCTGTCAGGGGTTATAACCCTCCCTTGCTTTAACCAAAAAAAAAAAAAAAAAAAGTTTTGTAGTGAAATGGGCAAAATATTTAAAAAGTCTTGCTTTAGATAAAAATATCTTTTTTTTTTTATTGTATTTATGAGCATATTTAATCAAATAATTGTATCCTATTTATCAAAGTGCAGTGCAATATAGGTTCACTATATTTACCCGACAAAGAAAATGGCAAGACTGCAGCAGAATGCAGCATCCATAACTAATGGATTAGTCCAGTTTGTGCATCGCCGTTTTACAAATTTCAGCCACTACACTACAATCCTGTTCCCTCAATTACAATTGAAGTAGATTTTTCATCATTTGCATTTCTCTGTCCATGAGCAACTGATGATATCTGATTTCTAAGTATGTACAAAGTTTTACATTTTCTACTTAGAAATTTATTCACACTCCAATCCTTGAAACCTGGAGAGAGAGCTATAAGAAAATAAGGAAATGTTATAGCTACTGCACACTTAGGCCCCTTTCACACAGACGGCTGTTCTGCCACTGCTAAAAGCATGTTTTGTTATTTTGAAATTCAGAGAATCCTGGCACAGAGTTCACTTGCAGTTGTACATTGTGATTAGCTGCGTTTATGCGCGTTTACATGAGGCTGCATTTGGAACATTCTTGCCATTTCTGATGTGTTTTCTGTTTTTCTTTCTTTGTTGCCGCTGCTATCTGCAGGAGGAATAGTACACTGCGATTACCTGCAGTTATGTGCAGGTAATCATTCCTGGACACAGTCAACTTTATTTTCTTCTATCTGCACAAAACCCCATGTGAAAAACCATTGCTAAATGCAGTGTGTGAATGGGGCCATAGGAAAGCATTGTGTGACTTCACGAATAAAAGCACAATTCTATCCGCCTGTGTGAAAGGGGCCTTAGACCAGAACTCCTGGATTTTCAAAAAATCCCCCATTAGTACACCCCCCCCCCCCCTCCCCACACACAAAATTAACAGTTACTACATTTCTGAAATTTCTTACCATTTGGGAGATTGAATTTTCAGGAAGTCAGCTCTGTGATTCAAAAAATTCATCATCTTTTCTGGCAGGTAGGAGGTGTTAGAACAGTGATTGCATCATGTCTTCTTCTCTCTCTCTAACTGTAATCAGCCTACATTTCCCATGAATACTTGGGATGGGAGTGAATCGGGGAGGTACACTAGGCTTGTATATGTAAATGTGAACTTGCCCACTTCAACATAAATCATACCTCTCATTCTGCAACCAGCAAGACATATGTAACACACATGTTAGGTATGATAGGTTATAGCCTTATAAATGCAAAGCATTTTAATATAAATGCCAATGAGTGCAACATGTCGGTGTCCACCAGTGCCGACTGACAGGGACCACCAGAGCCAAATGTCAGGGACCACCGCCAGTGCCGAATGTCAGGGACCACCACCAGTGCTGAATGTCAGGGACCGCAAGTTGAACTGGATGGACCACTGGATTGTGGTTGAACTGGATAGACTTGTGTCTTTTTTTCAACCTGACTAACTATGTAACTATGTATATAAGTGCAGTATGTCCATCCCACCAGTGCAGCTTGTCAGGGACCACCAGTGCAGAGTGGGGATTATTATTAGAAGATCGCTTGTATGATATAGGGATCTCCCACGGTGTCAGGTACTGTATATGAGAACACTGAGCGCTCAAGTCCCGCCTCCCTCCGGTATTATGATTGACAGCGCACTGTAACAATACCAGAGGGAGGCGGGACATCAGTGCTCGGTGTTCTGATATACTATACCTGACAAAGCGGGACATCCCTGCTGTGTCATACAACTGATTTCTAATAATAATCCCCGCTCTGCACGGAGATATTAGGTGGGGGGGGGGCGCCGGCAGTGCGGTGAGGAGGGCGGTGCCAAAGGGACAATGGAGGGCAGATTGCTGGTAGGGAGGAGGAGGAAGGGAGGAGAAAGGAAGAAAGAGGAAATCTCCTCCATGGGCAGCACAGACCGGGGGCTGTGAGACCCCTTCCGCCCACTACAACATGCTCTTTCAGAGACCTACAAGGGGGTGTGTCAGACCACTGGCTGAGCTCAGGAGAGAGATAGAAGCCAGCAGTCTTACAAACGGGATGTCAGCGGGCATTAACGGTTTTTCAGCAAGTTCAGCAGTCTATTACAGAGGACCTACAGAGCTCAGAAAAACATGGTGAAGGTAGGAGATCAGCAACAAGGACATGGGGAAAAAAATTGCCTGGAGTTCTGCTTTAAGAGACAGGAGCTTTCCTATTGTTAGGAATAGGTGTGTGTGTGTGTGTGTGTGTGTGTGTGTGTGTGTGTGTGGTGATAGGTGGTGCTGCCTTTCCACCTAGAGAGTGACCACTGGTGGTGACTAGCAGTGATATCTTAATTGGACTTCTGGGTGGTGTGGGCTAGGATAATAAATCCCAATAGTTGTCGACTAAGAAGTTGTCTAAACCTTTTAAGTGAATCCACCGAAAATGAATAGTGATGTCAGCAAAAATAAAACAATATTAGTGTACAAATTCATACAATAGAGTATTGGTACTTGTGTTAACCGATACCTCCTCACTTATGTATAAAGTGCTCAGTACTTAATATATTATAAGTGTTGCATAATAGAGATTTATATATGCATATGAGATCCGCTTGGCTAGAGTTATATGGAGTACATCAAGAAAAAATTCTTATATGCTATAATGTGAATAAAAGTGCAGAAAAAGTCTCTTGGAAAAACACAGTCCTAGTTAATAATGCAAGCCTTTAGATTCAGTTTATAGTACTAGTTGCTCAAAAACCAATCCAAAGTGACTTTTGCTAAATCCTGTGCCAGCAGTATAAAGTGACGGTGGTGCTCCCCTTGAGTTCCCCACTCACCAGATATCCAAATCTCTGCAGGGGTAAACCGCATAAAAGTGGGGGCCTTTATCTAGGGCCGTCTTCCTCTTTAATAGATCCAACCTTTAAGATGTCACGATTTGATGTTCCTACTGGTGATGGCCGATGTTGGGACGGTGTGCCAGTTTCTGGATGTATACTTCTCTCCTGACGTTTTAGGCTCTCTGTATATCTTTTTGTTTCTATTTTGTACTGTTCTTTCATATCTTGCTTGCAGGGTTCCTATTTTCCATATTTTGTCTGCTTTATTGTATTCTTTTAATTTAATTTCTGTATTTCATTTCCTGGCAGAATTTATGATTTCTTGGCCATTTTTCAGAGATGAAAGATTCAAGGGTCTGGTGTTTATGGTTCATGGATCTAACCTTTTGCCTTTGCTTGAGTTTCTATGGCCCAAACTGTCACCCAGTTGTGGGAGCCTCTACAGTTTAGTCAGTCTGAGTTGTATGTTTGTAACAGGGATAATCGAGGGCTTGAAACCCGATACAAGTCTTTTCTTCGATGTCTGTGCACATACAGTATCTTGTAAAAGTGAGTACACCCCCTCACATTTTTGTAAATATTTTATTATAGCTTTTCATGTGTCAACACTGAAGAAATTACACTTTGCTAAACTGTAAAGTAGTGAGTGTACAGCTTGAATAAGGCTACATGCCCAGGGACGTTTTAAAAAACGAGCTACAAAGCTAGTACCGACGCCAGGAAAAAAAGCGGTGTTAAAAACACGTTTTTTTTTGTGCTTTGCATTGGCGTCAATACCTGTTTAGCCACGTTAGCTTTCAGCTGCGTTTCTCTGTCTCTTTTCAAAATCAATGGTTCCCTATGGGAGCCCATTGATTCGAATAGAAGTCTCACCAGAAGACTTGCGGTGCGACTTAAAGAGAATCTCACCGCTCCAGGAACACATACACACACACAGATAATGAACTCCTCTCTCAGCCCGGGGGCCATAGGTGCAGGCAATTGCCAATAGCAATAAACGAAAGTAAACTCTGGTCTGGTGGTTCTGGCCAGCTCAGTGGATTGCTTTAAGAAGGGCCTGGATTATTTCCTAAGTGTACATAATATAACTGGGTACTAGTAGGTAAAGTTGATCCGGGGAAAATCCAATTGCCTCTCGGGGGATCAGGAAGAAATTTTTTCCCCTGCTTTAGCAAATTGGATCATGCTCTGCTGGGTTTTTTTTGCCTTCCTCTGGATCAACTGTGGGTATAGAATTGGGTATATGGGATTGTATGATATTATTATATTATTATTATTTTATTTTTTTGTGGTTGAACTGTATGGTCTTTTTTAAACCTGACCAACTATGTAACTATGTAACTCTGGACTGCCGCACTCTTGAGAGAAATCGGCTTTCTTTATTTTACAAAAATCACATCAAAAAGTAAAGAACACAGCAGACAAAAGAGCTGACGTTTTGCACTAGCAGTAGTGCTTATAAACCCCGAAAGCCGAGTATGCATGTCTGCATACGCTTGGCAGAAATGGGTTAAATATATGCCAATATAAGTCATTGCACACGGCAGACCCAGCATTACACCAGGAGATCACGGTGAGTCAACATCAGAAAAATAACAGAGGGAGAAGACCCAGCAAAAGAGCAGAAGATAGAGAATAAGAACCGGAGAGGGGAGAAGACCCAGCAAAAGGGCAGAAGATAGCACAGAGATAGAAGAGCCAAAGCTGCTTTAATAAAATACTTTAAAACCTGTGTAGTGCGTTAATTTTTTACATTTTTATTTAGGTGAATAGGGGTACAATGCACCTCATACTCGTTCACCTAGGGTGGGGGGGGGTACTTGTTAAAGGAGACTTCCAGATTACGATAAGTCCCTGTCTGCAGACCCCGATAACCACCGTGCAAGAGTTCTCTGGAAGAGTACCTTGTCCTCATGGGGACAAGGTGCTTTGGGGTGGGGGCCACAGGAGGGCATGTTGAGGGCATGTGGCCTGGTATGGTTCAGGAGGGGGTCACTCACTCGTCCCCCCTTTCCTGACCTGCCGGGCTGCATGCTCAGATAAGGGGCTGGTATGGATCTTGGGGGGAACCTCACGCAAAATTTTGTTGGGGTTCCTCTTCAAGTTTGTCAGCACACAAGTCGCACTGCAAGTCGGATCATCTTGAGCCGACTTCTGGTAAGACTTCTATTCAAATCAATGGGTTCCCATAGGGAACCACTGATTTTGAATAGAGACAGAGCAATGCGGGGCGGTGCATAACGCTGTGTATACAGTGTTAAGCCTCGTTAAATTGTGTTTAACACCTTTTACCGGCATCTGGCATTTTTACAGCTCTACTGCTGGAGCCTTAGCACACACTGGTCCTGGGGTTTTTTTTTTGATTTTTTTTAAACGCCTATGCCACTTACAGCTCAAACGCTATGGAGGGCATGAGCTTGCCACTGGAATCCTCTTCCACTCCTCCATGGTTACATCATGGAGCTGGTGGATGTTGGAGACCTTGCACTCCTCCACCTTCCATTTGAGGGTGCCCCACAGATGCTCAATAGGGTTTAGTTCTGGGGACATGCTTGGCCAGTCCAAAACCTTTACCTTCAGATGCTTTAGCAAAGCAATGGTCGTCTTGGAGGTGTGTTTGGGGTCGTTATCATTTTGGAATACTGCCCTGCAGCCCAGTCTCCAAAGGAAGAGTATCACCCTCTGCTTCAGCATGTCACAGTACATGTTGTCATTCATAGTTCCCTCGATAAACTGTAGCTCACCAGTGCCAGCAGCACTCATGCAGCCCCAGACCATGACACTCCCAGCACCATGCTTGACAGTAGGCAAGACACACTTGTCTTTGTACACCTCACCTGGTTGCGGCCACACACATTTGACACCATCTGAACCAAATACGTTTATCTTTGTTTCATCAGACCACAGGTCATCGTTCCAGTAATCCATGTCCTTAATCTGCTTGTCTTTAGCAAATTGTTTTCTTTCTTGTGCATCATCTTTAGAAGATCATTCCCCCTGAGACAACAGCCATGCAGACCAATTTGACGCAGTATGAGGCGTATGGTCTTAGCACTGACAGGCTGACCCCCCCATCCCTTCAACCTCTGCAGAAATGCTGGCAGCACTCATGCGCCTATTTCCCAGCGACAACCTCTGGATATGACGCTGAGCACGTGAACTTCTTTGGTTGACCATGGCAAAGCCTGTTCTGAGTGGAACCTGTCCTATTAAAACACTATGGTCTTGGCCACCATGCTGCAGTTCAGTTTCAGGGTCTTCAGAGGAAACATGCTGCAGTTGGTGCTTGAAACAAGAAGCAATGGTAAACGTGTCCACCGTAGTTCTTTTATTACTAAAAATACTGTATTTATTGGCATATAACATGCACTTTTTCACCCTGAAAATCGTGTGCAAATAGCGCGTGTATGTTATACACCGATACTTACATTTTAGCTGCCAGGGAGGGGGCGAGATGAACGCTTTTAGATTACATACAGTGTGAATCTCCCGTTTACTTGGTGGCCTCTGTAATAGGAAGTCCTGTCTTTTGGGCCACCATTGGACCACTGTTCTGTCTATCATAGGAGATTCTCACTGTATGTAATCTGTCGGCACTCTTCCCACCCTCCTCCCTGACCTCTCTAGGGTGCAGATGGGCATTGAAAAGGCTGCACTGATGGCAATGTTGAGGCTGCTGTACTGAAGGCAATGGTGAGGCTGCTGCATTGATGGCAAAGGGTGAGGCTGCTGCATTGATGGCAATGGTGAGGCTGCACTGATGAGGCTATAGATGGACATTGATCAGGCTGCATTGATGGCAATGGTGAAGGCTGCAGATGGGCACTGACCCTTATTTTGCTTCAAAGTTCCTTATTTAAAATGTAAATTTTTCTCCTGAAATTTCTCTCTTAAAATGAATGTGTGTATTGCACGTCGATAAATACGGTAGCTTCCTGCAGTAATGTATGTGTATTACTATATCATGATGTTACATTTCTGTCTTTTTAAAAGGGTACATATGCTTACCGATTATGATTTCGCCAATCCCCTTTGAAGCATACCAATTAGTCAAACCATCTTTTTTTTACTTGTATGCTTTGCATGTCACTTTGTGCCTTAAATGCGTTTCCATTTAAAAATGGGAAAATGCCCAATTTTTGTAAACTAATCAAATAAGTCTGTTAATTGAATGGCATGTCTCCTCCTATTTGTTTGGTTATAAGTGGTCTGGAGTGCAGGACCAATGGAAAGAGAGAGGGTTGCATGAGATTCAAGGGCACAGTTATATCTATATATATATGCTTTTGGACCCAGAAGCTCAGGAGGTCCAGCACAATTTGGAAACGCAATGATTTATGCAGGTGGCAATAGCATCTGATAAATATTTGGATAACATAAAGCCAGTGGCAAAATGTTTTTTATCTTAATGCAGAGAATACATTCAATTAAAACATTTTTAGCTTTAGAACCACTTAAAGGAAGGAAACAAGTCATTTTCACTGACTCTATATGTGATGGCCTTGAAGAAAGATACCTGTAAAGGTGTGCACAATTCATCAGTTTAGGGGAGACATGTGAAGATCAATAGAGAGATATCACTGGAATGCCCTTTTAGGGTATATCAGATATATGAATATCAATGAAATCTGCAGTCCAACTTTTATAGCTACTCAACATTTCAAGAGTTTACCAGTCTCATGACACTTAAGCCTGGTACACATTTTTCTATTTAATCCAGCAAGCTGAACAAAAAACTGACAAATCGCTGTACCAGCACAAGCAATGTTGGTGCCGCAATTTCCCTCCGGTGTGCCTTCATATTCTGACAGAGAGACGCCCTCTGCCCACCACTGGCTATAGTCACTTATTAGATGCTGGTTTTCCATCATGTACCTTCGACAAATATCGGTTGTTAAAATTTATTTCCAGAATTTGAAACCCAAAATCAAAATTCCTGGTCTTAGAATGCCATCTGATGGACAAGTACGATCACCATTTAAATAAATATTATGGTAAATTATAGACATGCCCTCCAATCAAATGTGGGTAAATATTCTAAACTATCCTTTTAGACTGGTCCTTGAATAAGGGAATTTTGGGCATAAGAGGGGAAGTTTTGAGAGAAAATGGACTGTCAGACACTCATTGACACTCACTGGTCATAACGGATCATCATACAAATGCTCATCTGATTATCATCTCGACTTTCCATCATGAATACAGACTCTTCATACCAGATTAGATTTATTTTGAGCCGCCATTGCAAATCCATAGGGTTTGGTCCTATAATCCACCAGCGCTATCTTTGCATGGTAAAGCATAAATAAATCTCTCCACTGTGAAATTTCATTGAATTTCTGAATCTGACTGTATTTGGGCCTTCTTGATTATGTGTGATAGACTTTTGGCATTAAATTATATTCAAAGGTTTCATCAAAACATAACGAATCAAAGTAATTAAGATGAGCTGTGTCAGTGTAACTTGCATAATGCAGGAAATTTGAGGACATAGGCCTGACTGAAGTGGACCATGTTGTCTACCAGCATATTCTAAATTGCTTGTATACCTAGATGCTGGTGACTATACCTTAATAAGGTGCTTGATGATAGCTAGCAGGTAATATGTCCTTGATCAGAGTAACACAAATGGTGCAAATACCAGTTTTCTTTTTCCATCGTAAGCATTGTCATCATTAGCTCTATATCAATCACGTATGGCTATCCCAAATCTGGGTAATTCCCTAGGCCGTGCAGTTTGTATAAAGCAATACAGTCTATCCAAAAACAAATGCCTGTGTGATTGATAGTTTTCTACATTACCACTTCCTTTCGCTATGCAGGGATACTGGCCGGTATTTCCTGTGTCTCCAATGGATAAGACAACTCCACCGCGTCCTCATCCGCCGGGGAATGATCAAAAGCAGGACGCTGCTTGATGTACCATGCAGAGTATTTCCGGATTTCGGCCACCCGCAGCAATATAATCAGGACAATAGCAGTTCAGTATGTACGAGCTAGGCACTGAAATTTCGCAGTTCTCCACTTCCCATGGTTGGGGGATTGCTCTGCTGGCGTCTCCGTGCCGTAGTTACGTCGATGCATTTCGCAACGTCATGTCACGTAGCTTCAACTTGGTCAGTTTTCTGGCTGTACTGAAAGTCTGCCTGTTCTCCAATGATCATACTTGTGTTGACATGCCTCTCTGCACAGCCATACAGTGGAAAGATCAGTGTACTGCTGTTTCTTTGCCCCCATCTCTCTAAGTCCCTTATGCAGCTGAGAACAGAGATTACATGATTACTTAATAAAAAAATGTATTTTTAGTGTGATATATAAAAAAAAATAATGAAAATAGTACCACTTAAATGCCCCATCAAACCTGTGTCAGCTGGATCAGCATGTGAAAACATTGGTGCAAGACAGACAGAATCAACTTGTCAGGTTCCAGTAGACTTCAACAAAATGGTGTCCGTCTGCACACAGACACTGACTCCCTGTTGCACAAATGTGAATGAGATGGGTAAACGATGGCTTCAGATCCTGTTCTCTACCTGTAGAGAACTTCTCAGACACATTTTGCCTTTTTCGGAGCTTAATCATACAACTCTCCAGCCCTTCCTGAACACACTGCCTTTTGCTACAGCAAAATAATTAGAATTTTGACTCGTCAGTCCAGAGCGCTTGCTGCCATTTTTCTGCACCCTAGTTCCTATGTTTTTGTGCATAGGACATGGAAACAAGGCTAATTGACTTAACAATGCATGTGCACATTCCGTTTGTACATGAAGGGCTGGAAAGTGGTACAATAATCATTGTTTGCAGGCAACAGTGAAACATGGTGAAGGTTTTCTGTAATTGTTCTGCAAATGGAGTTGGGGGTTTGGTCAGGATCAATGGTTTTCTCAATGCTGAGAAATATAGGCAGATATGGCCATACCATCAGGGAGGTGTGTGATCGGCCCCAATTTTATTCCACACATGCAGCCTTAGTCATTAAGAACTATCTTTAGCATAAAAAAGAACAAGGAGTCCTGAAAGTGATGGTATGGCAGAGCCTTGATCTCAACATCACTAAGTCTGTCTGGAATTACAAGAGACAGAAGGATTTGAAGTAGCCTACATCCACAGAAAATCTGAGGTTAGTTCCACAGGATGATTAGAACCTACCTGCCAATTTCCTCCAAAAATTGTGTGCGAGTGTACCTAGAGAGATTTATGCTGTTTTATGCTCATTTACTTTCCATTTTGTTAATTGATAAAATTCAACTATTGCTGAGGTTTTATTCCCAGATAAGCACTTGGCAGTCAGACACACAGCATTTCACAGTCAGTCAATTCAAAGATCAAGCTGTGAATGCCTTTTTGCAGTTTATTTGCTAAAAAAGAACTGGGATAGGGTGAGCCTTGGGATACAAAAAACTTCTAACAAAACAGTAACTGAGGACTCAGATGCGGATCTGCTCCTTCAGGGTGAGATTAATTTAATATGAAGGGTAACTAAATTTGAAACAGGGACTCCTTAACAATAGTATAGTCCTGGATGTACCGTATGGAGGTCTCCTGAATTTTGCAAGGAGAAAGAGACTCTAGATTCCATATGGCAGCTACTCCTTGTGCCTTGGATACTGTAATACCACCTGCTATACCAGACAGCTTCTGTACTTGTTGCCTGAGACCTAGATTCTCTGTAGAGCCCTCTGGATTAATTCAGGATGCTTAAGCCAGAGGCACCCTAAGCTCTAATTGGAACTGAGACCTCAAAATGATTTCTTCAGTGTTGCAAGTAGACTCCCAGGGATGCCGCAGCCATCAGGCTGAGTCTTACTCCCCCAGGAACAAGAAAGCTGTTCTAGGCCCCAGCCTATTTATACCCCTCCCAGTCCCCTGCTGGTCACTCACTCTCCTTATCAGGAATTGGCTTAAAAGGCATGAATATGCAAGCCAGGGTCAACTCTGCCACCCACTATATGCCAGAGTTCAGTGAAATGCAGGAGGAAGAAACTGAGCCTGTACCAGCAGAACCTAGATAAGACACAAATAAACTATTAGGCCAAAACCTAAATTTACTTAACATATACACACGCACATGTATTGCCTTCAATTTCTATTTGAAACTGAATAGGTTGTTTAGTTAGGGTTCACATAAACTTTAAGGGTCTTGCACCCTCCTCCTTGCACCCTCCTTTACCCAGAAAACACCTATTCAACTGAACTTCATCTACAGATGCATGCTTTGTCTTAAGTATTTGCTGCTTTGTGTTCATATAAGAGGAACAATTATGTAAATGAGAAACTCCATTTTAATAAACAATTCTGTCTGCTTGCAATATCATAAAAACATTGTTGAAGGACACATCTGAAAATGTCATTTTTAAGTACATATATTTTTCTAGAAAAAATATAGACTTTTTGCTTGGGTTTTGAAATGTTTATTAGGCTATTTTTCTTCTTCATCTTCAAACTTGAAAAGCATATTTTCTTTCAAAAAATGCGAAAATTTTGCATGTCAAATATAAACTTTTTAAACTTTAAAAACATGTCCTTATTGGAACAGAATTTCAATGAGTCAAATAACAGTAAAATGCAGATTTGGCCTTTTGGTAAAAAAAAAATCAAGCTTTCATCATGTATACTGGCACAAAGCTCCTGTGCAAATAAAAAGAATATATTTTAGGGAAATTACATTCAATTGCCATGACTTTAAATATAAACATCTTTGAATTTGCAGAAAAAGAATGACATTCAAGAAACTTTATAAGTGAAAGCTAGTTCACAAACACAACGGGGTAGAAAAGAAGAGACATTGCCAATAGCACCCAGATTTTATTCTCCATGCCTTATAAATTAAGATTATTGAATGAAAGCAAAAGATACTGATGCCAGCCACAGGACAAGGTCATAAACCATTAAGGGAGACAATGCCCAAGTGCATATGCATACGTATATAATTTAATATGTGCTACCTTTCCTGCTACTAGCCCTTCATATAGAGTATATAGCCAGGGCTGGTGCAAGGATCTTTGACACCCTAGGCGAAACCTAATTTTGCCGCCCCCCCACCCCCCCCCCAGCTGCGCCCCTGACTCCACTTTACCCTGCCCTTGCTACACATGTGACCTATCTGACCCCTACACTGACCCCCTGACACATAACTAATCCACCTGACTCCTACTTCCTGCACTACTCACATCACACTGACCGACCTACCTGGCACCTACACTAACCCACCCGACACCTACACTGGCACCTACACTGACAATTACACTGACCATCACACTCACACTGACACCTACACTGACCATCACACTGACACATACACTGACACTGGCCATCACACTGATCATCACACTGACACATACACTGACACTGGCCATCACACTGACCATCACACTGACACATACACTGACACTGACACATACACTGACACATACACTGACCATCACACTGACACAGACACATACACCGACCATCACACTGATACATACAATGACCATCACACTGACACATACGCTGACCATGACACTGACACATACACTGACACATACGCTTAACATCACACTCACACATACACTGGCCATCACACTGACACCTACACTGACCATCACACTGACACATACACTGACCATCACACTGACACCTACACTGACCATCACACTGACACATACACTGACACATACACTGACACATACACTGACCATCACACTGACACAGACACATACACCGACCATCACACTGATACATACAATGACCATCACACTGACACATACGCTGACCATGACACTGACACTTACACTGACACATACACTGACACATACGCTTAACATCACACTCACACATACGCTGACCATCACACTGACACATACGCTGACACATACACTGACCATCACACTCACACATACACTGGCCATCACACTGACACCTACACTGACCATCACACTGACACCTACACTGACCATCACACTGACACCTACACTGACCATCACACTGACACCTACACTGACCATCACACTGACACCTACACATACACTGACACCTACACTGACCATCACACTGACACAGACACATACACCGACCATCACACTGACACATACACCGACCATCACACTGATACATACACTGACCATCACACTGACACATACACTGACACAGACACATACACCGACCATCACACTGATACATACACTGACCATCACACTGACACATACGCTGACCATCACACTGACACATACACTGGCACTGGCCATCACACTGACACATACGCTTACCATCACACTCACACATACGCCGACCATCACACTGACACATACGCTGACACATACACTGACCATCACACTGACACATACACTGACACACGCTTACCATCACACTCACACATACGCATACCATCACACTCACACATACACTGACCCTCACACTGACACTGACACATACAGTTCAGACCAAAAGTTTGGACACACCTTCTCATTCAAAGAGTTTTCTTTATTTTCATGACTATGAAAATTGTAGATTCACACTGAAGGCATCAAAACTATGAATTAACACACGTCCAATTATATACTGAACAAAAAAGTGTGAAACAACTGAAAATATGTCTTATATTGTAGGTTCTTCAAAGTAGCCACCTTTTGCTTTGATTACTGCTCTGCACACTCTTGGCATTCTGTTGATGAGCAGGGCCAGATTAAGAACATCATGGGCCTGGTGCTGAGGATTTTGGTGGGGCCTTTTATAAACAATAAATAAATAAAAATGCAAACTATTTTTTGTGATAACAAATTAAATTAAAGAGAGAGAGGGAGGATGAGAGAGAGAGAGAAAGGGGGTGAAAGAGGGGTAAGGGAGGGAGGATGTGAGAGAAAGGGGGGGTGAGAGAGAGAGGATGGGAATGACATCAACGCAGCCTGGCCAAGGCAAGTGACCGAAGGCACAGAACCCAGAAGGAAGACCGGGTGAAGATGGAAGTGCCCGGGGCCCCGCCGGTTGATCACAGCACAGCACTGGAGGGCTCAGTCTGACAATTTAAGTGTACCCTAATGTGCTAATATGCTGTGCATACTTGTACATTATGGCATAACCTACCCCAGGGCCTCTAAAAAGTCGTAATGTTAGAAAAGTTTACTACCGCTTTAATATCACAAGCCTCTCATGGGGCCCCCTACTGACCCTGTGGCCCTTGGGCAGTGCCTAAGTGCATAGTTGTCAACATTTCAAAAATATTTTCAGGGACGCTTTTCTTTACAAGTGCTATATTTATAGTAGCTGACATCCCCCGTGTTCCTCTATACATCACAATAGTAATTACAAAATGAAATAAGTACTAATAATGGGGCGGAACAAATATGAGGACTGTGAGGTTTCCTTTAGTTGAACTGACAAAAGTGCCCATTCTAGAGCTGGTAACATTGAGGATATTCAGTATAATTTTAAAGAACAGTTTTTGTGGGTAAGAGGCATAGGGGAGGAGTATGGATGGTATACAAGTGGGAAGTATGTGCAGGTGAGGGAGAGGAATGTGGAGGGTCTAACAGTGGGCACTATGTACACGAGAGGAGTGCAGAGGGTATGGCAGAAGGCACTTTGTACAGGAGAGGAGTGTGAATGGTATGACAGTGGGCAGTATGCACAGCAGAGGAGTGTAGAGGGTATGACATTGGGCACTATGTATAAGAGAAGAGTTTGGAGGGTATGACAGTGAACAATATGTATAGGAGTGTGGAGGGCATGACAGTGGGCACTATGTACAGGAGAGAAGTGTGGAGAGTAGGACAGTAAGCAGTAATTACAGGAGAAGATTGTGGAGGGAGGGTATGACGTGGGCACTATGTATAGGAGAGGAGTATGGAGGGTATGACAGTGAGTAGTATGTACAGGAGAGGAGTGTGGAGAGTATGACAGTGGGCGCTATGTATAGGAGAGAAGTGTTGGAGGTATGACAGTGGGCACTATGTATAGGAGAGAAGTATGGAGGGTATGACAGTGAGTAGTATGTACAGGAGAGGAGTGCGGAGGGTATGACAGTGAGTAGTATGTACAGGAGAGGAGTGCGGAGGGTATGACAGTGGGTAGTATGTACAGGAGAGGAGTGCGGAGGGTATGACAGTGGGTGCTATGCATAGGAGAGAAGTGTTGGAGGTATGACAGTGGGCACTATGTATAGGAGAGGAGTATGGAGGGTATGACAGTGAGTAGTATGTATAGGAGAGTAGTATGGAGGGTATGACAGTGGGCAATATGTACAGGAGAGAAGTGTATGACAGTGGGCACTATTTACAAGAGACAATTCTCGAAGTCAATCTTTTTTTTTTTTTTTTTTTTTTTTTGGCAAATGGGCCTATCTTGAGAAAGGGGCCTGGAGCTGCAGCTCCAATAGCCCCTATGTTAATCCGGCCCTGTTGATGAGCTTCAAGAGGTAGTCACCTGAAATGGCTTTCCAACAGTCTTGAAGGAGTTCCCAGAGATGCTTAGCACTTGTTGGCCCTTTTGCCTTCACTCTGCTGTCCAGCACACCCCAAACCATCTCGATTGGGTTCAGGTCCGGTGACTGTGGAGGCCAGGTCCTCTGGCGCAGCACCCCATCACTCTCCTTCTTGGTCAAATAGCCCTTACACAGCCTGGAGGTGTGTTTGGGTTCATTGTCCTATTTGAAAAATAAATGATGGTCCAACTAAACGCAAACCGGATGGAATAGCATGCCGCTGCAAGATGCTGTGGTAGCCCTGCTGGTTCAGTATGCCTTCAATTTTGAATAAATCCCCAACAGTGTCACCAGCAAAGCACCCTAACACCATCACACCTCCTCCATGCTTCACGGTGGGAACCAGGCATGTAGAGTCCATCCGTTCACCTCTTCTGCGTCGCACAAAGACACGGTGGTTGGAACCAAAGATCTCAAACTTGTACTCATCAGACCAAAGCACAGATTTCCACTGGTCTAATGTCCATTCCTTGTGTTCTTTAGCCCAAATAAGTCTCTTCTGCTTGTTGCCTGTCCTCAGCAGTGGTTTCCTAGCAGCTATTTTACCATGAAGGCCTGATTCACACAGTCTCCTCTTAACAGTTGTTCTAGAGATGTGTCTGCTGCTAGAACTCTGTGTGGCATTGACCTGTTCTCTAATCTGAGCTGCTGTTAACCTGCGATTTCTGAGGCTGGTGACTCGGATGAACTTATCGTCCGCAGCAGAGGTGACTCTTGGTCTTCCTTTCCTGGGGCGGTCCTCATGTGAGCCAGTTTATTTGTAGTGCTTGATGATTTTTGCCACTGCACTTGGGGACACTTTCAAAGTTTTCCCAATTGTTCGGACTGACTAACCTTCATTTCTTAAAATAATGATGGCCACTCGTTTTTCTTTACTTAGCTGCTTTTTTCTTGCCATAATACAAATTCTAACAGTCTATTCAGTAGGACTATCAGCTGTGTACTGTATCCACATCCTGCACAACACAACTGATGGTCCCAACCCTATTTATAAGGCTTGAAATCCCACTTCTTAAACCTGACAGGGCATACCTGTGAAGAGAAAACCATTTCGGGTGACTACCTCTTGAAGCTCATCAACAGAATGCCAAGAGTGTGCGGAGCCGTAATCAAAGCAAAAGGGGACTACTTTGAAGAACTTAGAATATAAGACATATTTTCAGTTGTTTCACAATTTTTTGTTCAGTATATAATTCCACATGTGTTAATTCATAGTTTTGATGCCTTCAGTGTGAATCTACAATTTTCATAGTCATGAAAATAAAGAAAACTCTTTGAATGAGAAGGTGTGTCCAAACTTTTGGTCTGTACTGTACACTGATCATCACACTGACACATACACTGACACATACACTGACCATCACACTGACACCTACACTGACAATCACACTGACACATACACTGACACTGACCATCACACTGACACATACACTGACCATCACACTGACACCTACACTGACAATCACACTGACACATACACTGACACTGACCATCACACTGACACATACACTGACACTGACACATACACTGACCATCACACTGACACAGACACATACACTGACCATCACACTGATACATACACTGACCATCACACTGACACATACGCTGACCATCACACTGACACATACACTGACACTGACACATACACTGACACATACACTGACCATCACACTGACACAAACACTGACCATCACACTGATACATACACTGACACATACACTGACACATACACTGACCATCACACTGACACAAACACTGACCATCACACTGATACATACACTGACACATACACTTAACACAAAAAATCTCTATCGTATGTGGCGGTTAGTATTATTCTATTGAACAGGAGTACATATGTATATCCACACACGTGTGCATGAGCACACGCGTGCGTTTCCGCATAAGATGCGACACTTGCAGTCGCCTCTCTCCCTCCCTTTTTTTTTTTTTTTTTTTTTTTATTTATATAATTTTTTTTTTTTTTTTTTGGGGGGTGGAGCTTTCTGACCTGCCTGACCTGGGGTGGAGTTTTCTGACCTTTTCTACCTCATGGGCTTAGAGGCCTTTTTATATATATTTACTGGCAGCCTCCAGCGAGAGACCATTGCCCTCTTTGGCTCTGAAGAAAGGGGGTCACTCCCGAAACGCGTTAGCCATTTCCGTAGAGGTACTCATCAAATTCCTCGGACATCTGGTCTGGAGTCGCCAAACGTTTGGTGCGATGGATTTATTGTATTGATTTTGCCTGTGATCAATACTCGTTTGTGAGTAGCCATTTTGCTATTTGATTCAATTTTAAATAAAGCTGTTTTATGGTAATGCACTAGGTCAGTGCGCCTTCCCCTTCTTTGTATTCTCTCTTTTTAGTATTTGAACACCCAATGTTCTAAAGGAGGGCTGCAAGACGTAGTGACTACACCATTTTCAAACTGTCTATATCACATCTAAAGACCAAGAAACCAGAGCGCAGGAGAATTTGCTGTTTTTGTACATACACTGACCATCACATTGACACATACACTGACACATACGCTTACCATCACACTCACACATACGCTGACACATACGCTGACACATACACTGACCATCACACTGACACTCACACTGACACATACACTGACCATCACACTGACACAGACACATACACTGACCATCACACTGATACATACGCTGACCATCACACTGACACATACACCGACCATCACACTGACACATACACTGACACATACGCTTACCATCACACTGACACATACGCTGACCATCACACTCACACATACGCTGACACATGCACTGACACATACGCTGACACATACACTGACCATCACACTGACACATACACTGACACACTCTTACCATCACACTCACACATACGCTTACCATCACACTCACACATACACTGACACTGACACATACACTGACCATCACACTGACACATACATTGACACATACACTGATCATCACACTGACACATACACTGACCATCACACTGACACATACATTGACACATACACTGACCATCACACTGACACATACACTGACCATCACACTGACACATACACTGACCATCACACTGACACATACGCTGACCATCACACTGACACATACACTGACACATCACACTGACACATACGCTGACCATCACACTGACATATACGCTGACCATCACACTGACACATACAATGACACATACACTGACCATCACACTGACACATACACTGACCATCACACTGACACATCACACTGACACATACGCTGACCATCACACTGACATATACGCTGACCATCACACTGACACATACACTGACACATACACTGACCATCACACTGACACTGACACATACACTGACCATCACACTGACACATACACTGACACTGACGCATACACTGACACATACACTGACCATCACACTGACACATACAGTGACACATACACTGACACATACGCTGACCATCATACTGATCATCACACTGACACATACACTGACCATCACACTGACACATACGCTGACACATGCACTGACACATACGCTGACACATACACTGACCATCACACTGACACTCACACTGACACATACACTGACACATACACTGACCATCACACTGACACAGACACATACACTGACCATCACACTGATACATATGCTGACCATCACACTGACACATACACCGACCATCACACTGACACATACACTGACCATCACACTGACACCTACACTGACACATACGCTTACCATCACACTCACACATACGTTGACCATCACACTCACACATACGCTGACACATGCACTGACACATACGCTGACACATACACTGACCATCACACTGACACATACACTGACACACTCTTACCATCACACTCACACATACGCTTACCATCACACTCACACATACACTGACACTGACACATACACTGACCATCACACTGACACATACACTGACACATACGCTTACCATCACACTCACACATACGCTGACCATCACACTCACACATACGCTGACACATGCACTGACACATACGCTGACACATACACTGACCATCACACTGACACATACGCTGACACACTCTTACCATCACACTCACACATACGCTTACCATCACACTCACACATACACTGACACTGACACATACACTGACCATCACACTGACACATACATTGACACATACACTGACCATCACACTGACACATACACTGACCATCACACTGACACATACATTGACACATACACTGACCATCACACTGACACATACACTGACCATCACACTGACACATACATTGACACATACACTGACCATCACACTGACACATACACTGACACATCACACTGACACATACGCTGACCATCACACTGACATATACGCTGACCATCACACTGACACATACACTGACACATACACTGACCACCACACTGACACTGACACATACACTGACCATCACACTGACACATACACTGACACTGACACATACACTGACACTGACGCATACACTGACACATACACTGACCATCATACTGATCATCACACTGACACATACACTGATACATACACTGACCATTACACTGACACATACGCTGACCATCACACTGACACATACGCTGACCATCACACTGACACATACACTGACCATTAAACTGACACATACGCTGACCATCACACTGACACATACGCTGACCATCACACTGACACATACGCTGACCATCACACTGACACATACGCTGACCATCACACTGACACATACACTGACCATCACACTGACACATACGCTGACCATTACACTGACACATACGCTGACCATCACACTGACACATACGCTGACCATCACACTGACACATACACTGACACACTCTTACCATCACACTCACACATACGCTTACCATCACACTCACACATACACTGACACTGACACATACACTGACCATCACACTGACACATACACTGACACATACGCTTACCATCACACTCACACATACGCTGACCATCACACTCACACATACGCTGACACATGCACTGACACATACGCTGACACATACACTGACCATCACACTGACACATACGCTGACACACTCTTACCATCACACTCACACATACGCTTACCATCACACTCACACATACACTGACACTGACACATACACTGACCATCACACTGACACATACATTGACACATACACTGACCATCACACTGACACATACACTGACCATCACACTGACACATACATTGACACATACACTGACCATCACACTGACACATACACTGACCATCACACTGACACATACATTGACACATACACTGACCATCACACTGACACATACACTGACACATCACACTGACACATACGCTGACCATCACACTGACATATACGCTGACCATCACACTGACACATACACTGACACATACACTGACCACCACACTGACACTGACACATACACTGACCATCACACTGACACATACACTGACACTGACACATACACTGACACTGACGCATACACTGACACATACACTGACCATCATACTGATCATCACACTGACACATACACTGATACATACACTGACCATTACACTGACACATACGCTGACCATTACACTGACACATACGCTGACCATCACACTGACACATACGCTGACCATCACACTGACACATACACTGACCATTAAACTGACACATACGCTGACCATCACACTGACACATACGCTGACCATCACACTGACACATACGCTGACCATCACACTGACACATACGCTGACCATCACACTGACACATACACTGACCATCACACTGACACATACGCTGACCATTACACTGACACATACGCTGACCATCACACTGACACATACGTTGACCATCACACTGACACATACACTGACACACTCTTACCATCACACTCACACATACGCTTACCATCACACTCACACATACACTGACACTGACACATACACTGACCATCACACTGACACATACACTGACACATACGCTTACCATCACACTCACACATACGCTGACCATCACACTCACACATACGCTGACACATGCACTGACACATACGCTGACACATACACTGACCATCACACTGACACATACGCTGACACACTCTTACCATCACACTCACACATACGCTTACCATCACACTCACACATACACTGACACTGACACATACACTGACCATCACACTGACACATACATTGACACATACACTGACCATCACACTGACACATACACTGACCATCACACTGACACATACATTGACACATACACTGACCATCACACTGACACATACACTGACCATCACACTGACACATACATTGACACATACACTGACCATCACACTGACACATACACTGACACATCACACTGACACATACGCTGACCATCACACTGACATATACGCTGACCATCACACTGACACATACACTGACACATACACTGACCACCACACTGACACTGACACATACACTGACCATCACACTGACACATACACTGACACTGACACATACACTGACACTGACGCATACACTGACACATACACTGACCATCATACTGATCATCACACTGACACATACACTGATACATACACTGACCATTACACTGACACATACGCTGACCATTACACTGACACATACGCTGACCATCACACTGACACATACGCTGACCATCACACTGACACATACACTGACCATTAAACTGACACATACGCTGACCATCACACTGACACATACGCTGACCATCACACTGACACATACGCTGACCATCACACTGACACATACGCTGACCATCACACTGACACATACACTGACCATCACACTGACACATACGCTGACCATTACACTGACACATACGCTGACCATCACACTGACACATACGCTGACCATCACACTGACACATACACTGACCATCACACTGACACATACACTGAACATCACATTGACACATACGCTGACACATACGCTGACCATCACACTGACACATACACTGACCATCACACTGACACATACACTGACCATCACACTGACACATACGCTGACACATACACTGACACATACGCTGACCATCACACTGACACATACGCTGACCATCACACTGACACATACGCTGACACATACACTGACCATCACACTGACCATCACACTGACACATACGCTGACACATACACTGACCATCACACTGACACATACACTGACCATCACACTGACACATACACTGACCATCACACTGACACATACACTGACACATACGCTTACCATCACACTCACAGATACACTGTCACATACACATACACTGACACTGTCACTGACCATCACACTGACACATAGCTGACCATCACACTGACACATACACTGACCATCACACTGACACATACACTGACACATACACTGACACATACACTGACCTACCTGACTCCTAGTTCCTGCATTACTCACACACAAACTCCCTCCATACAGCTCAATGTAGATCAGGGAAGAACCACCTTCCTCCTTACCTCTGCTCTTTGATGCTTCAGCGACCATAATCAGGGCCTCTCCTCAGCACTGGGTGTGCAGAATTGTTCAGGAGTCCATGCCAGCGGCGTCCACCCGCTCCGCCTCCACGATGTCCCGCCGGGGCCAGGCCAGCGCTGTCCACCCACTCCACGATGTCCCCGCTGGGGCCAGGCCAGCGCCGTCCACCCACTCCATGATGTCCCCGCCGGGCGGGAGGTCAGCTGACAGACCTCTCAATGTTCCCATCTTCGCCGAGCCCCGCCCCTCTGCTGCACTCACAGATACACACAGCGCCGCTCCACAGGGACAGGCTGGAGCAAAGGAGTCCCGGAGCGACGCTGTGATCACAGCGGGGCGCTCAGCAGGAAACATGGGGGATTGGTAGCGCCGGCGGCACACCATGGGGAACGAGCGATCGGGAGAGGAGAGCTGAGCTCACACTGGAAAGAGGCCGTGGTTGCGCCCTAGTTGGTAGTGCTGCCTACTTCGCCTAGTGGTAGCGCCGGCCCTGTATATAGCCACTGTGAAGATCTATTTGTCCTTTCTTGTTTATGACCAGGTATCAGGTGTCAGGCTACCAGACAAAATGCTTACTTGGTGGAGGCAGCTAGCAGAAATATGAGGCAAGCCTACTGCTACTGTGCTATCTTCCAGCAGTGTTTAAGGCCGGGTTCACACTAGCTGTGGCTCACATCCAATCCGCATAAGTGTGAACCCAGTCTAAAGGTTTCAGCTTTCAAAAATCCTGAAATCCACATTAGGATGAGAAAAATTAAGAGTTTATATTCACCCAAAATCATGTTCGGTAAAATGCATTAACCGCTTGCCGACCCCCTCACACCGATATACTACGGCAGAAGGGGTCGTACAGGCAGAATCACGTACCTGTATGTTGCTCATTAAGAGGTGGCCAGCGGGCACGCGCGTGCACCCACGGCAAGTTCCGTGAGTTGGGTTCCGAGGTCTCGATCACCGCGGGGATACCCGCAAACACCTCATGGGGAGGAAGAATGGGGAGATGCTAATGTAAACAAGTATCTCCGGATTTGGATACAAAAATATTTCCCAAGCTTTAAACATCCCAAGGAGCACTGTGCAAGCGATCATTTTGAAATGGAAGGAGTATCAGACCACTGCAAATCTACCAAGACCTGGCCATCCCTCTAAACTTTCAGCTCAGACAAGGAGAAGACTGATCAGAGATGCAGCCAAGAGGCCCATGATCACTCTGGATGAACTGCAGAGAACTACAGCTGAGGTGGGAGAGTCTGTCCATAGGACAACAATCAGTCGTATACTGCACAAATCTGGCCTTTATGGAAGAGTGGCAAGAAGAAAGCCATTTATCAAAGATATCCATAAAAAGTCTTGTCTAAAGTTTGCCACAAGCCACCTGGAAGACCCACCAAACATGTGGAAGAAGGTGCTCTGGTCAGATGAAACCAAAATCAAACTTTTTTCCCACAATGCAAAACGATATGTTTGGCGTAAAAGCAACACAGCTCATCACCCTCAACACACCATCCCCACTGTCAAACATGGTGGTGGCAGCATCATGGTTTGGGCCTGCTTTTCTTCAGCAGGGACAGGGAAGATGGTTAAAATTGAGGGGAAGATGGATGCAGCCAAATGCAGGACCATTCTGGATGAAAACCTGTTGGAGTCTGCAAAAGACCTGAAACTGGGACGGAGATTTATCTTCCAACAAGACAATGATCCCAAACATACAGCAAAATCTACAAAGGAATGGTTCACAAATAAACGTATTCAGGTGTTAGAATGGCCAAGTCAAAGTCCAGACCTGAATCCAATCGAGAATTTGTGGAAAGAGCTGAAAACTGCTGTTCACAAACGCTCTCCATCCAACCTCACTGAGCTCGAGCTGTTTTGCAAGGAAGAATGGGCAAGAATTTCAGTCTCTCGATGTGCAAAACTGATAGAGACATACCCCAAGCGACTTGCAGCTGTAATCGCAGCAAAAGGTGGCTCTACAAAGTATTAACGCAAGGGGGCCGAATAATTTTGCACGCCCCAATTTTCATTTTTTTATTAGTTAAAAAAGTTTCAAAAATCCAATAGATTTCGTTCCACTTCACAATTGTGTCCCACTTGTTGGTGATTCTTCACAAAAAATAAAAATGTTGTATCTTTATGTTTGAAGCCTGAAATGTGGCAAAAGTTTGAAAAGTTCAAGGGGGCCGAATACTTTCGCAAGGCACTGTATTCTTTATTCTCTCTTTTGTCTTCTCTCCTCTCTTTTCCACAGCCCTTCTAAGTGTAATGGACAGCACGGTTCCCGCAGAAGAAGCGGTCCGTCAAAATCACACCGCTGGCTCTCCTCTTCCAGGTCCAGGCACCACGGTTCTCAGTCTAGTTCCAGACACCACAGTAAAGACACTACTCTCCACCCCTCATCTCACCCGCCCCTTGTCTCATCCCAGCAAGGTGACAGGAAAAATCATGTTGGTGTGGGGCTCTGGTCTCTGGTGGCATATCCCTCTGTGACGACACGTCACGTCACTTTCGGTACACACAGAGGGAGCCTGGAACGCAGGTGGAGTGTGCGCCATGAACCGGCCCCTCTATACACTGTGTGTTTTTTTGTGCTGATACTTAGTGCAGTGGCTTTTACGGTATGAAAACACACTAACCTTTGTTTTTAAAGTTTTATGTTTAATAAATTTTACGGAAATACTGCACTATGGGAGGATTATCTCTTTCTTTATGAGGATACATCTGGGCAAATCCTGTATATTCCCTGAAGTATATGATTGGTGTGGATTGTCTCGGGTATACTAACAGCTGAAGGAGCCAGACAAGGTGTCATTGCTGTGAAAACGGACCCGCTCTCAGGAATAGCTGTCATATATGCCTATTACCCCTGTAGGGGTACGGGAAGTCGGTGAGTGGGGACCCTGGAAGGGAAGCACAAGAGTCACCTATATTGTTTGAGCACAAAAAGTCACCAATTATCGCAACTGTTGCTGTGAATTTAATGCTTGGGGCACATTTTGGAATTTTTGATCACTTTGGAGCTTCACTCTATATATATATATATATATATATATATATATATATATACCATAATTGTTATGAACTTGATCTTAACGAACTGGACTATTTATATATAATTTCTGGATTATTATTATTATTCTGTGGACTTTCGGATATGGTTTGGTTCTTTATGGCTCACTAATTATTTACTCATGAATTTATTGATTAAGTGAGGGGTTATTTATTTATTATATTAATTTTCTTTTTTACCTCATATGGCTCACATTGCACTTTTGATTTGTTTCACATAGTATCTGATAATATGCGTGCACTGTAGGAATATTTTGGTACTTTTATTAATGTCAATGTAACATCTTTATTTACTTTTTGAAATTAGGCTCACTCTGACATGTCAGATGGGAGCTCGTCTTCTCCACTTTCGGCACGTCTGGATGGCCTCAATCCAGGACTTCTTGACCGTCAAAATGGTCTCCTCAGGTCACACCTAAGTTTTCAGCAGCACCACTGCCCCCCCCAGGCTCAGATTCATCCATACGTCTCTTCCTCATTCAAAAGAAAAAAAGAGAAGCAGATCCTATTAGCCTACATAAACTCTTTATTGGAGCAAGGTGCAGCTATTCCTGTTCCAGTTGGCTAGCAAGGCCAGGGCATGTATTCTCCTCTGTTCATAGTACAGAAAGAGAACGGCACGTGGAGACCGGTTATAGATTTGACCCATCTCAACCACTTCATCAGAAAAGAAAAATTCAAGATGGAGACTTTATACACAATCCAGCAGTCAGTCCAACCAGGGGATTGGTTAGTGTCGATCAATCTAAAAGACGCCTACTTCCATGTTCCGGTGGCAGCCGATTTCCAACAATACCTTCGTTTTGCAGTAGGGCAGCAGCACTTACAATTCACCTGTCTCCCCTTCGGTCTAACAACATCACCTTGTGTCTTCTCCAAAGTCTTGTTAGCTGTTGTGGCGCTGCTCCAAGTCAAGGGGGTTCATCTTCATCACTACCTAGACAACCTCCTTCTCCTGGCTCAAGACAAGGGTCAACTTCTAGAACACAGAAGCCTGGTCATCTCCACCCTTCAAGAATTTGGGTGGCTTCTGAATCTAGAGAATAGTTACCTGGTACCCTCACTGTCCCTCGTGTTTCTGGGAGCCCACTTCGACATGGTGAAAGGCACCATCTCGCTTTCAGAGGAGAAGATTGTAGTGGTCCGAGACAGAATTCGCTCAGCCCTTGCTTCGCCTCTTCTCTCTGCCCTCCAGTGCCTGAAGGTAGTTGGTACCATGGCGTCCACAATTCTCATGGTGAAGTGGGCACAGTGGTGGACTCGACCCTTCCAAAAAGGGTTCCTCCAACAATTGAGGTCCAACAACAAGAGTCAGCGCATCCACCTTACCCCTGCTATGAGAGTGTCACTCTTTTGGTGGTTCCAGCGGGAAAATCTTCGCAATTGCCACTCGATCGTCCCCATCACATGGGTCATGATAACTTCAGATGCCAGCAACAAGGGCATCAGAAGTATCACAAGGCAGGTGGAACTTTCCTTCTCTCGGGATTGTGTCCAACATCCTGGAACTACGGGCCACATTTCAATCGCTTCTTGCATTTCATCATTTAACGAGAAGATCCTCGGTGATGCTCAGGTTGGACAATACAACCGCTGTGGCCTACATAAGAAGGCAGGGTGGAACCCGCAGCTGGTCCCTGCTATGTGAAGTGAAGCCAATCATGAACTGGGCTCAGAAGAATTTGTCCAACATTTCAGTGGTCTACATAACCGGGATACAAAATGTTCAGGCAGACTTCCTTTCTTGTGTTCAGATGAACAACAATGAGTGGTCTCTCCACAAAGAAGTGCTTATGTGGCTCTTGTCCCTGGGAATGTCACCAGAAGTCAACCTGTTTGCATCCCCAGGCAACAAAAAGTTGGCCAAGTACTACTGGAGGTTCCGAGACCCTCAGCCCTATGGAATAGATGCTCTCATGGCCAATGGAAGTTCTGCAAGGCTTATGCGTTTCCCCTGGTGCCTGTGATACTCCAGTTTCTCTGGAGACTCAGAACAGAGAAGGTGGTGGTGATAACGATAATTCCTTTCTGGGCCAATAGGCCATGGTTTCCTCTCTTGACACCCCTCAGTTATCAGGACTCAGTTCCTCTGCCCTTCAGGCCAGACCTATTGTCTCAGGGCACAACCCTGTCCCTGTCCCTCTCACCTGCATCTCAGGGATTGGTTCTTGAGAGGGGAAGGTTTGAAATTTTAGGCTGCCCAGAAGAGTTCATCCCTACCCTCCTGAACACTAGAAGAATTAGCACCAACAGGGCCTATGAATGTATATGGACCAGGGTCACAGACCATATTTCTTCCAGGTCCAACCTATGTAGCGCTCCGGCAGTTCAGGACATCCTTAGTTTTCTGCAATCAGGTCTAGACCTATCCCTATCGGTTAGTTCACTTTAGGTTCAGATATTGGCCATCTCGGCATTCACAGGAGCCTCGTTGGCGAAAAGCTCCCTTGTTTGCCAGTTCTTCAAAGGTGCTATCAGGCTTACGCCTCAGAACAAGCCAAGGTTCCCCAAGTGGGACCTCCCTCTTGTTCTGGATTTCCTTTCTCAGCTCGGATCAGATCCCGACAAGCCGCTCTCAGTGAAGGATCCTACCCTCAAGACCACCTTCCTGGTGACTGTTACTTCAGCAAAAAAGAGTGTCTGAGTCAGAAATCTAGGTTCCAAGGAGCCTTTTCTAACTTTCTTTCCAGACAGAGCATTGTTAATTCCCTTGCTTGGGTCAAATCCTAAAGTGACCACAATTTTTCACAAAAATCAAGAAATTGTGCTTCCTACCTTTAGAGCAATGGAAAATCAAAATGTCCATCCCCTTGATGTGGGTCACACTCTGAAACAATACCTGAAAGTCATGGCTCCCTTTCGACAATCAGATTTTCTTTTCATCCTTCTCCACGGGAAAACAAAGGAATGCTTGCTTCGGTTAGATCCATTGCAGCATGGATCGTACAGACCATTCAAAGGGCTTATAAAGCAATGGGCTTGACTCTTCCAGAGGCAGTGATGGCTCATTCAACCCGGAGTATCTCGACCTCTTTGGCAGCTTCAGGCCATGTTGCTCCCAAAATAATCTGTAGAGTGGATTCCTAGTCTTCTACTACTGTGTTGAACCAGCTGCATTATCATCTGTCAATTTTGGTTTGCAAGTACTGTCGGTTGATGTTGTTAAATTAGTTTTTTTGCTCATAATTTTCCCACCCGGGTGTGTACGGCGAGTTATTTCCTACACGTTGCTGCCATGGAGTCTATCAGAAAAACAGAGAATTTCCTATCAGATACTTACCATAATTTTCCTTTCCTGATAGACTCCATGGCAGCAGGAGTCCCCTCCCAATGCTTGGAGTAGGCTAGCTACGGAATATGGCCTACGGAGCAAAGATTTATGGGAGAGGTGTCCTATATGGTAGTTATGGAGGCGGGGCTAACCTATGCGTTGCTGCTATGGAGTCTATCAGGAAAGGAAAATTACAGTAGGTAATTTTCCATTTTTTGCGCATGTAAATATTGGCTAAACAGCCCAATGAGCAAAACGGAGAGTTTATGCCTTGGTGAAATTGGGATTGCAGTGAGTCCAGATGC
This sequence comes from Lithobates pipiens, assembly GCF_037356315.1. NCBI lineage: Eukaryota > Metazoa > Chordata > Amphibia > Anura > Ranidae > Lithobates > Lithobates pipiens. Next base: position 429,834,542 of record NW_027507748.1, read on the forward strand.
TCCTGACAGTCACGGCAGCACAGGAGGATCTTCTTCTAGAATATTTAAGCCCCATTTGTGAAAGAAAATAAGATTGAATGCTTATATGTGAAAAAATAGAATAAGCCAGTTAACTGAAAAATGAATTATCCAGGTGTAGCACCACCAGAGCTTCAGTTACAAGGACTGGGCTGTCAATGCTGCTGACACAGCACCGCACTGCAATTTCTTTCCATCTTGGAACTGTGAGGCGTGTAGTCCCAAGGATACAGCCTTTACTATGTGGGGAACTGTGTGGGGCTACAAGGTTCAGGAGAACGGGGCACTGCAGGGAGGAGGAAAAGGAAGTAGGAGCCTTGGTTTAGGGCAGTCTCAGGTGGAGAGTTAGAGGGTGCCATTGAGTTGGAGATGCTGTTAGAGCCTGTCACAGTGTTGGATTGGGACTGTGCTGCTGCATTCACATGGAGGCCATTGCCGTCAGAGGGATCAAGCAAGCTGGAGGAGAGGGCATCGCTGGTTTCTTGAGAGATTGCTGCCAGAGAGCCAAGAGTTGGCGCAAGCACCACAGGTTCCAGTCATCAGGGAACAGAAGGAGGCTTCATAACAGACTGCATAGTGATGCGAGGCCACTGGGCACCATCTCCTTACCCCCCTCTTAAAGGGACAGCACCAACCTAACCACTTAGTTTTGGGATTTAGGCCCTTTACCGTGTTGTACAAATATGCTGGAGCAATTCAACACAAAATTCTGGGCCTCAACATTTTACCACATTAGCCAGTGGGAGGGCTTTTGGAGAAAACTTGTTGCCTTGTTTGGTGTATAACCCCAAAAAATCCTCCTTTTTTCTGCCGGTGTGTCAAAAGTTATGACATTGCTGGAAGGGTAATTTTCCTCCAGAATCAAGGGACCAATTCATCAGCAGCTCCTTCCGGGGTAAGCACTAAACAGGTATTTTTTTATCATCTTTAAAAATGAAGCTTTGTTTTCTTGCTATTTTTAAGAGTTACTTAAAGGGGAGTTCCACCCAAAAGTGGAACTTCCACTTTAAGCACTCCTCGCCCTCTTACATGCCACATTTGGCATCTAATTTTTTTTGGGGGGGGGAGCGGATACCTAGCTTTGACAGGTACGCAGCTCCGAATTCTGCTCGGCCGCCTAGGCGACTCCTCCTCTATCCCTCCCTCCTTGCAATCTCCTGGGACACGTCACAGGTCCCAGAAGATTGCCTGGCCACGGAGAAGGTGCAGCGCACTTGAAATGAGAGGGAAAGGAGCGAGGAGCGAGGCTTTGGTCGGCCACATTGCTGGATTATGGGATAGGTGACTGGTTATTAAAAGTCAGCAGCTACACTTTTTGTAGCTGCTGACTTTTAATAAACGTAAAAACTGGTGAGACTCCGCTTTAAGTTGCGTTAAGCCTAATACACACTATCTGTGGGCTGAATGAAAAAAAAACTGAAGCGCTCAGGAGTTGATAGTGCAATAACAATCCGATGTTAGTACAGACATCTCCCCCCCACTATTGTGCTATTGTGTTCTGACAGAGGGACAGACCCCACCATAACACATTGCTCAGAAGTCAGACCAGCTGTCGTACACACATACCAAATTCCAGGCCAAATGGTTTCTATTGAATCGGCCAATACCACCCGATATTCGGCCCATGTGTATGGCCCTTAATAGCCCAAGATGCGAAACATATTTTACTTTAAATGTAACTGGGTAAAGCAAAGCTGCACTTGCCAATTCAAGAAAAAAGTAACCGGACCACTTTCAAGCAGGGAAGGTAAGGAATTGATACTTATCTTCCACTTACATCCCACCTTGTTCAATCCTTCCAGGCACAGAACAAATTGGTACTTCTGGGTAAGTATATGTACATGATTATTTTCTCTTGTCAAAGGTAAAAATATTTCAGTATCTATAATATTGGTAATATCTGTAACTTGAAAAAGTTGTAGCCTCTATGTATTTAAACTAGATGTAGCACACTGGTGTTTAGGCAGGGTTGCTAGTAAATTTAATTTGCCAGGCAGTAGTTGTCCTGGTTAATTGTTAGTAGATCCACTGATTCCTCTCTAGTTCTAGACTTGCTGCACCTTCTGTGTTCTGTCACCAGGTGGTGTTATGCTGGCGACATTAGATAGACAAAGGCTTAGCAAGGTCAGATTATGAATGGAAGGGGTGTCTCAGCCAATGGGCAGGGGTTCTTTAAGCCTCTTGGCCTGCTGGTAGAGCCTATTTATTTGGGTGGTGTCAGGTGATCGGGGTTCTGTGCCACTTGGACGGCTGTCTGGGTGGATATGTGTTATGTGGCCCCAGGCTGCTAGGCCAAAACCCTGAGGCCTATCCCAGGGACATCTGGCTGCTAGGCTGTCTGAGGGCCTATCCAGAAGCAGGAGGAGCAGCACAGGGCTGGGACTGCAGGATTCGAGTCCAACTGAGAGTGAAGGTTCAGCCGGATGGGAAACCAGTTGCGGTTGAAGGTAGAGAGGAAGCTGTCACCACTAAGGCACCATCCACCTTGTTACCAGAGATCACTGTGAGTAAGCTGGAGCCAGTACTAGAGCAGACTTATCACCAGCCGTGAAGAAGTGGGAAAACTTCAGTAAGTGCTGAGCCAGGGACCCAACGGGACAGCAAAGGTGACGCTTGAGGAGCATCAGCGAGTGCCAAGCCAGGGACCTAGCTGGTCAGCAGGGGTGATGCTTGGAGTATCTGTAAGTGCCAAGCAAGGGACCCAACAGAGAAGTGGGGGTGACGCTCGAGGAACATACTGAGTAATGGAAGTGAAAGCACTCAAGGGATCCAGTGGCTATTGGGTCTAAGAGTCTAATGAGAGACTGGGAGCTCAATGAGTAAAAGTCTACAGTGAGAGACTGTAGAGTGCGAGGAGAACTATCTGTGTTACCAATAGTTAAGTACAATAATGTTGGTGACTGTTACAAGACTTGTTGCCATAGGAGGCCGCGGTCCTACCAATACAGGATTGGTATCCGGCTGTAGGCCTTCTACTGTATAGCTGTCTACCTATAGAAGTCTCAGAGTCTGCCAATTATTATTTAATCTTCTTAAGGGTGTCCTGGCCCTAACCCTCTCTCCCACATTTCTTGTTTAAGAGACAATAAATCTCTTTACATTCAAAAAGTGTCTGGCCCCCATCGCTTCATCTTGCATTACACCCACCATGCTATGTAACTCACTCTACAAAGACCAATGTCAACTCCCCCTGACCCTGGAAGTCACCATTAGGTCTCTACAGGTTCGGGACCTTGCTACATAAATATTAATTCGATAGGGAGTACCATCGTCCAAAAAGGGAGCAATAAGGAAACTAGGAGATCAGTCTCCAACCGGTCACCCAAAGGAGAGAACAAGGACTATCTCTGTACTGGCCTGAATAGCATAAACTCAACATTTATAATAGGTAAATAGATAATTTTATTAATACATAAATAAAAGCACATTGTTGGGTACATTATAAAAATGCATAGTAACAATCCATGTGTATCATCAGCATTATGGTCCCCTAAATTGGGAGGATCACACTATGATGAATGTCCACAGATATCATTGTTCTCAACATGTTTTGTGGCCTTAACACCACTTCATCAGGAGAATATCTGCAATTTAATTAATAAAGTATTAAACAACAAATGTCATAACATTATAAAACATGAGAAATGTATTTAACAATGAAAAACAAAGGTGGGGGGAATAGAGCAGTGTTGCTTACCCGCAGTCCAGGTCCAACAAGAGCAATGGCACCACCGGGTTTCCCCCCATAGCGGCTACGGGGACATATATCTACATTATATAATCACATAGATAAGTAAAATATAGTAGTAGAAAGACAATTGGAGAGGAAGAGAGAAGGGGAGAGGAAGAAAAAGGAAGAAAAAGTAAGAGGAAGAAAAAGGGGATGAAAGAAGAAATGGAAAGAGAAGGGAGGGGGGAGGGGAAAGGAAAATTAGTGGAAAAAAAGAAAGAGGGAGGGGGTAGGGAAAGTTGAAATCGGGAAAAATGAGAGGGGGCGGCAGGAAGGGGAGGGGGAGGCTGGGATGAGTGGGGGGGGGGGGTTGAGGGGATGATCGTGACAGGGGAGGGGGGAGAAAGAAAGGGGTGGAATATGGAAAGGGTAAAAGAAAAAGAGCCAATTGAGAGTTGAAAGCAGCTGACCTTTAATATAAGAATTATGATGCTCTGGGTCCAGGGAAAAAGAGAAGGAGAGCTCAGTAGATGAAGAGCAGAGCCACACAGGAATACCTTAGTGCTGCATTAAATGAGTAGGTGAAGTGATCAGAGCAATAGGATAGCCCCGACTCCTGCAACCTACAGTATGAAGAGATACCAGGAAGTTGATCAGTAAATAGTACAAGACTGACAGAGCTCCTCACTGTGGAGCATAAAGTCAAGCAAGCCAACAATAAAGGAATATAAAGCAGGCAGAGGGGCGATCCTTACTGGCATTGTAGCTCGGCAGTAACTGTCCCCTGGAGACCCACATCCACAGCACTCTCAGGCAGACTACCTACTTAAAGCAGAGTTCCACCCAAAAATGGAACTTCCGCTTTAAGCACTCCGCGCCCCCTTACATGCCACATTTGGAATGTAATTTTTTTTGGGGGGAGTGGGGGCTTCGTTAGGAGGGGGACTTCCTGGCCCACTTCCTCCTTCCGCCCAGGGATGCCAAGGCGACTCTTCCTTTCGCCTTAGGCGGCCCCTCCCTCTAGGTGATCTCCTGGGACACATGACAGGTCCCAGGAGATCGCCTGTCCACCCTGGGAGTGCAGCACGACTCACGAATGCGCCATACATACCCAGCCGTGAAACCGAAAGCCGTCACGGCCGGGTGCCCAGAGTGGAAATTAAGGCACCGGGGAGGAGTGGCGCTCCGTTCGGCCACATCGCTAGACTGTGGAACAGGTAAGTGTCTGTTTATTAAAAGTCAGCAACTACACTTTTTGTAGTTGCTGAATGGCTGAATAAAAAGGCAAATAAAAGCACATGAAAAAAAACTAAATTATTCAAAAAAGGGCAGGACATCAATCTGCAGAGGTAAAACCATAATTCTTTTATTTTACAAAACTCTGGTTCAGCCATATCTGGAGTATGCAGTCCAGTTCTGGTCACCAATCCTCAGAAAGGATGTGCTGGGGAGACTCCAGAGAAGGGCAACAAATTAATAAGGGGACTGGAGAACCACAATTACGAGGAATGACTACAAGCCCTAAACTTATTCCCCCTGGAGAAGACGATTGGAGAGGAGATATGATAGCGATCTACAAATACCTCCATGGTGATCCCAGCGTAAGTAGGACACTATTCAGTCTCAGGGAGGGTAAGAAGACATGGGGCCACACAATGAAATTGGAGGAGAAGCGGTTTAACCTTAAAGCGATACTAAAGTCTTGTTTCGTTTTTTGTTTTTGTTTAAAAATAAAAAAACATGTTATACTTAACTGTCTGTGCAGTGGTTTTGCACAGAGCAGCCCAGATCCTTCTCTTCTTGGGTCCCTTGCAGGCGCTCATGGTCCCTTCCTCCTGCTGAGTGCCCCCACAGCAAGCAGCACCCAAGCTGACCCGCTGCTCTGTGTGTCCATTCAGACACGGAGCGTGGCTCAGCCCGCCCCCTCTCTCTCCTCATTGGCTGACTGACTTTGACAGCAGCGGGAACCAATGATGCCCGCTGTATGTCTCAGCCAATCAGAAGGGAGAGTCCCGGACAGCCAAGTCTCTCGTGCAACATTGCTGGATCGAGGTGGGGCTCAGGTATGTATTAGGGGGCAACTGCACACAGAATGTTTTTTAGCTTAAACGCATTGAGATAAAAAAAAACCTTCTGCCTTTAAAACCACTTTAAGCTGTGTAGAGGGTTTTTCAGGGCAGTAAGGATGTGGAACTCTCTTCCTCAATCAGTGGTGTCAGCGTGCATTGATAGTTTTAAAAAACTCTTGGACATGCATCTAAGTGAACACAATATATAGAGATATGGGAAATCATTATCGACATGAACACGCATACACCAAGTACACAGGTTGAACTGGATGGAATAATGTCTTTATTCAACCTTACCAACTATAACTATGTAAAAGCCAGTGAGAATTATGCCGCGTACACACGGTTGAACTGTTTGACGTACTTAGTCCGTTGAAACACATTTCAGCGGACAATCCGCTCGTGTGTGGGCTTCAGCGGACTTTTTCAGCGTGCAGTCCGGAGTACTAAGAATTTTGTTTTTTCAAAAAATCTGTCCGTCGTACTTTGGTTTCAGCGGACAATACGGTCATCAGTATGCTAGTCCGACGGACTAAGAATGGCGCATGCCCAGAAAGGATTTACAGGGCTTTGCTGTGTCTTGGACTTCCTATTTCTAGTCCCGTCGTACGTGCTGTACGTCATCGCGCAAGCTTTCGTCGGACTGTTTGTGTATCCGTGTGTGGTCAAGTCCATTCAGTGGAAAGTACGCCGGACTGTCCGTCGGATTGTATGACGGACTAAGTACGTCAAACAGTTCGACCGTGTGTACGCAGCATTAGATGTTCTACACCACATTTCAATCATGAAATTAACAATACACCTTTCAAGTAATCAGTCAAGTGATCTTGCTAAACATATTTTTGCACCATATTTTTTCAGCATTTTTGCAGTTCCTTGATCCATTTTCATTAGTAGTATTACATTAGTACATTAGTATTACAGTAGTAGTAGTAGTAGTATTACATTACGCCAATAAATTATTTAGCATTGTATTCTAGATGTCTGAAATTATGGGGAAAAAGCTGTATATTGAGGTTGTTAATTGTAATTATGTAAAAGATTTGTGGAGATCCTTGCTTAAAGGGGTTGTAAAGGTAAACATTTTTTCACCTCAATGCATAGAATGCATTAAGGTGAAATTGTGGTCAATCCTCAGGAGGTGGGTGAAAAAACGCCCCACAAATTCTGACAATCTACATTGATTATGCAAGAATGGGCTGCCATCAGTCAGGATATGGCCCAGAAGTTAATTGATAGCATGCCAAGGCGAATTGCAGAGGTCTTGAAAAAAAATGGTCAACACTGAAAATATTGACTCTTTGCATAACCTTAATGTAATTATCAATAAAGGCCTTTGACACTGATGAAATGAAATTATACTTCAGTATACCATAGTAACATCTGCCAAAAATATCTAAAAAACACTGAAGCAGCAGACTTTGTGAAAATTGTCTTTCTCAAAACTTTTGGCCAGGGCTGTATTCCTCAATTAACTCAAAGAAAAGGAGAGTAAAATAATTCTAACATCTTCCTTGTTCATTGGCGCACAAAGTATTCCGAGCCAATCAGGATGTCCAAAAGGAGTTCAACTGAGGAGTGGGCAACTCTGCAAACAAAATTTTAACAAGCCCAACTATAAATAACAGTTTAACAAGAGACAATCTGCAGCTGAAATAGCTGCCTGAAGGACCTTATGTTTAAAGTTGGCATCAGATAAGGTCTGAACATCCACTTGGTAAAACTTGTGAAAATGTGTGAATTGAGAACCAGTGGCAGCCTTGCAATTTTGGCTACTAGATTCCTGCTGCTGCAGCCCAAGAAACACTCACAGAACTAATTGAGTGTGCCTTGACAAGAAAGGGTAGAACCCAATCCTTAAGACCACAAACTTGAATGATGAGCTATCTGAGTCACCGAGAGATGGTGGCACAAGATGCTGGCTCCTCTTTACCAGAACCATCAGCATGGCCGGTGCCAGCATAAGGAAGCTTAGGCAGCTGCTTCAAGGGCTGGTGGTGCATTTTACTACCCATCCCCTTCATCTTGGCGCCCTATCCTGGTGCCTTGTGTACACAAAATCCATGCACCAGCCCTGAGGACAGGAAGAGGAGATCAGGGAGAGTGGAGAGTCCACTTGGGGGGGGGGGAGACAGGGCAGCTAGGCAAGGGGATGGGCGATTATCTGATCAGACAGTTAACCACTCAGAGAGGGGAGAGCTCACACTGTTATGGAACAATGAACGGAGTGTGAGAACTCCAGCACATGCTTGTCTATCTCTGCTGATCTCTCTCCATTTCTTTACTGACACTTCTGCCGACAACCACCACCTCTATTTGTCTGCCTGGCTGTCACTTGACCTCCACTCCTCTCCCCCTGGGCTATCAGTCATCACTTTCCCCCCATGGATGCCCCCACCCCACCTCCCCCTGAGTCTACTTCCTGTGCCCCAGTGATACCACTGAGGAGCTGGAGAGAACACATCCAGTTCGTCCGACTTTCCGAACGGGTTACTTGCCCACACACAGCACTTTTTCAGCGGACTAATACGGCGTACTAAGTCCGTCGTACTATCCGCCGTACTTTTGAAATGAACGGACTCGCCCGCACACACGCGGAGGAAAGTCCGCTCATTTCGAGCGGGTCTCCAGGTAGGCGGGGCCCGCGAAGGAGACGTCACTGGCCCTGCCACCTGGTATGGACTTAAAGGGGAACCCCAATGCCGAAGGGATTAGGCAATCCATTTTAGTGGAGTTGTGAGATTAGATCATAGATGGGCAGGCAGGCTGCGTGGACAGGACAGCTATTTCCTGTGGGGTGATTAGTGGTTAGTCACTGTATTCTAGGAAAAGGCAGTACACGCCCTCTGAGCATGGGCTAATTGTTGATGGCTGATTGGTAGGTATGCTGACAACACCCTGAGCCCACCTGCCATGAACATGTGACAGCAGAGATTGGGGGAGGGGGTCACATTGCTCAGTGCCTGAACAATTATAATGATAAAGTCACAATAATTTATTAAGGCTACGTTCACATCTGTGTGGACTGTTACAGGAATACACCTGTTCCCACAGCTGCAACCACCCACACAGAAAAGTGAAGGAGATCTGTGCAGGTGCCATTAATCCTAATGGCACCCGTACGCACTGGAAATCGCAACCGTACTGCACTTGCGGTTCCTGTCAAGGCTGTAATTTAAAAATTGAAGCAGAGCTCTTGTCCCTGTGTTTCAGGAGGCACAGGGACATTAAAATTATTGATATAATGTTCTACTTTTGTTGACTGCACCAGAACGCACTGCATTGGTATGAACTAGGGTCATTAAAAATCCATGTTAACTATGCTGTGGCATGGCGAGCCCGTGCCACTGTTTAATATGGCAGTCTGTGCCAGCTTTTGCAGGAAACAGGCACACTAATGGTGCAGGTGTATGAGAGTTAGAGGTCAGTGCCCCACTCTCTTGTGTGGGCCAGTGTTCATAGGGAGCAGTGAGAGGTGAACGTCTGCACCATGCTATCCAGGTCAGGACAGACCTAGGCCCAAGCCTGAGAGATAGAGACAGTCTATGAAAGACAGAGTAGCTGGGAAGCTGCAGGAAAGCAAGCTCACAGAGGTACAGAGTTTTGTGCACAAGCGCTGGGAAGTGTGTTTGATGTCAGGGGGACAGAGGCATGTGGCCTGAGCCGCAGGGCTGATAAAGAGCTGCGAGGCTGAATTCTATGTTTTGTTGCATTGATGGTGAGAACCCCCTGCGTGGGAAGATATTAATTTATAAATTTTTCTTAAATAACAGTAGGCAGAAAAAGCCCTGAAATGACACTTCTAGTATGGAGTAAACTCATTGTTTGGCACTACCAATGAGCTACAAAACCCCCAACTTGCAACAATGTGTTTTTAATGCAGATTAAGAATGCACTGGATTGCATGTGGCGTGAATTGGGTGCCAGAATAGGGAGGCGGTAAAATGCACCTTTGCCTGGGTAGACAAAAATCCTTGCACTGGCCCTGACCATCAGGATTGTTAATAGAGGGTCAATCTTTCTGATGGAAGCAGCCAGTGCAAGGTAGAAATGGAATGCTCAAACTATATCTAGACAATGAAGGGAAGCCTTCTTTTGATGTACTGGGGCTGGATAGAGGGAGGGAAGTGCAATGCCCTGGTTGAGGTAAAAGGCCACAACAGGAAAGCAGCTCTGTGTTCTAAAAAAACACCTTATCCTGCTGGGTTAGAACTGAGTAGGGAGCCATAACCAACAATGCTAAAGAAAACTCTGGAATGTCGGGGACTCAAGCAGGGGACAACAGTCCAGGCTATTGGTGTCAGGCCCTTGAGAGGGAACACTGCAGTCCACCCTGGAACTGTGGATTGTGAGTGGTAGGAAACTGATAAATCAGGACTGGTCCTTATGCGTTTGCATGTTGCACCTCAAGAAAGGACAGCGTATATCTCTAATATAAAGTAAAATTTTGAGCACTGATGAACTAACTGATGCTAGCAGAAGTTCAAGTGGCCTCAGCCTTAGTATTTGGTACCCCAGCGTCCTAATAAATATAGTAGCTGCCGGTGCTGAATTTGAAAAATGCTCTGCAGCTAATTAACAGTTCACAGGAATTTGGAAAGCACTACAATGCAGATCCCAGTGTCTAAGGTAACATTCCAGGCAGGCCTTGTCATCTCCAGTCCAGCAGGATCTAAGTACCACCTCCAAAGATAATGCCCAATATACTCTGATCTAACTACACAAAGGGACTAGCGCAAGCAGTGTGTAGATGAAGTCATGACTGCTTTAACTGACAATCGCACGGTCGTGCGACGTGGCGCCCAAACATAATTTACATTTTTGTTTCCACAAATAGAGCTTTCTTTTGGTGGTATTTGATCACCTCTGCGGTTTTTATTTTTTGTGCTATAAACAAAAAAGAGCGTCAATTTTGAAAAAAAATCATTATTTTTTACTTTTTGCTATAATAAATATTCCCCAAAATATATAAAAAAAATTTTTTTCCTCAGTTTAGGCCGATACATATTTTTCTACATATTTTTGGTAAAAAAAAATTGCAATAAGCGATCATTGATTGGTTTGCGCAAAAGTTATAGCATTTACAAAATAGGGGATAGTTTTATGGCATTTTTATTAATAATTTTTTTTTACTAGTAATGGCGGCGAGCAGCGATTTTTTTGGGGCTGCGACATTTTTGGGACCATTGTCATTTATACAGCAATCAGTGCTATACAAATGCACTGATTCTTGTGTAAATGACTCTGGCAGTGAAGGGGTTAACCAGGAGGTGGCAGTGTAGGGGTTAAGTGTGTCCTAGGGGCTAACTGTGGGGGGCGTGGCTGTGTTTTACAGATCACTGATCTCTGCTCCAATCACAGGGAGCAGAGATCAGTGTCACATGTTGCTAGGCAGAACGGGAGATGTTGTTTACATTGGCATCTCCCTGTTCTTCCTCCTAGTGAGACAATCGCAGATATCCCCTCGAATCACGGAGGTCCCGACCGGCAGCATGCACATGATGGCACGGTGGCAAATTCAAAGGGACATACCTGTACGCCCATTTGCCTGTCCGTGCCATCTTGCCGACGTACATCATCGTGCGCCAGTCGGGAAGCGGTTAAGACTGTACCGAAAAACTGAGACATGCTGTGTTTGTTTTCATTTTCAGCACTCATTTATTGTGTAATATTCTAAAGCACAGCATATAATTTACTATTTTTAGGTTATACCAGGTTGTTTTTGTTTGCAAGTGAATAAGGCTGCATTCACACCTGAGCATTTTCAGCACGTAAAAAACGCCCAACAAGCAAAATCCCATTAATTTAAATGGCCCGTGTTCACATCTGAGCTTTTGTAACCTGAAGCAAAACGTCTGAAGCTCAAAAAATACATAAGCTTCTTTTCGGGCAGATTACAGGGATTTTTCTGCTTTTACATTGGTGACCTTTTGACTCGTACAAATTTGCTGCAAAAAAGTGGTAAAAATTGCGGCAAAAATGCGTGACTTTCTGCCTCAAAACGAAACACTCAGGCGTGAATGCAGCCTAAATCTTTCTGTAGGCAGAAACCCAGTTGTCTCTAAGCCCTGTCTCTAATTCAATGGACGCAAAAGAAAATATTTTATACGTCATTTCTTTTTTTTTTTATTAAAATTTAGGAAAATCATTTTCATCTTCCATAGTATCATTTAAACTGTAATAAGTTCTTTAGAAAACTGTATCTAAAATGACATAGATTCTTTTTATTTAGCCTTTATAAATTGGGCTCACTGTACAGTAAAATATAAAAAATATTTTATATAGGAATGTAGCGCACCCCCCTAAGGAGCCGCAAGTAAAATGGGATCCCCCACCCTGCACAGCAGCCAGGCACACCAACTTTCCACAGTCACTTTAGAGTCAGAGAACTCTGTGATTGTTTTATTTTTAGAGTCTGTGATTGTTTTATTTTTCTATTGAGGGATAAAAACTTGGATAGGGATTGGAGATTATGGGATGCCCACTTGACTACAGAAAAAAATCTCCCTATATACACTCCACTTCTTCCTCCAGCACTCACTTGCAGTGAAGATCTGTAAAGATCTGACAAAGCACTCAGTCAGATTAGAGCAAAAGTCTGTTATAGGCAGGAACCCGATGGTCTCTTATTTTTGTAGTAAATGTTCAGTGTCCAGCTTACAATCCTCCCATGGCTACTGATCCCAGCACCACCTCTTCAGGCACTGCCAACCTGCCCGGCCGCAGCTGCCCCTTTTACTAGCCCTCCAGGCTAACGTCTCTCCACAGTCCTCTAGACTGACAATCACCAGCCCACCCGGTTGACTCTCAAGAGATCACCTGAATGTGTTGACCTGCTCCTGCTGTCCTCTCACTGGCTCCCGTACCTCAAGAAAGGGTTTCCTCTGTGTGTTGTAGGAGGTATTTTCCAGCACCGGAGCCCAAGGCCCGAGGTCACCCACTATTTCTCTGTCCAGATTAGAGGGCACCCTCAAGGGCCATTGACAGCCTCTTCAGTATTCCATCTCCATCTTCCACCTGACCGCCCCTTGCTGGCATCACTCATACCTATTTATGAGGTAAGCTGCCCCTTACCAGCCCTTTTTCCTGGGGATTGGCCAGGGTCCTCATAAATATGCATGGCAGCCCCTCCTTATTCCCACCATCCATTTCTGGAAGTTTCTACCAACTTCCAGACCAGGGGGAAGTGTCAGAGAGAGCTGCCAGATGAGTCATCCAGATTTCGAGTCACCGAACCTTGACCCAGATTCACACCCAGGCCTGGCTCCTAGCCAAGCCAATTTACCTACACAAACAACTGAACCTATCACTCCAGTTAGAGGGTGCTACAGGACTTTTTAGAGCTATAAAACGTTGTGGATTGTTTGATGGTACCCTTCTGTGACCCTTGAAAGTCCTTAAATCTTTCAGCCAAGTAATAGTTAGTCAGGTTGAAAAAAAGATATGTCCATCAAGTTCAACCACAAGTGATAGGTATATTGATAGTATGCAAAATTGCAAATGCTGTTTGACACATATATTTTATTTCACTAATGACCTTATATGAAACAAAAACATGCCATATAATGAGAACCTTTAGCTTCAATTGTCCCAAGTTGTCAGATTTCTGGTGCTGCTGATCTTTTTTCTATTTATTATTATTTTAAAATGTTTTTCTGTACATTTTATATCCTGGAAAATCTCATTAATATATTTACCAGACAAGTAATCAATAACATTCCAATTACCATGTAAGCAATAGTAAATTTACTCTTTGGAGTATGAGAAGATTTATATGCAAGTTGAATTGTATGAAGCACCGTAGGAGAGAAGGAAATGCAGTATTGTCTGATAATCACACTCCAGAAAGCTACAGTACAAATATTCTCATTAATCAATGCTGTCACATTGGCTTTCATAGGATGGTATACTATGAGGGCCAATATATGTGATTTACACAAAGTGGAACAAGTAGTATCTTCAGTCCTCTATGAGCCATATATTTCTGGAGATACACAACTAACGCTTTTTCTGTAGAAATGCTTCAAATACAAGACATGCTATTTATAAAATACAAGATTCACATTTAAGTCTAAAGCTGAACTTCACTGAAAAATTGAAGTTCCACCCTCCCCCCCCCCCCCCTTCTACTTTTGGAACAATTTTTCTTGGGAAGACTGGGTAGTTAGTTTTGACAGGTACCCATTCCCCACTTCTACTCCGACTGCCTAAGTGAATCCCACCAGTAGTTTGCACCCCTCCCTGCAATCTTCTGGGACATGTTGCAGGTCCCAGGAGGCTGTGGGACTAGTCACACAGCACAGCTTGGCTCACGTATGTGCAGTGGGGAGCTGGCCCCAAGGTTTCACGGACAGCTTCCCACACTCAGTATGGTGGCACTGTGGACCTGAAGTCCAGTGAAGAACCAGCCCAGGTGAGTAAAGTGCCGGATCCCTGGACAAGTAAGTGTTTTATTAAAAATCGGCAGCTACAGTATTTGTAGAAGCAGACTTTACATTTTTTTAAACAATGACTGGAGAACTGCTTTACAATTAGTTAAGTAAAATAATAAATTCTATTTGACTGGATTTTCATGCCCTTACACACACGCACACACCCTTCTGTAGTGGGTACAGCTACAAAGGGAGTGAAAACAGAATAAGCTGGTCATGCACTAAACTGTTTAAAACTTTTGTTCACTCCAAAATCTAATTATAAAAGCATTCATCATGTCATTGAATGTACTGATGGGAATTATGTTACAAATATTCATATGAAAGTTCGATGAAAAATCCACTAGCGTATGGTGAGCTTTAGTCTTCATCTGTCTTATTTCATAGGTGGCTTCTATGATTAAGTCCTACAAGGGCAAAATGTGAATGCGGGGGGTGGGATCTTCTATGGGTGGAAAACCAAACCGAAGCCAATTCTCACCATTCCTTTATCATCTTGGCGCTTTTTTCTGTTATTTTATGTCATGTCTGTGAAGGTTAGCTTCTCCCTTTAGACTACACTGGCATATTTTACATTCATATTTGACCTATGTCTAGCATAATCGGTTTCACCCCAAAATCAAAAAAGGTACTTGTATAATGTGCATGCCTTGGATTTCTGGCTACAGTACCATGTCTCTTAAGATGCTTGCACATGTTTCAATTTGGTTGTTGAATATTCTGTTTGTTTCAAATCTCAAATTGGAAAACTCACATTCATGGATGGTCAGAACACAGCTAAGTGCGTAATCAAGAGAAAGGTGCCAAGTTATGTCAAAGGTAAGCTATGTTTATTTGCAGATCAAAGAATTGGAGATAGGTACCAAGCAACATTGCAAATATAACCTCCTACTTCTTTTCTTTTTCCTATGCTTTCAAAGCTGTCATAAATGGCTTGCAGAATTGCAATGTTTACATTTAAGATAAATCTGTACTTTAACTGGAGACAAAGAATGAGAAGTCATCTGCTACACATAGCTTACAGTACATGTGTTCTTTCTACTGAATATGTATACTGCACTGCATTCCTGTAATCATAAAATACTAGAGACTGACTTTAAATCTAGCTAAGCCATGTCCACTCCTCTATTCTATGTTGTTAGTCTTGCCCTTGCGGAAGTCACAATGCACAGAGGGACCCCAATGCCATCCTTGTAATCAATCCTTTTTTACGCAGGTGTTCTTTATACACAGTAGAAATACACAGTGGATAAGGTAAGGGAGGGTCATAAGCTCTGGTAGGTGTCCCACTGGTTTCTAATATCAGGTAGTGTAAAGTCCTCAACCCAAATTTTTTTTGCTGAATTGTAGATTTTGACAGTAGTTTTCCATCAAAGTGGAGTTATGCCTTTATATACTAGTGTGCACAGTATGGCAGATTTACCTGTCAATCTATGCCCCCCAGCAATGCACTGTCAGCTCTCCCATTGGTCACAGGCACTTCCATCTTCTCCCAGCCTACCGAGTTTCCTGTCCTAGTGGAGCAATAAAACTGTTGTACTTTAGCTGTACTTGTGATTATAAACCTAGATTTTTTTATAAATAACAAACTTGTTATATTTACCTGCTCTGTGCAATGGTTTTGCCCAGAGCAGCTCCGATCTGCCTATTCTCATGTCCACCGCTGGTGCTCCTGGCTCCCCCACCTAATGCCCATCATAACAATCCGCTTGCTATGGGGGTACTCGTGCAGGCTCGCTCCCAAGCTGCACTGTGTGTGTGTACATTGGCACACACACACACACACAGCACAGCCTGACCCTTCGCCTCCCACTCCCTCCTCACTAGCTGTAATTGACAAACCCATTTGCGTAAGCAAATGGGTTCCACTGTTGTGTCTGAGCCTACGTGCACAGAGCTGGAAGGAGATCGGGTTCAGGGAAGGAGAGCTGCATTCAGGATTTTTGTACCTTAATGCTGCAACATACTGTATATGGCCTGAGCACAGGTAAAGGGGTTCTGGTGTGAAGCCTTTGTTCTTTTATGCACATTAAATTATATTAATAGATGATCCTACTTCGTGTTCGTTGACAGGTAAAGAATATCAGGAAAAAAAATATATATTATATATATATATATATATATATATAGATCAAACATTATTAAACTACCTTTATTAGGCTAACAAGTTAATTTTGTTATGACGTTATTTGAGTCTGATTTCCTATCAAACTGGCATCTGTCATTTTTACCAGTCTGTGCTTACCAACATAAAAAGCCTTCTTACAACATTTGCATTTGCTCAGTACATCTGTGCAAATGTTGCCTAATCTGTGATAGCATTCTTAGGAGGGTGATGTTATTTGCTCAAGCCTTGAGTGATTCCAAACTGCTTACAGTGACCCAGATCCAGCTGATCAAATATAAGGCCAGGTTTTTGCAAAGTAATGTGTTTCAAGGCATTAAAGCCAGTTATATACATTACATGGATTTTTAACAAACATCATGGCAAACTCTTGCCTGCTGCCATTTAGTTTTCCAAGGCCTATGACCAGTCCAAGCATTGTCATAAGGGAAAAACATCTGGGAAGTGACATTTCTGGGACAGATGTTTATACCAAATCCGTTTTTCCTTTCTATTTTGCTGCCTGCAGTAACACTTGCAATAATGTCTTCAAAATTTCAGCCAGAGATAACTTTCTGTATATTCCTAGGTAGCATGCGCTAGGGTTATGTCAAATGAACCCCATGGCCAGGGGGATTGAAACAATGTTCTTTACTGGAGTTGCAGGGGAGTAATCAAACTATGCCCCATTGCACCCAAAACTAAAAAGTGAAGAAACGTTGGAAGGTCATAAACATTGTCAACAGTCTAATACTAGAACCTCAGCGGCCAGAAGAACTCTTAAAAAGCACACTCACCTGCATAGCAAATCCAGAGTTGTCCTGCTATTTTTTGCTATGCCAGACTGGCCCCAGCTGTCCTAAGTGCTGATCCTACACCCTGCTGGGAGAGGTCATGCAAGTATCCCAGGAGGCTGGAGGGCTAGGTACATCATACTGAGCTGCTGTAATGGCAGCAGAAGTGGAGCTAAAATTAAGAATTAGAAAAATATTCCCTGCAATTCTGCTTGAGGAGGAAGGCAGTAGTAAGAAAACAATGCACCTTTTGGGAGTTTATTTCTACTATATAGAAGACCTATCACTTTTAATTTTTCAGTTCTGTCCCCTGTGTGACAAAGTAGTAGTACATGTAGTACTTTGAACCATGCTGCTAGGTGCTTTCTTACCCTAGTTATGAGGTCCAACCTGACCCTCTTTCCTCCTGCCGTAACCAATCCAACAACAGCTTTGAAGGAGTTGGCCGATTCATAGATGCAACTGTGGCTGTGAGCACCTTAAGACAAGCAATTACTCCTGCTATTGCTTTTGTAATAAAAATGCTCACAGCCAAGTTGCTGCTATGAATCAGCCATCTCCTTCCTAGCTGTCAAATCAGCCACGTCAAGAGGGCAGGGGGTTCAGGTCAAACTAAGGCTAGAAAGCACTTTAAAAACATGGGCCAAAATTACTGCATGTACTTCCATAGGGAAAAAATATATAAAGATACATCTTCTTTAATGGTCAGTATCAGCAGTAAAGTATGCATCTAAAATTGAAGGGGGTTCCATAGTGGTGAAGAAACAAATTTAAAGAACAAAATTTCATATCACAAAATGTCGGCATTTCAGCAGTATTGTTAAAAGTGTTTGTAACCCAAAAAAAAGAAAAAGATCCTGTTCCCTTAAAGCATGCATAACAGCACAGTGCTTGTGCTGTGTAATTTTGCCCCCTGTATAATCTCAGGCTCAGTTCACATCTCTGCATTCCAAATTGCCACGATTCGCAATAGTGGCAAATCCCAGGACGCCATACCTTCCCGGTGAGTTGCCTGTCGATTTCAATAGCACCCCAAAAGCAGAGCGGGCGACAATCGTGGTAAAACAGTCGGGTGGACAGAGCCGCGGGATGCCTGTAGCCCAAAAGAAATACAGGAGCTTTGTTTGGGTGCCCAGTGTCCCGTGATTCTATTTGCGTGTTTTTTTACAGAGATTGTCACCCCCCCATATGACTAGATGTGAACAGAGCCTAAAATACCTGGCTGATCCTACCCTCCTCCCTGTAAACTGACCACGGTTTATCATGGCTGCAGAGCTCTGACACCGTGGTCAGTTTATGTGCCTCCGTCATTCTCTCCTCTGTCCTCGCCCCCTCCCTGCCTGCTTATCAGCTCATGTCAGTGCTGCTCTGCTCTCTATTTCCCTTCCTGCTGCTAGAACTGTTTTATACTCATACAATCCTCTCTGCTAGAAAACAAAACACGCACCCCACTGTACGTGCTTTGTAAAAAAAAAAAAAAAAAAAAAAAAAAAAAAAAGAAAAATGCAGATTTCTACCTAATTTCAGAGCGCCTCTCACTCGTGTAACCGTCCTTCGCTCTTCTCTCCTCCAGGCTGATGTCAGCGGGAGTTCCCAGCCCCTCCCGCTGTAAGTTGTCAGACAGAGAGGAGAGAAAGTGTGATTGGAGTACGAGTATGCTGATTAGAAGTCCACTGAATCTACATGTCCATCTGACTCAGTGACAGACCAGGACTTTTAGTGTGTTCATTCAGAAGATATAGACCTACAAGTATGCTTTTGTACGGATTGTGCAATATATCTTATGAATGAACAAACTAAAAGTTACATTTTACAAATTCTGCCAGTGTTATGTAAACTTATGATCACCATGTTTTTCTTTTAAAGGCATAATTTGGGTACTGCGCTGTAGACAATAATCCAAAGAGCATGCCTGCAGCCATGGAAACGAATCGCCAATAGAGACACAGCAATAAAAGACTGATGGAGGTTCGCACCCATTCTTTTTCTAAAACCGATTAAAAAAAAAAAAAAAAAAAAAAAAAGGAGAGAGAACTTTACCCATTTAAGGACTTGTGTAGGTGTTGAGACCTGCTATCAGTTTACTTATTGGGCCTCAAACACACTGGACGTTAAACTAACGTTATAAAAACAGTAGTCGCTTTGCAGTAAGTTTTTGAATGTTATTTAGCGTTTTTCCACATTTTTTAAATTCAATGGATCAAAAACGTTAAACGCTGGTGAGCCGTGTTTTTGAGCGTTTATCAGCCTTTTTTTTTTTTTTTTTGATGTAAGAGTTTTTACAGCTGAAAAACTTCCCTCAGAACCCACTTGTTTTGGGGATTTTTTTTAAAGCCAAAAAACACCCCATCCATAAACTGCTGATAACAGCCGATGTGTGCATGGACACACAGGATAACATGATGGGGAGTTTGACTGTAGCAAAAAATGTCTGAAGCCAAAAACAGCTGCTGTAAAAATGTCCAGTGTGCATGAGGCCTCAAAGTCCTGTTCAGTGTAAACAAAGACAAGATGCACAGGGAGGAGGAGAGAGAAGAGCACCAAGACCTGGCTTGAATTACTTCACTGCCTGTATTGTGAACTTTGGGAATGAATTGCTCCAGAGCTCCTGTATGTACAAAGGTCAGTATGTTTTTTTTATTTATTTTTTTCAAAGCTTGTTTACTGATTTTTAGGCATATGTAAATATTTGAATGGTTAAATGTGGTTACAGCAATTTTAGTGTGAACTGTTATCCTACGAAGTTTTGTTGTCACAGTATGTTTTCTATAAAAAATAGAATGAACACAATTCAGTAAATCACCATTAAAGCGGAGTTCCATCCAAAAGTGGAACCTCCGCTTTTGTACTCCTTCCACCCTTAGGTGCCACATTTGGCACCTTTCAGGGGGGAAGGGGAGCAGAATACCTGTCTTTCACAGGTATCCTGTTTCCACTTCCAGGAGCCTCAACTGTGGGTATTGACGTCAGCGCCCAGGCTACATCCTCCTTCCTCAGCCTCCGAGCCAGTAGGACAGAGGAGCAGAGCGCATACGCAGTAGGGTTCCTGGAGTGAAGTCGTAAGGCTTCACTACCGGGTTCCCTTACTCGCAATAAAGACGGCATGCACCCGAAAGCTGATACAAACATCAGCTGCAGTGACGACATCGCTGGACTCTAGGACAGGGAAGTGTCCAATTATTAAAAGTCAGCAGCTGCAGTATGTGCAGCTGCTAGCTTTTAATTTTTGCATCGGTGGGCAGACCTCCGCTTTAAGCAAGAACATAGCAAATTAAAATATAAGTGACAACATTCTAGATTGCACAGAACATTTTTTATATTACTGATGTGATGTAAAACAATGAGACTACAACCAATCCATATGGAAGAAGTACACACACACAGTGTGGCCCAGAGCAGTCACATTCCAGCTGTCACGTTTCTACTCCAGGTTAGAAATTTTGAGCAAAACAGCAGAATGGTGTTTCATAGAAGAACACCATTAAAGATCAGTCAAGCGATTACCTTTAGGAAAATATATAAGAAAAAAAAAACACACACACACACACACACACACTAAAATGGTATGTACATGAATCCCAATTAACAACAGCTCAACTGAGAATTCAAAACATTTATTGGCATCAGTTACAGTACTTCAAATACAAGGTGGCAATTGCTAGCATATATACACACACACACACAATGCAGTACACTGCACTGGGTGTATACATACATGTGTGTGTGTGAATATATATATATATATATATATATATATATATATATATATATATATATATATATATATATATATATATATATATATATATATATATATATATATATATATATATATATATATACATACATACATACATATACATACATACACACATATACATATACACACACACACACACACACACAATGCAGTGTACTGGGGAGAGAGAGTTAATATTTAATAGCTCCTTTATTAACCTGTCAGGAGAAAAATCAAGAGCTAACCCTATAATGCTTCCAGAATCTCTAATATAAAAGCAAGTATACCGGTCAGGAGTCCTCATCTTTAAAGCTAGTTCAAGATCAGTTAAAAAAAAAGTACTGAAGCAAGAGGGTCAGCATGATAGCTAGACATCTAACATTTAAAGAAACAGAGTGCAGTCGTCCCATTACGTTTCTTTTAAGCACCTCCGTATTGTGAATCATACTCATTTTAGCAAACATTTAAAAGGTGAACCAGTTATTAAAAAAAAAAAAAAAAAAAAAAAAAAAAGTTTAAATAGTCGATTCCAGCATGGATTCTGGCTCTGGTATCTTTTGAAGCACAGAGGCTAGTCTTCAGTGCAGGTGATTCCAATGTGGGGAGTATGCAAACAAGGGGATATGTTTGCATGAAGGATGGTTAGTGTTGTGTTTACATGGAAGTTAAGTGTTAGGGTTATAAGGACTGCCTAATGGCATGGCACAGTTCTCAGCACCTGGAATGCTATTGCAGTTAGTGTTCAAAGCTAATGAATTAAACAAGTGGTGTGGTACATACAAGCAAACTGTAAACATTTTGCTTCAGAGCTCCCTGGGATTCATCATCATTGGGGCACTCAGTATACATAGTATGACTTTTCATTAAGCTGGAACTCTGAACCACTTCCATCCATAACCTACAGTTCAAGGTCAGGTACTTCCATGTGCCTGTATATCGCCACCATTTTTGATTACTATTATGCAAATGTTAACCAGCTGCCATTTTGTCTAATATTATTGACCTGATAATGTGACTGTTGGTCTCACTTGCTGATAGTGAGGCACTGAAGATGGAAGGTGGTAATGTGGCCAAGATTTTGTAATGGTTAAAATTGCTCACCATACATACATGCATTTATTGCCAAACCGCTAGGCAAAAAAGAGCATTCTTGCAGTTGTTTTCCCCTGTGGCAGTAGGTGCAGTAGCAGGATCCTGAAGGCTTTATAACCTCTGCCAGGATCTGTTCTAGCTCCCTAGCTTAAGAGGTCATTGCCTTTTCTCCATCACCATCCCCTCCTAAGAACATCAGAATACTCTGAAAAAAAAAAAAAGGGACAAAAGTTTGCTGTAGCTCCCCCTAGTCCCATTCTACATCTTCCATTTTGTGATGTCACAAGCACTTTGTGAGATTGGAGGGAAGCGATATAGGAATGTAATATAAAAGTATAATTTCAGAGCGAACGGGTTTGTTTGCTTATAGGTTGAAAAGTGGCAGCAAAATGTATACTTAAATGGGTTCTATTTTCAACAAGTATAGTTCTACTAATGTGCAAGCACCTGGATGGGCCAGGTGCTTGCAGTACTTTAGTAGTTTTGGAACATTTCAGGTTGGCTATAACTGTGTACTATTTGCAGCATAAAAATACTAAGGTTTGCAGTCAGATTTAAGTAATTTTAGCTAAACATATTTTCCTCTATGAAGCTTTTGTAGTTGCTACATTCCTGGTTTGCCATGATGACTTACGGCCTCATACATTGGTAAAACTAATTTATACAGGGTTATTTACCACTAAATATTAAAATAACTTACAAAATAAAATGCCTGCCACAGCAGATAACAAATAAAGGTTCTGAAATAACGTGCATCTTTGGTTTTCTCTAGGATTTCAGCAGCAGAACTCTGTACGTGGTCTGTCCAGTGACCTTAACCATTACAAGGAGCTCCAACTCTATTAGAGTTTCCATTTATGTTTCTATACGGAGAAAGAGGATTGAGACAACTTGTACTGCAATAGTGAGCTTTGATGCAATAAGAAAGCAAACTATTACCTGCTGAGGGAAGATCCCACCAACTGAGAGGTAAAAACAATGCTAATTAAAATAGTTTGGGTGGACTGTCCTTTAATTTTACTCTTCTTTGCAAGCCAGCATGGATTACAATTTACTAATCGTACTTTGTACAAATAAACTAACTTGTGACTGGAAAGGCTCATTGAGTACAGCTGAAATGGGGCAGCCTTCTGTTAGTAAGAACATCAGTTCCTGTACTCTCATTGTAAGCTGTAGTAGAGTAGGTTTTACTCATAGCAACAAAAAAGTGGCGGTTCACAGCAATTTAAGTTTGGGACAAAACATACTACATTTCAAATGTACTGAGCAGTACAGGCCCATCTCAGAAATACATGAAGTATTCTATAACAAGACCAACAAATCTGTAGTGTATATGTCGTGTAGGAGGTACCTTGACAACTGTAAACAATGGGACAAAAGACTTATCACTTTCGTACATAAAGCCTGGTACACACTAGGAGCCCTTTTTTTGTTCAACCCAGGGGTTTGAACGAAAAAAAAGAAACTGTCAGCGCCCGGTCAGAGCCGCTGTACTAACTTTGCAAAGTTAGTATAGTGATCTCCCCAGCAGAGTTGTTGTGTTCTGTCACAGAGATCAGAGATCAGAGATGCGCCGCCCCCCCCGCCAGAACACTCCGCTCAGCGTTCTCCACCATTTGCTGAGAGCGCTGAGGGTGGCATACACACAGGCAAAATGTCAGACGGTTTTTTGAACTGCCCAATGTCTCCCGACATTCGGCGCCTGTGCAGGGGCTTTAGGACCAATGTGAATAGGCAGCCAGACCTCACCTGCAGAAAATAGGACCACGTTCAAGCATGTCATTACATAAGTTAGAATGTTAAAATTAAGAGGGTCTAGAATTGTGATAGTAGGTCTTTGCCTGGAACTGTCCATAAAAACACATGGTCAGCCAAAAAGCCCACCACTGTGATAATCTGAATGTTGGCAATAACGAATAAGCATATTGTGGGGTACTGATATGATGCCACAAATAAGGTATATCCTTAAAGTATACAGTAGGAAAAAAAAAAAAAAAAAAAAATATATATATATATATATATATATATATTTATATTATAAATAAAACACACAAGGGACAACTGAAGGCAACACTTTGATGTGCCAAAAGATAGCTAACGGTAACAACTTGACACCTGCGTATTAATTGAATGTTAACGTTTATCAATGTTGACAGAAATGCACTCCTTTACTTGGTGCCCTTATGTGTAAGAACAGGTGACACCAGTTCAATGAACCTGCAGGTGAACCAGTATTGCCATTCCATTGCTATAAAATGGATCATTGATACAATTATTCAATTAAAGAGAAAACTCCTTTCAAGTACCTAAAACATTGAAGCAGCTTGCTTTATAAGAACCCTTCAAGAATTAATTTAGTTTTTTTTTTCCCATTTTAGCAAAACAACTGATGGCACTGTTAATTAAAATTCTACACCCAACTGTGAGAAATACATTAAGAACCATAACAAAAACAATTATGTATGCAAGAACTTTAAATATAAACAAGCCTGGAAATGTAAAGGCACAATTAATGTTTAAGTGACTTAGAATTGACAATTTATAACAAAACTCACTTATAATTGTCTGTGCTGGATTTGAAAACTACCAGTTATTTTAACTTAACATTCAGCAATTACAGTTTCATCAAAAAATATCTGTACAAATTTCCCTGTTCAGTCATTCAAAATGTTATAAGAAGAATTCCCGAGGATTTTTATTACTATGAATCTCTAAGTGCAAATATGTCCTCAGAAGTCCGGTCACAGCAATGACGGAGGTTAGTATTCCCTTCATTGTCATCATATTGAGAAAGATTTCCTCTGTACACTCATGGTAAAAGTAGGTCTCAGTAGCATAACCTTCACATAAATTAGATTGCAGGCCATTCAACGGAAAAGTCTTATGCCAGCTGGTACAGCAGTTGAGCAGCAGGAAGAGAGTGTCAAATAAAATAAAGATAGATGGAAAGTATTCTGGGACAGGTGGAAATTTCACTAAAATATTTCCTCTTGTTGGCAAGCTAAGACTCTAAAATCAGCACCAACACTTGATTTGCAGAAATCAATTATTTGTCAAGCCCTAGGAAAAGAAAAAAAATATACATTAGTTAAAAACAATACCCAACTATAAAATCAATTACAAAACTACAGGTAAAATGTTTAAAAATAGCAGGGACACAAAAAAGATAAACCCTCTTGACATTTCCGATGTATTGCTGGATGGACAATCAGCCGCTGAAAAATTGTGGCTTGATATGACTGACCATCTTCTGAAAATGTTAGATACTTTTAGAGTTACAACTATTAGGATCAAGACCTCTGCCCTAATCTGCTGTATACCTGTTTTGGTTAGTGACTCCAAAGTATGACAGGGGTGCTAAAGTAAAACTTTAGTATTTTTGGCCATCTATACTTATTATTCTTCACTGGTGACCTACCAGGAAGCGTGATGGTAAAACGAAAATTTTTTACCAGACGAGGAATACTTGTTCAGGTGACAACTTTCTAAAGCTGGATACACCTTAGAGCTGCACGATTAATCGTTAAGAATCGCGATTTTTACCCCCTTGTGATCTTGGCAAAGTATTTCCCGATTCTTTCTATGCAGAGAATTCTCTCTGCTCTGCTGAAGCAGACAGCTATCAAAAGAAAGGGAAAAAAAATGGGCAGTCTTCCAAGAATTACATCATTCTTTAGCAGTGGAACTTAAGTATAAACAACTTGTCCTTTAGTGTCCTTTTGGGCCGGTTCACACAGCGAGCCGCGGCGAGGCGTCTCCGACTTACCTCGCCGCGACTTGCAGAGGACTTCTGCATAGAAGTCAATGCAAGTCGCCCCCGAAGTCGCCCCGAAGTAGTACAGGAACCTTTTTTCTGAGTCGGAGCGACTCGAGTCGCTCCTCTCAGAACGGTTCCATAGTACTGAATGGGGGCGACTTGCGGGAGCGAGGCGAGCCGTGTCGCCTCGCCTCGCGTCGCAGTGTGAACCGGCCCTTAGTGTATAAATGAGGAAGTTTAACCACTTAAATACTAAACCCTTTTCTGACATTTGTTGGTTTCAAGTTAAAATCATTTTTTTGCTAGAAAATTACTTAGAACCCCCCCCCCCCCCCCCATTATATATATATATACACATATATACATACATACATACATACATATACATATATATATATATATATATATATATACACACATACATATACACACACACACACACACACACACACACACATATAAAAAATATTAAAGAGGAAGTAAACCCTTCCAAACAACTTGGACCTATAGGTAAGCCTAGATTAAGGCTTACCTGTAGGTCCAAGCAATATCTCCTAAACCTATATGGTTTAGGAGATATTTGCCCGAAAATGGGCACCGCTGTCTACGGCGCATGCGCCGTAGACAGCGGCGCGCAGGCGCACTAAATGCGACAAATCCAAGAATGGATTTTCCCAATTTGTCGACTCCCGTGCGCATGCGCGGGAGTGACGTCATCGCGGCTTCGCCGTATGGCAGCGGCGGAGCTGCGAGACGCGACTCCCGTGCGCATGCGCGGGAGTGACGTCATCGCGGCTGCGCCGCTGTGATTCGTCGGAGCTGCGAGACGCCACCAGCAACATGGATGCGGCGGACTACAGGGGACAGCGGCGACTTCGCTGGCTCCTGTGTCAGGTAAGTGACACATAATGAGCTACTATGCGATGCATAGTAGTCCATTATGCTTTACCTTTGCAGGGAAAAAAAGAGGAAGTAAACCCATCAGGGTTTACTTCCTCTTTAAAGCGGAAGTAAACCCTGATGAGTTTACTTCTTCTTTCATTCCCTGCAAAGGTATCGCATAGTAGTCCATTATGTGTCGCTTACCCGACACAGGAGCCAGCGAAGTCCCCGCTGTCCCCTGTAGTCCGGCGCATCCATCTTCTCGGTGGGGTCTCGCAGCTCCGCCGCTGTCATTCGGCGAAGCCGCGATGACGTCACTCCCACGCATGCGCACAGGAGCCGACACACACGGCAGCTCCGTCGTTGGAAATGCTGCGCTCAGTGCGCCGTAGACAGCGGTGCTTGTCTTCGGGCAAATATCTCCTAAACTGTATAGGTTTAGGAGATATTTCTTGGACCTACAGGTAAGCCTTAATCTACGCTTACCTGTAGGTCAAAGTGTGTTGTAAGGGTTTACAACCACTTTAAATATTGCAACAATATAAAATATTGCAACAACCATTTTATTTTCTAGGGTCTCTACTATGTGTATTATATATATATATATATATATATATATATATATATATATATATATATATATATATATATATAGAGACCCTAGAAAATAAAATGGTGGTTTTTGCAATATTTTATGTCACACTGTATTTGCGCATTTGCGCAGCAGTTCTTCAAATGCAATTTTTGGGGGAAAAAAAAAAATGACACTTAAATGAATAATAAAAAAAAATAACCAGTAAAGTTAGTCTAATTTTTTTTTGTATAATGCGAAAGATTTTACGCCGTGAGAATCGCGATCTTTTTATAAATTGCGATTCTCATTTTGGCCAGAATCATGCAGCTCTAATACACACTATACAAATTTTTCTTTCTAGACTTTTTCCTTTAGATTTACCAAAACTATATAATATGATGTCAAACCTCAACAATTTCAATTTGTATGCAATCAGGCAGGCCATTGTACTACATGGTTTTGGTAAACCTAAGAGGAAATCAAACAAAAGTTGTATAGTGTGTATCTTTAAAGAGGATTGCCCTCACTTTAGAGCGATTTCTTGTCACTTCCTCATGTGCGTCTAAAACAGGAAGGAATAGGAAATATCCCTATTGAAAGTATATAGATATATCTTCTATATCTATGCTATCCAAAAAGAAAAAAAAAAAAAATTCTGGTTTTGGACATACTTTAAAGATCAGCATTACACACGGGAAAACTGCATTTTAAAAAAGGATTTAGAAATAGCAGCATAATGTTTTCTCTCATGACACATTTATAAGCTGCAACAGGCAGAAATGTCCTCTGGGCTCCTGTGGATATTGAAGAAGCTGAAAAATTCTTATTCTTTATACAAATATGAAAGGAGAGATGATAACTTGACATAGACCCACCATTGCAATGTTACTAAACCCAGAGAATATGGAAATGCAATTACGGTATTTTACTAAATATAAACTGCTAAATACCTTTACACATCAGCATTATATAGCAGTCTTATGGACTTCTATTAGAGTGTGTTTAAAGCTTGTAGGAGGAGTTTTCATTCTACTCTGACTGTCCTGTGAGGCTGCAGGACAACTGACCCTCTATCTGGACAGTGCTGATTGGCCCTATGCCAATCACACAACCCTCCCAAGAAAAAAAAAAAAAAATCTCTTTAGCAATGCACTCCAAACTGAGCATGTGCAGAGTGCCCCCCTAAAGCTCTGTACTCAGCAGATAGATTGGGGACAGTAAAAGAAGGGGAGGATCAGAGAAGACAGGATCAAACACACAATTTTACACAATGCAGAGGATTAACCACTTAAATTCCACCATGCTTTACTACATATACAGACTGATTTTACTGTTGTGGGTTTAGTAGCATTTTACAACAGGGCACAGCTTTCAGATTATGTTCAGCACAATGGCAGGCACATCCACCTGGAGGGTAATCAGACTGGAGATTGTTGAGCACTTTTATGGACTGTGTGTACCACTGATTATGGGCTCTTAAAGGGGTAGTAAACTGAAATAAAAAAAGTCTCGTCTCTGAAAATGAAGGTCATAATGTGCTAATGTGTCTTTCATAATGTGCATCGCATACTAGCACATTACGAAAGACTGACCTGAAAACAAAGCCCTCCTGACAGGGCTTCCATTTTCATCTGCTGTTCCTCCCAGTTTCCCAGGCACATGTGCACAGGAGTCATGATCGTGGCACGGTACTCTCGATGGATGGCACGCTGTCCTTTGAGACATTGTATGCACATTGTGCATACGATGGTGACATCAACGGTGCTGCTAAACTAAATATCTCAAAATGGTGCAGGTTTAGGAGATATTTACTGTACCTACAGGTAAGCCTTAGTAGATCTCTAGATATAAAGTAAAAAAAAAAAGCCTTTACTGCCACTTTACGCAAATGTCTTTCAATTAATTGCCCAACTTTATTATTCAAGGACCACTTATAGATAATGTTTTCCATGTTGTCAGGCAATGAATAGGAGAAATCTAAAGCCACCACACAAATTTTTATGAAGTGGAAATACAGACATTGCTGATCTCATTTTGAAAAAGCTAGCTGGGCCAGAAAAAAAAATATATATAATCGAATATATTACAGACTAATATTTGTTACAGACTTGTGATTCATATAACTGAAGCTAGAAAGTCACCATAACAGCAAAGAAACTGGAGTTTTCAGAAGACACCTTCGGAAATCATCTTGTTTCTCCCATAGACCATGGAGACCAATTTGACAAAGAAAATATGCTTGGTCCATAGATAAAGCTGTATTTTTGTGACACATTTAGAGGCATAAATAAATAAAAAATTACTGTAAGATCATTAAGGGGTTAAGGAAAAGTCAGAGTGGTGCAGTGCAGGCATTGGACAGTGACCTGGGCTATTGGATGTCACGTCTTCTAGAGAGGACAGCGCAAAATCCCTTGACACTATTAGCAGATCACAAGATGACCAGGCCCCCAGGACCACTGCCCTTGCGCTTATGATCTGCAAAATTAGAGTAAAGTGAGAGACTGCCCACAAAATTACTCACAATCTCACTGCCAAAGCAGAAAGGGTTAATGGTGTCTAATACCCGGTCACTGATAAGGCAGCAGGGAAACCAGGTACCATCCTATGAATTGTAGAACTGCTGCATCTGCAAAGGATATTGCAGCATCTACACAAAACCATAGAGAGAGTCGGCAAGGAGCAGAAGGGCACAGAGCCTGCGCAGCTGCGGAAGGCACACCTCTTAAATAACAAATTCAAAATCTGGCACAGCCCCATTATCTCTACTAAACAGGTGACTGAAATGTATCATGTCTGGTTCCTAGTGGATTAACCCACTAGAAGAGAATCAAAAACCTGTCTGCACCAAGTAGGTTCCCTGTAAAAACAAAGGCCCTACTCAGTGCAGCTGAGGTCCAGCAAGGGCCCTTTCTTCTCTCCAGGCATATCAGGTAAGAAAAAGCTGTACTGCAGTCCAGTTACTCTTACGGGTCCCATCCCCCACCCCTAAGCTGTGACTGGACAGTGAAGGGAGAAGCCGCAAACTGATGAGCTCATCTTTCTGTCATTGCACTCTTCTCCTGTCTACGTAATCTTGGACTTACAGCAAAACTGATTTGGTTCTCCTGCTTCCTGCCCTCAGTTAAAGCTTTACTGGACTGCAAGAGTCCGATATTAAAATGATATTCAGATACTTACACTACTTGCATGTAATTAAGAATTTATTAACAGATAGAGCGCTACATAATTTGTGTGTTTTTTTATTTCTGCATGGATTTTAGTTTTAATTAAAATAATTCCTGCATGTACTAATAATGTCTTTAAGGAATATTTAAATTGCCAGTATATAAAATTTGAATCAAAAACAGTAAACAATTAAGTGCATTTCTTTGTATATACAGAAGGTAAAGTCTACATCAAGCAATATCTCAGTCTTTTTTGATAAGGGAATCTTATGCACCATTCTTAGAGGTGATTTGCTTAGGAAATAAATCAGAGTTAAGCAAAGGGCAGTCCACGATTTAAATGAGGAGTTGCTGAAACCATTATTAAACATTTGAACATTTTTAAATCATTTTCCTGCCAACAGGTGGGTAGCGAATACACAGTCAGTGCTTGACAAGGTTTTATATTGTTCTTTGGACCGTTATGTGCAATAAACCATGGGTACCAACTGCTACTTAACCCACTTGTCACCCACCATATAGCAAAATGATGGCGGCAAAGTGGTTTCAATATCCTGACTGGATGTCATATGACGTTGCCAGCATACTAAGCCGTTGCATGCCCCCGGGGGGCACGCATTGTGGGTGATCGTTGTTGCCGTGTGGCAGTCTGACACACCACAACTCCGATCTAGGTAAAGAGTCTCTGACGGAGACTCTCTACCACATGATCAGCTGTGCCCAATCATGGCTGATAACGATGTAAACAGGAAGATCCATTGATCTGCTTTTCCTCGCTCACGTCTATCACATGCGAGTAGAAGAGAGCTGATTGGCTGCTCCTCTGACGGGAGGGGGATCTGTGCTGATCGATTATCAGTGCAGCCCCCCCCCCCCCCCATGGATGCCCAAACTGGACCATGAGGGACACCACTAGGACCACCAGGGATGTCACCAGCAGGTATGCCACCCTAGACCACCAGGGATGCCAATCAGTGCCTACAATGGATGCCAGTGTCCACAATGGGCATCACTGATTGGCAGGTATTGTTTGGCACTGATTGGCATCCATCAGTACCATACATTCAGTATCAGTGCCAACTATGTGTACCCATCAGTGCTGCATATCAGTGCCACCTATCAGTGCACATCAACAGTGCCCATCAGTGCTGCCTTATCAGTACCAGTCAGTGCCAGTCAGTGCAGCCCCATCAGTGAAGGAGAAAACTTATTTACAAAGTTTTGTAACCGAAACAAAAAACATTTTTTTTCAAAATTTTCGGTCTTTTTTTATTTTTTTATTTGTTTAGCAGAAAATACAAATCCCAGAGGTGATCAAATACCCCCAAAAGAAAGCTCTATTTGTGGGAACAAAATTATAAAAATTTAGTTTGGGTACAGTGTAGCATGACCACACAATTGTTATTCAAAGTGCGACAGCTCTGAAAGTTGAAAATTGGTTGGGGCAGGAAGGTGTATAAGTGCCCTGTATTGAAGTGGTTAACATAGTTTAGACCAGAGCAAATGTTACTGGTAAAACGGATTTACTTTACACAGCTAAATACATATGTGAACTGTTCCGTCTGACAAAACAATAGGATTTTTTTAAAAACAGCTTACCTGTAAAATCCTTTTCTTTGATGTACATCAGGGGACACAGTGCCATAGTAATAACTATGTGGGTTATATCGGACTATCAGGTGCTGGACACTGGCACACCCCTTAAGGCGTGAACTTCCCCCATATAACCCCTCCCATTACTGGGAGTCCTCAGTTTTATAGCCAAGCAATCAAAGTGTATAAGAAGAAGGGAGGGACCTCTGTGTCCCCTGATGTACATCAAAGAAAAGGATTTTACAGGTAAGCTGTTTTAAAAACCTATTTTCTTTTCTTACATCAGGGGACACAGCACCATAGTAATAACTATGTGGGATGTCCCATAGCAATGGCAACTGAAGGGGGGGGGGGAGAGAGACAGAATCAAGGAGGCAGGAGGCCAGAGGACTCATACTGCAGCCTGCAGTATATGCTGTGCCCAAAGGCAATCTCTTCATGACCTTTAATATCGATTTGAAAAAATAAATAAATAAATAAAATCGGATAAACATCTGAACCAAAGCCCAATGTTGCGGTCTTACAGATCTGAGCCATAGAGGCCTGATGATGCATCACCCAAGAGGCACTAATCGCCCTGGATGAGTGTTCTTTTAATATGAGAAGGAAGAATTTTCTTCTTTAAGCTGAAGCTTGATCAATCACTTGACAAACCCATCTGGAAAATAGTGGATCTTGACGCTGCCTGTCCATATCTTGGACCCTCTGGCAGAACAAACAAAACCTGTGTTTTGCGAACCTGAGCGGTCGCCCTTAAATAGATTCTGATCTACATCAAGAGACTGTAGTGCTTTCTCTTCCCCAGATTAAGGCTTCTGGGGAGAAAAGGAAGAATAATATCTTGGTTTAAATGAAAACCTGTTACCACTTTTGGTGAGAGTTCAGGATGAGGACATCAAATCACCTTGTCCATATACATGATGAAATATTGCTCTTACAAGACAGAGCCGTTAGTTCCAATACTAGCAGAAGAAATGGCAAGCAAAAGATGATCTTTCTTGTCAAAGAACCAAGAGAATTTCTCGTAAGGTTCAAACGGCTGATTTAATAAAGCTGACATGACCAATCTTAAATCCTAAGGATTTAGAGGTGCCTTGATAAGGGTAATAAACCGTGTTACCCCCTGAATAAGCTACACACCAAGAGTGGGAAGCAAGAGGCCGTAGGAAAAGACATCGACCTGGATCTGGCTCTTGATAAAAGTCAAGGCCAGCTTCATTTCAGATCCCATATGCAGGAATCCTGCCTATTGACATAGATCCATACCAAGAAACCTAAGCCTTCCAGATTCTATAGTAAGTGACTCTGGAAGCCGGCTTCCTCGCATTAGACAAAGTAGACACTACTGAAGCAGATCACCATAATCTTTTATTTAATTTAGTGGGATTCAACAGTCAAACCTGTTAAACTCCTTGTCCATAAAGTAGGATGAAATACCAGACCCTGTGCCTGAAGGTCTGGCTATAATGACACAGTCCAAGGACTTCAACTGCCCTCCTTATGATCTCGATAAATTCAGATCTTCTGGGACCCGCTGGGGGAATCACCTCCTTTTTGTTCCTGCTTAATCCTGCGGAGAAGGTGTGGAAGTAGCAGAACTGGAGGAAATGCAAGTAGTACGCCTAAAATATTAAAATTGCCGATAGGCAAAGAGTGTTTTGTTCTGCAAAAGCTAGAACATTATTCACCTCCCTTTTTTTTTTTCTTTGATGTAAGCCACCACCGTGGCTCTGTCAAACTGAATGCTGTCAGGACAGTCCTGTAATCTGACCTCCAAGATTCTATGGCCAGATGTACTGCCTGAAACTTCCAACAAAGTTGATAAGCAAGGTCCTCTCCCCTGGACAGAATCTTCTTCCAGGGCTGCTCCCCAGGCTGGCATCTGTTGTTAACACCTTGTAGGATAAAGATTTTCACTCCTGCTGGACAACAACCACCAATTTAGGCTCTGACCTATCGGAAGCCAAGCATATTGCAAACAAACAAATCCTGAATCTTCTTTATTCCAGACCAAAAGGATGGTGTCTTGAAGCAGTCTTTGAATAAAACTGCACGTAAGGGACGGCCTTAAAGGAGGCCACCATTTCCCCTAAAAATCATCTCCTGCAGCCAAAATGAAGAATCCAACCTAGAGATTTCAGCTATCTCTAGCTGAGATCAGACTCTGGCTTTAGACCTGAGACTGAATGATCTATTCAAAGCAGATATTCTAATAGGCTAGGACCGCTATGCCTTGAGCCTTTAACCTGGCTAAAGGAGGTGTCAGAATCTTTCAGAACACTCGTAGTGCTGTGGCTAAGCCGAATGGCAGTGCCACGATTGATAAAATAATTTTATATTTCAAACCGCAGAGATTTCTGGTAAGCGGGAAACTTTGGCACATGGAGATATGAAACGCCCCTCCTTGCAGGATGGACACAGCTGATCGAATTATGAAAGGATCGGATGTTTAAGTGCCAATTCAGATCTCCGAGATCTAGAGTGGGTCTTGCCTCTCTGCTTGGCTCTGGGACCCTAAAAAGTTTGAGCCAAAAAGCCCTGTTCCTGTAGGGAATCTCTGGTATCACTGACTGGGATAACAGCTGATCGAGAGACCAGAAAGAGACACTTCTCCTTTCTCTTTCTTTCTCCTCTTTTTTTTTTTTCCTTTTTTCTCTGGAACCTTAGGAGCATTCTTTGAGGAGACGGACACTCTTGAATAAGACTGCCGCATCAGCAGCCCCAAGGACCCCACAGGCAGCACCCAAACAGGACCCGAACCCTCGGATCGAAAGCCGACTGGGCCATCCGGGCTCTTGAAACTCTAGATGTAACCTAGAGAAAAAAAAATTGCAGCAATCGCTCTGCTCTTAGCATTGTTCCTGCCAGACTTTGGGAATTGCAGGACCTTTCCCCTTACTCAAAGTGGGGGTGCTCCTTCATGAGGCCTTCGAATTCTGCTTCATGGGCTTTCTGCCCCCAAGATCCTGGTGCTGCCCCTGAACTTTCTCCTGAACCTGACGATTGAGATTGTCGAGACTGCCTAAAGGCAGATACCCCAGGCATAGGAGAGGCTGCATGATTAAAGGAGAACTGTTTTTTACCTACTTTTACTGCCTTTTGGATGTACTTATCCACTCTAAATAGTCGTACCCCCCAGGAAGGGACACAGACTGGCTAAGGGTTTTCACCTGGTGCTTTAGCTGACCAATATCTCAGCCACGGACCTAGTCCAAGTATAAGCCATAGGGCTTAAATGATCGAGTCCTTCATAGCATCTGTGAGACACCAGCCCCTTGCCGGGCCTGCGGATCAGGCAGAACTTTCAGGTATCTCACCCCTGTTCCTTGACCCTTGGAGTCCACACTCCAATGCATTGGCGCGACTCAAAATGTGCTCCACCACAATAGTGCAGCAGACATTAAGGGGTTAATGGACAGCCACTCCAATTGCAGCCAGAACTGCAAAAGACATCTTGTCTTTAAAAGGAAAATCCAACCTTAACTTGCTGGATCCTTTAACATCAGTGCATTATTCACTGGACAAGCGAGACTCTGCTCACTGAGGTGTTTGCAGCATTAATAGTTGGAACCCCCCCCCCCCCCCACTTCTTTCATAAAAATGTTCCCATTCAGAATACATAGTTATGCATTTTTAGTGCTTTTTGCATCTTGCAGATTTGTACTACAGAACTTGTTCAATAGGACACCATGTTAAATGGACTCCCAGGTGGGGGAGGTTCAAATTAACCCAATTAGAGGTAGATACCTCAAGAGCCTATGGCAGGCAACAAAAGGGTCAAGTAAGGGAGTAGACTAACACCTGACTTGTGCGGCTACTCCCTCCCTGTTAGGATCCTCTGAAGAGGAAAATAAGTGTCTTCCAATATTTGGAAAGATCTACCTGATCTCCAGCCTCCTGCACCTCAACAAAAGGGCCCAAAGGACTAGATGGGAATCTGCTATGTTTAGTCCCAATATGGAGAGACATCATAGCAATCTTTTAATGGTAGGAGAAAAACTTGTCTGTATGAAATACAGGGAGAGAAGTGTTCTACCCTTGACTGCTTCATCTGACTGGCCATATTTTTCTTTTTACATCTTAGGGGAGGAAGACAGACATTCTTTTGGAAGGGTTTTTAGTTTGTTGTATACCATTAACCCCTTAGAACCCTTAGAGGGGTTCCTGGTCCCTTTATCACCCATAGCTTACAGTACAAAGCAGAGGCAGTACCAGCAAAAGAATGTTACACTTGCTAGGCTATAGTACAGTACAATAACTGCTATTAATCCTAGCTATACAGTACAATGTTGTAAACAAAAGGGAGATGCCTGTGTCACCAAACCTAACCAGCAACCACTCTGCTCTGTCCCTCCACCGCCATACTTGAGCTTTTCCTGTATAGCTTAAAATATTTCCTCCACGCGTGGCCGGCATCTGACGCCGTTTAGCCACGCCCCCCCGCACAAAAACGGCCCTTCCAACTAGGGAAGTGTATGAGTGCTGGCAACATGGCGGTCTGGTTTTTTTTTTCATTTTTTTAAGAAAAAAAAAAAAAAGAGGCAGCGGGCTGGCATCCAAAGGAACAAAAAATGCCACTCTGGGGCCCAGGAGGTGATCAGAAACCCCCTTCATACCTGAGGGCCTGAGCTGGCTTGAACGGAGAGGAGAGTGCCTTTCCAGCGTCAGAATGGTGAGTGTTCAATACAGCCTCCAGTGGTGACACAGACATGACATGACAACATAAATACATGGAAGGAGAGATTCCTTGCAGAAAATCTCCCCTACCTTTCCAAAGATAGGGCTTTATCAGAGATAAAAAAAAGCCCAATCTTCCCCCTTCACGGTAGGCTCCGAGACCTTGAAAGGAAACCTTCAGGAACAGGGATACACTCAGGTAATCCCGCAATCCTGGATCTGTGAGAAGACCCTGCCAGTAAACTTCTATTGGCCTTACTACCAAAAAGTACTGGATCCCATGGCCCTGCTTAAAAGCATTTGCAAGCAAAACCTTGTGTCTTTGGATGACGAGGCCCGGGTACCGTTCATTTAATCCATTACGGAGACATCAGAACGGATCCGGTCAGGATGGCTGGCTCTCAAAGGATTACTGCCCGTGGAGCTCAGTACACACATCCTTACATGTGCCCAACACCTTAGACACTGACGAAAAAACTGAGTACTCCCAGTAATGGGAGGGGTTATATGGGGGAAGTTCACGCCTTAAGAGGCGTGCCAGGGTCCAGCACCTGATAGTCCGATATAACCCACATAGTTATTACTATGGTGCTGTGTCCCCTGATGTAAGAAAAGAAATTGCCTTTAATTCAGCCACTTTTGATAATGACATAGCACACAGTCAAGGAGGTGACACCACATTCTCTTTTACAATTAATACAGAGGAGTCCCTGTTTAAGCCTGCTAATTTAGATAAAGAAGAAGGAACAGCAGCACATTAATGATGTAACCTCTGTGCCTTCCTATCCTGTAATCAAGTTCACAGTGCTTGACTGAGATCACCGAGCAATGCAAAAGAACTTAGATTATCTGACAGTTTTCCCTTTCACAGCCCGAATCCTGCTGTGCAGGGGGCTACATAAAGCTAATATAAGGATAGATGTGAAGTATTTATACTAGCTGCCTTTAAAAACACATTCAAGGATTATTTCTAAAAATACATATCCAGAATAAAGGGAGTTGTGTATATGTACCTGAACTTCAGCTTTAATCTCAAAGCTCTCAACACAATTATATGCATCTTATAAATTCATTACTGTAGCAGTAGCTCAGCAACCAAGCTTCATTTCCGATATCTGTTCCTGGGTAATAGAGTTTACTTTATCATCTCATTCAACTTCGTATCTAAATCTATGTCCCAAAAGGATTATTTTCTACTCAGAAAATATTTTAGGTTAAGCTTAATTAGCAATAATCAGTCCTAACACTTTATAAAAGGTGTAGTAATTAATACACACGTTTCCCTTTCACTAATTACAAAGAACCTGTCTTTTATATCTGAAGTAAATTGAATGTGAAGGACAACTGGTAAACTTAATTATAGCTATAACCCAGTACCTTACTAGTGGAAGAACTTAATTATATCTATGCACAATGGAATGCAGGGCATAATGATATCCTTTCATAACAGTACACTAGCTTATGGCACCCTCGTGTGGTAACTGGCTCATATTTCAGGTTCTTAAAAATTTGAAAAGCTGACAAAATATAGACAGGTACAGCTAATTTCAATGCCATATACCTGGAATTTAGAGTTTAAAAAATCCAGCAAAAGAACATGTTGACGATAGCTAAACGCATACTGGTTCATTCAATAAACACAGCACAACAAGCACGTGCAAAATGAAATACAAGTTTTTCGTTTACTGTACACAGATGAGTTAGGATACTTATTTGGTTGCTAGAGATTGCTGCACTTTGCACGTCATCTCTGTGCCACCTTAATAAATAAGTTCAACAGTTAGTCAACACTGGGATCCAAATAAGTTAATGAAAACTAACCTGTTATATACTTTGCTCCAATTAACATTACCATGCTACTCACTATATAAAAGCCCAAAGGAAGACTAGTGAAGATACTAGCTTCACCTGTAGACATCCAGAAGCAGGGGATTCCAACCAAGTCAGACAGAAGGGGAGAAAATATAAAAAATTGATCATTGGTGTTACGAATCAATTCAAATCAAAAGCAGAAAAAAATGACAGGCATTAGCAATTGATAGAATGATTATGCTTTCATTGCATAAGCCAAAGGAGCAGTGCAGACAAACTGTATATATATTGGTAAAGACAGCCATGCGATGTCAGAAACAGATTACAATAAAAGCTGTAGAAAGATCTCAAAGTGGGTCTGGTTTACAGTCTACAACAACAACAAAAAAAGTCTTCAGTCATTTGTGGAAAGTAGGTATGTATCCATCTGCTATCGCTAAGGTCTAGAGCAGAGATCTCCAAACTATGGCCCCCTCGCTGTTGCGGAACTAAACGTCCCATGGGGCATTGTAAAAGTCTGACATTTACACCCCTTTCACACTGGGGGCGTTTTGTAGGCGATATAGCTTTAAAAATAGCGCCTGCAAACAGCCCTAAAACAGCTGCTCCATTCACTCCAGTATGAAAGCCCGAGGGCTTTCACACTGGAACAGTGCGCTGGCAGGCCGTCAGAAAAAGTCCTGCTAGCAGCTTCTTTGGAGCGGGGACCAACTCACCGATCCTCCCCTTTGAAATCAATGGGGTAGTGCTGCTATGTTTTGAGGGCGGATTTAACCCCTTTTTTGGCTGCTAGCGGGGGGTTAAAACCGCCCCACTAGCAGCCGAATAGCTCCGCTAATGCGACGGTAAAGCAGCACTATGTGAAAGGGCTCTTACAAACATGATGGGAATTGTAGTTCCTGAACAACTGGAGGGGCATAGTGTGGAGACCCTTTGGTCTAGAGAATTTCAGTGGTATTTCTTCTTTTGGCGTTCAGCACCACACTGCTGAGTTTCACTACACTTGCAGCATTCTTTCTGATTCACTATAAGGGAATATGACAAACAGCAAACCCCCCCCCCCATTATGACTACACTGTATAGCACACCTGGCAAGGATCATGCTTCTGGATTCTCTAAAAGAATCTGGACTGCTGACT
Source organism: Lithobates pipiens (assembly GCF_037356315.1). Lineage (NCBI taxonomy): Eukaryota > Metazoa > Chordata > Amphibia > Anura > Ranidae > Lithobates > Lithobates pipiens. The sequence goes on from NW_027507748.1 coordinate 429,874,061, forward strand.
AAATATGTCAGTTTTGGATGGACTAAAGCCAGCCATAGATGGTTTGAATCAAGGCCGGTTCAGCAGGGACTGGCCAAGAATCAAACCATCTATGGGAAGGCTGATTGTACCCAAGTCGATCCATCGATCGACTTGGGTATAACCAGCATGCTGGATTTTTACAATATTGCCAGTGACTATAGATGTTGGAAGGGACGCTCCCCGTGCCAACTCCCCCAGCAGGAGATAACAATGGCTCCACAGGAGGGATTCCCCATCAAAACAGGATGTGGGTATCTGGATTTTGCAAAAATTTGATAATGTCCCCCACAAACCCTTAATCCACAAGCTGAGGTCTGTAGGCATGGACCATAGGGTAGGTACATGGATAGAAAATAGGCTACGAGGGCATGTCCAAAGGGTTGCGATAAATAACGTATACTCAGAATGGTCTAGAGTGGTTAGTGGGGTACTCCAAGGCTCTGTCCTGGGACCAATTCCGTTTAATTTATAATGGACTGTTTTGATCGGGGGAATCTTTTTCTATGAGGAAATTTCTTTCCTGAAACCACGGGTTGCAGGAAAGAAAAATCACCTGTATCGCCGGCTTAACTGGTTTGTATGGTTTCTCCACTAAGCATTTTTCCTCTGGCTACCAGAGAGGCTGGTACATCCAATCCTTTGTATATGATTCACATAGGACACAACCCTCTTCCTTCTACTGGTTACTGATGAAAGGACTACTTTGCCTATAAGCGGAGGCTGGCCATACAAGATATGAAAAGATATGGTGGATTTGTCCACACTGACAAATATATTGCTATTTCTGTATGATGCGCACAACCCAACCATATGTCCTTGATCCCAGAATTTATCATGTGTAGGCTCCTCTGTGGTGTAACCTAAAAATGGGACTGTATACAAGTGTATACCTCATGTATCCTTATAAAAAAAAAAAAAAAAAAAAAAAGACATCCCATTGTGGTTATGGTAAAATCAGTGTGTAGTAAACATACCACATCGAATATGCAGCACCGTTTAATGCATAACCACCAGTAAAACCTAAACTGCATTTAGAAGCATGACAAACATGGAGATATCTGCAACTAGATGGGAAAGTAGTTATATTAATATAACTCAGTGTGTATTCATGTGTGAAGGTGAACTCACTTTTGTAGAGTAATAGCCTGTCATAATGTGTGTAATATGACAGTCAATATTAACAGACATATTAATTATAAATCACAGTAGTAATAGGCGGAAGAGTGCAGATAATCAATTGTAGAAACTGTATTTGGATGTGCATACACCAGAGCGCCAGTTCACTTAAGAAAGAAAGAAAGAAAGAAAGAAAGAAAGAAAGAAAGAAAGAAAGAAAGAAAGAAAGAAAGAAAGAAAGAAAGAAAGAAAGAAAGAAAGAAAGAAAGAAAGAAAGAAAGAAAGAAAGAAAGAAAGAAAGAAAGAAAGAAAGAAAGAAAGAAAGAAAGAAAGAAAGAAAGAAAGAAAGAAAGAAAGAAAGAAAGAAAGAAAGAAAGAAAGAAAGAAAGAAAGAAAGAAAGAAAGAAAGAAAGAAAGAAAGAAAGGCTTGATTCCATGACTCAGCTAATATGTATCAGTTAAAATATAGATCTGAGCTATTATTTCTTTTTGTCTGTAAATAACATTTAAAGCAATGTGCTACACTATAGCAACAGTACTCTAGCTGCATTAGTACGTCAGGAGATACTTGGGCTTTAGAACTACTTACTAATTGTTTTTAAGTTTGATTTTTATATATCTGACATTCTTTTTATGTTCTTCTAAATTTGTTGTTGAAAAGAAAAAGACCAGCCAGTATTTAAGGGCAGCCATGTGATACAGAACTGCAATTTACGTTTACTGGTCCTTGACATACTCCGATATTACACATAAATAATAGTAAATGTAGGAATTTTTGCATTCAGCAATGAACCTGTGGTTGCCAGTTGGGCAGCACATTAAAAAGGATTATACCAGGCAATTAGAAAATGATAAAAAACATAATAAGGCTACATAAGTAATACAAATCCCTTGTGTAAGTCGATTACAGAAAAATGAGTACTATGCAAAAGTGCCCATCATTCAACATATTACTCCAATCTGTCTGGGTATTTTATGACAATTTCTGACAGATGGACCAATAGAATCAGCAAGAACTGAAGAATTTTAGATTGGGGTAAATGGGACTGGCAGTGAAATTGAGCCCTGGTGCATACTGGTCTGTCCTTATGTATGGGAACAATTTTCCTACAACTACTACTGTGAAACTCCAGCTTAGTACTACTGCTTACGCCAGGCACAGAGCACACAAAGGCCACAGTGATCCTCACTTTATTTATTTTTTCCTAATTAATGCAGCAGAGCAAAGCCCATAAACTTTCAAACAGACATCCAAGGCATGACTGTAAGGCTGCTAGTCAAAGCCTATCCTAGATGTGGGTCTTCTTTCTCCAATATTTAGCTTAGAAACAATTACAAAAATTCTCACTTATGGTCATGTTTTAGTCTACAAAATGAAGATATCTTGCTTGATATCACTTGCAAGTTGGAAAAAAACACAGCTCCCCATTAATCTGGAGCTGCAAAATATGAACCATTCATGCTGTGAAATAATGTAGGGATCTCAGCACATGCAAATATCTCAATCATTAGCTTCAATCCAATCTATGCGCCTATGGTTACTGATAATGGCTAAAACAAGGAACATCTTATCTGCTGAACTAGAACATGTGACATCCATTTAAGTGAACTGAGCCGCTCTTTTGGCTGCTAATGAACATTGTTGTATGGTGCAAGCTGCACCACTTATGAATGATTAGGACATTAAGTGCCACACTAATATATTCAAGTTTATTACAAGATTTAAATGCTGCAAAACCAAATGTTTTTAAAGGGACTATACCTCTTATCCCTCCATCATTGCTTTACAAAAATAAAACAATGACACAGTGTAGGTGGACACAAAAAACAATCTATAGTCGATACAAGTTTGCACAGGAAGCCATCATTATCTCATTTACACAGTAAGTCCTAATTACTCATCCCTACCAGTGTTGGGCTGAATACACCCCCCCCCCCCCCTTTCAGGTCTGGTATAGATTTTTTTTTTTGGTATAGATTTTTCACCCCTCCTGAACCATACCAGGCAACATGCTCAACATGTAGGGGTGCTTTGGGGTGGGGGGACTTTGCCCCCCCCACCCCAAAGCACCTTGTCCCCATGTAAACAAGGGCCGCTTCCCAACAAACCTGGGCTGTGGTGCATACCGGGTCGTGAGGTCACAAGGGGGCAAGGCCACCAGGTGATTTCCCCAGGTGGCCTTGCCCCATACCTATTTAGGAACTGCTCGGCAGAGCAGGCATTTGGCAGTCAGCCTTCCTTGTGGGCGGGCCGTTTCTTTTTGCTTTCCTTTTGGGTCTGGCGGTGCGGAAGGCATAGTAATCTCGACTATGGATCTACATCAGGGGACATTGTTTTTTTAAATAAATTGTCAAAAACTGCCTCTTGTCTATTTTTTGGGATGAATGGGTAGGGGCACAATGTACCCCATACTCATTCACATAAATATGGGGGGGGGGGGATCTGGGGTCCCCCTTATTAAGGGGGCTTCCAGATTATGATAAGCCCCCTGCCCATTGACCTCCACAACCACCGCCCAGGATTGTTGGGAAGAGGCCCTTGCCTCCATCAAAATGGGGACAAGGTGCTTTGGGGCGGGGGGGGGGGGGGCTTAGGACTTCCATTGTGTCAATATCCATGGCTTAAAATTATCCATACAAATATGAGACTAATCCATATTGAGAAAAATGAACACCGGACATGTATTAAGTGCCTTAAAAATTAAATACATAGGAAAATTCAGGCCAATTTGGAGACTGCATTTTTAAAATGGACAAAAAAACACTGTTAGGACTAGTTTACCCTTGCTTCAAAACAAGGCTTCAGACACGCTTTGTTAAAGCTCTCTGAATGCCAGTCAAAGCCCCGACACTAAATAAAATAGTTTGCTTACAGTCCTGTTTACAACTTGCCTTTGCTTTGGCTTAGTTTCAAAAATGATACCCCATGTAGCTTTAGTGGGGCTTCAAAGAGTCTTCAAAGCCTCCATAGAAGTCTATGACAAAGCTCGCTTGAAACACCACTGAAACTTTATTGAAGCACCACAGAAGCATCAAAAAAGCAAGCTTGGAATTTTTTCATTCTTTGTTTGGCTTAGTTTTTCAGTATTGTTTCTTTCTTTTTTTTTTTTTTTTTTTTTTTATATTGCACACTATATAAAAGAGTGCTTCACTGATTTTTTTTAATCAGTATTGCTTGAAGGTTTGGTGATAAACTCTTTAGTGGTAGCAGCTCCTTAGACACTATTATTTTGGTGTTGGTTCTGCAGTACTTTTTAGTTTTTGAGTAATAGTTTTGTGCAGTAGTGCGAGGACTTATACAGTAGATTACAGACAAATGAGTGCTATGTAAAAGTGCCCATCATTGAACATAGTACTTCAATCTGTCTGTAATGTTCCATCTGTCAGAAAATACCCAATCAGCAAGAACTGCAGAATTTTAGATTGGGGTAAATGGTACTGGGGGTGAAATTGAGCTCTAATGCATACTGGTCTATCCTTATGTATGGGAACAATTTTTACTGCAACAGTTACTGTGAAATTCCAGCTTAGTACTACTGCTGGTACCAGGCACAGAACACACACAGGCCACACTGACCCCCACTGTATATTTTTCTAGTTAAAGTAGCAGAGCGGAACCCATAGTAGCACAAACTCTCAGGCAGACATCCAGGGCAGGACTGTAAGGCTGCTGGTCAGAGCCTATCTTAGACTTAGATCTTCTGTCTCTATCATCTACCATATACAATATTTAAATTCTAAACAATAGTAAACATTTTTACTTATAGGTACATTAAGCAGTCATGCTATAGCCTAAAAAATTAAGATATCTTGCTTGGTATTGCTTGCAAACGGGTAAAATCAACAGCTCCCCATTAATCTGGAACTGCAAAATGAGAACTATCCATGATGTGAAATAGTGTAGAGATCTCAGCATATGCAAGTAGTGCAGTGACTTTTCACATATAGATACCGTATATACTCGAGTATAAGCCGAGATTTTCAGCCTCTTTTTTGAGGCTGAAAGTGCCCCCCTCGGCTTATACTCGAGTCATCGCTGTCTGCCCGCTCGATCAGCGTGTCGAGCAGACAGACAGCGGCCATTCTATTCAAAAGCCGCGCCTCCGGCTCCGCCTTCGCCTGTGATAGGCGGAACACTGAATTTCCCAGCAGCCTGTGTTCCGCCTATCACGGACATCGTATCATCCTCGTACTACGGACGAGGATGATACGACGTCTGTGATAGGCGGAACACAGGCTGCTGGGAAATTCAGTGTTCCGCCTATCACAGGCGAAGGCGGCGGCGCAGCTTTTGAACTTTACAATGGCCGCCGACGAAGAGGGCACGGGACAGAGGCAAGGGAAGGCACGGCACGGGACGGGACGGGACGGCGGCGGCAAGGCACGGCACGACACGGGACGGATGCAAGGAGGCAAGTCACGGCACGGGACGGAGGCAAGGAGGCAAGGCACGGGACGGAGGCTCGGGACAAAGGTAGGCTGGACACACACACACACACACACACACACACACACACACACACACACACACGGATGGAGACACACACAGGGATGGATGGATGGATGGATGGATGGAGACACACACACACACACAGGGATGGATGGATGGATGGATGGAGACACACACACACAGGGATGGATGGATGGATGGATGGATGGAGACACACACACACAGGGATGGATGGATGGATGGACACACACACACACAGGGATGGATGGACGGACACACAGGGATGGACGGACACACAGGGATGGACGGACACACAGGGATGGACGGACACACAGGGATGGACGGACACACACACAGGGATGGACAGGCATGTCTCACCCTCGGCTTATACACGAGTCAATAAGTTTGCCAGTTTTTTTGGGGGTAAATTGGGGGCCTCGGCTTATATTCGGGTCGGCCTATACTCGAGTATATACGGTACTTTAAAAGTTGTGTTTGCAAACATCTACAGTATGTCTCCATAAGGAGATGGAACGTCTGAGACACCAAAAAGTGTGGATGTATACTGAAGATGCAATTCTAATACAGCACTAAACTGCATTGGGATTGATTTATTAAAGTCAAATAGGCTGTGGACTTTGCAGTTGCACTCATTTCCCCAGAACTTAGTAAATGTGGGGAAACTACACTTTGTAAAGAATACCCAATCAAGTGCAAGAAAAAATAAATAAAAAAATAAAACAGCATTTTTGATTGCATGTGATTGGATGGTGGGAATCAGCAGAGTGTCACCACATTCACTAAGCTCTGGGGAAAATGAGTGCAACTGTACTTGCAAAGTGTACAGTCTACTTGTCTTTAGTAAATCAACACCACTGTGCTTTAAATTGCCATCATTTACTTAAGGAATTAATATATTAGTATTTATTTTAACAGAGACTGGCATATAATACAAACTTCAAGCTTTTTTTCTTGATGGATGCTTACACTGACACCAGACACCATCCTTAGAGACTCTTATGCAAGACGCATGTTAAAAAAGTAGTACATAATGACCAGCAAAAAACACTGTTAATGATCCATAAGCTAAGAAATATTAGTATACTAATATTAGTATTAGTAATATTAGTATACTAATTAGTATACTAATCATACATGGATAACCTAAAAAAAAATTTAAATACCGTTTTCATTGGTCGCAGGTTCTGAGCTTTCCCAATCCATTGATTTCTTAACTGCCTTTTTCCATCGAGCATAGCGATATTCGCTTTCTGAAAGAGAACATTTAGAAAGAGATCATTAAGAGTTTTGTTGGTATTCTTGCAAAGACAGCAAAAACTGTCTGGGCTCTTCACCTTCTGGATTAATCTGTGGCTCAAAGCGTTCACAAGTCACTGCCGTCAAGTCACTGGGGTTAAGACTCCAGACACCCACTCCTTCAGCCGCTCCTGCAGCCATGGCAGCTCCTAATGCGGTTGTTTCAGGCATTGAAGGTTTTACTGAGAAATAAAAAAAAAAAAAAAAAAAAGGTCACTCTCACATCATCTATACTTGCAGACAGTGAGAACGGTTTTTGTTCTGCATTCTTAAGACTTCTATGAAAAAACACCACTTTTAAAGCTGAGATATAGGAAATGAATATTTAATATAGGGCAAGTATAATGCCAAATTCTACAAAAATCTCTGTCCACAAAGCTGTCTGACCGCAGAATAGAATATTAGGCTGGGCTTGGAAAAGAGATTTAGTAAACACATTTCAACTCTTCTCCTGTTTCCCCCATCAAGTCTGAAGTATAGTAAAGTTGGCTTTCCATTCATAATGTATGGACATCATTGGGAGATATAACACAATAGCCATGCTCTACCCACTCAGTAACAAATACTGTATGCATCGGACTTCCCCAGACTTCATGGCTCAGCTTCACTAACTGCTATGTCCAGGTACAGTGCCCTTACCAGCCAGTCAGAATGGACATTGAAATCAGAGTTGGCAAACGTTAGCTTGAAGTCAGGGAGGGTCAGGCTCAAGTAACAAAGTGAACGTTGATAAAAAAATAATAGGCATCATATAGCATTTGCTCTTATATTAAATATCTAATATATAAAGCTGAAAATTAGCTTAAAAAATCCCTACAGTTTTACTTACTTACCTGTAATGAAGTATGTATCACATTTTTAAGGCAGCTGGATCTTGTAGAAATCTTTACTACAGGGATGCCTGTCCTCTTCCTGTCTATGAACTTTCAGCACTAAAGCAATAACTTTGGTCTGATGGGGACACCTCACTTCCTCCTCATTGAGAAAAGTTCTTCCGTCCATTACACTGCTTAGAACATCTGATCTTAGAATTGGGGGGTGTAGTCTGAGTCACAGTATTCTGTCCCCCATTCACATATTGTGTTACAAACAGTGAAACCAATGAAATAACTTTTCACAAATGGTTCAGAAGGCAGGAGGGAGCATGTCCATGTTGGACCATTGGTACTGCTGTTCTACCCGATGATCTGGTAACCAGTGCACTGCTGGAACTTCAGAGACTGGATGAGAACAGGCACAGTGAAGATTTCTGCAGGATCCAGCTGCCTTCATTACAGGTAGGTGATGTGGCTAAAGCTGCAAGAATTTTTTTAATAAATAAACTTCTGCTTTAAAATACTAGGAATATAGAAGTGCACATTCCGTCTATGTCCTAAGTGAAGAAATATTACATTTGAGTAAACCCAGAAAATAAAACAGTCTAACGGAGCTGAACAATCACTTATTGGAGATTGGTTGTTGCAGGCTACATGTTGTATATTCTATAGTTCATACTTATCTTAATCATAACAAGGATCCATAGCCACAACGTGAGGTGATAAGAGTGATAGAAAAACTGCCAGCACGCAGTCTCCCAAAGTGATGTATGAGAAACGACATACAGATTTGAGTACAACACTTCTTTATGTCACAAAGGAGAAAGTACAATTCATTTATGAACTGAGAATACATAAATAACGAGGCTATAACCAATTATAAGATGGGTGTCAAAATACCCCCCCCCCCCCAAGTATCATAATGTTTATATATTTTATTCATATTTCTGATAACATATGTACTAAAAGCAAGCAAAAAGTTTATTTTTTATTTTTTTTTAAAACCTATGCCTATAGATCCTTTTGAAACTCAGATGCATCAATGATTACATTTAGTATAATATGCCTAAAAGTAATACTACTAAAAACACATTTCCCTCTACTACTAACACCACTGCCGATTACCAACCTAATTGAAAGAGAAGGCAAGTAGTAATAGATGAATACATACACAGAGCACAAAGAGTGAACGGCTTACCCACAGGAATGCATAGGATATCAGCCTGTAACTGCATAAGAATCTTATTGTTAGTCATGCCCCCATCAACTTGTAGCTGGCTTAGAGGAATTCCACAGTCTTGGTTCATTGCATCTAGAATCTGATATGAAACAATAAAATAGGGGTTGCTGAGTCTATAAAACAAAACATGCTGGTTTTGGCAAGAACTACTACTGCTTTAATTAGTTAGCTGCATCATTTAAAAGCAGTTTTTGCATTTTGTTCACATTAAAACTCTTTAAATAATATCCTATTTGGATTTAATGGGGATATTTACTAATACTGGAGTGCTCAGAATCTGGTGAGGCTGTGCATGGCAGTAAATGAACTTCTTATGTCAGCTTGTTCAGTTAAAGAATACGTAACCCCGACTTTTATATTCCTGATATGTGCCTGCTGTACCATGTACTTGTATGAAAAAGTATCCTGTTCTTTCTATTGCTTTCTTTGTGTGAAATCCGTGGGGTTCCTGCCAGTCCCTCTGCTTTCCTTTTTAATACTAACCACACTAAGCAGGAGAACACACAAAAGGTCAGTTCTCCAGCTGTGGAAGAGCAAATAAATGGCTACACATCCAGAACTCCTGATATCCCTGTGATCAATAAAAGGCTAACACCAAACACCAACAATGGTCACGTATATGCGTTTTACGTGTGTGAAATGCGTCTACGTGACCATTGTTGGTGTTATACCTGCGATCAATAAAAGGCCATCAGGAGTTCTGGATGCGCAGCCATTTCTTTCTTATTTCCAAGTTTCCCATGGAGGCGGGCCGGGGCTGGCACTCTAAGAGACTCCCTTGATCTCTCATCATACACCTTGAGCAGCGATTCCTTCTCTTATATACGAGTTCTCTAGCTGTGCTGGGAACCCAGTCTGCTCTCCACCAATGATCAGACTTGTCCTGACACAACCCCCTTGCACAGTCTTTCACTGGGAAGATCAGTGTACTGCTGTGTCTCCTGCCTCAGATCTTATGCAGCTGAGAACAGAGGGTTTGTGATTACTTATAAAAAAAATAAAAATGTATAATTTATTTATACACAAATGTTTTGCCTTTTATTTCCATTTTAAACTGAATGGTTTCTTTTACAAGGTGATCGTTTATAATCACTTTAAGCTTTGACAATAATACCTGGAAGGTGAATGGTTTCTATGCAGAGCGGCACCAGATTTTGCACATTCTAGTTTTAGTAAATCCTCCTGCCTTAACGAAAATATACAAGAAACTTCTCACTCCAGCTGCTTACTCAAGTATTGGCTTCCTATAATAGCCTTCCTCAAGTAGTGGCTCTCCCAGCAGTGATCTTCTTTAGCTAAGGCTCTAAAACTGCAGTGAGTCCTTATAGACTTGAGTTGTCTCCCAAAACTAGAGAAGCTTGGTAGATGGCCCTGTACAATTCTGTGAAGTACGGCCAGTGCTGAAGAGGACTGCAGCTGGATGATGAAAACAAACCCACAGCTCGGAGCAGACTATAGGTAGAGTATAGGTCAGTACGAGAGATGATGGGTTAATGTACATTCACAAAAGCAACTCTGCTGATAGATTTAAAAAAAATGTAAAAATTGGAGAGCTAAAGGCTCTTCAGCATTCAACATACATTAAGGTGTGTCTGATGCCTTGTCCCATGCACCAATTATTATTCTTCTTTTTTCTATTTTTACTTTTGCAGGTTGACGCTTTTTTTTATTCCAGCAACAGTCACTTTAAGTACATTTATGTGTACGGTTTACTTGCCAAAGAATCTCATTTAAGTTTAACCAAGAAGAAGCAATGAAAACTACCTGAATGTGCAGTGTGGAAGATAATGTGAAAATTATAAGACTACAAATCCTTTGTACAAACATAAAATGAAAAATCCATAGACAGAACATATTAGTATTTCAACTTTGTATTTATCTGTCTGACTGGAGTTGAATCTTAACAAATAATTACAAATGAGATGTGATGGAGCTTAAAAAAAATAAAATAAAAAGGAGTATTCACAGCAATCGAAGAGGGAAGGGGTCTGCTTTCTGGCTGCACAGCTATAGCATATTATAGATTGGCAAATGCTCTTTCACAAAATATTTACCTAGTTGTAGGATCAATTCTATTTGATTTTTTTTTATTCTTGCAATATTAATAAATGTTGAATCATTATTGATATGATTTATATGCTATGTAACTAGGGATTTCTTCTTTTTTTTTTTTTTGCAAATTTTATTTTTTCTTTTTTTACAACCGATGGTTACGTTTTCATACCACACATGAAAATTAAATCATAAAACTACAAGTAATTGCCTTGGAATTAGATTTGGCTTCTACAGAATTAACCGTACTTACACAAGTTTATTAAATGTATGTAAATATGCAAATTGTAACAAAATAGCACAGAAAGATCCTAAGGTTAGGTTACTAAGTGTACAATGAGGTGAAAAGTGCAACAGATGCTTTTTACTATTTATTGTCAGTGGGACACATTAACTAAAATTTCTGTCACTGGTTAACCCTAAGTAATGTAAATCTTGGGTACGGAACCTTTTGGAGACCTGCATACAGTAATCGATTCGATTCGTAAAAAGCTTATACTTGGACCTTATGAAAGCAGTCTTTAAAGAATAAGTTCACCTTTTGTAACATGTTACACCCATATATTACAAATCCACTGGTCCCCGCATGCCCCCGGCTCCCCGTTGTGACAGGGGATCTTCTTCCCCCACCCTCTGTCACACCTTGCAAAGAACATGGCCGTGCGGAGCTCCACCCGCCCAGACACTTTACTCATTCACAGAATTCTGTGAACAGAAAGCTACATGGTTCGGCAGCCTTTGCGGCTGTTGGCTAGTAGTTCTCAGTGGACTACCACTGCGCTAATGAGTGCTGCGGTAGTTCATTGATGCTTCCTGTTAGTGTGCAACTACTTGGTCGTATGATGTACAGGCCTATGGCTTACATGCAGAGTCTGCAAGAGCCCTACATTGCACCCCCGATCTGCTTATCGGGGTGCAATGCTGTCCAGGCTCCCAATAAGAAAAATAATAAATTTTTTAAAAGGTGAACTTATGCTCCAAGTATTCAAGGTAATGGCAGCTAGAGGTACTCAGCCAGTGTTCCCAGAGTCTTTCAAATGGAGGAAGACATTTTGGAATTGGAATTTTGTTGGAATAAAAATAGGATTTTTTTAAATACAGCTTACCTGTAAAATCCTTTTCTTGGGAGTATATCACTGGCCACAGAGCTCCATCAATTATTTAGTGGGTTAGATACTGGCAAGCCAAGTTCCTCCCCTATATAACCCCTCCCATATGGGGAGTACCTCAGTTTATAGTTTGTAGCAAAGCAATAAGTATCTCAATGTGTATATATATATATTATATATATATATATATATATATATATATATCCCAAAGAGGGGTGTGTCCCGTGATGCACTCCCAAGAAATGGATTTTACATGCAAGCTGTATTAAAAAATTATATTTTCTTGTTCATACATCATGGGACACAGAGCTCTATCAATTACTCAGTGGGATGTCCCAGAGCAATGCCCAAATTGAGGGGAGGGAGACAGATCAAAAAGCAGGCCGCCATTGGACATGAGGACCTATACTGCTGCCTGCAGAACACTGCCGAAGGCGGTATCTTCATGCCCTTTCACATCCACCCGAAAGAATTTGGTGAATGTATGGATGGAAGACCAAGTTGCAGCCTTGCAGATCTGAGCCAAGGAGGCTTGGTGAAGCACTGCGGATTAAGCACTTAGTGCTCTAATTGAGTGCGCTCTCAAATGAAACCATGAGCCTGAACAATAACCTGTCGAATCTACATCTTAGAGATAGTGAATTTTGACGCTGCCTGGCCCTTTCTAGGCCCTTCTGGCAGTACAAACAAAGCATCAGATTTTCGTTTCAGAGCAATCGCGTTCAGATAGACCTTGACTGCTCTTACTACATCAAGAGAGTGCAACAACCTTTCTTCTGAAGAATGGGGACCCGTACAAGGACGGTAGGACAACATCTTGGTTCATATGAAATCCTGATACCACCTTAGGCAGCAAAAAGCTGTTAATTCTGATACCCCTCTAGCAGAGCATATGGCAACCAGAAACTCGATCTTCTGGTTAAAATAACCAAAGAAATACTGCGTATTGGTTCAGAAGGCCGTTTTTGTAAAAACAGACCATTCAAATCCCACAGGCACAAGGGAGACTGGAATTAAACGTAAGACCCCTTGGATAAAAAGCCCAGACTAAGGAATGAGAGGAGAGGAGAGTGGCCTCTGGGAAAAAAAAATAAAAATTTGATATGGCCGAGAACTGACCCTTGATGTGCTCAAGGCGAGTTTCATTTTTACCCCTAACTGTAGAAAGGGGAGACTTCTGCCAGTGCCATACCTTTAAGGATGCCAACCCCTGGATTCACCCCAGGAAACATACATCTTCCAGGCTCTGTGATAGATGAGCCTGGCCCCTAGCATGAACCAGAGTAGAGAGAACTGGACCCGAAAGCCCATGACTTTTCAGGATGTAGGTATCAACAGTCAAACCATCCAATTTAGATTCTGAAAGGAAGGATGGAATACTAGTCCCTGTGAGAGCAGGTCTAGGCATAGTGGAAGAATCCAGTGTCTTCCTACCGCCAGCTTTACAATTCCTCTATACCAAAGCCTTCTGGGCTGGGCTGGGCTGGAGCCACCAGAATAACCGGTTACTTCCCTGCCCTGATCCTGTGAAGATACGGAAGGAGTGGAACCAGGAAAACGACTAGGTCAGAGAGAACTGATCCCAAGGAATTATCAATGTGTCTGTTCCGCATGCTAGTGGACCTTTGTTCTTGACAAAAACAAAAAAAATCATCCGGCTTCATGTTGAACCCAGAGGATAGAAGATCTACATCCGGTGTACCCGTGTACCCTATTTCCGGCCTATAGCCTGAAATATGGAGGGGTGTAGAGACCATTCTCCTGGACACACCTACTAGATTTCCATCCTTGGAATGAAGGCTGAAGATAGGCAAGGAACATGCCACGCTGTGCAAACAAAAAATGGTTTACCTCCCTCTGGGCATTCAGACTCCTGGTGTCTGCTTTATTGATATAGGTCACTGCTGTAGCATTGTTGGATTGTATCTGGACAGGACAGCCTTGTGACTTGTAAGTTTAGGACCTGAGGGCCAAACGTACTGAATCTCCAGAATATTGACGGGCAGGAACCTTTCGGTTTGGATCACTTTCCTTGGAGCGAAAGCTCTTCTAGAACTGCACCTCAGCCTTTAAGGCTGGTATCTGTAGTTACTACTTTCCTGGTGACTGGAATAAAGGATTTTCTTGTAGACTTTTGGCTAGCAACCACCAACTGAGGCTCCTATGTACTTCTAATGTCAGGCGCCTGGGAAGAACTAAGGATTGGATCCTCTTGCTCCAAGCAGACAGTATACTGTTCAGTAATGGTGTTGAATGAAAACTGGGCGAAAGGAACAGCCTTAAATGAGGCTACCATCTTCCCGAACAACCTCATACAAAAAGGCAAAACGGAAGGTCTATCCCTTGTTTTGCACACTTGGGCCAAATCTTTATGGTCTTGGCCTTTGACGTGGGTAAAAGATAGCCCAAAGCAGGGTATGTCCCCAAATACCCTAGCCTTCATAGGGGCTATAAAGACCATGCTGGACCCACTTAGGTCCAGCCATGCTACCGACTGATCTATCAGCAGCAGACTGCTTTGGTATGCCATTACAGCTATACCCTGAGCACTTTAGACCCACTAGAGGCAGGCCCTAGCAGTTTATAAAAAGACTTGAGCATGGTGACAAACCACAAGTGCAAGACTACCAACCAGAAGAGGTGCTGTTTTCTTGTGAAATGCCATGCAAGTTCTGAAAACACATATGCAACCGATTCATATGTGTAAGTGGCAAGAGTTAACGCTATATACCTCAAAAGAGGCGTGCGTTCATGGAAGCATGAATTTTCTACAACATGTTTAAAACATAAAAAGTGTGCGCTGTACATACGCTTACCTATAACACGTGTGCTATGGAAGGGGCACCTTGCAAGCAAGCATGCGTCTTCGAATGTGTAATGCAAGATTACACATCCTGTATCCAGGCAGACACATATTCCTATGTAAACATAAGGAATCCTGTATAATTAAGGAGGCTAAATTAACAGGCCTTGTTATGCAAATCTAGATGATCAGGCAACCTTAGGCAATCAGCATTCATATGCGATTCAGCATCCTTTATGCGACCAAACATTTTATGCATTATGAGCACTACTGTGCGGACAAGTACCCTTGTGAGACCAAGGACTCTTGTGTGATCAAGCACCCCTGTGCGATCCAGCATCTTTCTGCAATCAAACATCTTAATGCGATTTTAAGCATTTATGAAAAAAATTAGCTTCTCCGCGTGACCAAGTATCCTTGAGTAATCAAGGACTGGTGTGAGATCAAGCACCCCTTTGCAATCCAGACTCTTTATGCAATCAAGCATCTTTATGCTTATTTTTAGGCATTTTTTGTAAAACATGCCTCTCCACGTGACCAATTATCCTTGGGTAATCAAGGACTCTTGTGAGGTCAAACACCCTGGTGTGATACCGCAACTTTATGCACGCAAGCATTCTTATGCGATTTAGGCATTTCTGTGAAAACAAGCCTTTCTGCTTGAGCAAGTATCCCCAGGCAAACAAGGACTCTTGTGGGGCCAAGCACTCTTGTGTGACCCCGTATATTTATGCAAACAGGCATTTATGTGTTTTTAGGCATTTCTGCGCAAATAAGCATTAATGACCAAGCATTCTCATGCAACTATGTAAGTTCACACAAACAGAAAAAGAACACGTATCTCTATGTGTATTACATGTTCTGCCACATGCATCTTGTACACATTCCAATACTCAGGTAATTTATGCAAATATGTGGAAAAAAGGAAGTTATCCTCTGATGACATGCGTTCCAGCACTCATGCGTTTAGCTGTTTGTGTTAGCAGCAATGTGCACAGAACCGTGTACAGCACCTGGTATTCCCAGACAGTCTCACATCCAGGTACTAACCAAGCCTGACCCTGCTTAGCCTCGGAGATCAGACGAATTATGTGGTCGTAGGCATCTCAGCAGTTATGCGGTTTGGCTAGTTTGTAAGCAAGCACCTGCATGAGGAGCTCGTTGAGGTTCTTTAAGAAAAACACAAGTAGGAGACAGAGGCTTCAGCCGTCTAGGCTGAGGGCAAGTTATACGCAGCATGAATCTCTGTAAAAGATTGCAGCTACCTCTGCCTCGTCAAATTGCACCGGCTCCCCATCTCCTGATGGTGAACTTTCATTATCAGATTGTTGATCCTCTTGATTGAGGATTTAGGGCAGGGGAAGGGGAACTACCCCAATTTCTGCCCTCTTGTGAGGATGCTGCGATTAAGCAGCTAATTTCTCTGTACACCACACACTGCAAATGCAAACAACATCTCTAAAAGACCACTAGGGCTGCAATGTTGGGAGAAGCTGCAAGCCTGACAGGGGCAATGGTTCATCCTGTGTGGCTGCCTCCATGCTTTCGGGGGGGGGGGGGGTAGAACCCTTAGATCTAGGCTCTTTTACCTGCCCCTGAAGCCCTCTTATGGGGGGACATAGTCCTAAGCTGACAAAAGCAGAGCTACTAGAATAAATGCAATCACTGTTGTGCCTAATCTTACAATATTATTTTTAGCTTAGTCTGTACAACCTGATGCCGAGTAGGTGTCCCAACGCTTAAAGAGCTTTGGCGTTCTGGGCATTTAAAAACAGCTGCCTCGTGCCTGTGCACTGATGTGCTATGCACGGCGCTATAAACCACGCCTCCCCTCCTCACCGAATAAGCGTGCGCACGTAGGACCAACATGGCGGCGGCTGGGGTGAGGAGGGCGAAAGGAGACAAGGAGTACTACGTGGGACCCTCTAGACTTCGTGAGATCCCCCCTTTCAGATCATGGGGCAGAGCCTGCAGGGGAGGAGGTGAGCGGCTTCACAGACCGGCTTCAGTGAGCGTGTATCCTGAAAGGCATGTAAGTATACAGCAGGTAGGTCTCTTACTCCCTCTAGTGGCGGAAAACAAGACATGCAAACTACTCATAGAAGATAATCCATAAGGTGTATACTTAGGATTGTTTTCACATACCTTATCCCCGCCGCAGGACTGCTGAGAACAGACAGATCCAACCTTCACCCATCATGGCGGGTAATGTTGTGCCAACCTTCAGGGTTCTGGGTTCCTACGTACCCGATCCTCTTCCCTAGACCTGTAGAAGACTCTGCCAGAAACTTTTCGAGCAACTTTTAATTTGCGCCCCAAAGTGCTGGATCCCAGAGCCCAGTCCTCAGAGAGCAACATTACAGGCAAAACCTTGTATCTTCTTTCACGAGGCCCGGGTACCATCCATCTTAGGCATTTTTATTGGCCCGAGGCATGAATCCAGTTGTATAGCTCCTAGGCCCCCACAGAGACCATCAAATAGAGCTCTCTTCCTAGCACATCTTCAACGTGACCAAACACCTTAGACACTGGCGAAAAAACTGAGGTACTCTCCATATGGGAGGGGTTATATAGGGGAAGAACTTGCCTTGTAATTAGGGTTTGCCAGTGTCCAATCACCTGATGGTGACTATCTAACCCACTAAGTAATTGATAGAGCTCTGTGTCCCATGATGTATGAACAAGAAAAGTTATTTTGCCCATACCAGATATTTAGCCTGGAGGGTGAAGTTGACTGTATTAATCACCTTTTTCCAATATTAAAGTTTGGGCCTACTTATATCCCCCTGCTTGGAGATGCTGGACTGTGGATCCCCCCCTCCCCCCCTGCAAGTACTGGCATCTCTGAACTATATAGACTGTTTGTAACATTAATGTTGTGTGCCATCGTCCCTTGTGGAAGTCTGACTTGTATATTACATTA
Source organism: Lithobates pipiens (assembly GCF_037356315.1). Taxonomy (NCBI): domain Eukaryota; kingdom Metazoa; phylum Chordata; class Amphibia; order Anura; family Ranidae; genus Lithobates; species Lithobates pipiens. The sequence goes on from NW_027507748.1 coordinate 429,891,907, forward strand.
TTCATTTAGTACCGTATATACTCGAGTATAGGTCGATCCGAATATAAGCAGAGGCCCCTAATTTACCACAAAAAAAATGGGAAAACTTATTGACTCGTGTATAAGCCGAGTGTGTGTCCGTGTCCCTGTGTGTGTGTGTCCGTCCATCCCTGTGTGTGTGTCCGTCCGTCCATCCCTGTGTGTGTGTCCGTCCGTCCATCCCTGTGTGTGTGTCCGTCCGTCCATCCCTGTGTGTGTGTCCGTCCGTCCATCCCTGTGTGTGTGTCCGTCCGTCCATCCCTGTGTGTGTGTCCGTCCGTCCATCCCTGTGTGTGTGTCCTGTGCCTTTGTCCTGTGCCTTTGTCCTGTGCCTTTGTCCTGTGCCTTTGTCCTTCTGCAGCGATCTGCATGTAAAAACATGCCAGGATCGCCGCACCTCTTCTCGTCTGTGACAGACGGCGGCCATTCCACTGTTCAAAAGCCGCGCCTCCGTCTGTGATAGGCGGAACACTCAATTTCCCAGCAGTCAGTGTTCCGCCTATCACGGACATCCTCTCATCCTCGTCCGTAGTATGAGGATGAGCGGATGTCCGTGATAGGCGGACCACTGACTGCTGGGAAATTGAGTGTTCCGCCTATCACAGACAGGGAGGCGCGGCTTTTGAATAATGGAATGGCCGCCGTCTGTCTGCACGACACGCTGATCGTGTAGACAGACGGCGGTGACTCGAGTATAAGCCGAGGGGGGGCACTTTCAGCCCTAAAAAAGGGGCTGAAAATCTCGGCTTATACTCGAGTATATACGGTAAACTCTTTTAAAAGACAAAAACAAAAAGTGATTCAGTGTAGAGTTTTGTGATTCTTTACAGATAGACTCAGACAGAGGCTTGTATATACAAATGGCGACAGAACCTCTAAAAGCATATATCCTTAAAGCAGAGTGTATTTTATCTCATATATGTTCTCTCAATGTTAATAAAGCAACAACAGATGTGCGGCTCATCTTCTCAGATACATAAATGAATACATATCACATGCTGGAAAATGACTACCGGTAATTGATTTATAGGGGAATTGTCCAAACAACTGTGGCCTTTGTACTTGCCGATTTCCCACAACAATTGAATGAGTCATGACTTGTGTATCATATCCTAATGTGCTACATCTACATTTTATTTTATTTTAGGGGTTTGGTCTGGTACACGAGCTATGCACCACCTAAATGGTATAGCAAATGCCACCACTGTAAATGATCTCCATCTTTACACTGGTACTGTGTATGTTGTAATCTAGTTCCAGGTCAGTGCCAGTACTGAAGCCTGGGCATCAGCCAGATAGCCAGGGAACAAGCATTTTTAAAATGAAAGGTCAGTGATGGAAGTTGATGTATTTCGTATAGCAGAGGAATCATTTTTGCAACATATGCTACACAAGGCACTGGATACTATTATTATTTAATATTAATATGCCACAAAGGAACATGAATAATATTTCAACTGAAAAATCAGAAAAATAATGTCATGAAAGGGGTTTAGATTACAATGTGCAGGCAGAGGTTAGGTTTAGGCCAACATACTTACAAGAATGTACACAGATCATTTACAGTAAAGAAAGAATACTGCATTTTTTCAGTCATGAAGACAGAAGTTGCTGTGGGGTTATATTTGGAAACCTCTTACAGACTTAATTATTTAAGACAAGACGCATATAAGAGTTTTCAAAACCAGAATTACCACAGCCAGGGATTGCTGACAAATATGTACTGTGCTAGTTTAGGCGCTGGGTTCAGTGAAAAATAATATAACAAGCTGAAAGTGACACATTACACAGGCGTAAGCAATAAAAAGAGTTGCAAAGCATTTTTAATAATGTGCTAAGGGGAAGCAACCCACAGAATATCCATTTATAGCAGCTAACCCAATCTAGTTTGCTGCAGGCAGGTCAGTGAAAAATGAATTGTGACCGTCTACTACGAGTTACTGTACTTTATTGCTTTGTTTAATTGGTTTCCAAAAAATGGTAAAACAAAAATAGCAGGAGACAAATGACAGTCTAAAATGTTCACGTATCTGTAGTAATTGCACAGCGCATAGATTCTAATGTAAAAGCTTGCTCACCTCTCTGGTCTGAAAACACACAGCTTCAAGAGCAGCAAATGCTATGTGATTCTTGTTCGTGAACTGCGTGAGACCGCAGATGATTCTATACACATGGAAACAAAAACAGGCAATCAGGTAAAGCATTCTAAATGAAGGCTGACCCATAGACATTGAGGGTGGTTGGACATACAGAAAGAATCTGACAAACACGCCATAAACTTGCATGTTGATGTTGGACAAGCATACAGATTTTTTGGATAGCGTAAGGGAGGGTTGTTACCCCTGTAATGTTTATTTTTGCCTATTGGGAAGATTTCCCTTCACTTCCTGTCCCATTGCCAAAACAGGAAGTGTGAGGAAATCTCTCCAAATTTGGCAATCTATTAGCGACCCCCCGGTCACCAGAACTTGTGCCCCCATTGGACAATTTTCCCTCTATTACTTTTCTGGGGACAACCCAAAATTTGGGTTTTTGTCCATCTAGGACTTACTTTCAATGACAATGGAAAACAGGACAAATGGAGAGGATGAATCTCCCTAACGGGAGCACAAACAGCAATAAAAAGTGGCAGGCATTCTAATCCGGCTCGTCGACTTCTCGTCTGTGCTATAGCTGAAAGATGGCTACAGTACGGTTGTCCATTTCTGAGAAGGCACAGCTGATCACAGATCTGGGAAGGCACAGCTGATCACAGATCGGGGTAAAGGGCAGATCACAGCAGCCCTTTACCATGTGAACAGCTGTGTCCAATCACAGCTGATGACATGTAAACAAACTTGCTGGTTAATGACAGCCCTTTCCTCCCGCGCTGTCACAGTGTGAGGAGAGTCTATAACTGGCAATTATGACAGGGGAATTTTGCACTGATCATCCAGTGCCCATCACTGAAGGAAAAAAAAAAAAAAAAAAGATTTTCTTCAAACATTTTGGTCCTTTTTTCATTTGTTTAGCAAAAACTAGAAAAGAAAAAACAGCAGCGATTATATACTACCAAAAGAAAGCTCTATTTGTGTGAAAACAATGCTAAAAAGGTCATTATTACAGTGTTGCATGACCACACAATTTTCATTCAAAGGGTGGCAGCACTGAAAGCTGAAAATTGGCCTGGGCAGGAAGGGGGTGAAAATACCCAGTGTTGAAGTGGTTAACAAGGGTGCAGGATAGGTTTTCTAACACCCATAGACATGAGACTGTGGCCAAAGACTGGCTTGAGGGACTCATAGCTCTGTGTAACTAACAATATGAACATGAGCAATTGGCTATATCAGAAATTGTAGTTAATAAAAATAGTTGTGATTTTGTTATTCAACCAGTGTTTTAAATGTGTCAATATCTGTAAGATTCAAAGTTAAATGTGTTTTCTACTTTACCTGCAAATACATCCAATTTTAAACATAATAATATAAATATAACAGTAATATGCCCTGCAAGATCCAGGTTTTCATGCTAGCACTCAATATAGCTGAGGCTACTGATCAGCAGGGTGGATATAAATCAATTTTTTTTTCTTTTAAATCAAAAAAAAAATATATATATATAATAAAATCAGACATGTTTGTTATAAATTGATTTTTTAGATTTTTAGCAAATTTATTTTAATAAAATGCTTTTGGAGTATAAATCTATCTAAAAGATAGTTTTCCATTTAAGATACATTCATAATTTAGTTTTTAGTTTATTCAGCATGAAATGGAGCTTTGTTATGTAGTATGAGGCTGCATATTCTGCAATATTTACATTTTTTGGTAAACTCATTCAATTCCAAGCTCTTCAATCTGAGATAACATGCACTGCATTGATGCATTCACATAAATTCACAGTAACCATGAGATAAAACAAATTTCAGGAATATTCCTTTATCCCATTGTTTTGCAAATCTATGTAACACTACAAACCAAGATTGAATCGGTTCTGACTTCGCTGTTTTACTAACTTGACAGCTTATTATTCTAAATAGGAAATCTTCATTTTGTTTACAAACATTAACGAGTCTAACTACCAGCAAGAATAAGTCCTTACATTTAAAAGAGCACCTGTAATTTCAGATCCATCATGGCAGTGCCTGTTAGCGGGCATCCATTCACCTGCTACCGCCACGTCCCTCACCTTGTTGTGTCCCTACCGCATCACCAGCCATCCCATTAAAGTGAATGGGACTGTCGGTGAATCAACAGCGGATCAGAGAAGCAGCAGCCGTGGAACAGAGAAGACAGTTGCTCTTTAAAAATTATGATTTAAATTGAGTTGATTCAAATCAAGCCTTTTTACTAGTGATTTAAATTGTGATTTAAATCACTTGATTTAACGCAAATCCACCCTGCTGCTCAATGCTTACAGTTTCCCCTGCACATCCCTGGGAGGTCAGCTCAGAAAAACAGCATGATATCTGCTGAGGTTCAGCTGAGGAACATCTCACCCCTCATAACCAAGATTACATTTTGTGAGTTATTTTGCACTAGCAGTACATCCTGTGATAGAGGTAATGTAAAGTTTATCTTGCAGCTCCATCTTATAAATATGCTTGAAGTAATTTCTTGCACTTCTGGACTTCTCAGAAAATAACACACCTTAAGATGTAAATTAAGTCTTCACTATTAGTCCTCCCCCCAGAATTTTTGTCCATGGGAGGCTAAGACACAAGTGAAATAAAATTAATGAAGTGTCCCATCCCAGCCTCCCCTGCCAGAGTTTCTATACCATCAGGGAAAATTCCATATTCTTACATACAATGGAATATGCAAAAAAAAAAAAAAAAAAAAAAAAAAAAAAAGCTTTAAAAGGTTTTTCTTCTTTTTGGAATGAAAATCCCTTGCAGATAGACTGACTGGGGCCTGCTTATAAAATCAGAACTAGAATGGAACGATTACCATTTTTTACAACTAAGCCTGTATTTTTGTTACACTCTGTAAATTTATGGCAACAATACACAAATATGTGTCTTGATTAAGCAGTGTGGGAAGGTTTTTCAATTACATGGTAAGGACATACCCCCTGGCACTAGGTTCCCAGTACGGTGCATAGAGGCCCGAAAATGCTGGAACAAAGTAGCAGCCATATGATGTACCAGCTTCAGCAGCAAGTCTCTCTAAGAAACAGAACACATATAATGAGTTAAAATAGCAAATCTGCCTGACATCTTACCAACTTGTAAAAAAAAAAAAAAAAAAAAAAAAAAAAAAAAATAAAAGTTATCCGATATTCTTACCTACTTCCTCTGTCGTCTTAACAATGCCAAGGTTATCTCTTAGCCACCGCACCACAGCTCCAGCTATGGCAACTGAGCCCTAAAAAATTATCAAAAGACAGGTAAATAATAAAATGCAAGTCCATTAAAATTTAGATCTTCAGTTTTTGGTGGACACTGGTTGGGCAAGTCTCCCAGATCTTAATTCATTGGACTTGCCAACAATAAAAGGTGCCCATACAATAGGCAGATTGGACAGCACCTCTTTTTCCCCAGCTACAGGCAATGTGATGCTACAAGGAACTTGTCAGATCCAGAGTGACTATAATATCGAAAAGATGTGAGCCTCGGTGTAGTTTTCCATATTGATTAAAGCAAATAGGAGTGGATTAATAAGAACTGCCTAAGTTCTCTCTATACCACTTGTTCAAATCAATTCAAATTTAGAAGATATATATATATATATATATATATATATCTATATCTATCTATCTATCTATCTATCTATCTATCTATCTATCTATCTATCTATATATATATATCCCTTAAAGTGGAATTCCAATTAAAAATAAAAATGTGCCCTTGGCATTTTCTGGAACCATTGTAGGTGTCTGTGTAAGAATCACAACAGAGCTCCAACCAGCTTCATCCCTAACCCCACCCCAGCTGTGATGCTGTATGCTTTCTCATGAATGAAGACGCAGAACAGGAATGTTCTTCCACTCCTCCTTGACTTGCAGGGAGAGGGGGAAATTCCTCAATGGTGGAGAATTTTAGGGAAACCAGCAGCAAAAGGAAAAAAACAGAACATTAAGACCCCTTTCACACTGAGGTGCTTTTCAGGCATGTGACCTTAAAGAAAGCACAACGCTAGCGCCTCAAAGGCGCCTGGCGTTTGATGGGCAGTTTTTAATTGCCCCAGTGTGAAAGGGGTCTTATAGGGAAGCAGCACACAGATTATATAAATTTACTTTCCTTCCAACCATGGGTAGAAACAAAATGGCTTGATTCTCCCATCAACACAATCAGTTCGTTTTGATGGGGAAATGCCTCCTCCCACAGCGTTATTGTGGTCAGCCAGGAACCTTCCCCACTGGCAGAACATAATGGTCACTGCCAGCAGCTATAGACCCCAGCAGTGATCGTATGAGAAAAACTTGATGGGCTAGTTGTATAGCAGTTGATCGAAGGATAGACAGACTTCAGTACAACCAGCCTGCCCATAGATGGATCGAATCTCAGCCAGTCCCTGCTAAACCCGCCAAGATTAGATACTTCTATGGCCAGCTTATGTCCCTTGTGCTGATTTGACTTCTACTTAGGCTTTAACATTTCCAACTTAATTGTAGAAAGATTGAACTCTAAGAAGAATAAATATTAGCTGCAAAGGCATTATAACAGGAAGCAATAAATCACTTTTTTGGTTCAGGAGAGTAAAAAAAAAACTAAAAAAAAGGAAGGTTTGAAAAAAAATCTAAAATTTACCTCGAGTGCATAGCAAGCAGGCTTGTCTCTGCCAAGCTGGTAAGCCACAGTGGTCAACAAACCATGATCAGACAGAACAGGCTGTAAGACATTTAACCTTAAATTAGTATAGACACATTGCACAATATAAGAATAAATAGTAAAGAAGTAAAAAGTGCAACAGTTGGAAGGCGCCATCCAATGGCTCAATAGTTAGGTCAAGTTAACAGTCTTCTTGGAGTGGCTAAATACAAAACGTACAAAAAAAGTAAAATACCTTTTGGAGAGAAAATAGTGACAGTTTTCATTAAGCGCTTACCACAAATGTGACGGTACTTGGTCATGTGATCTCTACAGAGGGGTAAGGTCAGTTTTTGCATTTGCCGATCTCCTTATTTGAAGAGATCATAAAGATCAAGAGCCTAGGCATTCAGACATATGGCCAGCCATGAAGGGAGCATGGAGCAGCACTTTTCTTACCAGAAACCTCTAACCAAAGTTACTAGGATTGTCAGCGGTGACCTCCTTCTAAAAACACTAGTTTCCTGGTTGTCTCTGGCTTCTGTACTTTCAGAGTCACTGACCCTGAATAAGTATGCAGATTATAAAGTCATATGGAAGTCAGAATTGATGATCTGCATACTTTCCAGGTCTGTGCCCCAGAAAGTTTTACAAAATGTTGGATGAACACAATGGGTTGCAATGGCTTGCATATTCTCCTCGGACAGTTGTCACCACCCCTATGCTAGCAATTTATTATTCTGATATTAAAGACTTGGGCAGACTTTAGTACTATAGGTTGCATTTAGCTGAATTTGGAGTAGTTCTTAAAAGTTGTTTGAAAGGATGCGTGATATGTTTTCTAGGTAACCATTATTCTATTAGGAGATATTCAGATACCTTTATATACAGTAGTTACATCTAGTTAACCCTGATCTCACAAAGTTGGCAATTAGCTTTATTTATACTAAGTATTCGGTTTATAAGCCATACTAACTTAATGTATTTCTAAAGGTTACACTTTTTACCCTAATGTGTTCAGAGCAATAGGCTCCTGCTGTCATCAGTCAAACTGATGAAAGAAAAGTGCAGGGGTTGCCAGTGTTTCGTCACATATGGTGACCCATCACATTTGGCTACCCGCTGGACTGCGCATGTGCGACGTCGCCATATGCGTTCCACCCCAGGTTCAAGCCCCACCATCAAAGTGGACAGAGTTATATTATAACAATGCTGAGCAAAGCGAGGCCGTGCCTGAAGCGTGGCAAGCGAAAGCGAGGACGTGCCCAAAGCAAGGCAAGCGAAGCGAGGACGTGCCCAAAGCATGGTGAGCGAAGCAAGGGCGTGCCCGAAGCATGGCGTGTGAAGTGAGGCCACGAGGGGCCCTGTGATGGAACGCATATGGCAGCGTTGTGCATGGCCACTCCAGTGGGTAGCAAAATGTGACGCGACACTGGCATGGTCTATATCTATAGAAGCACACAGCTCAACTCAGGGATGCAGCAAGTAGGGGTGTCTCTTTAGCACACGGCTAGCCAAGGAGACATGGAATGATTAGTATCACTTCAAATTCCTCACCTTCGGCCCTGTATTACACAGCAAGAAACAACCAGTACCGTATCTGCAGAGAAAAGAAAAAGTTAAAAGATGTGTTGGTTAAATAACACTAGTGTGATTTCACTTACAAATTGATAATATTGTTCTCAAGAGTCACAACTGAACCAGTAAAAAAAAAAAAAAAAAGGTGACAGAAATAGAAAAAGGACAGAGCTAAATTCACTACACTATAACATAGTGCTTTTAGAACCCAAATTCCCAAATTACAACTTTAAACCATGCCAATTTTGCACTACTAGCTCTTCCTCTACACTACATGGGGTAGACATTTTTTTTTTTTTGTGTTGCATTATATATTATGCAATTAACACTATATGTTGGTTGACATTTTTTGATGCCTCTTATGTATTCTTTCTTACTGGTTACCAATTAAATTTGGTTTGGTATTTGCCATGTATAGGTCCTAAAGTTTAAGCCTGTTTTATCTTTCAGTTTGGCCGTTGGGCCCCACTTTTTAAATTTTATATTCAGTACATCGAAGTTTCAACAAACCATGGGGTCAATTCACTTATGTTTACTGCATGCAACAACATAATGTGACTCATTAGCATAAATTACGTGTGTAAAGTGTGCTGGTAAATATTAAAAACCATATGGTAAGCTCTTACATCCAATTCACAAACATACAAGAGAGCAAAAACATGCAATATTTATAACCAGGGTTTTGTTGGCGGTACCACATGCAGTATTTGTCAAAAAAACAGCTGGTTGCTAAGGAGCGGGCCGGGAACCTGGCCGTCACATCCTTAAAGTATGACTTATCAGCTGTCAGCTGAATGTAAAAAAAACATGCCAGCCATTAAAAATTATGAAAAAAAACTAAAAAAACACCACAAACACAATGTGCCTTTCAATACATACCAGGACCTACGGGGAAATGGGAAATGACAACAAGCGAGCACTCCAACCCTCCTGAACCATACCAGGCCACTTGCCCTGGTATGGTTCTTTGGGGTCCACCCCAGAGCATGTTGTCCCCGTGTTGATGGGGTAAGCAACCAGCTCAATGTAGTAAACTGTAGCCTGAAAAAATGTGGCCATTACCGCTCAATCGAACAAATGCCATAATCGTTATTTAAAGCGCAAAAATTCTTACTGATTACACTTTCAAAATTGATTTACCGCAAGCACTATTTACCGCCTTTTATTGGACATTATTTAACACTTAGTGAATTGACTCTCAAGTCTTTTTTGGCTTTTTTCTCTCTCAGGGATTCTACAGTGGCAGAGTAGAAACAGTTCTTTCAAGTTACCACAACTATCACAAAGACTAACATTTCTCACTTTCTGAACTAAAGTTATGTACTAATTAGGGGTGTAAGAAAGTGATACCTTTGTTAATACCTGATGGATAGATGAAAAAAGAGTCTCTGGGACCTATATAAAAAGCTAGTTGATTCCACTTTGGCACCATCCAAAACCTAAAATATTGGTTCTAGATGCAATTGGCCTTTCCACTCACGTGTTTTTTGCTTGTCCATCTTGAAAGCACATTTGTCCAACCAGCGCAGCAGATTGGTCACCGAGACACTGCAGGGAAAACAGTTGTGTATATAATTTATAAATGAGAGAACCCACTAAGAAACTTCTCAAGTGAAAAGTATGCATGCATGTTGCCATAGCACGCCTCCTTCTGAAAATTCTAGCTACCCAGTTGTCCCAATGATCCTCTGCCGATTTCGTTCTTGTTCTGGGTTATTGACTTATTGTATTCAAATTAAAGTAAGAGTGAACCAGTATGTTCCCATAGACACACTCCTAAACCTTGTGGACAGCCTTCCCAGAAGAGTTGAAGCTGTTATAGCTGTAAAGGGTGGGCCAAATCAATATTGAACCCTATGGACTAAGACTGGGATGCCATTAAAGTTCATGTGTGTAAAGGCAGGCGTCCCAAAATTTTAGGTAATATATATCTCACACATACATACAAACACTTAGTGCCAAGTATCCACACAGGAGGAAACTGCTCTGCAAGTTTATTTTGTGAAAAATATTTGAATAATGGAATAAAGCAATTCTTTTTTACACTCTGAGCAGGCCGCATAAAATCTGTAAATGCAGCTCTAATAGGAGTCTTCACCCAGCATCTGCTGTACTGTGTGCGTTCAGGGCCACTCACCCGCACCTGCATGCCTGTCATATCAGGACAAGTGACTGTGTTCATGCAACCCCCGCATCCCCATAATTTTACACAAGCTGCCTGTACACAGCACCTGGCAGGTCAAGCTACAAACAAATGGCCCAATCCCAGTCTGCGGCCCTCAGCGTCCATGTCAATGAGGTCTCAGGAAAAACGTAAATTAAAAGGACTATTAAACAAAACGTACAGAAAGAGGAAACATTATTGAATTCAAGGCTTGGATTTGGTAAGCCTAGCATATGCAATTCCTAATCAGCAAGCCTTTGTATATCTACAGTGTTTGTCAAGCATCACTAGCTGATGATCTCCTATGTTATGCTTCCACAACATCTAGAGACAACAAGCTTGCACATTAGTTAGTTGCTCTGAACCAATATAAATGGAGTTACCAGAAGCTGCTGCTGTACAGCAGTAAAACACAAAACATACTTTAATGACAAAACCATTTCTTAAGAGGGTAAAATGATGACAGATCTTGAATAATTTCTATGCAGAATTCCAATAATCTTGTGCGTACTGTAATGAAGGTTAACAAATCAACTTACCCCAGATATTGGAACACCAGTCAAGGCTCCAGATTTCTGAAATTAAAACAAAAGCATTCAAACATCAAGCATGCCTTTGCATAGATTTTTTTTATTTTCATAAAATAGTGCCCAAAAGGACTACAGCCAGCAGCAAGCCAATGTCTCCATATATATGCGCAACCAGTGTGCAGCTGAACAGGACATAATTGTGACTTAGTGTCCATACAAATTTTTGTGAAACCACATAAAGCAACCAAGCACATTTCCAGTTATTGTTAACAGCACACGCACTGTCCAAGTTTACTAGAAAACACTGGAGTAAGAAACCAGGACTTACAATGGCCATTGTCACAAAATGGTAACTAGAAGCTGGTAATAGGAATGCAGCCACCATCTGAGGAATGGCCAAAAAAAGGCCATGGAAATATCAGAAGGAACATCACTTTTTTTATAGTAAATTTCTTTTATGACAAAATGATCTATTAGATAAATGAAGGTGTAGATGTATATGGATAACAGATGCCTAGTCAGAGCAGAATAAAAAAATAAAATCTGTGGAGTTGTATTACTGGAATTGATCGCTGCACTTTAACTGGAAATTGTGTGGCTTGAACCCCAAGTGCGTGTGACACATGACTGGTGAAGAACGCAGCAAGAACCTTTACTCACCAGGCTAGGACAGATTTTCTATGGTAGGCAAAAAAAACAAAAGGACAGAAATAGTTCACTACAAAAGGAAAGTTATACGTTTACCTGTTGCTTACAAAAAGGAAAAATTCACTGGGTCAAATGATACTTTAGGTTACAGTAGATTAGCCTTGGAAGAGCCTTTTGCTGGGACTAGCTGTATCAGATTTTCTTTAAAATTAAGACTTTCCTTTTTCTTACCACCCAAAAAGGCTGCTCATCTTTTTCAGCCAGCTAGTGGAATATGGTCAAAGCCTTAATAGTCTTACTTATGCATACTTTTCAGCAGCGCCAACTATCAGCCCTTAACAGCTTGTAAAATCTCCCACATTCAGTCAATATAACCAGCTACTTTCACAATAAAAAATATTTGAGACTAATTATGTAGGATTACAAACTGCCTTCTTAATTTCAGGTAATCTGGCCATCTACTGCTTCTCAGCTTGCCCCATGGGACTCCATTATCATTATCTGACGCATGCCGGGTAACGTGTAAAATGTTTTATATGTATTAAAACTCTAACCTCTTATACTAGATCATTACCAGCTACTCTCAAAATCTGGCCACTTACTAAAATCATCTAATGTATGTCCAGCATAACAGCAAGGAAGCAAGTGAGATTGTTGTGCTTTGTTTTTTTTTTATTCACAAAGTTTTACAATGTTGTGGTATGAAATAACAAAAGCAATGAAAAATGTCTCATTACCATTAGTCCATAGATTTCAGAACTACTTCTCACTTTTGGCAGCAAACTCATGGGAACATCAAAAAACCTAAAAATAAGAAACCGAGATGGTGCATCTTGATATTTATCAGTAGGAAGCCTTGCAAACTTTATACTTTAATAATCAGAATCTTTCATAAAAAAAAAAAAAAAGAGAGAGAGAAAGAAAGAGAGAGAGAGGGGGGTACTAGGTAACAGCTAAGAAATTAGAGGGTCATCCTGCACAATAGTTTTTAAACTAGGTACTAATACTATATGTTATTTTAGGTAAACATAAAATCAACTTTTTCTAGGTCCTGAGGAAGCCATTTCTCTTTGGCGAAACATTGACTGTCCAGACAACACCGGATAAATTGTTTTCATACTCAGTACACTGTACCAACCATATACTATGTTTTTATACTGTATTTAGCGTTAGTCTCTCCCCCTCTCCCATGTTGGATGAAGACATCTTTTCTGATCTGATTTTAGTTATATAATAAAATGATGTTGTATTTTAACATGTCTCCTCTTTATGGCAACTATAGTCCGCTATTGTAGGGCACATGGGGTCTCATCCCGGTACATACTTGTTTTCTGCATAGTTTTTAAACAGTTTGTCTGTATATGTGTAAATATACCACAGTTGTTCTAGAACAGTGGTGTCCAACCTTTTGGCTTTTTCCCGGGTCACATTTGAAAAAGAGGAATTGTCTTGGGTCACATATAAAATACACTAACAATAAGGCTCCATGCACACTGGCATAAAAATCGCTACTTCTACAGGAGTTTTGTGTCTGTAGAAGCAGCTCAATGTTATCCTATGTATTCATGCACATTAGGGCGATTACAGGCATATTTTACCATTAGCATTAAGAGGCAGGAAAAATCTCTTTTTTGTTCGTGTTTCTGATTGGTGCTTTCTGGCAGAAAGACCACAAAAAAGTCTCCTAAACTCGTCTAAACTATATACACTATAGGAGCATTTTTTTTGGTCAAAGGAACTGCCAGTGTGCTTGGAGCCTAATGCCCCGTACACACGATGAGATTATCGGACGAATCATCGTCTGTTTTTTTGCATGTTAATCTCACGTTGAATCTGATAAATTTACTAAAGTCACGAAAATTCTCATACGTCAGAATAAAAATTCGTAAGTGATGTAATGTGTTGTAATGCATTTGTATTGCATTTTCGAACAACAGTTGTATTGATTAAAATTAAAATTGTACGATCTGGCATTGTAGGAAAAAAATTTCCATGCCTGTCCGATAGAATAATATCGAATGAACTGTCCCGATTGGCTCTCGAAAGCTCTGTACTAACGTTCCGATCCGAATGAGCATTTTTCATACGAGTTTCGGATCGTGCGTATGGGGCATAAGGATAGGTGATGAGCAGAAAAAGTTGGGCAGATCACAAGTTAACAATCACGGATATAGGTAATGTACCTATCTGAGTAATAAAACTTAATTACTTTGTAATATAAAATGTAAAAAAGAGGGCAACATAAAAATATTTGTCACTGTTTTTGATAAACTAATGCATCAATATCTGGTTGGATGGATGAAGTAGCAATTATCAATGAATTCTCAAGTTGCTCATCAGAAATTTTGGTTCTAATTTTGCCCTTCGTATGCTTCATCCTTAAAAAAAATTTTGTTCACAAATATTATAGGTGCTGTCCAAAATGTATGACATGAATAAGGCACGATTGAAGAGTGGGATTTTTTTTGTGTTAATGAAATGCATAATAGTCCAGTAAAGAGACACCTACAAATTTTTTCTGCTAAGTGTAAACGCGTTTTTACAAAAAATCTAAATCAAGCTAAATTTTTAAAGCGGTAGTCCACTCAAAAAAAAATAAAATAATAAATTATTAAAAGCTAGCAGCTACCAACACTGCAGTTTCCCAGAACACAGCGGGGGGCGATGCGAAGGGGCGTGACTCCCGCAGGAGTCTATTCCCGGAAATGGGTTTCCCCCCTGAAAGGTGCCAAATGTGACACCGGAGGGGAGGAGGTTCCGAAAAGCGGAAGTTCAATTTTACGATTTTGTGTTTGGCTGCATTCATAGCAGTCTTGGGCGCCATGCGGTCTGTCGGCCACAGGTTGAACACCCCTGTTCTAGAATATCTGATTTATCTGCTTCCTCTTTTTCTTTGTAATGTATGAAGGAGGGAGCTCCAGTAACTGAAGAAAGTCCAGAAGGACAACACAGTTAACTAGGGGACTGGAGGACCTCAGTTACAAGGAACGACACCACTCATTAAACTAATTCTCTCTAAAGAACAGACGCTTGAGAGGTGATATGATAGCAATACACAAATACCTCAATGGCGATTCTGGCATAGGGAATACACTATACAGTCTCATAGAACGTAAGAAGATACAGGGTCACTCAATGAAATTGGAGAAGCAGCTTAACTTTAAACTGCGTATGGGGTTTTTTACTGTCAGTGCAGTAAGGATGTGGAATTCACTTGCACAATCGGTGGTGTCAATGGGAAGTATTGATAGTTTTAAAAATCTCTTGGACGAGTATCACAATATACAAGGATAGGGGAAATAATTCTGAACATGCACAACAATACAGGTTGAACTGGATGGACTGATGTCTTTATTCAACCTCACCAACTATGTAACTATGTATAGGCAAACGTTTTTTCTCTTTTTGAAAAGAGAGTTTGCAATGCTGGCTAAATCCCAGCTAGGAAGTTCTAATCTCACTTTTTGTCTTGGGGATCACTGTCAACAAGACAAAAAGTGAGGGGAATCCAACATTACAACACTCTGCTATTGTACAGTTTTAACAAAAAGAATAGAAGAGATACCATTCAATAACATATTTTCCAGTGACAACATTTAGAAGTGACATTTTCACCCCTTTTGGTTGAGATTTCTGTTTCCTGTTGTACCCCTGGCAGCAGAACTTGGACTAGGGTTAAAACAATCTGCTATTTTATCAAAAAATTCAAGTTAGACTTACCGGTAACTTGTTTTCCAATAGTCTTTCAGGACAGCAAATGGGAGATCATGACTCCTCCCACAACATGAAACGCCTCATCATCCAAAGCTTTAATAGGAGGCCTCCACCCAGCTTGCCTTCAGTTGTTTGAAGATAACCTCCAGCCCCAGCTGAAACATATAAGCGACAGTTATGTCACAGTATACAGCAAAACAAAAGGACGGGTTATTGCTATCCTGAAAGACTATTGAAAACAAGTTATTGGTAAGTTTAACTTGAATTTTCCCAAAACGTCTTTCAGGACAGCACCCGAGAGAATAATCGAGACTTACCCCATTAAGGTGGGACAACAGTTTGTAAGACTTTCCTTCTGAAAGCCTGGTCTCCTGTACTTAGGAAGTTTAACCTATAATAATGACGGGCAAAGATCTGTTCAGGGGTGGCAACAGCTTTATTTTACCCAACTCACCGCCGAAGCTCTTGTAGAATGAGCCCAAATACTAACTGGACTCTCTTGACCCGAAAAGGAATAGGCTTCTGTAATAGCCAATTTCAACCATCTGGCAGGCAATGGTTCCCCTGGTACCTTGACTTCCTACCAGCATATAAAACAAATAAATGCGTCTGAACGCCTAATGTCCTTTTTAAGGTAACTTAAGACTGCTCTCTTAACATCCAAAGTATGGCATTCTTCTTCCTCCTTTCCCGATGGATTAGAGCAAAATATAGGAAGTATAATCTCCTGAACTCGATTTTGGACTGAAGCGATCTTCGGTAAAAAATTAGGGTCTGTTTTCAGAACAATTCTGTCTAAAAAAAAATAGAAAAAAAATGGCTCCCTGATTGACAAGGCTTGAAGCTCACTAATCCTGTGAGCTGATATAATAGCTACCAAAAAAAAACTGTTTTCAATGTAACCAGTCTCGGGGAGGCTAAATCAATAGGTTCAAAGGGTTCCCTTGGTCAGAGCAGCACAGTGGTGTAGTGGTTAGCACTTTCACCTAGGAGCAATAAGGTCACTGGTTCAAAACCCGACCCCGACACCATCTGACTGGAGTTTGCATGTTCTCCCTGTGCCTGCGTGTGTTTCCTCCGGGTACTCCGGTTCTCCCACACTCCAAAGACATGCTGCTATATTATATAGCAAAGCCGCAGATGGACTCTGGTGGCAAGAAAGCACCCTGTGGCGATTTAGTTCACATAGGTAGCGCTATACAAGTCACTCACTTAGAGCCTGTAGAACAATAGATAAGTCCCACTTTGGGCAGCTTCTGATCACTACTGGTCTGGACCAGGTGAGGCCCTTCAAGAACCGGATCACTAAGGGTTCTGATGAGATAGGTTCTTCCAAAAATACCCACAGCACGGCAACCTGGACTTTAAGGGTACTGACTGCCAAACCTTTATCAGATCCATGTTGCAGGAATTCCAGGACAGCAAAAATATCTTCTAAGGGCGGACGTAGTGCACCAGGAGTTGAAAGCTTTCCAGATCTTGGAATAAATTGCTCTGGTAACACTTTCTACTGTATAGGAGGGTAGCAACTAACCTATCCAAAAATCCCTTCTTCCTCAAAAGCTTCTCTTCTGAAGCCAGGCTGTGAGTTCTAGCTTCGCTACCTCCTGCTGGAATAGAGAGCCCTGTATCAGCCGGTCCTGTCTCAACAGAAGGTGCAAATACGGTTCGAGCTGCACCTGGAGAAGGGATGACAACCAAGCTCTCTTCAGAAGGTTTTTGGCTGCGAAAGTGGAATCCAGTCAAAGTCTTCTATACCCTACTGAGAGATTTAGCACTTGAGATTTAGGATGAGACGGCACTTTCCTGAGGGTTTCTGAACGAAGAATATCTGAGTAGAAGCCTTGGAAAAACTCTCTTGTAGTGACCTGAACAATGACTGTCTGTGATTTCAGTTCCTGAATTAGGAACTTCATAGGGAGCGCCCCAATTGGATCCCTTGGAGCGTTCGTCACCAAAAACCTTCTTGGTGGTACTTCCATGAATTTGATCGCATAACCCTGGGAGAGTATGTTAAAAATAAACTGGTTTTGAGTTATACTTCTCTGCTGCAGAAAAAACTCCTGGAGCCTTCCCCCGATTGGGAGGAAGGAGTCACTGAGATTTTTCAGAAGTCGCAGGAGGACTGAAGAGAACTACACTCTTATCTTTGGGTTTTTGGAAGCTTACGTTTCATTTTATCTTCCTGCTGCCCTTTCTGGGAACAGAAAAAAAAAAAAAAAACCCGCCTGCACCATCTTTTTCTTGACTGGAAACGATTTATTTTTTATCAGCTATGCGGTCAGGAATGGATTCTAGTTCCAATCCAAATAGAAAACCTGTACTTTAATGCGGTGTCTTCCGGGCCAGGTTTTGTAGCCATAAGGCCCTCCTAGCAGAGATTGTTAATGCTGCGGACCTAGCCGTCATACGTATGGACTCTGCTGAAGCATCCACAATGTATGCCACTGTTGCAGATAGGGTTGCAAAGTAATGCTAAATCTCTTGTTTTGGGGAATCTGCTGTAATATGGGATTTCATCTGATTAACCCAGTGCTCTAGAATCCTAGCAATGCATGTTGTTGCCATTGCCAGTTTCAGATTATTCATGATTGATTGCCAGGCTTTTTATTTATTTTTATTTTTTAAGAAGTAGGTCCCATCCTCTTATCCATAGGCTTCTTTAGTAGACCCATGTCTTCAAAAGCGAGGTCAGTCGGCATCAAAATCTGTGAGAAGGTGGAATCAAGTTTTGGAACTTCGTTCCAGATGGAGTCAGAGTCTTCCTCAAAAGGGAATCTTCATTTATGGGCCCAAGAAAAAAAATGGTCTCTTCGCCAGCCATTCTTTCTTAATCATGTTTGTGACTATCGAATGAACGGGAAAAGCACAGCTTTTGGAGTCCCCTAAACCTGCATATACAGTGGTGTGAAAAAGTGTTTGCCCCCTTCCTCATTTCCTGTTCCTTTGCATGTTTGTCACACTTAAGTGTTTCGGAACATCAAACCAATTTAAACAATAGTCAAGGACAACACAAGTAAACACAAAATACAATTTGTAAATGAAGGTGTTTATTATTAAAGGTGAAAAAAAATCCAAACCATCATGGCCCTGTGTGAAAAAGTGATTGCCCCCTAAACCTAATAACTGGTTGGGCCACCCTTAGCAGCAACAACTGCAACCAAGCGTTTGCGATAACGTGCAATGAGGCTTTTACAGCGTCCTGGAGGAATTTTGGCCCACTCATCTTTGCAGAATTGTCCTAATTCAGTTACATTAGAGGGTTTTCGAGCATGAACGGCCTTTTTAAGGTCATACCACAACATCTCAATAGGATTCAGGTCAGGACTTTGGCTAGGCCACTCCAAAGTCTTCATTTTGTTTTTCTTCAGCCATTCGGTGGTGGACTTGCTGGTGTGTTTAGGATCATTGTCCTGCTGCAGAACCCAAGTTCGTTTCAGCTTGAGTACACGAACAGATGGTCGGACATTCTCCTTCAGGATCTCTTGGTAGACAGCAGAATTCATAGTTCCTTTTATCACGGCAAGTCTTCCAGGTCCTGAAGCAGCAAAACAGCCCCAGACCATCACACTACCACCACCATATTTTACTGTTGGTATAATGTTCTTTTTATGAAATGCAGTGTTCCTTCTACGCCAGATATACTTGGACACACACCTTCCAAAGAGTTCCACTTTTGTCTCATCGGTCCACAGAATGTTGTCCCAAAAGTCTTGGGGATCATCAAGATGTGTTGTGGAGAAATTGAGACGAGCTTTGATGTTCTTTTTGCTCAGCAGTGGTTTTCTCCTTGGAACTCTGCCATGCAGGTCATTTTTGGCCAGTCTTTGCCTGATGGTGGAGGCATGAACGCTGACCTTAACTGAGGCAAGTGAAGCCTGCAGTTCCTTGGACGTTGTTGTGGGGTCTTTTGTGACCTCTTGGATGAGTCGTCGCTGCGCTCTTGGGGTAATTTTGGGCGGCCGGCCACTCCTGGGAAGGTTCACCACTGTTCCATGTCTTCGCCATTTGTGGATAATGGCTCTCACTGTGGTTCGCTGGATTCCCAAAGCTTTGGAAATGGCTTTATAACCCTTTCCAGACTGATAGATCTCAATTACTTTCTTTCTCAATTGTTCCTGAATTTCTTTGGGTCTCGGCATGATGTGTAGCTTTTAAGGATCTTCTGGTGGACCTTACTGTGTCAAGCAGCTCCTATTTAAGTGATGCCTTGATTGTGAACAGGTGTGGCAATAATCAGGCCTGGGTGTGGCTAGAGAAATTGAACTCAGGTGTGGACAACCACAGTTATAGTATGTTTTAACAAGGGGGGGGGCAATCACTTTTTCACACAGGGCCATGATGGTTTGGATTTTTTTTCACCTTTAATAATAAACACCTTCATTTACAAATTGCATTTTGTGTTTACTTGTGTTGTCCTTGACTATTGTTTAAATTGGTTTGATGTTCCGAAACACTTAAGTGTGACAAACATGCAAAGGAACAGGAAATGAGGAAGGGGGCAAACACTTTTTCACACCACTGTATACGGTCGTGCAGGGAGAGCTGCTTCTCCTCCTCTATCACCAAGGTAGCATAGATAACCTTAAAGGAGACCCCCTACCTCCTCCAGGGACATTTTGCACATGGGGGTGGCATCTGCCTCATTTTCCTCCTCTTCTGAATCTGTCTCCCTTGAGAGGGTGAAACAGGATCTTGGGAAGTACCCTGGGAAGTCAGACCTATCTGCTGAATCTGAGAAACCCCCTGCGGCTCTGGGGTCCGGTTCGGGGGCCCTAGCTTCCCCTGAGGGCCCAGGCTCTTCTCTCAGGTTTGACCTGAAAGCCTGAAAAGTGGCGTGGAGCTCATTCTTAATGGCTGTAATAAGATCGCCACAAAAAAATGGATGGAGACTCCTCCTTAACTAAATCCATGATACAATCCGCACAAAGGAGCTTTATCCAGGATTCGCTAAACTTTTCCTTGCAAACAGGACACCTTCTCTTTACTGGTTGAACAGTGCTTTTAGCCTGGACAAAACAGAAGAAAACAATTGAAATACTTCTGCACAGCAGGCACACATCTAAAAACACCCAGGTGTACTAGGAAAGTACCTCTTACTTGCCTGTGCCCAAGCAAGCCCCACCACCACAACCAATCCTATTGGAGCCCCCTGTGGCTAGGCAGAAGTGCTACCATCTAGTCACTGTGCTGCCATCCAGTAGAGCCCCTTCTAAGGGTGGGGGGAATGGCCGGTTCCTGGATTAAAAAACGTTACTGCACCGACCCAGAGTTTAAAAAGGCACCAGGTGACCCTACTCGCTCCCCCTGCACTTTGCGGCCAGAAATGATTCTGCGCACCTGCCCCAAAAGTGCTGCCCCTTTCTGTGCACTACACAGGATGAGCAGAGAGCTCTCCCCTGCCACCAGAATAATGGCGGCCGCTTCAGCCTTCACTGCCACTGCACACCGCCCAACTGCCAAAAACACAGGGCAGCACAGGCTCTCCCCGAGCACAGAAGAGGGGAAAGAGCCCATGGGAACCATCCAGCTAGAGGTATGTGGGAGGATCCACAGACTCGCAGAGTCTGGCAGAAAGGTTTCAGGTGAAAACCTCTTGTCTCCCGAGACAGACCTGAGAGATCCTGGCTCTCACCAGAGGTGTTCCTACCGGCTGGAGGAAACAAAAAAACTGAAGGCAAGCTGGGTTGAGGCCTTCTATTAAATAAAGCTTTGGATGATGAGGTGGGAGGAGCCATGATCTCTCGGGTGCTGTCCTAAAAGACTTTTTGGGAAAGAACTAAAACTTTTTACTGCAATCAAATAAGAGTATCCTATTTGGGGTTAAATTTGATAATGTTTAAAATTATTGCACAATAAAACAAAATCTTAACCTGTGGAGCAGTTTGTGTTCATTTTCATGCTGTGCATATGAAAACACTTTGCAGAGTATCCACCTGTATGACCCAATAGACACGTTAAATAATCAGAATATAATAAAGAATAAACAAAAGGCTTACTGGCAAAGCTCCACATCCCACTCCAGAGTGTTGATATTGAACAGCATAGTTCTGCTGGCATTGGTCACATCTGTACAGTGCACACCACCATTCTTCCCTCCAGTAAGACTCTACAGACAAAAGCAAATTCTCTTATTTAGGCTACCCTTCATTGCCCTTTATTAATAACCTAGGCTTAAAATTCTACATCCCCTGGAAAAAGAACCGCTATAGCAGCAATATTTGTGAACTTCCTAAAGGTTGTATTTATGGGTTGGCATGAGTCCTTGAATGTTTCAAAAGCTACTAGGGATGCACCGAAATTTCGGCCGCCGAAACATATCGGCCGAAAATGCCCTTTTCGGCAATTTGCCGAAAGGAAAAAACGGCCGATAATTGAGCCGAAAATGGGGCGGGGCCTGGGGCAGAACTCCGCCCCTGCCCCACCCCTGGTGCCTCCCATGATGGGGGTGAATAGCGCAGGACTGATGCAGCCAGTGATACCCCTCTGCAGTGAAGAGAGCCGTCTGGTTGAATAGAGCGCCGGGAACATCACAGCTTTAATTTTAATAAAAGTAAAGTAATAAAATAAAGCTGTGATGTTCCCGGCGCTCTATTCAACCAGACGGCTCTCTTCACTGCAGAGGGGCATAGCTGGCTGCATCACTGGGGGCAACACTGGCTGCATCACTGGGGGCAACACTGGCTGCACTTATCTCTTTTATCATGTCGCCAGTCTCTGACCACCTCCTGTACCGTGTCGCCAGTCTCTGACCACCTCCTGTACCGTGTCGCCAGTCTCTGACCACCTCCTGTACCGTGTCGCCAGTCTCTGACCACCTCCTGTACCGTGTCGCCAGTCTCTGACCACCTCCTGTACCGTGTCGCCAGTCTCTGACCACCTCCTGTACCGTGTCGCCAGTCTCTGACCACCTCCTGTACCGTGTCGCCAGTCTCTGACCACCTCCTGTACCGTGTCGCCAGTCTCTGACCACCTCCTGTACCGTGTCGCCAGCCTCTGACCACCTCCTGTACCGTGTCGCCAGCCTCTGACCACCTCCTGTACCGTGTCGCCAGTCTCTGACCACCTCCTGTACCATGTCCCCAGTCTCTGACCACCTCCTGTACCATGTCCCCAGCCTCTGACCACCTCCTGTACCATGTCCCCAGTCTCTGACCATCTCCTGTATAAAAATATTTTTTGAAAACAGTCATTTTCGGTATCGGTGCCGTTTCGGTTTTCAGCCTAGTGTATTTTTCATTTTCGGTATCGGCACCAAAAAACCCATTCGGTGCATCCCTAAAAGCTACACAAAAAAAATCCATTGCACAAAGAATAAAACTCACTAGATGCTATACACACCCTGTTTCAACACCATTGGTAATGGATAACAAGAAAACATGTTACTTTCCCATCAGCTTTGGTAACATTATGCCATATACACAAATATGGCTTTGTACATTATGGCTGCCGTATACTTAGTATATTTCTGATAATTACTGTTATTTATGAATTATACAGCCATTGGTGCATAAATCGCCTAAAAGCTAATGTTGCCACCCAAAGGCAAATTCATTTTAGGCTACCAGGTCCCTTCCCTAAATATCCCACTCTTGTCTATTTCAATATTTGCAAAAATAAAAAAAAATCTGGCTCCTGAATCCTCCACAAATATTCCAGACTATAAATCGGACAAATTCAGGTAAAAAGTCCCACTTCCATTCCCAACATGGATCACTACATTATATATAAACAAACTGGTGTCGCGCTTCACATATATTCCAACAACAATTTACAATATTTAATATAACTACTCTAGCGTTCCTCACTTACATATTGTAAACACTCTGGTGTACATTACCACCATACACTAACAACTAAATGTGTAAAGTCTACAAAAAAAATAAAAGCAAACAATAAAAATAGAATTAAAATTAAAATAGAAATGAATGTAAACCACAAAAGTCACTTCATAAAAGGGTGCAGAAGTGATAGAACAATATTCAGTGTAGATTACGCTTTGCCCACTTCATAAAGGTGAGTTCCACCCATATAAAAGTCAGTAGCTAAAAAAGTTTAGCTGCTGACTTAATAAATCAGACACTCACCTGTCCCACAGTCCAGCGATGCGGGCGAACAAAGCCCCGCTCATCTCCACCTCCTCACATTGTGACTGTGGGCACCCAGCTGTGGCGTCACAGCCATGCACGCACTGCGCATGCGTGAGCTGCTCCGCTATTGGCTGGGCAATATTCTGGGACCTGTGACGTATACCAGAAGATTGCACGGAGGGAGGGTGGAGAGGTGAACTTCCTTCCGGCTCTGCGGAGCCCCGGGAGGAAGTGGAAGATGGATGACCCTAAAAAAAAGGTTATCCGCTCCCCGCCCCCCCCTCAAAAAAATAAATAAAAATGACATGCCAAAATGTGGCATGTCTGGGGGTCAACTTCATTTAACCACTTTCAGACCGGACCATTTTGCTGGTAAATGACCAGAGGTCTTTTTACACTTTGGCACTGCGCTGCTTTAACTGGTAATTGCGCGGTCATGCAATGTTGTACCCAAACAAAATTTGCGTCCTTTTCTTCCCACAAATAGAGCTTTCTTTTGATGGTATTTGATTGCCTCTGCGATTTTTATTTTTTGCGATATAAACGTAAAAAGACCGCAAATTTTGAAAAAAAATGATATTTTCTACTTTTTGTTATTAGAAAAATCCAATAAACTCAATTTTAGTCATACATTTAGGACAAAATGTATTCAGCCACATGTCTTTGGTAAAAAAAAAGTCAATAATTGTATATTTATTGGTTTGCGCAAAAGTTGTCACATCTACAAACTAAGGTACGTTTTCTGGAATTTACGCAGCTTTTAGTTTACGACTGCCTATCTCATTTCTTGAGGTGCTAAAATGACAGGGCAGTACAAAACCCCCCCAAATGACCCCATTTTGGAAAGTAGACCCCCTAAGGAAATTGATAAGAGGCATGTTGAGCCCATTGAATATTTTATTTTTTTGCCTCAAGCGATTGAATAATGACAAAAAAAAAATTTTTTTTTTTTTTTTACACAAAGTTGTCACTAAATGATATATTGCTCACACATGCTATGGGCGTATGTGAAATGACACCCCAAAATAAATTCTGCTGCTTCTCCTGAGTACGGGGATACCACATATGTGGGACTTTTTGGGAGCCTAGCCGCGTACAGGGCCCCGAAAACCAAGCACCGCCTTCAGGCTTTCTAAGGGCGTAAATTTTTGATTTCACGCCTCACTACCTATTACAGTTTTGAAGGCCATAAAATGCCAAGATGGCACAAAACCCCCACAAATGACCCCATTTTAGAAAGTAGACACCCCAAGCTATTTGCTGAGAGGCATGTTGAGTCCATGGAATATTTTATATTTTGCCACAAGTTGCGGGAAAATTACAAACTTTTTTTTTTTTTTTTTTTTTTTCACAAAGTTGTCACTAAATGATATATTGCTCATGCATGCCATGGGCATATGTGAAATGACACCCCAAAATAAATTCTGCTGCTTCTCCTGAGTACGGGGATACCACATATGTGGGACTTTTTGGGAGCCTAGCCGCGTACGGGGCCCCGAAAACCAAGCACCGCCTTCAGGCTTTCTAAGGGCGTAATTTTTTGAGTTCACTTCTCACTACCTATTACAGTTTTGAAGGCCATAAAATGCCAAGATGGCACAAAACCCCCACAAATGACCCCATTTTAGAAAGTAGACACCCCAAGCTATTTGCTGAGAGGCATGTTGAGTCCATGGAATATTTTATATTTTGCCACAAGTTGCGGGAAAATTACAAACTTTTTTTTTTTTTCACAAAGTTGTCACTAAATGATATATTGCTCACGCATGCCATGGGCATATGTGAAATGACACCCCAAAATAAATTCTGCTGCTTCTCCTGAGTACGGGGATACCACATATGTGGGACTTTTTGGGAGCCTAGCCGCGTACGGGGCCCCAAAAACCAAGCACCGCCTTCAGGCTTTCTAAGGGCGTTACAGTTTTGAAGGCCATAAAATGCCAAGATGGCACAAACCCCCCCCCCCAAATGACCCCATTTTAGAAAGTAGACACCCCTAAATTTAGGGGTACACTAGTGAGACTAGGTAATAAATGGCGGGTGCCCTGAAACTATAAAAAAATAACTAACCAACCAGCGTCACCTGTAACAGTTATATGGTGATCACTGGTGAAAGGGTTAACTAGGGGGCAATCAGGGGGCTTTATGCGGTAGTATATGGGGGTCCCTGGCGCTATAAAAAGCTGCGGCGAACCTAAATACCTACCTGCCTAACTAGCGTCACCTGTGACACTAATACAGCGATCAGAAAAACGATCGCTTATTAGGCTGGGTTCACACTGGAGCGATGCGGGAACGCCACGAATGCGCGGCGGGTTCCCGCATCGCATGCCTCCCGGCGGCAGTTCACACTGCCCTATGCGAACTGCTGGGAGTGTCAGTGAAATGTTAATGACACCCCCAGATCAGTTCGCATATCGCAGTGCGATCTGCAAACTCGGATCGCATGGTGTGAACACCCATGCGATCCGATTCTGCTGCGGGCCAAAAAAAGGGTCCCGTGCGAATTTGCGGCGGGTGTGGCGGGTGCGGCGAATGGCTGAACTCGAATCGCACAGAGATCGGATGTGATTTGCACTGCAGTGCGGTGCGAATCACATGCGTTCTCATAAACCGCTGCAATGTGAACCCAGCCTTAGTGACACTGGCGACGGGGGTGATCACGGGGTTAAACCTTTATTGGGGGGGTTAGGGGGGTACCTTAGAACTAAAGGGGGCTAACCCTAACTGCCCTAACAGTTATTAGTCACAAATGACACCCGCCGGGTGATCAGGGGGTTAAACCTTTATTAGGTAATAAATGGCGGGTGCACTGAAACTATAAAAAAATAACTAACCAACCAGCGTCACCTGTAACAGTTATATGGTGATCACTGGTGAAAGGGTTAACTAGGGGGCAATCAGGGGGCTTTATGCGGTAGTATATGGGGGTCCCTGGCGCTATAAAAAGCTGCGGCGAACCTAAATACCTACCTGCCTAACTAGCGTCACCTGTGACACTAATACGGCGATCAGAAAAATGATCGCTTATTAGGCTGGGTTCACACTGGAGCGATGCGGAAACGCCGCGAATCCGCGGCGGGTTCCCGCATCGCATGCCTCCCGGCGGCAGTTCACACTGCCCTATGCGAACTGCTGGGAGTGTCAGTGAAATGTTACTGACACCCCCAGATCAGTTCGCATATCGCAGTGCGATCTGCAAACTCGGATCGCATGGTGTGAACACCCATGCGATCCGATTCTGCTGCGGGCCAAAAAAAGGGTCCCGTGCGAATTTGCGGCGGGTGCGGCGGGTGTGGCGGGTGCGGCGGGTGCGGCGAATGGCTGAACTCGAATCGCACAGAGATCGGATGTGATTTGCACTGCAGTGCGGTGCGAATCACATTCGTTCTCATAAACCGCTGCAATGTGAACCCAGCCTTAGTGACACTGGCGACGGGGGGTGATCACGGGGTTAAACCTTTATTGGGGGGGTTAGGGGGGTACATTAGAACTAAAGGGGGCTAACCCTAACTGCCCTAACAGTTATTACAGTCACAAATGACACCAATGCAAAAAAAAAAAAAAAAAAAAAAAAAATGACATTGGTGTCACTGTGACTGGGGGGCAGGGGTAATTGGGGGGGTGATCGGGGGGTAAAGGGGGGGTGTGAGTGTGCCTGGCATGTTCTACTGTGTGTGGGATGTGTTGGTGCAACTCACTGATCCGCTCTCCTCCGTGTCGGAACGAAAAATACCGACACGGAGGAGAGAATACATCACTTCCTCTCCTGTGTTTACATTACAGGAGAGGAAGTGATGTCACCGGGGATTTCCATTCGTCGGGAGCGATCGCGAGGGGGTGGCCATGAATGAATGGCCGTCCCCTCGTCCGGGATCGCTCCCGAACGAAAACCGACCGCCGCAGGCACCGGGCGGGGGCCCGATCGGGCCCCCGACCCGCGGGAGGCAAATCACGTACATCTACGTGCTTATGCCTGCCCGTGCCATTCTGCCGACGTACATCGGCGTGAGGCGGTCGGCAAGTGGTTAAGTTCCACTTTTGGGTGGAACTCCGCTTTAATGCAAACAACCAATTCCACTCCAAGTAGCTTGTGTGCCCTTCACCTGTATTCTCACCTGGGATCAGTAACCGTACAATGAAGTATGGTCTTAACACGCCTGTGTTCCACCAATGTGGACCAAAGTAAGTTTCCCCTCGGATTTCTGGATGTCACAGGTACTTCACGCCACCTTCATGTATAAACTCTGCTCCTCTCAACACCTCCACTCATCTTTCGAGCCATGGCCAAAAATTTTGAGAATGACACAAATATAAAATTTCCACAAAGTCTGCTGCCACAGTTTTTATGATGGCAATTTGCATATACTCCAGAATGATATGAAGAGTGATCAGATGAATTACATATAATTGCAAATTCCTTCATTGCCATGAAAATGAAGTTAATCCCATAAAAAACATCTCCACTGCATTTGTGAAGAAGGCTTCAGGGCGCCCAAGAAAGTCCAGTAAGCGCCAGGACCGTCTCCTACAGTTGATTCAGCTGTGGGATCGGGGCACCACCAGTGCAGAGCTTGCTCAGGAATGGCAGCAGGCAGGTATGAAGGCATCTGCACGCACAGTGAGGCAAAGGCTTTTGGAGGAAGGCCTGGTGTCAAGAAGGGCAGCAAAGAAGCCACTTCTCTCCAAGAAAAACATCAGGGACAGACTGATACTCTGCAAAAAGGTACAGGGATGGGACTGCTGAGGACTGGGGTAAAGCTCTGATGAATCCTCCTGATTGTTTGGGACATCAGGCAAAAACCTTGTCTGGAGAAGAAAAGGAGCACTACCACCAGTTCTGTGTCATGCCAACAGTAAAGCATCCTGAGACCATGTGTGGGGTTACTTCTCAGCCAAGGGAGTAGGCTCACTCACAATTTTGCTTAAGAACACAGCCATGAATAAAGAATGATACAAAAACCATTCTCCGAGATCAACTTCTCCCAACCACCCAAGAACAGTTTGGTGATGAACAATGCCTTTTCCAGCATGATGGAGCACCTTGCCTATACGGCAAAAGGTGATAACTAAGTGGCTTGGGGAATAAAATATTGAAATTTGGGGTCCATGGCCTGGAAACTTCCCAGATCTTAATCCCATTGAGAAATTGTGGTCAATCATCAAGAGGAGGTTGAACAAAAATAACCCGACAAATTCTGACAAACTCCAAGTATTGATTATGCAAGACTGGCCTGCATCAGTCAGAATGTGGCCCAAAAGTTGACTGACAGCATGCCAGGGTGAACTGCAGAGGTCTTGAAAAAGAAGAGTCAACACTGCAAATTGTGACTCTTTGCATAAACTTAATGTCATTAGAGGTCGACCGATATATCGGCCGGCCGATATATCGGCCGATATTTGCAGTTTTTTAAATAATCGGCATCGGCCGATTTGTTCTGATAAAAAGCCGATTTAGAACTACAGCGGGACTTTGAAATGACTTCTGTAAGAAGTCAGTGTGAGTTGCCTGAGTCGTCATAGCAACCCTTTCCTCCTCTCTGGGCAGGCTGCCAAGAAAAGAACTAAATGATACAATGTTTACACTTGAATGAATGAAGTCATCTCTGTGTGTAGAAGTTCTCAGTTTAACCATTTAAAGACTAAATCTTTTCTGACACTTGTTGCTTACAAGTAAAAATCCAGTATTTTCTGCCAGAAAATCACTTAGACCCCCCAAAAATTATATATATATTTTTAGCAGAGATCCTAGGGAATAAAATAGCGGTTGTTGCAATATTTTATGTCACACGGCATTTGCACAGAGGTCTTTCAAATGCATTATTTTGGGAAAAAAATACACTATTTAAAAATAAAATAAAAACAGTAAAGTTAGCCCATTTTTTTTTTTTTCGTCCAAAAGTTTTGACTACCTGTTTTTATTTAATACATAGGTTTTTTTTTTTTTTTTTTTTTTTATCTAAATCATACATACAAGTAAACTGATTGGAGGTTTGTTTTGTTTAATAAATGTTTAAATGTAAGAAATTTTCTGTATCAATTATGAAGGCTGCTTTCACACTGGAGCGTTGATGGTAAAACGCAAGTTTTAGCGGCTCTTTACCATCATTTTAGCGGTGCTATTTGGCTGCTAGTGGGGCACATATAACCCAGCTAGCGGCCAAGGAAGAGGTTAAATGCGCCCATGAAGCACTGCTGCCAAATCGCATTGCATGCGCTTCGGCAGTGGTGCCCATTCATATCAATGGGTAGGAGTGGTGGAGGAGCGGTATACACCACTCCAAACGTGCTGCTTGCAGGACTTTTTTTTTAAGATCCTGCCAGCGCATCGCCTCAGTGTGAAAGCACTCTGTCTTTCACACAGACTTCAGGGGAGCCATTTTGCAGGCACTTTACAGGCGCTATTTTTAGCCCAAAAGCGCCTGAAAAACGCCCCAATGGGAAAGGTGTGTTAGATCAAGGGGGATTAAAAAAAAAAATAATAATAAATAAAAAAGGAAAAAAATAAATAAAATAAAATCGGCCTAACATATCGGCCCAAAAAAAAATCGGCATCATATATCGGCTATCGGCCGCCATGATTTCTAAATATCGGCATCGGCATCAGCCAGAGAAAAACCCATATCGGTCGACCTCTAAATGTCATTTTCAATAAAAGCCTTTGATACTTATGAAATGCTTGTAGTTCTACTTCAGTATACCAACAAATTGGCTTTAAAGAGGATAAAGCACTATGTATGGTGATTCTTCCTTCGTATGTATGGCTGAGTGAGGGTATTCAGAGTAGCAGAGTTTATACATGAAGGTGATGCGGAGTACCTGTGGCATCCAGAAATTCAGAGGAAACTTACTTTAGGCTACATTGGTGGGACACAGGCGTGCTTCATTGCACGGTCACTGATCCCAGGTGGGACTATGTTTGGTGGAGGGCACACAAGCCACTTGTGGAATTGGCACCATTTGGTGGATTGAATTAAGAAATAGGCGAAGAGTGATTTACACTAAATATTGTTTTTCTAGCACTACTGCACCCTATTATGAAGTGACTTTTGAGACCATCTTCATTTAAATTTTGGTTCTATTTTTATTGTTTTTTTTTTGGTTTGTTTTTTCAGAGAACTTTACACATTTAGTTGTTCATTTATGGGGGCAATGTACACCAGTGTGTTTACAATATTTAAGTGAGGAACGCTAGAGCACAGTTATATTGTAGTTGCAATATTTGTGAAGTATGGCACCAGTTTGTTTATACATCTTTTGACACATGCATATGAGAGTGTGTGGAAGGCATGGGCGAATCACTATAGTTTCCTTTCATAGTTTAACACACAACTCAGCTTGCAAGATTTTTCATATTTATAGATCTATACATTGTTGTTAGAACCATTTCAGGAGAAATAATGCAAAAAACAAAGTAGTACTGCCTTGGAAAGGAAACACTCCCAGGGCTGTAACATACAACTACAGGTCAGATTCATGTTAAGTGCTTTAGGCTCCTGACTTTTACTGTCTGACTCATTGAATGAGCTTGTTTGTTCATACATGCTTTTTTTAAGCAAAAACACACACACACACACACACACACACACACAGATTATTAGAAAATCAAACAGGGTTTTGTGAAAGAGATTCCATTATAAAAAAGCACTAACCCAGATAATCCAGGAGTCCACAGTTCCAAACATGGCTCTGCCTTCTTCCACCGCATGTCTGATTTCTTCCACATTGTCCACTAGCCACCGCAGCTTTACTGCACTGAAATAGGTGCTCAGAGGAAGACCAGTTCGCTTCTGAAAAAAGAACAGTAACATTGAGGGCAAAATTTAAGATTATTAATTTATTAGTTATTATTTATTTTGTATGGTTCATAAAAAAGTTAAAGTTTAACCACTTTGGGACTTTATGCACACGTCCCTGTACTGCATTGCACTAAAACATACATAAAAGATCCAGGCAAAACATTCTTTTAAACATTTGTCACCTGACAAAAAGGTAATAGGAGTCTCCCTAATGTGGGCACAGAAACAAACTTAACAGAAATTTCACACTACTAAAAATATGTAGTATTCTGTAAAACATCTCAGACAGAAAGTGAGGGAAATTATCCCCCAAATAGGGACACAGCAATAATAAACTCCCCACCCACTATTAAACTCTACAGAAAAGCTTTGGCTAGGTTTGGGATTTAAAGCGCAACTAAACCTGCCTATTGTTTTCCGCCAAGGAATCTGCAATCTTGGCCTCTGTTTGATCTTAAAATGCCATGGTGCTGCACAGGTGATCAGTTATGACACCAGCCAATGGATGGTTTGACAGTTTGGTTCACACTGTTAAATCAATGGGGTTTAGTTCTGCTTTAGGGCCAGTTCCCATTGGTGTGATGTCTGACATTGGCTGTGATTCGCACCGCACTGCAAATCACATGCAATCTGTGTGATGCAATTTCAGCCACACAGATAGTATGGATGAATTTGCATTACATTCAAACCAAACTCGCACAGGACCCTTTTTTTGGTTCGCAGCATAATCGGATCGCATGGGTGTTCACACCCATGCGATCTGATTCCCGTCCAAAATTGCAGTTTGCACTGTGATATGCAAACTGATTTGGGGGCATCATTAACTTTAAACTGACACTCCCAGCAGTTTGCATAGGGCGGTGTGAACTGCCACCGGGAGACATGCGAAGTGGGAACCCGCAGTAGATTCACAGTGTTCCCGAATCGCTGTAGTATCAACCGAGCCTTAAACAAAAAATACAAAAAAAAAAAAAAAAAAAAAAATCGGCACATAATGCCAAGGTCTAACCAAATAAAAGTGGAACTTTACCCATAACAACTTAATAAAAAAAATATATATATTTTTTTATTTTAGCAAGGAACATACATTCTACATTAAGAATTATGCTACCAAAATTAGCATGTACTTACAGCCTTCAGCCTTGTTCCTGTTTCCTTTTGCTGAAGCCCAGAGCCCCAGCTGTAAATCATAAAGCGAAACTAAACCCATTGAGTTACCAGTTTCAAAAAACAGTTTGATTTGATTGTGTCCTCAACCAAACTTTCAAACTATCACATGGATGGTGTACTAATTGATGACATGTGCAGCACCATGGCAGTTGCAGTTCAAACAGTAGCAGCTTTCTTGGCTGTAAAGGATAGGAGGGTTTAATTCCACTTTAAGGCTGTTAGCAGATCGGCATCTACAAACTCAGCAGTGCCTAAAAATAGAGAGAAACTGAGCATGTGCAGAGAAGGGCGAGATAGTGTATTACTGGATTTTAAACAGCATAGGCACTTATTTTTAATGTTTTACATAACTATACCTGAAAAAGAGGCCAGCCTGAAGTGATCTAGCAGGACTTCATTTTCTGACTAAAATTAAAAATTTTAACCACTTCCTGCCCACAGTATAGTAAAATAACGCCATACGAGATGCGCTCTCTTTCTAGGACGAAGTCATATGATGGTGCCCCAGAAACGGTGCGCAACGTTTGCGGCATGTTCCTAGGACACGGCATGGCCCCCGATTTCAGTAAAGAGCCCAAGACGCGGCTCTTTACCCATTTAATTGGCTCTGTCCTATCACACCCAGTCACATGTAAACAAAGAAGTGACGTTTATTGTCTCTCTCCAGCTCACAGTGACAGGGTGTGTGGCGAGGAGAGCCGATTAGCGGCATCTGTTTGCAGGGCAGACCTGTACAGGTAATCAGGGCACTGATTACAGTACAGCCCCAGCAGTGTCCATCAGTGACACCAATCAGTGCTGCCTTTCAGTGCCCATCAGTACCTGCTCATCATTGCCACCAATGTGCCCATCAGTGCCACCTATTAGTGCCCATCAGTGGGGCATATTAGTGCCTCCTCATCAGTGCAGCCTATCAGTGAAGGAGAAAAATTACTTATTTACAAAATTTACTAAAACTAAGAAAAACTTTTTCCCCAAAATTTTCAGTCTTAAAAAAAAAAATAAAAAAAAAACACAACAACTCAGCAGTGATTAAATACCAGCATAAGAAAGCTCTGTGTGAAAAAACGATAAAAATGTAATTTGGGTACAGTGTTGCGTGACTGCACAATTGTCATTTAAATGGTGACAGCACTGAAAACTGCCCTGGGCAGGAAGGAGGGTAAAAGTAGGCAAGTTGTTAAGCAAGGCAATTTACTTTTGCCTAATCTATCATCAAATATTTCCTAAGGACTGTAATTATCTGGTTTTAAGCATTACTGCAGATAATACCGTAAACAACAATCTTGGCAACTTTGTTCCGACTTAAGCAAAGGACCAAAAAAAAAAAAAAATATATGGAAAGACACTGAAGCATCAGAGATCATACGTTTAATTGTTAGCATTGCATGTGCAGATTAATTGGGATTCTGCGAATGCTGCATTCATTCACAGCAGCACAAAAGGGATTTTGGTAAAGCATAGGGGTAAGGGGGGGGGGGGGTGTGGGTTCCATCTGCTTCAAAACCAACAGGTTTTCCCCCATCCACAATTTAATGTGAAGAAAAATAAAACAAGGCCCTTAGAGAATTCACTGACATTTTTTGATGAAGCTACTGGTGAATTTATCAGAACTATGTATAGGCTAGTTCATTTGCAAGTAAAATCCAAGGGTCAGTTTGCACAAGCTTTAAGTTAAACTGAATACATGATTAACCACCAATTGGAAAGCAGCTCTTTCTAGACATCTGCAATAACCCAAGCTATAAAAGTTTAAATTACCCAACAAGTTTAAAGGAAACCTATCATAAGAGGCATAAAAGGTCTTCTTTGCTGACTTCTGCGTGTGAAATGCCATTTGCCTGGCAGTTACAGTGACACTTTTGCTTCAAGGTGAGAAAATGACTTACAAATACTTTTCTCCAAAATTCTTGCTTACCTGCTAGGGTTCATGGATGCAGAAAATATTGATGCTGAAGGGTCTGCAAAATGGCCAAGCACCAAGCAGTTTCAGCAATGGCAGCTCCCATATTTCTCCAATGACAGGTGTACATTAAACAATGCTAAAAAGGCATACTTAAAATATGCATCAGGTAAATTATCTACAGTGCAGCTTCCATCGCTGCTCAAAACACAGATGTAGCAGCTCAAGGGCCCTTTACCCAGAAATGTTAGTGCACCAACTCCACAAGATCAGATTTCTCAGATGTGTGTGGAGCAGGGAAGGCGTCGATAGCCATCACAATTGCTTTTCTAGAGATATATATATTTATTATCCCCAGCTGCACTAATGCATAATTTTCTACAGCATATAGTGCATGCCACTGTTTAGGACAATCTACAGTTTCTATTAAAGCAAAGTATACTGCAAACTGCAGAGCAAGTTCTGAATACATTCCACAGATATAAAATTGGTGATCTGAATTTAAAGAATACACAGACCTCTTAGCGTGTTTATAGCAGGATCACACTAAGGATGAACAGGGTCAGCACTGCCCAGATGTGATATCCAGTGGTTTCCAACTGCTCTCTGCAATTAGCCAAGTACCCACTAGATGTCATCATATACAAAAGAGAAATGCTTTGGATGCATGTATCAAAAATCGAAAAACCAGGTGGCAAGCCTGTGTGTATAACATTTCTCACTGAAAAAACCCACAACATAGCAGGTACCATTGCTAAAATGTACAGATTTGATGGCCCTTCTTTAAGGCTGGTTACAAATGGTGGCAGGAATCATACAGCACCCATGTAAAAATCCCATACTTCACCCAGTGTTAGCTGCCCTCCATCCTTGGGAAAATTATCAGGGGGAACTGCGGTGTCAAAACAAACTTTAGTTACGATTTTATTAATTAGCTTTAGTTACTGTTTTAGGCCATTGCTTCTTTCTGGGGTTGTGAGCACAGCTTAGCATACGCATGACATAAGATGTGCTGAACCTACATATCCTATATTAGTTCCTACTGCTTAATTACTAGGTGGCAAGCATTGCCTGTACACAACACTATTGTGCTGGATAGAATGCAAAATGGCTTGTGCAAAGAAGCCTGGTATTTAAGACATTTAGAGGAGAGTGTAAACGGTATAGTTATTAATCTCATATTTAGTGCATAATGTTCAGTTGGAACATATTTTATAAATACATTTGCCATTTTTTACTAACTGAAGCCAAACTCCAAAAAATGAACCAATCCAGACTCCAACTGCTTGCAGTTAGTAAAATATCCACAAGATGTCAGCATTGCAGCCACATGCTAGATCTATTCATTACAAAATATACATGTCCAGGAATTGGCTCTGCTAAGCTGTCAGTGCTCCTCAGGACAATACTATCAAAACTGACAACTGAATCTCACATATTACAACCTTGACTGTACCTACAGATATACAGAGCAGGAGTAGTCTGATAGACAGCAAAGTCTGGAGAAAATAGTTTGTACTTTTCATGAGTAATAAACTATCTTCCCAGAGAGAACAAAACATTTTGGGTATAATAGTATCACGCTCGGGGTGGGGGCAATCTTCATTT
Organism: Lithobates pipiens; assembly: GCF_037356315.1. NCBI lineage: Eukaryota > Metazoa > Chordata > Amphibia > Anura > Ranidae > Lithobates > Lithobates pipiens. The sequence continues at coordinate 429,927,859 of NW_027507748.1, forward strand.
TGGGGGTCAGTGTGTCACAGGACCTTGGCCCTAATACACTGTTCTATCTCACGGGAGCTTTTGTACATAGTGGCCACAAGCATTCCACTGCATTAAAATACAGAGCCGCAGAAATAAATTATAATAGGCAATTAGAAGTTATAAATACATTCAACATAATTGAAAAATATAAATATAACTCTTTAGTGGCCAAAAAATCAGCATGAAAGTGCAACTACCATGAAAATAAGATTGCCTGTTACCACTTGTTGTTACCATTCCCTTTTCAACTTTACAAATCTTTACATCAGAAAATGGATAACAAGCACCACTATCTTGTTTGTGGCATTTTTGCAAGTGATGATAGACCTTCCACCTGAACAATTGGACTGCACTAAAAAGAGCCAGAAGATGAGAGCTGTAAGAGTGAGCTGGGCTGTCAGAAAAATCTTATAAATAGAATAAATCAGAAAAGGAAATGGAAAGGGCATGGTCACTGTGAAATGCCTTCAGTAAAATATCCGGGCTTATTTAGATCTATGCGTCTGTATAAAGTTACATTTTCTTTTGTAGCATGAATCAGGTGCATTGTCATGTAGTTCAATGTGCACTACCTTTAGCATTGACATGCATTTTAATGCACATTTTCAAAAAAAATTTTCTAGTTTTGGTAGTGGATAAGACTAATAGCCATTGACTATTTAAGAGGGAAAGTTCCCCAAGGGGTTTTTCCTGCAGCAAAGTATCAACTTAATGAATGTATGAAATGTCTTTTGAGAAAATGCAAATAACATTAAAATATGAGCTCTGGTGGCTGTACATATACAAGAATCAAGCGATACGACATGTAAATACATAGCATTACATATGATTGAGTGTCATGTCGGAAACTTTCGACCTATTCAGTCGTGGTCTTCTTCTGGGACATAGTTTCCTTTAAAAGACATACATTTAACATTTCCTTTTCAAAAAACATATTTTATCATGCAGTGAATTATATGTACTCAATAGAACCATATTTACTGCTGATATCTGGAATTTGAGTCCCCATAACCAGAGATTAAAATCAGTTGGATGATCCGGCAGGCTCCATGGCCATCTCCACCTCCAGAGAGAAAGAATCTAGCCCAAGGGGCTTGCAATAAACTACACTTTTTACCAGTACAGAGAGAAGGTGAAAGGATGGCACCTGCAGTGGATTCCCAAATATTGGCAAATATGTCTAGAAAAAGGTTTTTTAAATATTTATAAACTCATAACGGACTAATTAAAATACCTAAATTTTATTATTAAAATAGATGAGTGCATTCCCAGTGTTATCTGCAATATGTGACTGCACAAGTTGATGTCCTGAAATAGTTAATTTTGAACAATTACTGTGTATAAATGGTGAATTGGGAGGGACAAATCCTCATGGCTTAAATAATTAAAGGAAAAAGGTGTGGGAAAAATTAAAAATTGATAAATAAAATTGCATTTGAAATGATGTGTGAAGGTGCGTGAGTGAGTGGTGAATAAAAATCCAGATTGCATAGGTTGATTGAGTGCTAGGAAGTGAGCCCACTGTGTACTTGGGCCAAATGAATGATTGAAAAGTGACTGACCACAGAGTGTTGAATAAAGATGTGAGAACAAATGTGCAAACAATCTTAAAACAAAAAGTGAAAAAAATAAAAATAAAAGAAAAAATCATTGCAAGTGACAACATTTACCTTAAACACTGGTGTGATTGCTATAGACTGTCAATTTCAATGAGGTGTATTGTCTGACTGCAAGTGTGCAAAAGAGATAAAGGCTCTGCTACAAGAGAATCAAAGAGCCAAATGATTATGTTGAATATTAAATTCAATAAACTTCCAATAATGATGGTCCGACCCGATTCCATGGCCAAAAAGCCAACAAGCAAATCAGTTGTGTATAGTAATGATCTACTACTTAATACTGAATGGGGTGTTACATAGTTAAGTGTAGGGCTGGGGAAAAAAAACAAATCGATTTAAATCTTGAACCGAGTTGAGAGGTCAAAATCGATAAAAAATTTCAGCAAAATCGATTTTTTGGATTTTTTTTTTTCACCAGAACCGGTGCTGACACCGTGCCAGTCCTGAGGTGCTGCAGGCAGGAGTTTTTAGGCGAGGCCGCGGCTTCGACCTAGTCCACGAGGCCGGACGCCGCAGACTAGGCCTGAAGCCGCGACCTCACCCAAAATCTCCTGCCCACAGCTCCTCAGGACGAGGTGCCCATCAAAAAAAAAAAAAAAAAAAGAACCTTGATTCGAATCGTGAATAGAGGTATTTTTATTTATTTATTTATTTATTTTTTAAATCATAGATTTTTTTTTTTAGAAAATCACCCAGCTCTAGTTACATGGTCAGTATGCCTAAAGGAGCATGCCCAAGTTTATGAGTTTATGTAAAAGAGAAGAAAATAGAAAGAAAAAGGTAAAGGGTGGGTGGGGCACGAGAGAAACATCTATAGGAAAAGGAGGATAGGGGGCCCGACTCCTCCTACAAATCCAGACTGACCAACAGTCAGCCTTCCCATTTGTACTCAGAGTCTCTAGTAGACCGCATTAGGAAAGGTATGAAGGGAAAATGGGAAAAGTGATCTGGGGTGTACCATAGTCACGTGGTCCGTATGCCTAAAGGGGGCAAAAATAAAGACAGCAGGATGAGCTAGCAAACAGATTCATTGAAAGTAACCGTATGTAACATTAAATTAGCCAAAAATGCCTGTGACCTCTCAACATGTGGATCCGGGATACCTCTGGATACGCATGCTCAATTCCACCTGCCTAACTTCTTAATTACGTGAACAGGGACCCCTTGGTGAGAAGCAGTGGAAACCGCACCGATCTTGAAAGACTGTCTGGAATAAGCTTTGGGGTCCAAACCTAGGTTTAACAGCAGGGTGCGGCAAAGTTTCATGAACTGTGCTGTGGAGAGGGTAGCACTACGGAAAAAGGCAATAAATGGACTATACCTGGGTTTATCCGCTGTTACCACCATGAGTTGGTCTAAGGCTTTGACCGGGCACCAGGCATTGCTGGTCTTGAAAGAGCTAATGTCAGTACCTGCTCCTGTATCTTGCCAGCGTCCAGATGCAACCGAAAACGATTGGGGTACCCAACTAACTGGTTGATCAAGAGTTTCCTAATGCACAGCATTGCAGCGCGGAGTTGGGAACGGACTTTATTTTTTCTATTGGGGATGTTGACACATGCATTTTCATGTATTGGAACAAATGCAGTAGTGTAAATGGGCCCTTAACACCAATGACAGGTAGTCACAAGTGAACTTGGTAACAGTTTGCAACATAAAACATCCAGAAACGAGAACCAGCTCTAAATGTTAGTTAGTGAGATCCTCCATAATCTGCCCCGTCTCCAGCATGTGTCTTGGCTTGAAACCCATCAGCTAGGATGCGTGCTGGAGGCAGATAAATGCGTATTTCCTGCAGACAGATATTTTTCTGGTCATTTCTGGATAGTATAGGAATAAGGTACAATACCAAGATCACTGGCAAGTAAAGTTTTTTTTGATGGTATGGCACAATGCTGGTGCACCTTCCATTTACATTTTAGTGCATTACAAAGATGTAATGTTTCCCTTTGCCAGTCTTATCAGCTTCAGCTGATAAGACTGCAGTAATGGCCAAGTTTACACTGCATGCCATGTCACATGGGGTGTAGGAGGAAGCTCTGAATGAATCTGAAGTCTCCTGGGAATTCAGTGTTGTGCCGTAGGAAGTCCTGATAACAGATAGATAAGCACATAGAGAGTGTGCCGTAAATTGGGGAAGATCTGGGCATTCTCAGTGACTTCATTCTAAAGAACAAAAAGGATTACAACAATACTAAGCAAGTAAGGAGATATCTACAAGCAATGTTCATTAGGGTTTTTTATGCTGATTTACATGGGACAATGTTGTGGGGGAGGGTTTACAACCACTTTAACAGTAACTACTACAATTGCTGTGTGCATAATTACTAGCCAAAACAGATAATGACTGCTCAGGTTCAAGGCAACTCTAACTATACACAATGATCTTAAAGTTTGTAAACTTTGTGAAGATCCCCACACATTGAATTCCTTAAATTCTGTGACACTCTTCCATTATGCTCTGTGAGTAGGTACTGCTGTGCCACACATTTCACAGAATCTGCCTTCTGAACTAAAAAAGTGCAGAGAGGAGAAGTGCCTGGAGATGGAGTCAGTACAGGAATCACTGCTTGAAGGCAAGGTACCATGGGAAATGTAGAAGCTGCAAAGCATGCAGGGAATCCAGGAAGTTGTGGGAATAGATGGCCAGCAGACAGGCAGAACTCACAACATGAAAGATTTTTTTTCAAGTAATTGAATATTGGATTATCAAATATAACTACTGTTTGTAGCGTTATGACACTTTTGATTTTAGAAAAATTAAAGTGTATTCTGTGATAGGAGAATTTCTTTATTGGTGCCCCACACACTTATGCACAAAAATGGTACTAAAAGTGCAAAACGTACAAAGCTCAAAATGATACATGCCACTTTCGTCATATGAAATGAATGGGCTGTCCTACTCGCAAAGGGCGACAACGTAGAAAAAAAAACATGCATATGTGCAACATCCAATGTCATGCTACATTTGTGAATGGGGCCTACTGGTGTTTTGTTTATTAATTATTGCATATTTGAGCAAGATACACTCCCATTCACATATTTCCAAAATCTGCATCAAAGTACTCATAGAAGCTGTCCAATTAAATATTAGAACATTTAGATTAGTTGGGTAGATGTCCAACATTTCCCTCCTGTGACTAGTAATAGCTCCATTCTCGGCATGTTATAAAAAAGTTTTGTAACTCCATGTTTATGATGTGCATCTTTACTACACAGATTACTTACAATTTGTATCCTTGTAATGAAAACTTCAATAAAAATGTATTGAACGAGACAATGATGCACAGATTCCATGAAGCACAGACTAACAAATGCCCAAGCCCAGAAAATATTTGCTGTGCCAATCGCACAGGAAATCATATTAATAGACAGGATTTTCTGATAAATTACCATTTTGGTTCTGTATTAATCTAGGAAAGATTTAATATGGGGTGGTAAATTCACATAAATACTCATGTGATACTCATTAAATATTTGTGTTTTGTGATATTTAGCACTAAAATTGTGTTTTTTTGCATTGTTTTATCACACATTTTTTTACAGGCTAAAAGTGAACCAGGGGGAGAATTCTGTGAATGAAGGTAAACAGAAATATTATGAAACTATGAAAACAGTCTAATGTGCCTTCATTCACAGAGTGACCCCCACCCCAGTGCAATGCTACACACAGTTTACATTCCTGAGCTAAGGGGTTGTGGAAAAAATTAAGAGGTAAACACCACACACCCCTCTCACCCCCTGCACTTACCTCCTTGGGTGATAGTTTCACCAGAAACACAGCCCAGTGTAGTGGTCCTGGTGTTTGAAAACTGTGCTGTTCTTCCTCATCTTTCGTTAGGGATGTCGGGACAGATCAGAGTGGTTTATATTGGTCAGCGTGCTCACATGCCAGTGTCAGGTTGCACCTGGCCTCATAGATGGTAAAACTGTATTCCCCCACAGTGGCAAATGCAGCAAGGAGCGGGTGAAGAGTTTTAGTTCACCAAATCATTTTTGCTGAAATAGTGAACTTACACTTTCACTTACTGGCCAGTGCAAGGTTCCCTTTATAGTTTGTTTTTGCAAATTATGGAGATGTCAACTACCTATACCATGATATACCGGTAAATAAACTTTTTTAATGGTAAACAGGTTTTAATGGTCGATTTCAATTTACTTTATATATTTACTGAATTATCTCATATTCATTTTTTTTACTTTGATTAATTGACTCATCAATTATCGCACATAAAAAAAAAAAAAAATAAATAAAAAAAAAAACACACCACACACACGATAACCGTTAGTAAATGGTCTTACCTTGAAAAAATTCTTGTTCCTTCCTGGAATTTTCTTCAACAACCTGTCAACCGTTGACTGGGTCCTCAGATCAAGCCAAACTAGCAAAAATAATAAGTATATTATCATACAGGCTTTATATAGTACCAACCATCTATGCAACACTTTACAACATGAGGGCAGACATTACAGTCAGCACCGTCTTTAAGGCACGGCAAAAGGGGCAGGTGCCCTGAGCCCTGTCATTGTTGTGGGGCCCAAAGCAGCTGCCTCATACTTGCCAACTATCCCAGTTTAAATTCCCTTGTCCTTTGAACTTTTTGTCCTGTGCTCGGTCCATATATCTCATTGTGAATTGCTGGTACTAATGCTGCCCAGCTCTGCCCTATTGTTGTGTACAGATGACTCACCTGCACACCCTGTGTTTACATGTAAATAACCGGCATTCATATGTAAATAGCGGCAGCATTCATAAGTAAATAGCTGTGGCCGGCGGCATTCATAAGTAAATAGCTGTGGCCGGCGGCATTGATATGTAAATAAAGGTGGCATTCATGTGTATATCATGCCCCCCTGCAGTGGGGAGATGATGTACTGTATCCTCTAGCAACCAGTGAGGCGTAATGTGTGCTGTAACCTCTAGCAACCAGTCAGTAAGCAGTAATGATATGCTGTAACCGCTGGCAACCAATCGCAATTGCTGCCTGATCTGATACAATAAATAGAAGCTAGACTTAACATCCATTTACTGTATGTCTCAGAGTAGGTGGAGAATAAAAGTGAATGGGGGGGGGGGCAAGAAATATTTTGCCCAGGGTCCAATCAATATTAAAGACGGCCCTGATTACAGTTACAATATAATTCAATAGAGGACTGGTACAGGGTTTAGATGGAGCAAGATAAAGAAAAAATGCATTATGCCAAAAACAACGCTTGGCTACCAGCGCTCAACCACTCAAAATCAATTACCTGCAATCAACAATAATGATAATCACGGCCATGATTAAGGCCTGATGGCTGAAACGCGTTGGATTTTGACTGTTCAAATGCAAAAACAATGTATTGGCCGACTTCCGTGGCATCAGCCTTTCTCCCTTTTTTGCAAAAATATTATCTCTATACCGTAACAAATCTTTACTTTTTGAGTTCAGTTCTAATGTATAGACTAAAAACAGAATAGGAAAATTAAGACAAAAGTGGTTACAGTGCTCTTTGATTGAGTTGCCGGCCATCCCCCCAATATACAAATGAAAACAGCAACGCCACCCTAATATAAAAAAAATAAAAAATAAAATAAAAACCAAACACACACACACACACACACACAATAAAATTTGTTAGATATAGTTACCCTTTGCGTTCTATGCAGTGTGCTTGGACTGTCCCTCCTGTGGATGGGACACCACAGTAACTGATGGCCAGCTGCTTCTTCCTTATTTTGTGCAGGTCCCGTGAAGTCTGAGCCTGTCCTCACACATGCGCTAAACTAGTCTTCTATTCTTCAACAAAAAACAGCGCCAGATCCCATATGACACACCGACACATGCACAAAGTCAGGCTAGATCTCTCCTGGAAGGTACTGCTAATGTAGCCTTTTTATAGGGGTTGCTGTGAGGCCATGGTTACATCACCAGTACCTCAGGGAAACCGGGAAGTGAAATTAACTCAAACGTATATTTCTGCTATAAATCTTAATTTCTACATATAAATAGAGGAGGTTTTGAAATGAGCATGCACAGATACATGCAGCAGGACCTTATGAGTTGGGGGGGGGGGATTTGGCATCTATTAACCATGATAAGTAAAGCTTTGTTAATCCCCCCCAAAAAAAAAAAGATTTTGTTCTTTTTTTTGTTTTCAAAAGTGTTTATTAGAAAATAACAATCAGAATATAGGATACACTGTGGTGAAGCATATATAGTTATACAAGACAAAAGATGCGAATTATATAGTGCACATCGTATAAGTTCAACAATGTGTGAACATGGCAGAGTAAGCAAAAAAAAGGACACTACAAAAACAAGGTGAATAACCTGAGAGGCAACTTTTGAGATAAATAATACCACATGGATCGAAAGGAAAAGAATATTGGTGAGAAATCAGGAAAGACAAAAGAAAGGAATATGAAGAAAAGAAGAGAAGGTGACAGGATAGCAGAGCAAAGAGAAGGAGAGACCAGCACAGTTAATAGAGAAGTCTAAAGGTAGACCAGGGTTTCCATTTAGTGTCATATAAAGGGATAGAGTCATACAAAGTGTGGTGAATTTTTTCAACATGCATCATGAGATCTATACGGGAGAGGATCTGGGAAAATGACAAAGAGGGAGATTTCCAATTAAGTGCTATAGACCATAACATGGCTAGGCAGATCGAATGAATCAAACATCTTAAAGGTTTAGGAGTGTCCGGTGGAGCAACAAATAATAAGGCATGAGATACATCCATGTCTATAGTATAACCAGCTACCTTATTGATCATATCAAAAAGCAAACCCCAGAACGGCTGAATACGGGCGCAATCCCAAAAAATGTGTTTAAATGAACCCGGACAGGGGCAGCCCCTAAAACAGGTGGGGGAGACCTGGGGAAACATGCGGTGTAACCGTTGAGGCGTATAATACCATCTGGTTAGTAACTTAATAGCCGTTTCTCTAAGGGAGAGAGATTTAGAGCATTGGCGCATGTTCCTCCAGGCTCGGTCCCAGTCCAAGGCGTCCTGATCCAATTCAAGTTCATTTTCCCATTTGGCACGGTATGGCATCCCTACGGCCTCAGTCATCGAGGACATGGACACGTAGAGGTCAGAGATAAGGCCCCTCTGTCTAGGAGCCGTGAGGCAAATATCCTCGAAGGAAAACCCTTGGGGACGGGAGTAAGGGCCAGGGTAATGTTGTGAGAAAAAATGCCGAATCTGCAGATAGTGGAAGAATTCTGAATTCGGGATGGGATGATGGGATTGTAATTCCTGAAATGAGGCAAACCGGGAGCCCACCAGGAAATCCTTCAAGGTGACCAGGCCAAATTCAATCCAGATACGGAACGCTTCACTAGAATTATGAGTCGATATGAATCTGGGGTCACCTAAGAAAGAGACCCCAACCGGAGTCTGGGGTACTAAGCCGTATTTACTGCCATAGATATGCCAGAGGCGCATGGCATCCAAAACACAAAATTTTTTATGGATGTAAGGGCAATGTGGTATATATGGGGACCACATGACATTCGATAGAACCAAAGGACATATGGATTCCTGCTCAAATTGAACCCACGGTACCCTAGAGTTCCTAATTGACCATTGGGCCTGCTGGGAGAATCTGCTCGCCAAGTAATAAAGCCAAATTTGTGGGACACCTAGGCCACCCCTGGTGGCAGAACAGTACAGGACCGCTCTCACAAATCTGGGGGGTTTATCCTGCCAAATAAATCTATTCAGACATGATTGAAGACGGTCTATATAAGATTTTGAGATCCTAATTGGGAGAGATCGAAAAGCATATAATAATCGGGGGAGAATAACCATCTTAATAGCCGTTATGCGCCCTAGGAAGGAGATGTGTAAGTTAGACCAAGATTTTAAGGTGGACCTAATTTTAGTAAACAACTGAGGATAATTAGAGGAGAAGAGGAGTTTATAATCACTAGAGAGGGCTATGCCTAAGTAAGAGAGGTGGGAGGAGGGCCAACGAAAGGGAAACGTCTGTTTGAGGTGAGAGAGTTCCTGCGGGGGAATACCTATAGGAAGGGCTTCAGATTTAGATATATTGATGGATAATCCTGAGATAGTGGCAAATCTCGACAAGGACTCGAACAGATTGGGAAGGGAAACTAATGGGTTAGTCAGAAACATCAGGACGTCGTCTGCATACATACAGAATTTGCTAGTTAAGGGTCCTTGTGAATATCCTGAGATATCTGGGTTGTTCAAAACGGCTATAGCTAGGGGCTCGAGAGCCAGGGCGAACAAAAGGGGGGATAGTGGGCACCCCTGCCTAGATCCCCTTCCCACGTCAAAGAAGGCTGAGCAGCAGCCCGGAATCTTTATCCTAGTTTTGGGGTCTTTGTACAAGGAGTGGAAAGAGTGCAAAAACCCGCCCCGGAAGCCTAACCGCTGCAACACCCTAGTAAGGTAAGACCAAGAGACACTATCGAATGCCTTCTGGATATCCAAACTGAGAAGCAGAAGGCTACGAGAGCGTATATTAGCATCCTGAATTATGTTAGTGGCCAATCTAATATTATCTGTGATTAATCTGTGGGGGATAAAACCAGATTGGAAAGGGGAAATAAGGCGGGGGATTTGAAGGGCCAATCTATCTGCAAGGATCCTACTAAATATTTTTAAATCATTATTCATTACTGAAATTGGTCTATAATTTTGGGGGAGCGTATGATTTTTGTTTGGTTTGGGGATCATGGACATTGTGGCAAGTAACATTTCCTCCGGGAAGCTACCACCCTTCATTAAGATTTTGTTCTTTTAAAGCATGTTATACAGCACAGTGCTTGTGCTGTGTAATTTGACCCCTTGTAAAACATGTAATACCCGCCTGATCCTGCCTGGCTATGCGCACCCCCCGTAAACTAACCACGATAATTAGGGCTGCTGGTCCAGTGCGTTTACGTGCCTCCTTCATCTGTACACCTGCTCTCCTGCGTCTCCTCTTTCCTCTTCCCCCTCTGCCTGCCTAAGTGTCAGCACCCGCCCCACAAAAATCATCTGCCTTACTAAGGATGGTTGTGTCTAGAAAGGCTAGTGGGTATTTTTCAAAGTGATTCCTTAACAAAATAGACATGGATGGATGGGCAAGTTTGCTTTAAAATTAAAAATGAATTAAAAAGCATTTTGAGTTTGTGGTACTCAGATACAGTTAAGTTCCACTTTAACCCTTCTTTGGTGCAGACATTCTCTTACATTTATTCAATGCACTACTCCAAACAGTATCATCTTTATTGCCCCTGATCCAATGGTAATCTTAGCCCTAGTGCCCTGCCCTATGTCCCTAGAGCCATCTACACTGTTTTTAGACTCCATGACATGCCAATGCATCATAGGGTGCACTTCCACATCCCTGTAATTTTCCTGTATGGCCATCACCATATTTATTTTTAATTCTTTATTTTCATTAGTCACTCAGAAATGAAGACTGCCAATATACTCAATGACATAAAACATAATTGAACCACATGATATACAATAATCAAAGATTAAACTCCAGATATGGACATCACTGCAGTACTGGGCATTGTTGGGCAGTGATTAGTGCCCAGGCACAACTGACACATTCCCTGCACATGCTTAATTATCCACAGTGCTGCAGACACACTCCATGCCATCTACACTGCCCTGGAATCATGCTTTACATTGATGCTTTACAACTAGACTACTGTAGTCTAGTTTATATCAGAACAGTCAGCCTACCCACCGCATTTTCTGGACAAATTCTATAAAGAACGTCAAATAGACATATACGACTACTTGTAGAGTTGAAATGGAGAACATTTATGGTTTGTTACATCTACAAGGCACTGACAATTTTCTTCCAAAGTCTGGCAAAGAGTCATGCTTTTCATTGTTTACATTAATATAAGAAATAACTTTTTAAGTGGAAATGACTTGTTTAATGATTGACATGTGTCCGCTACCTATTTTAAAAAGGTTGTAAAAACAAATAGCAGGTTGATAATTTACTTTGCTTAGTCATCTAAATGCAAACCTTTGCACTTTGCGTACTGATATTTTTCACTGAAGCGAACCAATTGACCATAAACAAATGTGTTGGCATGTTACTTAAGAATAAAAAGGCTTGAAAAACAACATTAGTATGGGATGGAGGCAGAAGATTCTTTACAAATCTGGCACAAAACGAGCATTCTATTTCTGCATTCCTATTCACACGGCATTGGCTGCACTGAATACAGCTGTTGTCTGTATGATCCTCCAAAAGGACGACGGTCAGCATATTATGATCACATGATTCTCTGTGGTTTGTGTGTACAGGCCGTGTCCTATGCCTGGCCAACTGGTCATAGACTTCTGCAGGGAAGGCCTCCTAATTCCTTTCACTTAAGGAATTCACTTTCACTCAAGTACATATAAAAGGCCCCTACATTAATTCCTTACTATCCACAATCTGTATAAAAACATTCCCAGTCGCCATGCCTCATGCCAAGGATGCATTAATACATGTTCTCCTTTTTGTAAACAAGCAGCGGGCACTTTGTGCAGCTACTAGCCATCAATGGTAGCTGGGGTCTCCACTAATCATCAGGAACCAATTACAGTGGGCTCTGGATCATGTGATCACTATGTCAGCTCGGACATATTGTTTACATGCAAGCTGAAGGCTGTAATGACTTAAATAAAAGCCTTCAGCTGAAAGAAAAATAGAAAAAAAAAATCCTCTGATGTTTCCGGACTCTGAAAGAGCTAGAGTGATTTCATATGTGGTAGGTCACAGATGTCTAAAGTCTGGTGACCAACATGGGTTGTTATACATTATAAACACAACAATAACTAAACATTCAGCCAAGGACCACACATCCCATAAATTAAATGGTTGAACTAAAATAGTCCAACCAGACAAATAAATACAAATATCAACCACCGACTCACCGCTTAGTACAGAGGTGCAATTGCATAACTCTGCAAAGAACATACGCCGCAGAATAAGAGCAAACAGAGGCCCAACATGAAGCTATATGTGGGATCATGCAGCATTAGTAGTAGGCTATATTAAAAAGTAAAAAATGTAGAACAAATATTAGATACAAAGTCGGCTAAAAAAACACTACTCTTCAACACACCTAGATAAAAATACAACGTTGTCTCTACACACAGCAGCTGCTCATACAGGTAACACACACGCCAACATCTCCGTGAACTACAGATATGACAGTGCTTATCTGCAAGCGTAGGTACCCAGGCTAAAGAAGAGAAACTGGTGGAAGTCAATCATACAGACTGGAATATGGGCTTAGGAATTCCTGAGCTGGGTAAACCTCTCTTGAGCCTCAGAGAGTTACTAAAGGTAGATCATGTAAACGTACTGAGGGCAGACAGTATCTCATATCAAACTGGAAGCTGGAATGGAAACAGTCATATAGACTCCAGGTAAATCCAATGTAAATTAAAGTTGATAAACTGCTGCTGTTATATCAAAGCTTACAGACAGTCATCAACTGCCCCTTAGGTGCTGTTATGCAGACAGCAGTACAGTAAAACTTCGGTTTGAGTGTAATTTGGTTTGAAAGCGTTTTTCAAGACTAGCAAAGTTTTTATAAATTTTGACTTGATATACAAGTAAAGTCATGTCACAACAGGGTATAAAAGAAATGAGAGGCACCTCTAAGTGTAGCAATATGGTTACATTTAATGAAGGTACAACATTTAGCACCTCACATGGTTGATGATTAAAACAAGCACAGCTAAATATGCAGGAATCTGGGGTAATGCAGTCCACATAGAACATCCTCTGCACCACCATCGACGTCATCCCTTCCATGCTGCGCTCCATGAGCGCTTCAATTCCTCGCTTTCAAAACGCTCTACTGCATGGTAGTCTTCCCCGTCACGAATGCAGACTGACAGCGGTGAGAGCCGGCAGTACGGAGGACGGTTTATGTGGACAGCTTTACCCCAGATGCCTGCATACTTAGATGTACATCTTTTAATCATCAACCATGTGAGTTGCTAAATGTACCTTCATTAAATGTAACCATATTGCTACACTTAGAGGCTCCTCTCTTCTCTTTTATACCGTGGAGCTCCTGCTGGATTTTTCTTCTAATCCCCTTGTGGAGGCTTCCATTTGTGAACGGACATTTTATGGTTACACAACCTATCACATTGCTATAATCTTTTTATATGGACTAATGAATAAATGGTTCTGGAATGAATCATATGCGTTTCCATTATTTCTTATGGGGAAAAAATCGCTTTGGTATACAAGCATGTTTTCAGAATGAATTATGCTCGCAATCCAAGGTTTTACTGTATAGCCAGCTTGGCAAATAGCAGTGGGGACATCATTTTGAGAAATTATATATATATATATATATATATATATATATATATATATATATATATATATATATATATATATATATAAATATAAATTGCAGCTCACCCACACTGATATAATCACATCATCTCTTTTCGCCATAAGCAGAACACAGGAACGCTGCAGTACCTCCGCTGCTAGTGGCAATGTGGGGTACCAATTGTATCGTTGGATCCCATCCGATTACTGCGAGAGGAGGAAAGTATAGACTTGGAAAAAAAAAAAAAAAAAAATTGAGCTGTATGTGACCCAGGGTAGCTGTATCAAGCTGTATGTGACCCAATTAGATTGGGCTTCTTCAGGGATGGGTGGGGCCAGTGTAACAGAGCTTCATATAAAGCCCTGGACTGACAGTACCATAAGCTTTGGATATACCAACATCAGCTTATCAACTTTTGTGTCCTGTGCACTGGACTCACCTGGAGTCTACATGACTGTTTCAATTACAGCTTCCATGTTGACAAGGGACATGGTCTGCCTCAGTCCTATTAGACTACCTGTGGGCCTTTAGTGACTCTCTGACTGAGACAAGAGAGGTTTACTCGGCTCAGGAGTTCATAAAACCATATTCCAGTCTGTATGGTGAACTTCCACCACCTTCACTCCTTTAGCCTGGGTATCTATGCTTGGCTTGCAGACAAGCACTGTCATATCATAGGTGTAGTTCACAGAGATGTTGGTGTGCGTGTGGACTAATGCTCCATGGTCCCACATATAACTTCCTTTTTGGGCCTCTGTTTGCACGAATTCTGTGGTGTATGTTACACATTACAACCCTGGACCACCAAATTAATCAAGTAAATGCAAAAAAGTAAAAGGCTCAAAGACTCACCGATAGCATTATATAGGGGTTCTCCGGTTGTTTTGTCCCACACAACAGTGGTTTCCCTCTGATTACTTACGCCAATAGCTAGAAAACAAAAAAAAAAAAAAAAAAAAGCAAGGCTTTGCAACAACAGAATATAAAAACACAATATACACACTCTAAATATGAATACAATACTTTAGTTTCAAATAATGGATCCTCTGTATTAAAAGTCAGCAGTCAGTCCAAGACAATATAAACAGACATAGTTGTGATTAAGCAAACCTGCCCTTAATTGACTCTATTGCTATATGTGCTTCAACTCGGAGACTCAAAATCATAGTGTTAGGACCGCAGTATACAGAGGAGCCTTGGCATAAGCACTGTGGCTCCCACATATATCTGCAAATGAGTGCAACTAAACACTCTGTTTTTGACATGAATTGTTAGACAGGGACTTGGTCTTTGTTGCAAGCTAGCTGGTACGTGTGCTTGGGAAACATTTGTCTGCGATATGCAAAGGCCTTCCATGTGAACTTTACTGCAAAGACTAGTTATAAATTGGGGTGTGATTTGGATTTGGCATGGGGACAAATTGGATGCCTCCCGCATTATGCTCTTGCTAGGCGTCCAGTGCTTCCCTGTGTCTTTAAGGAGTGGGCCCCCTCCAAGCAAACTTGCCCTTATTCCAAAGTTCATTGGCAAAAATAAGGGAAGACAGGTGCAAAGCTGCCCTTAAATTATCCACTGCTATATACTGTATGTTCCAACTAGAAGAATCTTAAAAATATTATTATTATACAGAGGAGACTTGTTGAGGTGGTTGGGATCCCACAATTATTTGCAAATGTGTGTGCAACTTAACCCTCGGTTTTTAACATGAATTTTTAGACAGAATCATTTTTTTGTTTTGTTTTTTTTCTTTGTGTGCAGGCTAGCTGGTAAGTAAGCTGGGAATTTTGTCTGCTTGTGATGTGCACATTACCTTTGATGTTGGTGATCTCTATGCTTAGCTGAGTTAGTTTTTCACAGGTTTTTTCTACACATTCATACACAGACTGTAAAATCTCCTTTGGATCCTGCTCCACCCATCTGCAAAGAGGAAAAAGAAATACAAAACAGACTAATGTCTAAGAATACACTGAAGCATTTTCTCTTAAGGTGCTAAATATTAGAGTGTAGTGTATGCACATTCTAAACAAACAGTGAGTGTTTGTAAACATGTGTATAAAAAATATATATATATATACACACACACACACACACACACACACACACACACACACACACACACACACACGTGCCATTGGCCCCCCTTGCTGTCAAAGTCAATCAGCCAATGAGAAGTGAGGTGGGCCCGGGCCCCGGCTTTGTGTCTGAATGGACACACAGAGCTGCGGCTTGGCTCAGGTGCCCCCACAGCAAGTTGCTTGCGGTGGGGGCACTCAACAGGAGGGAGGGACCAGGAGCACAGAAGAGGGAACGGAGAAGAGGAGGATCTTGCCTGCTCTATGCAAAACCACTTTACAGTGCACCTAAGGCTCCATGCACACTGAAGCTCATAGACGGACGTTTTTGGGAGATTTTTTTATTTATTTTTTAACAGCCCATAAATGCCCCTCGATGTGTCTATGCACACATGGGCGTTATTGGACGTTTATCAGCAGGGGAGTTTATGGACTGTTGTCTGAACGCCTAAAAAAATGCCAGATGCCGGTAAAGGCTGTTAAATGCGGTTTAACTCTAAACAGATCGCTAAGCCTCATCAGGCATTTCTCTGCCTCTATTCAAATTAATGGTAACTTATGGGAGCCCATTGATTGAAACAGAAGTTGCACCAGAAGTTGGATCATGATGATTAGACTTGCGGTGCAACTGGTGTGCTGAGGATGCTGAACGGGAACCCCCGCCAAAATGGCAGAAAAAAAAAATTGACGTGGGTGTCCCCCCCCCCCCCGATGATACCCTTAGGTCTGGTATGGAGTTTATTGGGAATCTCCCATGCCAAATTAAAATGGCATGGGGTCCACCCCAGAACCCTGCTCCCCCCACCCTAAAGCACCTTGTCCCCATGTTGATGATGACAAGGGCCTATTCCCAACAGCCCTGGTCAATGGTTGCCAGGGTCGGTGGGCGGGGGCTTATTGGAATCTGGAAGCCCCCTTTAAGAAGGGGGCCCCTAGAACCCCCCACCCTATGTGAAGGAGTATGGGATACATTGTACCCCTACCCATTCACCTAAAAAAAGGAGTCAAAAACAAACATTGTACACAGCATTACACCGAGAGATCGTGTTGAGTCAACATCAGAAGAAGAACAGAGGGAGAAGACAATGGCGAAGATGCGACAAGAGCGAGAACACAGCGGAGAGAGAAGATAGAGCAGAGAGGAGGAGAATGGGAGAGGAAGAAGAGGGGAAAAGAGATGCCCAAGCTGCCTTAATAAAAAAATACTTTTAAAACCTGTGTACAGTGTTTGTTTTTGACTCTTTTGATCTGCCGGGCTGGGTGCTTGAATAAGAGTCTATTATGGATTTTGGGGGGACAAATGGTGTGGGGGGTTCCCCTTAAAATTCATACCAGACCAAGAGGTCTGGTATTGTCTGGCCACACCAACTTTTCTTCATTTAAGTGGGGTTCCCCTTCAACATCCTCCGCACACAAGTCGCACTGCAAGTCGGATCATCATGATCTGATTTCTGGTGCGACTTCTATTCAAATCAATGGGCTCCCATAGGGAACCACTGACTTTGAATAGAGGCAGAGAAACACAGCTAAAAGCTAGTGCTGCTAAACGTGCATTGACCAAAGCAAAACGCTGCTAAAAAATTTTAAAGCAGCATTTTCCTGCTAGCAATCCGATGTCCAGAATGACATTTTTGGAGTGTTCTATATGCATGGAGCCTAAGTATGACATTTTTTTTTTATAAAAAAGAAAAAACATTAGTATTAACTTTAAACCTGTAAAAAAAAAAAGAAAGACGAAAGAAGGTCATAAAACGAATCCTTGAAATGCTTAAGTAATCATCTCCTGATTTAGGAGATGTATTGATTAGGTGTGTGGGGGAAAAAAAATAAAAAATGACTGCGTATTGTTTGTTTTTAAAGCACTACTGAAAAAAAGTGCTAATCACAGTGAAATAAAAAGCATAAAGTATGTGCATATATTCCTCAGTAAGCCAGAATACAGCATGCATGAAGATTAACAACCAACTATAAAACAGGGCACGAATGAGCAACATGTGACATTGACTCACCCTTCTTTTGGAAACTTCTGTTTAATTTCCACTTGATGGTGACTAAGCAGCTCAGCGGTTTTGGCATTAAAGACCTGTACAATAAAAGATATTATTTTTCAGTACCACAAGATGTAATGAAGGTCATAAAAATCCACAGGGAAAAAATTAATTCTGTGATTTCTCGGTCTCAGATTCTAAAATAAACATTGTATTCCTCTGTGTGAAATATCATTGGGGCCATTTCACACAACAGACGGTTACGGGGAATCTCTTCAAAGTGAGGGAACACACGTTAGTGGTTGCCAGAACAGGAAACCTTGTTTCAAGGCTTCGCCTCTATCCATGTTCACAACATTTTCAGTTTCCTCTCACTTTTTGCAATTATGGTCAAGACAGAGAAGATACATTTCCCTAAGCCCTTGTACACAGTCGGAGATTCCGACAGAATGTGTCCTATCGGACCATTTTGTCAGATAATGCGACTGTGTGGTGTCCATCGGACTGTTTCCGTCGGAGTATCCGACGGACCAAGTTTTCCAACTTGTCCGTAAAATTTTCCGACAAAATGCTCTGATCGGACATACTCCGATCATGTGTAGCCTACACCGACGGAAAAAGTGCCAAGCATGCTCAGATCAAATTCCTAGACCAAAGCTATTGGCTACTAGCCTGAACGTAGTCCCGTCGTAACGAAATAACGTCATCACGTTATGTACAATCGGATTTTCGACCGTGTGTATGCAACAGTTTCGGACAAAATCGGTCGGACAAAATCCAACGGATTTGGTTGTCAGAATGTCCGACCGTGTGTACAAGGGCTAACAGGTACACAGAGCAATACAAACCTGACATGGGGCGTTAACATCTCTTCACTCTTTAAGAAAAAGGTTATACTTTAGAGCTCAACTCTAGCCAAAATAGTTTTTTATCTTAAAATGAAGGGGTCGATTCACAAAGAGTTAAATAACGGCTCATGCAATGCGGTAAAATACTGCATGCAGTAACAATTGTGCAAGTGTTCAATTCTTTACGAATTTTGCGTTAAATACCGAATGTGGCATTTGCGCGATTTAGTGGTAATTACTGCATTAGTTAACGCAGTAATTCACTGCATTGAGCTGGTTGCCCAAGCAGTGGGCCAGGAAGCCGACTGCTGCATCCTTAACAACCAATGACTCATCAGCTGTACCAGGCCCTCCTTAGCCCCCCGTACCAGGTCCTCCTGAGCCCCCCCGTACCAAGCCCTCCTAAACCCCCCCGTACCAAGCCCTCCTAAACCCCCCCCATACCAAGCCCTCCTAAACCCCCCCCATACCAAGCCCTCCTGAGCCCCCCAATACCAAGCCCTCCTGAGTCCCCCTGTATTGTGCCCCCCTTTACACTGTCCTGCTAATGCCTTGTTCTCTGCCCTGCTCACCCCCTGTCAACTGCCCTACAGGTCCCTGTACACTGCTCTACACCCTACTAACATCTATACACTGCAATATATCTTACTGAGCTCTGTACACTGCCCTACCCACTACTGACCTCTGGGGGGTTGCTAAGGGGAAAAAAAAAAAAAGGGGGGGGTGAGGCAACCCAGTGATCTTTGTTGTCATGGAAGATCTCCACCTCTCAAAAGGTTACCTACCCCTGGCTTAAATCTACATTCATAGGCAAAGCGAAGATTCACATATCACATATCTGCCCATAACCCCGAATCCCTCTGACCATTTTGTCACACTGTTTTCATTAGAGGAAGTCTCTCTTTATGCATGGTTTCCAACAGAGTTGAGTTGATTTTGAATTGCCCAGATTTGTTACACGCCTGTATTGAAAGAAATATACTGCAGACCTCTCATTTGAAAAAAGAAAATGACAGTTTTATGGCTGTCATACTGTCCCTCTGGCTTCAACAGTTTCTTAGTCCTCGACTTGGAACAAGTATCAAGCTCAAGCCCTTGCCTTCTCTTGCTATATGTTTATCTGAGTCACGGACTTAAAAATTATTAAAGCTTGGCACAGTCATGCAACTAAGACTATTGCAAGGACAAAGCAAAATGAATCTTAAGCTCCTTCAAGAGAGCATTACTAATGCCTTCATCAGTTTATTTTATTTTTTGCTCCACGTGGCAATTCCCATCAGGTGTATTACAAGGAAGAAACGGATGGCCACAAATAGATTTTGTTTTCTTAGGCGGAGTGCCAAACTGGATATTGTACCTGCACAGATACCATTAGTGAGCCATTATAGCAGACTCTGGGTCATTTAAAAGGCCTGGCTGTTTGCTCCGCAAAAGACCAAATACAATAAGCAGATTGGGCTGGGAGCCCAGATAGCAGCCTACAGGAGAAATACATCATTAAATAGGAAAATAAGCAGATAAACTCACACTGAAATGCTCAACCAAAGAAGAAGATAATGGACATATTCCAAGAAGGGATAATTCATAGTAGCGAGATAACAATCAATATATTTAGAAGTGGCTAATACCAGATAAAATTGCTTCAACTCTTGTAGTTTGCTCTAAAATGGACCAGTCAAATAGCCCCTGAACTGGTTATTAGCCATAGGAGCAGAGAATAAAGACACCTTAGGTCTCTTTCACATGAGCATTCCATTCAGGTCCACCTGTCAGTTTTTCAGGCGGACCTGAACGGACGCTCAATAGAGCTCTATGGAGCGTCAGATGTCCGATCCGAAAAAGTGTGACAGAGGAAAAAACTATTTTTCCATCCGTCTGAGGATCGGATCGGGTGACGACAGACTCTGCTGGCCGTCGTCATCCAATCTCCCATAGGGGAGAGCGGCGCTCTGACAGGTCCGTCCCTGCACAGTGTGCAAAGACGGACCTGCCATCTTCCTGCTCAGCGGGGATCGACAAAGTGATCCCCACTGAGTAAGCGGATGTCCACGGGGCAGATCGGCATGGATCCGCCCCGTGCGAAAGAGCCCTAAGGCTTCATGTACACCGGACATTGTTCAACCTCTCCTAAACGATTTAACTTGACAGCTAGAAACCGATGTCTAAAAAAAGTCAGTTTAGCCGCGTTTACATGTCGCGTTTAGCGTTTTAAATGCCTCTAAAACACAGCTTCTGATTGCATTTTTTTTGGTTCCAAAAAAAGTCTCTAAACGCAACTGCCTAGAAATGACTATAAAACAAACCTGTGTACATGTACTGATCAGATAACAGAGGAGAGTTCAGGAGCAGTTGGGGGGAAAAAAAAAAAAAAAAAAAAAAAAGCCCAACTGCTCCTAAACGTCCGTTTACTAGCAGCAGTGTGAGGCCCAACTCTCTGTTCATGCTGCTGTGGCCCCAACTAAAGTGTAAAACGAACCTGGAAGTGTGCATTCCTGGTTCAACATTATTCTTGTGCCAATTAATAATAAAAAAAAAAAAAAAAAAAACACAACAATTCATCAAACATAGGTAAATACCACAAATTCAGTAAATATGTAAGGAAAATCATGGTATGGGCAGTCATATTTTTAAGAATGCCTCCCCCTGACCCAAAGCACCTTGTCCCCATGTTAGACCCCTTTCGCTCAGGCGGTTTTCAGGCATTTTAGCGCTAAAAATAGTGCCTGCAAATGCCTGAAAAGTGCCTGTTGTGATGCCTCCCCAGTGTGAAAGCCTGAGTGCTTGCGGGCTGAGAAAAAAAAAAAAAAAAAAAAAGAAGGACTTTCAGCACTGTCATACTTTGAATGGCGATTGAGCGGTCATGCAACACTCTACCTATACAAAATTTGTTTTTTATACAAATAGAGCTTTTAGTGGTATTTAATCAGTCCTGGGCTTTTTTGCTAATTAAAACGAAAAAAAAAAACAAGACCAAAACTCTTGAAAAAAATTTTTTTTTAAAGTTTACGTTTTTCTTAGTTTCGGGTTATAAACGTTTGTAATAAATATTTATTCATAGGTTTAGGCCAAAATGTATCCTGCTACATTTCTTTGGTGAAAATAACTCAGATTAGTGTTTATTATTTAGTCTGTTGGAAAGTTATAGAGTCCACAAACCATGCATCTGAAACTATATAAATATAAACTATATTTCTGATAATCAATCCTATATCCTTGAGACCTGAAATCCCAGGACAGTACAAATGACACATTTTTGGAAAGTAGACAGTCCTTTGAATTTAGAAAAAAAAAGTTTTTTGAAAAAAAAAAAAAAAAAAAAACACCACACACACACAGTTTTTTCCACTTTTCTACATTTTCTTTGCCTTTATTTCTTTATTACCTTTTTTCTAAAATTTTTTACTTTTTTGGTTTGCATAGTAAACACTGTTCTACTCTGGGGAGGTGATCAGGTTTTTTTTTTTTTTTATATACATGCACACGAATATGACAGTGCTAAACAACCATTTTTTACTGAATGAGATTGAGTCATTCACAGTTTACTACTGTGATTGACCACAGCTAATCACATGGTACTACAGATCAGCTGGGATTGGCCCAGTGAGTGACCAATCACAGAGACCAACACAATAGTACATAATAAATGGCATGCATTGTAGGCAGGATATACACGGTTCCTGTTGAACTGGTTGAGATTCGAACCCTATATGGGCAGGCTGAATGTACCAAGTTGATTGATCCATCACAATCAACTTGGGTAGAATCAGCCTGCTTGGTTTTACGTGCAATTTTTGCTAGAGGGTGCTATAGCCGCTAGCAACAATCACTGTCTTCTCCAGGCGGGGTCGTGCATTTGAAAGTGCAGTCGCTCTAAATCTAAGGGGTAGATCTGAAATGAGTGGAAGCTCAGCTGATTTTATCCTCCAATTGTGTGCAAGCTAAAATGCTGTTTTTGGGGGGGGTTTCCTTGAATGTCCCCCTCGGATCTACAGCGACTTTACTTCCAAGTGCACTTGCAGTGCAAAGTGGAGTTTCCTTTTGTAAATAACCCCCAATGGCTGGGCAAGAGGGATTCTTGCATCAACATGGTCTGTGTTGATGGGGGAATGAAGCAATAATTATTTCCTGTAAACCGTGGTTGCAGGAAAGAAATCCACTCTGTGTAGGGCTGGCCTTAGCCAACACGGTTGCGTTACTGATGAATTCTTGCTGCGTTTTCAACGCATTTCAACGGGGACGTGCATTTTATGTGGTTTGTTTAACCACTTGCTACCTAGGCCAATTCTGACACTTCGCTCCTACATGTAAAAAATCAATTTTTTTTTTGCTAGAAAATTACTCAGAACCCCCAAACATTATATATGTTTTATATTTTTTTTTTTAGCAGAGACCCTAGGGAATAAAATGGTGGTCGTTGCAACTTTTTATCTTGCACGGTATTTGTGCAGTAATTTTAACGCTTTTCTTTTTTTTAGAAAAAAATAAGTTTCATGCATTAAAAAATAAATCAAAATAGTAAAGTTAGCCCAAGTTTTTTGCATAATGACGTGAAACATGATGTTACGCTGAATAAACAGATACTCAACATGTGACCCTTTGAAATTGCGCGCAATCATGGAATGGTGCCAAACTTCGTTACTTAAAAATCCCCATAGGCGATGCTTTACATTTTTTTTTTTTTTTTTTTTTTTTTTTACTGGTTACCTGGTTAGAGTTATAGAGGAGGTCTAGCGCTAGAATTATTGCTCTCGCTCTAACGTTTGTATTTTACTTTTATTTTTCTATTTTGACACTTTATTTTTAATTATTTTTTTATCACTTTTATTCCTATTACAAAGGAATGTAAACATCCCTTGTAATAGGAATAATCCATGACAGGTCCTCTTTACAGCGAGATTTGAGGTCAGCAAGTCCTCAGATCTTACTTCTAGGCTGGGAAACCTGGAAAAAAATACAAAAATAAAATTTAAAAAATGATCCTGGCTTCCCAGCCAAGGCGACGCCATTTTTTCAAATGCAGAAGCCGGGTGTGACGTAACATTGCACCTGGCCCCCGGAAGATCATAGAGACGTCCGGGGGCCATCTGGCTGCCGGTTTCTCCAAGCTAAACTTCTGGCATGGATCAATTCTTTCTCCCTCTCACCGATTGTACGAGCGAGCCAGGAGAAGCACCAAAGGGCGGCGGGGCGTCCCGCTGCCTGTAAGAATGATCAAGTGGCTGAACAGCCGCTATGATTGTTCTTACGGTGCAGGGAATCGCTGGCTCTAAAAGAAGATATCTGAATGATGCCTGTAACTGTAGTCATCATTCAGATATACCCACTCAGTCAGATGATGTCGTTGGGCGGGAAGTGGTTAACGGACCAAAAATGCAGCAAGATTTTTAACACCACAACAGAAGCGCAAGGGACCAGTGTGAAAACATACATAGAATATTAAAAAGGGATACATTTTTATTGAGTTTTTCTTGCGTTAGATGTGCCTATAATGGCTGGCAACTTCACATTCATTTAAATGAATTATATTAATTAAAACGTTGAATATATAGATCTCTCATAATGTACTAGCAAACACGCCTGAGCTCATCCTTACCTTGGAGTTGCGAACACACCTGAGCTCATGCTTACAACTCCACGGTAAGGATGAGCTCAGGCGTGTTCGCCACGTGCTGAGCCAGTCACAGGCAGCGAGACATTGCTCGATCTCTGCAGCCGCACATCAGGGCAATGTCTCACTGCCTGTGATTAGCGCAGCGCTGCGCCGACTTCCTGGCGGGCTCTGCACGTGGCGTATGCAAACACGCCTGAGCCTATCCTTACTCCACGTGCACATGCTCGCCAGGAAGCGGACACTCCGCAGAGCTAATCACAGGCAGTGAGACATTTCCTGATCCGTGGCTACACAGATCGGGAAATGCCTCACTGCCTGTGATGAGAGCTGTGGAGTGTCAGCTTCCTGGCGGGCCCGGGCACGTGGAGTTGCGAACACGTCTGAGCACATCCTTACATACTAGTACATTATGACTTAAATCTGCAGGGGGGGGGGGGGGGCAGTTTTAATTTTCTTAATGAGACTTTACCACTGCTAAGGTGACAAATCTTCTGCCTTTAAAATAACTTTGATTCAGAGAAGGGACACATACACCTCCTTTAAGCTGGTCATAGATGGAATACAATTTGGCTGGTTCAGCAGGGACCAGTCAAATTTTGATCACGTCGTGGCTGTCCCTGCTTGACAGAAGACAGTTCCTCCATCCAAAAACTAACCGTATCTGCCCAGCTTTATTCCAAGACCTTCAGTCAATGGGAGCGACAAGCAAGCGTATAGCTAGTGCTAGGCTTTTTTATTTTAATTTTTTTTTTATTATACAGGCCAACACGCACTGCTTACACAAAAGCATGAAAAATATTAAAACAGGATATTCTAGGCTACAAATGATCAGAAATACCAGTTTATAAATATTACTAAAAACCACTATAGCTTCCTTATAATGTGGCAATCTGTTAAAAAACTATATAGTGATTTTATCCCTCAATCTCTGCCCCGTACACACGACCGGAATTCCGGCCAGAAAAAGACAGACGAGAGCTTTTTAATCGGAAAATGCGACCGTGTGTATGCTCCATCGGAATTTAGCTGTCCGAATTTCCACCTTCCAAAAATTGATAGCATGTTCTCAATTTTCCCGACGGAAAAAGTTTCTATCGGAAATTCCGATCGTGTGTATTCAATTCCGACATGCCAAAAATCACGCATGCTCAGATTCAACTACGAGACAGAAGCTATTGGCTACTAAACTTCCTTTTTCTAGTCCCGTCGTACGTCACCGCGTTATAAACTGGGAAATTTGGTGTGACCGCGTATAGGCAAGACAGCTTGAGCCAAATTCCATCGGAATTCCGTCAGGAAAAACACCAGAGCTTTTTCCGACCAGAATTCCGATCGTGTGTACGCAGCATTAGATTCCATGCACACTGGCGTAAAAAAATGCTTCTACAGGAGTTGTGTGTTCTGCCTGTAGAAGCCGCTCAATGTTATTTGAAACCCCCGATGGGTTTACTTCCTCTTTCATTCCCTGCAAAGGTAGCGCATAATGGACTATTATGCATCGCATAGTAGTCCATTATGTGTTGCTTACCTGACACAGGAGCCAGCGAAGTCACCGCTGTCCCCGGTAGTCCGGCGCATCCATCTTCTCGGTGGTTCTCGCTGCTCCGCGATGACGTCACTCCCTTAATCTAGGCTTACCTGTAGGTCAAAGTGTGTTGTAAGGGTTTACAACCACTTTAAGAGGCACATTTTGAGATTAACGTTCAGAGGCAGGGAAAAAAAAAAAAAAAAAAAGAACCCCTTCTCATTCGTGTTTCTGATTGGAGCTCACTGGCAGAAAAAGCGTAAAACTCTTCTAAACTTTGTATAAGAAATGCTCTACATGAGCTTTTTGTACTCCAAAATAACAGACTTTTTTTTTTAAGCCCAATGTCCTAAGAGTAGTCTGGTGGTTTAGGCTTTAAAAAAAAAAAAAAAAAAAAAAAAAAAAAAAAAAAAAAAGGTTCCAGTTCCTTTGGCTGAAAAAAACAAAACAAATGCGCTTATATAGAGCATTTGTTTTACAAAGTTTAGACGAGTTTAGGAGAGTTTTACTCCAATCAGGAATGCAAACCAGAAGGGTTTTTTTCTTGCCTCTAAACATCCTATCCTATGCATGGACACATAGGACACATAGTTGCTTCTACATGCAGAACACAAAACTCCTGCAGAATCATCGATTTTTAAGCCAGTGTGCATGGAGCCTAAAGGATGTAATCACGGAGAAGGTGACATTTGGCCACCAGCCCTTATCCTAACAGAAGATTTATTATCTAGGGGTGTGTGCTGCAGTCTGATGGCACAATTGTCACTATGACCATGGACTGATCCTGCTCATACCAGAATGTTTCAGACAGTCCACATCTACTAGTTAGAGGCCAGCTATTGTGCTGGGTGTCCAAG
Source organism: Lithobates pipiens (assembly GCF_037356315.1). Lineage (NCBI taxonomy): Eukaryota > Metazoa > Chordata > Amphibia > Anura > Ranidae > Lithobates > Lithobates pipiens. Next base: position 429,954,720 of record NW_027507748.1, read on the forward strand.
AAAAGGAAAAACAAGAAATGCTGGTTGCCGGTTGGTGCGTTTCTCAGCCATCTACTATTCTCCAAAGATTTTCAGCTCAAGCCATGATAAAGTAAATATTACGTAAAACAGTCCCCAGGATACAAGTTTAAATTGGATTTGTACTCCGCTTGCCAAAAGCTTAAGTGTGTTTCAACACTGCATTGTGACATTTGGAGCTCCACGTTAGGGTGTAATTACATATAACCTTGAGACCTGCAGAATAAGCAAAGACATACACAACCTTGCTTATCGCACTAGGTCAAAGTGCAAACAATGCACAAAGAAAACCAGGAGGGAAAAAAAAGTTTATACCCAAAACAAAAAATAGCAGGTTAGAGATTCTACAAAATGAATATCTGCTTAAGGCTAGGTTCACAGCATAGCGATGCGGGAACGCCGCGAATCCGCGGCGTTTTCCCGCATCGCATGCCTCCCTCCGGCAGTTCACACTGCCCTATGCGGACTGTTGGGAGCGTCAATGAAATCTTAATGACACCCCCAGACCAGTCTGCATATCGCAGTGCGATCTGCAAACTCGGACAGGAATCGGATCGCATGGTGTGAACACCCATGCGATCCGATTCTGCTGCGGACCAAAAAAAGGGTCCTGTGCGAGTTTGCGGCGGGTGCGATGCGAATTCAGCCATACTATCTGTATGGCTGAACTCGCATCGCACAGACAGATCGGATGCGATTTGCACTGCAGTGCGGTGCGAATCACATCCGGGTCTCCCACCCGCAGCGGTGTGAACCCAGCCTAAGGCTCGGGTCACACTGCTGCGACATGGAACCTGACTTGTGAGACCCCACCCAAGTCCGATGACATGTCATATTCAATGTTTCCCTAGGATAGCCGTCTTAACTGACGCTACACAAGTCGCTCTGACTTCAGAAAAGGTCCCTGCACTACTTTGGTCCAACATGGATTCAATTGCAGCCTTTGTAATAAATACAGTGAGGGAAAAAAGTATTTGATCCCCTGCTGATTTTGTATGTTTGCACACTGACAAAAAAAAGGATCAGTCTATAATTTTAATGATGCTAGGTTTATGTTAACAGTGAGAGACAGAATAACAAAAATATCCAGAAAAATGCATTTCAAAAAAGTTATAAATTGATTTGCATTTTAATAAGTGAAAAAAGTATTTGATCCCTTATCAAATCAGCAAGATTTCCAAGATTTCTGACTCACAGGTGTTTTCTATACAGGTAACGAGCTGAGATTATAAGCATTCTCTTAAAGGGAGTGCTCCTAATCTCATCTTACTTGTATATAAAAAAAAAAAAAAAAAAAAAAAGAAGAAGAAGAGCTGTCCAAGGATGTCAGGAACACTTACAAGTTTGGAATAGGCTACAAGACCTTCGCCAAGCAGCTTGGTGAGAGGGTGACAACAGTTTGACAGTTATTTTGTGTTTCTTCCATTTGCGAATAATTGCGCAATCTCCCTCAGTCTGGGGCTCTATGCAAGATCTAATCTCGTGGAGTTTCAATGATCACGAGAACGGTGAGGAATCGGCCCAGGACTACACAGGAGAATCTTGTCAATGATCTCAAAGCAGCTGGGACCATAGTCACCAAGAAAACAATTGGTAATACAATACGCCATGAAAGACTGAAATCCTGCAGCGGACGCAAAGGTCCCCCTGCTCAAGAAAGCACATTTACAGACCGGTCTGAATATTGCTAATTAACATCTGAATGATTCAGGTGAGAACAGGGTGAAAGTGTTGAGCTCAGATGAGACCAAAATCAAGCTCTTTGGCATTAACTCAACTCGCCGTGTTTGGAGGAGGAATGCTGCCTATGACCCCAAGAACACCATCCCCACCGTCAAACATGGAGATGGAAACATTATGCTTTGGGAGTTTTTTTCTGCTAAAGGGACAGGACAACTTCATAGCATCGAAAGGACAATGCACTGTCAAATCTTGGGTGAGAACCTCCTTCCCTCAGCCAGGGAATTGAAAATGGGTGGTGGATGGGTATTCCAGCATGACAATGACCCAAAACACAAGGCAAGAAAGGAGTGGCTCAAGAAGAAGGTCCTGGAGCGGCCTAGCTAGTCTCCAGACCTTAATCCCATAGAAAATATGTGGAGGGAGATGAAGGTTTGAGTTACCAAAACATCAGCCTCGAAACCTTAATGACTTGGAGAGGATCTGTAAAGAGGAGTGGGACAAAATCCCTCCCGAGATGTGTGCAAACCTGGTGGCCAACTACAAGAAACGTCTGACCTCTGATTGCCAACAAGGGTTTGCCACCAAGTACTGGGTCAAGTTTTGGGGTCAAATACTTATTTCACTCATTAAAATGCAAATCAATTTATAACTTTTTTGAAATGCATTTTTATGGATATTTTTGTTGTTATTCTGTCTCTCACTGTTAAAATAAAACTACCAATAAAATTATAGACTGATTATTTCTTTGTCAGTGAGCAAACATAAAAATCAGCAGGGGATCAAATACCTTTTCCCTCACTGTAGCATCCAAGTCGGATCAAATCAGAGGGAAGTCGCAGGGCAAAGTAGCAGGCAAAGGCCTTAAAAAAAACTTTGCTGTTACAGCAGTGTGAATCAAGCCTAACTGATCATTTCAAAGTTTTACCATCACCCTTTGCTTGGATATGACAACTTAAAGTAGTATTAAAGTAGATTTTTTACTAAATCAGCTAAAAATAACAGAACTCATGTGCAATTAGTGTTTCTTAATTTCCTTTTCAAATTCTACTCCGACACGTCATTGCCCCCTTAACAATGTGCACACCTCTGCTCTGTACTACAACTCTACATGCAGCAGTTCAGAACACCGCACACACGTCCGGAGCAATAGGGACACATCACAAAAGCCAGAGCTCTCCTCCTCCACAGCGGTGTGTGCGACAATTGGATTGGCTGTGCATATTGTTGTGGTGCAGAGCAGGAGTGAGTATTATAACTCACACAAGACTCCATAGGACATGGCGGCATAGAGAGCACAGAGAACATCAATGTAGCAGCACTGCCAGGGGACAACTGCATAAGAAAGCTCCTAGGAGGAAATGGAAACAAAAAACAAAACAAAAAAAAAAACAAAAAAAAACACATCATTAAATGCATGCGCGTTAGTATCTTTTTATGTGATTTAGGGGGGGAAAAAAATGATTTCAAGCCCAAATCTGGGAAAATTTAAAATGATACCTTGCAGTAGGAGAGGAGAAACAGTACATAATAAATAATAATTAAAAATACCAAATTTAAGTTTTTTTTTTAGTGGACTTCTACATGTGATGCTGTACTAGTGCCTGTGATTGACAGCTATGCTCATTGGAGAAATTGCCTAAGCTGTCCTGCAAATCATCAAGACCTATGATCCATCATTCCCTCTTCTCCATACAATAGAGAGTGGTCCTTCTAGATTAAAGCAAACAATATATAATACTGCCTCGGGTCATTCCGTCTTATCTGCCCAAACAACAAGTGCTAGTCCAGCTTGGAAAGAAACTATGTAAAGGATTATGGATGACTGAACTCTGGTAAAAACAACTTGTTTATTGTCATATGTTCACAAAATCAAGTCTAATAGTGCAGAAGAACGGAGACTGCTCTGGGCTAAAGCCTCGTATACACTAGTAGGTTTTTTTTCGTTCAACCATTGGGTTGAATGAAAAAAATTTTTAAAAAAAAACATGGACTACTCAGATCGGAGCCACTGTACTAACAATCTGATGTTAGTACAATGATTTCCCCCTGCTGTGCTATTGTGTTCTGACATTGGCTGAGAGCAGTGATCAGGAGCCATGCAGCAGACCTTTTTGGTCATAACTCTTCTACAGAAGCATTTGGGCCCATGTCTACTAGGCTTTATGCTGTTGATTGACAGCAGTGGGTGAATCCATAATGGCAATACAATCTAACAATCCGCCCACTGCCATGCACTGTCAATCATTAGTAAGGTGGACCCGATGGGGAACTAAACATCAGGCTCCACCCACCCAGTGACTTAATTTGATAAAATATGGGCATTGCGATATTTGGGTAATTATAATCACCATATCCCTGGCTGAATGGGACCAGGTATAGAGCCCTGTATACGAAGCTGTGACACAGCTTTCATACATGACAGATTCCCAGCCACATCCTGAGCACTGGCATACCTCTGAACACCAGCTCAGAGCTGATCTTAATTACTGCCAGTTCCCTAATTTGAGAACTGACAACAGGGAACTATAGGATACTTTGCAAAACTATTTAGAAAAGTCAAAAATAAGCTACATTTACAGCCATCCCTTCTAACTATAATGCAGATTCCTGTGACATCTAGCGTTCATAGCTGAATGATGGCCATTCATTATATGAACTTATTTTCTAGCCCACATTCCTGGGTAGGTTATCTGTCCTACTATATAGGATAACGTTTAAGGGGAAGGGAAGCATCAGAAAGAAAAGAAAAGCCAATATCCAAAAAATAGACTGAAATACAGAGGAAAAAAAAAACCCTAACTGGACTTTTGAGGCCAAGTATATAAAGTATATTGATAATTACCTAGTATATTACTAATAACAGTGTAAAATTATTATATAAGTTTTATTGAGAAGTACATATAAAAAGCGACTGATGTATTCATTGATGCATCTACAATATGCCCAAAGTAACTTTAAAGTCTACAATGTCCTGATGTGTCAATGATGTACAACAATGTACAATGTGTCACGATACAGGTATCGAGATCAAACACACCAGAATCACCCAACGCGTTTCAGAAATATATTTGTTCCTTCTTCAGCATTGTATACAAGTAGAACAAGGCAATTTATATTATGTAGAAATGCATTAACCACAGACGACCGGATTAAAAACAAATAGTGATGAACATCCTTAAAGCCAGTGAGAAATGGCAAGACCACAGTGCCATCCAAAGAGGTCAGGTGAGGACCACCAGAAGAGCCACACCAGCGCTCTCCCAGGAGTGATGCCCAAGATAGTCAATAAAGGAATGATCTGTTGAAGCTTTGCGATCTAGACTGCAACATATACTTGACCTCAAAATTCCCGTTAGGACATGCCTACAGATCTATATTTACTGAACACAGAGCTCAATACCCTTTACAGGAGGTATGGCATTTATTTTACAGCAATCAACTGGCACCACGCCAGTCATTAAAGCATCTCTTTCCTTTAAAGCGTCTTCGAATGATCGGAATTTATTTCTCGGAGGGCTCGTGGGAAAAGCCATCTGGCAACGGTGCTTTCCTTGCATTTATTTTGTATAATCATTGTCCATCATCACTATAACAAGCTCACTGACCAACCTGTTAAGAATAGGGGCTCATTCATACAGGGATACCAACACCAATGCGAATGGTCGTCTTTGTTGCTGGATGCACAGGTGTTCCATGTATCCACGTACAGGCAGTCCCATTCATGTTCAACATGTATAGTGCAGCAGAAAGGTAACCAAATCAATATACACATAATTATCTCAGCATTGTATGTTGTTCGGGCCGAAAACAACGAATCGATTAATCGACAACTAATCGATTATGAAATGAATTGATTACCATTTTCATAATCGATTAATCTGCCACTAACATAATGGGGTTAAAAAAAAAAAAATGTAACCCTTTATAGTACAAAAAGAGCAAATCGCTACTGTAAATATTACTTTCACTGTCTCATAGTAAAAAATTAACCCCTTACAGTAGCAATTATTTGCTCTTTTTGTACTAATTTTAGTTTTTTAGCCCCATTATGTTACTAAACATCTCAGGCCTGGGTCACACCTCTGTCTTTTTTGGTACTTTTTGCAGAAACACTCTACGGTTCATTTACATGGTTTCCTATGGGACACATTCACATCCATGATTTTTTCAGCTGCTGCGCATTTGGAAAAGACAAGGACTTTTTTTTAATGCAAAAACTGTGCTATTTTGTTTTTTTGGTTCAATATACCGTATTTGCCGGCGTATAAGATGACTGGGCGTATAAGACGACCTCCTAATTTGCCAGTGAAAACTTAGGTTTTGGGTTATACTCACCATATAAGACTACCCCCCTTCGCAGGCAACACCATTAAAAAAAAAAAACATCAGAAACGTAAAAAAAAAAAAAAAAAAAAAAAAAAACACACAGCAGACTTAACATCAGAAAAAACTTGTGAACTACAAGTCCCAGAGATCCCACAATTGGCAGGCAGCAACAATGAATCCTCTCCTCCAAAGCACCATAAATCATACCTGTATTTTTGGGGAGATCTGGAGCTGGATGTGCAGTACAGGATGCTTTAATATGTAGAGCGCCAGGTACACATATGATGCTGTGTTAGTACAGTAGGGCCAGGAACACTGCAGAATATAGTGTGCATACAATGTGCACCGCTAAGCCAATCATGGTAGGCAATGTATTATACTAATCTGTTGATTATACAAAGCCTGTTCGGATTGGCAGAGGCTGTGACATCAGCCCGCGCCGCTCTGACTCATTGTACTGTATCCTGCTCGGATTGTCAGAGGTTGTTACTCCAATGCGAGCAGGCTTAGCAAGGCTGTATTCATCAACAGAGTGCATCGGCCGCCGGGATTGGCTAAGCGGTGCATACTGTATGTATACAGTATTACCGAGCACTCGGCGGGCTGAAATCCATTGCGGCCACTTCATACACGGCGTATAAGACGACCCCCACTTTTTGGCTGTGTAATTTAGGTGTAAAAGGTCGTCTTATACGCCGGAAAATACTGTACTTCAATGGAGAAGCTGCAGAAAAGCATGCAATAATGCGTTTTTGCGGCAATTTGTGTTTTTTTAATCTGCCCAACAACAAATTACTTTTTTTTTCTTTTAAGGTTATTAACCGATTAATTGATTAATCGAAACAATAATCAACCAACTAATCGATTATCAAAATAATCGTTAGTTGCAGCCCTATATGTTGTTATACACAGAGAAGAGGGGGGGGTTAACAAAAATAAATAAGCTATTTATTTTAAGTGTCAATATCAGTGCATTTTATGTGTGCCAATTCAATAATTCCATTACACCAAATCACGTTAGAAGGGTGATATGCGACTACCTGCCTGGAGTTTGTATGTTCTCTCTGTGCCTGGCTGGGTTTCCTCCAGGTACTCCGGTTTCCTCCCACACTCCAAAAACATGCTGGTAGGTCAATTGGCTCCCGTCTAAATTGGCCTCAGTATGTATGCTCCTTAAAGGCAGGGGTTGATGTGAATATACAATACATATGTAAAGCTCTGCATAAAATTGACAGCGTAATACCTGTAATAAATAAAATAAAATGTGCTGCATTGTCCAGTAGCATGCACAGGGCTTTCTTTTAGCAGGAACGTTGGGGAAAACATTGGCACTCCAGCACTGAATGTATGCAGTGGCAAGGGGTATTGGGGTATGCTAAAGGGTCAGATGCTGGGGGATACATTGTATGATTGCCTGGGAGGTCTATTCTTGGGGGGGGGGGGGGGGAGTTATGTTGCTAGTGGGTCAATTGGTGATGGGTGGCTCTACGGTTGTGGGAGAGAAAGATTATTGCTGGGGGGGGGGTATTATGTTGCTGGTGGTCAGTTGCTGCTTGGTGGTATCTACTGTTGAGGAGAGGGGTCTATTGTTGCTGGCTGCTGGGAGATCTATTGTTGCTGGTGGCGTCTATTGTTCCTGGGGTTGGTCTGTTGTTGCCAGGAGGTATTTTGTTGCAAGTGGTCTATTGTTTCTGGGGAATCAATTTTTGCTGGCTGTGTGGGATCCATCTTATAGCTTTGCTTATTATAATTACCAAATTCCATACAGATTACTTAGTACCACAAAATGATACTTGGTTCGGTTTTGTCTAAAATAAGTGGTACTGGGAAGAAGATGGGAAGTGGAAACAAAGGACAGTGCTTGAAGGTGGGTAGGGGGTGGTGACAAGGAGAGAGGGGAGTTCCTGCACCTATTCCCTTAGAAAAAAAAATAAAAATAAAAAAAAGCCCTGAGCATCCAAATTAAGAACATGTGCCAACATTCCAAGTTAAAAATTGTTCTAAATATAGACCATTACGGCGTAAATGCTGTGGTGAGGAGGGATGGACAGCGATGAGCTGAATTGCAGGAGGGAGAGGACCAGCTTCTTGGTCACTTGCTTAGCCAGGCTGTAAAGATGTCACTCCTGTGAATGGGAGTCGCACCGTAACTGTGCCCTAAATGTATGCTACGCTGTGCATGTGCAGCTCAGTATACACATAGCTTACAGGCAGGGAAAAGGGACAGAGAAGACCAATAGAATCTCCGCTTTCATTTAAATCCTACCTGTTAGTAGTACTTTGATTTTTATTTTTTTTTCCAGTTTAATTTTGCTTTAAAAGGTAGCATTCAGTAGTAAGCTGACACAGCACATGCTTTAAAAATCAACAGATCAAAGTTGTGGAATCCAAAACATTTGCTGTGTCATATTTCTCCTCTCCAGATATCCAAACCAGATTCCATTTATAAAACAACCGGAACTGAGGAAAGTTTCCCACTACTACCAACACAAAAGATACAAAATCTATAAATCAGACACCTCATTACAGACCACTAATAAATGAGGACATAAAGGCACACCTTGAGGGAACGGTATAAAAGGCTGCATAATACAGTTCCCTGTGGAAGTTCCATTATTTGAAAGGCTGTAGCGTGACTAGTAAAATATATTGGTTCCCCTTCACAACAAACACTTTTTAATGGCTACAAAGTAACACAATGGCAGGTTTCACAAGTGGGAGGTAAAAAGGAATCACTTTCATTCTGCTTTCCATAGGAAAAATGCCATTGCTGATCTCCTGAAAATACTAGTTGCCAGGCTGTTTCAAATCCTTTCTGAGCCACTCACCTGAACAAAAAATGCCAAATAAAAGCCATTATTGTGCTGCATACTTGCTCTTAAGCCTGCTACACACATTCAGTTTTCTTTCGTTCAACCCAAGGGGCCGAATGAAAAAAAAAAAAAAAAAAAAAAAAAAACCTGAGCAACTGCTGAACTATAATAGTTTATCAATGTCTCCCCTCCAACAGAACACACCAATCATTTATAATGATTGGATGGGATGCCGGTTCTCCAGCAAGCCGGTGCAGCTTCTGTCAGGACAGCTGTACACATGGTCCAAATGTTGGCCGGTTCCTGCTGAAACAGTTGATATTTAGACTGCGTACCCAGCTCTAAAAACTTTGAAGCTTCCAAATCAATGCAATAACCTAGCAACTAGCATTTTGGTAGAGATCAGCAATGGCAGACCTTAAAGAAGTTTCTCCAATTTTTTTTTTAGCACTTTGTTCCACCTTATGAGGTCAGATAGGATACCCCTCCTACTGCCACTACCTTCCAACAACACAGCTAACAAGGAGATTGACAGATGGAACTTGCCAGGGACAAGCTTCTCACAAGGAATGCAAGAGACTTGTCAGCTGAAATGTTCCAGTGCCAATGCTTGGAAACGGTCTGCCCTCAATGGAGAAGGATACTTCCTGTTCCAGTGGTGCTAGTGACCTTTACTGGATGCAATTTCTCTGAGGAGGGACATGGACAGCACTGGGTAAATTTCCTCTCCGTGATATATGCTGAGGGGCAGTGGTCAGAGACAGCATGGGGTTGATTTACTAAAACTGGAAAGTGCAAATTCTGGCACAGTTGTGCATGGTAGCCAATCGGCTTCTAACTTCAAAATGTTCAATTAAGTTTGACAAAATAAAAAACTGGAAGTCAATTGGCTTCAATGCAGAGCCACACCAGGTTTTGCACTCTCCAGTTTTAGTAAATCATCCCCACGTCTCTGAGTGAAAATTTCCCTTCATGTACAGACTGCCGTAAAAAGGACAGACAGGCATAGACCAATCCAAAAAGAAATTAAAAATGGCGGCACAGTGGCTCCATGGCTGTCATGCAGCACTAGGGTGCTTGGTGCAAATCCTGCTCAGGACACTACCTGCATGGAGTGTGCACGTTCTTCCACTGCTTGTGTGGATATTCCATGAGTACTCTGGTTTCCTCCCACACTCCAAAGATATACTAGTAGGTTAACTGGCTCCGCTCTAAGATGGCCGTAGTATATGAATGGGACCTTCGATTTTAAGCACCTTGAGGGCAGGGACTGATGTGAATGAACAATATATGTAAAGCACTATAAAAATGATTGTAATAATACTGTTATTTGGCACTCTGAAGTAAATACTGAGCCTGCAGAGAAGTACATGGAATGTAAAAAAAATGAACATTGTAACTTTATTTCTTGTACTCTTTGCCTCCTGTCTGAGGAAAGGTAGACCATGTTTAATTGCTGCAACTTAGTAACAGAGTGCAGCCTAATGATATGGAGTCAGTGAACACCTATTTTCCAATTGTTCACTGATAGCCTTCCTGTTTTGCTGGCCAGATTTCCACTCGGCTTCACTCCGCTCTACATGACCTTCAGGATTGGACAGCAACCTTCACAACGCTTACAGAGGTAAACAGTACGTATACTAAATGACCCATCTATTAGAAAGTCAATGGCATGCGCAGCAGGTGTTTATCAACAAATCCGGTGCTCATCAATGACTTTCCATACCTGAAGATCACATTGTTCTGAAGAGCTGTCCTTCACAAGCAGCAGGGACACAACCAAATCAACATTTAACCAGATAGGAGACGAGAGGAAGCCATAGAGCGGCAGCACGGGTTTACTAAGGGCGCGCATATCTGTGTATAGTTATGAAGGGTAGCATAATAAGTGCTCGCTATTTCTTTTACCTGAAAAATATCACCTATAAAAAATAAAATGACACAAGGCCTTTACACTTCTGGCTACTAAACAATTACAAAAGTTCACAAAAAACAAAGTTTGAAAACTATTTGTCGCTCAGCAATAGAGATTCATCAGTGTTTCAGCTTGACGGCACAATCACAAGAGCCAATTGCTCTTGATGCTTTTCCACGATGTTGTAGTAATCACCATGCTTGGCTAGCAGTCACTAAGGCTGCATTCACACCTAAACGTTTCAAAGTCGCGCGCTTTTAACACGATTTTCTACAGGTCAAATGGTCACCAATGTAAAAAACAGGAAAAATGCATAATATCCCCAAAGAAGCTTGTGTTCTTTTTTTGAGCTTAAGGCTTCTTTCAAGAGTTTTGCTTTAGGTGGAAAAACGCTTAAATGTGAACAGGTGCCATTGAAATAAAAGGGATTTTGCTTGTTGGATGTTTTTCAGCCATTTTTGCGGGCGTTTTACCTGCTGAAAATGATCGGGTGTGAATGCAACCTGTAGGAGCACAATTTGTAGAACCCAATGCTGTAGCAAATTGCCAGCAATTTCTTTCTGGGCTTTACAATGGATTTGGAGCCAGTCTTGCTTTCAGGTGTTTGCCTTTACAAAGTCTACTTTTTAACTTGTACCTATAGGTAAGCCTGTGATAAGGCTTACTTGTAGGTACTAGGAATATCTCCTAAACTTGCACAATTTAGGAGATATTCACACAGGATTCGGCACATGCGCTCTGAAGGGACGGTATACCCCGTGCTGTACCTTTAGAGCTCTAAGCCTGGGGTCCCACGTACATGTGCAGGAGTGACATCAAAGCTTTTTGTTTTTTATATTAAAGAATAATTCTGGGCTAGAGACAGACCTGACACCCCCCCCCCCCCCCCCCCTGACGAAATGTAACCAAGCATAACATACTTACTGATGCATGGAATTCTTCTTAAAAAAATATCTGTTGACCCCCCTGCCACCAGCACATTAAGCCTCCCATGATACTCGAATCACATATTCCATGGAGGTATCAGGACAATCGCTTCCACACTGCACATCATCAGGAACAAAACAGGCGCCTCATCTCTTCCTCTTACTAAGCTCTTCAAGATACCAATAAAGGCATCATGACCTGTATTTTAATAACCTTTATAGTTGCTCAAATGATAGTTGATTACCTAATATTCAAGGATTGCAAGACTACTCCATTTACTTTCCACAAAAAAGCTGGGCATCCACTCACCTGCTGCCGCCACATCCCTCACCTTGTTGTGTCACTGCCGCATCACCAGCCGTCCTATTAAAATGAATGGGACTGTCGGTGAGACAACAGCGGGTCAGAGCAGGAGCCGCTGCGGGACAGAGAAGGAGCCGCTGCGGGACAGAGATGCTCTTTAAAAATTATGATTTAAAATCAAGCCATTTCACTAGCGATTTAAATCATTATTTAAAGCGGGAGTCCACCGGGACTCTGCATTTTTTATTTTTTTTTAAAAGCCAGCAGCTACAAATACTGCAGCTGCTGACTTTTAAAATAGTGACACTTACCTGTCCAGCGCGCCCGCGATGTCGGCACCCGAAGCCGATCTGTAGATCGTATCTCGGGTGCTGCCGCCGCCATCTTGGGTATGGGAATCAGGAAATGGAGCCTTTCAGCTTCATTTCCCGGTTCCCTACTGCGCATGCGCGAGCCGCGCTGCGCAATAAGGACGGTCCCCGCTGCCTCTGGGATCTGTGTGTTTTCCCAGCAGGCAGCGGGGCACTTGCGGGAAGGGGCGGGCACTTGCGGAAAGGGGCGTAATATACGCCCCTTTCCGCAGAGAGCTATCCCGGAAGTGGGTACAGATACCTGTACTGTACAGGTATCTGCACCCCCCTCCCCCCTGAAAGGTGCCAATTGTGGCGCCGGAGGGGGGGAGGGTTCCGATGAGCAGAGGTCCACTTTAGGGTGGACCTCCGCTTTAAGTCAACTTGACTTAAAACAAATCCACCCTGCTGTCAACTAAAACATTTGTATGGAAACAAATTGAACTCAACTGTATCGTCATATATTGAAAACACGAAAGTATTCAACTGCAGTGCAAAATTTAATGCCATGCTGAAAACTTTGGGGTGTCCATGCTCAAAGCAGCATAGAAAGCCTCGATTCCAAATAACTCCCCATAAAAAAAAGTGTCAGATTGCCATTAAAAGTGCCCAGACTTTTTGTTATTCATGGCCAGCATCAGGAGTTACTCAGCATCAGGAGTGTGAATTTCAAAAGTGTTTGTCTTGTTTACGTCAGTTCTTCGAACCTAGGATCTTGCTTCATGTGTGACAGAATTGCTCAATTTACTGCTTCTGTAGAAATGAAATGTAGGCACGTCTACTCTGTTATTTATTTTTTTTATGAATGAACGTCACACAGCGATTACCACGTAGACCTTTCCCATAATTCATTGTAAAAAATAAAAAAAAATATAAAAACACAACTCTTCCTGCGTTTGTTTCTCTATCTATTACACACACATATATACAGTGGTGTGAAAAAGTGTTTGCCCCCTTCCTCATTTCCTGTTCCTTTGCATGTTTGTCACACTTAAGTGTTTCGGAACATCAAACCAATTTAAACAATAGTCAAGGACAACACAAGTAAACACAAAATGCAATTTGTAAATGAAGGTTTTTATTATTAAAGGTGAAAAAAAATCCAAACCATCATGGCCCTGTGTGAAAAAGTGATTGCCCCCTAAACCTAATAACTGGTTGGGCCACCCTTAGCAGCAACAACTGCAACCAAGCGTTTGCTATAACGTGCAATGAGGCTTTTTACAGCGTCCTGGAGGAATTTTGGCCCACTCATCTTTGCAGAATTGTCCTAATTCAGTTACATTAGAGGGTTTTCGAGCATGAACAGCCTTTTTAAGGTCATACCACAACATCTCAATAGGATTCAGGTCAGGACTTTGGCTAGGCCACTCCAAAGTCTTCATTTTGTTTTTCTTCAGCCATTCGGTGGTGGACTTGCTGGTGTGTTTAGGATCATTGTCCTGCTGCAGAACCCAAGTTCGTTTCAGCTTGAGTACACGAACAGATGGTCGGACATTCTCCTTCAGGATCTCTTGGTAGACAGCGGAATTCATAGTTCCTTTTATCACGGCAAGTCTTCCAGGTCCTGAAGCAGCAAAACAGCCCCAGACCATCACACTACCACCACCATATTTTACTGTTGGTATAATGTTCTTTTTATGAAATGCAGTGTTCCTTCTACGGCAGATATACTTGGACACACACCTTCCAAAGAGTTCCACTTTTGTCTCATCGGTCCACAGAATGTTGTCCCAAAAGTCTTGGGGATCATCAAGATGTGTTGTGGAGAAATTGAGACGAGCTTTGATGTTCTTTTTGCTCAGCAGTGGTTTTCTCCTTGGAACTCTGCCATGCAGGCCATTTTTGCCCAGTCTTTTCCTGATGGTGGAGGCATGAACGCTGACCTTAACTGAGGCAAGTGAGGCCTGCAGTTCCTTGGACGTTGTTGTGGGGTCTTTTGTGACCTCTTGGATGAGTCGTCGCTGCGCTCTTGGGGTAATTTTGGGCGGCCGGCCACTCCTGGGAAGGTTCACCACTGTTCCATGTCTTCGCCATTTGTGGATAATGGCTCTCACTGTGGTTCGCTGGATTCCCAAAGCTTTGGAAATGGCTTTATAGCCCTTTCCAGACTGATAGATCTCAATTACTTTCTTTCTCAATTGTTCCTGAATTTCTTTGGGTCTCGGCATGATGTGTAGCTTTTAAGGATCTTCTGGTGGACCTTACTGTGTCAAGCAGCTCCTATTTAAGTGATGCCTTGATTGTGAACAGGTGTGGCAATAATCAGGCCTGGGTGTGGCTAGAGAAATTTAACTCAGGTGTGGACAACCACAGTTATAGTATGTTTTAACAAGGGGGGCAATCACTTTTTCACACAGGGCCATGATGGTTTGGATTTTTTTTCACCTTTAATAATAAACACCTTCATTTACAAATTGCATTTTGTGTTTACTTGTGTTGTCCTTGACTATTGTTTAAATTGGTTTGATGTTCCGAAACACTTAAGTGTGACAAACATGCAAAGGAACAGGAAATGAGGAAGGGGGCAAACACTTTTTCACACCACTGTATGTATGTATGTATATATATATATATATATATATATATATATATATATATATATATACACACATACATATACACACACACATACATACATACATACACACAGTACAGACCAAAAGTTTGGACACATCTTCTCATTCAAAGAGTTTTCTTTATTTTCATGACTATGAAAATTGTAGATTCACACTGAAGGCATCAAAACTATGAATTAACACATGTGGAATTATATACTGAACAAAAAAGTGTGAAACAACTGAAAATATGTCTTATATTCTAGGGTCTTCAAAGTAGCCACCCTTTGCTTTGATTACTGCTCCGCACACTCTTGGCATTCTGTTGATGAGCTTCAAGAGGTAGTCACCTGAAATGGTTTTCCAACAGTCTTGAAGGAGTTCCCAGAGATGCTTAGCACTTGTTGGCACTTTTGCCTTCACTCTGCGGTCCAGCTCACCCCAAACCATCTTGATTGGGTTCAGGTCATCTGGCGCAGCACCCCATCACTCTCCTCCTTGGTCAAATAACCCTTACACAGCCTGGAGGTGTGTTTGGGCTCAATGTCCTGTTGAAAAATAAAATGATGGTCCAACTAAACGCAAACCGGATGGAATAGCATGCCGCTGCAAGATGCTGTGGTAGCCATGCTGGTTCAATATGCCTTCAATTTGGAATAAATCCCCAACAGTGTCACCAGCAAAGCACCCCCACACCATCACACCTCCTCCTCCATGCTTCACGGTGGGAACCAGGCATGTAGAGTCCATCCGTTCACCTCTTCTGCGTCGCACAAAGACACGGTGGTTGGAACCAAAGATCTCAAAATTTGACTCATCAGACCAAAGCACAGATTTCCACTGGTCTAATGTCCATTCCTTGTGTTCTTTAGCCCAAACAAGTCTCTTCTGCTTGTTGCCTGTCCTCAGCAGTGGTTTCCTAGCAGCTATTTTACCATGAAGGCCTGATTCACACAGTCTCCTCTTAACAGTTGTTCTAGAGATGTGTCTGCTGCTAGAACTCTGTGTGGCATTGACCTGTTCTCTAATCTGAGCTGCTGTTAACCTGCGATTTCTGAGGCTGGTGACTCGGATGAACTTATCGTCCGCAGCAGAGGTGACTCTTGGTCTTCCTTTCCTGGGGCGGTCCTCATGTGAGCCAGTTTATTTGTAGTGCTTGATGATTTTTGCCACTGCACTTGGGGACACTTTCAAAGTTTTCCCAATTGTTCGGACTGACTGACCTTCATTTCTTAAAGTAATGATGGCCACTCGTTTTTCTTTACTTAGCTGCTTTTTTTCTTGCCATAATACAAATTCTAAGGCTGCTTTCACACTGGGGCGGGAGCGGCGTCGGCGGTAAAGCACCGCTATTCTTAGAGGCGCTTTACCATCGTTTTAGCGGCGGTCTGCGGGCGCTAGCGGGGTGGTTTTAACCCCCGCTAGCGGCCAAAAAAGGGTTAAACCCGCCCGCAAAGCGCCGCTGCAGCGGCGCTTTGCCGGCGGTATTGCCGCGGTGTCCCATTGATTTCAATGGGTAGGAGCGGTATTTCAATGGGTAGGAGCGGTATAGCTCCAAAGATGCGGCTAGCAGGACTTTTTTCACCGTCCTGCCAGCGCATCGCTCCAGTGTGAAAGCCCTCCGGCTTTCACACTGGAGGGAAAGGGGCCGGTTTTTTTCCAGGCGCTACACAGGCTCTATTTTTAGCGCTGTAACGCCTGAATACCGCCCCAGTGTGAAAGCAGCCTAACAGTCTATTCAGTAGGACTATCAGCTGTGTACTGTATCCACCTCCTGCACAACAAAACTGATGATCCCAACCCCATTTATAAGGCTTGAAATCCCACTTATTAAACCTGACAGGGCACACCTGTGAAGTGAAAACCATTTCAGGTGACTACATCTTGAAGCTCATCAACAGAATGCCAAGAGTGTGCGGAGCAGTAATCAAAGCAAAAGGTGGCTACTTTGAAGACCCTAGAATATAAGACATATTTTCAGTTGTTTCACAATTTTTTGTTCAGTATATAATTCCACGTGTTAATTCATAGTTTTGATGCCTTCAGTGTGAATCTACAATTTTCATAGTCATGAAAATAAAGAAAACCCTTTGAATGAGAAGGTGTGTCCAAACTTTTGGTCTGTACTGTGTATGTGTATTATATATATATATATATATATATATATATATATATATATATATATATATATATATATATATATATATATATATACACACACACAATATTTATATTCTTTGTATACATTGATAACACTAGTGAATATAGATACAAATGTCCCATCGGTTTACCACAGTAAAAAAAAAAAAAAAGGCATTTATAGTTAAAGTGGTTGTAAATCCTTACAACACACTTTGACCTACAGGTAAGCCTAGATTAAGGCTTACCTGTAGGTCCAATAAATATCTCCTAAACCTACACGGTTTAGGAGATATTTGCCGAAAGACAGGCACATGTGCCGTAGACAGCGGCACGCAAGCGCACTGAGCGCGCCGCGGTCAACGGCGATATGCCGCGAGTGGCAGCTCCCATGTGCATGCGCGGGAGTGACGTCATCGTGGCTTTGCAGAATGACAGCGGCGGGACCCACCGAGAAGATGGATGCACCGGACTACAGGGGACAGCTTTACCTTTGCAGGGAATGAAAGAGGAAGTAAACTCATCAGGGTTTACTTCCTCTTTAAAGTGTATCTAAATCCAAAATTTTGTTTTATTAGTTTTGGGTAGGGATGAGCCCGATGTTCGACTCGAACATCGGGCGTTCGCCAAACAGCGAACAATATGCGCTGTTCGCTGCAAATTCGAAAGCCGCCAAAACACTGTTAAAGTCTATCGGACACTAACATGTGCTAATTTTAAAAGGCTTATATGCAAGTTATTGTCATAAAAAGTGTTTGGAGGACCCCTGGTCCTGCCCCAGGGGACATGTATCAATGCAAAAAAAATAAAAAATTTAAAAACACCCATTTTTTTTCAGGAGCAGTGATTTTTTTTTTTTTATGCTTAAAGTGAAACAAATAAAATGAAATATTCCTTTAAATATCGTGCCGGGGGGTGTCTATAGTATGCCTGTAAAGTGGCACAGTTTTCCCATGTTTAGAACAGTACCACAGCAAAATGATAATTATAAAGAAAAAAAATTGTCATTTAAAACTGATCGCGGCTGTATTGAATTGTTGGGTTTTGGCATATAGATTATAGATAAAACTCATTGAAAAAAATAAAAATAAATAAATTAAAAAAGGGGGAGCATGGGGTTCCCCCGCCCCCAGTCCATTACCAGGCCCTTTGGCTCTGGTATGAATATTAAAAGGGGAACCCTGAACAAAAAAATAAAAAATGGCATGGGGGGTGACAAGAGAGCGCCCCCCTCCTGAACCGTACCAGGCCACATGCCCTCAAGAGGGGGAGGGTGCTTTAGGGTCTAACCCCCAAAGCACCTTGTCCCCATGTTGATGAGGACAAGGGCCTCATCCCCCCAACCCTTGCCCGGTGGTTGTGGGGGTATGCTGGGGGGCTTATTAGAATCTGGAAGCCCCCTTTAACAAGGGGACCCCAGATCACGGAAGCCCCATCCCATCAGCGGGGGCGGGGCCAACTGTTTACATCACCGGGTGGCCCCGCCCTCAGCTATATAAAGGACTGAAGAACTATCACAGAGAAAAAGCGTCATTCGGCAGGAGCCTCCCATGGAGGCGGAACAGCTGCAGCTTTTTTTTTTCTTCCCTTTTTGGTCCATCGGGTGGTATGATAGAAGATGAATGGACATTGCTGGACATTTTTTACCCCATTACCAATTCCCATGGGGGGGGTGGGATCTGGGGGTCACTCTTGTTAAAGGGGACTTCCAGATTCCGATAAGCCCCCCGCCCACGTTTCACTTTAAACATTATAAAAAATATAAGTCACTGCTCCCCAAAAAAATGGGCATTTAAAAAAAAAAAAAATGCATTGATACATGTCCCCTGGGGCAGGATCCAGGTCCCCAAACACTTTTTATGACAATAACTTCCATATAAACCTTTAAAAATTAGCACTTTTGGATTGTTCTTGTTCGTGTCCCAAAGACTTTAACAGTGTTTGCGCGTTCTGATGAATTTTTAGCCTGTTCGGGATGTTCTGGTGCGAACCGAACTGGGGGGTGCTTGGCTCATCTCTAGTTTTGGGTAGTATAAGGAAAGTTAAGAAACCCTGTAAGTTTGTATTGCTGTCTTTGTCCCTGCTGGAGTGATTCATTCTTTTTATTTGTCCTTGTGACTACCATATCCAGAACCCAAAACTTTGAGTTGTCACTAAACAAAGAAATCAAGGGGAATGTCTTCAGTTGAGAACATTTACTGCGGTGACAGCTATGGACATGTTTGCACTATACTGCATTTTATTATGTGATGTGGCAAGCTGCGTTACGGTAGCCTATTCATTTTGATTGGGCCCCAGTGCAGCAGAACTTATGCCTGAAGTTTTTTTTTCCACTTTGGCGCACCATAACCCACATTATGGTTTAGTACAATGCACTGTAGCACAGAAGTGCACATACACCTTGGGTTGCAGTGTGCTGAGATAAAGTGGGTGGTATGTACTGCATGTGTTAGTGCTGCATACGGAGGGCTATTTTACACTGTTAGACATTTGAAGAGAGATCTGCACTGGATCTCTTTTCAGAAGGCATTTGACAGGAGTTGAAGGATTATGACCCCCTAAAAAGCCTGCACCACCACCCTATTCAGCTGAAGTAGGATGGGCAGTACTAGGGGTTTAATTCTTGCCTTGGCCATAGCTAGGGACAGATGAGACTGGTTACGCCCAGGGCTGCTCACTGTCCCTAATCACAGGTAGAGGCTCCATGAGCAAAATACATGTAGACAGCTGTGGAGGCTCCAAGCCTGTAATTGATTTGTACAGTTTTCCTGTTCACAGCTAAATCAGAAAAACATGGCGGCACTAGCTGCAGTAATACTCTGACCTGACGGTGTTCTGCCATGAGAATGAGACCTTAAAAATGAGTGCTTTAAAAGTAACATTACTTTAGAGTCCTAGTGCCCAGCCTGCAGCCAAGATTCCAACTCAGGAATAGTGATGGACAATATTAATGAAATGGCTTTCTACTAGCGCTATGATTTGTTTATTTCACTTTTTCATTTTTATATAATGGATGTATATCAAATGTGGTACAAGTAATTTATATTTAAGGAACAGTTTCTTATGTAGTGCCCTCGATCTCTGTCTGGTGTCAGACAACAGTCTTATTTTGTTGTATAGTGGTGTGCTGTGTGTCCATACACATCCTCCAGCCTCTCTCGAAGGTAAAAATTGTTGGAAAACACACACCACAATATACAAAGGTCAGGAATGGCAGACAGCACAGAAGAGAGAGGCTGGAGGATGTGTATGGACACACAGCACACCACTATACAACAAAATAAGACTGTTGTCTGACACCTGTTTTATCTTGCATATAAAGCACAAAGGGCCTGCTCACACTTGTGCAGAGATTGGCGGTTTTCTGTACTGGAAATACATTGATCTCTGCAAGGATAGGGTACTCAGAAAATGATGGTTTCCTATAAGTTTTGTAGGTTCAGTGGGAAAAAGGCATGCAAAATGCCCCCCCAGATTTCACTTGTAACCCTCAAGGCTGGCTACCCCATGGATATTGTACCTGGTCACTGAACTCCCCTCCCCACACTCAGAACATGGGGAGGGCAGCCTGGAGCAGGGAAGTAAATGAAGAGTCTGGAGAGAAGTGACAGCAATGCGTTGTGCTCTCCCTCTGCTGTCATTCCAGCCCTCCTCCATATAGCAGATGACACTGGATCCAAAGATCAGACTGTACACCATATATGATTAACACCCCCTATTTCCTCCAAAGACTTATTTTCTGGCAGCAAAAACATTGATGGGGAGGGGTAACCATACTGTGTACAGTCCGATCTATGGATCCTTGTGTCTTGTGTTGTATGAAGGAGTGCAGGTATGACATATGGGGGGGGGGGTTTGCTAGGAGGAATAGGGGGGATATTTTCTAGGAGGGGGGTTGGGAAGATCATGGTTAGGAGGGTGAAATGGGGCGATTTTGACCCCCTGTCCTCAGTCCTGCTGACTACTGGATGGAAACTGCCTCACTGACCCCCTTTCCTCCATCCTGCTGACTATTGTACACTGACCTACTATCTCCCTGTCCTCCATCTTGCTGCCCCCCTGAACACTGCCCCACTGTCTCCTTGTCCCCCATCCTGCTGACACCTGTACATGGTCATACTTATCCCTGTCCCCTGCCCTTTTGACCACTACTCTCTGTCATACTGACCCCTGGGCTCTGCCCTGCAGATCCTTCTTCTCTGCCCTGATAACCCCTGCCCCCTACTCTGCTGACCCACTTTACACCGCTCTACAAACTAATGGCATCTGATCACTGCCCTACAAGCTACTGACCCTATACACTGCCCTGCTGATCCCCTGTCCTACTGTCCCTATACACTGTCCTGCTGACCCCCTGTGCCCTGTCCTATTGACCCTATACACTGCCCTGCTGATCCCCTGTGCCCTGTCCTACTGACCCTATACACTGCCCTGCTGATCCCCTGTGCCCTGTCCTACTGACCCTATACACTGCCCTGCTGATCCCCTGTGCCCTGTCCTACTGACCCTATACACTGCCCTGCTGATCCCCTGTGCCCTGTCCTACTGACCCTATACACTGCCCTGCTGATCCCCTGTGCCCTGTCCTACTGACCCTATACACTGCCCTGCTGATCCCCTGTGCCCTGTCCTACTGACCCTATACACTGCCCTGCTGATCCCCTGTGCCCTGTCCTACTGACCCTATACACTGCCCTGCTGATCCCCTGTGCCCTGTCCTACTGACCCTATACACTGCCCTGCTGACCTTGAATCTTCCACCCACACTGAAATCTTTAACTGCACCCCCACATCAGACAGACCCGATCTGGCCCTGCTGTAGGCACTGATCAGTGTATTCTGACAGCCAAGGGGTGCCCACTGTCAGAATATAATGGCACACCAGAGAGGAAGGATTCCTCCATCCACTTATTTGTGTAGATAGAGGAATCTTTTTTTCCCCTTGTGATCAGCTTCGCTGGCTTCTCAATGAGAGTCGATGCATCTATAGGCAGCCTAAGGGAAATGATAGGGAATAATATATACAATAACAAAGTGTCTTCCCATAGAGACCTGTGTGATTGCAATGTCACCCATCCATACTACATCCCACCCTCCGGACACAACTAGTTCCGGGAATGATTATTTCTCTAGGAGTAAGTCCACATTCCATGATATGTGATGGGAATGACCGCTCACCCTCCATGTGCACAGCCCACCTGTCAGCTGACAAAGAGCCAATCATAATACATACCGAGAAGAGCCAATCATAGGACTTACCAAGAAGCGGGTGGACCCCGTGCCCTGATCGATGGCCCCCACTAGTGGCCCCAGGGCGATTCTATTGGAAGCAGCCATTCTCCTTGTAGTGTGACCCGGGATGACTGATCCACTGCACGCTGCCGGGTGTGCCGGGCTTCCACACAACCATGCCACACAGCTTGTGACATCACTGGGCGCTGACACGGCTCTACCAATCAGAGACCGGGGGTGTGTGAGCGCCGACGTCACCCGGCTTCCCACTGGCTCTTCATCCATGCTGGCCGCTCGCCTGTGTGTGTATGGGTGTGACGTCACTCGGCAGCCAGCCAGCCGGGGATCAGGACGTAGAGGACAAGGAGCTGCGTGTAGGAGTTGTCTTGGGGTGCAGGGACTGACGTTCTGCATTGTCAATGTCAATTTACAGAGAGCTCTCCTAGGCTGCATGCACACAGGCTATTTAAATAATCCCTCTGCCAGGAGCTGCCACAAAATGTAGTGAAAGCATGGCAAATTGTACAATTTTCTGCACATTTATGCAATTGCACGTTGCGCTTCTGTTATGTTCAATGTTAATAGCATTCCAAACATAGCATGCACATGAATACTTATTTTATTTTTTTGTCTCCGGCTCCCATGCTTGCCTATAGGACTTCTCCAGGGCCTCTCCCACCCTCTGGAACTCCCTACCCCAGTCAACTCCTACCCTCCACCTTTAGGCGATCCTTAAAAACTCACTTATTTGGGGAAGCCTACCCCACCTACACCTTAGAGCCACCCCCATCACCCCCCACAGCTATTAAAGTGATTGTAAGGGATTCGTTTTATTTGTATTTTTTTATTAAATAACAAATATATCATACTTACCTCCACTGTGCAGCTCATTTTGCACAGAGTCGCCCCAAAATTGTTTTCTGGGGTCCCTCAGCGGCTCCTCACCACATCAGATAACCCCTTAGGAGAAGTGCTCTTCGGGGGGGTTACCTTGAGGGCGCGCTCCCGAGTCCAGCATTCAAAAGATGCGCACATAAATTGAATGGTGTAAAATGACAATCCTGATATTGTGTGACACCAACTAAAAATCAATAGATTCCAAAATAGTAATTATAACATTCCTAACAACAAAATAGTCTTTAAAGTGGAGGGCCACCCTGAAAAACAAAAGTACATTAAAATTTTGCAAAAAATCTGAAAAAAAAATGAATTTCTTTTTTTAACTTACCAGAAATGCCTGTTGCTAGGCATATCGTCCTAATCTGCCTCTTCCT
The DNA here is from genome assembly GCF_037356315.1 of Lithobates pipiens. NCBI lineage: Eukaryota > Metazoa > Chordata > Amphibia > Anura > Ranidae > Lithobates > Lithobates pipiens. The sequence continues at coordinate 429,978,258 of NW_027507748.1, forward strand.
AGTCTGCATGGATGTTCTGTCTTCTCTCCTCCATGCGGCGTCTTCTGGGGAATGAGTCGCGCTGTGTTCTGGGAACTGTGTGTCCCAGAACACAGCGTGCCCCATTCACAAAGCTCTGTGCGACTTGCGCATACGCAGTAGGAAACGGGCAGTGAAGCCGCAAGGCTCCACTGCCTGTTTCCCTTAGTTGGAATGGTGGCGCCGGGACCCGTGAGCCAAGGGACGGGTCAGCCTCGGGAGGCTGACATCGCGGGCGCCCTGGACAGGTAAGTCTGCTTAATAAAAGTCAGCAGCTACAGTGTTTGCAGCTGCTGACTTTTATACTATTTTTTTTTAAGCTGGCCCTCCTCTTTAAGCAACTCAAATTTGCACTTTATGATTTTGTTTCATCTTTACAGTTAAAATTTGGATATTTAAATGTAACAGCGCAACACATTATTTTTATGTCTTTTGCATAAATATCGCAGTATTCAGATGTCCGTTAGTGTTAGTGCTGCTGTTTTCACTGAGTGTTATATACATTTTTATTTGATCTTTTATTCAGCACTTGCTCTTTTCTTACTATATCTAAGCCAAATCAGACTTCTGCTGTCACAGCACCTATGTAAAATGAATGAGATGACCCAGATTCAGGGCTTTCAAGAATCTTTTAAATAAAGTGTTAATCTGAAAGGTAAGGAAGGCCCATCGAGCTGAATAAACAAAACATCTTGGCAGTGTTAGGACTTACTTTATATTCCTAATAGAAACATGGACCTTCTGATAAAAATCCTAACCCTATCATCCTCAAATAAAATATCATTTTCAAAAAGACCTGACATTCTTTATTTAAAGACGCCATCTCCAAAATACTTAACGATGGGAAGAAGACTTGGGGGGCAGGGGGGGGGGCTTCCCCTAACAATATAGCTTCAAAAGTAGAAAAGCATAACACTAGTGACTGGGCAAAGCTTAGAAGGAGTAGATGTAATGGGATTCCTATCATCTGTTATAAAAGTATCTCTCTTGTATCCAAAGCTTGTCTCACTGAAAAGAAACTGTTGCAAGAAGGTGTTCTGTAATTTCAAGAAAAAAAGTGATACCCACTCTAGCGATTTGTTAATGTGAGCCCAGGAATTAACCCTTGCATATATAAAATAAATAAATAAATAGAGCTTCAGGCTGGGTTCACACTGCTGCGGTGACGAGAATCGGATGTGATTCGCACCACACTGCAGTGCAAATCACATCCGATCTCTGTGCGATGCGAGTTCAGCCATACACATAGTATGGCTGAATTTGCATCGCATCCAGCCCAAACTCGCACAGGACCCTTTTTTTGGTCCACAGCAGAATCAGATCGCATGGGTGTTCACACCATGCGATCCGATTCCTGTCCGAGTTTGCAGATCACACTGCGATATGCGAACTGATCTGGGGGTGTCATTAACGTTTCACTGACACTCCCAGCAGTTTGCATAGGGCAGTGTGAACTGACGCCGGGAGGCATGCGATGCAGGAACCGCAGCATTCCCGCTTCGCAGCAGTGTGAACCCAGCCTTAAAGGAAGAAACGCAGTGCTCAGAAAAAGCTAAATGTTCTACATTTAGGTCCCGTTCACACTGAGGCGGTTTTAGCGCCTGAAAAAAAAAAGTGGCCCCTTTCACTCCAGTGGGAAAGCCGGAGGGCTTTCACACTGGAGCGGTGCGCTGGCAGGACGGTGAAAAAAGTCCTGCTAGCTGCATCTTTGGAGCGGTGTATTCAATCAATGGGGCAGCGCGGCTATACCGCCGGCAAATCGGCACTGCAGCGGTTTTAACCCTTTTTTGGCCGCTAGCGGGGGTTAAAACTGCTCCGCTAGCTGCCGCATACCGCCGCTAAAACTACGGTAAAGCCGCTTTACCGCCGACGCCCGCACCGCCCCAGCGTGAAAGGGGCCTTAATGAACTAAAAAAAGAAAACCATAGAAACCACGAGTAAGGAGCCAGCATTGAAGGAACATCAGATCTTTTAATATTTTCAGAAATGGTAACAACAAATTCCTATCTCGTCCACATCTGGACAAAGCAATCTGAATCTGTTCATCTACAAGTGAAAAAGAAAGTCTGCAATCTCATTGTTCCTATCAGGAATATGCCATGCCTTGATTCAAATGTTAAGGCTTAAGGCCCGTACACACGATCAGACTTTTTGACAACAAACATGCAAATGCAGAAGGGAACGCATACATACGTCCCTCCCACATATGAAAATGGTGTTCAAACCACACGTGAGCTATCGCTGCAAACTTTAGAGAGAGAGCAATAATTCTGGCCCTAGACCTCCACTGTAACTCAAAACATGTAACCAGTAAAAAAATTTAAAGCGTCACCTATGGGTATTTTTAAGTAGTGAAGTTTGGTGCCATTCCACGAGTGTGTGAAATTTTGAAGAGGGACATGTTAGGTATCTATTTACTCGGTGTAACTTCATCTTTCACATTATGCAAAAACATTGGGCTAACTTTACTGTTTCGTTTTTTTTTTAAATCACAAAACAGTTTTTTCCCAAAAAAATGCATTAAAAAAATTGTTGCGCAAATACCGTGCGAAATAAAAAGTTGCAAAGACCGCCATTGTATTCTCTAGGATCTTTGCTAAAAAAAGCATATATATAATGTTTTGGGGTTCTATGTCATTTTCTAGAAAATAAATGATGATATTTACATGTAGGAGAGAAATGTCAGAATTGGCCTGGGTGCTCCAGAATGCCTGATGGCGCTCCCTGCATGTTGGGCCTCTGTATGTGTAAAAGTCTCAAACATGTGGTATCGCCATACTCAAGAGTAATAGCAGAATGTGTTTTGGGGTGTAATTTGTGGTATGTATATGCTGTGTGTGAGAAATAACCTGCTAATATGACAATTTTGTGGGGGGAAAAAAAGAAAAAAAAAATCTTGATTTTGCAAAGAATTGTGGGAAGAAATGACAACTTCAAAAACCTCACCATTCCTCTTTCTAAATACCTTGGAATGTCTTCTTTCCAAAAAAGGATAATTTGGGGGGTATTTGTACTTTTCTGGCTTGTTAGGGTCTCAAGAATTGAGATAGGCCGTCAGTCCTTCAGGTGTGATCAATTTTCAGATATTGGCACCATAGCTTGTGGACTCTATAACTTTCACAAAGACCAAATAATAATCACCAATTTGTACTTATTTTTTACCAAAGATATGTAGCAGTATAAATTTTGGCCAAAATGTAAGAAGAAAAATTACTAATTTGCTAAATTTTATAACAGAAACAAAGAAAAATCAATTTTTTACAGGATTTTCTGTCTTTTTTTTTCTTTTATAGCACAAAAAATAAAAAACCCAGCAGTGATTAAATACCACCAAAAGAAAGCTCTATTTGTGTGAAAAAAAAGACAACAATTCATATAGGTACAGTGTTGCATGACTGAGTAATTGTCATTCAAAATGTGAGAGCACCGAAAGCTGAAAATTGGTCTGGTTAGGAAGGGGGTTTAAGTGCCCAGTGGTCAAGTGATTAAAAGTACTATAATTACTGCGGCTGTAATGAATGGTCCCGGCAATACAGATAAAAGAAGTCATTTAAAAAAATGGCATGGTATCCCCCCAGTCTAATACCAGGCCCTTTGGGTCTGGTATGAATATTAAGGGGAACCCCGAACCAAAATTTAAAAAAAATTCCGTGGGGAAGTCCCCCCAAATTCCATACCAGACCCTTATCCGAGCACGCAATCTGGCAGGCCGCAGGAAAAGTGGGGGGGACGAGAGAGTGAGAGTCATCCCCACAACCCTTGCCCAGTGGTTGTGGGGGTCTGTTTGCGGGGGGCTTATCAGAATCTGGAAGCCCCCTTGAACAGGGGGACCCCCAGATCCCGCCCCTGTTCGAAATGGTAACGGGTATATTGTACCCGTACCATTTCACCAAAAATGTGTCAAAATGTTAAAAAACCACAAGACACACCTTGGGGCAAGTCCTTTATTAAAAAATTAAACAAATAAAAATGTCCCACAAAGTCCTTTCGCCAGACACCCACAGCTACTGGGCAAGGGTTGTGGAGATGAGGCCCTTGTCCCCATCGACATCTCTCGCCCCCCCCCCCCTCTATTCCTGCGGCCTGCCAGGTTGCATGCTCGGATAAGGGTCTGGTATGGATTTTTCGGGGGACCCCCCTTTTTTTTAATTTTGGCACGGGGTTACCCTTAAAATCCATACAAGACCTGAAGCGCCTGGTATGAATTTGAGGGGGACCCCAACGCCATTTTTTTTTTTACATTTTGGCGTGGGGTTACCCTTAATATTCATACCAGACCTGAAGGGCCTGGTATGGAATTTGGGGGGACTCCATGCAATTTTTTTCTTCAATTTTGGTACAGGACTCCCCTTAATATTCATACCAGACCAAAGGGCCTGGTAATGGACTGGTGGTATCCCATGCCGTTTTTTTCAATGACTACTGTTATCTGTATTGCCGGGACTGACAATTCATTATAGCCGCGAGTACTTTTAAATTACTTTTTTTCCTTCAGAAATGTCATTTTGTGCAGGGACTATTCTAAACACAGGAAAAATGTCCCACTTTACAGGCATACTCTAGACACCCCCCAGGTACAAAATTTAAAGGAATATTTCACTTTTATTGTTTCACTTTAAGCATTATTAAAATCACCACTCCTGAAAAAACTGCAGTTTTTAAAACTTTTTTTTTTTGCATTGATACATGACCCCTGGGGTAGGACCCAGGTCCCCAAACACTTTTTATGACAATAACTTGCATATAAGCCTTTTAAATTAGCAATTTTGGTTATTCATGTTTGTGTACCATAGACTTTAACGGTGTTTGTGTGTTCTGCCAAATTTTTTGCCTGTTCAGTATGTTCTGGTGTGAACCGAACCAGGGGGTGTTTGGCCCATCCCTAGTGGCTACTTTCTGCAGGACTGAAAGTGTTGAAAATCCAAAATTTTGAGTTGTCACTGGAAAGAGAATGGAGGAGAATTCTTCCAATGAGGATAGTAGTTTCAGTGACAACTGTCTCAGGAAAAAATTATTGAGAGATTTCCTTTCACTTCCTGTTGTGACTGCAGAGAGAAATAGAAACCTTTCCTTTGGGGCACAGATAAAAAAAAATAAAAAAAAAAAAAAAAAAACCTCAGGGGTTTTATGCAAATTCAACCAATAGCTTATCAATAACTTTTAAAGTTACCCCATCACTACAGAATCATATTTACAAAATAGCTCACCTGTAAAAGAAGCCTGATATACTTGCCTTTCTGGTGGCCCATGTATTGAAATGGCACTGCATTGCTTTTTTCAGGTTCTGCAAGTATTTGACAATTGGATGAGTCAAACACTTGCCTCCTTGCTGGCTGCAGAGTATATATATATATATATATACATATATATATATATATATATATATATACAGTATATATACAGCGGGTAAAATATATATATATATATATATATATATATATATATATATATATACAAATACATATATATACAGCAGGTAAAAGAAGTATTGAACACGTCACCATTTTTCTATCCATACATACAAAGAAACCACCACAAATAAGTTTATAAATTAAGTTATGTGTAATAAAAGGGAATGACACAAGGAAAAAGTATTGAACACATGAAGAAAGGGAGGTACAAAAAGTCATTGAAAGCCATGATACCACCTGAAATCTATCAGTAATTAGAAAGCAATCCCGCCCCTTGGTGCAAATTAATATCAGCTGGTTCAGCCTCAACTGATGGCCTACAAAAAGGTGTCTCATTACCAAGGTGTCATACAAGAAACATCTTATCTTATGATGGGTTAAATCAAGAAGCTCTCTCAAGACCTTCACAACCTTAGTGTTGCTAAACATACTGATGGCATTGGTTACAGAGAGATTTCTAAGCGTCTGAATGTTCCAGTGAGCACTGTTGGGGCCATAATTTGGAAGTGAAAAAAAACATAATTTCACCATAAACCAGCCATGACAAGGTACTCCTCGCAAGATTTATGACAGAGAGGTGAAAAAAAAAATATCAGAAGAGTTGTCCAAGAGCCAATGACCACTTGTGGAGAGCTTCAGAAAGAGCTGGAATTAGCAGGTACAATTGTTTTAAAGAAAACAATAAGTAATGCACTCAACCGTCATGGCCTGTATGCACACTACGCAAGACTCCATTGCTAAAGAAAAAGCATGTTAAAGCTTGTATAAAGTTTGTTGCACAACATTTAGACAAGCCTGAGAAATACTGGGAGAATATAGACTTTTCTTTCCAAAAGTCTGGCGGACTTAGAAAGAAGTTTTGACTCAAAATTGTCCTCAAAAAATCCGGCCGTCTGTATGGGAGTCCGCCGGACTTGCCCACACATGGAGAAAAGTCCGTTCATTTTGAACGCAGCTCCAGGTAGACGGGACTAGCGAAGGAGGTCAATGTCGCCGCCTCCATCGGCGAGATTGACACTTCCCTGGCCCCGTCACCTGGTATGGACTTAAAGGGGAAGCCCTACGCTGAAAAAATGGCGTGGGGGTCCCCCCAAAGTCCATATCAGACCCTTATCCGAGCACGCAGCCCGGCCGGTCAGGAAAGGGGGGTGGGGATGAGCGAGTCCCTCCCAGACTGTGACATCATAAGGGTCACCATGTGACATCACCCGGTGACCCTGCCCATTGTCCCTATATAAGTCGCCGCACAATGCGTCCCTGTCATTGCGGCCAGAGAGAGCATCGAGTCAACATCTCCAGGAAGAAGAAGAAGAGAAGGCGGTGGGCCTCCACTAGTAAAAGAGCTGGAAGAAGAAAGCGGAGGCCCGGCAAGAAGAACCGAAGAGGGGGACAAGACCCCCGAAGTCGGAAAAAGAGGCAGCGGCGACAGAAGACAGTATCACATGCTGTATTTGTCAAACAGCCTGGGGGTCAGGGGACCCCCCAGGCTGTTTTTTTTTTTACAAATAGCTGGTTGCTAAGCAGCAGGCCAGGAAGCCAGTCGCTGTGTTTTTAATAACTGATGACTTATTAGCTGTCAGCGGGCTTCCTTGCATACAGCTGATTGAAAAAAAAAAGCCAGCGATTGAAAAGTATGAAAAAGAAAAGTAAAGTTATCCGAAACTATTTTTTTTTGTTTTCTTATTTTTCTTGTGTCCACTTCCTGGTTTCCCTGAGGGCACTGATAACATAGCCCCAGCCGCACTGATGCCCCCTGGGAAGGCAACATTATTAGTACTTTCAAGAAGATCTCGTATCTAATCTGTGAGATGTTGCCAGATACTGCAACATCGTCATACTGCGAATGAGCAAGTTGGAGTGTATGACATCATGCAGCTCATCTTGTACATGCATCGTACAACACTACATTCATCTGTTTTTTTTTTTTTTTAAAAGCCTTCCTCCTTCCCATAGCATAAAAACAAGCAAAACATCTGCTTGTCTGAGCAACTAACTAAACTCATGTCAGTTTCTGGCTAACATAGTGCCCCTAATGGAGAAGAAGAAGAAGGCTACAATATTATGACTTTGCAATCACGAGGCTCACCATAGATGTATTCACAATCTATTACATTAGGGTGTGCACCCCAAAGCTCAAACACATGTGTGGGTGTTTTTATAAATATCTATCTATCTATCTATCTAGCTATCTTTCTCATCTCCTCACCCGCATAGTGAAAGAGACGAGAGGTAGAGCTTTCCTATTATCCCGCCAGCACACAGAGCAATAGGGTCGCTGTCAGAAATGATGGTCTCCATACAGCCTACCTGACAAAGCTCCCTTTGCCTGACAGAGCCAGGGCCTATGCCTGACAGGGGTGCAGTGTTCTATGAGGTTGGAACAGGGTGTATAGTGAGGGGTGCAGTGTTCTTTGAGGTGGGGGCAGGGTGTATAGTGAGGAGTGCAGTGTTCTATGTGGTGGGGACAGGGTGTATTGTGAGGGGTGCAGGGTGTATTGTGTGGGGTGCAGGGTTCTATGGGGTGGGGGCAGGGTGTATTATGAGGGGTGCAGGGTTCTATGAGGTGGTGTATGGTGAACAGTGAGGGGTACAGTTTTCTATGAGGTGGGGCCAGGGTGTATTGTGAGAGGTGACGGGTTCTATGGGGTGGGGGCAGGGTGTATAGTGGGGGGTGCAGTGTTCCATGAGGTGGGGGTAGGGTGTATAGTGAGGGGTGCAGGGTTCTATGGGGTGGGGGCAGAGTGTATAGTGAGGGGTGCAGGGTTCTATGGGATGAGAGTAGGATGTATAGTGAGGGGTGCAATGGTTCTATGAGGTGGTGGTATGGTGAACAGTTAGGGGTACAGTTTTCTATAAGGTGGGGACAGGGCGTATTGTGAGATGTGCAGGTTTCTATGGGATGAGGTCAGGGTGTATAGTGAGGGGTGCAGTGTTTAATGAGGTGGGTGCAGGGTGTATATTGAGGGGTGCAGGGTTCTGTAGAGTAAGTCAGTATAGGGTGAGGGCTGCAGGGCAGATGGGAGGTGCAGGATAAGGAGAAGGCTCCTGCACAGCATCAGGAGAGGAGTAAAGAGCAGAGGACAATGCCTGAAGGGACCCCAGATAAACTGGCATTGTCAGAGGGACTGCGGATCAGAGTCCTCTGTACCAATCAGAGCCGAGCAGGTAGGGAGCAGCTGGTACTCACAATTTTGGCAGCCAGCACCCAGCACACCCCATGCACATGCCTATGGGGCCCACATTTATCTCACCAGTCTGGACTTTGAATTCAGATACTGAGTGAGACTCCCTGTTTAGTTCTAGTATGGACATATGTATAGTTTATGATATCTTTTGTCTTATGTTATATTTCCTTTCTTTTGGGTATTGACACTGCTGCATATTTCTGGTGCAACCCTTTAAAGGTATGTAATATCTCTATACCCCCCTTGGGCCTATAGTGATGGCCGAACGGTTCGCCCGGCGGTCGTTTCGCGGCGAATTTCCGACTTTCGCCGTCCGCGGGTTCGAACGCCTTTTTCCGTCGTTCGCCCCGGCGGACTTACGTGTTTAATGTATACAAGAACTTTAACCTTTCGTGACACGTTTATCATGTGTTACAGGACAACCAATTGAGACATGACAGCTCATGGACACTTGGACATTCCCCCTAACCTATAAATACACCCGATCCGGTGGCCATTTTACATTCTTTCTTCTGTCACTGTAGGGAAAGGATCCTGTGTGGAGTAGGGACAGAGAAAACGCTAGCTATTTGGTACACAAAAGTTCTTTTCAGGACTGGTATAGGTGTTAGGTCAGCAGCCTGAGTTTCTTTTGTCAGTTTAGATAAAGGGACAGAGCGCTGTATGCTGCTATTTTAGGGACAGCTCAGCCAGATTAGTCTTTCTTCATCATCATCATCATCATCATCATTAGCTGTTACTATCAGGTCCACAAAAGAGCTGTTCCAGCTAATCGTTCCAGCCTACTCTTTTTTGCCAATTTGTATAGGGACAGGCAGGAAGCAGTGTGTCAGGCAGTGAGGATAATTTTAAAGACTTGCTGTTACTATTAGTTCCACAAAGGTTCTTTTCAGGACTGGTATCAGTGGTACGGTAATAGGCTTGTACACGTATAATATTCTTTCTTCCAAATATAGAAAGAATATTATACTTGACTGCTGCCCTTCTGCTGCAGTCTGCTAATCATTCACAACTCACTTGTTCCACAAAGCTCTTTATCAGGACTGGTAACTTGGTCTGTCTAGGGTGCTACGGTACATAGGCTTGGGTGCGGTACAGTCTGCTGTTCTGTAAGGACCGCTATCGGTCCACAATACATAGGGTTGCCGTGCACTACTGCTGACCGCTGCCCTATACTGCAGCAGTCCTTCATTGGTATAGGGACTGACGTACAGTCTGCTAATCACTAACACACAACCTGCTTGGTCCACAAAAGTTCTTATAAGGACTGGTAACTTGGTATAGGGTGCTACGGTACATAGGCCTGAGTGCGTTACAGTCTGCTGTTCTGTAAGGACCGCTATCGGTCCACAATACATAGGGTTGCCGTGCACTACTGCTGACCGCTGCCCTATACTGCAGCAGTCCTTCAGCGGTATAGGGACTGACGCACAGTCTGCTAAACACTAACACACAACCTGCTTGGTCCACAAAAGTTTTTATAAGGACTGGTAACTTGGTATAGGGTGCTACGGTACATAGGCCTGAGTGCAGTACAGTCTGCTGTTCTGTAAGGACCGCTATCGGTCCACAATACATAGGGTTGCCGTGCACTACTGCTGACCGCTGCCCTATACTGCAGCAGTCCTTCATTGGTATAGGGACTGACGTACAGTCTGCTAATCACTAACACACAACCTGCTTGGTCCACAAAAGTTCTTATAAGGACTGGTAACTTGGTATAGGGTGCTACGGTACATAGGCCTGAGTGCGTTACAGTCTGCTGTTCTGTAAGGACCGCTATCGGTCCACAATACATAGGGTTGACGTGCACCACTGCTGACCGCTGCCCTATACTGCAGCAGTCCTTCAGCGGTATAGGGACTGACGTACAGTCTGCTAAACACTAATACACAACCTGCTTGGTCCACAAAAGTTCTTATAAGGACTGGTAACTTGGTATAGGGTGCTACGGTACATAGGCTTGAGTGCGGTACAGTCTGCTGTTCTGTAAGGACCGCTATCGGTCCACAATAGATAGGGTTGACGTGCACCACTGCTGACCGCTGCCCTATACTGCAGCAGTCCTTCAGCGGTATAGGGACTGACGCACAGTCTGCTAAACACTAACACACAACCTGCTTGGTCCACAAAAGTTTTTATAAGGACTGGTAACTTGGTATAGGGTGCTACGGTACATAGGCCTGAGTGCGTTACAGTCTGCTGTTCTGTAAGGACCGCTATCGGTCCACAATACATAGGGTTGCCGTGCACTACTGCTGACCGCTGCCCTATACTGCAGCAGTCCTTCATTGGTATAGGGACTGACGTACAGTCTGCTAATCACTAACACACAACCTGCTTGGTCCACAAAAGTTCTTATAAGGACTGGTAACTTGGTATAGGGTGCTACGGTACATAGGCCTGAGTGCGTTACAGTCTGCTGTTCTGTAAGGACCGCTATCGGTCCACAATACATAGGGTTGACGTGCACCACTGCTGACCGCTGCCCTATACTGCAGCAGTCCTTCAGCGGTATAGGGACTGACGTACAGTCTGCTAAACACTAATACACAACCTGCTTGGTCCACAAAAGTTCTTATAAGGACTGGTAACTTGGTATAGGGTGCTACGGTACATAGGCTTGAGTGCGGTACAGTCTGCTGTTCTGTAAGGACCGCTATCGGTCCACAATACATAGGGTTGCCGTGCACTACTGCTGACCGCTGCCCTATACTGCAGCAGTCCTTCATTGGTATAGGGACTGACGTACAGTCTGCTAATCACTAACACACAACCTGCTTGTTCCACAAAAGTTCTTATAAGGACTGGTAACTTGGTATAGGGTGCTACGGTACATAGGCTTGAGTGCGGTACAGTCTGCTGTTCTGTAAGGACCGCTATCGGTCCACAATAGATAGGGTTGACGTGCACCACTGCTGACCGCTGCCCTATACTGCAGCAGTCCTTCAGCGGTATAGGGACTGACGTACAGTCTGCTAAACACTAATACACAACCTGCTTGGTCCACAAAAGTTCTTATAAGGACTGGTAACTTGGTATAGGGTGCTACGGTACATAGGCTTGAGTGCGGTACAGTCTGCTGTTCTGTAAGGACCGCTATCGGTCCACAATAGATAGGGTTGACGTGCACCACTGCTGACCGCTGCCCTATACTGCAGCAGTCCTTCAGCGGTATAGGGACTGACGTACAGTCTGCTAAACACTAATACACAACCTGCTTGGTCCACAAAAGTTCTTATAAGGACTGGTAACTTGGTATAGGGTGCTACGGTACATAGGCTTGAGTGCGGTACAGTCTGCTGTTCTGTAAGGACCGCTATCGGTCCACAATACATAGGGTTGCCGTGCACTACTGCTGACCGCTGCCCTATACTGCAGCAGTCCTTCATTGGTATAGGGACTGACGTACAGTCTGCTAATCACTAACACACAACCTGCTTGTTCCACAAAAGTTCTTATAAGGACTGGTAACTTGGTATAGGGTGCTACGGTACATAGGCTTGAGTGCGGTACAGTCTGCTGTTCTGTAAGGACCGCTATCGGTCCACAATAGATAGGGTTGACGTGCACCACTGCTGACCGCTGCCCTATACTGCAGCAGTCCTTCAGCGGTATAGGGACTGACGTACAGTCTGCTAAACACTAATACACAACCTGCTTGGTCCACAAAAGTTCTTATAAGGACTGGTAACTTGGTATAGGGTGCTACGGTACATAGGCTTGAGTGCGGTACAGTCTGCTGTTCTGTAAGGACCGCTATCGGTCCACAATAGATAGGGTTGACGTGCACCACTGCTGACCGCTGCCCTATACTGCAGCAGTCCTTCAGCGGTATAGGGACTGACGTACAGTCTGCTAAACACTAATACACAACCTGCTTGGTCCACAAAAGTTCTTATAAGGACTGGTAACTTGGTATAGGGTGCTACGGTACATAGGCTTGAGTGCGGTACAGTCTGCTGTTCTGTAAGGACCGCTATAGGTCCACAATAGATAGGGTTGACGTGCACCACTGCTGACCGCTCACCTATACTGCAGCAGTCCTTCAGCGGTATAGGGACTAAGAGTTTTGTCACAGGGTCATTTAAAAAATGACATGCAGAGGAAGAGGCAGGCCCTTCCGCAGGGGTGGTAGGGGTAGGGCAGGAGCAACAGGCTTGAGCCAAAGTGGGAAGTTGCAGAAGGTGCGTTCAATTACTTTAAAGGATGCACCAGACTTGGTTGAGTGGCTCGCTCAGCCTTACTCTTCTGCACCCTCCTCATCCTCTCGATCTGCACCCTCTTCTTCACTCTCTGCTATGTGCACCCCCAAAGACACTACCACCAACAACACGACCACCACCACCACCACCACATACCTTCCGCTTGAGTCACTGGAATTATTTTCCGATCCATATCAAGAGGACATTTCTGATGCGCAGCCACTCTTGGTATTGGATCAGGAAGAGGAGGTAGCAACAAGCGCTACTCAGCAGTCTGACGCCAGTACCCAGATCAGCCCAAGGAGGAGGTTGGTCCCCGGTGTTGCTGCCTACTCTACTTATAGCGGTGGGGAAGGTGACGTTGATGATGACGTGTCTAGTGATGTCACGTGGGTGCCCACAAGAGAGGAAGAGGAGGGGAGTTCAGAGGGAGATATGGACCAGCAGATAGGGAGGAGAAGCAGCAATGACTTACATTGCACAGCAGGGACAAAGCAGACTGCAAATGTATCAGGAGCGAGTCATCGACCATGTACGGTCACATCTGGCGCTCCCAGGACACCGGCACATGGCTCCGCAGTGTGGGCTTTTTTTAACGTGTCCGCTGCTGACAATAGCGTTGCCATCTGCAATCTTTGCAGTCAACGCGTTAGTCGCGGTAAGCCCAATACTCACCTAGGGACGACCGCCTTAAGAAGGCACATGAGCAGCCATCACCGAGCCCAGTGGGAGCAACGGAACACACAAAGCCACACTGCAGGCTCTCACCGTCCAGCCTCGTCTTCTACTTCTCCTTCTCCTCTCTCCTCACAATTGTCCTCCACTCCACCTTCCATCACGCCAAGCTCACATTTTTCTGCAAAAAGGCAGGCTTCCGTGGGCCTAATGTTTGAGCGTAAAAAAATGATGACGCCGGATAACCCTCTTGCCCAACGGTTGGCGGCTGGCTTGTCAGAACTCATAGCCCGCCAACTACTGCCATATAAACTGGTGGACTCGGAGGCCTTTCGCAAATTTGTGGCCATTGGAACACCACAATGGAAGGTCCCAGGAAGGAAGTATTTCTCAGAGAAGGGCATCCCAGAGCTATATGGCCATGTTCAGCGGCAAGTGAATGTATCTCTGGCACACAGTGTCGGTGCCAAGATACATCTGACCACAGACACGTGGTCTAGCAAACACGGGCAGGGAAGGTATATCAGTTTTACTGCCCACTGGGTGAACCTTCTGACGGCCGTCAAGCATGTAACCCGTGGCACCCGTGTAGATTTGGTTTTACCGCCACGGATTGCATGCAGGCCTGACTCTTCTTCTCCTCCTCCTACTCCATCCTCCTCCCTCTCCTCCTCAGCTGCCTCCTCCTTTTCCGCTGCTAGCGTCTCTTCCACTGCACCGCCCAAGCTCCCCAGAACCTATTCCACATGCCAGGTGAGACGTTGCCATGCCGTGCTGCGTCTGTTGTGCCTGGAAGCAAAGAGCCACACTGGCCCGGCACTCCTTTCAGCTTTGCGTTCACAGGCAGATGAGTGGCTAACACCGCTCAATTTGACAGTTGGTAAAGTGGTGTGTGACAACGGTGCCAATCTGCTTAGCGCATTGAAACAGGGCAAAATCACGCACGTGCCGTGCATGGCACACGTCTTAAACTTGGTCGTGCAGCGATTCCTTGTCAAATACCCTGGGGTCCAGGACATCTTGCGGCAGGCAAGGAAAATCTCGGCCCATTTCAGAAGATCTTACACGGCCATGGCTCGCCTTGCTGACATTCAGCGGCGACACCATCTGCCGGTCAGACGTCTTATTTGCGATTGCCCGACGCGATGGAACTCAACCTTCTATATGCTTGATAGGCTGCTCCAGCAGAAACGTGCAGTTAACGTCTACCTGTATGAACTCTGCGAAAGAAACGGTTCTGGGGAGCTGGGTTTTTTTTCACCGCGCCAGTGGCTGCTCATGCGCGACACATGCAGACTTCTGCGGCCATTTGAGGAGATCACCAAACTGGTCAGTCGCAGCCATGGCGCCATCAGTGACATGGTACCTTATGCCTTCTTTCTGGAGCGTGCATTGCGTCGTGTCATTGATCAGGCTGTGGAGGAGCAGGAGCGGGAAGATGAGGAAGTCGCAATGCTGGATGAATTCCCAGGGGGGGCTACTCTATCTGAGACAAGTCAACAACAGGAGTCTGATGAGGAGTCAGAGGAGGATGGTGCCGGGGCGGATGAGCAGGAGCAAGAAGAGCATGCTTTAAACCTTTCTGGGATCCCTGTTGTGCGAGGATGGGGAGAGGAGAATGAAGAGGACGACATTATCCTGGATGATGAGCAGGAGCCAGGCCACCACACCGCTTCCACTTTAGTGCAAATGGGGGCCTTCATGCTCCAGTGTTTTAATAGGGACCCCCGTATAAAAAGCATGAGGGTCAAGGACCAGTACTGGGTGGCAACGTACTTAGACCCCCGGTACAAACACAAAATGGCGGAAATGTTACCGCCGTCGCAGAGGGCTGTCAGAATGCAGCACTTCCAGGCCTTGCTTCGAGAAATGCTGCATTCTGCTTTTGCGTGCGCTGGCAGAGGAGCAATTCCCACTCCCAGAGAAGGATTTGCGGGTACCAATCCAACAGCGCCTGCAAGAAGAGGCCGGTTTGAAGATGTGTTGGTGACTTCGGATATGAGGTCATTCTTTCAGCCGACCCATCGACAGGTGTCATCCGGATCCAGCATCAGGGAACGCCTAGACCGTCAGGTGTCCGACTACATTGGGTTAACGGCCGATGTGGACGCTCTGAGGAGTGATGAACCCCTAGACTACTGGGTGGGCAGGCTTGACCTCTGGCCAGAGCTTGCCCAATTTGCAATCGAACTGTTGGCTTGCCCCTCATCCAGTGTCCTGTCCGAAAGGACGTTCAGCGCAGCAGGGGGGATTGTGACCGATAAGCGTACTCGCCTAGCTCACCACAGTGTTAACTACCTCACATTTCTAAAAATGAATGAGGCATGGATCTCGGAGGAATTCAACACATGTGATCAGTAGACCATGTATATGTCTATAAACAATTTTTGGAATCAAGCACACAGACCTTCTTAATTCATTTGGCTCACTTCCCTGACCCAAAAAAGCACACCGTACTATATGCCCCTACCCTCCTCTTTGAAGAGGTTGAGCGGTGTCATATTTCTACTGGGGCTGCTTATTATGAGGGGTTCCCACCATCCCTGTGCTGTGCTGACTTCCTCCTGGGTGTTCTTATTATGAGGGGCTCCCACCATCCCTGTGCTGTGCTGACTTCCTCCTGGGGGTTCTTATTATGAGGGGATCACACCATCCCTGTGCTGTGCTGACTTCCTCCTGGGGCTGCTTACGGTGCTGCTGTCAGCGCTGTATGTCACGGAGCTGCTGTCAGCGCTGTATGTCACGGAGCTGCTGTCAGCGCTGTATGTCACGGAGCTGCTGTCAGCGCTGTATGTCACGGAGCTGCTGTCAGCGCTGTATGTCACGGAGCTGCTGTCAGCGCTGTATGTCACGGAGCTGCTGTCAGCGCTGTATGTCACGGAGCTGCTGTCAGCGCTGTATGTCACGGAGCTGCTGTCAGCGCTGTATGTCACGGAGCTGCTGTCAGCGCTGTATGTCACGGAGCTGCTGTCAGCGCTGTATGTCACGGAGCTGCTGTCAGCGCTGTATGTCACGGTGCTGCTGTCAGCGCTGTATGTCACGGAGCTGCTGTCAGCGCTGTATGTCACGGAGCTGCTGTCAGTGCTGTATGTCACGGAGCTGCTGTCAGCGCTGTATGTCACGGAGCTGCTGTCAGCGCTGTATGTCACGGAGCTGCTGTCAGCGCTGTATGTCACGGTGCTGCTGTCAGCGCTGTATGTCACGGAGCTGCTGTCAGCGCTGTATGTCACGGAGCTGCTGTCAGCGCTGTATGTCACGGAGCTGCTGTCAGCGCTGTATGTCACGGAGCTGCTGTCAGCGCTGTATGTCACGGAGCTGCTGTCAGCGCTGTATGTCACGGTGCTGCTGTCAGCGCTGTATGTCACGGAGCTGCTGTCAGCGCTGTATGTCACGGAGCTGCTGTCAGTGCTGTATGTCACGGAGCTGCTGTCAGCGCTGTATGTCACGGAGCTGCTGTCAGCGCTGTATGTCACGGAGCTGCTGTCAGCGCTGTATGTCACGGTGCTGCTGTCAGCGCTGTATGTCACGGAGCTGCTGTCAGCGCTGTATGTCACGGAGCTGCTGTCAGCGCTGTATGTCACGGAGCTGCTGTCAGCGCTGTATGTCACGGAGCTGCTGTCAGCGCTGTATGTCACGGAGCTGCTGTCAGCGCTGTATGTCACGGTGCTGATGTCAGTGCTCTGTATTACGGTGCTGCTGTCAGTGCTCTGTATCTCCTGCACCCTCTTGTTTGCCTACCCTGGTCCCTGACCTTCCCTCTCCTCCATTGCCTTCATTAGCTCCATAGTCCTGAATTGTCAGAACAATTTCCCAAATAAAAAAAAAATGCTTGTAGTTATCGATCCCAAATTCACCTCATACATGTATTATGCTATTGTCCAGGTGGTGGGACTACGTGCTACCCCCTAATAATTACCCCGTGGCCGCAAATTCGACCTAAAGGTTTGCGAAATTCGCCTCCCATTGAAGTCAATGGAGCCCGCGGCGAACGGTCGTTTTCGCGAACGTTTGTGTCCGTTCGCGTTTCGCGTTCGCGAAACGTCCCGTCGGAAGTTCGTCCATCACTATGGGCCTATACATCATGCCCTTCACCAGATATTATTGTGTGTTCAGTATATAGAACTACCACTGCTTGCTCATTTTGCAGATAAGATTTATACCATTTACTGTATGCCTGTATTCCGTGATATGATTTTATATTAATCACATTTATCATCCCTGATTTAATCCTGTTGGGCACATCAATGGGCCATCAGGTACACGTTAAGATTATTATCATAGTACTGACATTCATTCTTCTGGCTTATTCATTCACCAACCTTATGGCTGCTTATGTTTTTCTTTTAAGGTATCAGTTCTATCAGGTGATCATCATGGAATATACTAGCATAAGTCCCGCTCGCAATCCAGTTTCCCTATATCCACCTGTTGTTAAATTATAGTGTAGCGCTATATAAAATATGATTAAACCACTAAGTGATGTGACAATAATATATAAGTATCAAAATTGCATGACATACAAAAGTGCTTGCCCAAACTGCCCAGCAATTGCATAAATAATGAAAAAATTATGATGAACCCAAAAAAATGTGAAAACAGTCCAAAAAATCTGTTATTCGATTAAATCCAATCCACACGTGAGAGGGAAAGAGCCATCCACCTTCGTCCTATGAAGATCACATGCAGGCACCCTGTGGCATATCCATCACCAAATAAGATGTAGGCTTACCAGATAGAATGGATCCAAACGAATATACATTCGAAGGATCAATCAAACTTCAGAATATTCTCATATAGAGTTGTCCAACATAAAAAGGCTCTCCTGGGAATTCTCAATCAAGTATTCAAACGATGGGAAAATCTTCCACTTTAAACCTCAACGCCCATTGTAGAACTCATACAGGAGGAAAAATGAGGGCCACAATAGTGTAAATCCGTTTTTAAAAAAATTTAATGAAATAAGTAATGAACTTACATGAATCCAAATGAATAAAGCGCTTTTATCATAAAAACAGAGCTGCAGTAGGAGTCCCGACGCGTTTCGTCCTCAAAAGACGTCATCTGGGGTACTACTCCACTGCAGACCACTTCCTTTTATACTTAACTTACTAATTTGGGCGAAAATTCGATCTGCCTGTGTCACCGCATATTACTTCCGGTTCGACCAGACTTCCGGCGTGCGTTCCACGCCTCGTTACTGTGTTATTTAATAATTGACCCCGTATTAATATATCACCGAATGATGGAATAAAGCTTAACTTAATAAGCGTCAAAACCAGCCTCATAAACGTTACTGAGTAAAGAGAGGTGAGTATATTAAGATCGTGACATTATGCATAGTACGTCACTTCCGGGTCACGAGTACCAGTAAGCTGGTTGACCAATCAAAGGGCCAACCCACAAATTATTCCGACATCACCTCCGCTTTTCGCTGAGCTGTGACGGAAGTGATGTCAGCCAAACAAAGGCTAAGACGCACCACGCCTCCGGAATTCCCACGTGAGGACACGTCGAATCCCGGAAGTGATGTGGATAAACGTCCCGACGTCTACCCGCAGCGGAACGCAAACAGAAGTGCGCTGGAGCGCACTTCAAATAAACTAAACTTTATTGTAAAAATGACAGCAGATAGTCGCGCACTACAACCAATTGCTAATGAAACGCAAATAGATGTGCGCTTGAAGCGCACATATTCAAACCGGAACACCTGATAATACCGGGTCCAAAAAACGAATAGAAGAGGAAAAGGAGACAGAAAATATTTTTTGTATAATCGTTTAAAAATAAAAATAAAATTAAAAAACATAAAAAATACACTATCCTCATATAAAAAAGATAAAATACATGCCGAATTTAAATTTAACAAGAATAATTGCATGCCAAATTATATTTTATCGAAAATGTTAAAATGTACAGAATAGACAGATTTCCACCACAAACTCCTTACAGTGGAACGTCCATTCCTGAAATTATCAGGAATGGATATACACATGGTGGTACACATATGTGTATATAAGACCCAACCGTAATTCTGTATAAGCCAGTGAGTACAAAAGAACCCAAGGACCAATGCGTTGACACTGAGGGCAGATAGAATTCTATCCCAAAACAATACATTACATAAATAAATAAATAGCGGCTACACCAAAAATAAAATAAAGTATATAGACAAACATGTTCACATAAGATGAACCCCAAAAAATTCAAGTGGCTTAGAAACTAGAACCATCAGGACAATTACCAGCATAGATCTACCCATCATTAATGAACGCGTTGATGTCCCATTCAATATTTAAACCAAACGGAACATAAGATCGAATTGTGTATATCCAGTAGGTCTCTAACTGGGAAACACCACGAGTCATAGCTCCACCCCTCCAAGGGGGTGTGTATTTGTCGATGGCCAGAAATTGTGTGCCTGTAGGGTCACTGTTGTGACATTCTCTATAATGTTTCGGGACAGTATGTTTAGAAATCTTACTTTTTATCAGGGATATATGCTCTCCTACTCTAGTTGCAAACGTTCTCGTGGTTCTCCCCACATACTGTTTCCCGCACGGGCAAGTTATTAAATATACCACGTGTCTAGTACTACAAGTACAAAATGTCTTAATAGTGTGTGTTCTATTGGTTGTTGTTGATGTAAACTCAGTTGTTTTGTGCCTACCAGCGATGTTAAATTGGCACACAATACATTTTTTACAGGGATAATAGCCCGTTAAATTGTGGAAAAACGATGGCCGCCTAGGTGGATTAACAACATTAGGAGCAATTAAACTCCGTAGAGAAGGTGCTCCCCTAAAGAGAACCTTTGCCTGTTCTGGCAATTTAGAGCCTAGAACAGGATCGCTCCTCAACACATCCCAGTGCTTATTTATAATGGTTTTAATTTGTCTATGCTGTATCGAAAAAGATGTCAGCATAGACCATCTGTAAGTGTCATCCGGCTCCCTGTACGCTTTTTCAGCAACAAGAGTCTCCCTGTTGGTGTCAATAGCTTTCCGTATTTCACCATCCAAAATACTGGCATCATATCCTTTAACCTCAAATTTCTGCTTGAGGGTTTCTGCCTGAGTCTTAAATGTATCAAGGTCAGTGCAGTTCCTCCGCAGACGTAAAAATTGGCTGCGTGGAACTGAACTTAACCATGATCTGTGATGACAACTGTCCAAGGAAATAAAACTGTTTCGATCTGTTGGTTTGAAATGTGTTTTAAACACAAACTTACTGTCCACAATCTCTATTTGCAAATCTAAGAAAATAATCTTGGAGGAACTCATTTCAGCTGAAAGTGAAATACCCCTGTCATTGCGATTCAAATCATCAAAAAACTTCACCAAAGACTCTGGAGAGCCATTCCATAGGAGGAGGATGTCGTCTATATATCTAGCCCAAAGGACCAATGAAGGGTTCCGTTGGGCATAGACGACATCCTCCTCCCATTTAGCCATAAATAAATTCGCAAGACTAGGGGCAAATTTTGCCCCCATTGCAACCCCCTGTTGTTGCAAATAAAAATTATCATTGAACCAAAAGTAGTTGTGCTCCATGGCAAATTCCAAAAGCTCCACAAGGTATTCACATTGGAATGATGCCAAAGAGTCATCAAGATTTAAGTAATGCCGAACAGCCTCAATACCCATCCCTTGTGGGATACATGTATAAAGGGACGCTACATCCGCTGTAGCCATAATGCAATGTTCATAAGGCTCAATACTTTCAAGCCTCCTGATTGTAGCCCCGGTATCCTTAAGATAGGAAGGAGTTTTTTTGACGAGGGGTTGCAAATAAAAGTCAATATAACGGCCAATTCGTGAAGTGACCGAATTAATGCCACTTACTATCGGCCTACCAGGAGGATTTACTGGATCCTTATGGATCTTCGGTAGGTAGTAGATTGTGGGAATTCGAGGAGCAATGGGAACTAAAAATGCTTTCTCTTTATTGTTCAAAATTTTTAATTCATAGCCTCTATTTATCAGATCCCTAAGTTGTCTTTTATATAAATTCGTAGGATTGTTAGGGAGTCGTTTATAGGTGCCTGGTTCATCCAGGATTCTCTGCATTTCCATTTCATAATGTTCTCTATCTAAAATCACAACCCCCCCACCCTTGTCCGCCGGACGTATAACGACATCCTTTTGTTCACACAAGGACCTAAAACCAATACTGGAAAAGGAAGGTCGATTTACACGTCTGGCGGGCAATTTGTCTAGGTCGTTTAATACCAAGTCCTTAAATATTTTTACTGCTGGCGCAGTGGGCACAGGGGGTACAAATAAAGATGGGTTAGCCAACCCCGAATGTACTGTTCCTGATGTAGCCGCTAGATAATCAGTCCTAAAAGGGTTAGTTGTTAAATACCTTTGAATGTTAATTTTTCTAATAAATTTGTGTATGTCTATAAATGTACCAAACTTATTAAGTTGTTTGGGAGGTGCATACTTCAGTCCTTTATCAAGTACTGATAATTCAGCCTGAGAAAAAACTTTTTTACTCAAGTTGAAAACACCCTGTCCTCTTAAACACGCCTTCTTTTTCCTCCTTTGTACTCGTTCTCCCCCTCTGCACCCTCTCTTGGATCTTGGTCCCTTTTTCGGGCGTGTGGATCCTCCCGAAAATCCTGATTTCTATAGTTGGTATTAGGTGGATTATACACAGATGGTACATATGTGTTATTCCTATTATCTCTGTCATATACCTCCCTCAATGGGGAGAACCTATTGTGTGTAGACACCATAGCCACGTTTGAATATTGGGATCCCTCATAATGAGGGTTAGGAGGGGGGGGGGCACGTCTAGGTGATGGAGAGTAATAAGGTGAATTGTTATATTCTCCATATTGATGAGTATTGTGATTATACGGATATCCCTATATCCACCTCCCAGACTTTTATGGCCTGTGATTGGCTCCACTTATCATGCTGTAAGTTCTGGGGAACATGCATTTCCTCAATATGAGGGAGATGAATTAATGTCAATGTATTATCACTTTATATCCAAATGTTTAATGATAGATGATGTATTTTCAAAAGATGCATAAATATCAATATGTAAAAAACTCTCACTATATTTGACAGAATGTGACATGTTTTATCAGTGGTCCTGAAGAAACTACGCATATTAGCGAAAACGGCCAGCTGAGGTGGCCCGATATACAGAGCATTCCTTCTTCCTGATCGCAAGTTGTATCTATGGTTTGAGGGGAATCATAACGGGAGCCATAATGCTATGTCACATATCATGTTTTTAAACAATTGCAATTACTTTCCTTGCTCTCATGCTATAATAGGATGTTTTAAAATTTGTACATTTTGTAAGACCCAGAGCAGGACTTTTTTAACCACTTGCTGACCGCCCTATAGCAGTTTTACTTCTACAGGGCAGCCTCGCTACGCAGGATCACGTATATACTGTAATGATCCTGCACTTCTGGTATTAGGCGTCAATGTACACTACCGGCGGCTCGCTTCCGCTGTGATTCTCCACAGTGGGAGCTGATCAGCAGGTCCCACGGACCCAAGGTCTGCTGGCGCCCGCTGATCGTTCGGTACACAGGCAGAATGGTCATCTGCCTATGTAAACAAGGCAGATTGCCATTCTGTTAGTAGGAAAGGCATTGTTCCTAAGTTTTAATAAATGCCATGTTACAATGAATGAAGTGCCCCACTGTATGTGCTTTAAAAAAAAAATGGAACGTCATACCGAATTTCACAGTACAATACATCCCGCTCATGTGACTGCCCTGCCAGCCTCCTGCCTCTCTCCTCTCACGTCTCTCCTGACGTCAGCAGGGAATTCTCTCGTGATGCATTGCGGAATCTAATCGAATCGTTGACCAGATAATTGTAATCAAATTGAATCATGAGACCAGTGAAGTTGCGCACCCCTAATAAACGCTCATAAATGCAAATAAGCACTTCAGCACTTATTTATTTTAATGGCCAGAATTAATAAAAATTCGGACCAATAAAATAAATAAACTCCAACATCGTTTACAAGAAACCAGTGTGCATGAGGCCTTACCTATCCAGGGATCCAGTGTTGTCCTCTCCCAGGCTGGTTCTTTAACTGGCTTCAGGACCCAGGCGCCAGCGTGTTTACTGTGGGAAGTCGGCTGCGACTCCTTGCAGCTTCACAGCCAGCTTCCCAACTGAATTTCAGTGAGTGTATGGGCTGCTTTACTGGCTTGATCAACAGGTGAAAATAAAGGAAACAGCCTAAAAAAAGGAAAGTATATCAGCCACCATATCTAAGAACTGGTAAGCTGCAATATATGAACTTTTTTAGTGTAATACCATGAGAAGTGCCTAGACGTAGGTGCAGGTTTTAAAGAACACCTCGAATGAAAAATTTATAATGGGTCTCTGTTATCTCAAAAATAGTTTTTAAGGGCAAGAAAGGATGCAGTAAGGAGTGGGAAAGTAAAAATATAGCAACAACTTGCGGTAAGTATAGCAGTCGTACGCATCTTCAGAATCCAACAAGAGCTTTATTTGTCACAGTTAAAAAACATAGTGGGCTAAAGCGTTTCTGTCCCTAATCAATCTACTTCTATGAGCTTGTGATCTCCCATGGAGTAAAGGAATATCTTAAAGTATATCTTCAATCCCCCCACCCCCAATTTTTTTGTTTAACCCCTGCTTACTGGGAGTTGTGTTCTGTCCAATTCAGATACTCACCCACCCAGTGGATCCCTGAGATCCTCTTCTGTTTTCCCACCTCTCGGATTGCCGCCATGTTTTGTTGTGACAACATCGGTAGGCGCCAGCTTTCCCGGGTTCAGCTAGCGAGCCTGCTGATGATGCAGGACTAGGCCCGCCCCTTCCTCCTTAACTGGATTGAGTGCGTCCTGGAATATGTGACGTGCATATCCCAGGAGGCAAAGGACTCATAGTGCATGTCCTTCATTTAGGTGGCGAATGATGTGCACGGGGGGTGGCCCGAACCCTTTATTTTTGTTTTTTGTTTTTTTTTAAGGGAAAAAAATGCGCTATTTAGGAAGAGGAGGGATGGAGAATAGGGAAGATCCACTTCAAGCATTAGGTTGTGTCCCCAGAGTATTATTATTATTATTCCTTGGTACAGTTTGTACTGAACCCAACCCTCAAGCTTTGGCAGATAGATACTTTCAATGACACAGGACAGCCTCTTAACAGGTCACACCAGTTTCTGATGAGGCTTCACTTGCTGCAACATGTGAACATATGTTGATTTTCTGCCACTTACTTCATGGCAGTCATACAGTTTCTCAACTGTGGGCATTGTAGTTAGCCAACTCTCCTAAGTTTGAAGTGACAGTCCCTGATATTGCAGATTCATACTTCGAATTGGCTACAATTTTGAATGTTAAGCAATTTCTTAATAAAAACCCTTTTTTTTTTTTTTTGGAGAGAGGGCATTTATTTCTAATCTAATAAACCTATCTCGACTTTCTTTTCAGTTATTATCTTCATATAGGGGCAAGTAAAAAACAACTCAATGTTATATAATCCAGTTCAGTGATAATGGGACTGCACTGTTCCATTCTCTTCCAAGTCAATTTGTTTGTTAAAGTGGGTTTCGGCCAAAATATGACTTTTAAGATAAAAATACCCCTAGAATACTCATGCTTCGTGCAATGTAACAAAGGTATGCTGTAAACTATGCCGTTTTCTATTTGTTCAGCATTGTTTTCTTACTTCGTGAATTTACTGCACAGCGCGGCCATCTCCAGTGTGGACATCTGAAGCCACAGTGTCCTTCTTCCTAGATTCCGTGCATTCTGGTTACCCAGCAAGCTTTTGCTGATCTTGCACATGTGCAGTGCGGCGCAATCTTGGTCAGCTTGCCATACCAAGCTAAGATTTTCCATAGAAGCCAATGTTAAATGTTACGGGAGCCCTGCCATGTCAAGCTGACCAAAATCTCCCAGGAGCCAATGCAAAACCAGAAATCATGTACAGCGCCGTGGCCCCTAAAGGAAGAAAGTGAAATTAGATATGGGCATAAATCAGGTAAATGTAAACACATAAATCCCAGTTCTCTCAGGGGAGAGGAAAGAGTTCATGTGTTCATACTGAGTATGAACACTGATCTCTCTCCTCCCCTAGTCAGTCCCACCTACAGTTAGAACACACCTAGGGAACACAGTTAACCCCTTGATTGCCCCCCTAGTGTTAACCCCTTCCCTGCCAGTGACATTTATACAGTAATCAGTGCATTTTATAGCACTGATCGCTGTATAATTGTCAATGGTCTCAAAAATCAAAAGTGTCCAATTTGTCCTTATCGCAGTCCCAATAAAAATTGCAGATCACCGCCATTACTAGTAAAAAAAAAATAATAATAATAAAAATGCCATAAATCTATCCCCTATTTTGTAGATGCAAACCAATCAATATAGGCTTATTGCAATTTATTTTACCAAAAATATGTAGAAGAATACATATCGGCCTAAACTGAGGAAAATAATTTGTTTCTTTAAATTAGGGATATTTATTATAGCAAAAAGTAAAAGATATTGTGTTTTTTTCAAAATTGTCGCTCTTTTGTTTATAGCACAAACAATACCACCAAAAGAAAGCTCTATTTGTGGGAATAAAAGGACATCAATTTTGTTTGGGTACAGCATCGCGTGACCGCGCAATTGTCATCTAAAGCGACGCAGTGCCATATCACAAACAATGGGCTGGTCATTGAGCAGCCAAATCTTCCAGGGGGTTAGGGGGTTAAGGATGCACATTAGTACTGCATGGTGAGGAGTGAAAAATGTGGGATACGTGTGATTTTGTTTCCTGTTTTTCAGCATTCTGTATCTGAAAAAGCCAATCACATATACAGTGCATAAATGTCCTTGTTATAACAACACCATCTAACGTTGAATATTTTAATAAACTACAAGGTTCACTATCCAATATCTGTATCATTCAGTATGATACCACAGATCGTCTGCACAGACACAGCCAACAACTGGTAGGTTGACCTCAAGAAGAAATACTAGGCATGGGACATTTAGTTCATGGGACATAGGGGTCTGTTGACATCTTACTGTTGGTCTCCTTGTGCCCTATAGCAGTTACATTATCTGCCATGATTATATTTACCTTTTGTTCTAACTATCCAACAGATCTCCACTTTAACTTGGGACTCTATGCATTTTTTTATTGGGTGAGTGGGGCTTACTCTCCTGCCTGGTCTTTAGAGCTTTGTGCAACTCCACTAGGAAGATATGTTCCACCCCCATCCTAACTGTGGCAGCCGGGCTCTGCTGCTACCTAAATGTCCTAATGTCTCTCTTTGGCATGTAGGACTGTACAGCATAGTCCTATACAGAATCTGAAAGCATGCTGATGACACCAGTGTTTTTGCCGGTTCAGATATTCCAAACTTCTCTATCTGAGGAATGCAAATAAATGTACAGCATATCTTTTTTTTGGGGGATTTGTGTATTATGTGAATGCTTGTACCCCCTACCTCTGCAATCCCGGGAGGACAACTATGCAAGGATCTAAGATTGATCTCACTAAAGCCGCGTACACACGTAGCGGTATGTCCGATGTACTTAGTCTGGTGGACTTCCCGGCAGACTGTCCGTCGGACTTTCCGAACGGGCTACTTGCCCACACACGGCACTTTTTCAGCGGACTAATACGACGTACTAAGTCCACCGTACTATCCGCCCTACTTTTGAAATGAACGGACTCGCCCACACACGCGGAGGAAAGTCCGCTCATTTCGAGCGCGTCTCCAGGTAGGCGGAGCCCGCTAAGGAGACGTCGCTGGCCCCGCTGCCTGGTATGGACTTAAAGGGGAACCCCAACGCCGAAAAAAATCGGCGTGGGGGTCCCCCCCAAGTCCACAACAGACCCTTGTCCGAGCATGCTACCCGGCCGGCCAGGAAAGGGGGGGCGAGCAAGCGCCCCCCCCTCCTGAGCCGTACCAGGCCGCGTGCCCTCAACATGGGGGGTGCCTTGGGGAAGGGGGGGCCGCGCGGCCCCCCCACCCCAAAGCACCTTGTCCCCATGTTGATGAGGACAAGGGCCTCTTCCCGACAACCCTGGCCGTTGGTTGTCGGGGTCTGCGGGCAGGGGGCTTATCGGAATC
Organism: Lithobates pipiens; assembly: GCF_037356315.1. Classification (NCBI taxonomy): domain Eukaryota; kingdom Metazoa; phylum Chordata; class Amphibia; order Anura; family Ranidae; genus Lithobates; species Lithobates pipiens. The sequence goes on from NW_027507748.1 coordinate 430,005,837, forward strand.
CGGGAGCCCCCTTTAATAAGGGGGCCCCCGGATACCGGCCCCCCCACCCTATGTGAATGAGTATGGGGTACAATGTACCCCTACCCATTCACCTGTAAAATAAAAGTACAAAAAAAACACAACACACGAGATAAAATACTTTATTGCACAGCTCCGGGGGTCTTCCGTCTTCGGGGGTCTTCTCGCCGGACTCCTCCGCTATCTTCTTGTAGCTCTTTTACTAGCGGAGGAGCCCGGCTTTCTTCCTCGCTGCCGGCCTCTTCTTCCGACTTCGGGGGTCTTGTCCCCCTCTTTGGTTCTTCTGCCGGGCCACCGCGCCTTCTTATAGCTCTTTTACAGGCGGTGGCCCGGTCTTCTGTCGCCGCCGCCCGCCGCCGCCTTCCGTTCTTCTTCTTCTTCTTCTCCAGGAGATGTTGACTCGACGATCTCTCCGGCTGCAATGCCAGGGACGCGCTGCGCTGCCACTTATATAGGGACAAGGGGCGGTGTCACATGGGTTTATGTCACATGGGTTGGTGTCACATGGTGACCCCGCCCCTTACGATGTCACAGTCCCGGAGGATGCTGGGACTGTCGCCATGTAACATAAACCCATGTGACACCGCCCCTTGTCCCTATATAAGTGGCAGCGCAGCGCGTCCCTGGCATTGCGGCCGGAGAGATCGTCGAGTCAACATCTCCTGGAGAAGAAGAAGAAGAAGAAGAAGAAGAAGAACGGAAGGTGGCGGCGGCCCCATACTCATTCACATAGGGTGGGGGGCCGGTATCCGGGGGCCCCCTTATTAAAGGGGGCTCCCGGATTCCGATAAGCCCCCCGCCCACAGACCCCGACAACCAACGGCCAGGGTTGTCGGGAAGAGGCCCTTGTCCTCATCAACATGGGGACAAGGTGCTTTGGGGTGGGGGGGCCGCGCGGCCCCCCCTTCCCCAAGGCACCCCCCATGTTGAGGGCACGCGGCCTGGTATGGCTCAGGAGGGGGGGCGCTCGCTCACCCCCCTTTCCTGGCCGGCCGGGTAGCGTGCTCGGACAAGGGTCTGTTGTGGACTTGGGGGGGACCTCCACGCCGATTTTTTTCGGCGTTGGGGTTCCCCTTTAAGTTCATACCAGGCGGCGGGGCCAGCGACGTCTCCTTCGCGGGCCCCGCCTACCTGGAGACCTGCTCGAAATGAGCGGACTTTTCTCCGGGCGGGAAAAGTCTGCTCATTTCAAAAGTACGGCGGACTGGCATACACACGGCCGGATTGTCCGCCGAAATGCGAGTCCGGCGGGAAGATTGGAGTGCAACATGGCATTCTAAGTCCGCCGTACTTTCGGGTCAAAAAAGTATGCCGGAGGCTACACACAGGGGGAATGTTTGGCGGACTTGAGTTTGCCGGACTTTTCCACCGGATTGTTTGATCGTGTGTACGCGGCATAAAGCAGTAGCAATTTTTTCTTTTTAAATAGCCTACTTTTGCCACAATGTGTTAGCATGCATTACGTAATAGCACACTATGACAGACTTACCTTTCAAACAAAGCCCTCCAGCGCTGAGCTATCACTGCTCCTGGCGCTCTCAGGTTGTTTGAATGCCTAGGGCACAATGACATATCTTCCACGTATGCGTATAGGAGTCAATATTACAGCACAGAGCTCTCTGCAATCATGGCACATTCAGTATGCGCTGAATGCAGAGCATATTACACATGTGCCAGTGCCAGTGATGTAATTGGCTGGAGCCAATGTGAGTGTCTACTAAACGGTGCAAGTTTAGGAGATATTCATGGTACCTATAGGTAGATAGACTTATTATAAGCTTACCTGTAAGGGTCAAGTTTGAATTCAGAGTTTACTACCGCTTTAAGACAATTATGCAAAACTTTGACAATGATATTCAATCAAAACACATACAGTATTCATTCCCAGGCACACCTATTTTTATGTAGTGTATAGACCCCCAAGTTCTATTCACGTGTGGACACAAGCAGTGAGGCATACGGTAGCTTCCCAGTCTCTCTACACAAGAAACAGGCAGGAAGTGTCTTCTTATTCCGCGTACACACGATCAAACAATCCGGTGGAAAAGTCCGGCAAACTCAAGTCCGCCAAACATTCCCCCCGTGTGTAGCCTCCGGCATACTTTTTTGACCCGAAAGTACGGCGGACTTAGAATGCTGTGTTGCACTCCAATCTTCCCGCCGGACTCGCATTTCGGCGGACAATCCGGCCGTGTGTATGCCAGTCCGCCGTACTTTTGAAATGAGCAGACTTTTCCCGCCCGGAGAAAAGTCCGCTCATTTCGAGCGGGTCTCCAGGTAGGCGGGGCCCGCGAAGGAGACGTCGCTGGCCCCGCCGCCTGGTATGAACTTAAAGGGGAACCCCAACACCGAAAAAAATCGGTGTGGAGGTCCCCCCCAAGTCCACAACAGACCCTTGTCCGAGCAGGCTACTCGGCCAGCCAGGAAAGGGTGGCGAGCGAGTGCCCCCCCTCCTGAGCCGTACCAGGCCGCGTGCCCTCAACATGGGGGGTGCCTTGGGGAAGGGGGGCCGCGCGGCCCCCCCCACCCCAAAGCACCTTGTCCCCATGTTGATGAGGACAAGGGCCTCTTCCTGACAACCCTGGGCGTTGGTTGTCGGGGTCTGCGGGCGGGGGGCTTATCGGAATCCGGGAGCCCCCTTTAATAAGGGGGCCCCCGGATACCGGCCCCCCACCCTATGTGAATGAGTATGGGGTACAATGTACCCCTACCCATTCACCTGTAAAATAAAAGTACAAAGAAAACACAACACACGAGATAAAATACTTTATTGCACAGCTCCGGGGGTTTCCGTCTTCGGGGGTCTTCTCGCCGGACTCCTCCGCTATCTTCTTGTAGCTCTTTTACTAGCGGAGGAGCCCGGCATTCTTCCTCGCCGCCGGCCTCTTCTTCCGACTTCGGGGGTCTTGTCCCCCTCTTCGATTCTTCTGCCGGGCCACCGCGCCTTCTTATAGCTCTTTTACAGGCGGTGGCCCGGTCTTCTGTCGCCGCCGCCGACGCCTTCCGTTCTTCTTCTTCTTCTTCTCCAGGAGATGTTGACTCGACGATCTCTCCGGCCGCAATGCCAGGGACGCGCTGCGCTGCCACTTATATAGGGACAAGGGGCGGTGTCACATGGGTTTATGTCACATAGGTTGGTCACATGGGTTGATGTCACATGGCGACAGTCCCAGCATCCTCCGGGACTGTGACATCGTAAGGGGGCGGGGTCACCATGTGACACCAACCCATGTGACATAAACCCATGTGACACCGCCCCTTGTCCCTATATAAGTGGCAGCGCAGCACGTCCCTGGCATTGCGGCCGGAGAGATCGTCGCCTTCCCCAAGGCACCCCCCATGTTGAGGGCACGCGGCCTGGTACGGCTCAGGAGGGGGGGGGTGATCGCTCGCCCCCCCTTTCCTGGCCAGCCGGGTAGCGTGCTCGGACAAGGGTCTGTTGTGGACTTGGGGGGGACCCCCACGCTGTTTTTTTCCGGCGTTGGGGTTCCCCTTTAAGTCCATACCAGGCGGCGGGGCCAGCGACGTCTCCTTAGCGGGCTCCGCCTACCTGGAGACACGCTCGAAATGAGCGGACTATCCTCTGCGTGTGTGGGCGAGTCCGTTCATTTCAAAAGTAGGGCGGATAGTACGGCGGACTTAGTACGCCGTATTAGTCCGCTGAAAAAGTGCCGTGTGTGGGCAAGTAGCCCGTTCGGAAAGTCCGACGGACAGTCTGGCGGGAAGTCCGCCAGACTAAGTACGTCGGACATACCTCTACGTGTGTAAGCGGCTTTAGATTTATTGCTTGAAGAACTTGAGTAGGGTATGAGAGGAGCCTTGGAATACACCAAATTGTGTAGAAAACAAAATAGAGGACACTCTCAAACCATGACTGTCTGTTCAAGGTGAAACTTGTCTTAGTGATGAGTGAACTACAGCTCAGTGGGCTCCAATCCAGGAGCACACCTGAGCCAGCAAATCTGGAGCAGTCCCTCCAAGCAGGGGTCAAGTCCTGGGGAAAAAAGTGTGGGAACTCTCACCCAAGATCCACTCCCCCACCAAAAAAAATAAAAATAAATAAAGGTACGCTCATATGCATATATATTTCACAGAAAATACAGTACATTTATTGTAAAGTGCCAGTTTACAAATACAAAATAAGTTAACTTGTCAAACAGAATAATCAACACAATGGGTGATGATCTTTCCCTCGCAGGGAATTTCTAACACAAATACACCCTGTTCCAAATTCAAATACAGCAAATTAGAAAATATCCCACAAACTGGAATAACGTTGCCCTTGCCATGCAAGATTATCGGCAACAGATCAAAAAACTCACGGATCGGATCATTCCTTGGATCTGAGTCACAGATCGGATCTTTTTTCGGATCAGCAAATAATAATTGAATTTGCAAAAACCTGTGAAAAATTTCACCACCATATAGTCCCCACTGCAATATACATCTCCCCTACTGTAATATCCATGTCATCTCCCCCAATAATATTTTGGCTGAGCATGGATGGGTATGGCTGGGTATTAGCAGAATATGTATTGGCAGGGTAAGTATTGGCAGGGTATTGCAGAATATTGGCAGGATAATTATTGGCAGGGTATTGCAGAGTATTGGCAGGGTATGGCAGATTATTGCTGGGTATTGCAGATTATTGGCAGGGCATTGCTGGGTATTGCAGGGTAAGTATTGCAGAGTCTTGGCAGGGTAAGTATTGCAGAGTAAGTATCGGCAGGGTATGTATTGCAGAGTATTGGCAGGGTATTGCAGAGTATCGGCGGGGTATGTATTGCAGAGTATTGGCAGGGTATTGCAGAGTATTGGCAGGGTAAGTATTGCAGAGTAAGTATCAGCAGGGTATGTAATGCAGAGTATTGGCAGGGTATTGCAGAGTATTGGCAGGGTAAGTATTTCAGAGTAAGTATCGGCAGGGTATGTATTGCAGAGTATTGGCAGGGTATGTATTGCAGAGTATTGGCAGGGTATGTATTGCAGAGTATTGGCAGGGTATTGCAGAGTAATGGCAGGGTATGTATTGCAGAGTATTGGCATGGTATTGCAGAGTGCTGGCAGGGTATTTCAGCGTATTGGGTAATGCAGAGTATTGGGTATTGCGGAGTATTGGCAGGGTGTTGCAGAGTATTGGGTAATGCAGAGTATTGGGTATTGCAGAGTATTGGCTGGGTATTGCAGAGTATTGGCAGGGTATTGCAGAGTATTGGGTAATGCAGAGTATTGGCAGGGTATTGCAGAGTATTGGCAGGGTATTGCAAAGTATTGGGTATTGCAGAGTATTGGCAGGGTATTGCAGAGTATTGGGTAATGCAGAGTATTGGGTAATGCGGAGTATTGGCAGGGTATTGCAGAGTATTGGCAGGGTATTGCAGAGTATTGGCGGGGCATTGCAGAGTATTGGGTAATGCAGAGTATTGGCGGAGTATTGCAGAGTATTGGGTAATGCAGAGTATTGGCGGGGTAATGCAGAGTATTGGCGGGGTAATGCAGAGTATTTGGCGGGGTAATGCAGAGCATTGGGTAATGCAGAGTATTGGCAGGGTAATGCAGAGTATTGGGTAATTCAGAGTATTGGCAGGGTATTGCAGAGTATTGGGTAATGCAGAGTATTGGCGGGGTATTGCAGAGTATTGGGTAATGCAGAGTATTGGCGGGGTATTGCAGAGTATTGGTGGAGTAATTCAGAGTATTGGCAGGGTATAGCAGAGTATTGGTGGAGTAATGCAGAGTATTGGTGGAGTAATGCAGAGTATTGGCTGGGTATTACAGAGTATTGGGTAATGAAGAGTATTGGCGGAGTATTGGCGGAGTATTGGCGGAGTAATGCAGAGTATTGGTGGAGCAATGCAGAGTATTGGCGGGGTATTGCAGAGTATTGGGTAATGCAGAGTATTGGTGGAGTAATGCAGAGTATTGGTGGAGTATTGGTGGAGTAATGCAGAGTATTGGGTAATGCAGAGTATTGGTGGAGTAATGGTGGAGTAATGCAGAGTATTGGCGGAGTATTGGTGGAGTAATGCAGAGTATTGGCGGAGTATTGGTGGAGTAATGCAGAGTATTGGCGGAGTAATGCAGAGTATTGGTGGAGTAATGCAGAGTATTGGCGGAGTAATGCAGAGTATTGGTGGAGTAATGCAGAGTATTGGCGGAGTAATGCAGAGTATTGGCGGGGTAATGCAGAGTATTGGCGGGGTAATGCAGAGTATTGGTGGAGTAATGCAGAGTATTGGCGGAGTAATGCAGAGTGTTGGTGGAGTAATGCAGAGTATTGGCGGAGTAATTCAGAGTATTGGCGGAGTAATTCAGAGTATTGGCGGGGTAATGCAGAGTATTGGCGGGGTAATGCAGAGTATTGGTGGAGTAATGCAGAGTATTGGCGGGGTATTGCAGAGTATTGAGTAATGCAGAGTATTGGTGCAGTAATGCAGAGTATTGGTGGGGTATTGCAGAGTATTGGGTAATGCAGAGTATTGGCAGAGTAATTCAGAGTATTGGCGGAGTAATGCAGAGTATTGGCGGGGTATTGCAGAGTATTGGTGGAGTAATGCAGAGTATTGGCGGGGTATTGCAGAGTATTGAGTAATGCAGAGTATTAGTGCAGTAAGGCAGAGTATTGGTGGGGTATTGACTAACCTGGCTTACTTCTTGGGAGAGCACTGGGTAGAGGGGAGGGAGGAGACAGTCCGTATCCCAGCGGCATGTGTCCGTCGCTGGCTGCGCTGGAGGCCGTATGCGCACTGCCCACTGACTGCAGTGCGTGCCCACGTGTACGGCCGACGTCATGTGACCGGTTGCTAGACGCGGAGCGGCCCTAGCCTAGCAACCAGTCACTCAGGCGGCAGAGGAGCGGCGGGCTACGAACGAGCGGCGGGCTACGCTCTGGCGGCGGGCTACGAACGAGCGGCTAATGGGAACGGCGTTCCCGTTGTGGAAATAGTACGGGAACGCCGTTCCCATGCGTTCCCACAGGACTCGGGCCCTGCCTCCAAGAGTTAACCAGGACAGTCCCTAGGATCTCTTTCAGGCTTGTACTCACTTTGTCCTGGGCACTTGAATGCTTTCCTGCAGTACCAGACAGCTTCTGTACTGTGAGTCTCCAGATCAGATCCCCCGTGGACTTCCTTTAACTTTCCCAGCAACATTAGGCATGGATCCCTAAGTTCTCCCACAGCTGGGCTACCAGTGGCCTCCTCCAAACTTCAGCTAAGTGACACAAAGAGCCATAGCTCTCAGGCTGGTTATTCTCCACCAGGACAAGGACCCTGCTGTTCTAGGCCCCAGCCTATTTATACACACATCATCCCCTACTGGTCATTCTTCCTACCAAGGATTGGCTGAGGCTGTATGAACATACAAGTTGAAGGTCTGCCTCTTTCAACCCACTAAATTCTGGAACTTACCAGAAACCAGGGGGAAGCATTGGAACTTGCAACCAGAAGGACCCAGAATATCCAAAAGCATTCAAACTTTGCTACACTGGCTTCAGAGGAACCAATTATGTAATTTGCCTCAATTTAAATACATTTATGTTTTGTTAATCTTTAACCACTTCCCACGGGTGGGTGCTTCCTCCTTCTGAGGAATGTTCAGGAACATCCCTCAGAAGGAGCAGGATCGCGCGGCCACGTGCCCGCACAGCAGCGCAATCCTGATGCGCTTGTGTCACCTGGACACAGAGCATCACAGATTGGCAGGAGGGCTCTGTGATTGGCTCTCCTGATCACATAATGTCTGTGTCCAATCACAGCCATCATGTGATGTAAATAGAGAGCCGGTTGCTAGGCGATTGGCTCTCCTCTCCTCACACGGAAGTTGTCAATGAGGAGAGGGAGAGCGGATCATTACAGCCGGCCGGTGATCAGTCAGTATGAGCTGTTTTTTACAGTGTCACCACACAGTGTCCCCACAGTGTCACCCCACACATGTCCCCCACATAGTAAAAACATGATATGTCCCAGTAAAATCATCTTTCCCAATGATCATCTGCACACATGTGTACGTGATCATCTGCGCACATCTGTATATGATTATCTGTGCACATATGTTCGTGATCACACACACCAATTATTATGCAGTTAATGGGATTTTTTTAGCAAAGACATGTAGCAGAATACATTTTGGCCTAAATTTATGACAAATTTTGATTTTATTGGATTTCTTTTAAAACAGAATGTAGAAAATATTGTTTATGTTTTTTTTTCAAAAATTTCGCTCTTTTTTTGCTTATATCGCAAAATATATAAAAAAAGTGGTGAATAAATACCACCAAAAGAAAACTCTATTTGTGTGAAGAAAATTGTAAAAAATTTAATTTGGGTGCAGTGATGCATAACCGCGCAATTCTGATTGAAATTGCAAGAGCACGGAAAGCTGAAAATTGGTCTGGGAAGGAAGGAGGTGAAAGTGCCCAGTATTGGAGTGGTTAATAAAAAATAAAAATATTAATATTTATTTTACTACTTCAGGAATTCTCTAAGCTTTGCTGAGAGATTCCAATATGTACAGAAGGGAGCTGCATTTCCACTTCCCCTCTGCAATGGAACAGTGTCTATGATCAACACCAACTCCAGAGTTGTCTTCTGCCCCCTCACTGTGCTGTGCCATTCATAAAGCATGGTTGGTTTGTTTATGTGTTAACAGGTTCCTTCTTTGGAATATCCAAAGAGGTTAAACAAGCTCAAGGCTGCAATAGAAAGCCGGGAAAACAGAAGTTGAACAACAATGCTGTACTCGGTTAACTGTAGCGCTGGGCAGGGGAGACAGGATTTATTAGACTAAAAAGGACCTGAGACAAGGGCCAGATTAGGAACATCATGGGCCTGGTGCTGAGGATTTTGGTGGGGCTTTTTATAAAAAAAAACAATGCAAACAATTTTTTGTTATAACAAATTAAATTAAATAGAGAGAGGGAGGATGAGAGAGAGGGAGAAAGGGGATGAGAGAGCGGTGAGGGGTAAGGGAGGGAGGATGAGAGAGAGAGAGAGAGAGAGAGAAGATGCGCATAAGCGAGCATGCATGAGAGTGACAGCAACGTAGCCTGGCCAAGGCAAGTGACCGAAGGCACAAAACCCAGAAGAAGGACTGGGTTAAGATCGAAGTGCCCGGGACCAGCTGGACTGATCACAGTGCAGTGCTGGAGGGCTCAGTCTGACAGGTAAGTGTACCCTAATGTGCAAATATGCTGTGCATACTTGTACAGTATGGCATAGCCTACCTCAAGGCCTCTAAAAAGTAGTAATGTTAGCAAAGTTTACTACCTCTTTAATATCACAGGATCCCAGGAGCCTCTCTCCCTACCGACCCGATAGCCCTTGGGTAGTGTCTAAGTGCATAGTTGCCAATATTTCAAAAATATTTTCAGAGACACATTTTTTACCAGTGGTATATATAGAGTAGCTGACATCCCCTATGTTCCTCTATACATCACAATAGTAATCACAAAATTAAATGAGTACTAATAATGGGCAGAGCAAATATGAGGACTGAGAAGATTTCCTTTAGTTGAACTAACAAAAGTGTGCCCATTCTAGAGCTTGTAACATTGAGGATATTCAATATCATTTTAAAGATCTGTTTTTGTGGGTAAGAGGCATAGGGAACGAGTAAGGATGGTATGAAAGTGGGAAGTATGTGCAGGTGAGGGAGAGGAATGTGGAGGGCATGACAGTGGGTAGTATGTACAGGAGAGGAGTGTGGAGGGGATGACAGTGGGCCGTATATACAGGAGAGGAGTGTGGAGAGTATGCCAGTGGGCAGTATGTACAGGAGAGGAGTGTGGAGGGGATGACAGTGGGCAGTATGTACAGGAGAGGAGTGTGGAGAGTATGCCAGTGGGCAGTATGTACAGGAGTGGAGTGTTGAGGGGGTGACAGTGGGCAGTACGTACAGGAGAGGAGTGTGGAGGGTATGATGGGGCAGTATGTACAGGAGAGGAGTGTGGAAGGTATTATGGGGACAGTATGTACAGGAGAAGAGTGTGGAGGTTAAGACAGTTGGCAGTATGTACAGGAGAGGAGGGTGGAAATTATGACAGTGGGCAATATGTACAGGAGAGGAGTGTGGAGGGTATAACAGTGGGCAATATGTACAGGAGAGGAGTGTGGAGGGTATAACAGTGGGCAATATGTACAGGAGAGGAGTGTGGAGGGTATGGCAGTGGGCACTATGTACAGGAGATGAGTGTGTAGGGTATGACAGTAGGCAGTATGCACATCAGAGGAGGTTGGAGGGTTGACAGTGGGCACTATGTACAGGAAAAGAGTGTGGAGGGTATGCCAGTGGGCAGTATGTACAGGAGAGGAGTCTGGCGTGTATAACAGTGGGCACTATGTACATGAGGCGTGTGGAGGGTATGGCAGTGGGCACTATGTTTGAGAGATGGGTGTGCAGGGTAGGACAGTGGGCAGTATGCACTGCAGAGGAGTGGGGAGGGTTGACAGTGGGCAGTATTTACAGGAGAGGAGTGCGGAGGGGATGACAGCAGTCAATATGTACAGTAGAGGAGTGTGGAGGGTATGACAGTGGGCAGTATGTACAGGAGAGGAGTGTGGAGGGTATTACAGTCGGCACTATGTACAGGAGAGAAGTGTATGACAGTGGGCACTATGTATAGGAAAGAAGTGTGGAGCATATGACAGTGGACACTATGTACAGTAGAGAAGTGTATGATAGTGGGCACTATAAATAGGAGAGAAGTGTAGAGGGTATGACAGTGAGCAGTATGTACAAGAGTGGAGTGTATGACAGAGGGAAGTATGTACAGGAGAGGAGTGTGGAGGTTATGACAGTGGGCACTATGTGCAGGAGAAAAGTGCATGACAGTGGGCACTATAAATAGGAGAGAAGTGTGGAGGGTATGATAGTGAGCACTATGTTCAGGAGAGGAGTGTGGAGGGTATGAGAGTGAGCAGTATGGGCAGGAAAATAGCGTGGAGAGCATGCCAGTGGACAGTATGTACAAGAGAGGAGTGTGGAGGGGATGAAAGTGGGCAGTATGTACAGGAGAGGAGTGTGGAGGGGATGACAGTAGGCAGTATTTACATGAGAGGAGTGTGGACGGTATGACAGTTGGCAGTATATACAGGAGATGAGTGTGGAGGGTATGATGTGGCAGTGTGTACATGAGAGAAGTGTGGAGGGTATGACAGTGGGCAGTATGTATAGGACAGGAGTGTGGTGGGTATGACAATGAGCAGTATGTACAGGAGAGGAGTGTGGATGGTATGAGAGTAGGCAGTGTGCACAGGAGAGGACTGTGGAGGGTACGACACTGTACATGTACAGTAGAGGAGTTTATGAAAGTGGGCAGTATGTACAGCAGAGCAGTGTGGAGGGTATGATACTGAGCAGTATGTACAGGAGACAAATGTAAACGGTAAGAAAGTGGGCAGTATGTACAGGAGAGAAGTGTGGAGGGTATTACAGTGGGCACTATGTACAGGACTGAAGTGTATGACAGTAGGCACTATAAATAGGAGAGACGTGTGAAGGGTATGACAGTGAGCAGTATGTACAAGAGAGGAGTGTATGACAGAGGGCACTATAAATAGGAGAGATGTATGGAGGGTATGACAGTGAGCAGTGTGTACAGGAGAGGAGTGTATGACAGTGGGCAGTATGTACAGGAGAGGAGTGTGGAGGGTATGACAGTGAGCACTATGTTCAGGAGAGGAGTGTGGAGGGTATAAAAGTGAGCAGTATGTACAAGAGAGGAGTGTGAAGGGTATGACAGCGGGGTCTATGTACAGGTGAGGATGAGGGAATCTGGGAAGGGAAAATGTAAAGGTTTGTAGAAGAATGTTTAGGGACTGCGTAGTGGTTAAACTGGCCATACATGGATTGAAATTAAGCCAATTAAGCAGAGACCAGCCATAGTCAATCTATGTAGGGGTTAGCTGGTTGTACACAAGTCAATCTATTAATCGACTTGAGAACCAGCCTGTCAGGTTTTTCCAAAAACAATTAGTGCTGCCAGCTATAGTTAGCAACACTGATCATTGTAGTCTGTGGGTAGGGAAGGCTCATCCACTGACAGAACACAATAACACTGAGGGAGTAATCCCCATCCACAGGTCAGCAGGTGAGAGGTGTGTGGGGACAGGCTGGGGAGAGAGGTCTGTCAGCATGGGGTTTGTGAGGTTGTCATGGAGGGATATCAGTCAGTAGGTGGGGGGAGTAACTGGGAGTTATATCTTTTGGAGTAGGGTCTGTCATCTGCAGGTTGGGAAATGGTCACCTGTGATATAAGTTGAAGGGAAGTGGCTGGGGAGTGACCTGGTTGGTGTGGAGTGTGAAATGGATGATGTGTTTCAAGTTTCTTTCACATTTGTGGTAATGTTTACTGCCCTCTGAAAAGTGATCTGTGGTGGATTGCTTTTCAATGAGTGGTATAGCAGTAGCTGGCAGGCGTTTATGAGGTGCTACTGCCGATATAACTCCTTGTTTGTTTTTACATTGCTGAATGGTAGATTTACATTGTTGGACTATGCTGCTGCTGCAAGCAAGTTTGGCTTGCAGTTGCAGAGCGGCACTACAAAGTCGGCGTTGCACCGATTTGGACAGTGCCGTTGCCAGCAATAGCTGCGATTTGGAATGCGATTTGACATGTCAAATTGCGCCTATGTGAACGGGGGCTTAGGATGTTCTGCATGCAAATGCAGTCTGATTAGGAAAAGCCACTATTACAGACTGACAACTGCCTATGGGGAGGCATTTTTTTATATTTGCATAATGCCACCCAAGAGCCAACCCACTACTTGCACCAGGGCTGAGAACTTTTCAGAAGAGTGCTAAGAAGATGTTTTCAGGAAGCTATGTACAGCGCCATGCCAGGCCATCCCACCAACAATGATGGGCCTGCATTACATAGAGAATCACAGAGACCCAGTGGTGACATCATGGGCACTATAATAATGTGCGTAATAAAAATAGAAAAGCTTTATTAAAAAAAAAAAATTAAAATCATTATCATGTTGGTGAGTAGGGATGAGCTTCGATGAAGATCGAACATTATGGGCCGTTCGAGCAGCGAGCCACGGCCCATAATGCGTCATCGCAGTGCATTGCAGGCTGATGATTGGCCAAGCATGCACTATGAACCGAATGCTTTGGCCAATCACAGCGCCATCAGCGAACAGAGCCATAATTGGCCAAAGGCAGGGTGCCTGTGGCCAATTATGGCTCAGGGGTTAAATACACGCCCCACACTATATAAGGCTGCCTGTACGTCGGCCATGTGTAGTGTGTTGGTGGCGTTTGTAAAAGAGAGAGACAGAAAAACTGTAATTTCATTTAGTTTCAGCATACCCTGCCAATACCCTGCCATACCCTGCCAATACTCTGCCATACCCAACCATACTCTGCAATACCCAGTCATACTCTGCAGTACTCAGCCATGCTCAGCCATACCCAGCCATGCTCAGCCAATATTACAGTGGGGGAGATTGTGGATATTACAGTGGGGACTATATGGCGGTGGAATTTTCACAGGTTTTTGCAAATTCAATTATTATTTGCTGATCCAATCCATGACTCTGATCCGTGGAACGATCCGATCCGTTAGTTTTTTGATCCATTGCACCTCTAATATATGCTGTATACAGTTTAGCTTCATCTCACTGCAGACCGTTCCTGGTGTACTGTCGCTAATATACTTCAGGCAGGCGGGCGGGCGAGGCAGCTGCAGTGTATTTAGTATATATATATATATATATATATATATATATATATATATATACACTGTATACAGTTTAGCTTAATTTCACTGCAGACCGTTCCTGGTGTATTGTTTCTAATATACTTCAGCCAGGCAGGTGACTCACTGAGCTTAGTGCATTTAATATATTTATATATACAGGCTTGTGTATATATATATATATATATATATATATATATATATATATATATATATATATATATATATACAGTGGTGTGAAAAAGTGTTTGCCCCCTTCCTCATTTCCTGTTCCTTTGCTTGTTTGTCACACTTAAGTGTTTCGGAACATCAAACCAATTTAAACTATAGTCAAGGACAACACAAGTAAACACAAAATGCAATTTGTAAATGAAGGTGTTTATTATTAAAGGTGAAAAAAAATCCAAACCACCATGGCCCTGTGTGAAAAAGTGATTGCCCCCTAAACCTAATAACTGGTTGGGCCACCCTTAGCAGCAACAACTGCAACCAAGCATTTGCGATAACGTGCAATGAGGCTTTTACAGCGTCCTGGAGGAATTTTGGCCCACTCATCTTTGCAGAATTGTCCTAATTCAGTTACATTAGAGGGTTTTCGAGCATGAACGGCCTTTTTAAGCTCATACCACAACATCTCAATAGGATTCAGGTCAGGACTTTGGCTAGGCCACTCCAAAGTCTTCATTTTGTTTTTCTTCAGCCATTCGGTGGTGGACTTGCTGGTGTGTTTAGGATCATTGTCCTGCTGCAGAACCCAAGTTCGTTTCAGCTTGAGTACACGAACAGATGGTCGGACATTCTCCTTCAGGATCTCTTGGTAGACAGCAGAATTCATAGTTCCTTTTATCACGGCAAGTCTTCCAGGTCCTGAAGCAGCAAAACAGCCCCAGACCATCACACTACCACCACCATATTTTACTGTTGGTATAATGTTCTTTTTATGAAATGCAGTGTTCCTTCTACGCCAGATATACTTGGACACACACCTTCCAAAGAGTTCCACTTTTGTCTCATCGGTCCACAGAATGTTGTCCCAAAAGTCTTGGGGATCATCAAGATGTGTTGTGGAGAAATTGAGATGAGCTTTGATGTTCTTTTTGCTCAGCAGTGGTTTTCTCCTTGGAACTCTGCCATGCAGGCCATTTTTGCCCAGTCTTTTCCTGATGGTGGAGGCATGAACGCTGACCTTAACTGAGGCAAGTGAGGCCTGCAGTTCCTTGGACGTTGTTGTGAGGTCTTTTGTGACCTCTTGGATGAGTCGTCGCTGCGCTCTTGGGGTAATTTTGGGCGGCCGGCCACTCCTGGGAAGGTTCACCACTGTTCCATGTCTTCGCCATTTGTGGATAATGGCTCTCACTGTGGTTCGATGGATTCCCAAAGCTTTGGAAATGGCTTTATAACCCTTTCCAGACTGATAGATCTCAATTACTTTCTTTCTCAATTGTTCCTGAATTTCTTTGGGTCTCGGCATGATGTGTAGCTTTTAAGGATCTTCTGGTGGACCTTACTGTGTCAAGCAGCTCCTATTTAAGTGATGCCTTGATTGTGAACAGGTGTGGCAATAATCAGGCCTGGGTGTGGCTAGAGAAATTGAACTCAGGTGTGGACAACCACAGTTATAGTATGTTTTAACAAGGGGGGCAATCACTTTTTCACACAGGGCCATGATGGTTTGGATTTTTTTTCACCTTTAATAATAAACACCTTCATTTACAAATTGCATTTTGTGTTTACTTGTGTTGTCTTTGACTATTGTTTAAATTGGTTTGATGTTCCGAAACACTTAAGTGTGACAAACATGCAAAGGAACAGGAAATGAGGAAGGGGGCAAACACTTTTTCACACCACTGTATATATATAGTCTAGCCAAGCCTATACCTGACTAGACCATTGCCTGAGTGCGTGTTAAAAGACACTTTCAGTCAGGCAGGTGACTCACTGAGCTCAGTGCATTTAATATATATATATACAGGTTTGTATATATATATATAGTCTAGCTAAGCCTATACCTGACTAGGCCATTGCCTGAGTGCATGTTCAAAGACACTTTCAGCCAGGCAGGTGACTCACTGAGTTGCCAAGCCTATACCTTACTGTAGGCTATTCCTGGTGCACTGTTTTTAGTAAACTTCAGGCGTTGTTTTGCTAATCTAATTGTACAGTATGTCTGGAAGGCCACCAAGGAGAGGCAGATGCTCACAGGCCACCAAAAGAGGGAAAGCAGGCTCTGTGTCTACAGCAAACAGTGCTGGTCGTGGACATGGTGCATCCTCAGCATGTGGCCGTGGGGCACGCTTGTCCTTTTTTTCGGGAGCTGGCCTTGTTGAGCCACAACATGCAGAAGAGTTCTTAGAGTGGATGACCAAGCCATCCTCATCCCCCTCATCCTCTCTCACCCAGGCTCAGGGTACTTTGTCTGCTAAAGCAGCTGCCAAAACTGCCTCTTTCCTCAGCTCAATGGCATCAGTCACTCCTTCCCTAGCCCCACCATGTCCTGAGGAGTCCCCCAAACTGTTTGAGCACAGTGTTGGGTACATGCTGCAGGAGGATGCTCAGCATTTTGAGGGCTCCGATGATGGTACCCAGCTTGAGGAAGGCAGTTGCGTGAGCCCAGAGAGAGGGGGTGCCCAAGAAGGACAGCAAACTGGCAGTCATGTTCCCCCAGCTGCAGCATACTGCCAGGTTTTCTCCAGTGACGAGGAGGGAGGGGATGATAAGGTCACTGACTCTACATGGGTGCCTGATAGGAGAGAGGAGCAGGAGGCACATCTCCAATGAGGCAGGATGCCCTCCAGGGGCCAGCTTAAGGGCAGCCAACCGGCTGCATCACACCGCAGAGCTCCGCATGTGTAGGGCGCTGCTGTCTGTGCACGTTATTCCAAAAGATCTTTGGTGCGGGGCTTTTTTGAGATGTGTGCAGCAGATCGCACTGTTCCTATTTGCAACGTATGTCTGAAGAGTATCTCGCGTGGCCAAAACAGCAACGGCTTGGGCACCACATGCTTGACCAGACATATGTCGACCTGCCATGCAGTCCGCTGGCAAGCATACATAAAAGACAAACACCAAAGAACAAAGCGGACCTCTCCTTGCTCCTCATCAGCTGGGATCTCCAACCCCACTATACCTTCAGTCCTCTCAGAAACTTGCACTGAAGGTGTAGAATTAGGTGTGTCACTGCCAAGTACTTGTGGGCAATTTGCTATCGGTATGTCCGATTGTACCCTGCCCCAGCTGCTGCACCGCCGAAAGAAGTTCACTCCCAGCCATCCCTATGCCCAGCGGTTGAATGCTAGCTTGGCTAAATTGCTAGCGCTTCAACTGCTGCCTTTTTATTTGGTAGACTCTGCCCCCTTCCATGAGTTTGTGGAATGTGCGGTTTCTCAGTGGCAGGTTCCCAAATGCCACTTTTTTTCATGGAAGGCGATTCCGGCTCTCTACTGCCATGTGGAAGGCAATGTCTTGGCCTCACTGGACAGGACGGTCAGCGGTAGGGTGCATATTACCGCTGACTCATGGTCCAGCAGGCATAGACAGGGACGTTATCTTTCAGGGCCCACTGGGTGACTCTGCTGGCAGCTGGGAAGGATGCAGGACAGGGTGCAGTAGTGTTGGAGGTTGTTCCACCACCACGCCTCCAAAATGCTACTAGTGGTGATTCTGACACGCCTCTCTCTTCCACCCCCTTCTCTTCTTCTTCCTCCATGGCCTCTCCCTGTGCTGATCTGTCCTCGGAACCAGTGGTGCTCTGTAGGTGTTCAAGGGGCTATGCAAATATGCAGGCAAAAAAATGCCATGCGGTGCTTGAGCTGGTGTGCTTGGGGGACAGGAGCCACACTGGGTCAGAGATTCTGTCAGCTCTGCAAGGGCAGGCTCAGGGGTGGTTGATACCATGCCAGCTTAAGCCAGGAATGGTGGTTTGTGACAATGGCACCAACCTCCTCTCCGCCCTTCGACAGGGACACTTCACCCATGTTCCCTGTTTAGCTCACTTGGAGGTGCAGCGGTCCTTGGGCAGGTACCCGGGCTTACAGAATGACCTGAGGCAGGCCAGGAAAGTCTGTGTGCATTTCCGCTGGTCATATAATGCCAGTGCTCGGCTGGCGGATCTCCAAAAGGAATTTAACCTGTCCAAGAACCGCCTATTCTGTGACATGCCCACCAGGTGGAACTCAACGTTGGCCATGCTGCAGCGGCTGCACATGAAGCAGAGGGCCATCAATGAGTACTTGTGTGAATATGGCACTAGGACAGGGTCAGGGGAGCTTGTTTTTTTTCCCCACGCCAGTGGGCTATGATCAGGGATGCATGCAC
Organism: Lithobates pipiens; assembly: GCF_037356315.1. NCBI lineage: Eukaryota > Metazoa > Chordata > Amphibia > Anura > Ranidae > Lithobates > Lithobates pipiens. The sequence continues at coordinate 430,023,871 of NW_027507748.1, forward strand.
TGTCCTGTCACCACTTGAGGAGGCCACGAGAATGGTGAGCAGTGACAGTGCATGCATCAGTTACACTGTCCCTTGACAGGGCACTTGAGGCAGAATAGAGGGAGGAAGGGGAGGACTTCCTTACCTCTCAAGGCCCCCTTTATCCAGACAGTGTTCCTGTTGGCGCGCCGATCACACAAAAAGAGGAGGAGGAAGAGGATTGTTTCAGCATGGAGGTGGAGCCTACCACTCAGCATCAGCAGCAGTCTTCAAGGGATCCTTTACAGTCCCAAGAAACCCATGAACTTGTACGTGGCTTCGGATCATGTCATCCTTAGTGACCCAGTGGACTCCGGACTGAATGCCTCAGCAAAGCTATGCTGCATGGCCTCCCTGATCCTGCAAAGCCTGTGGAAGGATCCTCATATTCGTGGTATCAAGGAGGGGGATCATTACTGTGTTTCCAGAGCCCGGGAGATTACAAATTCCTGGTCCTGGACAATGTGTTGCTGAGGCTTCAGTCAATCACAGAAGGAGCGGTGGAGAAGGTGGCCGTCTGACCTATGCATTCAGACAATTCTTTAGTCCTCAGCCCCAAGGTATGATTGGTTCCAGCAACCATCGCCAGCGTCTGATTTACATGGTGCAGGAATACCTTGGGGCAAGATCAGACTTGGACACCTTTCCCACCGAAAATTCTCTGGGTTACTGGGTCTTGAGGATGGATCACTGGCCAGAGCTTGCACAGTAAGCAATTAAGCTACTGGCCTGTCCTGCATCCAGCGTTCTTTCGGAACGCACATTCAGTGGTGCTGGAGGCTTTGTAACTGATCACAGGGTGCATGTTGTTGGATAATGTGTGGGCTCCATCGGACTGTTTCCGTCAGAATATCCAAAGTTTGAGAGCTTGGCTATAAAATTTTACAACAACATGATCCGATCGGACTTTGTCCAATAGATTGTAGAGAATTCCGATCGGACAAAGTGCCATGCATGCTCAGATCATATTCCGAGACCAAAGCTATTTGCTATTAGCCTAAACGTAGTCCTGTTGTAACTAAATTACATCATCATGTTCTGAACGATCGGATTTTCCAACAACTTTGTCCGACCGTGTGTATGCAACACCAGTTTCGGACAAAATCCTTCGGACAAAATCCGACGGATTTTGTTGTCGGAATGTTCAACCGCGTGTACAAGTGCTAAGAGTTCCTTGTTTCACTAAAAACCCCAAATTTTCAAAATCCAATTGTCATTGGGACAGAAAGCAAGGTGAAATCTTCTGAACAGGTATGCACAGACAGCAAAACAAAGGTTACAGGGGTGATAACCCTTCTCTATGTTTTCCAAAAAGCTTAAAAATTGATTTTTTGGCTGGAGCTACACTTTAAAAATGTACCAGTTCAAAATTACAAACAGATTCTACTTAAGAATAAACCTACAGTCCCTGTCTTGTTTGGATCGTCTGTATACTGCTGTTCGGAGTATATAGGGCCTGGGAGTCCCACGCCTTTCCTTTTTTTAATTTGAGTGCGGGGTTCCCCTTAATATCCATACAAGACCCAAAGGGCCTGTTAATGGACTGGGGGGTTACCCATGCCGTTTTTCTCAACAATTTTCATCCATATTGCCGGGACCCAACATTACATTACACAGCTCAAGCAGTTTTAAATGACTTTTTTGCATTGGTACATATCCCCTGTGGCAGGACCCGAGTCCCCCAACCCTTTTTAGGACAATAACTTGCATATTAGGCTTTAAAATTCACACTTTTGATTTCTCACATTTGAGTCCCATAGACTTTAACAGGGTTCGAAAGTTCGCACAAACTATCGGTCCATTCGCAAGTTCTGGTGCAAACCGAACCGGGGGGGGATGGGGGGTGTTCGGCTCATCCCTATTTGTGAGGGGAGAGAAAAAAAAACAGGAAAAGAAAAATATAAACAGACTAAATAGCAGCTTTAGATGAATATCAGGAAGTTCGATTTTTTTACTACGAAAGAAAAAATTTTTTTTTAACGTATTCATTTCTTTATTTGTGTTTTATTATGCTTTTTCATCCAGGCATGTATGACTGCAATTGTACATAGTGTGAAAGTTCTGCATTCCCCACACCGAAAAAAAGAGGAACTTTATCTCATTGAACATCAATATTAAAATGTGCGCAATGACAACTTCCTTTTCCGTGCTAACAGATCCTCAGAGGGATAGTACAACTATCATCCTGTTCAGAACCCTTGGCTCAGCAAAGAGATAGGCATTCAATATATTTTTCAAGAGCTTCTATTTTCTTGGAATACAAGACGGATATTTCCAGGTAGGAAACTAAATACGTTCTCTAATTCACATACATGGTGTCACTGACAGAGAATTGATTTTTCCAGTGTACATTAATAGTGGCGCCATGTGGGCTGTGGGTGACAACAAGTGCACATGCAATTAGGCTTGGGCTGATTATGACATTTTATTCTTGTTAAGCTGGATACACACTATACAATTTTCTGTAGATTTTTTTCCTTCAGATTTACCAAAACCATATAATATGAGGTCAAACCTTAAGAGTTTCAATTTGTATGCAATCAGGCAGGACCATGCACTAGATGGTTTTGGTAAATCTAAAGGAAATCAGAAAACAAAAGTTGTATAGTGTGTATGGGGTCAAAGATTGCACACTATGTTGACTTCATTAGCAAAATATTGATTTCAGATGAAAGAGTGGTCAGTTGGTGGTCTGGAATCTCTGGATAACAAATTGTATGTGTTCCACAGACAAAATTTTCCCTTGATTGATTGCATTGTAGCTACATTTGTGACAGTTGCCCCCCTTCAGAATTGATACAAAACAAAAACTCATCCTATTCACATTTCTAGTCTCAAACTGATAACATGTATCATTTTACACTGTATTGTTTACATTGGTGTGGGGTACAGACTATAAGAAAATCGGGCGAACGTTCTTCTAGGATTGCCAACTCATCCCTTTAAACCCGAACACATATTAATTACAGTTAAGTTCTGTGGCGGATTAAGTTGGTAATTAAACTCACTTGGTGCCTTATCTGAATTAAATTAGCTAATTAGCCTCAGAACCTGTGTAATTCCAAGGTGTTTGGGTTTAAAGGGATGAGGTGGCAACGCTACGTTCGTCCCATTTTTCTCAATGTTTCACAGCAAATCTGAACTGAGGAAAGAAAATTTGTACAAAAATTCTTGTACGACAAAAGCTCTTTTTGTTGTTTCTGATTATGCGCAGTTTCTCTTTTCTGATTTTTATTGTACAAAACTCGTACGAAAAACGGTACACATTAAACGAAAATCATTAGTTCTGTTCCCATACGAGAAAACTTTTGGGGTTTGTCCTTTCGGGAATTTCTGTCCGAAAATTCGGAATTGGCTGTCGAAAGTTGTTTACACACTATAAGAAAATTGTACGAAAATTTTTTGGATGAAAATGTTCGCCCCGATTTTCTTATAGAGTGTACGTGCCTTTAGGACCCTTTCGCAGGGAGCGGACCAATCGTGTGAAAGGAGCCTAATTTGTCTATTGATCAGTAGGTTATATAAAACTATCTTACTTACGAGTATAATTAATGCTGGCCATAGACTACACAAAAAATCAGACAAACCCATTTTGTAAAATGAACATTTGGCAGTGAGAGCAAACGATAGTGCCATCATGTAATGACTGATGAATCATTCAGTGGACTAAAATGAATCAATTTTTTTGTTTGTTTTTTCTACATATACTTAGTGCAGACAGTTCGGACGGGAAACCCATTATCCTTACAATTTATCGTTGGTTCAGCAAAAAATTGTCCTTCATTTTTTTTCAGTTCAAAAACTTCCCGTTTACCGATTTTTGTGCCCATTGCCTGCCACCCACGGGTATCCACGCCACTCCCCCCGCTGCATTCTTGGAGACACATGGGTTCCAGAAAACAGCAGGGACCAGTGAGATAGCGCAGCATGGGTTGTGCATGCGCAGTAGGGAACCTGGAAGTTCACTTCCTGATTCCCTTACCGAGTATGGCGGCGGTAGCACCTGACAGCTGAGGGACAGATTGGCATCGCGGGCACCCTGAATAGGTAAGTGTCCATATTTAAAGTATTTGCAGTATTTGTAGCTGCCGACTTAAAAAAAAATAATAATTAAAAATGGGGGAACTCCGCTTTAAAGTGGTATTAAACCCAAAGGCAAATATAATATATTATATTGCAGCTTAGATGTGATGGCTGCATTACTTTTCTTTTTTTGGCTTTCTTTCTTCTATTTTCATCTGGGGATTCAGCCAATAAGTCTGCTGCTTTAAAAAGACCAAGCTCTCTTGCAGTTACAGGGATGAGACGGACCATTTAACACTAGCAGGGGTGCTTAACCACTTGCCTACCAGGCATTTTTACCCCCTTCCTGCCCAGACCAATTTTCAGCTTTCAGCACTCTTGCACTTTGAATTACAATTGCTCGGTCATGCAACACTGTACCCAAACAACATTTTTATATTTATTTATTTTCTAACACAAATAGAGCTTTCTTTTGGTGGTATTTAACCACCTGCTTACTGGGCACTTAAACACCCTTCCTGCCCAGACCAATTTTCAGCTTTCGGTGCTCTCACACTTTGAATGACAATTACTCAGTCATGCAACACTGTACCCAAATTAATTTTTTGTCCTTTTTTCCCACAAATAGAGCTTTCTTTTGGTGGTATTTGATCACCTCTGGGGTTTTTATTTTTTGCGCTATAAATGAAAAAAGACCGAAAATTTTGAAAAAAAACGCATATTTGTTTGTTTCTGTGACAGAATTATGCAAATTATTAATTTTTCTTCATAAATTTTGGCCACAATTTATACTGCTACATATCTTTGGTAAAAATAACCTAAATTAGTGGATATTATTTGGTCTTTGTCAAAGTTAGAGAGTCTACAAGCTGTGGTGTGAATCGCACAAAATTGATCACATCTGATGTACTGGTGGCCTATCTCGCTTCTTGTGACCCGAACAAGTCAGGAAAGTACAAATACCCCCCAAATGACCCCTTTTTGGAAAGTAGACATTCCAAGGTATTTAGTAAGAGGCATAGTGAGCTTTTTGATGTTTTCATTTTTTTCCCACAATTCTTTGCAAAATTACGATTTTTCATTTTTTTTTTCTCCACAAAATTGTCATTGTAATAGGTTATTTCTCTCACATGGCATGTGTATACCACAAATGACACCCCCAAAAAATCCTGCTACTCCTCCTGAGTATTACAATATCACATGTGTGGGACTTTTTCACAGCCTGGCCACATAGAGAGGCCCAACATGCAGGTAGCGCCATCATGTGTTCTAGGAACATAAATTACACATCTAACTTGTTGACTATTTATTACACTTTTGAAGCACCAGGACAATGACACGTGACACTGATGACAGATGGCACTGATACGTGGCAATGATGACACTTATACGTGGCACTGATGACACGTGGCACTGATGACAGGTGGCACTAATATGTGGCACCGATGACAGATGGCACTAATATGTGGCACTGATGACACTTGGCACTAATACATGGCACTAATACGTGGCACTGAAGACACGTGGCACTAATACGTGGCACTGATGACAGATGGCACTAATACGTGGCACTAATACGTGCCACCGATAACAGATGGCACTAATACATGGCACCGATGACGCGTGACACTGATGACAGATGGCACTGATAAGTGGCATTGATGACACGTGACACTGACAACAGATGGCACGTGACACTGACAGGTGGCACTGATGACAAATGGCACTGATACATGGCACTGATGACACGTGGCACTGATGACAGATGGCACTTATACGTGGCACTGATGACAGATGGCACTGGGGGCAGATGGCACTGGGGGCAGGTAGCACTGGGGGCAGGTAGCACTGGGGGCAGGTAGCACTGGGGTGGATGGCACTGGGGCGGATGGCACTGGGGCGGATGGCACTGGGGGAGGATGGCACTTTTTTAAACTTTTTTTTTTACATTTATTTTTTTAAATCAAATCAAAGCAAAGCAGTGGCACTGGGGGCAGGTAGCACTGGGGGCAGGTAGCACTGGGGTGGATGGCACTGGGGTGGATGGCACTGGGGCGGATGGCACTGGGGCAGGATGGCACTGGGGGAGGATGGCACTGGGGGAGGATGGCACTTTTTTAAACTTTTTTTTTACATTTTTTTTTTTTAAATCAAATCAAAGCAAAGCAGAACGGCTGCCGCTGCAGCCGTTCATCTCTCCCCTCTCACACTCTGTCTGTGTGAGGAGGGAGAGCGGTGCTGAGAGATGATCTCATATGTTTACATATGAGATCATCTCCCATTGGACACGCCGATCGCGCTGTAAACGGCCGCTGTGATTGGCCGTTTACAGCGATCTGTGTTTGCCTGTCCTCGGGGGACACGGCAAACACAGAACTTCCCCGATGCGCGCCCGTGGCGGCGCGCATTGCGGAAGTAAACATTAGGCCGTCCAGGGACGGCCACCCGGACAAAAGCGCCTGCTCTACGGCCGTCATTCGGCTATAGGGCGGGCGCAAGGTGGTTAATCACCACTGGGTTTTAGTTTTTTTCTTGCTAAATAAATGAAAATAGACTGAAAGTTTTGAAAAAAAAAAAAGAAAACTTTTTCATAGTTTGTTATACAAGTTTTCAAACAGGTAATTTTTCTCCTTCAATTAGGTGCACTGATGAGGCTGCACTGATGGGCATTAATAGGCACTGATAGGCTACACTGATGAGACTGCACTAGTGGGCACTGATACGGAGGCACAGATGAGGTGGCACTGATAGGCAGCATTGATGGGTGGAACTGATAGGTGACACTGATGAGGAGGCACTGATGGGCACTGGTAGGCGGAACTGATAGGTGACACTTATGAGGAGGCACTGATGGGCACTGGTAGGTGAAACTGATAGGTGACACTGATGAGGAAGCACTGATGGGCACTGATAGGTGGCACTGATGGGTACTGGTAGGGAGCACCGATGAGCACTGGTAGGTGGCACTGATAGGTGACACTGATGAGGAGGTGATTGGCAGCAGTAGTGGGCACTGTTGGAACTGCGCTGATAATCAGGACATGTCCCTTTTACACAAGTCGGTTATCAGCTCTCTTCTCCTCTCCTCATGCTGTCAGCCGATAACCGGCTTCTGTTTACATTGTGATCAGCTGTGATTGGACACAGCTGATCACCTGGTAAAGAGCCACTGATTGGCTCTTTACCTCAAACTGTGATTAGCAGTGTCCGGAGGACTCTGTGATCACAGAGCGCGCTGCATATGACATCCTCCCAGAACTTGCTAGCCGCGGCGTAGCTGTCATTTGGATATAGCACATTCGGCAAGTGGTTAAAATGATCAGCTTTTATTTTTTTATGGAAAAACTTTATCCCAAAGGAAAAAACTGTTTGCTGTAACTGATTATAAAGTATTAGCTGGAGTTTGGCTTCAGTTTGTTAGTGTATTGAAATCCGCTAGTACATTTAACACTCCCCTGCCCCCATCTGCCCCCTGTACTCCTCCATCCAGTGTGGTGTCTTTATACTATAGAATGCGTGTTACTGGCCAAATCAGGGGAAAAAGCCAAAAAAAGAAAACGAATGCAGACAGCACATTTCATGATTGGTAAGCTGCAATATATTACATTTTTGTTTTTTGGTTTAACACCACTTTTATACAGAAGGACGGTTTTACTGTTTTTGTTTTTGTTTTTTGTTTTTAGTGCTTAGGACCAATCAACATTTTTTGATGTTCCTTATAACACAATATTATTTCAACTTTTGATATCAGTTTTATCTTAAGGGATCCCACTTATTTGCATGGGCTGCCTAATTCACCCCAATGAACAACACATTGGGTCTTTAGTATATTTTAAGGTGTAAAGCAACGCAATAAAAGCCATTGCAGTACTGCACGTTCTGGTGCGCTGCAACCCAGGTGCATTGTAAATTTGCTTTGGGGTGGCATTCACAATGAATGGCACCGCAGCGAACCAACCTCTGTAATATGGATTACCACAACCTTCTGATTTCCCATGATAACAGACATTTCAAACTAATGTAGTACTACACAAAAAGAAAACCCCAACTAAAGAAATGTAGGACTTTAACAGTACACAAAAACAATCGTAAAGAAAAAAGTATATAAAATGTAGGATATTTATTATTACAAATATTAAAACATTGTAAATATATTAAAATACTTTGATCACATAAATGGTAGTTTCATACAGATAGCCAGTGAATATACATATCACATATGCAGAGATGTTTTTTGTGGGGATTTTTGAGGGTGCCAATCAACATTTACAACAAAGAGGTTATATAAAAATAACATTTTATTAACACAAAAATATAAACAGTTAAAAAGTTATTTTTTACTAAACAAACATAGAACGCATAAACAACTTGTCTTAAGATGTGCCAAGAAAGATATTGTCTTATCACATAAGAAGTAACGATTTGGTTGTTTTCCCGACATGTTTCGCCACCATGGGTTTTCTCGGGGGATATATGTTATTAAAGCAAGATGTAAATCACTATGTGAAAAACAAAACATAATATAATATAAGACAACATCTTTCTTGGTGGCACATCTTAAAGACACGTTGTTTCTTGAGTAACAAAGAACTTTTTAACTGTTTATATTTTTGTGTTAATAAAATGTTATTTTTTATATAACCTCTTTGTGCTTTAAATGTTGATTGGCACCCTCAACAAGCCCCCCCCCCCCAAAGAAAAACTCTGCATTTGTCCACTATTCCGGGATGTTGGTACCTTTTTGAACTTGTCACAAATCCATATCATCATCCCCCCTACTTATACATATCAAATATTGTTCTCTTCATCATTCATAACAAATTAAGATGCTGAGTTGCTTTCTAAGGCTTTGACACCTTTCAGAGGTCAATAGCCTGCTTCATCAGGAAGACAAGCATAATGAAACTTTGTTTACGAATATATATCACTTCTTTTCTTATACAAAGCATACCAAAAAATATGACAGTAAATCTATTGAATAAACAACATCACCCTTCCTATAAATCAGCCCTCAAAAATTCCACTCGCCTGCTCGCATTTTGCGAGTGGATTTTGAGGGCTGACGAGCTATGTCTGCCTGGGAACAGGGGGAGAGCACCGCCAGCAGGTGGGTTGTATAGGAGTCCTCCTCCCAGCGCTCACAGAGTGGAAGAGAGGGGGCAACTGGTGGCGAGTAACCCTTAAGGCCTGGCTATTAGCTCAGGACTCACATTTTTGAGCCCTGCTATAAATATTCACCAGGACAATACTTCAAAATAATATATAGGTGTCACCAGAAAAGGAATTGAGGGGGGGACATTACTAACAGAGCATTACTAACAGAAAATCTCACACCTCTTTAGTCTACCCAAATTAAAATTTGGATGAAAGTCAGTTTAAACCCCTACATGGTTTTATTGTTGAAAGAGATGCAAAAAAATCTGTCACAATTGTTTGCACAAGACTGACTGCGTGTGGTTGTCCTAAAAAGCAGGTCTCATTGAATACTTCTCGCATAAGTTTGAAGCGTCGTAGAACAAAGACCATGAATAGATTATGGTGAGTGTCATGATACACAGCATGTAAGTAGATCTTCAAATAATATAGCCGCTGGGGTTATTTTAAAGGGTGAAACTAGCATGCACTTCACAGTCACCCTTTCGAAAGCTCTACTTCCCAATTTATGTGGTTACATGAAAGTGTACAGGTGGCACAGAAATGCACAGCTATGCTTTTTTGATGAAGTGAAACAATATTAACTGTCTAAGGGATTTTTTGAGAGTATTTACATGTGGTTTACAGTTTTGTGACATTATTTGCATGTCATATAATGAAAGCGAGTAAGTAAGCAAGTGGTGACCCAGCGCTTAGACTCCATGAGTGAGTACATTAACCCCCTCCATGTGCCATATTACAATTACCATTGTAAATTATTTCACCCCCCCCCCACCCCCAAAGCATTAACCACCTTACATGTAAGACAAGGTGTTAACTCATTAACATAGCAATGCCTGCCATAGCTCATTAACATAACAATGCCCATCATAGCTCTTTAACATAACAATGCCCACAGTAGCTCATTAACATATAACACTGCCTTAGCTAAGTAAGTGATCACTCACTTTGCAGTGCACTGAGCTGGCTACAAGTCCATCTTGTTTTCAATCCTGCACGCCTCTGAATTGTGACGTCACACCAGCCGGGACTAGGAAGCTCTTGTCGGGTAGAGATCACTCCGCCTGACAGGGAAGTGAAGTGACGCTCACACCGCTCTGCTGCAACTCTGGCAGCATGTAGCAGCAGCCTGTGTCACATCAATTACAGACCCCCATAGTGACCCACTGGCCCCCTCTAAATGAACTGATGGGAGCCAAGGGAAGTAGCAATAAAGTCCCAGCTGCATTTAGATGCCTCATGCAAATCTGGTGAGGTGGCGGAGAGAGAAAGCCTTGGAGTAAGTACTATTTTCTGGGAGTGGGCAATTGCCCCGTTGCCCCCCCCCCCCCTGGATCCACCCCTGTGCTGAATGTTGGCCGGTTTCTATTGAACTGGCTGATGCCACCCGACATTCAGCCCATGTATACTAGGCTTTAAAGTCCACCAAGGACTTATGAGTTAATTGTAACATTTGTTGCATAAGGGTAATGACTGAAATGTTGTGTGTCCCATTCACACTGCAACACAGCCCGGAGTTGTGGTGCAGTAAGTTGCATTAAACCATGGCACACAGGTAGACGCCACCATCCAGCTGTGCAGAGATATAAAAATGAAGTGTCACTTTGTGCACCTGAAATAAAGCTAACAAAAATCAATGAAACTATATGATGCGCTGAAAAGCACATCACGACGCTCCCTCATCACTACAGCCGAAACTGATAGCTGCCCGCGTGATAAAGCTGAGGGACAGTGTGAACCTGTCCTAAAGCAGGCACAAAGGTCCCTCTTCCCAAAGACTGCTCTTTAATTTTATAAGTTCAAGTATTTTTGAAAAATTATACAGGAAATGTACTCATGCAGGCTAGTAAAGTTGAGGCTGGCTCATACACATGTAACAGCAGAATAATTTTTGGCAGTATGGGCAGCAGGCAGGGGCGGACTGATCATTTGGGCACTCGGGCACTGCCCGAGGGCCCCATACCACTAAGGGGCCCCATCAGGGTTGCCAGCCTCAATAAAACCAGGGACAGTATGTAAAAATCTGTGTTTTTTTTTTAAATCCCAAGATTAAAGCTGCCCCGCCTCTCCAGTACCTTTTTCAGTGTGTGTATGTGTGTATACTGTGTGTGTATATTGTGTGTCTGTGTGTGTATTCTGTATGTGTGTTTCTGTGTCTGTATAATGTGTGGCCCCATAATCTCCTATTGCCCAGGGGCTCCATAATCCTCTCCTATTGCCCGGGGGCCCCATAATCTCCTATTGCCCAGGGGCCCCATGAGTTGTCAGTCCGCCCCTGGCAGCAGGAGAAGAAATACGTTTTTGATCCCCAAGCAAAACATTACTTAGTACTTGGTGGAGAAACCCTTGTTGGCAAGCACAGAGGTAAGAAAATTATTGTAGTTGGTTACCAGGTTTGCACACATCTCAGGATGGATTTGGTCCACTCTTCTTTACAGATCTTCTCTAAATCCATAAGGCTGCTTGGCAACTTGAAGTTTCAGCTCCCCCCTTAAATTTTCTATAGGATTAAGGTCTGGACCACTCCATGACCTTAATGTGCTTCTTCTTCAGCCACTTCTTTGTTGCCTTGGAGGTATGTTTTGGGTCATTGTCATGCTGGAAACCCATCCACGACCCATCTTCAGTGTTCTGACTGAGGGAAGAAGGTTCTCATCCAGGATTTTAATGGCCCCTCCATTGCCCCCTCAATGGGGCAATGTCCGCCTGTACCTTTAGCAGAGAAACAGCCCCAAAGCATAATGTTTCTACCTCCGTGTTTGACTGTAGGGATGGTGTTTTTAGGGTGATAGTCAGCATTTTTCTTCCTCCAAACATGGCGATCAGAGTTAATGCCAAAGAGCTAAATTTTGTCCTCATTTGACCACAGCACTCTTTCCCAATCCTTCTCTGAATCATTTAGATATTCATTGGCAAACATCAGATGGGTCTGTACATGTGCCTTCTTGAGGAGGGGGACCTGCGCTGCAGGATTTCAATTGATGGCGGCGTATTGTGTTACCAATGGTTTGTTTGGTGACTGTAGTTCCAACTGCCTTGAGATCATTCACAAGCTCCTCCCATGTAGTTCTGGGCCGATCCCTCACTTTTCTCATGATCATCCTTACCCCATGAGGCAAAATCTTGCATGGAGCTCCAGACCGAGGATTATTGATAGTTATTTTGTATTTTTTTCCATTTGTGAATAATTGCTCCTACAGTTTTCTCCTTCTCACAAAGCGTCTTGCTGATGGTCTTATAGCCCATTCCAGCCTTGTGCAGGTCTACAATCTTGTTTCTGACGTCCTCTGACAGCTCTTTGGTCTTGCCAATGATTGTGAGGTTTAAATGGAAGAGAGAGATTCTATAAACAGGTGCTCTCTTATACACATAGGGGGTTATTTACTAAAGGAAAATCCACTTTGCACGGCAAGTGCACTTGGAAGTGCAGTCACTGTAGATCCGAGGGGGACATGCAAGGAAAATAAAAAACAGCATTTTAGCTTGCACGTGGTTGGATGATAATATCAGCAGAGCTTCCACTCATTTCAGATCTACCCCTTAGATTTAGAGCGACTGCACTTTCAAGTGCACTTTCAGTGCAAAGTGGATTTGCCTTTTGTAAATAACCCCCAAAAGGAGTTGTCATTAGGAGCACCTTCTTAAATTGACAAGACATAATGTTGGTTGGTAGGGGATCAAATACTTATTTTACTCACTGAACTGAAACTCAATTTATAACATTTGTATCGTGATTTTTCTGGATTTTTGGTTGATATTCTGCCTCTAGCATTTAAAATACACTTATGATAAAAAAAATTATAGACCCTTTGTTAGTGGGAATACTTAGAAAATCTACAGGGGATCAAATTATTATTTTCCCCATTGTATAAAAAATAAAAATAAATGGGCAGGCTCGATGGACCACTCTGCCTTTTTTATACCACCTCTTTTCTATGTTTATGTTTTTTAAGTGCTATCCACTGTCCACTGCTTGGATAGATTAGAGATTTAATTGTCCATAGGGGTAAATGCACATGGGGTTTTAACCACCTCAATACAGTGCAGTTACACCCCCTTCCTGACCAGACCAATTTTCAGCTTTCAGAGCTCTCACAGTTTGAATGACAATTACTCAGTCATCCAACACTGTATCCATATGAAACTTGCGTCCTTTTTTCCACACAAATAGAGCTTTCTTTTAGCGGTATTTAATCACTAGTGGGTTTTTTATTATTTGTGCTATAAATAAAATAAAACGTAAATTTTGTGAAAAAAATGCCTTTTTCTTTGTTTCTGTCATAAATTTTTGCTAATTAGTAATTTTTCTTCATAAATTTTGGCCAAAATGTATACTGCTACATATCTTTGGTAAAAATAACTCACATTAGTATATATTATTTGGTCTTTGTGAAAGTTATAGAGTCTACAAACTATGGTGCCAATCACTGAAAATTGATCACTTCTGATCAGGCCTTCAGTACATCAGGTGTACCTCATTTCTTGAGACACTAACAAGTCAGAAAAGTACAAATACCCCCCAAATGACCCCTTTTTACAAAGTAGACATTCCAAGGTATTAAGTAAGTAGCATGGTGAGTTTTTTTAAGTTGTCATTTTTCCCCACAATTCTTTGCAAAATGAAGATTTTTTTTTATTATTATTTTTTTTTACAAAATTGTCATATTATCAGGTTATTTCTCACACACAGCATATGCATACAACAAATTACACCCCAAAATACATTCTGCTACTCTTCCCGAGTAGGACGATACCAAATGTGTGAGACTTTTACACAGCATGGCCACATACAGAGCACTAACATTGATGTAGTACCTTCAGACGTTCTACGAGCAAAAATTACGCATCTCATTTCTCAACCACCTATTACACTTTTGAAGGCCCTGGAGTACCAGGACAATGGAATTTCCCATAAAATGACCCCATTTTGGAAAGCAAACACCCCAACGTATAATCTGTGAGGCATAATGAGTCTTTTGAATGGTTAATTTTTTCCAGAAGTTTTTGGAATATGTGGAAAAAAATTAAAACGCATTTTTTTTTTTTACACAAAATTGTCAATTTATAAGATATTTCTAACACATAGCATGTATATAGCAAAAATTACACCCCAAAATACATTCTGCTACTCCTCCCGAGTATAGCGATACCACATGTGTAGGCCTTTTACACAGCGTGTTCACATAGAGAGGCCGAACATTGAAGTAGTACGTTCAGGCGTTCTAGGAGCATAAATTACACATCTCATTTCATTCCTACCCATCACACTTTTGAAGGTCCTGGACCACCAGGACAGTGCCATTACCCACAAAATGACCCAATTTTGGAAAGCAAACACCCCAACGTATATTCTATGAGACATGGGCTGCAAATAGGTACTCGGGTACTCTGATGGGCTGGAGATAGGTACTCTGGTACTCTGATGGCCTGGTGACAGGTACTCGGGTACTCTGATGGCCTAGTGACAGGTACTCGGGTACTCTGATGGCCTGGTGACAGGTACTTGGGTACTCTGATGGCCTAGTGACAGGTACTCGGGTACTCTGATGGCCTGGTGACAGGTACTCGGGTACTCTGATGGCCTGGTGACAGGTACTCGGGTACTCTTATGGCCTGGTGACAGGTACTTGGGTACTCTGATGGCCTGGTGACAGGTACTCGGGTACTCTGATGGCCTGGTGACAAGTACTCAGGTACTCTGATGGCCTGGTGACAGGTACTCTGATGGTTTGGTGACTGGTATTTGGGTACTCTGAAGGGCGGTGACGGGTACTCAGATGAACTGTGACAGGTACTCGGGTACTCAGATGAACTGTGACAGGTACTCGGGTACTCAGATGAACAGTGACAGGTACTCGGGTACTCAGATGGACTGTGACAGGTACTCTGGTACACGGACTGTGACAGGTACTCGGGTACTCAGATGGACTGGAACAGGTACTCGGGTACTCAGATGGGCTGTGACAGGTACTCGGGTACCCTGATGGACTGTGACAGGTACTCGGTACTCTAATGGACTGCGACAGATACTCGGGTACCCTGATGGACTGTGACAGGTACTCGGTACTCTAATGGACAGTGACAGGTACTCGGTACTCTAATGGACTGTGACAGGTACTCGGGTACCCTAAAGGACCGTGACAGGTACTTGAGTACCCTGATGGACCGTGACAGGTACTCGGGTACCCTGATGGGCCGTGACAGGTACTCGGGTACCCTGATGGGCCGTGACAGGTACTCGGGTACCCTGATGGGCCGTGACAGGTACTCGGGTACTCTGATGTGCTGTGACAGGTACTCGGGTACTCTGATGTGCTGTGACAGGTACTCGGGTACTCTGATGTTCCGTGACAGGTACTCGGGTACTCTGATGGGCTGGGACAGGTACTCGGGTACTCTGATGAGCTGTGACAGGTACTCGGGTACTCTGATGGGCTGTGACAGGTACTCAGGTACTCTGATGGGCTGTGACAGGTACTCTGATGGGCTGTGACAGGTACTCGGGTACTCTGATGGGCTGTGACAGGTACTCGGGTACTCTGATGGGCTGTGACAGGTACTCAGGTACTCTGATGAGCTGTGACAGGTACTCTGATGGGCTGTGACAGGTACTCAAATACTCTGATGGACTGTGACAGGTACTCTGATGGACTGTGATTAACAGGTACTATGAGGGGTGGTGACAGGTCCTCTTTATTGGGGGGGGCAGGCAGGCAGGCAATCAGTGTGATTGGTGTACACTAGGCGGTAACGAGATGTTACCGCAATCTCCTCCTCACACACGATCGGTGTGTGAGGAGGAGAACAACCCGGTAACATCTCGTTACCGCGGTTTGTTTACATTTTAGTGATCGGCTGTGAAAGGATCACAGCCGATCACGTGGGTAAACAGCCGGCCAATGGCTGTTTACCAGCGTCGGTGACGAGCAGTGTTCCCGGGGAACATGCCGCCAGCGTCATGCACGCGCAGCGCGCTCAAGATCGCGCACATGCGCCGTGCACAGTCGGGGTGTGACCATCTGTGATCGCCCGTGACTTAATCACGGCCGATCACATGGTAAACAGCCATAACCAATGGCTGTTCACCCCCTTCGGTGGCGAGTGGTGTCTCCGTGACATGCTGCCACCGAAGAAACAGGGATGCGCGCGCACGATCGCGCGCATTCCCTGTTTAAACGGGAGGCCGTCATATGACGGCCTCCCGCCACAATAGGTGCGCCGCCTGGCCGTCATTTGACGGCCGGCGGTCAGCATCTAGTTAAAGGGCCAGTCAACCCAAAACTGATAATAAAGTAAATCTGTCACTTATTAAAGTTTATTAAGCATGCCATATGTACAAAAAAAAAGGAATAGTTTTACTCACTGAACTGCAACTCAATTTATAACATTTGTATCATGTGTTTTATTCTGGATTTCTGGTTGATATTCTGTCTATATCATTTGAAATACACCTAATAAAAATGAATAACCCTTCGTTTCTTTGTAAGTGGGCAAACTTAAAAAATCTGCAGGGGATTAAATAATAATTTTCGTTTTTTTCGTCAACTTTTTTTTGTCTGATTATAGATCTGCGTTTGTTCCAAGCATGTTTGAAGCCATTTACTGTTGACTGTCTCACTACCCCTGCTGGAAGCCTATTACAAACATCAACTACCCTTTGAGTAAAATAATATTTTCTCAGACAAGTTTTGAACTTTCCTCCAGTTAGTTTGAGGTCATGTCTCTGTGTTCTTGATTTTGGTTTCATATGGAAAATACTGTCCTCCTGAACCTCATTCACCCCTTGATGTATTTGAAGGTTTCAGTCATGTCTCCCTTTTTCCTTCTTTTCTCCAGGCTATACATATTAAGTTCTGAATGTCGTTCTTGACATGTTTGATCCCCCAGACCTTTCACCATTTTTGTTACGCGTCTCTGGACTCGTTCTAGCTTATCAATTTCTTTCTGTAAGTGAGGTCTCCAGAACCGCACACAGTTTCTAAATAAGGTCTCATTAAAGATCTATATAGAGGAATCGGGACCTCCTTCCTTCTACACATGTGCACAATGGAAAAATGTATATAGTTTTGGATATATTGATTATGTTACTAATTTTGTTTAGTTTTAATGATGACAGCTGAAAAATCGGTTGTTAAGGACGCGGCTGCCGGCTTCCCGACCCGCTGCTTAACAACCAGCTATTCCTCACACAGAATTAGAATCGGTTGATCATTTTTCGACCAATCTGAATTCTAATCTTTCTGCAAATTTGGAATTTGTTAGAATACGAATAAATGAAATTACTTTTAATGAATTTCAATGAATCATCTGAAATAAGTACCCCCAAATCTTTTTCCTCTCTAATGCTTTAAAACTGACATCAGAAATTGACTTTTTTTATAACATCTTTCTGGCTGATGGATTCAAAGTGCTGCAATTAGATGGATACAAAACCGTACGCTTACATATCTAAATAGTTACATAGTAAGGTTGAATAAAGCCACCAGTCCATCCATTTCAACCTGAGTGAGTGTCTACAACTGTCCCTATCCCTGTACATTGCACACTCACATCGTCCCTAGCTTCAAGGAGCCCACAATCCAAGGTCCCCAACTCACATTCATATACTAGGGCTAATTTTGGACAGAAGCCAATTAACCTACCTGCATGTCTTTGAGGTGTGGGAGGAAACCGGAGTACCTGGAGGAAGCCCACGCAGGCACAGGGAGAACATGCAAACTCCAGGCAGGTAGTGTCGTGTTTGGGATACGAAATGTGGCGGTCTGTGTGAGCAAGATCGGATTTTAAGTTCCTAACAATTGCCATAAAAGTAGACAGGTGTTTTAGATGTACAGTAATTAAGAAATAACAGAACTTTTGAGATGACTCTTTTGTTATTATGGATTGCAGAGATTTATGAATCCTATTTCTTTATTGCAGATATGCTATCTGAGGGATACCTCTACAAAATTCAGTCATGGTATGAAGATGGCATAGCAAAACTGCATTCAGAGGAGGTGACGGCGACTAGAGAAAGAAAAGAACTGGCCGGGGTATGCACTCTAAATTATACAGTTGCATATGAGACAGGAAGCAGAAGAATTTTTAGGAGATATGGGTCTGTTGAACAAAAAGCTCTAGAAAGACAAGGGAAAGATACTGTCCAAAGTGCCATGGAGACACAGTTGTTGCAAGAAACTGAAAATCCTGTATATGAAACGGATCAATCATTTCCTGGCAGTGTAAGTGCAAACTCACAGTCTAATAAAGATACATATCTGGTGCCATCATCCTGTAAAAATATCTGTAGAGACTATAATGACTTGCATGTAGCTGGGGATCAGGTCATGGCTATAAACTCAGCAATGACTGACTTCACTTGTGAACCCAGCTTTGAATTTGGTGAAGGGCCATTTCTTCAATCTTCTCAGATTCCCTCAACTATGGATTCTCTATGTGTAGCAACAAATGATTTGCCGCGTAAGCTTTCTAAGCACGATTCCTCCTGCTGGAAAGTGAGCAGCACTAAAGACAAGAGCATCATGAACCAAGAGCAACCCTTGTCCAATTCCATACTCAACGAATACTTGGAGAGGAAAGTCATTGAACTCTACAAGCAGTACATGATGGACATGAGCTGCAGTACATCTGCTCATATTATGGCCTCAGAGCTCATCATGAACAATGTGCAGCAGATCAGTATGCAGCTTTCACGAGAACAAAATATGGAAACCAACAAAGCTAAAGACATGGTCATCAGTTATCTGCTCAGGCTTGCAAGTGAAAAACAATCTAACTGTATCAGTACTCCTGATCTGCAGATATCATCTAATTTAGCCTAATCACAGGCATATACATGGGTTGGCAGTTACATGCAGATATCAGATTTGTGTAAAGATACACATGCTTACATTGCTCTAGTGTGTATTGTACATGGCATGGGGTATGCCATTTGAGGTGATCCTGTGGGGAAGAATGTTTTTCATCATCTTTTGGTTCCTGCAAATATTTTATAGCGTGTCCCCACTACATATATGGCACAACAATGTGAACTGTACTGTGTGTCAGACTTTAAGGGCATGTTTATGGTTAATTTTCTTATTTCTTTTCCTCTGGCTCTCTCTTCTTTTAGAATAAAGAACTGGTCCTGCAAATGTATGTCAATTGTCTTCAATGCATGCTGTTATATTTAACTGAAAAATATTTTTGGCAACTGTTTATTGTCCATGCCTATTCTAGCACTAATTTTGCACTTCAGAGGTTTATATTTAACTGATGAAGGCCCTGACGAAGGTGAGCTACCGGTAGTCTAAAAATTTGAATCTAAATAAAGAACTCTTTTCAGTTTACATCATATCTAAGTCCTGTAAGCCTCTTTGTCTCTCCTTAGCATACAACAGGTTACCCTCAAGACCACCTCTTCCTAGTGAAATGCAAGTCACCCCATTCTTCTTTTTTGGCCATGCTCTAGGCCACCTGATGTGCATATCTGCAATTTAATTTAATAACTGTAATCATTTCAGAAGAAAAAAATGCAAACAATAATTATAGTTTAGAGTAGAATTGTTAAATCGAGGAAACATAGAATATCACATAACCAAAAAATCAGCAAGATTGTATAGTGCCTTGCAAAAGTATTCACCCCCCCCTAGCTTTTTAGCTATTTTGTTACATTACAGGCTTTAGTTCAATGTTTTTTTTTAATCGGAATTATATGTGATGGATCAGAACACAATAGTCTAAGTTGGTGAAGTAAAATTAGAAAAATATATACATTTATATAAACTATTAAACTATTTTTACATAAACTATTTTTCAGAAATAAAAAACTGATAATTGGCATGTGCGTATGTATTCCCCCCCCCCCCCTTTGTAATGAAGCCTATAAAAAGCTCTGGTGCAACTAATTACCTTCAGAAGTCACATAATTAGTGAAAGGATGTCCACCTGTGTGCAATATAAGTGTCACATGATCTGTCCTTACATATACACACCTTTTTGAAAGGCCCCAGAGACTCCAACACCTGAGCAAGAGGCACCACTAACCAAACACTGCCATGAAGACCAATGAACTCTCCAAACAAGTAGGGGACAATGTTATTGAGAAGTACAAGTCAGGGTTAGGCTATAAAAAAATATCCAAATCTTTGATGATTCCTATGAGCACCATCAAATCTATCATAACTAAATGGAAAGAACATGGCACAACAGGAAACCTGCCAAGAGACGGCCACACACCAAAAGTCACGCACCAGGCAAAGAGGGCATTAATCAGAGAGGCAGCACAGAGACCTAATGTAACCCACAGCAGAGACAGGAGTATCTGTACATAGGACAACAATAACCGTACGCTCCATAGAGTTGGACTTTATGGCAGAGTTGCCAGAAGAAAGGCATTACTTTCAGCAAAAAACAAAATGGCACGTTTTGAGTTTGTGAAAAGGCATGTGGGAAACTCCTAAAATGTATGGAGGAAGGTGCTCTGGTCTGATGAGACTAAAATTTTACTTTTTGACCATCAAAGAAAATGCAATGTCTGGCGCAAACCCAACACATCACATCACCCAAAGAAAACCATCCCCACAGTGAAACATGGTGGTGGCAGCATCGTGCTGTGGGGATGTTTTTCAGCAGACAGGACAGAGCTTCTGCATCGTTTGGACAAGTTTTTTTTTTTTCTGGTACTCATATAAGTAAATGACACTGTCGTGGTTCTGGCCCATTAAGCTTTATTTGTCCATGAGCCTGTGTTATTGTTCAGTAGACATGTGCGCCCTCAATAAATTTGTTTCGTTTCGTTCCGTTCCATTTTGTATTAGAATTAATTAGTATTTCGCAATTCTTGTCCGAAATTTCGTATGAAATACGAAGTTTCGCAGGGTTCGTTAACTTTTTCTTAACAATTACGAATGTTCGTTATTATGAATTTATGATTATTAGGGGCTCCCTCCATCCCTGTGCTGTGCTGACTTTCTGGGTTTTTAACTTTTAGGTTTGTTAACTTTTCGTAACAATTACGAATGTTCGTTAGGAATTTCTTACAAAATTTGTAAGCATAGCAATTCGTATTTCGGATCCTCCTGAATGTACGAATTTACGGAAATTTCGTACAAATTTTTGATTCGTACGAAACTAATCGCACATGTCTATATGTTCAGTGGAGTAGTGATATTCTTTAGAAAACCAGGGAAATCCTTTCTTCTTTGCATACTTTTCCAAAGCAACCAAACATCATATTCTTTTACCTGTTACTTTTGCACTCCAAAAAGTTCAAACAAGTATGTTTGCATTGGGTCGTCTATTATGCCTAATGCTTTTATTTGATGTTCATTTATTTATTTAATGAAACAAAAGAAAAAGACTGTAAGGCCGCGTACACACGGGCGGACTGTTCGCCCAACCTTGTCCGCTGAACAGTGTTTGGGCGGACAGTCCGCTCGTGTGTGGGCTTTCAGCGGACAGTTTCAGCGGACAGTTGGACGGACAAAGTCTTTCGGAAATTCCGAAAAACTGTCCGCTGAAACTGTGTTTGAGCGAACAGTCCGCCCGTGTGTGGGCCTGTCCGCTGTACTTTCGAAATGAGCGGACTGTTCCCGCTCGGAAAGTCCGCCCATTTCGAGCGCGTGTACAGGTAGGCGGGGCCCGCGAAGGAGACGTCGCGGGCTCCGCCGCCTGGAATGGGCTTAAAGGGGAACCCCAACGCCGAAAAAAATCGGTGTGGGGGTTCCCCCCAAGTCCACACCAGACCCTTGTCCGAGCACGCTACCCGGCCGGCCAGGAAAGGGGGGCGAGCGAGCGCGCCCCCCCTCCTGAGCCGTACCAGGCCGCGTGCCCTCAACATGGGGGGTGCCTTGGGGAAGGGGGGGCCGCGCGGCCCCCCCCACCCCAAAGCACCTTGTCCCCATGTTGATGAGGACAAGGGCCTCTTCCCGACAACCCTGGCCGTTGGTTGTCGGGGTCTGCGGGCGGGGGGCTTATCGGAATCCGGGAGCCCCCTTTAAGAAGGGGGCCCCCGGATACCGGCCCCCCACCCTATGTGAATGAGTATGGGGTACAATGTACCCCTACCCATTCACCTGTGAAATAAAGTACAAAAAAAAACACAACACATGGAAAAAGTATTTTATTGCACAGCTCCGGGGGTCTTCCGTCTTCGGGGGTCTTCTCGCCGGACTCCTCCGCTATGTGTGTGTAGCTCTTTTGCTAGCGGAGGAGTCCGGCTTTCTTCCTCCCCGCCGCCGGCCTCTTCTCCCGACTTCGGGGGTCTTGTCCCCCTCTTCGGTTCTTCTGCCGGGCCACCGCGCCTTCTTGTAGCTCTTTTACAGGCGGTGGCCCGGTCTTCTGTCGCCGCTGTCGCTGTCGCCGCCGCCGCCTTCCGTTCTTGTTCTTCTTCTTGTTCTTCTTCTTCTTCTCCTGGAGATGTTGACTCGACGAGCTCTCCGGCCGGAATGCCAGGGACACGCTCCGCTGCCACTTATATAGTGACAATGGGGCGGTGTCACATGGTATATGTCACATGGGTTGGTCACATGGGTTGATGTCACATGGGGACTATGACATCGTAAGGGGGCGGGGTCACCATGTGACCAACCCATGTGACATATACCATGTGACACCGCCCCATTGTCACTATATAAGTGGCAGCGGAGCGTGTCCCTGGCATTCCAGCCGGAGAGCTCGTCGAGTCAACATCTCCAGGAGAAGAAGAAGAAGAACAAGAAGAAGAACAAGAACGGAAGGCGGCGGCGGCGACAGCGACAGCGGCGACAGAAGACCGGGCCACCGCCTGTAAAAGAGCTACAAGAAGGCGCGGTGGCCCGGCAGAAGAACCGAAGAGGGGGACAAGACCCCCGAAGTCGGGAGAAGAGGCCGGCGGCGGGGAGGAAGAAAGCCGGACTCCTCCGCTAGCAAAAGAGCTACACACACATAGCGGAGGAGTCCGGCGAGAAGACCCCCGAAGACGGAAGACCCCCGGAGCTGTGCAATAAAATACTTTTTCCATGTGTTGTGTTTTTTTTTGTACTTTATTTCACAGGTGAATGGGTAGGGGTACATTGTACCCCATACTCATTCACATAGGGTGGGGGGCCGGTATCCGGGGGCCCCCTTCTTAAAGGGGGCTCCCGGATTCCGATAAGCCCCCCGCCCGCAGACCCCGACAACCAACGGCCAGGGTTGTCGGGAAGAGGCCCTTATCCTCATCAACATGGGGACAAGGTGCTTTGGGGTGGGGGGGGCCGCGCGGCCCCCCCTTCCCCAAGGCACCCCCCATGTTGAGGGCACGCGGCCTGGTACGGCTCAGGAGGGGGGGCGCGCTCGCTCGCCCCCCTTTCCTGGCCGGCCGGGTAGCGTGCTCGGACAAGGGTCTGGTGTGGACTTGGGGGGAACCCCCACGCCGATTTTTTTCGGCGTTGGGGTTCCCCTTTAAGCCCATTCCAGGCGGCGGAGCCCGCGACGTCTCCTTCGCGGGCCCCGCCTACCTGTACACGCGCTCGAAATGGGCGGATTTGCCTCCTCCTTACGTGGGCGAGTCCGTTCATTTCAAAAGTTGAGCGAACTGTTTGCCCAACCTTGTTCGTCAAACAGTCCGCTCGTGTGTGGGCAAGTCCGCTCATGCAAATTTTGAGCGGACTGTTTGCCGAAACTGTTTGACGAACAAGGTTGGGCAAACAGTCCGCGCGTGTGTACGCGGCCTAAGGCATTACAATGTGAATATTGGGTACTGACACCTGTACTTACTCCCTAAGGGAAATGTACTTTGTTGAACAAACTGACATACTTTATTTCAGATCTATGTAATAAAGACTCTACCACAATTAAAGCTAATTTATATTCATTTTTATCAATATATTCACATCTTTTTAAGTTTTTTTTTTTTTTTTTCTACTTTTTTTTTCAGAATTTACAAAAAGAGAGAGAGAAATGTGGTGGATTTACTAAAGGCAAACATACCGTGTACTTTGCAAGTACAGTTGCACTAATTTTCCCCACAGCTTAGAAAATGTGGAAAGGCTGTGGTAATAACCATCATCCAATCATGTGCAAGCAAAAATGCTGTTTTTTTTCCTTGCCCATGATTGGGCATTCTTTTTACAAGGTGAAGCTTTACCACATTTACTAAGCTCTGGTGAAAATAAGTACAACTGCACTTGCAAAGTGCACAGTCTATTTGCCTTTAGTAAGTTTTGCCCATGGCGTTGGAAGAACACTGTCTCATCTGAATTTGACATAGTCATGGTTGGAGTGTGATGATATCACAATTCTGTCCCTGTCCCTGCAATACTATAGCTGGTTATGTACAATAGGAGGCTCGAAACAACTCTTTGACAACCAGCATTCTTGAGCTGGAACTGTCTAATTTAGCGATGGTAAAAATTCCACTGCAAAATGTTTCAACAAATAGCGAGTGGCTAGACCACCAGATAATTGCCATTTTAGTTTTTTCATTAATTTACTTTAAGGGCCAGTTTACACCATAGAATCGCAGTCCGGATGCACTCCAGATGCTTTTTTTGCATGCACGTTTTTGATGCGTTTCAGTGCATGCCCCCCTTTTTTCCCTTAACCTTAAATAAATAAGAACAAGCGTTTTTGGTGTGTTTAGGTGCGTTCCGGTGAGTTTTTGATGCTTTTTACCATGTTCCAGTACAGTCCAGTGCAGGACAAATGGAGCATGTTCTACTTTTTTTTCTGTAACTGGAACGCACTGGAACTGCAAGCACTGGTGTGAACTATGCCATTGAAAACCATATAACCTACTTTCTCTGTGTTTTTGATGCAGAAAAAAACGCACTGGACTGCATGTGGTGTGAACTGGCCCTAATGTAATATCACACTTTTTTGCAATGGTTACTGCAGGAATTACCACATTTGTATTTTTTGCCACAAATGCAGTATTTACTGGTAGTGAATTATCACATAAGATACTTTGTATAAACACAAATATCTCATGCAATAAATGTTACTGAATTCAATAAATGGTACTGAATTGACCCAGTGTTGTCTCTTATTGTGGTGGCCATCTTGATAGAGGCAGGGCTTTGCTTTCTCATGTCATGTCCACACTTGAAGAATGTCAGTCACTGCTAGGTAGGGATGAGCGGAACACCAGAACCTTCGAACGGACCAAAAATTTGTACGAACTTTAGAACCCTATTAAAGTCTATGGCACTCGAATGTTCAAAATCAAAAGTGCTAATTTTAAAGGCTAATATGCAAGATATGCAACAGACAACACCAGCAATAAGGGGTATCTTCAGGTGTATACTGTGCTGGAGGCACACAACATCCTTTAACTCCTGCAGATGCCTGTATTAGAGAACACCAGCATAAAAGGGTAGATACACGTGTATACTGTGCTGGAGGCACACAACACCCACTTTAACTCCTGCAGATGCCTGAGAAAAGAACACATTGTCCCTGCCTATCTAGCTCTTTCCCTGCATGCCAGAACACACTACACAAGGCCGCTGCGCTGGCGGCCTTATATAGTGTGGGGCGTGTACTAAACCCCCTGAGCTATAATTGGCCACAACTATGGCTCTCCTCGCTGCCAGCACTGTGATTGGCCAAGCATGCGGGTTCACAGTGCATGCTTGGCCAATCATGAGCCAGCAATGCACTGTGATGGTGTAGTGCATTGTGGGCCATTCGTGCCACACGAATTTGGTGCGAACGGTCCACAAAGTTCTGAATTCGCCGAACAGACAAATGGCCGATATTAGAGTCGAACATGCATTTGAGTCGAACACCGAGCTCATCCCTACTGCTAGGGCACGTAGAAAACAATTTCTCTGCTTTACTGTGCTGTGACACGTGATGCCATCCAGTTAGGTACTCCCTATAATGCAGTCTGCAGATTCGGTGCAGTAAAGTATGGTAAAATGCAGCATTTTATCTCACCTCACTGGATGGCACCACATGTCACAGCACAGCAGAACAACGCACCATGCTGCTAAAAAACAAAAAAACTGAGTTGTTTGATGGGGTAAACACGCATCCCACCCAGGACTGTTTTTAAGGCAGGGCAAAAGGGACAGCTGCCCTGGGCCCCATAATTGTTGTGGGGCCCAAGGCAGCTGCCTCATACTTGCCAACTACTTGTCCCGATATCTCAGTGTAGTGCTGTTACTGCTGCCCAGCTCTGCCCTATTGCCACGTGTTTACATGTAAATAACCTGCATTGATATGTAAATAGCAGCTGCATTAATATGTAAATGGTTGCAAAAGAACATGGTGCTCGTCCCCACTCCCTTTCCTGACCGGCCAGGCTGCGTGCTTGAATAAGAGTTTGGTATGAATTTTTGGGGGGACCCCCACACCATTGTTTCGGCGAAGAGAGTTCCCCTTAAAACCCACACCAGACCCAAAGGGCGTTTTCTGCCACCAATCTGGCATCCAGAAAAAGCTTTTTTGAGCTTCAGTGTGCATGGAGCCTCAATGTGGTCAGTGTAAATCTTCTCATTACATTGGGACTTGGTGTACAATCGTTCATTCACACTAGTGGCCAGTGTGAAGGTTCTCCTTGCATTTGTGGTCAGTGTAAATCCCCCTTTACACTAGTGGTTACTGTGAATTCTTCTATTACATTAGTGGTCAGTCCCCATTACATTGGTGGCCAGTATAAAACTCCTCTTTATATTGGTAATTGTTAAAAAAAATCCAAACTTGCATTTGTGGTCAGTTTCGAATCCTCCCTAACATTGGTGGTCCATGTAGAAACCCCCTTTAAATTTGTGGTGAGTGTAAATCCCCCTTACATTGGTGACCAGTGTGGAAATCCCCTTTTATTGGCAGTTGATGTAAAATCCTCCATTACATTGGTTGTCAGTGTAAATTCTTCATAATATTGCTGATCAGTGTACATTTTCCTTTACATTGGTGGTAAGTGCAGAATTTCCCTTACACTGGTGGTCAGTGTAAATCCCCCTTTACATTGGTGGTTAGTGTAAATATCCCCTAACGTTGGTAGTCGATGTAGAAGTGTCACCTTACATTGTTGGTCCGTACAAATCTCCTCAACAATGGTTGTCAGTGTAAATTCACCCTTACATGGAGCTTATTGTATATTTGTCAGGGCTGGCTTAGCCCTTCCTTCTCTGGGCTGGCTTAGCCCTTCCTTCTCTGGGCTGGCCGCTCAGCTGTCGGCTAATTGCCAGCTCTCTTCTCTCCCCACTGTTACCAGCTGTTCCCGGTGATGCTCGTCTGACCTGCCTACTTAAAGCCTTCCAGCTCACTTCTCCTCTGCCTTCGCGTTGGTCACATCACAAGGAACCATGTCCTGCTGTTTGTTTCTAGACTGGCTTGCTGACATCCCTCCTGGCTCCTTATCCTGCTTGCAGTTGCTCTACTTGGATCCCTGACTTCTGGCCTGGCTGAGTACCCGATCCGGTTATTACTGGCTGACTGCCCGATCTGGTTACTGGACTCTGGCTATGCTTGACTATGCTTTTTATATTTACCTTTTTATTTTTATTAATAAACAAATGTGATTTAATTGTACTTCTGTCTCAGTCTGATTCATGGTTTCTGACAGTACGCGAAGGCCATGAATTCAGAAGATACAGTCAATCCACTTATTGGTAATATTTTTTCCAGATTGGATGAGCAAGATCAATGCATGGATCAGTTTGCCTTCGCCTTACAAACACTCCTGAATCGCACGGCTCACCTAGAATCCGCCACGGTGGCTGCTCCGGTACAACCTGAGTCGCAGGCCATCCCTGCTGCTGCGCCAGTCTCCATGCAGGCACCCGCCTCGAGTATTACCTCCATAAGAGGTATGTCTGGTTCTGCTCCGCTTCCCCATCGATTTGGGGGCGATCCAGTTCAATGCAGAGGGTTTCTCAATCAGGTTGAGATATACTTCGAAATGCTGCCCCAGGCATTTCCCACGGACATAAGCAAAGTAGGTTTCGTGATATCTTTGCTTTCTGAGAGAGCCTTGGCCTGGGCTAACCCTCTATGGGAGACGCAAAAACCTGTTGTCTTGAGTTACCCTCAGTTTGTGGCCTCCTTTAAAAGGGTTTTTGACGTTCCCGCACGCTCCTCTTCTGCTGCCAAGTGCCTCATGTCCATCAAACAGAGTACGAAAACTGTTGCCAACTATGCTATTGAATTCCGTACTCTGGCAGCAAAGGTTGCTTGGAACAATGAGGCCCTCGTGGCTGCTTTTCCTCATGGTCTCTCGGATTCCATCAAGGATGAGATAGCAGCCCGAGATATACCTACTGAGCTGGAGAGCTTGATCTCATTTGCCATCCTCATTGACTCCAGACTCAGAGAAAGACTTTCTCTTAAGGAGCGCTTGCGGAAGCCTCCTGCACGTTTGCCTCCGAGCTTTGTAGTCCCACCCATGCCTCCCTCACCTCCCATGCCTCCTGGTACCGAGTTGGTCAGTGAAGATGAACCCATGCACCTGTACTTCAAGCGTCTCTCTGCGGATGAGAGAGCCTTTAGGAGGATTGAGAGATTGTGCCTTTATTGTGGCCAGGCAGGTCACTTTTTGAAGTCTTGTCCTATCCATCCAGGGAATGCCCGAACCTTGAGGTCCTGTCATGGACAGACCTTAGGTGGCGTTGTTTCGTCCCCAGTTATCCAGAAGGATAAGTCCCTGGTTTTGGTCACCCTTTCTTGGGCTGAGTCGTCCATCGAGATACAGGCTCTAATCGACTCTGGGGCTGCAGGCCTGTTCATTGATGCCGCATTTGTTTCGCATCACTCGATTCCGCTGCAGCTGCGTGATACTCCACTTGCCAATGAGACTCTTGACGGGAGACCTTTACAGCCTGCCCATGTGACTCATGGGACGGTTCCGTTGTCTATGGCCGTAGGGGCTCTTCACCATGAGATAATCCAATTCCAAGTTATTTCCTCACCCAGGTTTCTGCTGGTTATTGGCTATCCTTGGTTACAGAGGCACAACCCCTCTTTTGATTGGCTCTGTGCTGAGGTTCTCTGCTGGTCACCACAATGCAGTGAGACATGCTTCCTGAAGGTATCCAAGGTCCTGTGCACCTCTTCACTCCCCTCCCTGCCAGAGGAGTACCGTGATTTTGGCGATGTCTTTGATAAAGGTCAAGCCGATAGTTTTCCTCCACACCGGTCTTATGACTGCGCAATTGACCTTCAACCTGGTGCCATACCTCCTCATGGCCGGGTTTACCCTTTGTCGGTCTTGGAGGATAAGGCCATGGAGGAGTATGTTGCTGACGCGCTTTCTCAAGGTTTCATCCACAAATCCTTGTCTCCTGCTGGTGCTGGTTTCTTCTTTGTGAAAAAGATGCGGTGAACTGAGATCTTGTATAGATTATAGGGGCCTCAATCGTGTCACGATTAAGAATGCCTACCCGATTCCATTGATTACAGAGTTATTTGACCGCCTCAAGGGAGCAACGGTTTTCACAAAGCTTGAATTAAGAGGGACATACAATCTTGTGCGCATTAAGGAGGGCGACGAGTGGAAAACTGTGTTTAATACCAGAACAGGCCATTATGAATACCTGGTAATGCCTTTTGGCCTTTTGTAACGCCCGGCAGTTTTCCAGGAATTTATTAACTATGTCCTCCGAGATTTGTTGCAGTTGTGTATGGTGGTTTATCTCGGTAATATCCTCATATTTTCCAAGTCCCTGGAGAGCCATCACACAGATGTCTGTCGTGAGCTTCAGAAACTAAGAGAGAACAATCTCTATTGTAAACTGGAGAAGTGCGAGTTCCATCGTGAACAGGTTACATTCCTGGGCTATGTCATTTCCACTGCTGGTTTTTCGATGGACCCAGAGAAACTTTCGGCAGTCCTACAGTGGCCTCGACCCGTGGGTTTACATCATCTGCAGCGTTTCCTGGGCTTTGCCAACTACTATTGGAAGTTTATTCGTAACTTCTCGTCTCTGGTCAAGCCTCTGACTGACCGATATGACCAGAAAGGACGGTAACCCACAGAGTTGGTCTCCTGAGTCCATTAAGGCCTTTGAGACTCTCAAGGCTGCCTTTGTTTCTGCTCCTGTGTTGGCACATCCTGATCCTATGTTGCCTTTTATCCTAGAGGTTGATGCTTCTCAGACTGGAGTTGGCACCCTTCTGTCTCAACGTCCTAACTCTGAGAGCGCTATGCATCCGTGTGGCTACTTTTCCAAAAAATTGTCACCTGTTGAGTGCAATTATGAGATTGGTGACAGGGAGCTGTTGGCGATCATTTTAGCCCTGAAAGAATCTCCTTGAAGGTACCACTGTGCCCGTTCTTATTCTTTCTGACCATAAGAATCTTAAATTCTTGTCTGAGGCTAAGCGACTCTCTCCCAGAAGGGCGCGATGGGCTCTTTTCTTGTCGAGCTTTAATTACATGGTCTCATTCTTACCCGGTACTAAGAATGTAAGGCCTGATGCCTGGTCAGGAAAATTTTCCTCCACTTCCAAGTCGGAGTCGGTTCCGGTTCCTTTGATTCCTCCTGATCGTATCTTGGCTACGTTTCACACCAGTTTCACTTCTTTGGGTGAAAAAATTATTGCTGCTCAGGTCCATGCTCCTCTTGATAAACCTTGTGACTGCTGCTTTGTCCCAGAGAGTCTCCGTACTGCTGTGCTCGAGACTTACCATTCTCCCAAGGCAGCTGGCCATCCTGGGAAGAATCAACTCATTTGGGCCATTTCCCAACAATTCTGGTGGCCTAGTCTACGGGCTGATGTTACTGCCTTCATAGCTGCCTGTCCCGTGTGTGCTTAGAGTAAGACTCCATGACACCTTCCAGTGGGCCTCCTACAACCCATACCCAATGGAGAGAGGCCCTGGACTCACCTGTCTATGGATTTCATTGTGGAGTTGCCCAAATCCCAAGGCAACACTGTTATCCTTATGGTGGTTGACCGATTCTCAAAGATGTGTCATGGTATTCCACTTAAGAAGTTGCCCACCTCTAAGGAACTGGCTTCCATTTTTGCTCAGGAGATCTTTTGCTTACATGGGCTACCCAAGGTGATTGTCTCGGACAGGGGCAGTCAGTTTGTCTCCCGGTTATGGTGAGCCTTTTGTGCACAGTTGGGAATCCAGATGGCGTTCTCTTCTGCGTATCACCTGCAGTCTAATGGGGCCGCAGAACGAGCCAATCAGTCCTTGGAGCAATTCCTACATTGCTATATTTCTGACCGTCATAACAACTGGTCTGACCTATTACCTTGGGCAGAGTTTTCTCACAACAGTGCCTTGAATTTTGCCTCCCGATTGTCTCCATTTATGGCGAATTATGGTTTCCAACCTTCCATGTTGCCTGACTCGTTTGTTCCACAGAGTATTCCTGCATTAGAGGAGCATCTCCATGGTCTTCGTTCCACTTGGGTACAAGTCCTTTGCGTCATGCTAATGATAGGTACAGACTCCATGCTGACCGCAGACACCTGCCTGTGCCTTCCTACCAGGTTGGGGACAGGGTCTGGCTGTCATCTTGCAATCTCTGGCTTTGTGTTCTCTCACTGAAGTTTGCACCTATTGGGCCTTTCCGTATCCTTCGCAGGATTAACCCAGTGGCTTACACGTTGGACCTTCCTCCTAGTATGCACATCTCAAATGTGTTTCATGTCTCCTTATTGAAACCGTTGGTCTGTAACCGATTTACCACCTCGGTGCCACGTCCTCATCCTGTTCAGATTGAGAACCATGAGGAGTATGAGGTACAATCCATTGTTGACTCCCGTAGGTTCGTGCATACAGTACCTGGTGCATTGGAAGGGGTACGGTCCAGAGGAACGCTCCTGGGTTTCATCCTCTGACGTACATGCCCCTGTCCTCCTCCGCGAGTTCCATAGACGGTTTCCCCTCAAGCCCAGTGGCCCTCCGAGGGAGAGGGGTCATTGAGGAGGGGGTACTGTCAGGGCTGGTTTAGCCCTTCCTTCTCTGGGCTGGCCGCTCAGCTGTCAGCTAATTGCCAGCTCTCTTCTCTCCCCACAGTTACCAGCTGTTCCCGATGATGCTCGTCTGACCTGCCTGTTTGTTTCTAGACTGGCTCGCTGTCATCCCTCCTGGCTCCTTATCCTGCTTGCAGTTGCTCTACTTGGATCCTTGACTTCTGGCCTGGTTGAGTACCAGATCTGGTTATTGAGCTTTGGACTTGCTGACTACCCGATCTGGTTACTGGACTCTGGCTATGCTTGACTACGCTTTTTCTATTTACCTTTTTATTTTTATTAATAAAAAAGTGTGATTTAATTGTACTTCTGTCTCAGTCTGATTCATGGTTTCTGACAATATTCCCCCTTACGCTGGTGGTTGGTTTAAATGCTCTTATTACATTGGTATCAGTGTAAAAATCCCTCTTTTCTATTGGTGGGTGGAGTAAAATCACCCATTACATGGTGGTCAGTGCAAATTCCCCCTCACATTGATGGTCAGTGTAAATCCCTCCTCATATTGGTGGTCATTGTAAATTTCCCCCTTCATTGGTGGTCAGTGTAGAATCCCCCACTATATACTTGCCAAAGATTTCCAGATTTGCTCTACATGATTCAGAATTTGTCACAGTGTACTGCCTCCTAACTATCCCATCCCCCACCACTGCCACTGATCCCATCAACCCCCCAGCATTGCCAATGATCACACCCCCTCCAGCATTGCCACTGATCCCAGGATTCCTAGGAGTTTTCTGCCTATTGATGGGTCCACTCACCTGCCCAGTCCATGGTGTGCAGGCAATGAGGAGATGATGTGCTGTAACCTTTAGCAACCAATCAGTGAGCAGTAATGCTGTGCACTAACCTCTTGCAACCAATCATTGAGCGGTAAGGATATGCAGTAACCTCTAGGAACCAATCAGTGAACAGTAATAATGTGCAGTAACCTCCAGCAACCAATTAGTGAGTGGTATAGATGTCCAGTAACCTCTAGCAATCAATCAGTGAGCAGTATTTAAGTACAGTAATCTCTAGCAACCAATCAACAAGCAGAAGTCGTGCTGTAACCTCTAGAAAATAAACAGTGAGCCATAATGTGTGTTGTAACCTCTAGCAGCCAGTCAGTGAGTGGTAATAATACACTCTAAGCTCTTGCAACCAATCGCAATCGTTGCCTGATCTGATTTAGTAAACTGATTTTGAGTCTGGCTGCTATGTATTGTATGTCTCAAAGGATGTGGAGTGCGAAATTGCATGGAAGAGGGAGCCCAAGAAAATGTTTGCCCAGGGTCCAGTCAATATTAAAGACGGCCCTGATTCCACCACCCCTTCCACACATTACTGCATCCCAATATAGACAGCTGACCATTCAATATACTTCTCCAGTTTAGTGTGAGGGCAAGTGTCTATAGTGCAGGAGTCTGGAGTACAACCATAATGACCCCCTCCTCCTACCTGTACATATCTCCCCCTCCAATTTCCCCACAGTACAGATGTCCCCTAACATTCCGAAACCCCCACTCCCAGCCTACCCCCTCAGTACAGATTTTCCCAGGACAAACCCTTCAGTACAGACCACCTTCAGCAGTGCCCACAACCCGGGCAAAGTTTGCACCCAGTTGCAAGTACAATGTGAGTGGGGCGGTGACAAAGACGGGGTCTATTCCAGCCACTTTGGTTTATTCTGGGAGATTGGGGCAGAAGAATGGGGTGAACTCAGTTGTTTTGGATACTGAGCACAGAGTGGGTAGAGGGGAGGAGTCTGGGCATTGCACTGACTGATGCCGGGACACAGACATCTCGGGTGTGAATATCAGGACTGTCCCAGCAAATCCGGGACTGTTGGTAAGTATGGAACAGCGATCAGCACAATAGTGGTATCAGCAAATTTAAATTCAGTTTCCCAGAAACTAGCAGTCAGAGGCAACAGTGCCTTAGACATTATAGTACAGATCTAAGAACAGGAATGCATATAGGCACACTCATAAGTCGCTATTTTTTAGGAGGAATTCCGGACAAAGGGTAAATCTTTTGGCCTATTACTTAGGCACAATTACCACTTCTAGATGTTGCATATAACACACTAAATCTTCACTTTTTGAGTTCAGTTCCACTTTAACCCCAAAATTCTCTTAACCCTCCTAATACTTAAACTGCCTCTTGAAGCAGCGGGCTCACAGTATAAACATTTTTGTACTGCTGTGTGCAAAATGTAAACGGCGCTTATTATCAGTGTAGTATAGATAAACTTTATTGCTTGGCAACAGAAACTGTAAGGCCGCGTACACACGCGCGGACTGTTCGCCCAACCTTGAACAGTGTTTGGGCGGACAGTCCGCTCGTGTGTGGGGCTTCAGCGGACAGTTTCAGCGGACAGTTGGACAAACAAGGTCTTACGGAAATTCCGAAAAACTGTCCGCTGAAACAAGGTTTCAGCGGACTGTTCGCTCGTGTGTAGGCTTGTTCGGCCAACTAAGTCTCGCGCATGCTCAGAAAGGATTTCCACGTCGGAAGGTTGCATTGCAGTGTATAGGACGTCGTATTTTTCGTCCCGTCGTACGTGCCGTTCACGTCATCGCGCACGGTTTCAGCAAACTGTTCGTCCGTCGTGTGTGGCCATGTCCGTCCATGCTAAGTTTGAGCGGACTGTTTGCCGAAACTGTTGGACGGACAAAGTTGGGCGAACAGTCCGCGCGTGTGTACGCGGCCTAAGAAAGAAAATCCAACATTTCAATTTCCTCCATTAAATAGAGTTCTGAGATGAAAATGAAGGCTACAATTTGTAATCTCCTTCTAAAATGCTAGTCGCCTAGCCGTACTACTAAAATACTACCTACATCACCGACTATAAAGGTCCATTTACTGTTGTGCTGTGTTGGTGTCAATCCACGTTATCGTGTGTTGCAATAAAGCGGCCTTTTCATGGTACCTTAAAGAGGAACTGCGGTCTGCTCACATAATTTGTAATAAAAACATCTTTACCATTCTGAAGCTTCCCTCCAACCACTTTGCATATTATTTTATATATACTGTGATTCTGTACTTGCTAAATATGCTGCAGAAATCTCCCTTAAAGCGGGAGTCCGCCGGGACTCCGCTTTTTTTTTTTTTTTTTAAAAGCCAGCAGCTACAAATACTGCAGCTGCTGACTTTTAAAATAGTGACACTTACCTGTCCAGCGCGCCCGCGATGTCGGCACCCGAAGCCGATCTGTAGATCGTTTCTCGGGTGCTGCCGCCGCCATCTTGGGTGTGGGAATCAGGAAATGGAGCCTTTCGGCTTAATTTCCCGGTTCCCTACTGCGCATGCGCGAGCCGCGCTGCGCAATAAGGACGGTCCCCGCTGCCTCTGGGATCTGTGTGTTTTCCCAGCAGGCAGCGGGGCACTTGCGGAAAGGGGCGGGCACTTGCGGAAGGGGGCGTAATCTACGCCCCTTTCCCCAGAGAGCTATCCCGGAAGTGGGTGCAGTTACCTGGATTATCCAGGTAACTGCACCCCCCTCCCCCCTGAAAGGTGCCAATTGTGGCGCCGGAGGGGGGGAGGATTCTGATGAGCGGAAGGTGCATTTTAGGGTGGACCTACGCTTTAAGTGAGTCTGGCTGAATCCATTTTACCTGTGGGCAGCTGAAGCCGCTGCCTGTTCATTTCCTGGATTGACACACAGAGGCACACCTCCAGCTCTGCGGCTCTTATTGGCCCTCTTATGACTCACCCCCCCCCCCCCTCCCTTCCTGGTAAATTTTCATGAGAGAGAGAGCTGTACATGATGTCAGAGTATCTTAGGCTTTTTATCAGACAAGAAACAGGAAGTGGGTTGTATAAGGTATTTACTGGCAGAAAAAAAATGTTTTACTATCCAAAGTTAAATCAACAAGGGCAGAAGATTTAATAGCTGGAAAGATGAAAAAAGTGCCGCTTGAAGCACCACAAAAAGTTTCCTGTACTTTTTCTTGCAACACAAAGCACTACAATGCATAGTAATGTGTTTGCTTTGTGTTGCACTGCAATGTGCAATGCCTGTCCATTGGCAAGGTTAGTTAGGGTGTCATTTATAATAAAGGGCACCGCTTTGCACCCAATGTGCATAGCATACATTACTGTTCATTAATGTAATGCACGATACTGCAGCCTGATAAAGCGAGCAGGCCCTAAACAAGTATAAAGTAAGTAAAGGCAGAGTAAACAGTTCCTGGTCAGTGACACAAACCAATAAATACACTGTATCAACATAACAGTCTAAGCGAATGCAAGCAATGGCAGTCTCCCTATTTCTGACGGTATGCATGCTCTTTCATAGGTCTTGTCCTTTCCCTATCTTAGGCTTTGTAGGCCCCCTTGTGAGACATCTATTTCTGTGAAAATACTTAACATAAAAAAATTATTAATGCATACATATAGCTACTCTTGCAGTTAAGTGTGAATAAATGAATTTGCACATCACCTAACATTCATATATTTCTGTAATATAATTGTTGGCCACTAGGTGGCATCTAAAACCTAAAAAAAATGACATATGCTGACTTTAGGACACATTGGGGATCATTTACTAAAGAAATAGCCACTTTGCACTACAAGTGCACTGAAAGTTCATTTGGAAGTAAAATCACTGTAGATCCGAGGGGGACATGTAAGGAAAATAAAAAACAGCATTTTAGCTTGCATATGATTGGATGATAAAATCGTCAGAGCTTCCACTAATTTCAGATCTAGCCCTTAGATTTAGAGAGACTGCATTTCCAAGTGCACTTTCAGTGCAAAGTGGATTTGCCTTTCATAAATAACCCCCATTGGATCAGAAGAAGCTTTTTTGTTTTAATGTAGCCTGGATGATGTATGAAGAAATCAGTTCAATCTTTTGTTACGAAGTATGAATTATAGATATGACACATTGCTCATAAATAATATATTGAATTATTATGTAAAGAAAGATGATCCGTTGCCTATGGTCTAACAGAGCTGTGTTTAAATGTTGTTTAGTAAGCACTAAGCTATTCCTGTAAAATACCATTATGATCATTATGTCAGTCATTTGTCTTAACTTTTGGAGCATATGGTCTGCTTACCAACAGTGCACTCACCTGGTGACATTAAAGGCTTGGTTCACACCATTGTGTTTCTGTTTTCATGTATTTTTCACTTTAGTTCATTTCCGTTGATGTGCGTTTGGAAATGTGTGGTTGCTTGCATGCATTCCTCCTTGTTTATGTTGACCAACTAAAAACTTACGCGTAGTACCTGGGGCTAAAAAACCCATGTAAAACACATCATACATGAGTTTCATTATTTACTATTGACCTCTATAGGCCTCAAAACGCACAAAAGCAGACTAAAAAACAGACCTCAGCTTTTTTTTTTTTGTTTTAAAAAAAAATGCTGCAGCACAGCATACAAATGTGAACAGCAGAAGGAATTTATCATGACCAATGTATCCCAGACATCCTCAGTTCTCCTATAACTTCCTTTTACGAAAAACCACCCCTTCCTACCTTTTTCCCTTTTACCTTCTTTCCCAAATAAATAGGCAACACAGGAGTTTGGAGTGTAACTGGCCATAGCAGCTTTTTATTTACAAATATTTAATCCAATATAAAATTAACCTCAATTAACATATATACAACCTTTTTATGACAGTATTTTACTCCCAGTCTGTTGATCTTTGACGGCACCCCGAACTTCACCTTTTCCATTTAAACACGTATCACCAGTACACTGCGGGACCAACTTTACCATAACAGGCCTCTGGCCATTTATCAGCCTGGAGACAACCCCCTTTCCCATAGTGCAGCCATTCCCATATTCCAGCCTACCCTTCCGCTGGAATACACCAAAAGGGGGCACATACCACCTATGAGCCCCCCACCATTCCATCACATCAGTTTTCTTGCCACGATCAAAGACCAAAGACACCGCCACAGCCCGCAGTCGCCACACTCGCAGGGCCCTTTTAACCCCATCTTGAAGGCCCAAAGACCATAAATCAATGTCCATGGCTGAAAGGTGCACTCTGTCCCCCCGCAGGTACATTCCCACATTTTTCTCCAACTCCATGTGCCAAATTACCAATCCCCCATTTCGAGTGACAAATCGACCCACTGTCTTATTTACTTTAATACGCACGTGCGACTATGTCAGACCGAACCAATAGAATCCCCGGAAAAATCCTCCGAAGCAACAAAAAATCACCCTTCACATCAGAGATCAAGTCCCTGGTAGACCTGACCCCCAAGTCATTCCCTCCCACATGTAAAACCAACACATCCGGTGGCCAGTCAAGGCGAGCATACCGCTGTACTTCAGGCACAACTCTGCTCCATCCCATCCCCGGGATTCCCAACCACCGAATGCACGCTTCCCTCTGAGAAATCTCTCCTGACTCCCCAAAAAACATAAGAATGCCCTAGAATCCAGATGAGGCATATTTGACCTCCATCTGTAATGACATAACAAACAATCACTGTAAAGGATCTCAACATTGCTTGCTACCCAAAACCCTGCACATAGGACCTGAATCTCCTAGATTCCCACCTCTCGATCCTCTTTACAACAGCCTCATTCAACCCACATCTGGCAGCCTCTGTAGCTGCCCCGATGCGCAAGGAGTGGGAGGCAAACTGCGAACTCTGCAGTCCTGCAGCCCCAAGGCATTTTCTAAAAACTGCCACAAACTGGAACCTTGATAAAAAGGTCTCAACCCGGTGTATAAACCAAGGCCTGTCCCCCACCAGATGAACCCTATTAAACTCCCTTACTACCCTTACCGAACAAACCTGCGACCCTGGCAACGTAAACAGCTGTACATCCACCCCCTTTTCCCTTTGGTCAGTTTTGGACCTGTACAGCCTCAGCACCACTCTATCATCCCCTATATACACATCCTGCATCAGCAGTCCCCCTGCTACCCGTTTCGGTGGGCTGACCAGTTACCCCACCCGAAACGCACCAAAAAACGCAATAGAAAAGGCAGCGCTAAACAGCAACACCTCATAACCTGACACACAACCCTCTCCTAACTTATTGCAAATTAACTTTAATACAGAAAAGGACACTGGCCTCTTCGTATCCTGCTGACGGTAACATTTTTGGTACCCTTTTACCACTTGTCGCACCCAGAAGTCTTTTGTGAAATCCTGCATACCCTGGAGTTTGAACAAAAATGTCAGTGCCGCCAGCTTCCGCTCAATGGCAGATACTGACCCCTTTTTTTCCATCTGTCAAGTGACAAAATACAACACTAACAAACCCCAGTCAGACACCACTCATTACAAACCCTGGTATATTCCGCCCATGTTGATCCACTTACCGACCTCCTGATCCACCCTGCAGTGACTCCAAAGCATTCTCTCAGAGCCAACCTGGGCAAGGAATCCCTTTTGTCTCTGCGGCTGGAGCCAGCTCCCTGAACCTCTGCCACTGAAACCGAGCCAATGCCCGGAATATGTACCGCATACAAAAAAAGTTCTGCTGCAAACACCATAACACCGGAATCACCGGCAGAGATGACGCAGAGATGCGGTTGATTGCCTGTACCACCCCCATGTTATCACAATTCAACCTGATCTTCAAATTCTGACAAGTGGTGCCCCAGATTTCCATTGCCAGCACCACCGGAAACCATTCCAGGAGTACCAGATTCCGCGTGAATCCCGCCTCCACCCAGGACTCCGGCCAAGCTTCCACACTCCATTGCCCTTGGAAAAAAGCCCCATAAACAGTCGACCCCGCCTTATCTGTGACTAACTCTAAGTCTAAATTACTTACAGGCCCATCCATCCAAACCGATCGTCCGATGTAAGTTTCCAGGAACGTTGATCACACCCTCAAATCCTCCTTAAGTTCCCTGCTTAGTGGAATGAAATGCAAATGGGTAGGATTTTTTGCCGACGGCTGTCAGCGCCTTCCACCCCCCCCCCCCCCTGCTGTAGCCGCTGACAGCCGTCGGCAAAAAATCCTACCCATTGGGATAATACAGCACGCAAAGTTCAACTTACCCAAGACCGATTGCAACTTCCTAAGTTTCACCTTCCGCTGTCCCATCAGCTCCCGAATTTCCACTTTGAGCCCTTCGACCTTTTCCCTTGGCAACCTGCAGTCCATGGCAATGGTATCAATCTCAATGCCCAAGAAACGAAGCTCCGTCTTCAGGCCTTCTGGTTTTTCCACAGTCAACGGGACCCCAAACCTATCCGTAATGTGCTGCAACGTGCCCAAAAGGATCGCACACACACTAGAGGAAGGAGGGCCCACCACCAGGAAATTGTCCAAATAATGGATCATGGACTCCAAACCCAATAAATCCCGAACCACCCATTCCAAGAACGAGCTAAACAGTTCAAACAAGGCACATGAAATAGAACAACCTATGGGCAAACACTGGTCAACATAAAACTGCTCCTGCCAACAGCATCCCAACAGATGAAAACTCTCTGGGTGCCCAGTTAACAATTGAAATGCTGATTCAATGTCCGACTTTGCCATGAGTGCCCCATGTCCATATCGCTTAACCCATCCAACAGCCGCCCCAAAGGATGTATAAGAAACCGTACAAGCCTTGGAATCACCCTTCGGAAACAAAACTTCCATTGATTCCTTCACTCTCTCTCTCTCTGCTCTTGTTCCAGCCCCGCCTTCCCACTTTATATCATCCCCCCCCCCCACATTACCTCCAGCCCCCATTTCTCCTCCAATTCTTACTGCTCAATCCTTAACCCCTTGCTTTCCTCTCCTTGTCCCTTTAGTCATGCCCGGCCCTCCATTATTCTTTTCTTTGTCTTTATTCTAGGGCCTCTCTAAACAGAAGCAGGCACAATCTGGAGCAGCTGTGTATGGCAACCAATCAGCTTCTATCTTCAGCTTGTTCAGTTTGAAAGTGGAAGCTAGAAGCTGATTGGTTGACATGAATAATTTCCCCAGAATATGTCTGCTCCAGTACTACAAAATTGCTTTTTCTATCTTTAACATTGCCTTTGATTACACGTGTGTAGTGGTGTAGTTGCCACTAGTAACAGACAATCCACAAATTCACCCCACTGCCAGACTCCCATACATCACTTGCAGAGACAATGAACAGTCTTTTGCTGGTTTTGTTTTAGTTTTATTGGGGAATACAACTTGGTTCAGGAAAAGGGTATATGGAATGCCCATAGGATAGTTCAATTGCCATCATATTTTTACAATTTCACACACTAGCACATATTTAGAGCCAGAAGAGATGATGTGCATTTATAATTGCTATGATCTTCCTCCTACATCGCCATATAGACTGTTGCCCCTCCTCTGCTCAACTCCCGCAGAGTATTGCTTCTAAGAATTCCCCATCCATTACCGTGTAAAGAATGAGGATATCACTCTTGTGTCAGAAACCATGAATCAGACCGAGACAGAAGTACAATTAAATCACACTTGTTTATTAAATAAAAATAAAAAGGTAAATAGAAAAAGCATAGTCAAAGCATAGCCAGAGTACAGTAACCGGATTGAGTAGTCAGCCAAGCCAGAGTTCAATAACCAGATCAGGTAATCAGCCAGGCCAGAAGTCTGGGATCCAAGTAGAGCAACAGCAAGCAGGATAAGGAGCCAGAAGGGATGTCAGCAAGCCAGTCTTTAAAGAGAACCACAGGAGATGGTTTCTTGTGATGTGACCAAGGCGAAGGCAGAGGTAAAGTGAGCTGGACAGCTTAAAGTAGGCAGGTCAGACGAGTATGATCAGGAACAGCTGATAACTGTGGAGAGAGATGAGAGCTGGCAATTAGCCGACAGCTGAGCAGCCAGCCCAGAGAAGGAAGGGCTAAGCCAACCCTGACATCTTGACCATGTAAAAGCAATGTTTCCCAAAACTTCATGCACAAAACTTGTCCTGAAGTAAAGTAGTGTCACATGTTCTTCTATGAGCAAAAAGGACCCACTCTGAATAAGTCCTTAGTCCAGCGCTGGTTACTCGCTGCTACTAGGCCAGAGGCCTGCAGCACCTCTTCCTGGAGGCCTAATAGTTTAAAAGCATTTGATGGATGGTGGACTAGAGTTCCCAGCCAGCCCAATTTGAAAATCGTGTGCCCTCAGGCCACATCGATTTAACACATATCTCCACAATCTCTCCTCTGATCCAGGACTCCTTATCACCTACCGTGTAAATCAGGGGTGTCCAAACTTTTTTCAAAGAGGGCCGGATTTGATGAAGTGAACATGCGCGAGGGCCGACCATTTTGCCTGACATTCTTTGAATCGTTAAAATTCGGTCTAAGTGTGTTCGTTCGAGCTCTAATACACTGCCCAACAAGAATTCTCTTGCCTTTGTGGCTGTGTGTGGGAAGAAATGAGCTTGGGCGTATTTGTACATACTGTATTAATTGGCGTATAACACACACCTTCACTTTAAGAGGGAAGTTTCAGGGAAAAAAAATGTTTAAATAAAGAACTGTGAAGCAAAATAATGGTCAGTGCCCACCAATGCAGCCTAATCAGTGCACATCTGCAGACCCACCTTTGCCAGGAACACACCCACCACAGCCAGGAATGCACTCACCATAGCCAAGAATGCCCCCACCATAGCAAGGAATGCCCCACCATAGCCAGGAATGCCCCACCATAGCCAGGAATGCCCCCACCATAGCCAGGAATGCCCCCCCATAGCCAGGAATGCCCCCCCCATAGCAAGGAATGCCCCCACCATAGCAAGGAATGCCCCCACCATAGCCAGGAATGCCCCCACCATAGCCAGGAATGCAGCACCATTGCCAGGGACGCAGCATCATTGCCAGGGACGCAGCACCATTGCCAGGGACGCAGCACCATTGCCAGGGACGCAGCACCATTGCCAGGGACGCAGCACCATTGCCTGGGACGCAGCACCATTGCCTGGGACGCAGCACCATTGCCAGGAATGCCTCCCCAAATGCCTCACCATTGCCAGGAATGCCTCCCCAAATGCCTCACCATTGCCAGGAATGCAGCACCATTGCCAGGAATGCAGCACCATTGCCA
Source organism: Lithobates pipiens (assembly GCF_037356315.1). Classification (NCBI taxonomy): domain Eukaryota; kingdom Metazoa; phylum Chordata; class Amphibia; order Anura; family Ranidae; genus Lithobates; species Lithobates pipiens. The sequence goes on from NW_027507748.1 coordinate 430,066,903, forward strand.
GGAATGACTCACCATTGCCAGGAACGCAGCACCATTGCCAGGAATGACTCACCATTGCCAGGAACGCAGCACCATTGCCAGGAATGACTCACCATTGCCAGGAACGCAGCACCATTGCCAGGGACGCAGCACCATTGCCAGGGACGCAGCACCATTGCCAGGGACGCAGCACCATTGCCTGGGACGCAGCACCATTGCCTGGGACGCAGCACCATTGCCAGGAATGCCTCCCCAAATGCCTCACCATTGCCAGGAATGCCTCCCCAAATGCCTCACCATTGCAAGGAATGACGCACCATTGCCAGGGACGCAGCACCATTGCCTGGGACGCAGCACCATTGCCTGGGACGCAGCACCATTGCCAGGGACGCAGCACCATTGCCTGGGACGCAGCACCATTGCCAGGAATGCCTCCCCAAATGCCTCACCATTGCCAGGAATGCCTCCCCAAATGCCTCACCATTGCCAGGAATGCAGCACCATTGCCAGGAATGCAGCACCATTGCCAGGGACGCAGCACCATTGCCAGGGACGCAGCACCATTGCCAGGGACGCAGCACCATTGCCAGGGACGCAGCACCATTGCCTGGGACGCAGCACCATTGCCAGGAATGCCTCCCCAAATGCCTCACCATTGCCAGGAATGCCTCCCCAAATGCCTCACCATTGCCAGGAATGCAGCACCATTGCCAGGAATGCAGCACCATTGCCAGGAATGACTCACCATTGCCAGGAACGCAGCACCATTGCCAGGGACGCAGCACCATTGCCTGGGACGCAGCACCATTGCCAGGAATGCCTCCCCAAATGCCTCACCATTGCCAGGAATGCAGCACCATTGCCAGGAATGCAGCACCATTGCCAGGAATGACTCACCATTGCCAGGAACGCAGCACCATTGCCAGGGACGCAGCACCATTGCCAGGGACGCAGCACCATTGCCAGGGATGCAGCACCATTGCCAGGGACGCAGCACCATTGCCTGGGACGCAGCACCATTGCCTGGGACGCAGCACCATTGCCAGGAATGCCTCCCCAAATGCCTCACCATTGCCAGGAATGCCTCCCCAAATGCCTCACCATTGCCAGGAATGCAGCACCATTGCCAGGAATGCAGCACCATTGCCAGGAATGACTCACCATTGCCAGGAACGCAGCACCATTGCCAGGGACGCAGCACCATTGCCAGGGACGCAGCACCATTGCCAGGAACGCAGCACCATTGCCAGGAATACCTCCCCAAATGCCTCACCATTGCCAGGAATGCCTCCCCAAATGCCTCACCATTGCCAGGAATGCAGCACCATTGCCAGGAACGCAGCACCATTGCCAGGAATGACTCACCATTGCCAGGAACGCAGCACCATTGCCAGGAACGCAGCACCATTGCCTGGGACACGGCACCATTGCCAGGAACACAGCACCATTGCCAGGAACACAGCACCATTGCCAGGAACACAGCACCATTGCCAGGAACACAGCACCATTGCCAGGAACACAGCACCATTGCCAGGAACACAGCACCATTGCCAGGAATGCACTGACGACCGCCAAAGGAGAATCTCCTGTTTACACGGCGGCTTCTTTAATAGAAAGTCCCGCCTCCTTTGATGGACAGAACAGTCGTCCAATGGCAGTGCAGGAGAAGGACTTCCTATTACAGAGGCCGCCCGTAAACAGGAAATTCTCCTGTGTACGGCGCTCGGTCCTGTCCTCCCTGTACCTTCCGAAGCATATATATCTTTTGTGGCCCCGGCGCTGGGAGATCATCGGGGGCCACAAAAGATATGTATGTCCAAATAACCAGGCGGGCCGTTCAAAACCGGGCCGCGGGCCGCAATTGGCCCGCGGGCCGGACTTTGGACATGCCTGGTGTAAATGATGAAGACAACATCAGTCTTGGAGTGGCAAACAACAAACTCATTTATTATCACCCATGGACACAACAGATAAAATAACTCAGATACTCTTTCCCCCACCCTTGGAAAACAGGGCGGGGTAAACTGTCCAACGACAACAGACACACAGGTCAGGTGTGTTCAACTCATCAGCAAACGGTCTTATCAGGGGGGCTGCTGGAGGAATCCCCCTTCCTTCTTTCCTCACAGCAAACACACTTATACATCCCATAATATTTGAGGCAGGCAGCCACAATAGACCAATAGAATACAGTCACACCCCAAACGATCACAGCAAATAGTACACAACAGCATGAGACAATATACAATATATACATATATACAAGATTGAGTCAGATTAGTACAGATCAGATTGGATTTCTCATTCACCTTGCACGGAGTATTGTTCCTTTAAAATCCAGGGTCCATAATTAGAAGGCCAGAGGCCAGCATTCAATCCTCTCCAAAAGCCTCTGTCCCGGCTAGGTCTGTCACAGCAGCCTCCCGGTGTCCACCAATGTAGCCTGCCCGTGTCTACCAACGCAGCCTCCCTGTATCCACCAATGCTGCTTCCATGTGTCCATCATTCTGCCTCCCTGTGTTCATCATGTTGTCTCCATGTGTCCATCATACTGCCTCCCTGTGCCCACCATGCTGCCTCCATGTGTCCATCATGTTGCCTACCTGTGCCCACCATGCTGCCTCCATGTGTCCATCATTCTGCCTCCATGTGTCCATCATGCTGCCTACCTGTGCCCACCATGCAGAGGAACAGAGGAGAGGAAGAGTATTGCCAGCCAGATGATCAGAGCGCCAAGGGACATCACTGGAACAGCTTTCCAGTGCTTTTTTCAGAGGGAAGCAGCATCAGAGGAGGGTCGTCAGTGGGAGCGGCGGCAGAGGAAGAAGAACATTGGACAAAGAAGACAGAAGAAAGAAGAAGAGCGGAAAAAAAGAAGCATTGGGAGAAAGAGAAGACCGGAGTAGGAAATGAGGGAGAAGATGGAGGAAAACCGGAGGAAGAAGCGGGGAAGAAGATATTTTTAATAAAAGACTTGTCAAAAATTGTCTACTGTATTTTTTCACTAGGGATGAGCCGAACACCCCCCGGTTCGGTTCGCACCAGAACTTGCGAACGACCCCCGCGTTCGGTACGAACGTTAGAACCCCATTGAAGTCTATGGGACTCGAACGTTCGAATTGGAAAGTGCTAATTTTAACGGCTAATATGCAAGATAGTGTCCTAAAAAGGGTTTGGGGACCCGCCTCCTGCCTCAGGGGACATGGGTCACTGCAAAAAAAAGTTTTAAAAACTGCCGTTTTGGCGGGAGCACTGATTTTAATGACGATTAAAGTGAAAAAAAAGTGAAATATTCCTTTAAATAGGGTGCCTGGGGGGTGTCTGTAGTGCCACGTGTTTCCCGTGTTTAGAACAGTCCCTGCACAAAATGACATTAAACGGAAATAACACCATTTAAAACTGCTTGCGGTTTTAATGTTATATCTGGTTCCTGCAATATGGTTGAAAATCATTGAGAAACATGGCATGGGTAGCCCTCCCTGCCCATTACCAGCCTATTTGGGTCTTGTACGCATATTAAGGGGAACCCCGTACCCATATTAAAAAAAGGAAATGCGTGTGGCCCCCAGGCCCTATATACTCAGAACAGCAGTATACAGGCGGTGCAAACAAGACAGGGACTGTGTAGGTTTGTTGTGTTAAGTTGAATCTGTTTGTCATTTTCAACCGGCACATTTTTAAAGTGTAGCTCCAGTCAAAAAAACTATCTTTAAGCTTTTTGGAAAACATAGGGAAGGGTTATCACCCCTGTATAATTTGTTTTGTCGTCCATCTTTTTTCATCTCACTTGCTGCTGTCTCCTTGCGTTTGCAAGTAGGAGATGTTTGTAAGTTGGATGTTTGAAAGTAGGGGCCTGCCCTATATTATAGCGGTATGTACTGGGTACAGATCACGCAGACAGCACGCACTATCTCCTAACACTACTGACAGGTCCATGATTAAGTCAATTCTATGACGAAACATGTCGGATTTTGGCTACTAGGCGAATGAGAGAGATACATATAGGATGCTGAACATCTTACATTGATCCCTGTAAATTGGCGGTACAGTTAAGGAGCGGTGAGAGACTATCCATCATTCCCGCATATCCTGGGTCCGCCGTGACCACCTATGCTTCAGTATGGGTTACTCAAGAGTGCTGTGAATTTTTTCATATTTGGCGTGTTTATTCATCCTTTGATGTGAGTGCAATGTGAGAGTTTTTTTAAGTGTGATTAAAAAGTTTTATACTGTATCACGCTATGGAAGCAAATCTTTTCTGTGTTGCATGAGAATATCTATGGGAACAGCCGTGACACCTATGGAAACATTCGTGGCGGCTATGAGAACAGCCATGGCATTAGCCCTGCATTCTGGAGTGGAAACCTGGATACCCCATTTAAACCCTGTAAAGGAAAAAGCACATCCAGCCAAACACGAAAGTGTGAGGCATTTACAGCTGGTGAGTGTAATCACATAAGGGGAAAGGAGTCACATCTAGAGCGGTGTGGTGGAGGAGTGTAGATGTAATCTGCTGTTTATTCAAGAGACACTGGTTAAACGTTTGTTTCACTATTCCATTATTTGGATTATGATTTGAAGATTCAACGAATGGACTATAATTTTACTGGGATACATTATAGTCTCAGGAGCGTTCACAGTGGTGTTTGTAACAATGTTGTTAGGAAGTGGACATTGCTTGATAGAACTTGAAACAATGCATTTGATTCTCGTTATTTGTTTATTTATTTATTTTTAGTGTTGAATAATATTTAGTCACAGGATATTATTTTTTTCAACAGATCGTATAAATTATCACTATTCATCTGGTGACATGCACTATATAATAATTTGTGTTAATTAATTTTGATACAAATTATTAATTAATTTTCTGTATGCTCGGGGCAGGGTTTGCACAGTGTAGTAACATTTAGTAATTCATGTTCACTGGACTGGGTCTATAATCTTTAATACTTTTGAATTCACTGGTGTGGATTTATATTTAGCGCTGCTTATCCTACTGTTTAGATAAGGAATATTCAACACTACTGACTGCAAGCTCTATTATTAACCACTTGTTAGCCCAATGTTTGCATAAAGTGAAAGATGAAGTTATGCTGAGTAAATAGATATCAAACATGTCACTCTTCAAAATTGCACATGCCCGTGGAATGGCGCCAAACGTCGCTACTTAAAAAATCCCCATAGACGACGCTTTAATTTTTTTTTTACTGGTTACATGTTTTGAGTTGCAGAGGAGGTCTAGGACTAGAATTATTGCTCTCGCTCTAACATTCTCGGCGATACCTCACATGTGTGGCACATGCGAGCACATGGGGACATGGGCGCTTTAATTTTTATTTTATTTTTTTATTGTTCATTTTACTTTGTTTATTTTAGTTTGACATTTTTTTCCCCAAAAATATATTTTTGATCACTTTTATTCCTATTACAAGAAATGTAAACATCCCTTGTAATAGGAATATGGGGTGACAGGTCCTCTTTACAGTGAAATCTGGGGGGTCAATATGACCCCACATCTCACCTCTAGGCTGGGAAGCCTGAAATAAAAAATAAAAAAAAGATTCTGGCTTTGATCGTACTGGCGAGTTGGTAGAAGCACCGGAGGGCGGTGAGGGGTGGGGGGCGTCTATGGCTGGGTATTTCAGGGTATCACCGAGTATGGCTGGGTATCTCTGAGTATGGCTGGGTATGGCAATTTATGGCAGGGTATTACAGAGTATTGGCGGGGTACTACAGAGTAATAGCAGGGTACTGCAGAGTATTGGGGGGTACTACAGAGTAATGGCAGGGTACTGCAGAGTATTGGGGTACTGCAGAGTAATGGCGGGTACTGCAGAGTAATGGCGGGTACTGCAGAGTATTGGGGGGTACTGCAGAGTAATGGGGGTTACTGCAGAGTAATGGGGGGTAATGCAGAGTAATGGCAGGGTACTGCACTGCAGAGTAATGGCAGGGTACTGCACTGCAGAGTAATGGCGGGGTACTGCAGAGTAATGGCAGGGTACTGCAGAGTATGCACTGGTATTGCAGAGTATTGGCAGGGAATTGAGGGGTTAAATTCGGTGAGCAGCGATGTGGGCACTGCAGATGCAGCCCACATCGCTGCTGACACCGATCTCTTTCCCCTCCACTGTACCGATCGGTACAGAGAGGGGAGGGAGGAACAGGCGTCATAACATGACGCCGGTTTGTTTCCAAGTGATCACTCCGTCACTTGACGGAGCAATCACGTGGTAAACGGCCGCTATGAGCGGCCGTTTACCGTGATCCGTGATGCGACCCGGCGGTCACGGATGCTCTCGAGTGCGCACACCTCGGGGCACGCGAGAGCAGAATTCTGGGAGGCCGTTAATTAACGGCCTCTCAGAGTTAAACAACCCCCCTGAAGCCGTTAATCGGCAATGGGCAGTTGTTAAGTGGTTAAAGCTAGATCACTAGCTATATAGGTGAGGTGAATATAGTGGTGTATACTGCAGTCAGGGCACAGACAACAACCACTACACAGCAGCAAGATAGGAAATCAGCCCAAAACGATTGGTGTGTACTGTGTTGAAGGTACACAGAACACCCACTGCTTCAGATGCTAAGTAACACTACACGAGGCCGCCTCAAAGGCGGCCTTATATAGTGTGGGGCGTGCACTACACAGCCTGAGCTATGATTGGCCACAGGCAGGATGCCTGTGGCCAATCATGGCTCTCCTCGCTGCCGGCGCTGCGATTGGCCAAGCATGCGGGGTCACAGTGCATGCTTGGCCAATCATGGGGCAGCAATGCACTGCGCCACCACAGTGCATTTTGGTCCGCGCGCGCGTCACTCGAATTTTGATGCGAACGGCCCAAACGTTCGGAATTCGCCGAACGGCCGAACAGCCAATGTTCGAGTCGAACGTACGTTCGACTCGAACACGAAGCTCATCCCTATTTTTCACACTACACTACTTTTTTGGGATGAATGTGTAGGGGTACAATGTAACCCATACTCATTCACATAGGGGGGCTGGGATCTGGGGGCCGCCTTGTTAAAGGGGGTGTCCAGATTCTGATAAGCCCCCTGCCCACAGACCCCAACAACCACCGGTCAAGGGTTGTCGAGAAGAGGCCCTTGTCCCCATCAACATGAGAGCAAGGTGCTTTGGGGTGGGGGGCGCAGAGCCCCCCCTCCCAAAAGCACCCATCCCCCCCCTGTTGAGGGTATGCGGCCAGGTATGGTTCGGGAGGGGGAGGCACTCGCTCGTCCCCGCCCTTTCTGACCTGCCGGGCTGCATGCTCAGATAAGGTTCTGATATGGGTTTTGGATTTTGCATTTTTTGAACAAAAAGTCCCTGACCCTTTCCAAAAACGCAGAGTAACAAAAAAGCATTGATGTGAACATGTTCCATAGGAACCCATGTTAAAAAATGTCCCTGCATTTCTGCAAAATGCATCAAAAAACACATTTGTGTGAATAGAGCCTTAGAGCTGGTTTGCATCAGAACAAAATGCACATGCAAAAGAAAACCAATTCTTTTTAAATGGATCTGTTCAGAGCACTGCATTTCAAAAAATTCCTGAATGCTGAATATTGAGTGGTGTATCTTGCCATTCACACCTAGGCATTTTAATGCACTTCAAAGCAAGTACACGGGTTTGCCATTGTTTTTAAATGATGCTAATTTACATCTGTGTGATGTGCTGACCTCCATTGTCCAGTATATGATTCATCCACAGCTTATTGATTACAATGGAAAGGCATTACAATACGTGATTGTTTATTACACACGTGCGAGGGTGTGATTCCAATAGATGGTTGGAACACTCTGTAGTAACCTAACCCCTTCACTAACACTGATGTAAGGATTATGGTAATGGATGCTATAGCTACTAAAAAAGTTGCTGGCTTTCTTGTAATAGTGATTTGGATAGCTGCTGGGAAGGTGACACTTCATCCTCCACCTCAGGCTCATCTATCCCTTCTGACGGTTTATGACCTCTAAGGAGGATTTCTGGAAGTGAAAGATTAGTGACCATCCATTTGCTGTTCTCCCCTGTATAGTATGAACCCAGAAGGACTTGACTCCAGACACTTCCTAGATAGAGCTAGCAGACATCTCTGTCTGGGGCAAAAAGCTGACTAAGCACAGTCTGTGCTTGATTAGCTTCAACGGAATGCAGAAGTGACATTGAGGGTCTAATAGACGCCTGATGTCTCCTTTATGAGAACTTGTCACCTGCACTATTATATCACATAAGGGGCTAAAAAGCCCTCTTGTGATAGTAATAAGGTTATGTTAAAAATCTATTTTATTTTACTTTAAGGCTGGGTTCACACTTGAGAATGCAGCGACTTAAAGCTGTGCGTCTCCATTTATCGTTTCAGGTCCGATTTCAGCCCAAATTTTGGGCTGAATTTAGACCTGAAACGGACCAAAAGACAAACAGGACTCCTGTGCAATTCGCATCGGAGCCGCTGCAGAGATGTTTGAACTGGCTCCACTATCTCCTGCTATGCGAATTGGATGTGGGGAAACCCTCATTCAATACGCAATAGTGTGAATCCAGCCTAAAGATTAATTTCACTTTTTTTTTTTAAATGACTCTAAAAGCAATTTGTTTATTAAAATAAAAAACAGGTTTTAATTAAATGCACTGTTTAAACCTCTCTTTTTGCGCCCCCCCCCCCCCCCTCCCCCACTGGCGCTCTCCCATCCTTTTTACAAGTGCCTCCATAGCAACCTGTGTGCGCACAGAAGGTTTTTAACCTTAATGCACAGAATGCATTATAGTAAATCACTTTTTACCATTAAGCCTTATTCACATCATGGTGCAGAGACGTCAGTTTTTCTGCATGCTTTCTGCAAGGGCTCAAAAAATCAATGGTTCTCTATGTGCCCTGTTCACACCACACCATGCAGATTTTTTCTGTGCAGGAATCTGCAATGTGTATGCAGTTTTCGGCATGGGAAAAAACTGACATGACAACAATATTGGTGTGAACAGGGCACATAACTGACAACACGCATGAAAACTGATGTCAATGTGCTCGCAAACTGATGAAAACTGAGGTCTCTGCAAGATAAATCTAGGCAGTATTCCCATCAGTTTTCATGCATGTATGGTGTGAACAAGACCTTAACGTGGTTGTATACCCTTCCAAATACTCTGTGAAGTGACTGACCTCAGATGATACACAGAGATGAAACAAATCCTTCTACATAATTTGTACCTGTTTATCTGCAGTCTTCTCTTTCAAAGTCCTGAATTTATAAAGCTTGTCTGCACTGTCAGAAAAAAGGGGGTGGAGAGTTGAAGTTACACTCTATGGAGCTCAGTGAGTAGAGCTCTGAGAGCTGATTGGAGGGAGGAGACACCCCCCCCCCCCCCCTTCACACAGCACACAGGAGCAGAGCTGATGCTGTTGATCAGTTGGAGGTCCCTTCTGCCACCTTTTTTCTCTTATTGTCAGGAAAACTTGTCAGAAGGGATTCATGCAGATAGCAGAGGAACAAATGAGCAAACAGAAATGACACTTGGCCCTGGTTCACATTGTAGTGATTTATGGCATGCCAAATTGGCGGCTATTGCCGGCATTTGGGGCATGGTACAGATTCCCAAAAGTAGTTCCTGTACTACTTTTGGCGACTTCAGGGTGCGATTTCAATAGACATCTGTGCAGAAACCCGCACAGATATCTTTGAAATCGCTCCTGAAGTCAGGACTGACATGTGGGAATGAAATCATTCAGTTGAACTCGCACAATTTCATTTCCGCTGTCCGCTTAATTTGGACAAGTACACACTATAGAGCAGTGGTTCTCAATCTGGGGGTCGAATGATGATTTGCCAGGGGTCACCGAATCCTGGGCTGTTCCTAAAGCCTACACCACTCTCCCAGACTCTAGCTGAATGACTGCTACAGTGTGGTTGGCTAGTTCTGGGAGGTTGTTATATAATGGTCTCACGTGATTGGGCCCAGAGGACACAGCTGATCACAGATTGAGATAAAGAGCCAATCAGGCTCTTTAACATGTGCTCAGCTGTGTCCAATCAAAGCTGATCACAAATGTAAACACAAGCTGGTTATAGGCGTTCCTTTTCTCGTGCTAACAGCCTGAAGAGAGGAGACGAGAGCAGATAACAAGCGTCTCTAAGGCCGGGTTCACACCGCTGCGATGCGGGAACGCCGCGAATCCGCAGCGTTTTCCCGCATCACACACCTCCCGCCGGCAGTTCACACTGCCCTATGCGGACGGCTGGGAGTGTCAATGTTATGTTAATGACACCCCCAGATCCGTCGGCATATCGCAGTGCGATCTGCCGACTCGCACAGGAATCGGATCGCATGGTGTGAACCCCCATGCGATCCGATTCTGTTGCGGACCCAAAAAAGGGTCCCGTGCGAGTTTGCTGCGGGAGCGCTGCGAATTCAGCCATACTATCTGTATGGCTGAACTCGCATTGCTATGGAGATCGGATGTGATTTGCTGTGCGAATCACATCCGGATCTCCCCCCGCAGCAGTGTGAACCCAGCCTTAAAGGGACATGTACACTGATTATCAATGCAGTCCCAACAGTGCCCACGAGTGCTGCCAATCAGTGCTCACCAGTGCTGCCAATAAGACCCCAGCTGTGCTGCCAATAAGTGCCCACTATTGCTACCAATCTGTGCTCACCAGTGCCGCCAATAAGACCCCACCTGTGCTGCCAATAAGTGCCCACCAGTGCTACAAATCTGTGCTCACCAGTGCTGCCAATAAGAACCCACCAGTGCTGCTAACCAGTGCCCAACAGTGCTGCCAATAAGAACCCACCAGTGCTGCCAATAAGTGTCCACCAGTTCTGCCAATCAGTGCCTACCAGTGCCTCATTGGTGTCACCTCATCAGTGCCCACCAGTGCCTCCTCATCAGTGTCACCTCATCAGTGTCTACCAGTGCCGCCTCATCAGTGTCACCTGTCAGTGCCCACCACTGCCGTCTCATCAGTGTCACCTGTCAGTGCCCACCAGTGCCGTCTCATCAGTGTCACCTGTCAGTGCCCACCAGTGCCTCCTCATCAGTGTCACCTCATCAGTGCCCACCAGTGCTGCCTCATCAGTGCCCACCAGTGCCTCCTCATCAGTGTCACCTCATCAGTGCCCACCAGTGCCTCCTCATCAGTGTCACCTCATCAGTGTCCATCAGTGCCGGCTCATTAGTGTCACATGTCAGTGCCCACCAGTGCTGCCTCATCAGTGCACATCAGTGCAGCCTATCAGTGCCCACCAGTTCCGCCTCATCAGTGTCCGCTGTCAGTGCCCACCAGTGCCTCCTCATCAGTGTCACCTCATCAGTGCCCACCAGTGCTGCCTCATTAGTGTCATATGTCAGTGCCCACCAGTGCCTCCTCATCAGTGTCCCCTCATCAGTGCCCACCAGTGCTGCCTCATTAGTGTCCCCTGTCAGTGCCCACCAGTGCCTCCTCATCAGTGTCACCTCATCAGTGCCCACCAATGCTGCCTCATTAGTGTCACATGTCAGTGCCCCCTCATCAGTGTCACCTCATCAGTGCCCACCAGTGCCACCTCATAGTGTCACATGTCAGTGCCCACCAGTACCTCCTCATCAGTGTCACCTCATCAGTGCCGCCTCATCAGTACACATCAGTGCCCATCAGTGCAGCCTATCAGTGACCACCAGTGCCGCCTCATCAGTGAAGCAGAAAAAATACCTGTTTACAAGATTGTATAACAAACTATGAACAAGTTTTTTTTACTTTCTAAAAAAAAAATTTTTTTTAATTTTATTTTTTATTTCAGTCTTTATTCATTTATTTAGCAAAAAAGGAAAACACCCAGCAGTGACTAACTACCACCAAAAGAAAGCTCTATTTGTGTGAAAATAAATTATAAAACGGTCCTTTGAGTACAGTGTTGTATGACCGCACAATTGTCATTCAAAGTGTGACAGCACCAAAAGCTGAAAAATGGCCTGGGCAGGAAGTGGGTACAAGTGGCTGGTATTAAAGTGGTTAACAGGCTCCTCCTCGTGTGCTGTGCCTGGGAAGTGCACTACCCAAGTTCTGGGCATTTGGGAACCCAGGAAATGTGATGGAGCCGCCTGTATACTCATGCTGGCCATACACTATACGAAAAATCGGCCGAACCCATTTTTGATAAACGAATATTCAGCCATGACTGCTAACGATAGCGATATATAACGATAGCGATATATAACGATAGCGATATATAACGATAGCGATATATAACGATAGCGATATATAGCGATAGCAATATATAACGATAGCGATAAACAAACGAAGGACAAGTTTGGAAATTTTCTGCCGAACGAACGATAAATTGAAAGGTTAATGTGTTTCCCGTCCGAACTGTCTGCACTAGGTATATGTAAAAAAAAAATGAACAAAAAATCATTATGTCCGCTGAACGATTTATCGGTCATTACATGATGGCACTTCAGCGGACATAATGATTTTTGTTCTTTTTTTTTTTTACATATACCCAGTGCAGACAATTCCGGACGGGAAACACATTAACCTTTCAATTTATCGTTAGTTCGGCAGAAAATTTCCAAACTTGTCCTTCGTTTTTTTGGCTCAAAAACGTCCCAAAAATTATCGATTTTCTGCCCATTAACTGGCCGAAAAAGAATGAACTGTCTAAATGACCACATTTCGGCCGATTTTTCGTATAGTGTATGGCCAGCATAACAAAGGAAACCTAAAAGTGCTCATTGCAGCTGAAAGAATACAGCTGTGAAGTGTACTCCAACTACAAGTAACCCTTTCCATTCTCCCACCGGCAGGGTATAGTGTTTGTGTTGAATAAAGTTTCTGTGGATTGAAGAGTGGTGGATACCGCAGGGGGTGCTGGGAGTGGTAGTTCCGGCTCTCTCTCTCCTCCCAGCATCACTCATTGCCTGGCTGGGATTCAGTTTATGGACTGAGCAACGGCAGTGAGAGGAGGTGACATCCCGAGCTGAACTCTATAGCGGGAGATCCGGGGCTGAGTAGGGAGCAGAGGGCGGCACTACTCCCTACTGATCGGTAAGATGGGTCCTGTATGTGGGGGTAATAGAGTGGTATGTGTGATTACTATGGGATGGAGAGGAGTTGTAGGGATCATTGGTGTGGCTCTACACAAGACCCCCTCCCATTACTACACACATCCTAGAAAACAACATGGGAGAGATGATGGATCTGGGATGGATGGATAGGGATGGATGGGAGGGAGTATTAGTCATGTAGTCCTGTGATGATGATGATGACCCATAAGGGTGGATGGATATTATCCCAGAACTGGACACAACTAGCTGAGTACAGGATTTGTCAGATTACTAATGGGTCATGTGACCAGTGCCTGCTATTCATATGAATGGGCAGGAAGGATGACATCTTAGTCCTAATTGTATGTTTGCTTTACATTCAGTGTGTAAACATTGATTGCCACCCACAACACTCACTTCATTAATGGGCAGTGGTAAGAATGGCACCTTGTGTTACTACAGCCTGGGTTTGGATGTACTGCTTGTCTGACCATCAGAATATCGTACAAAAAATAGCGATTGTACGACAATCTAATCGTTCGTACACCGATTTTGTCATACGAGACCAGATCGTACAAATTTTTTCTTTTTTTTTTTTTTTTTTTTTCTTTTTTTTTTTTAATCAGTACACGTTTTATCTGAAAATACAATACTTCGCTTCCGAGTTGTTGTTCTGTCGTACGAGAATTTTCGTACTTTAGTAACCCATTCGATATGGAGTCTAGCATGCAAAAATAGTGTGTGTGTGTTTTTTTTTTTTTTTGTTTCCCCCCCCCCCATGCTAGTCTTGTATCGAAAATGAAGTGGTTGCTAAAGTATGAAAATTCTCATACGACAGAATAAAAATTCGGAAGTGATGTATTGTATTTTCGGATGAGAACTGTACTTATTAAACAAAAAACATACGATCTGGTATTTGTACGAGGGGGAAAAAAATGTTCGTGTTTGTCCTTTCGGAAAATTTTCAGAGGACAGCTGGTTACTAACGTCCAGATTATCATACGAAAGATTCAAAATCTTTTTTTTTTTTTTTTATTTTTTTTTTTTTTTTGTACAATATTCTGATCTAGTGTACATTCCTCAAGGGGCTGTCCTCATAGTTCCAGGGTGAAGACCACTTGGCAGAGACACTAGTATAACATCAATGATCTTTTTAGCTATCTGTAAGAGGTTTTTATTTCCACTAACCACCACTGACCTCCAGTGTAAAGTGGGATGTTCTCCCCACTGACCACCAACGTAAGGGGGTATTCTTTTAACTGACCACCAGTTTAGGGGTCATTGTTTTCACAAATATTGCTGGGTCAGCAGGGCCGAGATTCAAACTATGTATGGGCAGGCTGATTGTACCCCAAGTTGGTCGATTAACATGGGTACAACCAGCCTGTAGGATTTATTTATTTATGTGATTGTTGCCAGTGGCTATAGCTGCTACCAATAATGACTGTATTCTTCCGGCAGGGAAGGCTCCCTGTATCTTGTCGCTGACCACCAGTGTAAGGCGTACAGTCGTATGCTGGCCATACACTATACAAAAAATCGGCTGAACCCATTTCCAAAAACGAACATTCGGCAGTGAGAGCAAACGATAGTGTCATCATGTAATGACCGATTAAATCGCTCAGTGGGCATAAATTAACCAATTTTTTTTTTTTTTGGTTGTTATTTAGATATACCTAGTACAAACAGTTTGGATGGGAAATACATAAATTGAAAGGTAATCGTTTGGCAGAAAATTTTCAAACTTGTCCTTCATTTTTTCAACTCAAAAACATCCCAACGATTATTTATTTTGTGCCCGTTAAATGGCAGAAAAACAAACAAACTGACCAAATGATCGCATTTCAGCCGTTTTTTCTTATAGCGTTTGGCCAGCATTATCATTGACCGCCAGTGTACGGGCCATTTTGCCCTGCTACAAAACAACAAAAAAGTGCACACGTAAAACCTGTTGCCCTTTCCCTTTAAATCCTTATGAACCAACAAAAGTGTAATTGATAACAAAATACATTAGTTATCATTATATTACATATAGGGCTTTTACTGAATAAAATTGTCGTGTTCGATCCCTTTTTTTTTTTTTTTTTTATCGATTAATTTTGATTAATTATAACGCACATACAGATCCAACTACTTTTAGCTGATCTTGCATTGCAGCTCTGCATTAGTCAGTGGTAAATGCAGTATACACTATATACAATCATCTGACACTAGTTAGTTTCCACAATCCATGACTTACCTTCACAGTTCACACAAATACGTTTTAAATTCAAACTGTAGCACTGACGTAAGTAACTTATTTATTTTTTTCCACAGTAGCATGACAATCCCTCTACCTCTGGTCTAACTAATCACTCTCACCTTATGGCATGGACCCCTGTGCAAACAGGTGGTCATGCAAGCGGGTATCAAAAGGGTTAACACGGACCATAAACTTCTCTCACGTCTTCTTAGATGTCAGCAAGGACGCCAGGTCATGGGTAGAAAGAAAAGATCTAAGTGCTCACCGCTCAAGTATAACATTAAGACCCCTTTCACACCAGGGCGTTTTGCAGGCGCTATAACGTTAGAAATAGCGCCTGCAATCCGCCCTAAAGAAGCTGCACCATTGTGTGCAGTGTGAAAGCCCTAATGGGCTTTCACACTACAGCGGTGCGCTGGCAGGACGTCAGAAAAGTCCTGCCAGCAGCTTCTTTGGAGCGGTGAAGGAGCGGTGTGTTTACCGCTCCTCCACCGCTGCTCCCCATTGAAATCAATGGGGCAGCGCTGTAATGCTGCCGGCAAAACGCCACTATTGCGGCGTATTGCCAGCAGAGTTAACCCTTTCATGGCCGCTAGCGGGGGGTAAAGACTTCCCTTTAAGGCTCGGGTTACACTGCCACGACTTGGGATCCAACTTGGATCCCAAGTTGCGTGACGTGAAATCCCATGTTGGTCAATGAGAGCTGTTTTTAATTGGCACTACTGATGTCGCTCTGGCTTTAGAAAAGGTTCTCGTACTACTTCAAGATAACTTCTATTCTATACTTATATTAAAGTAGTACTCAAGTTGCCAGGAAGTCACCCGGCAAAGTCGCAGCAGTGTGAGCTGAGCCTAAACCAGAAATGTTAGATGGACATAACATGCCCCTGTGGTAGTGTACTGATAATTTGTGTTGACTGAAGTTCTTGTTCTAATATTTTATCTCTTATTTCCCCTGCAGGGTATGAGTACTCCCTCATACAGGTAGGATACTATACATTAATCTAATCGTAGTGAATATATATATATATATATATATATATATATATATATATATATATATATATATATAATTTCTATCTCTCCTTATTTGAGGGACAGTATTTGTTTTGTTTTTTCTATGCTGGCCAGGGATGCCATGGATGTCTTAGCGCCTATAGAGGTGTCACCACCCAGTCTGGCCAAAATTACATAGAGCAGGGAGCAGCGAAGTTATGTTTCTTAGTTTATCGTTTTGAAGTGATGCTACTTGCAGTATCACACAAGTGAGTACGCCCCTCATATTTTATTATATATTTTCATGTGACAACACTGAAGAAATTACACTTTATTGCAATGTAAAGGAGTGAGTGTACAGCTTGTATAACAATGTACATTTGCTGTCCCCTCAAAATAACTCAACACACAGCCATTAATGTCTAAACCACTGGCAACAAAAGTGAAAATGTCCAAAATGGACATATCCAATTTGGAAAATGTCCAAATTGGGCCCAATTAACCATTTTCCCTCCCTGGTGTCATGTGACTCATTAGTGTTGCAAGGTCTCAGGTGTGAATGGGGAGCAGGTGTGTAAAATTTGGTGTTATCACTCTCTTACTGGTCACTGGAAGTTCAACATGGCACCTCATGGCATAGAACTCTGAGTATCTAAACATTCCTTGTAATAGGAATAGTGCGTAACAGGTCCTTTTTTATGAAGAGATGTGGGGTCTATAAGACCCCACATCTCTCCTCCAGGCTGGAAAGACTGAGATAAAAAAAAAAAATTAACGATCTTTCTTTCCAGCCGAGTCCTCTGCATTGTTTACTTTCGCTGGACGTTTTGTGATATCAACGTCGTGCCCGGGCCTCGGAAGGTCATAGATATGTCTGGGGACCATCTGGTCACAGGAAATCTCTATGATCAATGTGCTGCAGCAAATTCCAGTGATCTACTGCTGTAAGGAGAGACCGGACAGCGTTACCCAAAGCTGTGTACTGACGGGGTGCCGTAATGTCAATATACTAAACCTAATGGGGAAGCACTGTGTTTACATTTGCTTATACAGTGTTTTAATTGGAAGCAGTCTGTAGAAGCATGGTTAGCCATCTTCAGCTGCTGGGCCTAGCTCTGGACCCCGGCTGATGGTGACAGCTGGTGGTTACATTGCTAATGCCATCATAAGCCCACAGGAGTCAAAGCGTGGTTTTAAAAACCATGACTGGTACTCGTTTGTTAAGGTATATTTTGTGGCTAGAAGGCATGTGTGCAGTTTTCTGCAAAAAAGACTTGTGTATGATCTAATCATTCCATTTTGGAACATGCCTGTTGTAAAGCAGGATATGACCACACTCCATTTGCTGCGGTGTGTAAAGCTTTTTGTTCTCCTGCTTGCTTTTCAATAATGGGCCTAAAGGAGCTACAGTCTGTGCTCTTAGTGTACTGTAAATGGTTTCTATATATCATTCATTTTCTGACTAAGCATATCTCATGGTAGTATAGGTAGTCCCTGGGTTACAAACACAAACAAGAAGGTTCTGTGGGTTCAATTTGTATGCAAGTTGGAACAGGTACGCAGGTTTTTTTATTTATTTTTTATTCCTGGACGTAATAGGGGAAGGTTTAACACTCCTGTAACCTTTTTGTTTTGCGGTCTGCCCCTTTTCAGAAGATTTCACGTCGCTTCCTGTCCCTGGATTTTGAAAATTTTGAGTTGTCATGGGGAAAAAAAAATTGGTGATACCTTTTTCCCCATAACTCTTACCGGAGTGCATTTCCTTTCCCATGGGTAGATTTCCTCTCACTTCCTGTTTTCTTCCTCAGTTTGTAAGTAGGAGTCGGATGTTTATAACTCAGGGACTGTCTGTATGTCTGCTTTTAATAGAACACAGGATTCTGGGTTAAAGACATGGCTCCACTTATACTACCAGCACAGTTTCAGTAAAATAAAATTGTCTGGAGCTTCCTCCGCTTAGTGACACTGGCAAAAGGGGGTGAAAGGGTTAACTCTAGGGGCAATCAGGGGGTTAAACCTTTATTGGGGGGTGGTAGGGGGCTACCCTGGACCGAACACTAACTGCCCTGACAGTTTTTACTTTTACAACTGACACTAAATGCAGTGATCAGAAAATAAATGATCACTGCAATCAGTGACCCTGTGACTGGGAGTGGGGGTGGGGGGTTGATCGGGGGGGGGGGGGGAGTTGTGTGCCTACATGTTAGTGTAGTGTTGGTGCACACTTACTTTCACTCTTCTCCTCGTAGTCCGGTCAAAAAGACCGCCCAGAGGAGAATGACATCACTTCCTCCCTGCCTATACACAGCGGGGAAGCCGAGAGGGGATGGCCAGAAACCAACGGCCATCCCCCTCATCCCGGATCACTCCTGAAGCGAAATGGACCGCTGCATTCAGCGGGAGGGGGTCTGATCGGACCCCCCACCCGCTGGAAGGCAAGCACGTACATGTACGTGCTTGTGCCTGTACAGGCCATTCTGATGACGTACAATGGCATGCGGCGGTCCTTAAGTGGTTAAAGAAAAATTAGCTAAGGGGGTACCACATCCATATATAGACTTTAAAAAAAAAAAGTATAGGACCATTGGAGCGGACTTTAACGGTACCAGAAAAGGAACATTACATAATCTTATAAAATATAATTTATTACAAACATATTACTTTTATTTTGTAAATCTCTTTTCTTACAAAAAAATAAAAAATGAGCTCTCATTGATATAACCACATAGTGTATGTACAACATATTAGATCCCTGTTGCTGCTAGGTCAGAGAGGTCGATGTTTCTCTTTATGCTTCCTCAGGACCTTCATTACTTGACTGTAAGCAGAGGGATTCTGTATGGTAGACAAAGGAGGGAAACATCATGTTTCAGTAACGTATATAAAATGCAGCAAAACATTTAATATCGTCCCCATATATAATATGGAGAACAGTGTGATACAAGTGCCACATGTCAGAGGACACTCATACATGTAACATGCAATGTGCTGTCCAAGGGCGTCTGGATTAGTGATAGCCTCCCAAGATCAATCAGCTAATCTAAATGCCCCCCTTCCATGAAAAGGACAAAGGAAAATCCGCCTACAGAAAATAAGCATAGTAACTTCCAGTCAGCAGTAATACACTACTTACTGGGTGGAAGAATCCCCAGGATAAGGGTTAATAACCAGTATGTCGTGTTTTATCAATCTGGCTAGTTATCCAACCAACTCCTATATAAAAATTATAACAAACATAAAATGAACGGTATGTCAGATGTAACATATTCTATCTAACGTGATCCCAATGGTTAGATAGAATGTTACATCTGACATACCGTTCATTTTATGTTTGTTATACTTTTTATTTTATATGTTCTATTTCTTATTGTAAACTGAAATATGTGACTAGTACAGCAGAACCTGGAAATATGAGTGCTGCTTTACTGACATACATATTGTGAGTAACATGCTGTGATATCCTTCTTGGAAGGAAGTGATGTTCAATGAAGGGAAGTTGCCTTTGTTTAGGCTGTTTTTGCTAGTGCTTTATAAGAAACCATTCTTCTAGAAACGTTTCTGGTCTTTGCTAAGCAAAAATTATTTTCTTTTAAATTGACAACAAACATGAATTTACAGGGTGAATGCAAATATTAAGCAGGGTTTTTTTTATTTTTTTTCAGGCTTTTTGCTCTACAGTTGCTGAATTAGTGGAACTATGGACAGTGGTAAGTAATACATAATTGGCAAATGTCTTTGTTGCAGTGCTTTAGGCCTCATTCACTGTGTCTAGTTATATAATATATTATTTTTTTTTTTAAACTTTGTTTTTTATTGCTATCACAAAAAATGTAAACATCATTTGTCATGACAATAATGCATGACAGGTCCTCTTTATGGAGACATTTGGCGTCAATAATACCCCACGTTTCCTACAATGAAAAGCATCAGATCAGGGAAAAAAAAGGCCTTGTTTACATTGGCCCGTGAACCTCGCTCCAGGACGCCTAGGTCCTAGAGATGAGCGGAGGCCATCTTTCCTCTGCTATTCTTTATGGGCATTCACCGCAACCATTGGATTCCTTTCCTGGGTTTCCTGATGGGCCAGGTAAGCCAGAGAACCATCAAAAAGCGTGGGAGGGGGTGTACTCTTGCTGCAGGCATGACGTATTTTCCCAGTTATGCAGTTCTCAACTGTTACGCCTCCCATTTTAATTTTCCTGTGTTTTAGATGTTCCTGCTTTAAAGTGTGCAAAAAAAATAGGTCTGTACTTCACAGATTACTCCTATGAAAAGCTAAATACAGGTGTGCTAGTGTGAATGAAACCTTAAGGCCCCTTTCACATGGGCGAATCTGCTAGCTCAGCGGGAGATCACTCAGTTGGTCCCTGCTAAGCAGGCGGAGGACAGGCCCATCTCTGCTCACTGTAGCTGTTTTTAGCGGATCTTATCGGATGGCAGGCGGTTGTCAGTGGACACATCTCTGCTGACATCCGCCAGCCCATACAAGTCAATGGGTGGCTCTGACAGGTCTGTCTCTGCACAGTATGCAGAGAAACACCTGTCGCCCGCCTGCTCAGCAAGGATTTTATATTGTAGGCCTGTAATTCTTGGGAATAACACACTTAAATCTGTCCAAACAAGAGTCTAGTAGATGTCACGGGTATGATAAAGCTTGAAATGCGAAATCTTAAACTATAATATAATAAACTATAACTAATAATAAAATGTATTCAATGATGTAATCAAAAAAGTTGCAGAATTGTCGCTGTCATCACTTTCAGTGTTTGATGACGAATTTCCCCACAAATCACTATCGCTCAATTCTGAAAGTGTTCTAATTCATCGCTGTTTTCTGGCTGGTCTAAAATTGCCTTTGAGGGGACGCTTTTTGGTAGCTGTGGACAGTTTCAAGTTTCCAGGCAGAAAGAACAGTATATATAATATAAAACTGCATGCAGGGCACTGGACAAGGCACTAGGGAAAAAAGGGAGGTGAAATTATTTGATACAGTACACTGTAATCTTACAGCTTAAATTACTATATGTGTCTTTGTTTTCTGAATTTGACGCCAGGCTCTGTCCCTGTGTGTCGCGAAGTTCGCAGGGAATGGAGCCTGGCACAACGATTAGTCGGACGGAGGACACAGCGGGGAGACATCGCAGGATCCTGGGGACAAGGTAAGTAACTTTCCCAGGATACTGCGATGCAATCCTGAATGTGGCTCGGGGGGTTACCGCTTTTGGTAATGAAAATTCCCCCCCCGAGCCACACTCGGGATTTACGCACATTGACATTGGCTTTCATGCACAGACATTGCACCCTGTGTTGTCGTCATTGCTTTTTCTCTTCTGCCCTGTTCACACCACAATGTTGTTAAGTAAATTTTTTACCACTTAGAAAACTTCATACAGGTTGCAGATTCATGCGCAGAAAAAAAAAAGCACTTGGTGCTAGTGTTGTGGTGTGAACGGGGCACATTGCGGATCACGTGCAGAAAAACTCCTGTCTCTGCACATAGTGTGAACAAGTTCTTAAACCCCTGCATGAGTAAGCCTTTGTTTTTTCTGATTCATCGAATAAACGTGTAGGAAGCCTTAAAATGCACTTTGGCCTGTAAACGAAGTCCTTGAGAACCTCCTACTAATCCTTGCAATGTTTATTTGATGCAAATATGTTTGTGCTACGATCTATTCTGAGAACAAATATTCAGCCACATGATCCAGCTGCAGAATTCTGTGAGCGATTGCAGTGCTTTTCACTCTCTTGGGGGAGCTACTGCAACAAAAACAAGTGGGCGCAAAAGATGGCTGCAGTGTGTGTGGGTGGTATTGCCCATATGTAGGCAATATTTCCGACATTTCAAGGTTAAAGGATAACCCAACCAAATTTCCTTTGACTTGGAGCATAATGGTGTTTTCTACGTTTTCTTGTCTGAATTAACAAGATTGAAACCCTGCATCCTATAGCCTTTTGGGGGTCTGTTTCCATCCCTCTGATATGAAAAAAAGACAGAAATGTACTCCACTGTTATCACCATAGAAGGATTTACCACCCTGCATCAATGAATTTGGGTTTATGGGGGGGGGGGGGGGGGGGGGACTTTAATGTGTCAAGCATGTTTTGACAATGAAACTTATAACCCTCCCTTACGCTGTCCAAAATAAAAAAAAATAAAAATACATATTTTGCGTTTAGTTCTACTTTAACTACTTCCCGCCTGCATGATGTCCTCGGGTTGAAGCGGTTGTACCGGAATGATGCCTACACCTACAGTATTAAATAAAAAAAGGAACATGTCCTACTTTTTGTTGACTGGACTGCACTGGTGTGAACGAGGGCCATTGGAATAGATGAAAAATACAGTGCATACATTTAGATTTATGCAAGCAAATAGGCAATTTTATTTATTTTTTGTAATTATGCCTTGACACACGTTAAATCCGCGTTCCAACCATTGCTGCATTTTATTAAAAGTACAATCCTGGTTTCATTTGAAAAGTCCTTTCAAGTGTTTTGGATTGCGGTTTCCTTCAACACACTATAGTCGTGTGTTATCCACAATGCATCATTAAAGCAAATGAATTACTACAGGTAAAACGACATCATAAGATAACATGGGTACAGCTTTGACTGGTATTAGCTGGTAGTGTCATGGGCAAAAATGAGGCTCTTTCAGGGATCAAAAAAAGAATTGTCCTTTTTCTGTTTGTGGGCTTAATGCAGAGAAAAGCCTTTCTTGCTGAGTGAGCTGCGTCTTTGCTCTAGGCTACTTCAAAACACATCAGAGTCTATGCTGGAAATCCGTCTGTTCTGATATCATAAGACTGGGAAGCATAGGGAATCTGTGAGGGTTTTCAAGTTCTTTTTAGTCTACTCTTTGCCTTTTATGTATAGGCTGATGACATACTGTATTGATATATTCCATATTAACTTGACTACTATGTGTTTATTCACACATCAGTTAACCCACCAGCATATGTGGGGACTGTCGGAAGAAACCCTGCTTGGAATATCACCATATTCAAACTTGTAATGGTAAAGTGGTTTAACTGCCAAAGGATTTTGAATTCTCTACAGCCAGTTGTGTGACCAAGCCACTCCTGCCAGGCACTCAGTCTTCTCTGTATTAGTGGCACTGAGCCCATGATGAAAACACAGATCAGCTTGCTTCCCTTGTTCCTTCCTTGTCCGCACATGTGCGGTACAGCAGAGCTCGACACTCTAAAGCTGGCCATACATGGATTGATTGGATCCATGTATGGGCAGGCTGGTTGTACACAAGTCAATCAATGAACTTGTGTACAACCAGCCTGCTAGGTTTTTCCCAAATAGTGCCGCTGGCTATAGGCTACAACATTGATCCTTGTATTCTGACAGCGAGGAAGTCTCCCCATTGTCAGAATACAATAGCTCAGGAGGAAGGAGTCCCCAATCCACCTCGAGTGTGTAGTTTGTGAATCCTCTCATTTATGAGATTCAAAAAGAGTCCTGTATATCCAGCCCAAGTACTGGCTATCCCTTTCCCAGTTTAAGTGCTGCTGTGTGAGAGATTACTGAATTTCTCATCAGAGAATGCAGGGGTGCATTCCAAGACGTCTGTTTGGACAAAACATGTTGGGTGGGGTGGAAATACTGCAGCGACCATCTTGTGTGTTTTTTTTTTTTTCTGCTGGCCTCTCTGTGTTAGATCTTTTAAATTGGAAATCCTATTATTCTGGTACGTGCTTGCTACACTTGGAGACCTGTCATGGGCACTTTTGCACATTAAATTGTGTTTTATTTTAACAAATATAGTTTGCCGTTGTTGGCACTTATATTTTATTGTTGTTTTGGGATTGGTATAAACCAAGCAAGTTTTATGAGCGCGCCTGTTTCCCAGTACTTCTCTTTTAGGTCTTGTATTTGGATCATTAGCGTGCTGCATTTTTAGCATTTATATTTTTCCCAAATAACAGTTTTTATTTTTATACACTTTGACATAGTTTGGTGCAGTGCATTACAGATATGCATAAGTAGTACAAAGCTGTCTGTACGTTATTTTTGCGTCTATTTTAGTTATCAATAGTGCATATTCACTTGCTTTAGTAATTAAAGGAGTTGCTAGGGGACTCGTAGCAGTGGAAGAAAGAGGTGGAAGAAGAGGATAAGAGGTTGTCATACTGGTTCATCCTACCTGTTTAGGTGGGTCCTCCCGAAAGTTCCACAGCTCCCAGACCATATTATGGGCTTCCAGTCTATCCATTACTCTGGCAGTAATTTTTTCCATCAACTCCACGTCCTTAACAGCAAGCCGCTGTGAGGACGTGGCGTACCAGTTTCTTATGGGGTACAGGAATTTTAAATGGGGACAAGCCCAGTAGAAAAAACTTTGGGGTCAATGGGATTGGGCACCCCCCCCCCCCCCCCAAGACGGGACAGTAATTGTTGGACCGAGGTCCAATAAGGGACAATCGGTGGGCAGTTCCAGTATATGTGAAGGAGGGTGCCCCTATCCCCCAAACCTCACCAGCAGCGATCTGAGCTAGTTGGATAGATGGCGTGTAGCACATCTGGGGTCATATACCAAAAGTACAAGATTTTATAAATATTTTCTTTGTATAGTGTACAAAGCGAGCTCTTTGCTGCCTGCGACCAGACTCTCTGCCATTGTTCCGTGGGGATCCCCTCGCCTAAAATCTTTTCCCGTTTAGCCATGTATGCGTGTTGGCAGCCGGGCTCCGAGGGATATGCGTTCAGTAGTTTATATATATATGTATGTATGTATGTATGTATGTGATTATATATATCAGAAATAGATCCCTTCTGAGCGGAGCCCGCTAGAACCAGTCTCTCAAAGGAGGTTGGAGGGGAAAATTGCAAGTTAGGTGCAATGGACAAGGCAGTGGCAAATCTGGAGATACCCATAGAACTCTTGGCATGGCAGGTCGTATTTGGTCTGCAGTTCGGCAAATGGCAATAATTTGCGGGACCGAAGGTCTACTAGGTTCCCAAAGTGGAAAAGGTTTCACAAGGACATTCGGTGGGTAAAACTGTCTGGCACTTTGGAGTTGCAGAGAAATGAGGTCAGGAGTAAGCTACTGGAGGTCAGTTTATGTTTTTGGGTAGGGTCATAGGGCCAAGCATGCGGTCAGGTTCTACCTCTACATTTGCGTTCCATAACAGGTTGTTAGGGTGTACTGGGGCAAGCCATATTTTTTTCAATTTCCGTCCACTTATTGTAGGAATATTGAGTGAACCAGGAGGCTATTGCCCTAAAGCCCCATACACACTATCAGATTTTCTACTTATTTTTTTTTTTTCCATCAGATTTACCAAAACCATATAATATGAGGTCAAACCTTAGGGGTTTCAATGTGTATGCAATCAGGCAGGCCCTTGTACTACATGGTTTTGGTAAACCTGAAGGAAAAAATCAGCAGACAATCTAATAGTGTGTGTGGAGCTTTAGTTGAGCTGCCTGGTAGTATTTAATAAGGTTAGGGTATGCCAGGCCTCCATCCAAACATGCTGCCATTAGTACCGACCACGGGACTCTGTCTTTTATAGTTCCATGTGTATTGGAGTAGGTCCGTTTGGAGCTTTTTTTTTTTTAGGTGTCCATAGGGTATTGGGATTGGAAGGGTTTGGAACAGGTACAGTAATTTCGGAAGTACTGTCATCTTTATGGATGCTATCTGCCTCAGTAAGGAAATATGGTGTTTTTTCCATTGTAGTAAAAAGGCTCTTATGGAGCAATATGGGGGGGGGGGGGGGATTTTCCTGATACAGAGTGTGAAATTTCAGGGGAAAGATAAATCCCTAGGTATTTTAGTGCCTTGTGTTTCCAGCTGTATGGGAAGTTGGCTGTCAAGTGAGCTATCTCTGCCTCCAGTATGTTTACTGCAAGGGACCTCTGATTTCGAAATGTGAATTTTGAATCCGGAGAGTGCCCCATATTTGTCAAGTTCTGCATGCAGGTTTGGAAGGGAGATTCTAGGTTGGGTCAGTGTTGGGATTATATCGTCTGCGAATAATGAGATTTTAAACTCCATTCCTCTGACCGAAATGCCCTTTATGTTCGGGTTTCCACGAATTGTGGCCTCCAGGGCCTCTACACAGAGTGCAAAGAGCAAGGGGGACAGTGGGCATCCTTGTCTAGTGCCATTGGTTACTGAGAACTGTGGGGAGATTGTGAATGGTGTTTTTACTTGGGAGGAGGGGGTGGAGTATAAGTGATGGTTTGCTTGCAAGAATGGGCCCGAAGCCCGACATGACGCAATGTGGCGAACAGGAAGGGCAGCCAAGGGGGTCAAAGGCCTTCTTGGCATCCAAGCTAAGAAATGGGGAGTGCATGCCCTCCCTATTCGCCACCTCCACAAGGTCTATTTTTCTTGTATTATCTCCCGCCTGCCGAAAAGGGACAAGGCCCACCTGGTCTTTGTGGATAAGGGAAGGGAGGACTGTATTCAGTCGAAGGCAGAGTAGTTTGGTAAAAAATCTTCAGGTCCGAGTTTAAGAGAGCTATAGGTCTATAATTGGCACACAGGGAAGGGTCCTTGTCTTGTTTGGGTATAACCGTGATGAAAGAACGTTGCATGTCCGGTGGAATGGGGGTGTCGCGCAAGAAGGCGTTGAACAGTTTGCACATGTGGGGGAGAAATGCCTTATAGTATTTGTAGGGTAGACCGTCTGGTCCTGGAGCTTTACGGGCAGGAAGAGATTTGATTGTATGCTCTAGTTCTTCTACCAGCTATTTTGTCAGGATAGGACACCATGGATCCCGGTGGGCCTCTAATCTGGTGTGGTGTTGCTATGTGAGCATTGTCTCTTAGCTTCTTGGCCAAAAGGGAGTGTGCCTTTATTGCCTTTGTCATAGTAGTATATTTGTTTTAATTTAATCAAGGCTTTTTCCACCCTTCCAATGGTTAAGTCGTCCAGTGTTGCGCGAAGGGTGGAGATTTTTTTTTAAAAAGGGCCAGTGAGGCCAGTGAGCCTCTCTGTTTGCTCTTTCAGGGATTGTGCATTTTCTTTTCATGGTGGTGGCTAGGGCAAGACAGTTGCCCTTCATTTCCGCCTCATGGTCTTCCCACAGTGTGGGGAGGGTCGTGTCAAGCGTGTCATTTTCCACAAAGTATTGTTTCATTGTGGTGTCTAATTCTATCTTTGAGGGTAAGTGCTGGTGAAGGAACGTGTTAAGGCGCCAGTTATAAGGTCTACGGTGGGGAGTGGCCAGGCCCAATGTTAGCAGTATAGGGGCATGATCCGACCAAGAAATCGGGAGTATTTGCGCCGTATGGGTCGGTCTTGGAGCTGGGTTGTTGACAAGATAGTCTATCCGGGTGTGTGACTGACTGGGGGGGGGGGGGACAACCAGTAAAAGGTGTACTGTCGGTCGTCAGGATGAAGGACCCGCCAGGCATCAAAGAGCATAGCGTCTGGTTAGCTGTCGGAACAGCTTTGAGTCTGAGTGTGCGAGCCGATAGATGCGCGAACACCCCTGAAAGAAATCTGATCTGTCTGACGTTTGGGGTGTAAATCGCACAGAATGTAACCTCCTGTGTGTGCCACGTACCTCTGAGGATCACAATATGGCTGCGGGGATTGCTGTCGTCATCTGAGCATGTAAAGGGGGATCCTTGTTTTTATAAATATGGCTACCTCCGCCCTTTTATGAGTCCCCGAGGCGAGGTAGGTTTGGGGGTAGTGTTTGGAGGCAAACGCATAACGCAGGAATCGTGTGTTTTTTTTTTTTTTATTGTTTTAAAGCATATCTAATCCCACAAACACAAGTTTTAGTATTGCAGACTCTTGGTCCTTAGATTTGGGTTGCTGCATTTATTTACCTTTTTTCACACTTTTATTTCTTGTAACCTTCTTGTCCTGCCATTAACGCCCTTCCTGTCCTGGGGTAACAACCATACTGAGAGTTTTCACCTAGGACAGGGAGTGTGTTTGGAGTAGGTAATGTCTCTCTCTAACAGGAGCAGGTGTTGTTTTGAAGTCCATGGAGATAGCAGGAAACGGTGTTAACTGATAACATTCCAGAAAAGGGAACAAACAAGAAAAATGTATTTAAGTTTTACATACTTTTAAGTCACTGAACAAGTGATTTATTTTTAACGGTACTTTTATCTGTTCTGCTTAAAAGGATGCACTCCATTTTTATACATTTTCCTGTGCTGTGTGGGAGGGGGAAGATGAGTTTGAAGCCCATTCTGCACTTTTTGATAATGTGTGCTTGACGGAGCTGCTGAATGTAAAGTTGTGACCTTTTTGAGCTTTGTTATGCTTTAACAGTCTATTGTTTTTTACATCTTTTACAAAAAGCTCAGGTTTGAAAATGTTTCCAAACTAGTGTGTGTGTGTCTCTATCTCTCTCCACCTCTCAGGCCGATAGCTGATATTGTGCCGATATTCCATACATTAATTTTTTTTATTTACATTGTCCTTTTTTATTTATTTATTTTTTATCAGTTATTGCTGCTGTCAAGAAATGTAAAGGGTAGTGACGGGTACTCTTTATGGAGAGATTGGGGGTCTATAAGACCCCAAACCCCTCCTCTGCACTTGAACGTAGTTAAAACGTCCAAGGTAGGCCTTTTTGAATACTTTGTTTTTTAAAACTGGCTCCTTTTAAGATGCCAGTAATCCGGGAAGTGATGTCATGACATTGCTTCCAGGTTACTAGATCTGAGACCTGAATGAAGCACCAGCAGTTGTCCAGTAGGATGACCTACCTGAACATGTTTAATTAACCACTTTCAGACCGGACTATTTTGCTGGTTTAAGACCAGACCACTTTTTGTGATTCGGCACTGCGTCGATTTAACTGACAATTGCGCGGTCATGCGACGTGGCTCCCAAACAAAATTGACATCATCACCCCCCCCCCCCCCCCCCCCCACAGAGCTTTCTTTTGGTGGTATTTGATCACCCCTACGGTTTTTATTTTTTGCGCTATAAACAAAAAAGAGCAACAATTAAAATTTTTTTTATATATATATATATATATATATATATATATATATATATATATATATATATATATATATATATATATATATATATATATTATGTCCTCAGTTTAGGCCGATATGTATTCTTCTACATATTTTTGCCAAAAAAATTGCAATAAGCATTTGGCTTGCGCAAAAGTTATAGCGTCTACAAAATGGGGGATAGCCTTATGGAATTTTTATTGATAATTCTTTTTCTTTTTTTACTAGTAATGGCGGCGATCAGCGATTATTTTTTTTTTTTCATCGTTTGCGACATTATGGCGGACACGTCATACAATTTTGACACATTTTTGGGACCATTGCCATTAATGCAGCGATCAATGCTAAAAAAAATTGCATTGATTACTGTAAAAATGTCACTGGCAGTGAAGGGGTTAACCACTAGGTGGCGATGTACGGGTTAAGTGTGTCCTAGAGAGTGATTCTAACTGGGGGGGCTGCGTGTGGCACATCGCTGATCACCGCTCCCGATTACTTGGAGAGCTGATCAGTGTCACTAGGCAGAACGGGGAGATGCTTGTTTACATTAGCCTCTCCCTGTTCTTTCTCCACGTGAGACAATCGCTGGTATCCCCGCGGACATCAGATCCGCAGGACCCGCGATTTGCGGCCACAGAGCTTCCAGTGGGCACGCCCGCAAGCCTCCTTTTAAAGGGCAATGTACAGGTACGTTAATCAGCCTGTACGTGCCCTACTGCCACAGTATACCTGCGTGAGGCGGACGGGAAGCGGTTAAGACTTTTTTCGGGGTTGATGGAACACCTCTTTTTAAGGAGAAATTTGGTTATGTTTTAAAACCATACAAAACTGCCAGAGTTGTGTCATTCTTATATGTATAACATAATGAAGGTTTCATGAGAGAGATGTTTTATTTACCAAGGAAGCATACAGTATGTGCTTGCTGTCAGCTGCCTCATTTGGCCTCTTTCCTCACAGAAAAGTCCCTGACTCGTGTAATAAGTCAGCCAACATAGACTTATTATATTTGTTCTGAGGTCAGAGGCCGGGAATTTGTGAAAACAATGATGGAACAAGCATTCTTATACCATGACCTGCTCATATCCACCTATTGTAAGAAATGAGAACAAAACACTGGGCCTCTAATTGAGTTCTGTGCAAAATATACTTCATTTTAACTAGTGGGAGTTTTAGGCCTCATACACAATCTTGCTGCCTATCCTTCTGGCAGCAGTGTTTTGGCAGGGAAAAAAAAATGCCTGATGCTTGTAAAAAGTGTTTCTAAAGTTTTTACAAGCTTTTAGGTGCATTTACTGGTGTCAGGCGCTTGGGCGTTTTTATTATTCTGGCCAATTTAAAAGACTTCTTTATTCTGGTTATTGAAATGAATAAACATTCAAGTGTTAAATGTGCCTAATGTTCAGGCACGTTTTAGATGCCTTTGGCAGGAAAAAAAAAACTCTGCTGTTCCTGGACGCACTGGCAGCAAATTTTTACTTTGGCCTCCAAAAGCTTCTGGCTGCTAAATGCCTATATGTGGCTAACATGCAGGGTAGTGTAGTGGCAAGAAAATATAAAGACACCCCTAGAAGCAGCTGCTAAATTGTCCAGTGTGCATGAGGCTTTAGGAAAAATTGCCTTTTGGAAAACGTGTTTGTATGAGACTTTGCCTTATGTGAATACGTGAATTCCTTTTTAGGACCCATTCACAACAGGTGTGTTGGGCTGCCTTGCTCAATGCAGTCTAAACACAGACAAGCCTGGCAAAATGCCTTGTGCCCTGCAATGCCAGTTGTCATGTCAGTTTGTGCTAAAAAAAAAAAAAAAAAGTATTAATGCAGTACTATAAACAGCGTAATACCTTTTCTCATCAGCAGTGTGACTTCTATCGTGGTCTGGTTAAAGCTTGTAGAATTCACTTTCCCTCTCCTCCTGAATGTCCTATGAGGCTGCATGACCCCTGACCCTCTGTCTGGACAGTACTGATTGGTCCTGTGCTGATCACATGCACCCTCCCCAGAAAAATATAACCCTCTAGCAATACACATCAAACTGAGCATGTGCAAAATGACTCCAAAGGCTCTCTGGGGACAGTGCAAGAAGGGTAGGATGAGAAGACAGAATCGAACAGCCTTTTTACACAATGTGGATTATTAACCCATCAGGTTCCACAGTGAGTATAACCAGCATTCTTTACTGCATTTACAAACTGATTTTGCTGTTGTGGGTTTAGTAATGCTTTAATAAGTTTGCTGGTATGCCTATCCCAGCAGTGTGATGGTGCATGCTGCTGGTGTGAATAGGGCTCTTAAAGTGTATGTAAACCTTTTAGCACTTCTGCCTAGCAGCACTAGGATCGTAGGTTCGAATCCCAAACCACTGCACTACCTGTACGGAGTTTGCATGTTCTCGCTGTGCCTGCATGGGCTTCCTCCGGGTACTCCAGTTTCCTTCCACACTCCAAAGACATGCTGGTAGGTAAATTGGCCCTAGTATATGTATGTGAGTTACTGACCTTTTTAGATTGTAAGCTCTTTGAGGGCAGGGATTGATGTAAATGTATAATATGTCAAGTGCTGCATAATTTGACAGCGCTATAGAAGTTTTATTTACAACCTTTTGATCTATTGAATATTTCATTTGAAAGCATTTTTTTTTTATAACTGTTTGATAGGTGTATAATAAGAAATCTGGGAACCTGAGAAATGTATGCTATCCTTATGCCCAGTTATCTCTGTGGACTACAACACACCTTCCACTATGACATAAACAGTAGTAGTTCTAGGGTTACAATAGTACTCCTCTCTACAAATAGTGCAGTGAGTGAACCTTGTCACCCTGTCTTATCAAGTGACTCGAAGGCAGAGAAAAAAAAAACAAATGCAGCCACCATATCCAAACACTGGTAAGCTGCAATATAATAAAATGTTAGATACACATTAAAAGCAGACATGCCATGAATACAAATGCAGGCACAGCTCACTCGATCAGTTTAAATAAAAAAAAAAAATGCCTTTTTGTTTTATTTATTTTTTATCTGAAATAAGTAAGCATTTGTCCTCTGCTCTAGAAAATGTAGCAGATAAACGATTTAACCTGACAATGGCAGCCTGTAAATAGAATTGTGTGCTGGCTTTGTATGCTGGCACACAAACTGCTGTATCACCCTCTGCTGATGTGATGTGATAAGCCCCAGGGATCTGTCTCCCAGAGCAAATGTGATTCATGAGCTAAAGGGCTTGTGAAAAACACGTGCCTGCACTGAATGGCGGTCTTGTCGTGACCACCTCTGGGACACTTGTGGAGTGTGCTGTACAAATCCCTCTTTCAGACTTTGCTATAGTGTTTCTCCTTTTTTTTAAATTCAGCATTGCGTGCAACAAACCACTAGTAGATAAGCAGAAAGCATGGTCGCAAATGTGACGGAAATCGTGTATGTAATATGTAAATTAAGTTTAAAAAAAAGAAAAAAGGCATTGCATTTTTTTTATTTTATTTAAGGTTTTATTTTTCCCAAAAAAAAAATTTTTTTTTTTCTTATCTGCTAAACAGTACAAACTGCATTAAGGCCCTCTGTAATACAGACAGATGATGCACATAACCAATAGGAGGAACAAAAAAGTGAAGGACGAGACGAATGGGGGCAAGTTTACCCAGTATACAATAGCATATCAAGAACTGTATAATCTAGAGCAAAACAAAATAGGCAGGTTTTACATGCACAAAGTAGCGGTATGCTAAGCTTGGAAACTAATTAAACTGCAAGTAAACCCAAAATCGATTTTTCAGTATGTTGTAGTGTCGGGTCTCGCTGTATACAGTTTTCTTTAAAGGGGAGGGCCAGCTTAAAAAAATCTAAATATAAAAATACCATATTGGCGTATAGCACGCGCCGATGTATAACACGCACCCCAAGTTTAGGAGGGAAGTTTAAAGGAAAAAAAACTTACATTTTAAATGCCCATCACTGCAGCCTTGCACTGTCCCCCTTCCCAAAAATTGCAGCATGGTTTAGTTTTAAATTTACCGCCGCCATCGAGATCTTCGGCTCCTCCCGCCACCAGCGACATAGGCCAAGCCGAGTGTACTCGGCTCCGCTCGCAGTAACGCCCCTTGGCCCGGCTCCTATGATGGACGCAACTCCAGGCCAATGGCGGGACGTAAAGGCTAGGAGGCGGGACTGGGCGTGTCTGCGAGTGGAGCCAAGTACACGGTACTCGGCTCGGTAAATGTTGGGGGGGCTCCAGACAGCGCAGGTCAGTGGGGGATCAGTGTATAACACGCACCCACGATTTTCCCCAGATTTTAAGGGGGGAAAAAGTGGGTGTTCTACGCCGATAAATACGGTATATATATCAATTTTTTAATTTTTTTCATACACACACCTGTAGAGCATTGCAGCCATTGTCATAGTTGAAATCTCTGGCTTATGCAGAATGCATCTGTCTGCTCCTATCTGGTATGGGCAGGCAGTTACACAATGACGGGTAAAATCGATGAGCTACCTACAGTGCTCATTAAGCATCCTGGTGATAGTTCATAAAGGACTACAAGCCATCGGCCACAAAGGTTGTTGGTACTTGTAGTTCATTCACAGATCTCTGTGAATGAATGATGCGGTGTGTGGACAGAGCCCTGCACACACGTTGTTTTCACATTCTGACCGTGGGTGTGTGGAGAAGAGCCCTGGCCCACTGTTGCAGTGAGGGAGGATCAGCAAGAGGCTGCTTGAGTGGGAACATTTTGCATGTTCCTCCCATTTTTAGGGTGGAAAATGTAACACTTTCCCAAAGGTGAACTTTTTAGCCTTTAACGGTTTCTAAGGCAATGACCTGAAAGAAGTATGCAGATTAGAAGTTAATAATTCTGAGTTGTGAAACTGCATGTTTGTTCCTGGTCTGACTCCAAAGTATTTTATACTGAGCCACACAACTGGAGGATTCTATGGATGATCTATGGGTATTCCAGTAGAAAAACGTAAAACTGTTTAAAATCTAATTTTTAGCCTTGGCAGCTACTCCATTGACCCAAATCTGTAGACTGGAACATCCTTCGGTCTGCAGTTCCGGAGACCAGTGCACACTTCATTTTAGGGAACATTGCATTACTTAGAAATGATTTCAAAGCTGTTTTCACACAGGAGGATGCCCATCCAGACTTGTCCTTTGAATGTGCCCTTAAGATTTCCTGATTTAGCAGATAAGTAATGTGATGCTTTCTGAAATAGCCTGTCTCAAGAAATTGGAGTGTAATACTTCTGCAAAGCTACCAAGGGCATTTTGCTTTCAACAATTTACATGCAAAGCAGTTATATATAGATTAGCTTCTTTTATAATCGAGGTTCGCACAATGCTTTTGTGTGTGTGATGTGAGTTAAAATGCTATAAAGGCTACGAGCTGAAGTATCGTTAGTGTTACTAAACCCAGGACCCTGCATTCACTATAACTGGTCTCCCACAATACACAGAACATGAAAATGCAATTATTTCAGTAAATATAAACTGCTAAATACCTTTTTTCTATATTTGACAGTATATAGCAGTCTTGTGACTACTACCAGTGTCTGGTTAACCCTTTTATGACTAAGCCCATTTCTAACATTTGGTGTTTACAAGTTTAAAATCCGTATTTTTGCTAGAAAAATTATATATATATATATATATATATATATATATATATATATAATATATATATATAATTAATAGAGAAAATTGAGTACTGTCTGTGATACTTTTTTTTTTTATTTGCACTAACATACAATTTTTCAGGACAAGCTTTCGGGGTATGTCCCCTTCTTCAAGGTCCAAGCAGAACTGATTTACAAATTTTTAAGCAGAATAAAAAAACACATACAAATCAATGGCAATAAAGATAGCAGAAGAGTTAGTGAGATAAGACAGAGGGAGAGCTATGGAGGAGGGGGGGGGGGGGGGGGGGGTTGCTAGTCACAGAGGGGGTTGTAAAACTTTAGTATAATGAGTAAGGAAGCCTATATCTAAATTCAGGCCATTATTTTTTTAGTGTCAAAAAGAATTATCATTCTTAGTTCAAAGGTTTTCCTTTCCTGGATAGTTCTGAAATTCCCTTTTTAAGAACTAAAACATTGAGGTCTTCTATAGTGTGGTCCGGTTGTGAGAAGTGATGTCCCACAGGTGTACATAAACTGTCTTCTTTATGTCCCTTGATGGTATGTCTGTGTAAATTCATCCTCGTTTGCAACTTCTGTCCTGTTTCACCAACATAAGATCCTTTGCTGCACCTTTTGCATTGGATGAGGTACACAACATTGCTGGAGGTACAGTTGTAAGATCCCATGATATTGAAGGTCCCGTTTGTGTGTGTGTGTGACACTTTTGGATAGATTGATCTGGTTGCATAGTTTGCATTGTTTTTTATTGCAGGGTTTGCTTCCATTATTTGTGACTTCATAATCAGAGTGAAGTTTCCTGCTGATTAGTTTGTGTCTGAGGTTGGGTGGCTGTCTGAAAGCCAATAATGGGGGTTGTTGGAATATTCCTTTCAGAGTGTCATCCTCTGTTATAATGGGTTGTAAATCTTTGATTATCTTTTTGATCCCTTCTAGTGCTGGGTTGTAATGTGGTGACTAGAGGTACTCGGTTATTTTTTTTTTTTTTTTTTTTTTTTTTTTTTCTGTGTATTGGTATTGAGGAGATTTTTCCCTTTGGGTTTTCAAGGCTGTGTTTATGCTGTTGTTGATGGTTTTCTCTTTGTAACCTTTCTTGTGGAAGGAGTCTGCCAGTGTTCTGAGATGTTTATCTCTGTCTTCTGGGTCTGAACAAATTCGGTGGTATCTGATGGCCTGGCTGTGTATGATGGCCCGTTTAGTGTGTTGCGGGTGAAAACGAACTGTGAAGATAGCTGCATCGGTCAGTCGGTTTTCTGTATATCGACGTGTGAAGCTTGTGATCCCTGATGTATACTGTAGTGTCTAGGAAGTTGACATGTGTGTTTGAATAAACCATTTTTAGTTTAATAGATGGGTGAAAAGTGTTGATTAATGAGAAGAATTGGTTTAGATTTTCTTCACCTTCAGTCCATATCATGAAGGTATCCTCAATATATCAACATATCTTAGGCCTTGTAGAAAACATGTTAAAACCTTTTAGTCATGAACACTGCGAGTTTCCTACAAGACACCACTGATTTTCTGAACAAGCTTAACAATATACAACAATTACCACCAAATACACTTCTAGTCACCATGGATGTAGAATCTCTGTACAGTAACATCCCTCATAAGGATGGGTTGACGGCATGTCACAGATTCTTATCATCCTCACCAAACCAGAAATACACTGCTGAGGATGTGACACAGCTCATCGAATTCATTCTTACACACAACTACTTCACTTTCAATAATGACATCTATCTCCAGTGTATGGGTAGCAAAATGGCACCCCAATATGCAAACTTATTTATGGCTGACCTGGAGGACAAATTTCTGAACAGCATACAACAAAAGCCATACAGATATTATCGCTATATTGATGATATCTTCATGATATGGACTGAAGGTGAAGAAAATCTAAACCAATTCTTCTCATTGATCAACACTTTTCACCCATCTATTAAACTAAAAATGGATTATTCAAACACACATGTCAACTTCCTAGACACTACAGTATACATCAGGGATTACAAGCTTCACACGTCGATATACAGAAAACCGACTGACCAATGCATCTATCTTCACAGTTCCAGTTTTCAACCGCAACACACTAAACGGGCCATCATACACAGCCAGGCCATCAGATACCACCGAATTTGTTCAGACCCAGAAGACAGAGATAAACATCTCAGAACACTGCCAGACTCCTTCCACAAGAAAGGTTACAAAGAGAAAACCATCAACAACAGCATAAACGCAGCCTTGAAAACCCAAAGAGAAAATCTCCTCCAATACACAGAGAAAAAAACAAATAACCGAGTACCTCTAGTCACCACATACAACCCAGCACTAGAAGGGATCAAAAAGATAATCCAAGATTTACAACCCATTATAACAGAGGATGACACTCTGAAAGGAATATTCCAACAACCCCCATTATTGGCTTTCAGACAACCACCCAACCTCAGACACAAACTAATCAGCAGGAAACTTCACTCTGATTATGAAGTCACAAATAATGGAAGCAAACCCTGCAATAAAAAGCGCTGCAAACTATGCAACCAGATCAATCTATCCAAAAGTGTCACACACGCAAACGGGACCTTCGATATCATGGGATCTTACAACTGTACCTCCAGCAATGTTGTGTACCTCATAGTTACATAGTTACATAGTTAGTCAGGTTGAAAAAAGACGCAAGTCCATCCAGTTCAACCTTAAAAACAAATAAATAAAAAATAATAGTACAATCCAAATACCCAATTTTCTGCCCACAATTGATCCAGAGGAAGGCGAAAAAAAACCTCAGCAGCGCATGCTCCAATTTGCTACAGCAGGGGAAAAAAATTCCTTCCTGATCCCCCAAGAGGCAATCAGATTTTCCCTGGATCAACTTTACCTATGTTAGTACCCAGTTATATTATGTACATTCAGGAAAGTATCCAGGCCTTTCTTAAAGCAATCTACTGAGCTGGCCAGAACCACCTCTGGCGGGAGTCTATTCCACATTTTCACAGCTCTAACTGTGAAGAAACCTTTCCGTACTTGAAGATGAAATCTCTTTTCCTCTAGACGTAAAGAGTGCCCCCTTGTCCTCTGGGTTGACCGTACAGAGAACAACTCAACACCAAGTTCACTATATGGACCCCTAATATATTTGAACATGTTGATCATATCCCCCCCTTATTCTCCTCTTCTCAAGAGTGAATAAATTCAGTTCCTCTAATCTTTCCTCATAGCTGAGTTCCTTCATGCCTCTTATCAGTTTGGTTGCCCTTCTCTGCACATTCTCCAGTTCCCCGATATCCTTTTTGAGAACAGGTGCCCAAAACTGAACTGCATATTCCAGGTGAGGTCTTACTAATGATTTGAACAGGGGCAGAATGATATCTCTCTCTCTGGAGTCCATACCACTCTTAATACAAGAAAGCACTTTGCTCGCTTTGGAAACAGCAGCTTGGCATTGCATGCTATTATTGAGCTTATTATCTACCAAAACCCCCAGATCCTTCTCCACTATGAATCCCCCCTAGTATGTATGATGCATGCATATTCTTAGCCCCCAAGTGGATAACTTTACATTTATCAACATTAAACCTCATCTGCCACATAGTCGCCCAATTAGACAGTGTATTGAGGTCGGCTTGTAAATTGGAGACATCCTGTAAGGATGTTATTCCACTGCATATCTTGGTGTCATCTGCAAAGACAGAAATGTTACTTTTGATCCCAGATCCAATATCATTTATAAAGATGTTAAAAAGTAAGGGTCCCAGCACTGAACCTTGGGGTACACCACAGATAACCTTAGACCATTCAGAGTAAGAATCATTAACCACTACTCTATGAATTCTGTCTTTTAGCCAATTTTCTATCCATTTACAAACTGATATTTCCAAACCTGTAGACTTTACCTTACACATGAGCCGTGTGTGGGGAACTGTATCGAACGCTTTTGCAAAATCCAAGTATACCACGTCCACCGCCACCCCTCTGTCCAAGGTTTTACTTACCTCCTCATAAAAAGAAATCAGATTTGTCTGACAACTTCTGTCTTTCATGAATCCATGCTGTCTGTTGCTTAAAGTGTTTTTGTTCAGCAAGAACTCGTCGATGTGGTCTTTTATTAAACGCTCCAGTATCCTCCCAGCTATAGAAGTTAAGCTAACAGGTCTATAGTTACTTGGTAAAGACTTTGATCCCTTTTTAAATATAGGCACCACGTTCATCCAATGCAAAAGGTGCAGCAAAGGATCTTATGTTGGTGAAACAGGACAGAAGTTGCAAACGAGGATGAATTTACACAGACATACCATCAAGGAACATAAAGAAGACAGTTTATGTACACTTGTGGGACATCCCTTCTCACAACCGGACCACACTATAGAAGTTCTCAATGTTTTAGTTCTTAAAGGGAATTTCAGAACTATCCAGGAAAGGAAAACCTTTGAACTAAGAATAATTCTTTTTGACACAAAAAATAATGGCCTGAATTTAGCTATAGGTTTCCTTACTCATTGTACTAAAGTTTTACAACCCCCTCTGTGACTAGCAACCCCCCCCTCCATTCCATAGCTCTCCCTCTGTCTTATCTCACTAACTCTTCTGTTATCTTTATTGCCATTGATTTGTATGTGTTTTTTTTTTTTTTTTTTCTCTTCTTTCCCTCAGAGGTGTGTTTGTGTTTTTTTTGTTTTGTTTTTACATTCTGCTTAAAAATTTGTAAATCAGTACTGCTTGGACCTTGAAATACCCCGAAAGCTTGTCCTTAAAAACTGTATGTCAGTGCAAATAAAAAAAAGTATCACGGACAGTACTCAATTTTCTCTGTCACAATTGCACTAATACGGCTACAATCACATTTTTATTTAGTAGAGAATACGTTTTTGGGAAAAGGGACACTTTCATGAATTAAAAAAAAATGAAACCGTAAAGTTAGCCCAATTTTTCTGTATAATGTAAAAGATGTTACACCGAGTAAATAGATACCAAACATGTCACGCTTTTATAATTGCACGCACTGGTGGAATGGCGACAAACTACGGTACCTAAAAATCTCCATAGGCGACGCTTTACATTTTTTGGAGATAGCGGCAAGGGGAGGAGGAGGGAGAGGAGAACTGAGCACGTCAGAATGACGCTCCCGTTATGGGCGACACCCGGGACGGAACACGACCCCTTTCGGTATTGGCTGTTTGTTTCATTCGGCCGAACGAAAAAGTTTTTGCCCGATTAATTTTCGGCATGCCTCTACTTGGAATAAAATAGTGCTGCTCAATTGTGTTCTTGTGATAAGAATAGTAGGGAAACAACTTTGTGCTCTCTCTACATCCAACCAATTTTGCAGTCTTTAGGAACTCATTGGAAACATCACCTTCATCCATGAAGGCTATTTACTGGATCAAATTGAGCTCTAATACATTGAGCAAATTTCCTTCCCGCAACCACAGACAGTGTTGATGGGGGAATCCTTCCTGCCAAGCCATTGTATTATCCCGCTGGGGGAAACCGCCCCTGCCAGAAGACCGTGATTGTTAGCGGATATACCTGCCGCTAGCAAGGATTGCATGTAAAATCCAGCAGACTGGTTGTATACAAGTTGATCAATTTGATCAACTTGGTACATTCAATCTGCCCATACATGGTTTGAACAGCATTTGTCAAAATCAGGTCAATAGCACTTAAAGTGGAAGTTCAGGCAAAATCTAACGCTAAACCTCTTCTCTGCCACATTCTAAACCTAATCTATCTAACCCTGTAAAGCAAAAATCGCTGTACTTACTTTTTCTGAAGCCACTCTGATCCAGCACCAGCTGTCAGCGGTGGCTTCAGTGTGCTGGAAATGCAGCCGACAACGCAAGCCCCGTAGTAAGTAAGTCTGTGGGTGATGTCTAGGGCTGGGGAAAAAAAAATCGATTTAAATCTTGAATCAGGTTGAGAGGTAAAATAGATTAAAAATTTCAGTAAATCTTTTTATTTTTTTATTTTCACCAGGAGTGGCACGTTGTCAGGACGCCGCGGACTAGGCCGAAGTCGCGGCCTCGCCTAAAAACTCCTGCCTGAAGCTCCTCATGACCGGCGCTGTGTCCCTCAAAAAAACAAAAAAAAAAATGTATTTGAATCGTGTGTGTGTGTGTGTGTGTGTGTGTGTGTGTGTGTGTGTGTGTGTGTGTGTGTGTGTGTTTTTTGGGAAAATCGTCTAGCTCTAGTGATTCACTTCCCAAGCATTTTCACAGCCGTTGTCCTCTCCTGCACACGGCATCCGCCGCTGGAAACCAGACCGGATCAGCTGCCGAATAGGTAAGTACAGCCTTGCTTTTTTTTTTTCCCTCCCCTTTACCCGTTTAGAATGTGGCAGAGAGCAGGTTTAGAGCTGATGAGTTTTTGCCTGAACATGCACTTTAAGCTGGCCACGCAGTACTTAGATCGAAATTCAGCAGGTTCATCAGGGGCTGGCCAAATTTAGATCCAGGGCAGGTCTTCTATTTTGTTTTTTGTCAAGCCGCAGCAGGGGTCTTCAAACTATGGCCCTCCAGTTGTTCAGAAACTACAATTCCCATCATGCCTAGTCATGTCTACGAATGTCAGTGTTTTACAATGCCTCATGGGATGCGTAGTTCCGCCACAGCTGGCGGGCTGTAATTTGAGGATCCTTGCACTAGTAAAACAAAAAAAACTGACTCCTGTATGGGCGGTTTTAATATAAGATTTTTCATTTTGACCCACTACTTTTCCCAGCTATATTTCAGTTCCCTCTGCTCTCCATATAGGCTGAATGCAGAGAAAAATGCACTGTTTTCACTGGGACAGAAATTGAAAATGTTATCTCTGTGTCCTTTCACATAGGTGAACAGATTTCACTTTTGACATGGATGTCGCTTTGACATTGGATCCATTCAGTGTTCCCCCCCCCTTCATTTTGAAACTGGACCTTTGCAGACCTGTTAAATCTGTGGATGGTGGGATATCAATAGACTTGTTTACATCAGGCTACCTCCAGTTTTTCACACTTAGGTCTGTTTTCACACGGCTTCAGCTAATGTAAGAGCAGTGTGAACAGGGAGCTTTTATAAAACATTCAGCAGGCTTTGAACAACTTTCCCTAAGTCTTTAAAGCGCCCTTCAGCTCCTGATCGGGAATGTTATGCACAGATCTTAATGGTTGTGCTGATTGTCACTTTAAACAAACGGCTAGCAGGATTTCAACAAGCTTCAAGTAGTGTTTTAAAATGGCAGTCAAAACTCCTATTCAGATCTGTGTTCAACATTTACAAACTGAAGCTGAATGTTTAAAAGGGGAAGCTCTGCAAATGCCTTGTAAAAGCATGCTCTTATACAAGCTGCATCCCGTGTGAAACGGCCTTAGATCCAGAAAAACTGAAAAGAACTTTAGTTCTTTTGTTTTCGGACTGTGCAGATTGGAGTTAAAGGGGTTGTAAAGCTAAACATTTTTTTCCCCCTAATGCATTCTACACATTACGGTGCAAAAAACATTTTACTTACCTGACCCCTCGAAAGTCCCGCGCTCACCTCCGACATCCTCTTCGCCGCTCAGCCTGGCCGTTGATTGGCTAGAGTGGATGGACTGAAAGGAGCGCAGCCATTGGCTTGCGCTGCTGTCAATCACATCCAATGACGCAGCGGGGCGGGGTCGAATAATACAGTGAGCGGCTATAGCCGGCCGGCTGTATTACGGGAGTGCGCCTGCAAGTGCTTCTCACCATGCGAGGGAGCTCGCATGAATGTGAGAAGTACTTGCGGGGGGGGGGGGAAGCCGAGAAGCCCCCCGGTGGACCCTAGAAGACCAGGTTCGGGGCCACTCTGTGCAAAACGAGCTGCACAGTGGAGTTAATTATAACATGTTTGTTGTTTTTTTATTAATTTTTTTCAATTCCCTTTACAACCCCTTTAAGTGAGTGTTAACAGCCGCATGTTAGTTTACATCTTCCTGTCCATAGGCTTACATTGCGCTTCCAGTCAGGTCCGCCTAAAAACCGACAGACCTGATCAGAAAGCCTGTGTAAAAGGACCATAAAGTAGGACTGGAAAGTGTTTTAAACTAGATGGGTTCTATTCCTTCCTCACTTTATTCAAAACAATGACACTTTGCGAGTATAGATGGAGGGGTTTTCCATAATACTAGAGCAAGGATCTTTGTTGCGGAACTACATGCCCCATGAGACATTTAAAAACTGACATTCATGGGCATGACTAGGCATGATGATG
The DNA here is from genome assembly GCF_037356315.1 of Lithobates pipiens. Lineage (NCBI taxonomy): Eukaryota > Metazoa > Chordata > Amphibia > Anura > Ranidae > Lithobates > Lithobates pipiens. The sequence goes on from NW_027507748.1 coordinate 430,109,936, forward strand.
AGACCCCTGTACTAGAGAAATAAAAAAAAAAAAAATCCCCATAAAGGATAGAAAATACACATCTGGCTGCTAAGAACCACCATCTCTTTATTACCAAAATATGGTTAAGAGATAAATACTGGTATATTACGGTACGGGAATAATCCAGAACGGCTGTTTTGTAAAACTCTTTGTTCCATACAAAGAGCAGGTTTCTACAGATGGTGTCCTCATCCCTGTACTTTACCTCCTGCCAAGAAATGTCACAAAAAGAGTGTGCAGTACTGTTATTTTTAGCCGTGGAATTTCCTCTGGTGAGCTCAGTGTGCCGCTGGTGATGAAACTTCTTCTGCAGTAGACTGCACAATCTGACTGTAGCACTGAGAACGGAGGGCCATTGTCCATAGGAATTAGTATCAGCTTTGGGAACTGAACTTTTCATATGCCCGGTCTTCGCTCCTTTTGTGTGTGGTGTGTGTTTTTTTTTTTTTTTTTGCTTACGTGCTGGTCTGTCATGTTTTATTCAGAAAGGTCTTAAATAATTTAATAGAAACCAAGATTTTTACATTTTTTTTTTTTTTTTTTTTTTTTTTTTTTTACTTTCATGCTAGTATACCAATTGTTTTACAAATTGCTCTTTTAATGTTTTCAAAACTCCTGGTGGAATAATGGTCTATTTCAGAAGCATAGATGCTGGTATTGCTCTCTTGTCATTGTGAAATTCTAGTCTCCTTGCTGTCATCTTGATCACCTTGCATCAATACTTTTTTCCGTGACTAACCTGGAGCAAGTATGCATATGACTTCTGACTTTATGCTGACTAATTTTTACCTATTGCATCTGGGTTAGTGACTAAAAGTACTGAAGCTAGACCATGTGTATGAAAGCCAGACAAATGGCATTTACTCTCAGGATGTGGTTGACAGCTTTTGTCTCTCTCTCGTGATGTGTTTTCTTTAAACTCTAAGTGTTACTTGTACATTCCCTTCCTGATGGTACAACAATGCTATCTGTGTTTTTGCTGTGGGCACCAATTATTTGCTCTTCCCGCTTGGTCTGTTCAGTGTACCCTGGGTCTTCACCAAGGTGCTGTCCACTATCCACTGTGGATTACAACCACCTGTTGCGGAACAGTTGGCTTAGGTTCTGTCAGTGTTGAGTGGATGATGCAGACCCTGTGGAAATTGGGATAATTCCAGAAGCGCAGAAGTCAGTTCTATGCCAACACTTTACCTGGATCATTTGAGCTTAACCTTGGATACAGCCATGTCTAGGGTCTTTCTTCCCTCTGGCTAACTCCAGTCTTAGTGTTGTGCTCAGGCCCTATAGTCCAGAAGCTGCCCAACCAATCGTTTTTGCATGATTGTTTTTGGCTTGATTGTTGCAATTCTGGAAAACGTGGGACCAGCAGGTACAGTCTCCCATATCGCCTCATGTGCCTGTCCAGCAAGACCAGACTTAACCTGACATGGTGAATCTCCAGTCCAGTGATGGCATTGGGGAATCTTGCCTGATGGACTATGAAGTGCTCACAATCTGTCAACCTCTCAGGCTTGTGTGCAGACCTGGACACGCTCAGTGCAGGGGACTTGGTTGTCAGTGGAAGCTCAGCTCAGTATTGAGGAGCACAGGGCAGTTCAATTAGCTCTCCATTGCTGGACGTCTGAGCTGCGAGGTCACCCAGCCAGGATTCAGCTGGACAACACTACAGCCATGGCTCATGGTTTACATTAACCATCAGGGGTGCACCTGAAGTCGCACAGTGTTTCTAAATCAAGCCTGGGCAGAATTTCCATGTTCCTGCTCTGACCACATCCAGTTGTGGTGATTTGATATGTGAACTTCCTCAGTCATCAGCATCTGGACTATGAAGAATGGTCCCTCCACCTGGTGGTTTTTAGAGCTCTCTGTTGCAGGAGGGGGGCACCAGACGTGGACCTCCTGGCCTCCCAAGTTCACAATAAGAAACATAGATCCTAAGGCCTTCAGTCAATGCTTTTGGGGACTCCTTGGGAATGGTTCTATGCCATTCTGCTGAAGCTTCTCCCTTTCTTTGTCTTGTGGGATTGAGATGTAGGGCATTCTGGGATTTCTTATTTTGCACATTGGCTCAAGAGGCTGTGATGCTCATAGTCAGGCTGCTGGCAGACTCTCTCCAAGGGCCCTTCAAGATTATTCAGACTTTTTTGTTCCATCCTACTCTATTGCTGGCTTTAGCAGCTTGGCTGTTAAACCTACTTCTGGTGCAAAAATGCAAAGGGTTTTTTTTTTTTTTTTTTTTTTTTTTTTTTTTTTTTTAGGATGAATTCCCTTTCCTCCAATCAGGTCTTGAGATTTAAGTACCCTCAAAGGTCAAGCCTTAGTCATTCTTTCTCAAAGACTGATATATTAATTAAAATTAATTATATATTCATTAGTGTATTTTTTATTTTATTTTTTCCAAAAAATGCATTTTGAAAGACTGTTGCACAAATACAGTGACAAAGTATTGGGTCTCTGCTAAAAAAAAAAAAGTTTGCGGGCTCTGAGTAATTTTCTAGCAAAAAATACTGATTTTAAGTATGGAGTGTCAAAAAAAGCCGCCTTCCCTTCCTTCTTCGGGTTGGATCTCGATTCTTTAACTATTAATTGTGCAGCTCTACTACAACTCTATGATCTCCATTGGCTCTGGGATTTCAGCACACATCCTTTAAACCAGGGAATAACCCCTTGTTTTACCTCCACTTTTTTTTTTTTTTTATTTATTTATAAGGTTCCCTTTCTCAAGGTTTTTCCCCTCCACCTTAATCCAGGACACTGTTCTTCCTTCTCTTTGCCCTGTCCATAAATAACCTAGGGAAATTGCTCTTCAGTGTCTCCATGTGACTTGTGCTGTTCAAGTCTGTCTCTCAGTTACAGGTAGACAGTCGGACTTGCTACTTGTCATTTCTCAAGCTGGAGTTTTGTGGTCACGTGACTGCAAAGAAAAACTTAGAGGAAAAAACGGTATTATAGCTTATGCAGGGCAATGGGGAGGCAATATTTTATAGTAGATGTATTGTTTAGTCTTCCATTCTACTTTAAGTGCCATACTGTAGTGTTAAGGCCCAAAATTTGTTTAGTTTGAGTATGAAGATGGAGCGGAGACTTTATAAAGTCAGTGTGTTTTTATAAGTGCTCAACAGTGCCACCTTTCATTAGGGCTAAAGAGTGAATGGGAAATGGTTAACCATTAGGGACCCGCGCTATAGCCGAATGACAGCTACAGTGTGGGCCTGCATTGCCGGGATGACGTCTATTGACGTTGTCCCATGCACGAGTGGCCTGAAGGGAGCGCACGGCACGCTTTGTGATCAGCGAGTCTGAGACTCGTTAGATCACAGATCGGAGTGAGGGGTCGATCCCGATCCCTTACCACATGATCAGCTGTCAGCCACTGACAGCTGATCAGGTGATGTCAACACAGCTGGTAATCGGCGGCAGTGAGCGGGACATCAGTCCCCATCACTGCGATGTGCCCACAGTACCACCTATCAGTGCCTGGACAGTGCTGGTGCCCATCAGTGCCCATCGGTGTCACCTACCAGTGACATCTGTCAGTGGTATCTATCAGTGGCCTTCAGTACCAACTTATCAGTGCCGCCTTAACTGTGCCTATTAGGCTGCACTGGTGGGCACTATCCGTGCCGCCTCATCAGCGCTTATCAATGAAGCAGAAAAATTACCTGTGTTCAAAATTTTATAACAAACTATTAAACATGATTTTTATTTTTATTTTTTCCATCTTTTTTTGTTTAGCAAAAAATAAAAACCCCAGCTGTGATAAAATACCACCAAAAGAAAGCTCTATTTGTGGGGAAAAAAATTATAAAAATTTCATTTGGGTACACTGTTGTATGACCGCGCAATTGTCATTCAAAGTGAGCTAGCGCTGAAACCTGAAAATTGGTTTGGGCAGGAGGGGGGTTTAAGTGCCCAGTAAGCAAGTGGTTAATGGACTGAAATGTATAGTACAGTACAGCAGCAGTTCCCGTCCTATTTGGCACCACTTTCACGGCATCCAATTTTCTCGGTGGGGGGTTGGGAAGATATTCAGTCTGTCCTTGGCCCCACTTCATACTACAACCTTCTTTATAGTTCCCCTTTGTGTCACAACCCCTTTATATTAGTGCCCCTTTACAGTACTATAAATGGGCACTATAATGACTTACAGTGCCCCTAGCAATCACAGCCTCCTCCATCACGGTGCCCCTGCCCTACTGATAGGATGACATTGTTAGTGGAGCGGGAAACCCAGAAACGGACACAGGCTGAATGGCACAGCTGCACCGCAAGAGTTTAGTGGCGGTCTGATAGTCATGTCCAGACCATGGATTATGCTCCCCCCCCCCCCCCCCCCCCTCCTGTATGTCCTGCTCATCAACAGGCCACAGACTGGCACTGGCCAGGGGGTTGGGGACTCCTGAACTACTGTGTGGTAAAAAGGTAGCCCTAAAACAGTCAGCTTTAAGCTACTGTTTTCGGTACCCTTTTGCAGATTTCGTTTAACATATTTTGATTACTGGATACTACTTGTATCAGTCTGTGTACTTATGCCATCTTAAAAAAAAAAGTGTGCTTTCTTGGCTGCTGAGGGAATATTGCTGCATAGTTCATCATACGTTGGTTATTAGATTTTTATTGCATAATATTTTGGACTTTGTATAGTGACATGAATATGTGATGTTTAATTGTAGTCCTCATCATGATAATCTCTACAATAAAAGTGCAAAGTGCTCCTGGCCGTTCATGTTGAATTTATTTCTTTTATTTCCCCCTTCACAATGCTTGCTTCTGTTCATCCTTACACTACTTTGCTCTTTGTTTCCAGTTTTTCTATCTGAAGAGAGAGCCAATTCTATTCTAAAGCGCTTCCCCAGAGCTAATGGGTTCCTCGAAGAGATCAAGCAAGGCAACATTGAGCGGGAGTGCAAAGAAGAATTGTGCAGCTATGAAGAGGCGAGGGAAGCCTTTGAGAATGACGAGAAGACTGTAAGTATACTTCTGAGACTTGCAAGGCTCATAACCGGAGCAGTCAGGGAGCAGCTAACTAAAAACCATTTTGGAAACCATGTTTATTTCAAATGGCTCTGCCTTCATTTACGGTTGCTTGACAATAAGTATGCATCAGTGGGTTAAAACCCCTACCAGCCTTGTGTATCTCTTAGAGAGTGACAAAATCTGCTCCTACATGAGACTCGGTTCACAAAGGTTTTCAAGAAGTATAGGGATTTTTCTTTTCACTTAAAGTGGTTGTATACTCAGTTTTTTTACTTTTACCTACAGGAAAGCCTATAATAAGGCTTACCTGTAGGTAAAAAAAATATCTCCTAAACCTGTACGGTTTAGGAGATATTCCCCTCGGTATGCGCCGCTGACTGCAACGGCGCATGCGCACAAGGGGATTCTCGGCCTGAAAATCCGGCAGTGGCCGGCCGGAATGAAATGCGCGGGAGTGACTATATCGCGGCTCCGGCCACTCACAGCGCCGGAGCCACGATACCCAGAAGAAACGCAGAGGGAGCATGTCAGCTCCCTCGGCGTGGATCGGGCCAGATGTCGGGGCCTCGTTCTAAGGTAAGTATTTCATAATGAGCTAGTATGCGGTGCATACTAGCTCATTATGCCTTTTTGCTTTGCAGGTTTAAAAAAAAAAAAAAAATTGTGCGGGTTTACTACCGCTTTAAGTGAGTATAACTTTCAAATCGCATTGGGCTTGGCATATGCAAACACGTCTGAGCTCATCCTTACCGTGGAGTTGTGAACATGCCTGAGCTCATGCTTACTAGTACATTATGAGAGACTTGCCTACTGATGGAGCTATCCAGTGCTGGGCTGTTACTAGGGGTGCACCAAATGGAAAATTTTAGTGCCAAAGCCAAAAATGCTAGATGCAATTGTCCCAAAAACCGAAAATGACAGTTAGAGAGATATATATCTCTCTATCTCTCTATCTATCTCTCTATCTCTCTCGAGTCTGTAGCCTTTTTTATATTGGCATAATGAAGTCACCTGCCCACTGTAAAATATCTGTGGCACTAGGGATTCTGTGGATACCTTACCAGTTCCAGAAACCAGGTGCATCTCAAAAAAAATTTGAATATCGTCAAAAAGTTAACTTTATTTCAGTAATTCAATTCAAAAGTTGAAACTCGCATACAGTTGTGCTCATATATTTACAGCAGAATTTATGATTTCTTGCCCATTTTTCTGAGAATATGAATGATAACACAAAAAACGTTTCTTTCACTAATGGTTAGTGTTTGGCTGAAGCCATTTATTATCAATCAACTGTGTTTACTCTTTTTAAATCGTAATGACAACAGAAACTACCCAAATGACCCTGAATCAAAAATTAATGTACCCCAGTTCTTAATTCCGTGTATTGCCCCCTTTAAAATCAACGACCGCTTAAATTCTTTTGTGCCATTTGTGGGGTGAGGCTCTTTATCTTCTCAGATGGTAAAGCTGCCCATTCCTCTTGGCAAAAAGCCTCCAGTTGCTGTAAATTCTTGGGCTGTCTTACATGAACTACACATTTTTGAGACCTCCCCCCTCCCGACCTCCCTCAAAGATATTGAGGTCAGGAGACTGAGATGGCCACTCCAAAACCTTCACTTTATTCTGCTGTAGACAATGACAGGTCGATTGGCCTTGTGTTTTGGATCATTGTCATGTTGTTGAACTGTCCAAGTAAGTCTCATGCGCAGCTTCCTGACTGATGAATGCAAATGTTTCTCCAGTATTTTTTGATAACATACAGCATTCATCTTGCCATCAATTTTGACCAAATTTCCTGTGCCTTTTGTAGCTCGCACATCCCCCAAAACATCAGCGATCCACCTCCATGTTTCACAGTAGGAATGATGCACCTTTCATTATAGGCCTTGTTGACTCCTCTCCAAATGGTTTATGGTTGTGGCCAAAAAGTAAAATTTTGAGGCTTGTCTCTGTGCTGTTTAGTGTATTGTAAGCAGGATACTTTGTGGCATTTGCATAGTAATGGCTTTCTTCTGGCGACTTGGCCATGCAGCCCAGCTTTCTTCAAGTGCCTCCTTGTGCATCTTGAAACAGCCACACCACATGTTTTCAGAGAGTCCTGTATTTCACCTGAAGTTATTTGTAGGTTTTTCCTTGCATCTCAAACAATTTTCCTGGCAGTTGTGGCTGGAATTTTAGTTGGTCTACCTGACCGTGGTTTGGTTTCAACAGAACCCTTCATTTTCCACTTGTTGCTTAGAGTTTGAACACTGCTGATTGGCATTCTCAATTCCTTGGATATCTTTTTTTTTTTTTTTTTATATCCCTTTCCTGTTTTATACAGTTCAACTACCTTTTCCCGCAAATCCTTTGACAATTCTTTTGCTTTCCCCATGACTCAGAATCCAGAAACATCAGTGCAGCGCTGGATGAGAGATGCTAGGGTCTGTCAGGAGTCCAGAAACTCATTGACCCTTTATACACACACTAATTGCAAACAAGCAGATCACAGGTGAGGGTGGTTACCTTTTTTTAATAGCCATTCAAACCCTTTTGTGTCAACTTTTTTTGTGTGCATGTTACCAGGCCAAAATCACCAGGGTATTTAAACGATTGATCAGGTTTATTTGGGTAGTTTGTTGCCATTATGATCTAAAAAGTGTAAACAGTTGATTTATAATGGCTTCAGCCAAACGCTAACCATGAATGAATTTGTGTTATTCATATTCTCTGAAAAATGGCTAATAAATTACAAATTCTGCCAGGGTATGTAAACTTATGAGCACAATTGTATTCCATAGATTCACTACACACCTAGTGTGATATATTGCAAGCTTTTTTTTCATTTAATTTTTTTATAATTTATGGCTTGCAGCTAGTAAAAACCCAGGAATTCAGTATCTCGAAGAATTAGAATATTCTGAAAAAGGTCAATATTGTAGACTCGTGGTGTCGCACTCTAATCAGCTAATTAACTCAAAATGAACCAAAAATAAACTACTCTAAAATAAAATTGTGAATAATTGATGAAGAATGTCTATATGCATAAAAAACACTAAAGTCTATATAGTGATGTGATATCTGAAGGATCCCTCAATCGTGGATAATTTCACCTAGGAATTGCAACAGCTCAGAGAAAACGCCTCCACTTCATAAAATGGCGGCTTACCAGCTCCTAAGACCTCCTGTTACGGGAGGGCTAAGACACTTGTGGCTATATACCCAGCCAGGGCCTTTGATCATCCAGGGAGTTGCGCTATTAAGCCTCCACCAGCCAATGGACTCGATCACAGAGGGGTTCCAAGATAAGATGAAGCATCCGTAGTGTAAAATCTTAAGGTTTATTTAAGTAAAAAAGATATTGCACGTATATCACTAGAAGGTAAAACTCGCAGATAAAAAAAAAAAAAAAAAACGCCGGCTCAAAATGTAGCCGTGGTCCAGGACTGGCGCAAACGCGGTGATGTCAGCACATCGCTTCTCCCTGACGTCACTGCCTTTGCACCAGTCCTGCACCATGGGCTACATTTTGAGCTGGCTGGCTTGTTTTTTTATCTGCAAGTTTTTTGCTTTCTGGTAAGAGGCCATTTTAGGAGGTGGAGGTGTTCTCTCTGAGCTGTCAAGATTTCTTGGTGAAATTATCCACGATTAAGGGATCCTCCAGATATCCCATCACTTTATGGACTTTCTTTTTATGCATATAGATTTTCTTCATCAATTATTCAAAATTTTATTTTAGCACAGTTTATAGTTTTTTGATTCATTGTTTATGATGTGTATCTCACATGAAAATTGCAGCTTGCACAGTCACAAATTTTTTATTTTTTTTTAAATAGATTTTTATTGGTATATTTAGAAATTACAAGTTTAAGGTTATGTACATTCTGTTATCCCAAGTAAAGGAGCAGAATTAACAAAATATAGCAATACCGCTTTTCAGATCATGAAACAGCTGATGTAAGACAAACACATTAAGCCCAGTAATGTAATGATCAAAATGGTAAAACCTAAAACGGATAACATAGGTGGTTTGTGCTATTGAGTCACTGCTTATTTGGATGGAGGGAAGGGGTGTCTCCAGCCAGACACCCCCGTAGGGTGCAAGACTGTGTCCATGTGAAGGCATTTCCCACCCCCTTGCAGTTTAACCGTCAAAGTAAAATCTGCAATCGGAGTCATACAACAGGGATTTACAAGGAGTAAACGTTAACAGTTGTAGGGGTGTGGTAGAGAGCAAAAGGGATTACATCAGAGTTAGGGGTAGAACGTCTTAATCAGTTCATTGGAGTTAACCCAGTCAGTCCATTGTTGCCACTTTTGGTGTATACATGTTTTGCCAATTTGTCGGTGCCAAGGTCGTTTCGTGTATATAGTGGTCATGCGTAGTACTGATCACATTGTGAAGAGGGGGGGGGATCTGGATTTTTCCATTTCGTAGCTATACTGAGGCGAGCTGCCAAGAGTGTGAATTATGACAGTTATTGTTGGATTGGGGACTCGGTCTAGGTTCAAAGATAACAATGCCAATGATGGTTGTTCTTCCATCTTTATTTTTGTCACGTTAGAAATGAATTGGAACACCGAGTGCCAAAAGAGAGAGTTTGGGGCAAGTCCAGAATATATGGAGTATACAGTGCCTTGCGAAAGTATTCGGCCCCCTTGAACTTTTCAACCTTTTGCCACATTTCAGGCTTCAAACCTAAAGATATAAAATTTTAATTTTTTGTGAAGAATCGCCAACAAGTGGGACACAATTGTGAAGTGGAACGAAATCTATTGGATATTTTAAACTTTTTTAGCAAATAAAAATACTGAAAAGTGGTGTGTGCAAAAATTATTCGGCCCCTTTACTTTCAGTGCAGCAAACTCACTCCAGAAGTTCAGCGAGGATCTCTGAATGATCCAATGTTGTCCTAAATGACTGATGGTGATAAATAGAATCCACCTGTGTGTAATCAAGTCTCTTTTTTTGGATACAAAAAGATTTCCCAAGCTTTAAACATCCCAAGGAGTACTGTGCAAGCGATCGTTTTGAAATGGAAGGAGTATCGGACCACTGCAAATCTACCAAGACCTGGCCGTTCCTCTAAACTTTCAGCTCAGACAAGGAGAAGACTGATCAGAGATGCAGCCAAGAGGCCCATGATCACTCTGGATGAACTGCAGAGAACTACAGCTGAGGTGGGAGAGTCTGTCCATAGGACAACAATCAGTCGTACACTGCACAAATCTGGCCTTTATGGAAGAGTGGCAAGACGAAAGCCCTTTCTCAAAGATATCCATAAAAAGTCTTGTCTAAAGTTTGCCACAAGCCACCTAGGAGACACACTTTTTGCCCACAATGCAAAACGATATGTTTGGCGTAAAAGCAACACAGCTCATCACCCTCAACACATCATCCCCACTGTCAAACATGGTGGTGGCAGCATCATGGTTTGGGCCTGCTTTTCTTCAGCAGGGACAGGGAAGATGGTTAAAATTGAGGGGAAGATGGATGTAGCCAAATACAGGACCATTCTGGATGGAAACCTGTTGGAGTCTGCAAAAGACCTGAAACTGGGACGGAGATTTATCTTCCAACAAGACAATGATCCCAAACATACAGCAAAATCTACAAAGGAATGGTTCACAAATAAACGTATCCAGGTGTTAGAATGGCCAAGTCAAAGTCCAGACCTGAATCTGTGGAAAGAGCTGAAAACTGCTGTTCACAAACGCTCTCCATCCAACCTCACTGAGCTCGAGCTGTTTTGCAAGGAAGAATGGGCAAGAATTTCAGTCTCTCGATGTGCAAAACTGATAGAGACATACCCCAAGCGACTTGCAGCTGTAATCGCAGCAAAAGGTGGCTCTACAAAGTATTAACGCAAGGGGGCCGAATAATTTTGCACGCCCCACTTTTCATTTTTTTTAGTTAACAAAAGTTTCAAAAATCCAATACCTTTCGTTCCACTTCACAATTGTGTCCCACTTGTTGGTGATTCTTCACAAAAAATAAAAATGTTATATCTTTATGTTTGAAGCCTGAAATGTGGCAAAAGGTTGAAAAGTTCAAGGGGGCTGAATACTTTTGCAAGGCACTGTATCGCCTGTGTGACCACAAAACCTCCAGCAGGAGTTGTCTAATGTTTTGTTAAATTTGGACAGTCTGTCAGGGGTTAGGTACCAACGATATGTCATTTTGTACGCAAGTTCCCAGAGAGTGGAGCAACAGGTGGCTTTGTAGGTTGATCGGGCAGCTTTTTGCCATTGGGCTAGAGTGAAATTTTGTTTTAAGTCTTTTTCCCATCTGGAAATTGCAGTGGAGGTGGAGAATGTAGTTTTGGAGTGGAGCAAATTATAAAACATTGTTATGCTTTTCTGGTAGGTAGTAGGGGATAGGAAAGACCTCAGGAACGGAGCTGTCAGGGTTGATGATCATGAGGATCACATCGTCGGCAAAGAAGCTGATTTTATGTTCTAGGTCTGCTAGAGATATACCGGAGATATAGTTATTAGATCTTATGCTTTCTGCTAATGGTTCCATGACAAGGTTGGGGGGCCCCCAGATACTGGCCCCCCACCCTATGTGAATGAGTATGGGGTACAATGTACCCCTACCCATTCACCTGGTGAAAAAAAATGTAAATAAAACACAACACAAGGTTTTAAAATTGATTGCACAGCTCCGGGGTCTTCTTCCGGTCTTGTCCCCCCTCTTTGGATCTTCTTGCCGGTCTTCTTTCGGCGTAAGGCTTCCCCTTCAAGTCCATACCAGGTGACGAGGCTAGCGAGGTGACTTCCTTCGCTAGTCCCGTCTACCTGGAGCTGCGTTCAAAATAAACGGACTCTCCTTAGTGTGTGGGCAGGTCCGCTCGTTCGGAAAGTCCTGCGGACCTCCGCGGCAAAGTCCAGCGGTAAGTCCGCCGAATAGTCCGGTCGTGTGTACGCGGCATTAGAAGCACATCTCTAGGTATATCCGCTTCAAGATGGTGGGGTTTGGGTAGTCTAAGGATGCGATCAATGGTGAGTTCTATTGGAGACATTTCAGGAAGCATGCTAGAAAATATGGTGCTAGCAAAGTTGTGTAATTCATTAGGCTGAACAGATTTGGGTATACCGCGTATTTTTAGATTATTACGTCTGGAGCGATCTTCAGGATCTGCGAGTTTAACTTTGATCCAGAGGTTGTCATCTTTTTGTTCTGTATATGCATCTACCAGATCATTGACCGTTTCAGTGCAATTCTCCATTTTGTTTTCTATGAATTGCATCCTGTTGTCCATATGCTTCGTTTCCAATGAGAACCTGTTAATCAGCGCTGTCAGGTTAGTCATGAGAGAGGATTGTAAGGACAGGAGCATGTCTTTCGTTGTAGTATCAAGTACTGGCTGCCCTGAGGTTGGGAACTGCGCAATAGAGGATTGCAGTGAGGAGATTTTCATTGTGGAGGCCTGTACTCTGTCTGAGGCCTGGTCAATTGGATCCATCCACATCCTCGATTTGGCTGGGCTCTGTGAGGCCTGGGGTTCAGATAAAGAGGCAGGAGGGAGAGAGGATGAGAATTCATCATAAATTTCGCGTGGATGAGGTCCTGGGATGTCTGTGTAGTTTAGGGACTTCCGCGCTGTTCCTCCGGCGCCATCTTTGGCCTTTCCTTGTGTGCGGCGCGGCTGGAAGGAAAGTGTTTCCAGCCTTTTCGGTCCCTTGTCCTGGTTGCGTTTTTGGGACATCTCGGTGGCGGAGGTCAGGGGAGAGGGCTGACAGGCTTTGGGGTCTGGTTTCAGCCCCGCTGTGTTGCCCGTAGGTCGCTGTAGTTCGGTCTGTTCGGACCACAGCTTAAGCAGCCATTCTCATGTGAGCGCTGGCCACGCCCCCGGTCACATTAATTTTTGATATCGGTCACACATTGGTTTATATTTAATAGCGCTCTATTTTTTGATTTCCAATTAACTCAAAAGATCTGTGAGGCCCCGTTCACACCTGTGCGGCTTACACCGCATCCAATTCGCAGGAAGTATTAAAATACATTCATTTTAATTAATCTGGTTCACGTGTGCATTGCATTCGCACTGCGATTTGCCCAAAAAAGTGTGCGTTTTTTGGGCATTGCGGTGCAAATTACAAGCACATTAGCTTCTATGGGAATGCATCTGATTCGCAGATGTATTCCGTTCTGAACTCAAATTCTCTCCTTCTCGCTTCAACTCCCCCCCCCCCCCCCCCCCCCCCTCTCCCTGCTCACTGATCCGCAGCTAGAACAGAGAGAAACCGCTGAGTAGCTGTTTTTCCTCTTTGCAGAGAAAACAGAGCTGGAATTTGCACCGCACATGTGTGAACCCAGCCTAAAGGTTTCCTGAGCCTTTAAATGGTCTCTGTCTGGTTCAGTAGGTTACAGAATCCTGGGGAAGACTGCTTACTTGACAGTTGTCTAGAACATGGTTATTGACACCCTCCACAAGGAGGGTAAGCCACAAAAGGTCATTTCTAAAGAAGCTGGCTGTTCAGAGTGCTGTATCCAGGCATATTAAAGCGGGACTCCACCCTAAAGTGGAACCTCCGCTGATCGGATCCCTCCCCCCCCTCCGGTGTCACAATTTACACCTTTCAGGGGGGAGGGGGGTGAAGATACCTGTCAAAGACAGGTATTTTCACCCACTTCCGGGCATAGACTCCCGTGGGAGTCTACGCCATTTCCTGCCCTGCCGCGCTGTCTGCTGCGTCACACACGGGTCCCAGTGACAGCGCGGAGATTTCCTATTGCGCGGCTCGCGCATGCGCAGTAGGGAACCGGGAAGTGAAGCCGATTCGCTTCACTTGCTGATTCCCTCACCTAGAATGGTGACGGCAGCAGCCGAGAGCCGAGCGATCGATCGGCCTCGGCTGCCGGCATCGCTGGAACCCGGGACATGTGAGTGTCCATTTATTAAAAGTCAGCAGCTGTAGTATTTATAGCTGCTGGCTTTTAATATTTTTTTTTTTTGGTGGAATCCCTCTTTAATGGAAAGTTGAGTGGAAGGAAAAAGTGTGGTGGAAAAAGGTGTGCAATCAACGGGGATAACCGCAGCCTTGAGAGGATTGTGAAGCAAATGCCATTCAACAATTTTGGAGAGAATGACAAGAAATGGACTATGACTGGTGTCAGTGCTTCAAGAGCCACCACACACAGACTTATGCAGGACATGGGCTACAAATGTCGCATTCCTTGTGTCAAGTCACTCCTGAACCAGAGACCATGTCAGAAGTGTCTACCTGGGCTAAGGAGAGAAAAAAAACTTGACTGTTGCTCAGTGGTCAAGTCCTCTTTTGGGGTAAACTTTTGCATTTAATTTGGAAAGCGAGGTCCCAGAGTCTGCAGGAAGAGTGGAGAGGCACAGAATCCAAGTTGCATGAGGTCCAATGTAAAGTGTTTTCACAGTCAGTGATGTTTTGAGGAACGATGTCATCTGCTTGCGTTTGTCCACAGTGTATCAAGCCCAAAGTTAGGGCAACCCTCTACCCGGAAATTCCAGAGCACCTTATGCTTCTCTCTGCTGACCAGCTTTATGAAGATGTTGATTATATTTTCAAACAGGACTTGCCACCTGCCCACACTGCCAAAAGTTCTAATACCTGCTTTAATGATCATGGTATCACTGTGCTTGATTGGCCAGCAAACTCGTCTGACCTAAACCCCAATAGAGAACATGTGGAGTATTGTCATAAGGAAGATGAGACACCAGACCAATGAAAGATGAGCTGAAAGCTGATATCAAAGCAACCTGGGCTTCCATAACACCTCAGCAGTGTCGTAGGCTTTTTGCTCCATGCACATTGATGCGGTAATTAATGCAAAAGGAGCATACTATACTGTACATGGACATACTTTTTCACTAAGCCAAAATTTCTGTATTACTTTTCTTTTTTTTTTGTAATTGGTCTTATGTAGTCTAATTTTCTGAGATACTGATTTTGGGGTTTTTACTATCTGTAAGCCTTAATCATTAAAATAAAAATGCTACAAATGTATCACTGTGTGTAATGAATCTATATGAGTTTCACTTTTTGAATTGCATTACTGAAATGAACTGTTTGATGATCTATTTTTTTATTTTTATTTTTTTTATTTTTTAACCTGTAGGTAGCATATTCTTCATTATGCAGCCAACCGTGCATTGCTGAAATATTAGGTTTGATTGAATTTGGCTTTTGAAGGGTCATTCATTTCTAAACTGACCAGCAAATTAAATTGTCCACCAATTCAGGGGCATTCATTGTGATACCCAACTCTGTTCTATTAAAAGGCCTCAGCCTCTGATTAGTCATGTTTATTAGCAGCAGGAAGAGTAGAGAGTGAGAACCTATGGCGGAGTGGGTGGTGTTGACAGGGAGGGACCCCTCCTAGATTTCCTCAGACGTTCAAGAAGACAGCCTTGTATAGTGTTCAGCTATAATTCAAATATTGCATTTTAATAAGCTAAATTTGAATTACAGGAGCCGATTTCACACTAATGTGCATCATAAGTTGGCCTTTCGGTATTCAATGGATTCCCAGGCCCATAAAGGATATCCTTGTTTTATGTGGTAGATAAATAAAATCTTAATCAGCTAAATGTTGATTGGACAGCTATCTGTGGTGTACCTCCTTAGAGAAGTATTGTGTGCAAAAGATCAATTCCAGTCCCCCCCCCCCCCCCCCTTGTGTTTTTTTTTTTTTGTTTGTTTTTGTTTTTTTTGATAATCTTTTGTATAGTTGCGTTATTTCAGATGTCTTATGGCTGGCCATGTGATGCACAGTGTGCTCTCTCCTTCCTATCTGGTTGTTCAGCGATGGGTGGCCCTCAGCGAGGAAGGAAGCTTTGCTGATGTAAAAATATAACTTTCTTTTTCATACATCAAGGGACACAGTCAGGCTAATATTCATTACCTGCTGAGGTTATACGCCATCATTGTGAATGGACACTGGTAGACCAAAGGTCTTCTGACAGGAAGTGATCCCCTATATAACCCCTCCCCTACAGGAAGTACTTTCATTTTTTACCAGTGTCTGCAAGGTGGATGGCACAGTTTGTTTAAGCTCCAGGTCTCTAGTCCCACAAACGGTTCCAAAAATGAATCAAGGGATTTACCGATTGGATCCATTTGACACAGGCTTTTATGCTTGGATAAATGGTACCCGAGCCTCGCAAAGAAGACTCGAGATCCTGCAAGGTGTTGCCTGCAACGAGGCCTCTGGGCGCTGGACCCCGCAGAGTGGAAATCCTGGACACTACAGCGTTAAGGCATTTCCTGCAGGGTGCTGTACAGGTCCACGGGAATGTACCCTAAACATGAAAGGGTACCCAGTCCTTGAAGGTCCAAGTGACAGGAACCCACCGTGAAGGGTGAAGATTGGGCCCTTCGCTTCTAAGTGGCCCTGCACCTGGATGGGCAAGTGAAACCCCTTTTTATGGTGGGGTGTCTCAGTGATTGTAACAATCAGTCAAGCTAGCTAAAGGCTGGACACGTGTGTGCGGTGACCATACAGGGGTGTTCTGGGCTAAATGTGGGTGTTTGAAAAGTGTCCTTTTTTTTTTTTTTTTTTTTTTTTTTTTGAGTGTCTGGCTGTTTTTTACCAGTATTACGGCACACGTCGGTGCGCCATTTCGGTTCGCCATGTCGCACATGCGTTTGCAAGAGTGCCGCTGGTCTCAGCAGTTTGGCGGCCATGGCGAATGTGGCTTCATCGCACATGCGCCATAGCCTTTATCTGGGGGCACAAAATTCTGCGTTGTACACAAATAAAGTCACACCCGCTCGCCAGGACCGCGCACATGTGTACGCATAGAACGTTCTGGTGCACACCCAGCTTATTTAAGCTGTGCAGGCCAAGCATGTGGAGCTTCCATAAGGCAGCTGTGGGACACAGAGTGGGCTCTGAACAGACACTTGCAGTGGTTAATTTTTCCTTACCCGGGTCACATGAGTCACCAGGTGTTGCTTGGCAGGCAAAAGGTGCTTGGCAGAAATGTTGTATAGGGGTTTGGTGAGCCCTATTAAAGGGTCTCACTTTTTGAGGTGTTCTATCTACACCCAAGTACTTTGTTTGCGGCATTGAATGTTTTCCAAAAAGAGAAGTAGGACTAACACCATAGGGAAGGGCACACCTATGACATCTGTAGTTTCTGATGAACCTACTGTTGTATCCCCTGAAAGACCAGAGGCTCCCAGGCAATCCTGAGCCGCTGCACCTATCTGGTATTGTGCTGCTGCTTCACCCTTTATCACTAAGGATGGACTGTCCTTAGCCCTAGCCAAGTTAGAGTGCAGGATTGCCGGCATGATTGCTTCTATCCCGCAGGGTCGCAGGAAGCGTGACCGACCCCCCCCCCCCCCCCCCCCGCAGAGTCTCCTAGTCTGGAGCAGGAATGCGTTGAGGATGGAGGAGAGCTGAAAGCTCAGGATTTGGTGGAATGCCTGGCAAATGAGTCCAGCGATCTGGACAAGAAGATATCCAGTCAATGTCTGCCTCTTAGTCTCAGAGGCTTTTGATCATGACTCTGACCAAAATGGTTTGTTCTGGCTTTAAGTTGCCTCTTGCAGAGGTGACTAAGCCCCTCTGGTCCTCTGGGATTTCCTGAGACCTTTTCAGGTCACACAGACTTTCCAGCTACACCCCCTGTTGACAGGCGGTGTATGCTGATTGGAAACCTCCTGACAGGACTTTTTTGCCTCCCAAAGGGTTTTCCCTTTTTATATCCCATGGTTGGAAAGTTTGTTAAAAAATGCAGCATGCCAGCCGTAGATGCAACAGTCTCTTCCTTAAACAAGAACTTTACTTGTCTGGTAGATGATGCACAGGGCTTGAAAGACACCGTTGACAAGAAATTGTAGTTATTAAAGACTTCCTTTTCTTTGGCCAGTTCAGCTATTCAGCCAGCTGTTAAAGCAATTGGTATTTGCCAGTATGTAAAGGATCAGGTCAAACAGCTGGATAGGCCTAACCAGGAGGGTGATCTGCCTGAAAGAAAGACAGATATTCCTCGAGCGATGTTTTGCTGTTGATGCTTTAAAGGATTCAATACAGCAGGTTTTTATTCTGGCTCTCTTGTCTGTACAAGAGAGCCAGAGGTCAGCCGAGCTTCCTTGTAAAAAGTTATTGGCAGGTTTCTTGTCTCATGAGGAACATTTATTCGGTGATCACTTCCTGTGGAGAAAAAGCACCAAATGTCACTCGTTTAGAAACCCAGGGACTGCTTCCTCAAATGTCTCAGCGTCAGGACGGTTTCACTGCCAACAGGGCACTAGGGCCAGGGGCATGCCCCAAGGCCAGGGCCCGTGCCCCGTGACGACGTCCTATTGATGTAACGTGTAGGAAGGAGGAGCTACTTTATGATGTCACCGCTGTACGCTAGGTCCCAGAAGCCACGGGCTGTGTAGCAAGGTCGGCCGGCTCGTGTGTTTATGCTGGATACGTGTGTTTTTAATTTAGGTGCGCATTCTTAAATTTGAGATTAAAGTATAAAAAGGTTTTATGCTATGTGAGTTTATTTATTTTCTGGGAACTTTACTGTATACCCCATTCACTATGGATTAACGTGGGAGTTTGGATACATCATTTAAGCGCAAGTGTGGCCACGTGTGGCGGATAGTTTGAATTGGCTATAGGAGTCCTCCTTCTGTGTTTATATCTTTACCCTTGGCCATGGTCAATAATCAACACGCTGTGTTGTCCCCTGTAATAAGGGACCATTCAGTTCTGGTAAGCGGCAGTTTGTCTATTCTTTGTGGAGGTGGTTCACAGACAAATTTTGGTGGAAGTTTGATCGTCACGTTGGTGTCTGAGTTTGTTTATTTGAGGACCATCATACAGAGGATCGATTGTCGATTTAATCCATATATTTATTAGATTATTCTTAAGCCATTTGTCACTCTTTGCACTTTATATTTTTAGAGCACTTTATGCATAATTTGCACGCTATAATTAATTTTGAATGTCATGCTAATTTTTTGCACTATAATGAATTAATGCGTGTTGTCATGTTTTAGCGCAGCTCCTTTTGAAATTTGTGTAGGTGTCGTATAACACTCTGAGCTGCATCTTGTATTTTTTTTGATAGCGGAGTTTTTTTTTTTTTTTTTTTACACAAGATTATCTCAGCCGCCAGCAGATCTGCCCAGGGGAATGGTCCTTAGACCCAGAGGTGTTCCAGGAAATTTGCCAATGTTGGGGATGGCCAGAGGTCGACTAACTGGCATCCAGGTTCAACAAGCTACAGCAGTTTGTGTCCCGAACAAGAGATCCTCTAGAAATTGGAGCAGATGCTCTGATGGTTCCATGGAGCCAGTACTCCCTGGTTTATGCTTTCCCTCTGATCCCTCTCCTTCCACATTTGTTGCACAGGATTCTGAGAGAGGGGGTTCCAGTCATTCTGGTGGCACCAGCCTGGCCCAGAAGGCCCTGGTTCCCAGAGTTTGTGAGACTGATGATAGACGGGCCATGGACACGTCCTGATCTACTGTCTCAAGGTCCTATATTCCACCACAATTTACAGTCTCTAAATTTGATGGCTATTGAAGCCAGGGTGTTAAAGGACCGTGGCATCTTGGGACCAGAGGTGTCTACTCTAGTGAATGCAAGAAATGCAGGTCACTAGGAAGATTTATCATAAGGTCTGGAAGACTTGTATTGGTTGGTGTGAAGCCAGAAAATGGCATCCTCGTAAATATGTGATTGGGAGAATTCTCTTTTTCTACAGCCAGCTGTGGAAATCAAATTGGCTTTGAGTACAATCAGAGGTCAGGTTTCGGCCCTATTAGTATTCTTCCAAAGGCCTTTAGCCTCCCATTCACTGATCACAACCTTGATGCAAGGGGCAACTCGCTTGCTTCCCCCATTAGGTCACCTATGTGTCCTTGGGACTTAAACTTGGTGCTGTTTGTGTTACAGAAAAAAAATCTGAACCCCCCCCAAATTCCATTAGACTTGCTGTCATGCAAACTAGCCTTCCTGATGGCTATCACTTTGGCTAGGAGGGTGTCGGAGTTGGCCCTTTTCATGCCGGGAACCATACTTGATCCTTCACCATGACAGAGTCCTTTGCCAAAAGGTGTCGGCCTTTCATTTAAATCAGGACATTATTTTGCCGCCTTTTTTTTTTTTTTCTCTCGGCCTCGTTCGGTGGAAGAGACAACTGCATTCTTTTGACATTGTCTGCACAGCCAGGTTTATCTGTCTAGATCTGAGGATCAGACTTTTTTTTTTTTTTTTTTTGTTTTACCAAAAGGACCCAAGAAGGGGCAGGCAGCTTCCATTGCCAATTGGGTCCATCAGTTGGTCATTCAGGCCTACGGTCTGAAGCCTAAAGCTCCTCCCTTTTATGGTGAGAGCTCATTCTACCAGGTGTGTCGGAACCTCCTGGGCTTCCCCTCCCCCCCCATCATGTATGGTGTAGCTTAGATTTGTTAGGCTGCCACCTGGTTATCAGTGCATACGTTCACAATTTTATCAAGTGGTTGTTGGAGCAGTCGAGAATTATGGCTTTCGGTCGCAGTGTACTGCGGGTTGCCGTAGAAGTTCTCAAGGCTATTGCTCTAGGATGTCCCAGCAGTTAATGAATATTGGCCTGACTCTGTGTCCCATGATGTATGCAAAGAAAAGGATTTTGCAGATAAATATAATGTGAAAATCCTATTTTTTGCTTCTAATCACTGTGGGCTCAGGGGTGAATTGAGGTTGCTCCTTTAAGGGACATGTCCTTGATGACCTGCGCTCATGGAAAGAAAGTCCGAATTTTTGGATTTGTATTAGAAGTAGAATTTAAGTAATATCGTAACTCCAGGGCTTGACAAATGTGCTTTGAATCTAGGGGTCACTAAAAAAGTAGGGGCCAGTTTGTTTTTGTTTGGTTTTTTTCACACAGTTTTATAAAATCATTTTATGCCCGATTTACATAAAACTCCCAAACATATATATATATTTTCTGAAAGCAGACACACCGTAGAGAATGCATTTTCTCCTGTGTATTTCTTACACTGAACTTCTGCTATGATCACTAACATCCAGTCAAAACCCAGAAAAGTCCCCGCATGACTTCAGCATGCCAAATCATGCTGAGGTGTGGGAGCAGCCAATCCTTGCAGAGCAGCAGAAGAAAGGAGTGGGAGGGAATTAAAAATAATGCACATCTCTTAGGCTAGTGCACGAGATATGTAAAAACCATTCAAACAAGTTATCGACTTCATTTTCTTAGAGCACCACCTTGTGGTTGTCATGGCTCATGAAAGACTTCAACACATTTGTTTTCTAACGTTTATTTCATTTTGGTTTATTAATCCTTTACAAACAATTAAGTGGCATTATCTCCAAAAATTTTAAAAAGTATATATTGCAGCTTGCTTATTTATTAGATGTTGGTAGCTGCATTCCTTTTCATTTGTTGGGCTTTATTTCCTTTTTTCAACTGATAATTCTGGCCAGTAACATGTTCTAGGATAGGGTGGCGTGTGTATCTATGGAGAAACCGAGTCACCCTTGGACAGCAGCAATGTTTGGACAGGTTAGTGTTAGATGGCCTAGTAGTCTTTCATTTAAAGTACATCTATGTCTAACTCCCGCTAATATATTCTAGGCAGCTACAGAAATGGTTGTGCTTTTTTTTTTCAAATCAAGTTAATAAAAGCTGAACATTGTAAGCACACCCGTCAGTATTAAAAACTAACTGCTATACATTTTTATATAGTTTGGATCAAGCTGGTCCAAACAAACTTTTTCCTTCCCGACACATGCAGCGACTTTCAGTGCTGAATGTAACTTTATGTGAAAACGGGAAAAAGAAAAAAGATGCGGGACTTTAAATGAAGCCTCTGTGTAACTACAAATAAGTATATAAACTAGTTGATCATAACCATAAATTGATTTATTAAACCAATCTCCGGTGGACAATCCACATAGCCATGATGTAATTGATTAGTGGTTTAATCGTTTAAAACATTTTTGATAAATTAATAGTGCATGTACATAATGCATGAGGTTTACAATGAAAACCATAATTAATAATAACAATATTTAATCTTGAATGAGCATGATTAATACAGAGAACAAGGATGCATACAATGGACATATAAATCAATTGTACGTGATTATCATACATAATAAAAGCACATGATACAAAAAATAAATATAAAAGATTTATGTAAATACAAATATTGGAAAAATTCATGATGGTGAATAAGCTATAGCTTGGCACCCTTGAGTGTGGACTCTACGCGTTTCATGGCCTTTAAAGCCAATCATCAGGAGTAGGATGCTATAAAGTAAATGGGGGGGGGGGGGGTATATAATGTAATATAATATAAATTATAATATATATAATTTAAATGTCAAGCATCTAATATAATATGCTCTCTATCTGAAAGACAGGAGACACAATCTAACAATGAATACCTATGGAGATAACTCCTAGGTATGACTCTACGGCTCCCTGGGGTGGAATGGAAATGGTTCGAGCCAGTTCTCTTGTCTGGGGTTGAGAAGGGAGACCCCTTCCCACTGGCCTTAGTTCCACAGTTCCTCCCAAAGAGATGGTATGGACGGGGTCAAAGACCATGGGGCCCAGGAGCCAGGAATAGAACCAGGTGGCCGCAGCTTGAATTTAGGGTTAGAGGTATGTATCCATGGGATAAGGTGGTGAGGCTGTGAGTGAATAAAATAGATGGGTGCTAAAAATCTAAAATCAAGTTTGAGCAGTCAAGCAAGTGAGGGGAGGGGGGGTGGGAAGGAAAGGGGAAGAGGGGGAAGAATTTATGTGTGAAGTATGATAAAGTGTACACACATCCAACAATGGAGTGTCTATGTGCTAGCCCAGCAAGCACAGAAATATAAATAAAGACTTAGTTATTGTGTAAATATGTTGGTAATAGTGAGTGAATGTGTGTGTGTGTATGCCAAATGTCAGCATTTAAGAGTGTGTAGGTGTAAGTGGTGCATGGACATCAATGGGAAAGTGTGTGTGTGTGTGTGAGAGATCCCAGTGAGTTCCCTCTGTACCTGAATTGTCTGAGGGAGAGACATGCAAGTCATCCCATCAAGGTGGAATCAGACACAGGCAGCCACCGGTCCATCCGGCTAAAGTACCTTCATCACTGGGGGGGTCCATCATGCATCAAATGCACGGCATCGGGAACCCCCGCCCAGTATGCGGGGGTCCATCCATCCCTGCTGTATTGTCAGATGTTAATGCACAAGCAGCCAGCGCAGCACAACGTAGTAGCTGCGTGTGAGGCGTGCTAGCATGGCGCCGAGGTCAATCGCCACCCGAAGGCGGTATGATAATCATGTATAATTAATTTTATATGTCCATTGTATGTATCATTGTTCTCTGTATTAATCATGCTCATTCAAGATTAAATATGTTTATTATGGTTTTCATTGTAAACCTCATGCATTATGTTTTTTTTACACGATATCTATCTCGGCGTATAACGAGCACCCCAAGTTTAGGAGGGAATTTAAAAGAAAAAAAAAACTTTTAAGAGGGAAGTTTAAGGAAAAAAACTTACATTTAAATGCCCATCAATTCAGCCATGTCAGTGTCATTTGCAGCCTTGCATTTAGCCTTGTCAGTCATTTTCAGTCTTGTCTGTGTGTTTGCCATTTAAAAATGGCGCTGCCGAGACAGAGCGGATGTCCGGTGTATCTCGGCCGTTCTCGGCGGCTTTCGGGTATTTTCAGCCGCACTTGGTCGTTCTCGGCTATTTTCGGCCGTTCTCGGCGGCTTTTCGGCTACGGTATATATACATCTATATTGGCCGATATTTGGCGTTTTTTAACCACTTAACAACCGCCCATTGCCGATTAACGGCTTCGGGGCGGTTGTTTAACTCTGAGAGGCCGTTAATTAACGGCCTCCCAGAATTCTGCTCTCACGCGCCCCCTGGGGCGCGCACTCGAGAGCATCCGTGGACCGCCGGGTCCACAGGACCGGCGCATCACGGATCACGGTAAACGGCCGCTCGTCGCGGCCGTTTACCACGTGATCGCTCCGTCAAATGACGGAGTGACCACTTGTAAACAAACCGGCGTCATATTATGACGCCGGTTCCTCCCTCCCTCTCTGTACCGATCGGTACAGCGGAGGGGAAAGATCGGTGTCAGCAGCGATGTGGGCTGCATCTGCAGTGCCCACATCGCTGCTCACCGAATTTAACCCCTCAATTCCCTGCCAATACTCTGCAATACCAGTGCATACTCTGCAGTACCCGCCAATACTCTGCAGTACCCGCCAATACTCTGCAGTACCCGCCAATACTCTGCAGTACCCGCCAATACTCTGCAGTACCCCATGTACTCTGCAGTACCCGCCATTACTCTGCAGTACCCCGCCATTACTCTGCAGTACCCCGCCATTACTCTGTAGTACCCCGCCATTACTCTGTAGTACCCCGCCATTACTCTGTAGTACCCCGCCATTACTCTGCAGTACCCCCCAATACTCTGCAGTACCCGCCAATACTCTGCAGTACCCCCATTACTCTGCAGTACCCGCCATTACTCTGCAGTACCCTGCCATTACTCTGCAGTACCCTGCCATTACTCTGCAGTACCCTGCCATTACTCTGCAGTACCCCGCCATTACTCTGGAGTACCCCGCCATTACTCTGGAGTACCCCCGCCATTACTCTGGAGTACCCCGCCATTACTCTGGAGTACCCCGCCATTACTCTGGAGTACCCCCGCCATTACTCTGGAGTACCCCCGCCATTACTCTGGAGTACCCCCGCCATTACTCTGGAGTACCCCCGCCATTACTCTGGAGTACCCCCGCCATTACTCTGGAGTACCCCCGCCATTACTCTGGAGTACCCCCG
Source organism: Lithobates pipiens (assembly GCF_037356315.1). NCBI lineage: Eukaryota > Metazoa > Chordata > Amphibia > Anura > Ranidae > Lithobates > Lithobates pipiens. The sequence goes on from NW_027507748.1 coordinate 430,134,719, forward strand.
CCATTACTCTGGAGTACCCCCGCCATTACTCTGGAGTACCCCGCCCATTACTCTGGAGTACCCCCGCCATTACTCTGGAGTACCCCCGCCATTACTCTGGAGTACCCCCCGCCATTACTCTGGAGTACCCCCGCCATTACTCTGAGTACCCCCGCCATTACTCTGGAGTACCCCCGCCATTACTCTGGAGTACCCCCGCCATTACTCTGGAGTACCCCCGCCATTACTCTGGAGTACCCCCGCCATTACTCTGGAGTACCCCCCCAATACTCTGGAGTACCCCCCCCAATACTCTGGAGTACCCCCCCCAATACTCTGGAGTACCCCCCCCAATACTCTGGAGTACCCCCCCCAATACTCTGCGATACCCAGCCATAATCGGTGATACCCTGAAATACCCAGCCATAGACGCCCCCCACCCCTCACCGCCCTCCGGTGCTTCTACCAACTCGCCAGTACGATCAAAACCAGAATCTTTTTTTTTTAATTTATTTATTTTTTATTTCAGGCTTCCCAGCCTAGAGGTGAGATGTGGGGTCATATTGACCCCCAGATCTCACTGTAAAGAGGACCTGTCACCCCATATTCCTATTACAAGGGATGTTTACATTCCTTGTAATAGGAATAAAAGTGATCAAAAATGTTATTTTTGGGGAAAATAATGTCAAACTAAAATAAATAAAGTAAAATGAACAATAAAAAATAAATAAAAAAATTTAAAGCGCCCCTGTCCCCATGTGCTCGCATGCAGAAGCGAACGCATGCGTAAGCCCCGCCCACATATGAAAATGGTGTTCAAACCACACATGTGAGGTATCGCTGCGAACGTTGGAGCGAGAGCAATAATTCTAGTCCTAGACCTCCTCTGCAACTCAAAACATGTAACCAGTAAAAAAATTTAAAGCGTCGCCTATGGGGATTTTTTAAGTAGCGACGTTTGGCGCCATTCCACGGGCATGTGCAATTTTTAAGAGTGACATGTTAGGTATCTATTTACTCAGCATAACTTCATCTTTCACTTTATGTAAAAATTGGGCTAACTTTACTGTGTTTTTTTTTTTGTATTTTTTTAAGCACAAAACAGTTTTTTCCCCCCAAAAAACGCGTTTGAAAAATTGCTGGGCCTCTGTATGTGGCCATGCTGTGTAAAAGTCTCCCATATGGGGTATCGCCGTACTCGGGAGTAATAGCAGAATGTGTTTTGGGTGTATTTGTGGTATGCATATGCTGTGTGTGAGAAATAACCTGATAATATGACA